>NC_057862.1:351673227-352990227 GCF_019393635.1 Dromiciops gliroides | reverse complement strand
CATACATCTGTACTAAAATGTGCACATATATGAGTTGTGGTTGCTTAGGACTCATTTTTTTCAGGTCAATGAGAGTTAAGTGACTTGCTCAGGGTCACACAGCTAGTAAGTATCAAGTATCTGAAGCCGGATTTGAACTCAGGTCCTCCTGAATCCAGGGCTGGTGCTTTATCCACTGCACCACCAAGCTGGCCCCAGGACTTACTCTTATAGAATTCAGCTAGCTATCTCCCCCTCAATGTCCTAGAATATCTAGGAGGGAGAGGAATTGGGGTGGTTTTCTTTTATGATATTAGCTTGAGCCTTCATTCCGATGTTAACTACCAATACTTAATATCCCAGTTCCATTTAATTGTAAAAGGATTTTAAATATTAATTAATTTTAAAAGGGATATTTACTGCAACAATATCACAAAAACAAAATTATAAACATTTCCCCTAAAACCTGGGGGCACACTTTTCCATATATTACCTCAGTTCCTGAGAAACATGGGCTTCTACTTAACACAGTTTCCAGGCAGCTAGGTGGCACAATGGTTAGAGTGCCGGCCCTGGATTCAGGAGGACCTAAGTTTAAATACAGCTTCAAGACACTTGACACTTACTAGCTGTGTGACCCTGGGCAAGTCATTTAGCCCTCATTGCCCTGCCAAAAATTAAAAAAAAAGGAAAGAAAAAAACACAACAGTTTATGCATAGTGTTGATCACACCAAGTTCACATTTAAATGTGACATTTGGTGTTCAGTCACTTTCAGTTGTATTTGATTCTTTGCGACCCCACCTGGGGTTTTCTTGTCAAAGATACTGGAGTAGTTTTCCATTTTTCTCCAGATCATTTTATAGATAGGGAAACTGAGGCAAACAGGGTTAAGTGACTTGACTAAGGTCATATAGCTAGTAAGTATGAGGGCAGATTGAACCCAGGAATATTTCTTCTTGACTTCAGGTGCAATGCTCCATCTATTGCACCACCTACCAGCCCCAAATATGGCATAGCTCCTGGATAAATCTTTCTCAGCTACTGATGAGCTGGCTCCTGAAGGTCATGGGCTGGGGGGAGGGGTTGCTCAATATTAGCCTGTCTGGCTGCAAAAGTCAGCATAGACTCCACTCCTAGATCTCCATGGGGCTGGTTCTCCTGACTTTTTATAGCTCCCAAAGTCATAGGCCTCTTTAATCTCACTCAAAAAACAGGAAGAGGAGCTATCACAGTGGCAGAGCAGCATCGGGACCATGTGCTTATGAGTTTCATTGAGATGGTCCTGGTGGACAAAATACAGTTATCTCTTCCACATAGCAACATTTTCCATCACAGTTTGAATATATCATGGATCAGCATAAGAAATTAAATGGGAATTTGGGGGGAGTTTTTCAGAAGTCACAGATGACTCACAAAGGCCAGTGGATGACAGAAAAATTTTAGAACCTCAGAAATGCAGGAAATTTATGTATAGTATTATATAATATCAACATATTTCATCTTTGGATACCATGATAATTCAGACTACTTCTCTGGTACAAAGGGAGGGCCAAGCAATTTTCCATGGATTTTCTGGATGGCAAGAATGTTGCACCCCTAACCCCCAAGATATGGAAGGGATAATTGTAATGCCATTGAGAGCTTAGTCCTCACCTCCTCACTCCTCAACACCTCAAAGAGTTCTGGCTCCACAGCCAGTCAAAGAGACTCTGTTTCACTATATGGTGAGTAGCTGGAACTAGTTACAGAGTATCTGCACATATTTCAAAGTCCATGTAGGAGCTGCATGAACAGAGCACCCTGTGCATGCTCCTAAGGGCTCAACTTATTGGCCAGTCCCTCATTATATTCTTAAGGCTATTGGACAAAATTTCCTGTCTTCAGCAATGTGGCTGGAAGTGGATTTTTGAATCCATGGTACAGGTACTAGGCCTCTGGCCTTGAGGTGTTTGGGCTACTGAGCCTGGCAGCCAAGCCAAGTGGAGGGCTTGGCTCCACTGGATCTTATCCTTGCTCCTGGAATTCTGCAGGAGCCTGGTCTGGCTTCTAGTCCTAGTTTGAGACTGGAAAGGGTTTCGGATAATCAGATTGTGGGTCCTACTTTTCCTTCCCTTCCAGGAGTTGATAAGAAGCTCCCTTCTATGCTCTCCAGCAAGGGCCAAAGTTTTAGTCTGCTGCCACATTGCTTTTCATTTTCTTCTTCTTTTTTTTTCTTTTTGACAATCTTCAGCATGTGGTGCTCTTTATCGAAATACTCATGGTGGCTACAACATAAACTAAGGCACTTTCTTATATAAAAAAATGGGTGGGGCTTTAATTCCTCCATGACAGCCACTGGGACCTGAATTCTAATCTTTTCAACATAAAGTAGCTTTATATATTTTATGGTCTGTGGGTTTGATGATTTTTTTTTAAATTTTGAAGTGTTTTTGCTCATAGGTTGGTAAGTTTGAGTAAAGTAGCACATATAGAGTTAAGAATACAGGTAAATGAAATTTTCTATTGTTTACATAATTTGTTCTTTGATCCATCAATGTTTTTAAGATTAAATTATTTTGTTTACAATTATTTCTAAATTCTTTCTTCAAAGGCTTTTTACAAAATGAATAGAATTTTTATTGTGTTGTAGTCAGTAAAACATATTTAATATTTCTTAGAAAGTTTTTCTAGCCTGTTTGTTGTATCACCTTACAGAGTGCCAGATAGCTGAAAGTCAAATTCAGGCTGTCTCAGAGATGTCTATGGACTGTGTCAGTTTATTGAGCTATAGCTGTGTCACATAGTTGGATTTCTCTAAGGCACATGTTCTCACATGCTGTCTTGTGACAGATCTGACATCTGATTGGCTAAATGCTATTCCTGAGAACAATTCCATGCTACATAGTACGATAATGGTGGGGAGAACACTAGACTTGGATTTTGAAGACTTAGTTCACATCTCATTTCTACTATTTATTTTGTGGGCAAATAATAAATGACCATATATAGAATGATAGTTGCTTTAAATGATCTCTAAGGAATCTACTAACAAAATTCTAAGGTTCTAGGAATATTAGACTACCAGAGAGTTGAAAGAAACCTGTCCACCTTTAAAGATCATCTCAAATGCCACCTTGTCCAATGTCTTCTTCAAACTCATTGTTGGTAATCATCTTCTCCCTCTAAATTCAGTTCGGAGCTCAGAGTTGAGCCCAGTGCTATGTACAAAGTAGGTACTTAATAAATATGTGTTGTTTTTAAAATGAATGTAATTAGGAAAAAATGTTGTTTTTGTTGTTGGTGGTGGTGGTGTTTCAGTGATGTCCAATTTCATGTTCCCATTTGGGTTTTCTTGGTAAAGACACTAGAGTGTTTTTCCATTTCCTTTCCCAGATCATGTTAGAGATGAAGAAACTAAGGTAAACAGGGTTAAGTGACTTGTTCAGGGACATACAGCCAGTAAAGTATCTGAGGCCAGATTTGAACTCATGAAGATGAGTCTTCCTGACTTCAGGCCAGGTGCTTCCTCAGTAGACAAAAAATATTGAAGGTAAACATACACATGGAAGAAATGTAGTATAATGGAAAGTGTACTGGATTTGCAGCCAGAGGACTAGAGTTCAGAACCAGCTCCTCCACTTACCTGGCTTTGTGAGTTTGGGCAATTCAATTAATCTACCTGATGATACAAATCCTTGGTCTGGATAATGAAGGAAATTAATTAGATGGCCTCAAGGATCCTGTCTAGTTCAGATTCTATGTATTTGAGTTACCCATCTCTTTGTCAGCTACCCTGAGGTGAGACTCAGAAAAACTAAGTGAAAAAGAAGATGAGGAGGGAAGGAGTGACAATCTTATTATAGGAGAGTCAGTCCTGCCTGGCGTGCCTTGATGCTACTCAACCCACTCTACTGTGTTACTGGCAGAAATGGCTATTCAATATACATTTCTTCTCTGTCTTTATCGATACCTTTCTCTTGGAGTAAAGAAACAGCTTATATCTGTAGTCACTTGAACAAAGTCCTGCAAAATTCAGGTTTGGAAATGCCTTCAGGCTCAGTGGGTCCAGCTAAGCTGTCAAAGCAGGCACTCTGAACATGACACACTTCCCTTGGCTGCCAGCTCCTGTACTCGTCAGCACTTTGGCTCAGCTTCCTTTTTTTTATTCAGGCTTTTTCCTTGACACATTTGGTTATTAGGCACATAAAAGGAAGCCCTTCTCTTCTAGATGAATCCATAATTCTTTGACTTTTACCGACATTGCTTCCCTGAACAGAGGCTGGGGCTGTTCACTGAGGGAGGGAGATGAGTTGTTCAAAAAGGGTGAGCTGCTCTTCTGAAGTTTTCAGACAAATGGATTATTAGTTCCCTGAAAGGGGACAGGCCCACACCTGTACATTCCTCATACTCCCTCTGAAGTCAAGTGAGAAAGTGGTGAGAGAGACTTCCAGTGTCAAGAAAGCCTGCAGTCTGAGAGGCAAGACCTTTCTGAATTCTAAATCAGAGGACCAAAGGGTTTAGAGTTGTCCATTGCTTGAAAGATAACTGAGGCCTAAGAGGTGAAGGGACTTGCCCAGGTATGTATTACTTGCACAGGTAATAAGTAGCAAAGCCCAGATTTGAACCATGTTCTTTTCAACTCTAAATCCAATGTACTTTCCTGTTTATACAACAGTTATGCAATCAGTTCAATTTATCTGATGCCAGATCTAAGGAAAAGAAGCTCAACGGAACATCTGACTGAAAGATAATCTGATCAAATGAGATAATATATCTAAAGTGCCTGGCATATAGTAAGTACTTAATAAATGTGTCTTCTCCCTTTTTCCTGAGAGGAAATGGACTAGAAGGGGAGAGGATACAGTTCTATAAGACGTATCTGAAAGACAGCATAGGACTCATCCAGTCCAATCCCCTCATTTTGTAGAGAAGAAAACTGAAATCTAAAGAGGGAAATGACTTGCTAAAAATCATACAGTAAAGCAAAGGAAAATCCAAAGCTAAAACTCATGTCTCTAGACCCCCAATCTATTTTTTTTGTACTTTGCCCAAACAGGTCTTACCTACCACCTCTACCCCCTACCATGGTTCATAAAACTTTGTAAGGGTCTGGGCTTGACCTCTGACTTTGTGGTAAGGAATGGATTTTGGGGGTTTAGAAGAGAAACTTCTATTAAGCCTATAAGAAGAAAAACATTCAGGTTCTTTTTAATGATGAGGCAAAATATTTACCTCATAAACATGACATGTTTTGTGAGAAAATTTTTTTCAGCATCCACTTTGGAGATACAAATGTAGCAGGTTTATAAAAGTCTCTCAGTAGCCATGTGGGAGGGATACACATTTAAGAAGACTTTTGGGGCAGTTAGGGTTGGAAGTGATAAAAGGAGCATTTAATAATAAATGTAAAAACCTTTAGCTTGTGTCCCTACTCTTTTTTTATTTTAATTTTTTTTTTAATTTTTGCAAGGCAGTGGGGGTTGTGAGTTGCCCAGGATCACACAACTAGTAAGTGTCAAGTGTCTCAGGCTGGATTTGAACTCATGGAATTCCTGAATCCAGGGCTGGTGCTTTATCCACTGTGCCACCTAGCTGCACACCCCCCACCCCCAAACTCTTTTTTTAGTCCAAAAAGTAGCAGACTCTTGCCGATAATCAATGGAGCGAGGTGAAGTATATTGGCCATTAGATGGCGCTCAAGCTGCTTGTGATTAGATTCCCATGCCCTCCATTCCCTCATCTTTAAGTTGCTTCTGCTCTTTCCTCTGTTCAAGAGCTAAACTGGACTTAGTTTCCAATGTAAACCTAGTGGTAAGATCTGGAACTGTGGTCTCCAAAGTGAGAACCTAGAAGTCACCTTCAGGAGGAGGGGATGGCATGTTCTGACCCTGATGAGGGGCCTGTGATCACCCACTTGAAGGACAGAAAGAGGTTATATCTGGCCCTTGCCTCTGATAGTCAGTGAGGGGCTTGTACCCCCCCCCAATATCTTTATTCCCCAAGACATCCACCCCTGTCCTTATTCCCCAACATTCTCTCCCCTCCCTGGGCTATGTAAAGTCACAACCCCTCTCTTGAGCAGATACCTTTGGGAAAATTCTGCCCCCTCCCTTTGCCCCTCAGATCACCTCCTGCCTGCAAGAGGTGTTTCTAAGAGGGTGGACTACACTTGGGCAGTCTACTGGTGAGTAAGATTGCTGCCTCTGCACTTTTCATTTTGTGTGGGACAGTGAGTCACACAGGATGAGCAAGCAGGCATGGGTCATCCTCCAGATGAGAGATATCATTATATTATCTTTCTCCCTATATCCATTCATCTTCCTAACTTCCCTCTTACCATCAAAGGCATCACTATCTTTCCAGTCTCCTAGGTTTTCACAAGCTCATTGTCATATTTAATGCCTCACTTACCTTTACCTCACATTCACATAATCAGTCAGTTGTTAAATCCTATTAGCTCTACTCCTGCATCTTTTGTGCCTGCCTGTATCTCTCAGCCACTACACTAGTTGATATCCTTTCCCCAAATTTCTTCCCCACTGTAATCCAGTCTTTATACTCTGCTACCAAAGTGATTTTTCCAAAAGTACAGATCTGATCCATACTTAGACCAGTGTCTGGCACATAGTAGGTCTTCAACTTAATAAACTTCATTTGGTTCGCTCTTAACTCTAAGATCTGATATATTTCATCATTATCCTTTTAAATTACTGTTTTGGTTTTTAAATGTATATAACTGTTAATACAATATAATAAGTATATAATTTAAGCATTAGTAAGTGTGGGAACCAATTTTCAATTGGGGAGTACTAGCTAAGCGGCTCGCCGCAATGTTGGGGCAAGAAGGAGACTGGCAGCCTCCCTCAAAACAGAACAAGATTTATTTTAATAAGAACGAACTTTAAAAAAAAAACACAAACAGGATCAGTAGGATCAAGGTGAGTGGGTTGGGAAGTACACCCACTGACCCCTGTAATAGAGACTCGAGGAGAAAGGAGGCTGAAGCATTGATTTTATTTCTTTCAAAAGAAAGGTGTACCACACTCACTGGGACAACCAGGAGGTATGACACACCGGGATTAGAAATCAAGCAGTTTTTATACTTTTTACAGACATCTAATTTGAGCAAAATGCGGTAATTGGGTTCAGCAATAAATCTTTCTCCTGGGATGTTCAGCGATAAGTCTCTCTCCTGGGTCAGAGTGCCCCAACCTCAGGGGTTCAGCCATAGGTTATTTTGCAAAATTTCATGTTTCAGCAACAATTTATCATATTTACATAATGTCTCGGTGCAGACCCTATGAAGCAATTTTTAAGTTGATATGCCTATATTTAGAAAGGGGGATAGTAGCTTCCTGTTATTGCCTCTCTCTAGAGAAAAAACAGAGAGAGAGAGAGAGAAATAGGGGGCTTTAAGGGGCTTTAAGACTTTGAGATCAGATCACTAGGCTGAAGGGGGGGCACTTTCCATCTCAGTGGAGGGTCATATCCATATGTCCCTCTCAAAGGGAAAGGAAATAAAATGGGGAAAGGGAAATTATAATACCTGAAAAAATACCACCGCCCAGGAATCAGCTGAAAATACTCAGCAGAATGCCTGTTGCTTTCCAGCTTCCACTTAGAATGCCCAATTCTCTTCTCCCAAACCTAGAAAATCCCCACACAGCCCCAGCCAATGGGATGGCTGCTCTGACAGTCCCATGACTGCCCTCACTAGGCTTCCAATCATTATAATTTTGCCAGGCCCATGTAGGTGTCGCGGGTGGTGGCGGGTGGTGATGACATGAGATGCCAGAGACCTGGCAACGGCTACAACCAGTGGGTGGAGCACCATGCAGTTTGCAGAGCCCCAGGCCACTGCGCGCCGAGGCATAAAAACCTCAAATAACAATTTATTCTTTACATAAGTATACACATATTAGGGTATGTGTGCTAAAATGCTTTTATTGATAGGTGTTTATGAGCAAAGAGTTAGGAGATCACTAATCTAGAATGTGCCTCAAATTATCCCAAAATGCCAAATGTCTTTTCAACTCATGGAACCAGCCCTTCCCACGGACTAGCTTCACCACCTCCCAACTCATATGATTTGATAATTCACTGTTAATGGTCACATGGTTTATATTAAAAACAATCAGTTCATGTCAGAAAGTCAAGGAACCAACAACAAAGCAAAGCTTCAAAGAGCAGACTTTAGTATCTTTGAATTAGCTTTTCCTTTAGTCCCAAGTCACTCTTCAATCTGTCTGAGGGAAAGGGGTCCAGCAGATTAAAAATGTGGGGGTTTCTATAGCCATGCTTCAAGGAAGGTAGGGGAGAAACTGTCGCCTAGAATTCCACTTGCCCTTATGACAATGGCAATGATAGGTATGTACAAAGCATTTCATTAGGATATATACCCAGGGACCTGCGTTTTACAAATTGAATGTTTATTTAATACCCAGAAAGGATAATGTTTTTATTAATCCAAGAAACTAAAATTTACCCAAATAATTTTTATATTTACAACCAAAAATTATTTTTAAAAATACAAATGGAAGGAGATGCAAAATACCACCATTGATGAAATACTGAACCACAACCTTGATCCATGCCATGTATCATGAAAGGCTGAGAAATGTATCCAATAACTGAAGATAAACATGCCTCAATGACATGGGAACTTGGCTGATTTACACTCTGATTGAAAACCCATGGGGGCAGCTAGGTGGCGCAGTGGATTGAGCATTGGTCCTGGATTCAGGAGGACCTGAGTTCAAATCTAACCTCAGACACTTGATACTTACTAGCTGTGTGACCCTGGGCAAGTCACTTAACCCTCATTGCCCTGGAAAAAAAAAGAAAGAAAGAAAGAAAGAAAACCCATGGCTATAATCAAGGTTTATTTGGAAACATAAACTGATCATTAAAAATGCACTTAAATGTCCAATATAATAAAAGTATGGTTTCATGCCATACAAAAAGAGTGTATGTATAAAGGATAAGTATCAAAATCTTGTGAACTCAGTGACATTGAACAAAGCAAGTGATCGAAACAAAGGGAGGACAAGCAGAATATTATAATTTTTAAAGATGTAAAAATTCTCAAAGCTTATGTATGTAAAAAATTTTATTTACTATGGCCTAGGTGATTAACACACTACCATAAAACACAAAGGATCCCACATTAGGAAAGCTGGAAAGGGCCTAAGAATACAGAACAGGGACTACAACTGGTCCTAGAATATTAGAACTAAGACTTTAGGAATGCAGATCTCAGAATTTCAGACTTCAGAAGATAATAGAACATAGAATGCTAGACCTACTTACTAGCTCATATTAGGATGACATAATTAAAGGAGACAAGAAAAGAAGCAAGGTGAGGAAAGGGGATATATATGCTGCATTTGCAACCTGTTCTATACTTTCAGCAGTTTAAAGAATAATCATCTTATTCCTTGCCCTTCCTTTCCTCCCTGTCCCGTCCCCCCATCTCCTGACTCAAGGTCTCTTTAGTTTCCAGCTAGACTGATCAACCAACTATTCAAAAATTGACTAGAGGAGTGGAAGTCTGATTATTTGGTTAGCTCTGCAAATCCCTGGCTCCCTCCTGCCTTCCCATTTTTGCCTTCCCTGGCTCTGGTTTGATAGTCTCAGACACTGCAGCTTTCTGACAAACAATCATAATTGTAGATAGACTACCAGATATAGAACATTAATAAAGGACTTACTATGTTTCAGGCACTATGCTAAATGCTGAGGATAGAAATAGAAGCAAGTTGGAGAGTCTCTGCCTTCAAGCAGCTTACATTCTAGTGTGGGTAGCTAATACTTAATGGGGGCCTGGAAAGGGGGGAGGATCCTCTTACAGAGAAATGGTGTGGAGGTGACTAGGAAATGGAGTAGAAGTCACATTTGGGACAAGATAAAATGAAGACTTCCATATCACAGCCCTAATTCCCATAGCCAGAGTGTTTGTACATAGGACATTGTGTGTCTTGTTAATCTCTGTCCAACTCCTTTCCTCTGCTTCAGGGGTTCTTAATTTAGGGTCTAGGAATTTGTTTTTTACAAAAATATTTTGACCACTATTTCAATATTTTTTCCTATGTAATCCTTTGTATTTTATTTTAAAACATTATTTGAGAAGGGGTTCATAGACTCCATCAGATTGTCAAAGGAGTCCATGATTTTTTTTTAAAGGTTAACAACCGCTGCTTTATGGGAGTAGCTAGATGGCACAGTGAATAAAGCATGGTCCCTGGATTCAGGAGTACCTGAGTTCAAATCCAGCCTCAGACACTTGACACTTACTAGCTGTGTGACCCTGGGCAAGTCACTTAACCCCCATTGCCCCACCAAAAAAGAGAAAAGAACTGCTGCTTTACATTTTCTCTCTGAAGATGACCTGTAATTTATGAATCTATCCCAGGAATCTAGGGCTTAGGTGAGCCACAGCCCTTGCCTATCCTCCATTCTCATAAGCATAATTGGTTTGTCATCAAAGTGCTGAAATTTGGAATGAATGAAAAGGAATTGAAGAATACCTCAGAAAACCTTCAAATAACTCAAAGCCACATGAATTGATGGAGTGTATTTGTTAATATCCATAAAGGCAAAGAAGCTAGAGATAAGAGGATGAAAAAATGTATTTCAAAGTAAAATGATAATAATATCTGCTTGTAGTTATTTGCATTTTAAGCACATTTGTACAGACAGGAGAAAGAAAAGATTTATTATCGAATATATTTCCTTGCCAATTGATGTGCTTGATTCTTCTAGTGCTAAGCACTGTGTTAAATGCTGAGGATATAAATGTAAAAGCAAAGACAGTTCCTGAAACTTATATTCTAATGGTAAAGTTTCCATAGATAGGGGAGTTTTGTTTTGTTTCACTGGTGGGGGTTGATTTATGGTTTGTTCCATTTCCCTTGTTCATTTTAGTATTTTATATTTTGGTAGCTATTCATCCATTTTTTTCATCCAAGTTTTCAACTATATTGTCCTATACTTTGACAAAATGGCTTCTGATAATTTTCATTATTTCTTCTTTGCTTTTTATTTTTTAAAACACTTTTTCAATTTTGATGTTTAAAAATGTGGTACTTGGCTTATTGTTTTTTATCAATCTTTTAAAAAATCTTTTTTATTAGTTTAATTTTCTCCCCTCTTCTCCCCAAAGATTCTGAGAAGAGATAATTCCTTCCCTGTGTCCCCTGTCCCTGTGTCTTCCCTCCCCCCACCAAGTCCCAGTCCAAGCAATCTGGTCCAATATAATTTCTCTTCTATCTTTCAGCAGGTCTTAGCCCTAGTGAGATTTTTTTTTATTTTTAATTTTTAATTCTAGGATTATGACAAAAAGCAGTTGTGGTTAGATATTTCTAGATCCTCCTTCCTCTCTCTCATTCTTACTCCCTTCTTCCACCTTTGCTCATATCTAAGCATCCTGAGCTATCCTCAGCAGCCCCAGAGATTTATTAACCAACAAAGCAAAAAAGCAAATAAACAGGAAATCATTTAATATTTGTTAAATGTGTTTATGGATGCCAAGGACTGTGCTAATCACTGGAGATTCTAAGACAACGGCAACGGAGTCATTACCCTTAAGGATGCCAAGGGCAGAGGTAAAATATGCATAGATAGTATATATAAGACACTTACAAAGCAGATACAATGTCAGATGGAAAGGCACCAGCAGCTAGGGAGACCAGAAATACCTCTTGCAGAGGGTGGCACTAAAACTAGATAGCATTGTTGTTGTTGTTTTAAGAACAAAGCATTTTGGGACAGCTAGGTGGTGCAGTGGATAGAGCACCAGCCCTGGATTCAGGAGGACCTGAGTTCAAATCCATCCTCAGACACTTAACACTTACTAGCTGAGTGATCCTGGGCAAATCACTTAACCCCAACTGCCTCACCAAAAAAACAAAACAAAACAAAAAAAGAACAAAGCATTTTGACATATTTCCTTTATTTTGATTTACAGTTTGGGGTGATGAATAGGGCCCAGAGCTAGAAAGGGATTATGTCACAGAACTGCAGAATTCTAGAGCTAAAAGGAGTCTTAGAACACCATACACAGAATCTCAGAGCTGGAATGGGCCTTATCATGTAGAACACAGAATCTAAGAGGTGGAAGAGTTCTTAAGACACAGAGTATGGAAAATCAGAGCTGGAGGAGAACTTAAAACAGAGAATATAGTTCTAAATATGTGATCTCTTTAATTGCCAAATGAAAATTCAGTCACAGTTAGTATATTCTCATGATGTAACCTGATGGAGGCAACAAAGGACACTGGGTTCCTCCGTATGCCTTCCAATATGGTACCTGTTGATGCCCAAAGGGCCCAACTCTCAGGAAATGGAGTTACTGAGAAGCACTCCCTTTTCTTGACACAGTGCCTAGTGTGGCTATCAGTGGAGTGCTGATATTTTTACACCAAGAGCATCAGCACACTGAGAAAACTACCTTGTCACAGTAAAGACTCATGCTCATTAATTTATGGATTTTATTTTGTCTTCCAGGAAGGGAAGAGTGACCATTTATACAAAATTTTCTGACGCTGAGACAGGGGACTGAAGTTGCTGATATACAAAGCAATGACAACATCCCAGGGTCTCTGGACTGTGTAGCTAGGAAAGCTGAGGGAAAGGAGTAGCCTGGTCTAGCTGAGGAGCTGAGATCAGCATCCTAGGAAGAAAAACAAAAGCCATTAGTCAGATGCATTGTCTAGAGATGAAACAAAAACAGTATTACCAATAGGCTTGTCATACTAATTTAAATGATAAAAATTAATGATTGTTTAGATAATTCAAATGAATTACTCAGTTAGGAAATCAAACCAATAATTAGCTAATATAGATGAATCACATGAATCAAGGCTTATGTAAAACATTAATTGATTTTTATTACATATAAATTATCAATTAATAAAAATTAACTGTTAAATTATAGCTTCATGGTAATAAGATTACAAAATACACAAAATGTCATAGTGGGTATAAGGCTCCAGCATGTTACCAACTAAGAAGTGCTAAGCACCATACTTTCTATACTGAATTGAATTCTACTAGGACATATCTGATGTCCTAGGGGCAGCTGGATGGTGCTGTGGATAGAATTTTGGGCCTTGGGTCAGGAAGACCTATTTTCTTTGAGTTCAAATCTGGCCTCAGATGCTTACTAGTTGTGTGTCCCTGGGGAAGTCACTGTTTACCTCAATTTCCACATTTATAAAATGAGCCAGAGAAGGAAATGGCAAATCACTCCAGTATCTTTGCCAAGAAAATATCAAATGGGGTCAGTCCCAAAGAGTCAGACATGACTTAAATGACTGAACAACAAAAGGAGGTGGTCAGGCATGGAATAAGAATTAGACTCAACAGCTGGACAGACTGAATGGTGCTCTATTGTCCCAGAAGAACCATAGAACCACTGAATTTCAATTCAGTAGCTATCTGTTTTAACCTAGACCTAAAATGAATCCTTATTCTAACACTCACTACAAATGGTCATCGAACATTTGCTTGAAGACCTCCAAAAGGACAGCCTTGGGAGGTGGCCTATTTTACTTCTGGACAGCTCTCATTATCCAGGGCATCACTATTCTCCTAGTCACTCAGGCTTTCAACCTAGGTGTCAGCCTTCACGCCTCACTTTCATGTCCTCAAATCCAACCTGTTGCCAAGTCTTCTTAGTTCTTTACAATGTCTTACATGCCCTCTTCACTGATATTACTCTGTTAGAAGTTCTTCCTGGCACTAAATCTAAATTTATTTTATTGCAACTTCTACCCATTTCTTTTAGCTCAAACACAACTAGTATAAGACGTCTTCTTCAAATGCTTGAAGATAGCTAGAATATTTGCCCCCAGCCTTTTCTTTTCCAGGACAATTTCAGTTTATTCAACAGTTTTTCATATGATATAGACTCAAGGATATTCACCATGTTGTTTGTCTTCCTCTGTACACTCTCCAACTTATCAAGGTTCTTCTTAAATTGTGGTGCTCAGATCTGAACCTAGTACCCCAGAGATAGTGGATCCAGGGCAAAAAACAGAGGAGCTACTACCTTAATTATGGAAACTAAACTGCTCTGGATGCAATCCAAGTTCACATTGGCTAATGTTGGCTGCTTCATCACTTGCTGATTTATCTTGAGCTTACAGTCAGTCCACTAAAGTCCCCAGGTCTGTTGCAGAGGTACTGCTGTCTAACTGTACTTTCTCTCAGCTTTATTTAAGGAGTTAATTTGTGTGTGTGTGTGTGTGTGTGTGTGTGTGTGTGTGTGTGTGTGAGAGGCAGTTGGGGTTAAGTGACTTGCCTAGGGTCCCACAGCTAGTAATTGTTAAGTGTCTGAGACTGGATTTGAACTCAGGTCCTCCTGAATCCAGGACCGGTGCTCTATCCACTGCGCCATCTAGCTGCCCTAGAGTTAATTTTTAAAAGCCATGGTGTAGATTGGTGACATAGTGGATAGAGCGCTGGGCTTGGAATCAGGAAAACTCATCTTCATGAGTTCAAATCTGGTCTCAGACACTTATTAACTATGTGACCCTTGGCAAGTATTTAACCCTGTTTGCCTCAGTTTCTTCAACTGTAAAATGAGCTAGAGAAGGAAATCGCAAACCACACCAGTATCTTTGCCAAGAAAACCACAAATAGGATCATGTAGATAACTGAAATGACTGAACAACAACATGGAACTTCACCTTTATTGAAATTCATCTTACTAGATTCAACTTAATGTTTTATTTATCCAGTCAAGATCCTTTTGTGTTGTGACTATGAGACAGTGTATTAGCTATACCTTCCAGATTTGTGTCATGTGAAAAAATTCATGAGCATTTCATAATGCATACCTTTACCCAAGTTGCCAGACAATCTGCTTTTTAATTCTAGGGAAAACCTTTCCTCACTCCGGGACCAATTTTCCTTCTCAATAAAACTCAGTATTATCTAAGCTTTTGCTATATCAGGTGGATCTCCGGGTTCAACAACACTTTCAGGTCCATGACTCATCAGCAAGAGCTCATAAGGAAAGGTGAGCCTCCAGCTCATGTCATCGTTAGGCCGCCATTTAGAGGAAATACATTCTTCCTCCTTAGAGGAAGAAGATGATAGTGAACTTTGGGTTTTGGTTGGCCCTGGGAAGGTCTTATTGCCTGAAATAACCTCCCCCTAAAATTGCTCTCTGCCTGAAGGTTTAAAATTAGGCTTTTAGTTATTTGGGTGAGGTTTCTGTTAAACTGGAATTCCCATGGTCCTCAAGCAAACATTGGGCCTTTGTTGCTTCCTGCCTAGACTACTGTAACAGCCTCTTAAATTGTCTCTCTGACTCCAATCCCTTGGAATCAGTTTCTTGGATCTATCTGAAACATATCTGAATATATCCCTTTTTGTCTCAGAAATCTTTACTCTAGGGATTCTTTACATTTTTCATGTTCTGGACCTTTTTGGCAGTCTTATAAGGCCTATGGACCCCTTCTCTGAATAATGCCTTTAAATACATAAAATAAAATACACGAGTTACAAAGTAAACCAATTAAATTGGAATACACTTATACATTTTTTCAAAAGTTCCATGACTTCAAATTAAGCCCTCCCACAATAGTGGCTGACTGCTGTCCAGAATGGATAGCTGGATGGTGCAGTACTGGGTTTGAGGCCAGGAGTCAGGAAGATAAGTCTTCCTGAATTCAAATCTGGTCTCAGACACTTACTAGCAGTATGACCCTGGGTAAGTCACTGTTTGTCTTGGTTTCCTCATCTATAAAATGAGATGGAGAAGGAAATGGCAAACTACTCCAATGTCTTTGCCAGGAAAACCCCAGATGGTATCACAAAGACTTAGACACAACTGAACAACAATTGCCCAGAAGATAAAGGCCAATCTCTTTACCCTGGTTTCCAAAACCTACTGCAAGCTACTTCCAAATACTTTTCCAGTCTAATCAGTCACTGCTCTTCACATTCCTGATACTTCAATCAAACCGATTTGCTCTTTTTTCCCCCTGCTGGGAATCATCTCACCAATATCTACTGATACTCTTCCCAACTTTCAAGGTCTAAGTTAAATGCCAACTACAGATGTCTTTCTTTGATTCCTTATAATTGGAAAGTACCTCCTCTCACCAGACCTTAAATAGCATGCTGTTCTCTTATGAACTTACCATGCATGGCCTTTTTCATGGGATGTTGTATACCTGCATCTTTTCCCCAGTACTTGACTGTGAGCTCTGGTGAGTCAGGACATGCCTCTTATTCCTCTTAGCCTTTGTCACAGGGCCAAGCATCAGGCCTTGTAGTAGGGTAAATAAATGTATAGAAGATTTATGTTTAATTAGGCTTTGGACTAGATTACCTCTAAGTTTACTTCTAGATTCTCTGTTCTGGTATTACTTTTATATCTAACAGCCTCTGTTTTCCATCCTGAGGTTCTTTTTAGGTCTCACATTTTATATAGTAAAAATCCTTTCCAGGTCTATGTTATTAGGTTCCTTCCAGCATGAATATTCTATGTCATAAGGTTCTTTTCAAATGACATTCTTTTTTCTGTGTTCTAAGTTTTTTGTTTTTGTTTTTTCCCCACTAGCTCTGAGAGTCAAGGATTCTACAAAAGGTTTTTGAGTTAAATTTCAGTGGATTGAAAAAGTTATTTTCTGCAAGCAGAACCTCTACTGGCAGAGTCTGGCAAGGTGTATCTAAAGAGAGTCTGACAGGGCGTTTTCACATGATTAATCTCAGCCTTAAATCTGGAACTGATTCAACAGAAGTACAAGTAGGACTTGTTTGGGCAATCAAGTTAATTGGGGACTGCAGCTGCTTAGTTGAGATTATATTGTCTCCTCCTCACTTTGGAGAGATTTGTGGAGAGATCCCTGAGAAGGGATGTAAGGAAGTTTGTTTTATTGCTTCATAGAATTCTCAGAGTTGGAACTACAAAGTTCATTTTGCAAATGAGAAAATGAGTAGGCATTATGTATTTTGTTGTTAAGTAATTTTTTTTTCAGTCATGTCCAACTCTCTATGACCCTATTTGGGGTTTTCTTGGCAGAGAAACTGGAGTATTTTGTCATTTCTTTCTCCAGGTCAGTTTTTTTTTTTTTCTAACAGACAAGTGACTTGCCCAGGTTCATACAGTTCATGCAGTCACAGAGTAAGTTTCTGAGGCCTGATTTGTTGAAAGCTGAGTCTTCCTGACTTCAAGCCTGGCACTCTATCCATTGTGCCACCTACCTGCCCCAGATAGTCTGAATAAAACATACATAAAAAGTGACATCTAGTCTTTACTCAAATGTTTTTAGTAATGTCAAGTCACTGCCTCTCAAGACAACCTATTCCATTTTCATAGAAGTCTGGTTGTTGGGAAGTTTTTCATTTTAATAACGTGAAATCCGCCACCATGTAAATTCCATTCATTGCTTTTGGGATCAAGTAGAATATGCCAATCTATCTACACTATTATAGTTCTTCCAGCCTGGATCATGTCTTTTACCCCCTTCCTTCTTTTCTTCTCAAGGAGAAACATTCACAATTTCTTCAGCTGATCCTTTCATGATATGACTCCCAATCTTTAGAATATCCATAGATTTCTTTCTTCTAAAACTCTAGCTGGTCATTGTACTTCCTAAGCTTTGTTACCCACATAGCATGGGACAATGGGACTATTAGCTCCCTAATTCTGGGCACTATGCTTCTGGTAATTTGGTCTATGATGATATTAACCTTCTTTTTGGTGCCAAGGCTATTTTTGTGACATGTTGTACTTAAAGTCCACTAAGACCACTAGTATTCAGTCCATTAAGTTCTTTGTAGTAGCTTCTGCCAAGTTATGCCTCCCCCATTCTGTGTTTACATGGGTGAGTTTTTTGAACCTAAGTACCAAACTTAACATTTTTTTCTAACTTCATTTTAATAGATTTAGCCCATCCTTCTAGAGTTATCTGGGTTCAAATCCTGCCTCCAACAGAATTTAGTTGTGTGACCATGGGCAAATCATTTAACCTCTCTGACCTTCAGTTTCCTCTTCTTTAGTAACAGGGATAACAATAACTACAGCACCCCTTTCACAGGTTGTTGTGCATTGCAAATGAGATCAGTTGTCAAAGTATTTTATAAAACCTAAAGCACTAGAGCAGTCAGTTATTATTATTGTTGGTATTATTTTATTATCACATTTTCATCTTTATATTTGGTAGAACTAGTCATTAACCTACTCATCTTTTGTGTGTGATGTTTGGTGACCTATTACTGCTCAGGTTGCTGAGGTGATTGTTTTTTGTAATTGAATGCAAGTTTCTGTGACTCAGTGTTATATCTTGGCAATTATGGGCAATGGTGTTATTTGTGATAATGCTCTGTTTCTAGTGGAGACTATATGTTCAGTTCTAAAAAAAATATTTGGAGGCTTGTATTTGTAATATGGCAATTTTTTGACTGTGAATTTATGAAGAACAGTGAGCCTCGTGTATCATTCATGCCATTTGATTATGTCTTTCTAGGCATTCCATAGGGGCTGCTTGCAGTGCTACATTGCATGGTTTCTGCTATTTCTTTGAAAAGTTGCATTTCATACTGGATGTCCCATAGACATTTTAAACAGAATATGTTCAAAACAGAATCTTAGCTTCCGCCCTAAGCCCACCCTTCTAAAATTCCTTATTTCTGTCAAGGATACCACTCTTGGTTCTCAACCTTTGTGTTATCTTTGCCTCTAGGTCTGACACACACCACATAGTCGATCAGTTGCCAAATCTTGTGAATAACTTTGAAACTATCCCCTGCTCTTTACTCACACAGGCACCATCTTAGTTCAGATCCTCATCATCTCTTCCCGAGCCTTTTGCGATAGTTTCCCTGATTCAAGCTTTTTCTCATTCCCATGAATCTATTCTCCACCAATCTGTCAAAGTGATTGCAGAAGGCAGCTAGGTGGCACAGTGAATAAAGCATGGGCCCTAGATTCAGGAGGACCTGAGTTCGAATCTGACCTCCCTGGGCAAGTCATTTAACCCTCATTGCCCCACCCCCCCCAAAAAAAAAGTGATTGCAAGGATCTTTTGGAACCTTTGTGGCTACAACTATTCAGATCATTTTGTCTAGGGAAAAAAAGATTTTAATTTTTTTCTTTTTTTCCCTTATTTATTTTCTTTTTCTTTTCTTTTTTTTTTTTTTTAGTGCAATAGATTTTTAAGGGCAGAGGCTGTCTGGAGACTTTTTTTCTTCAACTATTATTCCTCCCTGACAATTAACTAACAATTAATGACAATTAATGACTCATTTAAAACAGTTCTTGGCTGAGGATCTGCTGGAGCCATACACAATTTCTCTTGTTTCTAAGATCCAGCAGAACTCCTAGATTGGGGGTTCAGATTTATCTGTTCACTGGGGAGACAGTCTTGAAGTCAACTCAAGGAAGGAGGAGCACATGTAGAAAATTTCAGGGAAGTCAGGCTTTGGACATTAGGCAGTACTTCCTCGTAATTAGTGCAATCCCCAAATAGGTAGTAGTGAGTTCTCCTTAACTGAAGATCTTCAAGTAAGTATTGGATTAGATCCTATAGGAAATTCTTTTGATCTATGAGATTCTATGAAATCACTCTAAAGTAGTTTCTTTTTCCTAAAGGTTATTATTAGGCTCCCAAATCTGGTAGAATCCAGCCCCATTTTTTTTTTTTGGAAGCAATTGGGGTTGTGACTTGCCCAGGGTCACATAGCTAATAAGTGTCAAGTATCTGGAGCTGGATTTGAACTCAGGTCTTCCTGACTCCAGGGCTGATGCTCTATCCACTGTGCCACCTAGCTTCCCCCAGCTCCATTTTTTAACCTTATAATTTAAGCTCTCTGAAGTCTACAAAATGCTTCACCATTAATTTTCTCATTTGATCCAGGCAACAAACCTGTGAGGGAGGCAGGGATTATTCTTTCTCATTTAATAGAAGAGAACACTGAGCTTTAGAGACTACAAATGATTTGTTCTTGGTTATACAACTAGCAAGTAGAAAAGCATGAACTGAAATCCAATAACCTTAACTCCAAGTCTATCACTCTACTCATTACATTGGTTACTCTTATTAGGCTAAAAATATTAGCTATCAAATGGAGAATCAAACTTCTAATCCCAACTCTTGGGGAGGCTGAGAGTGTAGTTCTCTTGAGCTTGGGTTCTGATCTATGGTAAACTATACCAATTGGACTGTGTGACATCAATCAATATGGTGAGGCCCCTGCATGTGTGGGACCAGGTTGCCCAAAGAAAAGTTAACTGGAGGACATAGAATAAACTCCTATTTGAATCAGTAGTGGAATTAGGCCCCCTGTGTCTTTAAAAAATAATAAATAAAATCACCTTCAACTCACCCGCCATTTTTATGAAGTCTTTTCTGGTTTATCTTCCACATCAGAAAATCCACTGAATGAAAAGAAAGATATATAGATTGAGTTGTGTTTGAAGTAGAGTAAGGAAAATGAAAAAGACTGGCCTCTAAGACATTTTATACTCAATATTTCAAGGGCAGATGTTTTGGCTCCAAAAGTCCATGTCAGGTGTTCTAACAATTTGTTTTCTATCTTCAATATTGTATTCAATAATAATAGTTAACATTTACATAGCACCTATTATACATCAGGTACTGTGCTAAGTGCTTTAAAATTATTATTTCTTGTGATCCTCACAACAACCCTGGAAGGACTGACAGCTAAGAAAATTAAGAAAAACTGAGGTTAAGTGGCTTGCCTATGGTCGCACAGCTAGTACATATCTGAGGCTTGATTTGAATTCAGGTGTTACTGAACCCTGGGGTTCTGTCTACTTCACAGCCTAGCTGCCCACATTTCAGAAGTGTGGCATAATACAATGATAAGTTGAGTTAGAGGCAGAGATCATGAAATGTAATGCCAATGCTGCTTCTTAATTTCTATGTGACCTTGGACAAGTCACTTAACCTCTTGGAATAAGGCACACTCCATATTCTAAAGACTCTTCTAGACCAAACATTTCCTATTCAGTGATTCTAATTAGATCATTCTGAGCATCTGTAAATGTATAGGGTTGAGCTCAGCAGTGTACTGAGAAATGGTTAACACCACCTTTCAAAGGAAAAAGGATGCATGACACACACAAATTTAATCTGCATTATTCACCTCTTATTCCTTTGTTAAATCTAAACAATCAACACAACAATAAATCAAGTTCTCATGTGCAGTATCTACTAATTTCCTAGGTGTAAATTCTCATGCTGAAAATTTAACAATCAGGTGAGAGAATCTGTATGAGATACCTCCAGTATATCCCTGGGACAACTGCTATGAGCTCTGGAAGCAGATGACTGTGAGTTATCTCTGTACTTTCCTTAAAGCCCAGCTGAAGATTATGGGCAAAGCAAATGATCAACAACTACTTGTAGATTACTTGACTAATTTCTGCTCCTTATTTCATGTTATTTCCACTTGATGAGCCCAAGACACCTGGGCTCTTATTCCTGTCACACTCCTAACTTTCACCTGCTCCCTCCCTATGTATATGAAGGTTATAGCTTCCTCTCTGCTCCAGCCCCAGCGTTACCCAGACCAAGGCAGCAGAACCCTGATGTGCTCCCTTTGGGGTGAGTAAGTGTCCCATGCAAAGCACCTCAAGTTTTTAGGTTGTCTTAAAGTCCATGCTGTGAATGCAGTACCACCTAGGAATGATATCCATCTAAAAGAATCAAAGATGGAGTCCCCAGTGAAAGAAAATATCCCTGTTTTCATATTGTCAATCCATCTCATGGTATATAAATGGGGACTGAGAGAAGGGATGGTGGAGGTAGGCTCATAACTTACGATCTCCGGGCCACTGAGGAGAGAAGGTATTCCACTGTAGACTCAAGGATTCCAGCGCCCAGGGAATTTAAGAATGATGGGAGTTCTGCACCTACTTTTGGGTCAGAGACTGATGGTTTATCATCTGAAACAAGAGCAGGGACTCAGTCACTTTGTCCCATGGAGGGGGAAATGGCAACAATATTTTATTGGTGTTAGCTTTTCCTCTCTAAGGACAACTTGGGGAGCATTACTATTTGTATCATAGTTTTTTATTCATTGAAAGTTAGAGTTGGGGCAGCTAGGTTACACAGTGGATAAAGCACCAGCCCAGGATTCAGGAGGACCTGAGTAAGAATCTGGATTCATACACTTGATGCTTATTAGCTGTGGGACCCTGGGCAAGTCACTTAACCTTCATTGCCTTACCAAAAATAAAAAGACTGAAAGTTAGAGTTAAGGAACATTAGAACAGGATATATAGAATGTCAGTATTAGAAGGAGTCTTTGAAAAGAGGTTAGGGAATGTTAGAATCAGAAAGGAGTTCCAAAGGAAACCTAGAACATAGAACAGCAAAAATTAAATTTAATTCAACAAAAACAAACCCCAAAAATGTCTACTCTGTGTAAGGCACTATGCCAGATTCTGAGGATAAAAAGAAAAAAAGTCTATTCCCTCAAGGAGTTCATATTCTACCGGATGTTAGAACTAGAGAGACTTTAAACACAGAATGTCAATTAGAAGATTCTTTAGACTATGGAAGAAAGAATGTGAGAACGAAGTGTATCCTTAGAACATAGAATGTTAGATTTTAGGACATAGACCATAGAATACAGGATATTATAGCTATGTTGAAACTTAAAACAGAATACAGAGATTGTTCAAGATCATGAATGTATTCCAATTCCCCCATATTACAGAAGAATAAATGGAGGCCTTGAGAATGTGACTTATTCAAGGTTACACGAATAACCTGTAGCCAGATTCTCCTGACTTTTAGACTAGTGGTTTTGCCCTACACCAGGTGGCATATTACATTATATTACATTGTATTATGTATATTATGTTCTATGCTAACTAGACAGTTGTGTGCAGTCCTGAATAAATGCTTTCTTCTCACTGGGTCTGGGTTTCCCCTTCTGTGAAATGAAATGGTTGGACTAGATAATCTCTAAGATCCCTTCAAGCTATGTCCTTCTATAACTGTTTATTAACTGTGGCGTCTATTTATCCTCTTTCACACCAAAAACACTCACCAGCATGACAGGGCAGAATCAAAGTAAGCAGTCCTACAGCCAACATCATCTGAAGGACTGAGGAAGCCATTCTGGTTGATCTGGTATAGTCTCAGGTGAGTTGTTAAGGTTCACATGGACTCTCGCTCAATTTATACTATAGACAGAATGATGTCACTTACATACAATGTAATTAATTAAGGTGTTAGGCAAGTCAAAACTGCATTCCAGATGATTGCTGACAGGTAGCCTAGAGTAGTAGAAAGAACCCTGAAATGGAAGTCAAATGGAAGTCAAGAGATATGGATCCTTACTCATCCTTAGCTTTCCTGCTAACTTACTGTGTCACCTTGGGGAGTCAATTCTGCTTTCTGAACCTCGGTTTACTTATCTGTCATAAGATATATTTTTAGAGCTAGAAGTTATCATTTTTCTTTATAAATTTATTTTATTCTGAACTTAAGAAATAAAACAAACATTTCTATAACAAAGTAGGATAGAAAAACAGAGGACTGCCCTGTGATTGCAAATCCATTATGTACAACTTGCTATTCCTTTCCAATATACCACATAGTAATCATGTAACATTCTTTCCCCACAATGCCACCTCCACCCCCAAACTTCAAGATGGCTACCATTAGACATAAATTTCTCTGTATGTGTATATGTACACACAGAGTATACATATACATGTAGGTGCATATATGTGTATACATGCTTATACACATATACATGCACATACACATACATGTTAGTTCTTTTTTCTGTATTCTAGCAGCTTCTTCTTTCATAGGGTCTTTGTGGTAAATTTAGGTATTTTTAATAGAATGACTTTGTTGCTCACAGTTCTTAAAACAATATAGCTGTTACTGTATAGAAGGTTCTCTTGATTCTGTTCATTTCACTTTTCATTATTCCATGGAAGTCTCTCTGTGCCTTTTTAAAATCATCGAGCTCATCATTTCTTATCGCAGAGTAATATTCCATCACAGACATGTACCACAATTTGTTCAGACATTCCTCAATCAATGGGCATCTTTGTGATTTCCAGTTCTTTGCCATTACCAAAAGAGTAGCTATAAATATTTTAGAACATGTAGGTTCTTTTCCTTTTTCCCTACTCATACTGGGTCAAAGGGTATAGGTAATTTAATAACTCTTTGGGCATAATTCCATAAATCTCTCTAAAATGGTTGGACCAGCTCACAGATCCACCAACGGTGAATTAAGGCCCCAATTTTTCCACATCCCCTCCAACATTTGTTCCCCCTTCTATCATTTTAGCCAATCTGATGTTGTTTGTTTGTCCTTCATTCTCAAAGAGGACCATAACTTCAGGGGAGGTGATATCATGACTTACATGGATTTAAGTGAAGAAGGGCTGTGCAAAGTTATCAGCCTCACTGTTCTCCAGAGCCATCTGGTCCAGTGGCAAGATATACATTAGGAGGACTGGAGATGGCTCAGGATGTAGTGGGAGAACTTGGCCTTTTAAGCTAAGTCCTTTCACAAGTCTAAGTTTGCTTGCTATAACACCCATTCAATGATTAAGGCTAGCTAAGAAAGGAGGCAATGAAATGTCTCTTTTACATAGTCAAAAATAAATGAATAACTTAATAAATAAATAGATAAATGGATGAATGAATGAACAAATGAATGAATGGGGGTGTGTGTGAAGAACCTTGGGGTTTCTGGCCAAAAGAGAAACAATTGCTATTTATGCCCACTCTGAGTCATAATGAGGCCAACCAATGGCCAAATGAGGCCTGTTCTGAGACCTATTGTTGGCCAATCAGTGAGAGCCAGTTATTTGGGTTTAAGGAATGGTCCTTAGGAGAAATTTAGCATGTAAAGTGTTTGATTCCCTATATGAAAAGAAGGAGAGAAAGGGAAAGGAAAGGAAGGGAAATTAGCCAATCTGGTAGGTGTAAACTGATATCTCAAAGTTGTTTTAATTTCATTTCTCTAATCAGTAATGATTTAGAGCATTTTTTTGTTCATCTTATTTTGACTTCTTCATTGGAAAACTACCTATTTGTATTCTTTGACAATTTGTCAATTGGGTAATGACTCACATTCTTATAGATTTGACATAGTTCTTTGTATATTTGAGATGTGAGACCTTTATCTGAGGAACTGTCTATAAAATTTTTCCCCAGGTGAATGGTGTAAGATATTGGTTTATGTCCAATTTCTGCCAGACTGCTTTCCAGCTTTCCTAACAATTTTTACCAAATAATGAATTCTTTTCCACAAAACTTAAGTCTTTACACTTGTCAAACACTAGGTTACTATATTTGTTTACTGCTGTAGATTGTATGTCTACTCTGTTCCAATGATCTACTTTTCTGTTTCTTATCCAGTATTAGATACTTTTGATAATTACTGCGTCATAATATAGATCTGGTACTGCTAAACCTCTTTGCTTTACATTTTTTTTCCATTAGATGCTTTGAAATTTTTGATCTTTTCTTCTTCCAAATGAATTTTGTTCTCTTTTCTAGCTCAGTTAAAAAAACAACAACAACAACAAAACATTGTGATTTAATTGGGATAGCATTGAATATGCATAGTAATTTTGGTAAAATTATCATTTTTATTATATTGACCCTGCCTACTCATGAACAATTTACATTTCTCCTTTTAAATCTGATTTTATTTGTGTAAAAAGTTGTTTATGGTTTTGTTGTTATAGATGCTAGGTTTGTTTTGGTAGGTATATTCCCAGGTATTTTATATTGTCTTGACTTATTTGGGGTATTTCTAGCTATGTTTTCCTACAGGATCCTGTTGGTGATATATAGGAATGCTGATAATTTACGTGGGTTTACTTTATTTCTTGCTAACTTTGCTGAAATTATCATTTCGATTAACTCTTTAGTTGAGTTTTCAGGATTTTCCATCTATATCATTATATCATTTGCAAAAAGAGATAGTTTTATTACCTCATTCTCTATTCTGATTCCTTCTAATTCTTTTTTTTCTCTTATTGCTATTACTAGGATCTCCAGTACAATATTGAATAATATTGCTGACAGTGGGCATTCCTATTTCACACCTGACATTACGGGGATAGCTTCTAGCTTATCTCATTACAAATATTTCTTGTTGATGGTTTTAGGTAAATGCTTCTTATAACTTTAAGGATGCATATACTTTCAAGTGTATTTTTTTAATAGAAATGACTTTTATTGTATCAAATGCTTTTTCTGCCTCCATTGATATTATCATGATTTTGTTACATTTTTATTGATATAATCAATTATGTAAATAGTTTTCCTTATGTTAAACCATCCTGAATGAATCCCAGTTGGTCATAATGTATAATCTTTGTAATATATTGTTGTAATATTTTTGCTAGGATTTTATTTAGGAATTTAGCATCAATATTCATCAATAAAATTGGTCCATAATTTTCTTTCTCTGTTTTTACTTTTCCTGGTTTAGTCATCAGTATCATATTTGTTTCATAAAAGGAGTTTGATAGGCCCCCTTCCTTGTCTATTACTCCGAGCAATTTATTTAATATTGGAATTAGTTGGTTTCTAAACATTTGATAGAATTCACTTGTAAATCTGTCTGGTATTGGTGCCTTTTCCTTAGAAAGCTCCTTTATGACTTGTTCAATTTCTTTTTCTAAAATAGGTCTATTTAGATATTCTATTTCCTCTTCTGCTGACCTAGGCAGTTTTGTATTTTTATAAATATTCTTCCATTACGTTAATTAAATTTATTGGCATATAATAGGGCAAAATTATTCTTTATAATTCCTTTGATTTCCTCTTCTTTAATGGTATATTCACTCTTCATTTTTGATACAAGTAATTTGGTTTTCTTCTATTTTTAGAAAAAAATAACTAATGGTTTATCTATTTTATCAATTTTTTTCATGAAAACAAATCCTGATTTTACTTATTAATTCAATGGTTTTCTTACACTAAGTTGATTTCCAATTTAGTGTTTAATTGGGGATTTTTAATGTTTTTTCTAGTTTTTTAAAAATCATATACCCAATTCATTGGTCTGCTCTTTCTCTTTTTTATTGATATAAGCACGTGGAGATAAAAATTTTCCTCTTAACACTGTTTTGCTGTATCCCATAGATTTCAATATGCTGTTTTATCATTGTCATTTTCTTTAAAGAAATTATTGATTGTTTCTCTTATTTGTTCTTTAATCCATACATTCCTTAAGATGTGGTTTTTTTTAGTGCCCAATTAGTTTTCCCCCCTATATTTCTATGGTCCCTTATTAAATATAATTTCTATTGCATTGTGGTCTGTAGGGAAGTGTCTAATATTTCAGCTTTCAGCTATAAAATTTTTGTGCTTTACAATATTGTCAACTTTGTAAAGGTACCATATACTGCTGAGGAAAAGGTGTATTTTTCACCAGCCCTGGATTCAGGACAACCTGAGTTCAAATCTGGCTTCAGACACTTGACACCTACTAGCTGGGTAACCCTGGACAAGTCACTTAGCCCTCATTGCCGCCCCCCTCCCAAAAAAAAGGTGTATTTTTTTCTATTTCCATTCAATTCTCTGCAGATAACTATTATATTCAGGTGAGTTAAAAGTTAGATCCACACCTTCATTTTATAAAACTGAGAACAAGAGTGATTATAAGTGAATTGCCCAGGGTCTCACAGCTAGTGAGCATCTGAGGTGGGCTTTGTACCTAGGTCTTCCTCACTGCAGGTCCAGCACACTATTCATTTTGAGGTGTTCTCTAAGGACCCTTTATCACTAACATTATATATTCTTTGTCCTAAAATTCTGTGTTTTATAGTCTGAGATAGTTTCCAGTTCTCATTTTCTCTTGTTCTATTTTTAATATATCTTACATCTCTGATATTCTTTGGTTCTATGTTCTAAACAGTTCTAACATTCTATATTTTAAGTTTCTATATTCAAAGTGCCTCTTACCATAGTTCTGATATTCTATGTTCAATGTAATTTAATTCAACAAATATTTATTGGGAACTTATTACATTCAAAGCACCACATCAGGCTCAAGGAGGAGAAACAATGATAAAAAGTGGGTATTCTGGCCTTTAATACATTTACATTCTCTTCTAGGTCTCTTCAAAGACTAACATTCTATTTATTTATTCATTTATTCAAAAACTAATGACTAAACACTGGCTATATGACAGGCACTGTGATAGCTACAGGGATACAAAGACAAACCTGAGACAGTCTTTGCCTTCAAGGAGCTTAGATTTCATAGGAATGGGGGAGGGGCAGCTTTTAGCTAGAATTTAGGGAATCATATATTCTAAGTTTCTTTACAGCAATATAACTGAATAATTAGATGGCCTAAAGTTATTTGTGTGTGTGTGTGTGTGTGTGTGTGTGTGTGTGTGTGTCTGTGTGTGTTTTTAAGGGGTGGGTGGTTTTCTAACATTTTATGTTCTATGTACTAAGATACATTCCAGCACTGATATTCTATTTTCCAAAATCCTTTCCCGCTCTGATGATCTGTGGTCCATGTTCTAGAACATTTTCCTTTAGCAAGAAAATGTTGATTTGCTCTTCAGCAAGTGGTATTTGGGTATCTTTGTCCAAGCTATTACAATTAATAGTAACCCTAAGAGTTGAATGACAGAAAAGAAGGGCAGAGACTTTAATGGGAGAAGAAAGAACAATGTAATTTTTTTTTTAGAATAAAATAATAGTTTATTTAGAGGCTAGGGAAGGGAAACCAATAGAGAAATCCTTGGACTTCTTCTCATAGGGAGAAGGCATAGCCCAGAGGCGTGGCTCTGAGATACCTATCTCCTCTGCTGTAAATTTTTAACAGAACAGAGCTTGACTAATTTCATATATTCATTGACCCATTCATCAAATATTTTTGATGCCTACTATGTGCATTTATTGCCAGACAAGAGGAATCTTCTTCACTTCACCCTTCAGGTTATTCCAGGATGATTCATAATAGGATTGTAGGATTATAAATCTAGAGCTTTGGGGCAGCTAGGTGGCGTAGTGGATAGAGCACCAGCCCTGGAGTCAGGAGTATCTGAGTTCAAATCCAGCCTCAGACACTTAACACTTACTAGCTGTGTGACCCTGGGCAAGTCACTTAACCCCAATTGCCTCACTAAAAACAAAAATAAATAAAAAATAAATCTAGAGCTGTAAGGAACATAAAGGCCATCCATTCCTAACCCCTCATTTTACAGATGAGGAAACTGAGGCCCAGGGAAGTCAGGTGACCTGCCCTAGGTCACATAGATAGTCAGTGTCAGAGGCAGGATAATGATGTTGACAGTTCCTCAAAACAAAGTGCTATATGTAGATTATTTCATTCCTTCCTTAAAGCTTCTCTGGGAGGTAGGTTAAGTATTATTACCTACATTTTATTTTATTTTATTTTATTTTATTTTATTTTATTTTATTTTATTTTATTTTATTTTATTTTATTTTATTTTATTTTATTTTATTTTATTTTATTTTATTTTTTGTCGTTTATTACCTACATTTTAGAGATGAATTGTAGTCTCTTGCCCAGGGCCTGCATTGTAGCCTCCTCTTGAGCCACCTCTCATTCAAATTTGTACTGCCACTCTTGGGACTCTGGGTTATGATTGGTAGTCTATCACTGTATCTTACCCAGTCATAGGTCCATCACAATTACAACTTCTGTAGTCCTTTCCTACTCTTGTTCCTATATAAATATTGTCTTCCCCTTGTAGGATGTAAGCTCCTTTGGAGTAAAGACTACCTTGCTTGTTTGTATTTGTATTCTCAGTGCTTGACACTTAATACTTTCTCTTTTCATTTGTTTTTTGAGCCATTGATTCATCTATAAATCAATCCTTCTTTGAAGGCCCAGTTCAGGTAGCAATTCCTCATAGGCTTCTTGAATTCTCCTCACTCAATGTATAGGTGGAGGATACCCCTATTGCCCTCATTTAGATTGTACTGGGACATTTTGTCTGTGTCTCCCTCAAGTTCCTGCTTTGTATTGTACTTATCTGTGAGCTTGGAAATACCCTTAGTAGCTGAATCTAAGCTTCTTGAGATCAGGGACTGTCATGTTTTAACTATGTATCTCTAGGACCCAGGACAGTATACTGGATATATAGGTGATGTAGTAAATAGGGTACTGGTCTTGGAATCTAGAAGACCTGAGCTCAAATTCAATCTCACATACTTACTAGTAATATGAACCTGGACAATTCATTAACTTCCGTTTCCTTCAGTTTCCTCATCTCTAAAATGGGGATATTATTAGCAACAATTGTATAAGGTTGTTTTGAGAATCAACCAAGAGAATATATGTGAAGCATTTTGCAAACCTTAAAGTGCTTTATAAATGTAAACTGTGATCATTATTATTGCACAGAAGCAAGGTGTTAATAGATGTGTGTTGAATGTTGAAAGTGTCAGACCTCTGATTCTTAGAGTGTCTTAACTAGAAGGCCAGTGCTCTTTTGACAGTACTGCAAGGTATCAAAACTCTTGTTCCTTTTACAGAAAATATCCATAATTTCTACTAGGCATCTGATTGCAGGGGGAACTGGAGAGAGTGTGAATAGATCAGTATTGTGCATCTTCATTACTGGAAAAACAGCAAAACAATAAGTCACAGCATATAGGCTGACACAGTCTGTATGTATAAAGAAAGCAACACATTTCCCCCAAGTTATTACTGAAGATCTAAGTCTAGAGTGAGAAACTTTGAACTCTGGCTTCTTCATCTGTAAACCTGGGTCAGGAAGGGGGGGTGGGAGCAATAATCCCTGCTTTGTTACTGGTGAAATATCCAAAATTCCCATTCCACCCTTCTTCTTTTAAGCTCCCGAAGGGGAAGCTAGTTAGTGCAGTGGATAAAGCTCTGGCTCTGAAGCTGGGAGGACCTAAGTTCAAATCTCACCTCAGATACTGTGTGACCCTGGGCAAGTCACTTAACCCTAACTGCCTTAAACATCTGGGGCCCTCTCCAGTCATCTTGATAATATATCTTGCTACTGGACCCAGATGGCTCTGGAGGAGAGAGTGAGATCAGTGACTTTGCACAGCCCTTCCTCACTTAAATCCAATGCATGACATCTGTCATTGTCCTCTTTGAGAATGAAGTACAAACAACAACAACTCCTGAAGCACTTGCTCTCTCACTGGGCCTGGTCTTCTATTTCCCTGTCATGTGAATTACTTATTGATATCTATATGCTATATCCTGCCCATCTCAGCACAGAGCCCTGCAGACAGAAAAAAAAATAACCATTTTGAGAAAGATGACAATAAATAATCTCATTATTATTTGAAGAAGAACCATTATATTGGATATAGAACAAAGAATGTCAGAGCTGTAAGTGATCAAAGAACATAGAATGGTAGAGACGGTAAGTACTCTAGGGGTGCTCTAGTTCAGGCCTCTCATTTTTAAGATGGGGAAATTGAGAACACAGAAAGGAAGTAATTAACTTATCCATGCAGTGCAGTGCACAGGTAGCAGATCTTTTGCCAGATTTCCTCATTCCTGGCCTTAGGGGAGAAAAAGGATTGTAAAGAATTTGGACTTTTTCCATAGACATTGAAGGGTTATTGAAGGTTTTCTTCTTTGTATCAGAGTGAAGTGATTAAAGCAGTGCCTTAGAATGATTGTTTAGCCTAAGCCTAACAGGTTGAAGTACAGAGTCCAGAAACCTGGGTAGGAGGCTAGTATACCTATACTGTGTAGGGTTTGGACTAAGGTGAAGCCTCTGGTAATAGAAAGAAGGGGACAGATGTGAGAGATATTATGGAGGTAGAAATGACTGGCCTTGGCAAACAAATGGATTTGGGAGTGAGGGAGAAGAAAACATCATAATGGGCACTGAAATTTTGAGCCACTATTGGGAGGATCCATTGACAAAGATACAGGGTAGTTAGAAGAGGGTGGGGAGGGGAGGAACACAATGAATTTGATTTAAGAATATGAAGCAAGTACATTTCCTTTGCTGACCTTATTTGTAATGATTGTAGACATGTTTTAATAATGCATGTGAATGACTCGGAGTCAGATGACCTGAATTATAGTCTCATTTCAACCCCCACCTTCCAACTCTAACATCCTGTGATCTAGGTTCTTAATTTCCTTCAAATACTAATATTTTACATTATAAGGTTCCTTCCAGCGCAGTTAATCTGTTTTCTATACTTTAGGTTTCATTTTCATTTTTACTTTATGTCTCATTTATGCTTTTTCAAATGACCAAAAGTTCCTAAAAGACATAGACCTATCATAATCCTACTCCTCCCCCCCCCTTCCAGGTATCAGGGATACCAAAGGTACTCCTGCATTTCCTTTTTTGTTTGTTCTTTGGGTTTTTTTGGTAGGGCAATGGGGGTTAAGTGACTTGCCCAAGATCACACAGCTAGTAAGTGTCAAGTGTCTGAGGCTGGATTTGAACTCAGGTCCTCCTGAAACCCAGGCTGGTGCTTTATCCACTGGGCCACCTAGCTACCTGGGTACTCCTGCATTTTCAAAACTTTTATTGACCTCATCTTTTTTTTTTTTATATTACCTTCATGTTCCAACATATCTCTCCTCCACCCACCCCCCACCAAGCCTATCATAGTTTTGTTTCTTAAAAGCATTTTTATATCTATTAGGAATTCATTTGCCCCTCACACCTATGAGGCAGGCAGGGCTAATGTTATCCCCATATGACAGATGTTGGGAAATTGAGATCTAGTGTGTGAAAGTAACTTGCCTGAGGGCAAACAGCAAGTTAATGGCAGAGCTAGGATTAGTCCCTAAATCTTCTATCAATCCAGGACACTTTTAGTTTATAAAGTTAAGTTTGCACAAGTACTGGGAGATAGAGTTTCTTGACTAAGTTTTCTAAGAGGATAATAGCTTAGAGTTGCTTTGCCTCTCAACAGGACAAGGGATATGACTCATCAAACACCTTAGTCATCATGAACAAATTCTATGTGAGAAAATATTTCTCAACTTAGAGAGACACAGCAGCCTGTATCTCCTTTAATACAAAAGTGAACTGATTTTTTTCAGTGTGTGAGTCAATTGTTGAATCACACTTCAGGAAGGACTTTAAAAGCCATCTAGTAGAATCCCCTCCATTTTGCAGAAGAGATAATTGAGTCCAGAGTGGTCAGTGACCTTTCTCCATGGTAATACAAGCATTTAAAGGGAATGCTGGGACTCAAATCCAGGTCTTCAGTCTCCACTGTCAGTATTCTTTCCACTGTACCACAATGCCTCAGTTAATAGCCAGGGATTTCTCAGTTCCTCTTCTTCCAGGAAAAACAAAACAAAAAATTAAAAAGGTCAGAATTGCAGAATCATCCACTGATAAAGTGGGATTTGAAATTATTCTGGGGAAGCCTATTACTATGCAGTTGCTATGTACTTTGGTGATATAGATAGATAGATAGATAGATAGATAGATAGATAGATAGATAGATAGATGTACACACACACATATATACACACATACATATACATATACACACATATATATGTCTGTATGTGTGTGTATATATGTATGTATACATATATAAATACATATATATCTTTTTTTTAACCTGTGGGTTGGCCTCTGTGTGTTAGCCTCTAGCATCCTCTCCAGCCCTCCAAAGGAAGGCCTCTCCTGAATATTATGTTTAAGGACTACAAATCTCAGTACTGACCCCTTTCTCTCCAAATCAGGAAGAAGCTTGCCCAACCCTTTCCCCCTCCCTTTTGGAGAGTTTTGATAGCCCCCCTGGGGGTAATTGCCATAAATCAGCCTAAATCTCCTGGAGAAGGTAAAAGACAGACTGGCAAATAGAAAGGGAGAGGGGCAGTGGGAGCGGCTCCTTTAAGAGCTGCTTATTCTTAGAGTTTACTCAGAGGAAGGTATTTGCTTAAGTGCTCACAGAGAGAGAGAGAGAGAGAGAGAGAGAGAGAGAGAGAGAGAGAGAGAGAGAGAGAGAGAGAGAGAGAGAGAGAGAGAGAGAGAATTGGAAAGACATTGTCTGATCAGGAATGGAGAAGTTCCTCAGAGTGATTCAGAGAAGAGGTATTCCCATAACCAACTAAAGAGACCCTTAATGTCAATGGTGGGCACTATGTGGCCAGAGGGTAATGCAACATCATGTTTGGATAGTCACATGAATTCCTTGTCTAGAATATGTACCTAACAAGGAGAGCCCAGACTGCTGTGTAACTGAACCAAGGTCCGGTTATTTAGGAGCTGGATCTATCTTCTGGTGAGGACCGATGAAAGGTTATTATAGAGAACCAGAATCAAGGATAACAACAGGCACAAGAAGGAGAATCCTGCTAGGAACAACAGAGGACCAAAGTAGGGATTGGGGAAGGTAATAGGGAAGGAGCAATGTAACAGAGTACACCATTGGTGACCCAAGCATTACAATGCAGCTGCCCATAAAAGAGCAAGTAAGTACCAAAACATCAATATAGAAGAGCAAACTCCAAGTCCTTCTCCTTTCCTTGAAAACGACCTAGGGTGGTATTGTAAGTCACAGAAAATGTACATTTACCTCAGTTCTTAGTAGCAATTATGGATTTCCCAAAGCAACTAGTGAGACTAGAAATACACAAAGAGTAGACCTGTACCTTGGGGACTAACACAAAAGAAAAAGGGGGAACAAAGGAAGGATTCAACCTGAATGACCAGTAGACCTTAGTGAGAAGTAGTCTTCAGTCCATAGTTGGGGAGTAGGAGGCTCTCTGATCATCCTTTAGAAAGGCATCCTTCAATTTCACCATACTCTATTCTATTGAGTTCTCAATGATCCCTATTAGTTTGTGAGGGATACTTGGGTCAAAAATCATCTTCCTACCAGGATAATTATCTAAGGTAGCCAGACTAAATGGGTTTTATATAAAGGAAGTGAGCTCTCAGGTAATTTGACTTCATTTCTCATCTCTAATATCACAGGCAGGGAAATGCTAGGTATTAGTTGATTTGAGATACCACAATTGAACCAGATAAGTAGCACACACATTTATTACAAATAAAAGTTTTCAAAAATAAGGGGGGAAGGAAGAGGGAATAGGAAGTAAGAATGTCCAGAACCGAGGTGTCCCGCTACAAGTCAGTCTTGCTAGTTTCAAAGAGGCATATAGGTACCAGGTATTGTGGCTTATCATAAAGTCTTTGAGAGAGTAATTCATCAGAAAAGAATGTCTCTTCACTTTCTTAGGCTCAGATATGAACCCTTTATATATTCTCTACTTTGTAAAAAACAAAGAAAACAAAAATTTGTTCTGTTTTTGAAGACTTATGAAACCAAGTGCTTATAAAGTTATTTGATGGTCACAAGCAAGAAAAGGCTTGAGTGAATGCTGAAAATTGTTAGAGTCTTTCACCTGGGGGTTGGGCACAATGAACTAGATAAGTGAGGGGGCTCCAAAGTAACCCTTTGTATGGAGAGAATTTCTATCATTTAGGTGACATTTATATCCTGCCCCGCTTTAGATCACACCCTCCCCAAGTAAACTCCTTTAAGGACAGGGAGAATGTCTTCTTATTGTTTTAAAAGCTTATGATCCCTTTCCTCTCAATTATCTTAGGAAAGAATCCCATCACAGTCACCCACTATTATTCCTATTTTGCAAGGGAAGAAACAGGTACAGAGAGAGAAATTATTCTTCCAGGGTCACACAGATTTGAACTGGTAGAGATGAGTCCCACCTAGGTATTCTGCTTCTAACTTTAAATCCCATGCTTTTCACCCTACTCTAGGCAGTCTCTCTAAGAAGCCCACCTCCTTCCCCTGAAGAAAGCAGCCAAGAGTCAAGGTTAGGCTTCCAACTGGAAACACATTGTGTATATATATGGGGCTAAGGGTAGTCATTGTGCCATGGGTGGATGAACTAGTATAGTGAATAATGTCACTTTTAAGGCTAAGGTTCTTAACCTGTGGATAAATTTCAGGGGAATCTATGAACTTGGAGAAGAAAAATAATTACATCTCTTTACTTTCACTAAACTCTAACTGAAATTTAGCATTTCTTTTGTGACAGGTGAAATCTGAAATAAATGAAGAAACAAAGATTTGAGCTTCCAAGCATATCGATTTATTAAGCAATGTATGCCAGTTGCTTAATAAATCAGCATCAGGCCTCCTCAGTTTGGCACTGGACCCTGAATACAGGAGGAAACAGATTTTTATGCATTAAAAACTACTAATAGGGGGCAGCTGGATGGCGCAGTGGTTAAAGCGCTGGCCCTGGATTCAGGAGTACCTGAGTTCAAATCCAGCCTCAGACACTTAACACTTACTAGCTGTGTGACCCTGGGCAAGTCACTTAACCCCCATTGCCCTGCCAAAAAAAAAAAAACTACTAATAAAAAAGGACCAACTAATTAAAAGAAAACAATCAACAGGATATAAACCAGGATACAAGATTCGGTAATCTGATTTCTAATTGGAGAAGATATTAGGGGCTTTATAAATTGGGATGGGAGAGCGAATAGGTGTAATTCCCTGAAATCAGAAAAAGAGGTGTCCCACTGTCCTCCAAGTGTCTGTATTCAATCAAAGGAACAAGGAAAAAGTAACTGATTCACTAATACAAGGCCAGTTTTCAGATAAAACAGATGGGTTGCTTGAGATATATAATTATGAGAAAACTCCTTGCATCAATCATTAGATCTGACTGGGTTTCTGGTCACCATAACTTAGTTAAGGGTCTCAACAGGTAAAGCTAGTCCAGCTTCCCAGGCACATGGGGCAAGGTTCAAACAATGCAATAAAGTCCCCCCACACACACCACAATTCCCATAATTGAATAGAGTTTTCTCATAAGAGGAGAAATTGGACTAGACCCATAATTGAATAGAAAGGGAACTAAATGAAATTTAGAATTGAATCATAAGATGGAGTCAGTGTGGTTCATTCAATTCCCACACTTTCAATGATTTGAAAACATTTTTTTTCTGAGAAGGGATCCAAAGGCTTCACCAGACTTCTAAAGGGGTCTTAGACATAAAAAGGTTTAGAATCCTTGCTCTAAGGAGCTGGAAATGTAAGCTTGCCAGGTGCCAAAATGACTAAATGGAGAGGAAGTAGAGTTGGACAAAGAAGAATAGAGCAAGGTTAGGAGCCATAGATCGTCATCATTTACATTTCTATTTGGTTTTATGAAATAGTTCTAGAAAGTTTGGTTCTAGTTCTTTGGTTCTAGAAGTTTTTCCAATTTGGAACATTTTTAATGGTGGGGGGAAGTGACTTCCTCTTTTCCCAAGGGATGATGTACTCACTTAGTTACTGTCTCAAAAAAAAAGTCCCATTGTTTATTTTCCCCCATAGAGACCTACCAATCTACTAAAGTCCCTATGCATGTGCATCCCTGTTTATGTATGTTTTCCTGTGTACATATATGCATATATTCCAGTTTGTATGCATTGTGTGTGTGTTTGATATGCATATCCCTGGTTATTTTAAATGGGTATACAATTTTTCAATTTAGTTCTATTCCTGTGCATATATGTCCCCATGATTATGTGTCCCTGTAAAAGTAGTGTCATCACAGAGCTGCAAAGGACCCTTCTTCCTCCAGATTGTGTCAATTATTTTAATTCCATAAACACCTCAGGGAGACCTGCCTCTGTGAGTGGGAGTATATTTGAGGTGTGGAGAGAAGGAAGACAAGACTGAAGGTTTTATAGTTATGGATTGGGAGGGACTTAAACCTATAGAAACTCAGCTGGAAGGGACATTTAAATAATAAGACCTCACATTTATATACTGTTTTCAGGTCTACAAGATGCTTTATAAATATTAACTCATTTGAGCTTCACCTTCTTGTGAAGTAGAGACTAATATCCTGAAGAAACCAAGTTGCAAAAGAGGTCATAGTGTCCTGTATCTAGAGATCATCTAATCCAACTCCCTCATTTCAGAGGTGAAGAAACTGAGGGCCAGGCAAATTAAGTGACTTTCCCAAGGTCCTCCAAGTAGTATGTGCTTGAGGTCAGATCTTTGTACCCAGTTCCTCTGGCTCCAGAGCCAATGTTTCTTTTTTTTTCTTTTTTTTTTTTATGGTGCCAATTTTAAATAGATTTTATTCTCCAGCACAAGAATTGCATTTCCACTTGTTTACAGTACTGAAAAAGTGCAATGTTGTTCACTTCTCTCCCTCTGCACACATTCAAGTATTCAGAATGCCCAGATTTTTGCAGTAGCTTAAATGTTAACTTTTAAACTGCCACTGCCTTGGCTACAAATTTGAGTCCTTCAATTTTTGGAAAGCTGTGTGGAATGCTCTTTCTTCTGGTGAGTTAGTCAACCTCTTCAATGGTGGGTCCAGAAGAGGCACCTCCAGATGGGGCTGCTCCACCCCCTGGAAATCCACCAGGCATGCCTCCTGGCATGCCACCTGCACTCTGGTACAGCTTAGTAATAATGGGGTTGCAGACTTTCTCCAATTCTTTCTGCTGATGCTCAAATTCTTCCTTCTCAGCAGTCTGGTTCTTATCCAGCCAGTTGATTATTTCATTACATTTGTCAAGGATCTTCTGTTTGTCTTCATCGCCAATCTTGCCTTGCAGTTTCTCATCTTCTACAGTAGCCTTCATGTTGAAAGCATAAGATTCAAGAGAATTCTTGGAAGAAACCTTATCTCTCTACTTCTCATCCTCAGCCTTGTACTTCTCGGCCTCCTGGACCATTCGTTCAATGTCTTCTTTGCTCAGACGACCTTTGTCATTGGTGATGGTGATCTTGTTCTCCTTGCCTGTGCTCTTATCCACAGCAGAAACATTGAGGATGCCATTTGCGTCAATGTCAAATGTTACTTCAATCTGAGGGACACCCCTGGGTGCTGGGGGGATTCCTGTGAGCTCAAACTTGCCAAGCAGGTTGTTATCCTTGGTCATTGCTCTCTCACCTTCATACACCTGAATAAGCACACCAGGCTGGTTGTCAGAATAGGTAGTAAAGGTCTGTGTCTGCTTGGTGGGGATGGTAGTATTACGTTTGATCAGAACTGTCATAACTCCACCAGCCGTCTCAATTCCAAGGGAAAGAGGGGTGACATCCAACAGCAGCAAGTCCTGCACATTCTCAGATTTATCTCCAGACAAAATGGCAGCCTGGACAGCTGCACCATAGGCAACAGCCTCATCAGGGTTGATACTCTTGTTCAGCTCCTTGCCATTGAAGAAGTCTTGCAGAAGCTTCTGGATTTTGGGGATTCGAGTGGAACTACCCACCAGGACGATGTCATGGATCTGTGACTTATCTAGTTTGGCATCTCTTAGGGCCTTTTCCACAGGGTCCAGTGTGCCTCGGAAGAGATCGGCGTTCAGCTCTTCGAAACGGGCTCGGGTGATTGAGGTATAGAAGTCGATACCTTCATAGAGGGAATCAATCTCAATACTGGCCTGGGTACTGGAAGAGAGGGTGCGCTTTGCACATTCACAAGCGGTGCGCAGACGTCGCACAGCCCTCTTGTTCTCACTGATGTCCTTCTTGTGCTTGCGCTTGAACTCGGCAATGAAATGGTTGACCATGCGGTTGTCGAAGTCCTCCCCACCCAAGTGGGTGTCCCCAGCTGTGGACTTGACCTCAAAGATGCCATCTTCAATGGTAAGAATGGAGACATCAAAAGTATCACCTCCAAGGTCAAAGATCAACACATTTCTCTCGGCACCAACCTTTTTGTCCAAGCCATAAGCAATAGCAGCAGCAGTTGGCTCATTGATGATTCTGAGCACATTTAGACCAGCGATGATTCCAGCATCTTTGGTGGCCTGACGTTGGGAATCGTTGAAATAGGCTGGCACTGTGACCACAGCATTTGTGACAGTCTTCCCAAGGTAAGCTTCTGCAATTTCTTTCATCTTAGTCAAGACCATAGAAGATACTTCTTCAGGATAGAAACTTTTGGTCTCCCCTTTGTACTCCACTTGGACCTTAGGCCTGCCTGCATCATTCACCACCGTGAAAGGCCAATGCTTCATGTCCGACTGTACAACTGCATCATCAAATCTTCGACCAATCAGACGTTTGGCATCAAAAACTGTGTTGGTGGGGTTCATAGCAACTTGATTCTTTGCCGCATCACCGATTAAACGTTCTGTGTCGGTGAAGGCCACGTAGCTTGGGGTGGTCCTGTTTCCTTGGTCATTAGCAATGATCTCCACTTTCCCATGTTGGAAAACTCCCACACAGGAGTAAGTGGTGCCGAGATCAATGCCAACTGCGGGTCCCTTCGACATGGTTGCTGGGGAGTCGGGGGTTGTAGCTGACCGCTGTGGAGAAGGGCTGCTGCTGCGCTGAGTAGACCCCAGAGCCAATGTTTCTTCTCCTGTGTTATTTGCTCAGGATTAGAGAGGCTGGTAAGTATTTGAGATGGAACTTGAACTCATGTCTTTCTGACTTCAAGTTCAGCACTCTACTATATAACACAGCTGGGAGGGACCTTAGCACAAAGAACTTGGATTATCAGAGCTAGAAATGACCTTAGAACATCAAACCCAGAATATCATATCTGGAAAGGACTTTAAAATACAGAACATGGAATGTCAGAACATTAAGGGAACTTGGAATATAAATCATAGAATGTTGGGACTCTAAAGGATCTTAGAATGTAGAACAGAATTGCAAAGCTGAAGGAGACCTTAGCTCAACTTACAGAATGGTTTGGATTTTGGAGTTGTAGCAATGGAATCAAGCACTGTAACCTTAAAATTCTGCCACTCAAGGTGCCCTATAAGGGTGCCTTATGGCACAACCTATAGTGTTGGGACACTGTCATCGGCTACAGAAAGAAGTGGTTGGTAAGGGATCTTCTACTTCCTGGCTTTGAGACCTAGTATCTTTGTTTTTGAACCTCAGCCTCAGATTCTTCACTTGCAAGAGGAAAGGATTAGACTAGATAATCTTTAAGGGGTCTTCCAGTGTTAAAATTTTGTGATTCTCTGTTTCTAATTTTGACTTTATTCCATGAACTAATTCTTAATTTGTTCCAGTGGGGCTACAATTCAGGTATATGGATAGCCAGGAGTAGATGCATGAATAGGACTGAAGGGATCTGTGTGGATGTGGGCGGCTTGTCTACCCAGGTGAAGATGAAGGTGACATGTCTACCCAGGTGAGGGAGGAGGTGACATTCCATATAGGGTAGGTCTCTATGCCTTGACCTTTGGAAAGGATTTTTTGGTAAGTAGAATTCCTCTTCTAAACTATTATATGCTGATTACCCTCATTGCCTGAATAAAGAAGATGATCTAACCACCTAGCCCAACATCCTCACAGTCTCTTCAATTCAGAGCCTTACAATGTTACATAAAATAGTATTTTAATCTGTATTGGCTGAAATTACAAATCAGGGTTAGATTTACATAACCATCAGGATGTAGAAAAAATGTAGAATATAGAACATGGAACGTCAGAGTAGGAAGTACCCTTAGACCACCGAACATAAACTGTTAGGGCTGGAAAAGACATTAGTGCCTAGACAGATAGATTGGGAGGGCCATTCAAATGTTAACTATAGACTTAACTATAGAGCTAGAAGGAAAAATAAATAGCTAACATTCACACTTTAATACTTTAATTCACACTTTAATTTAATTTAATTCACTTTAATTTAATTTAATTCACACACTTTAATTCACACTTTAAATACACACTTTAAGGTTTATACAAAGTTTTATATAAATTTTATTTGATCCTTACAAGCATCCTGTAATTTTCCTCCATTTTCTAGATGAGGAAATTAAGCCTCAGAAAGGTTAGGTGATTTTGCTCATGGTCACACAACTATTGAGCATCAGAAGTCAGAATTTGAACCTGGGACCATTCTGACTAATCCCATCACTATTTCCACTTTACCAAACTGTCTTTCAAAAGGTAATTAGAATATACTGTCAGAGCTGGAAGGATCGTGAGGATCATAGTCCAAACTCATTTTACAAATGGGGAAGTGGAGGCCTAGAGATTAGATGTAATTTACTGGAGGCCACACAGTACTAGAGCTAGAATCTGAATCTAGTTCTATCTCCCATTCTAGGCCCAGGTGAGTCTCTTTCCCTCCCAGCTGTTATGTGAATAACTCCAAGAATCCTGTCCCCTCCTATAATCCTTTGTTAATTCTTTGTCAGCCTAGCAGTTCCCACCCTCTCTAAGCATACATCTCTCACCACTTCCCTACAAGAAAAATAACCTTTCTATGGCTTACATCCAAAGGAAGTAATTGCTTTGTTTGTTTAATTCCTAGTGATGTGTGGGTAAGCTCCTTGAGGGAAGAGACTGTCTTCTGTATTTATATTCTTAGCACCTGGGGCAGTGCCTGGTATAGAATGGGCAACTGAAGATGCTTGTTGATTGCTTCATTGAAAGCTGTGACACCAGAGCATCCATTTTTATTCTGTCTTTAAATCCACTGCTCTTGGCATTTCCAGATCTTTGAAAACATGGGAGTTTCCAGGAATTGTACCATTCTTTTGTCTCTATAGCTTCCCAGCCATAGGTCACTATCCCTCTTATATACATTGCTGTTGTTCAGTCATTTTTCAATTATGTCTGACTTTTCATGACCCCATTTGGGGTTTTCTTGGCAAAGATACTGGAGTGGTTTTCCATTTCCTTCTCCAGATCATCTGACAGATGAGGAAACTGGGGCAAGCAGGGTTAAGTGATTTGCCCAGGGTCACACAGCTGGTAAGTGTCTGAAGCCAGATTTGAGCCCATGACATTATAAATTTCTTAAGTTTTGAGCCCATTCCTTCTTGGCTTCATTTCTTTATCAACCATACAGTGACAATTACAACCCCAAACCATCCTATTCTCCTTGGAGGATGCTAGATTGCTTCTATTTTCTCTTATTATTAGAAATGGAATAAAATGAAAAAAAAAATATTAAGTGCTTACTATATGCCAAGCCCTATGTTAAATGCTGGGGCTACAAATTAAAAAGTGAGGAAGTCCATGCTCTCAAGGAACTTCCATTCTAATTGTGAGACAACACATAAAGAAGGACTTGGTTTCATGGCAGATGGAAAGGTCCAGTGGTACTTAGGATATGGCAAACAAAGTAGCAGGGAAGATCCTGAAGATCTTGGGGAGTCATGAAACAGTATCTTTAATAGAGGTATGGATGTAGGGGTCAGGAGCATCTAGCCTAGAGTAGGAATACACAGCCTGGTGAGACTGTATAATGGGGAATGAGTTTGGGACAGAGAAAATCCCAGACTTCCTGCTATAAAGGCTAGTGATGGGCTCATCCCAATCAACCATTACCAATATGACCTATAAAAAAGTTCAAGAGGGGGCAGCTAGGTGGTGCAGTGGATAAAGCACCAGCCCTGGATTCAGGAGGATCTGAGTTCAAATATGACCTCAGACACTTCCCTGGGCTTCCCTGGACACTTAAACCTCATTGCTCTGCAAAAAAAAAAAAAAAAAAAAAAAAAGCAGGTATTCTTGACAGGTAGCATTCAGCTCTGATTGGTTGACAATGAGAGAATGAATATTACAATGAGAAATGGGCTTATTCTAGTGAGTGCCTAGGAGACATGACTCTCATGACTGAGAACAGTCTCAGACAAAGGGATTTTACCACCAGTGATTAGGGCAGTCTAGACAAAAGGGGAGCTCCACTTTCACTCAGACCTATCAGACTAAAGTACAATGAGTGGAATTCACTGGACTAGAATCTCTTTAGTAGCTGATCAGATCTAAATTTTCCCACTGGGTAAGTTTCACCCAAGATATCATCTCCTTATCAGCCCTGCACTTCAAAGACTCTTTGAATAGCCTATGGGGGCTGATTTCCAAATGAGGAAATAGGAAAGGAAAAAATCTTGGATCTCCCCAATTGTAAAAGGTTATTATTTGTGACATTTAAAATGTAATATGTGGTCGCCTTATTTCTGTCCGAAGTTTGGGAAAAATTAGCTGGGGTTCCTAATATAGTTGTTACTTATAAATTAGAAGCTTTAGCACCAGTTTGGGGGCATTAAGAATTTATTCAAATATATTAGATACTAATAAAGAGAGAACAGATGGCTGTGAAAGATAGGAAAACCTAGATAGGATCTACCAGAGAGAGAAGAAAAAGCTGCCTTCACCTATGAGTCTCAGTCCAAAAGAGGAAGTTCCTGTGCCTGTGAGAGTAGAAGCTATCTGCAGGTCTGGAAGAGAGATGGTCCCTACACACTGCTCCAAGCTAATTGGCCAGCATCACCCAAATCCATTGGCACACTGGATTTGAGGGCAGTCCATAAGTAGAATGTGCTGAGGTCAGAGTTCAGATCCTCTGGTGGGAACAAAGCTTTTAGGTAGGTGTGGTTTTGAATGAGGTAACTTCCTGACAAAGGACAGCCAGGCTCTCTCAGCAAAGGGGCCCCTGAAAGTCCTCAAAGCCCTATTATTCATAATTTTCTCACATATCATAAGAGAGAAATAATCATTTCTCTCAGCAGGCTGGGAATGTTCATGTGAGTGGAGGTCAGGGATGCCAATAAGATAGGGGATGGATATCTCCCACCTCTTCCCTTTTGATATTTTTCATACAACTGTAGATTGGGTTCCTCTTCTAATTAAATTCCCATGGATACCTCCTGTATTGATTTGAAATCTAGTTTTCACACCCTTTCCTACTCTCTGATACATGTAATTTCTGAGTGGGGACAAAAAGGGAAAATTTCAGTGGTCTTTTTTTGCAGAGGCAGATGGAGCTCAGCAGAGTGAATGAGGTGAAACTTACAGGTGCTCAATAATGTAAAAAAACCCACCTTTCAAAGAGTACTGAACTCTGATCAGTTCAGTGATCAATTGTAACTTCAGAAGACAGATGGGGAAGTATGTTGCCCACTTTTTGAAAGAGAGGCAACAGACTAAATATATGGAATTAGACATACATTTTCAGACAGGGCCAATGTATGATGTGCTTTGCTTAATTGTACCCATTTGTTATAAGAAAGGGAAGGGGCCAAGTTAGTAGATAGTGATAGAGATGCAAAAAAAGGAAAGGAAAGAATAAAAAACATTTAAATACACAGGAAAAAAAACAGGAAAAAAGTTCAGAAAGGATGCACAAGCAGCATAATTTTTTTAAATTGTACTAAATTTAATATACACTTAAACTGTATGGAACAGAAGTTCAACATTTCTTATGTTCTCCTTTTGCTGTTCTTTGTATATAAAAATGTTCATGGCTGATGATTATAAATTTACAATGACAAAAAAGGCTACCAGAATATTGTAGCACATAGTAAGCACAGAGTGATTCAGAGTTCTGATTTTAGAGGCAAGAGACCTGAGTTCAAATTCTGATTCTCACCATCTGTGTGACTTTAGATAAGTCATTTCTCCTTCACTAAGCCTCTTGTTTTCTTATCTATAAAATGAGGGGGCTCTGCTAAGTGTGAGGTCAGTTTTAAATCAAGGAGTCCTGCCCAGTTAACATACAACAACTTGTCAATCTAGTCATGTGACTTCTTTTGCAGCCCATTTTCCATAGACCTAGCTAGAGCTGACTGGGGGAGGGTCAGATTATTCTTTTTCCTACTTCGGTTACTGTTGAAAGTGCTGGGCATTCATAACTTACATTGTTGCTAAGGATGTCTGAACAGTCAGGCTCCTTACAGGCTATGCCTGAATCGAATACCGGAAAGAAGCAGGTTTTGCCAACAGGGCTATACAATATAGTAGAAGGTTTCCATCATACTGAAGGGAAGGTATAAAGAATATAAGACCCTGCTATTTTTAAGGTAAAGGCATTTGACTTGATACAATTAGCAGATGTTCTAAAGAAGGAAACTTAAACTTGATACCAAGTCATTAGTAGGGTGGAGGCAGCTGGGGCTTTGTTTCAGGTATTGTCATAGGGTAGGGGTGACACTCTCTGTCCTCATCATTCTGAAAAGTCTCATGGTAAATTTAGCTTTTGTAGTAGGATTTGAGGGAGAATGTAGATTCTAAAAAAGAGGGAACAGCTGGCAGAGGACAAGAGACTGGAGGTACTGGCTGTTCTCTCTCCCCTGTCCTTCCTCTTGCAAGATACAGAGGTATTTGATATCCTTGGCATCTCTCTCCACTCAGGCAGGACCTGGTCAATTAAAGTCATTCTTGTTACTTGGACTAGCAAATGTCTCATACTCAGAGTTCCCTGAGGGCTGCATTTCTCCTCACTCAACACCCCTGGTGTAGAGAAGTCATTCCTTTTCCCCAGAATTCTCAGGGAGGCCTCCAGGAAGCCATTTCCCTGGAAGAAATAAAGTTCACTGATCCAACCATTCTGGAGAGCAATTTGGAATTATGCCCAAAGGGCGATAAAGCTGTGCATACCCTTTGACCCAGCAATACCACTTTTGGGTCTTTTCCCCAAAGAAATCATGGAAAGGGGAAAGGGACCCACATGTACAAAAATATTTATAGCTGCTCTTTACGTGGTGGCAAGGAATTGGAAGGTGAGGGGGTGCCCATCAATTGGGGAATGGCTGGACAAGTTGTGGTATATGAATACAATGGAATACTATTGTGCTGTAAGAAATGATGAGCAGGAGGAGTTCAGAGAAACCTGGAGGGTCTTGCGTGAGCTGATGATGAGCAGAACCAGAAGAACATTGTACACAGTATCATCAACATTGAGTGTTGATTTACTGTGATGGACTATATTCCTCTCACCAATGCAATGGCACGGAAGAGTTCCAGGGAACTTGTGATGGAAGAGGATCTCCAAATCCAAGAAAAAAAAAAAAAAGAACTGCAGAGTATAGATGCTGAATGAACCATACTATTTCTTTTGGTTTTGGTGCTGTTGTTTTTTTCTATTTTGAGGTTTTCCATCATTGCTCTGATTTTTTCTCTTATAACATGACTAATGCAGAAATGTGTTTAATGTTATTATGTGTATATATATATAACCTATATCAGATTACCTGCTGTCTAGGGGAGGGGGGAGGAAGGGGAGGGAGGGAGAAAAATCTGAAATTGTAAAGCTTGTATAAACAAAAGTTGAGAACTATCTTTACATGTAACGGAAAAAAATAAAATATTAGTTAAAAAAAAAACAAATAAAGTTCACAGAAATGCATTGCTTTTCTGGAATAACCCAGGTCATGTTCCTAGAGTGTCTGGAACTCTGACTACCCTTTTTCTATGGTCTATGGAAGCACTTTCCTACTTGAAACAAGCCAGACCCTGTCTTTAAGCACCACCTACCCTTTATTCTCTGCTATGCCGTGCATTGTGGTCTGTTCTGTGCTTCTAGGTGCATTTATGTGTTGGAAAGGGGATGTCCCAAGATGCTTCAACTTTTTGCATTTGAGGTAAAAAAAATCCTATTTATTCTTCTAGCTTGATGTCAGGGAAAACATGCTAATAGTTAATATTATCTATAGGTGGAATAGACTACCCAGAGAGTTTCCCCACACTAGAAATCCTTGAGCAACTGCTGGATGATTATTTTTTCATGTGGATCATAGGATCTTTTGCAGTTGGAAGGGACCTAAGAGACCGTCTAGTCCCACCCTTTCATTTTACAGATGAGGAAATGAGGTCCAGAGAAAAGTTAAGTGACTAGCCCAAGATCATGCAGGCCATCAGTGAAAGAACTGGGATTTGAATCCAGATTCTAAATCTTGTGCTATTGCCACGTCACCACACTGCCTCTCTAAGACCCCTCAGCAAAAGGCACTTTTAGGCTGCTGATGCCTAGATGATGGACCCAGGCTTCTTATGGTCCTCTGCTCTGATCAGATGGCATTTCAGGAATTCCACACAGATATAGGTGGGATTAGTTGGTCTCCCAGGTCCCTTCTGAGTCTGAGATTCTGTCATTTAAATACCCCTAAGGTGGCTTCCAGATCTAATATTTCATGATTCTATTCATGTATTCATTTCTATTTAAGCATTTCTTGAGCATCTATTATTAGGAGGGAAATGACAGTCTTGCTATCATGTACCCTGGTCACACTCCATCTGGAGTACAGAGTTCAATTCATTTAAGGCATTGAAAGGTTGGGGTAATGATATTGAAAGAGTGGGTAAGAAAGCCTCTCAACCTTATCGTGTTCTCTTGTTCTGCTCACCTTGTACCCAGGGCAAGTGGGAATCCAGTAACAAAACAAACATATCTCAGAGGACAGAAGGAGTACCTTGTGGATGCCACATGCTCTAAAAAGGCCATTCTGGGTTTCCCCTTTACTCCTCTTCCTGTGTATGTAGTTACCCATAAGCACCACAGAGCCTTCAAGCTGGGCACCTTAGAACATAAGGTGTCTGACAAAAGGGGGGGCAGCTAGGTGGCGCAGTGGATAGAGCACTTGCCCTGGATTCAGGAGGACCTGAGTTCAAATCCAGCCCCAGACACTTAACACTTACTAGCTGTGTGGCCCTGAGCAAGCCACTTAACCCCAATTGCCTCAACAAATTTTTTTTAAAAAAGAGCATAAGGTGTCTGAACTGTAAGGGACCTTTGACCCTAGACTATGGCATGTCAGAGCTCTGCCTTAGAAATATGCTAGTCGGGCAGCTAGGTGGCACAGTAGATAGAGCACCGGCCCTGAAGTCAGGAGTACCTGAGTTCAAATCCGGCCTCAGACACTTAACACTTACTAGCTGTGTGACCCTGGGCAAGTCACTTAACCCCAATTGCCTCACTAAAAAAAAAAAAAATATATGCTAGTCTAATACCATCATTGATTTCTACAAGGGATTCATTCTAGTGTCTGCCCAGGGATGTCTCAGAAGGTAGATATTTTTCTGGTGTCCCAGAATGTATGTTGTTTATAAATCTAATGAGGTCTCTGTCAATAAATAATCTGTTTTGGTATTACTAACCTTAAAGGACTCCCAAGAGGAGTTCCTATTGGCTGGCCAACTTTTATGTTAATTATTACATTGCAGTAATATTGGAATGTAGAAAAACAATAGCTAATGATATATAATGCCTTTGTGTAACAATTGATTCACAAGTTTTGTTAGATTAAAATTGCAGATTAAGACTTTTAGGAAAACAGCAGCATGAGTGTATGCATTCATGCATGCATGCACGAGCATGCACACACACACACACACACACACACACACACACACACACACACACACTCTTACACATCACACAATTTCATCTAAGCTTCACAACTACCCCCATGAGATTTCCAGAGTAAGCATCATAATTTTATAGAGGGAACTGGACCAAACAGAGTCATAGTGGTTAAATGTTTTGCCAAACATAAATAATATTATTGCTGTTGTTTATTTGTCCTTTGTTCTTGAAGAAGACCATGACATCAGGATGATGTCATGACTTGCAGTGAATTGGATTTAAGTAAGGGAAGGCTGTGCAAATGTTTTGCCAAAGATAAATACTAATTGAGTAAATGGCAGAGTTGAGATTTGAAATCGGGACCAGGGCTAATTCTACTATATTAAGGGGACTTTTAGAATGCTGGAGTCTTAGACTTAGAATAAATCTTAGAGGAACTCTAGCTGGGAGGTGAAGATGAGACCTAGAGTGAGGAAGGGAATTCCATATGGTCACACAATGTGTGAAAGAAAAAAACAGGACCAAATCCCAGAGCTTTTTTTTTTTTTTTTTGTGAGGCGATTCAGGTTAAGTGACTTGCCCAGGGTCACATAGCCAGTAAGTGTTAAGTGTCCTGTGGCTGGATTTGAACTAGGTCCTCCTGACTCCAGGGCCGGTGCTCTATCCACTGCACCTTCTAGCTGCCCCAAACCCAGAGCTTTTGATTCCTGATTCAATTTTCTTTTTGTTATGCTCTGTTACTTTGAGGCCAGTGGCTGGAAGTTCTGAATTTTCACTTTAATATTTTCAATATTAAAGAGGCCATAAACATTTTAAAAAATTTAATATGTTTTATGCCTGTTTTATTTCTGAAAACATTTTTATTGATATCTTTCTACACCAGCTTCATTTCTGATTGTATCCTTTCCTTCTATAACCAAGGAGTCATTCCTTAAAACAAAAAATTTTATATATATGAGAAAAAATATATTCAGCAAAATTAAATAACACACAAACTAAATTTGATAATTTCTTCAATGTTTCAAAGCAATAGTTCCCTACATTTTTAATGAAATAAGGGAAGTGTATTTTCTCATCTCTAATGAATAAATATTTAAGATTTTTAAGCTGCCCTTAAATAGAATGCACTGTCTTGAAAGATAGGTCCCTCTAACTATAAATGCACTACTCACCCTTCCCCATTTATGTCCAATGTTGCCTCTCCTCTCTACCTTTACATGTCACTTTCCCCTAGGCCTAGAAGGTCTCTCCTTCTATTCAGGCCTTTTGACATCTTACCTCTTCTTCAAGGTCCTGTTCTTATGTTTTCTCCAGGAAGCCTTCTTTGGATTCCCTCTTCCCCACTCTCAATGAACCTCCAATCTTGCACTGCACTTTATTTGTATGCGCATATGATCTTACCATATTAAACAAGCCCCTGCTATGTGCCAGAGACTCTGCTAGGCACCAGAGGTACAAAGACAAAAGTGCCCTCAAAGTGCTTACATTTTCATTAGGGAAACCACTATTTAAATATATATATATATATATATATGTAGTGGGGCAGCTAGGTGGCACAGTGGACAAAGCACCAGCCCTGGATTCAGGAGGACCTAAGTTCAAATCTGGCCTCAAACGCTTGATACGTACTAGCTGTGTGACCCTGGGCAAGTCACTTAACCCTCATTGTCCCGCAAAAAAAAAAAAAAAAGAAAAGAAAAGAAAAAGAAAAAGATATATATAAAACTTATGTATGAGTAGACCTAAAACACATATAAAGCAAGGAAAGCTTGGAGGATAAGGCATGAATATTTGTTTTTGGTTTGTTTTTTGTTTTTTTGGTTTTTTTTTGTAGGGCAATGGGGGTTAAGTGACTTGCCCAGGGTCACACAGCTAGTAAGTGTCAAGTGTCTGAGGCCGGATTTGAACTCAGGTACTCCTGAATCCAGGGCCAGTACTTTATCCACTGAGCCACCTAGCCGCCCCCAGGCATGAATATTTGAGGACACCAGGAAAGGCCTTATGAAGAGGAAGCTTGGTGATGTAGCCGATAGAGTGCTGGGTCTAGAGTCACAAAGACTTGAGTTCAAATCTAGATCTTGATATTTGCTAGCTATGTGACCTGACCCTGGGTAAGTTACTTGACCTTTCTCAGCCTCAGTTTTCTCATCTGAAAAATGGGGATAACAGTATCTCCCTCCCAAGGTTATTGTGAGAATCAAATGGGATAATTTTGGTGTAGGGAGAAAGAGAATCTAAGTCCCATGTGTAAAGAGCACTTTATGTATGGAGAGGACTGTCTTTGTGTGACTCGAAGGGAGATAGAATAGACATCCCTAGTCTCTTCTCCTACCCCTCTCTTCATTCCTGTAAGGAGAGGAAGCAAGAAGTTGGGTCAAATACCCTCTCTACTTCCTAGAATGAAAAAAGTTGAGGTGGGGGGAGGGTCAAGCTAGACTTCAATATCTCTTCTCCCTTAAATCTTATTACTCTAGGGAATATAATTAGGTTTGAGCTAACGTCTGATTGCTTTGTCATTTCTGCAGGGGAAGGGGAGGAACACCAAACTCTATATCCAAGACATGACCCCATTTCCACCTATACCAACCAGTTTCACAATGAACACACATTGAGAACAGCAAAGAAATTTATTTATTTATGTGCAGTAGAATACTAAAACAAGATAATACAAAGTGAAGGAGCTCTTCCATTAGAAGTAGATTACTCAGCTAAACCAAGAGAGAAAAAATCTTGAATTCACTTAAAGGAAAATTCCCCACAGTCTCTAGAATAGCAAGCTGGGGGTAGGGAAATGATGAAAACGTGCAGCTCCTTTCATGTTTTCTCAGAGTCTTTTCCTTTGGCAACCTGAAGTGGAATTAGTCTCTTCCATCTTCTCTCTGGATGCTGGAAGCCAGAAATCCCTGAAGCAATTTGATGTTTGAAGAGTCTCAGAGAAGACTCAAAGCCAGATGAAACCTGAAGGAGGATTTGCCCTGAAGAATCCCAAAAGGGAATGAAGGAGACTGATTGAAAGAAATGAATCTCTCTCAGCTCTTGCCAACTCTGTTCTGCCCTTCATGCAGAACTGGGTATTCATCTCCACCAATAAAAAGAAAGTCCCATATGAATGGGCTTTAGTTCAGGGGTTACGTTTGTAAAGTGCTTAGTACAGTACTTGGAACATAGTAAGTACTATATAAATGATAGCTATTATTATTATTATTCACAAACTGAGCTTTGAAGGAAATTAGGGATTACAAAAGGTGGAGGTGAGGAGAAGAGGAGGAGGAGGAGCAGGAAGAGGAGGAGGAGGAGGGAGACAAAGAGACAGAAAGACAGAGATGAGAATGAGCAAGCCAAACACACACACACACACACACAGAGAGACAGAGACAGAGAGAACACAAATTAATATTTGAGGCATGAGGGACAGTCAGTGCAAAGACAAAGATATGAAATACAATTCAATCTATGAGAAACACCAAGTATGCTTGTATGGTTGAATAAAAGAATAAATGAGAAGTAATGATTTGTAATAAGATGAAAAATTTTAAATGGAACCAAGACTAAGAGATTTAAGAGGCAAGCAGAGGAGTTATATTTAATCCTAGAGATTAAAGAAGAGAATCATCGGTGTTTGTTGAATAGGGGAGAATCATGGTCAGACTTGAACTTTAGAAAAATCACTTTGGCAATGAATTAGAATGAAGAGAAGCTTGAGGCAGGGAGAAGAACTATTTTAACCATCCTTGTGACAAGTGATGAGTGCCTAAATTAGTATGGTGGATTCAAGTGGAGAGAAGGGGATTTAATGGGAGATGGGAATGATAAGATTCAGCATCTGATTAGTTATGTGAAACAAAGATTGAGGCGTTGCAGATGATACTGAGGTTAGAAGCATAGGAAAATGGTGGCATCTCTGAAACCAGAAGGGAAAACGTATTTAAGTAATGTTAGGGGTGGGGTCAGGAGTGGGACAGAGACTTTACCACACCCACTTCACAAGAGACACAAAAATGGTAGATATGGGTAGACAAATACATTATGCATAGTTATTCTAGATTTTAAGGACTTGGTTTTTAAAAAACCCATGTTATTCTTATGGAAAGAACTAGATGATAATACAATTAGATGGATTCAGAACTTAGATTGTATGACTACTGAGGTCCCTTCCAACTCTGATTTTCTCTGGCTCATTGGGCACTTCTGGTCATTTCTAAAAATCATGATGGATTTCTGCCTTCTATCTGACTGGTTGGCTCCTGCAACCAAGGTGGTGCTGCTGGTGCCAGTGGCAGTGAAGTAGTCTTCATACCCAGGGGAGCCAGTAAATATTAATGTGCCATGGCCACAACCTTCCAAGAACATGACCCCAGCCTCAGGCAGAAGATTAATAAACTACAGTTGCAGTGGGGTTATACCTCAAAAAACAAACAAACAAACCCAACCAAACAAACAAAAACAAAAAACAAAAAACAAAACAAACAAACTAAAAAACAAATAAACAAAAAAACCCCTCCAAAACCCTAAATGACACCTGAGGTCTGTTTTGACTTTGACATTTATCTTCTAAAGTCCCTACCAACTTGAAAATTGTATCTTCAATGCTCTAAGGTCTCTTCCACCTTTAATACCCTGATAATTTCTAAGAATGACCCAAAGATTGGGGCAGCTAGGTGGTACAGTGAATAAAGCACTGGCCCTAGATTCAGGAGGACCTGAGTTCAAATTTGGCCTCAGACACTTTACATGTACTAGCTGTGTGACCTTGGACAAGTCATTTAACCCTCATTGTCCTGCCCACCCCTCCCTCCAAAAAAAAAAAAATCAGGATGACCCAAAGAAACAATCACAAGAACTCTGAAATTCTTTCCAGTCTGGGCATTCAATGCTCTGTGTTCTAAAGTCTCTTCAGGTCTTTATAACCTATGGGTTTCAGCAACTATCCTGCTGTTTACTTTGCATTTTTTTGAAAATCCTGCTAAACCTGTTTTGCACATTTCTTGGGAATGGTTTCTGTTGACTCTGAGCATGTAACCAAGTATGGAAATGTATCTGTGAGCCAAGAGTGCATGTGCTAAACAATGACCTGATATTGCAAGGGCTGGAGATAGCAAATGACAAATAGTCAAGACATCATGATGCTGAAGGAAAATATGAGAACTCTTCAGTTTTGAATAGACTCTACCTTCTGAAGATTTTATTGTGCTAATGAAAATAATCTGTTTTGGAGATCTTGAAAACTCAATGATGAGGCTAAAGGATCATTTGAAGTATCTAAGCAACATGCTGGGTTGACGCAGAATTTATAAGGAGTAGTATTATGAAGGGACTAGTTCATTCATTTATTTGTCATTGAGCACTTTATACATAGCACTGTGTGATTCGCTGAGAAGAGTGAAAATGTTTTGAGAGAATCAGAGGTTATCCTAGAGAAGAAGTTTTAGGGACATGATTGCCATTTCCAAATATGTGAAGAGCTGTCACATGGAAAAGAGATGAGGCTTTTTTTTTCTTGGCATCAGAGGGAAGAACTAAGATTAATATCAGAGAAACAGATTTTACCTATATAAGTAAAAACAAACAAACAAACAAAAGGGGCAGCTAGGTCACATAGTGGATAGAGCACTGGCCCTGGATTCAAGAGGACCTGAGGTCAAATCCAGCCTCAGATACTTAACACTTACTAGCTGTGTGACCCTGGGCAAGTAACTTAGCCCCAATTGCTTCACCAAAAAACAAAATCAAAAACAAAACAAAACAAAACCCAAAAGACAAAACAAAATCTTCCTAACAAAGGGAGCTATGACAAAGTGGAACAGGTTATCTCTGTAGATAAGGAGCTCCCCATCTCTGAAAGTGGTCAAGCAGAAACAAGTTTAGAAGTTTAGAAGATGACCACTTTATTGGAGATGTAAATGGGATTCCTGCTTTGCTATAGGTTGAATTGGATATGCTCAAAAGTTATTTCCCCTCCTGAGATCCTGAAATTCTAGGGTGATACACAGGTGCACAAGAATGTGTGATTGTCTCCTATTCATCTTGGGAAGAGTTGTTTCTCTGGTGAAAGGCCCTGGGGCAGCTAGGTGGTGCAGTGGATAGAGCACTGGACCTGCATTCAGGAGAACCTGAGTTCAAATCCAACCCCAGACACAACACTTAGTAGCTGTGTGACCCTGGGCAAGTCACTTAACCCTCAATGCCCTGCCATATAAGAAAGAAAGAAAGAAAGAAAGAAAGAAAGAAAGAAAGAAAGAAAGGAAGGAAGGAAGGAAGGAAGGAAGGAAGGAAGGAAGGAAGGAAGGAAGGAAGGAAGGAAGGAAGGAAGGAAGGAAGGAAGGAAGGAAGGAAGGAAGGAAGGAAGGAAGGAAGGAAGGAAGGAAGGAAGGAAGGAAGGAAGGAAGGAAGGAAGGAAGGAAGGAAGGAAGGAAGGAAGGAAGGAAGGAAGGAAAGTCAGGCCCTGATGCAGAGGCTGTATGTGGGAGGATGAAGGAGGTGTTACTAAATGCTTTCCTGTTTCATTTACCTTGGGTTTATGCTTTGACAGGTGTGAAAATTTGATCTAGAACATGGCTCCAAAACATGCCCTACCTTGCTGGATTCTGGTCATAGCTCTCTGCAACTTCTGGATTTGTAATGGTTTTTTCACCAGCTCTGGGCTTATTATCTGAGTTTCTTTCCTTTTAGGTCTTCAGCTGATAACATCTAACTGGGAGTCAAGTGACTCAGCTGGCTTTACAGAATCATAGAAAGTCATAGTTGAAAGGGACAATTGCGGGCCACTTAGTCCAACTTGTTCCTAAGCAGGAATCTGCTCTCCAAAATCCCAAGCAAGTGGTCACCAGCCTCCAATGGAGGCACTACAGAGATGGAGAACCCATTTCCTCCCTCCATTACACTTTTGGTCAGCTCTTGTTTTCCTTATATCCAGACATCAAACTGAATTCTGTGTTTCTGAAACTTCTATCCTTTTGTCCTGCTTCTGCTTATGACCTCCAGCAGAAAAAACCAAACCTCCCAGGCTTCCCCATGACAGCCCTTTAGCTACCTGAAGACATCTCTAACATGTCCCCTAAGTCTCTTTTCTCTTCTCTAGATTACACATTCCTAATTCTTAGTTTAGGAATCCTTCACTTTCCAGTTGCTCTCTTCTGGACATGCTCCAGTTTGTCTTTTCTGAAATATGGTATCCAGATATGGACTGTTATTGTTTAGTCATTTTTAGTCAGTTTGACTCTTCATGAACTCATTTGAGTTTGTTTTTTTTTTTTGGCAAAGATACTAGAGTGGTTTGCCGTTTTTTTTTTTTTCCCTCTGGCTCATTTTATGGATGAGGAAACTGAGGCAAACAGGGTTAAGTGACTTGCCCAGGGTTATTCAGCTAGTAAGTGTCTGAGGACCAATTTGAACTCAGAAAGATGAGTCTTCCTGCCTCCAGACCAGTCATTCTATCCATTGCACCATCTAGCAGCACCCAGACATGGACACAGCATTCTAAATGAGGTCAGAAGACAATAAGACTATCCCCTCCCTCACTCTAGATTCTTGAAGGGATTTATGCAGCCTAAGATCTTGTTCACTTCATTGATATTTCTAATTTGATTTGGCTTTAATTGCTATTTGAATATATCTTCCACATCATGTTCATTTAATGTTGATTTTTAAAAGATTAAGTGGGGAAATTGTTATTTTTAGCAAATAGCTTCTCTCCTCTTGTTGAAGGAGCTAGATGGTACAATAGATAAGACTCTGGGATTGGAATCAAGAAGACTTTAAGTTCAAATCTGGCCTCTGACATTTACTAGCTGCATGACCCTTGACAAGTTACTTATCTTTTACTTGCCTTAGTTTACTCGACTGTAAATGAGGCTAATAATAGTACCTACTTTGCAGGGTTGTTGTGAGGATCAAATGAAATAATATTTGGAAAACATTTAGCACAGTGACTGGCACATAGTAGTGCTTAGTAAATGTTTGTTCTCTTCCTTCCTGCTTTCTTTATGCAGATGAAGGGAGTTTAATTAAAGATTTTCTAAACTTCCCCCTCACCCCTACCAGTTCATTAAATTTATGTTCTAAGTTTCCTGCAAGCTCTGTTGAACTTCAGGTGGATTTCTCTGAGGAATAGGGGAAGGAGAGAGTCTTGTTTAAAGACATAAGAGGACTGTGTGAGGTTTGGGTCAACATTGTTACTTCTCAAGAAAGGAATTATGTTTATTTGGGAAAGAATTAGAGTGAGTGCTTAGGCCAATAGGATATAGTTGCTCTTGTACCAATGACCAGGACTGATCATGATGATGGGGGATTCCCTACAATATTGCCATAGGACTAAATGAGGGAGCAAAAATCAATGCAGTTAGGATAAAGATGTAAACTCTATTGGGGAAAATAATCTTTGTATAGAATATTGTTGATAAAGATCTGATATTCAATAATAAGGAAATTATACATATACATATACATACATATATATATATATATATATAAAACCAATGACCATTCCCCAGTAGAGTAGTCAAATGATATAAACAAAAAAATACTCAATGTCCAAACAAGAGATAGAGAATATTATGAAATGCAAGATGGAAGACTTTGATTACATTAAATTAAAAAGGTTTTGTACAAACAGAAGCAATGCAGCCAAAATTAGAAGGGAGGCAGAAAACAGGGAAACAATTTTTATAGCCAGAATTTCTGATAAAGGCCTCATTTCTAAAATATAACAGGAACTAAATCAAATTTATAAGAATCCAAGTCATTCCCCAATTGAGAAATGGTCAACGGATGTAAACAGGCAGGTTTCTGATGAAGTCAAAGCTATCTATTGCCATATGAAAAAAATTCTCTAAATCACTATTGATCAGAAAAATGCAAATAAAAAAACTCTGAGGTACCACCTCACAGCTATCATATTGGCTAATATGACAAAAAAGAAAAATAATAAATGTCGGTGAAGCTGTGGAAAAATTGGAACACTAATGCATTATTGGTGGAGCTGTGAACTGATCCAACCATTCTGGAGAGCAATTTGGAACTATGCCCAAAGAGCTATGTGATTGTTCATACCCTTTGACCCAGTGGTACAACTGCTAGATCTATATCCCAAAGAGACCACAGAAAGGGGAAAAGGACCCACATGTACAAAAATATTTATAGTAGATCTCTTTGTGGAGGCAAAGAGTTGGAAATCAAGGGAATACCCATCAATTGGGGAATGGCTAAACAAGTTGTGGTATATGAATGTAATGGAATACTATTGTGTAAGAAACGATGAGCAGGAGGAGTTCAGAGAAACCTGGAAGGACTTACACGGACTGATGCTGACTGGGAGGAGCAGAACCAGGAGAACATTGTAAGCAGTAATAGGAACATTGTGTGATGAACAATGATGATAGACTTGGCTCTTCTCAGCAGTGCAATGATCCAAAACAGTTTCAAAGAACTCGATAGAAAATGTTCTCAACATCCATAAAAAAGAGTTGTGGATTATGAATGCAGATTGAGCCAAACTGTTTTTACTTTTGGACTGTTTTTTTCCTTATTTTTTGAGGTTTTCCCCTTGTTCTCTGATTTATGTTTAATGTGATTGTACATATATAACCTATAGCAGACTGCTTTCCATCTTGAGGAGGAGGGAGGGAAGGGAAGGTGGGAGAAAAAAAATTTGGAACTAAAAATCCCATTAAAACAAATGTTGAAAACTATCCTTATATGTAACTGGAAATTAATAAAATACTTGTAAAAATACTCAAAAGGATGAAAAACTCTTAACAACCATATGAAAGGTTAGAACAAAATTAGTAATAATCAGAAAAATACAAATTGAAGTAAATGAGATTTTACTTTATTCTGATCAATACCCCATTCTCCACCCCTTACTCACAGAGACGACCAATTAATTACCAAACACTGGCTACCTGTTTCGTTAACATAATGAAAATTCAAGGAAATTCACTGATTCTTTTTGAGCATCACTTCTTCAACCACATATCCCTAGAACCTCTTCCAGCTTTTACTCCTATATTTTCCTTTCTGGGAGAAGAAGAATATTCAGAAAAAAAACCACTCACTCACTCACCTACAGGCTGTAGGAGAGATTGGTAAACCAGAAAAGGCAGGTAGAGTGTAGGTAGTTGGATCGATCTTCTGGCTTTCCATCAGCCTGGAAAAAGTCACAGTAGAAGTCAATCTTATCCTTCCTGGTCTAGACAACTTTTCAAGTCTCTGGCTTTGGGACAGGTCTAAATCACTTCTATAATTCTGTTTTTAGAAAATTTCTGCTTCCATTTTGCACCAGGCTGTGGGAGGATTTCTCCAGCGTGCCCCCAAACCTCTTCATCCTAGAAGATAATTTCAAACCTAGAATTCACACCTGCCAGCCCCTCCTTCTGATTGGATGGTTCCTCCCAGAACCTCCATTGAAGGCCCAGGCCTTTCTCTCTTCATCTCTTACCTGGCTGCACAAGCTTCTCTGCCACGGGTTATCTTTCTCACTCTTCCATATACTCTTCAGCTTCCTTCTATATGTTGCTTTCCCCAATTAGAAAAGGAGTTTCTTGAAGTCAGGGACTGTCTTTCTTTCTTGTTTTTCTTTGTATTCCCAGTGCTTAGAAATGTGACTGGCACAGAGTAAAAAAAAATGTTTGTTGACTGACTGACCAGCTGGTAGTATTTTGGGCTTCAGCAAGAGCAATGGCAGCTGTGGCTATATTTACTGTATCATTAAAGGGGCACCTTCACCTTTTCTCGAGTATAGCAGTCATAGGATATTTTCTTTTTCTTTCTTTTAAAAAATTCTTTACTTTTAACATTCATTAAAATGTATTTTGAGTTCGAAATTCTCTCCCTCACCACAACCCCTCCTCCACCCATTGAGAAGGCAAGCAATATGATATCAGTTATACATAGAAAATCATTCAAAACAAATTTCCATATTAGCTATGTTGCAAAAGCAAAAGCAAGAAAAATTTTAAAAAGTGAAAAAAACAACTATACTTTAACTTGCACTGAGTTCTTCGATTCTTTCTCTGAGGCAGACAACATTTTTCATCATGAGTCCTTCATAAATGCCTTGCATCATTACATTGATCTGAATGGGTTCATTGTAAAAATATTGCTGTTACTGTGTACAATAATTTCTGGGTCCCACTCATCTCACTCCACATCAATTTATATAGGTCTTCCCCATTTTTTTCTGAATGCATCCCCCCTTTGTCATTTTTTTATAGTACAATATTATTCCATCACAACTTATTCAGTCATTCCCCAATAAATGGGTATCCACTTAATTTCCAGTTCTTTGCCATCACAAAAGAATTGTATTAAGTACTTTTGTACATATAGGTCCCTTTACTTTTTCTTTGCTCTCTTTGGGATAAAGACCTGGTAGTGCTATTTCTGGGTCAAAGGGTATTGTGGTTTTATAGGTCATTGGGCATAGCTCTCCAGAAGGATTGGATGAGTTTCCAACTTTACCAAGAGTGCATTAGTATATCTATTTTTCTATATCCTTTCCAGTTTTGGTCATTTTCCTTTTCTGTTATGTTAACCAATCTGATAGGTATGAGGTGGGACCTTAAAGTTGTTTAAATTTGCATTTATCTAATCAATAGTGATTTAGAGTGTTTTTCCCCACAGAACTGTAGATAGCTTTGATTTCTTCTTTTGAAAACTGCCTGTTCATATGACTCTCCATTTTTTTTTACATATTTGACTTAGTTCCCTGTATATTTGAGAAATGAGGGCTTTATCAGAGAAACTTGTTGCAAAATTTCCCCACCCCAGTTTTCTGCTTTCCTTCTTCTTTTTTTTTTTTAGTGAGGCAATTGGGGTTAAGTGACTTGTCCAGGGTCACACAGCTAGTGAGTGTTAAGTGTCTGAGGCTGGATTTGAACTCAGGTACTCCTGACTCCACTCTATCCACTGAGCCATCTAGCTGCCCCTCTGCTTTCCTTCTAATTTTGGCTGAATTAATTTTGTTTGTGCAAAAACTATTGAATTTCATGTAATCAAATTTATCCATTTTACTTTCTATGATCCTCTTTATCTTTTTTTTTGGTAATCAACTTCCCTTATCTATTGATCTGACAGCAAACATTTTCCAAACTCCCCTAATTTGCTTATGATATCACCCTTAATATATAAATCATGTCCCCATTTTGACTTTATCTCGTATATGATATGAGATGTTGGTCTATAATCTTCCAAATTGCTTTCTAGTTTTCTTGCAATTTTTCCCAAATATTGAGTTCTTACCCCCAAAGCTTAAATGTTTAGGTTTACCAAATGGTAGATTAGTATGGTCATTTACTACTATGTATTGTGTACCTGGTTTATTCCATTGAAATATGGATTTGAGTCAGATTAAACTCTGAGGATGGAGTCTGAAAGATACCTACCCCCCCCCCCAATAGCTAGCCTCTCGCTTTGCCTAAAATTTAATTGCTTGTCAAATTCTCACGGTCTCCTTTAAGTTTTATTGTTGAGATAATGAACTTGGGAAAGTTCTGTAGACTTTGGGTATGGGGTCTGGGAGATATCCAGTCCCCCAGTAAGTTTTATTACTTGTCACAGTTGTACCAATTAGCACTTTTTTACTTTATTTCTGCTCAGTTCCCACATGCCAGCTACACCTTAGTTTATGGCCTGTAATAAAAAAACTCCCCTCTCACATGTCAAAACCCCAGTCCCTGTCATGGATTAATTGCAGTCAGATAAGGGAGTGATTTCTGCCTCCCTCTTTCTTTGACATTCCTCAGACTTGTACCCCTTCCCCTTCTCCCCTTTGTTCTTGGACATGTCTCCATACATGGATCATGAGCTGGGTACACACCTTGGGTGAGACAGGATTGGATGTTAGATTGTGAGCTCATCCACCCTAGGTGTACATGGGGACAGTCCTTTTCAAGATTACAATAAAAACCTAGAGGATTGGGCATATCTTTGCAAGACTTCAATGTGTAATTGGGTTTTGCCCGTCCTCATGAGGATGTAATAAATCTGTCTCTGCTTGACTTGGTGGTCTCCTTGAGTTATTTGGGCAAACTGAGGCAGTTTATCCCAAACATGTGTATCTAATTTGCTTCAAATTTTTTAAACTACTATGTCAGTGCTTTTAATAGTAGAAAAGAACTAGAAACAAAGTGCTACTCAACTGGTTTTATGTTGTTCATACCTGTCTGACTCTTTGTGATCCCATTTGAGGTTTTCTTAGCAAAGATACTGGAATGCTTTGCCATTTCCTTCTCTAGCTCATTTTACAGATGAGAAAACTGAGGCAAATGGGGTTAAGTGGCTTCCCTAGCATCCCTAGTAAGTGTCTGACTACAGATTTGAATTCAGGTCCTCCTTACTCCTGACCTGATACTCTACCCACTGCACCATCTAGCTGTTCCTACTATCAACTAAAGAATAGCTGAAACAAACTGTCAAACATGAAAGTAATGGAATATTATTGAGCTTTAAGAAATGATGAACATGAATGAAGTTAGAAAAATAATGGAAGACTTGAATGAACTGATGCACAGTAAAGTAGGTAAGCAGAACCAAAAACTAGATGTATGCAGTGATTCTAACAATGTAAAAGAAAAGAACAATAAAGTAGAACCTAATGCTACATTATTATAATGACATATATTACCTTGGAGAAGAGATGAGGAAATGAACTTCTTTCCCTTCATTGTAAAGATGAGAAACTAAGGGTGTGGAGTTTTTTATTCACGGTCTATAAGTTGGTTTTGATTAACTGGTTTTTTTTCCCTTTGTTATGAGTAGGTGTGGTGGTAGTCTTACAGGGAGTGGTATATCCAAAAATAATTGTAATGTAAAAATAATAAATGTCGATACAACTTTTTTAGAAAATGGACTAGGAGATTACCCAAATACATGCCAATACATGTCAGCACAAAGGTTTCAGAAGTCAATATACTGAGCAGAAAATATGAACACCTTTCAGACTATAATCCTCAGGAGGAAAATTATGAGATGATCCATATGCATAGGAAAAAGGGAAAAATTAAAAATATTTATCATGCACTGGTACTTGTGAAAGTGTGGGAAACTAGTTGTAAGGGGAGACTCTAGAAGAACTGATCCATGGGAGGCTGGATAAAGGTGCCATAAAAAGTCTTGTCAGACCTCTCTTCAGTGAAGATTGAATAGAATAGCACCATGAAACCTGCATTGCCAGACTTATAAAGTCAATAAAGATTCTTGAGATAAACAATGAAAAGTTTTAGATGTTGACTCCTCTAAGAATATAGTAAAGGGAGGTCACAAACAGAACTTGTACTTGAGGGTTAATACATTAACTTTCAAGAATTTTACAGCTTTAAATTAAATGGTTAAAAATGAACAGTAACAGGGGCAGCTAGGTGGCACAGTGGATAAAGCACTGGCCCTGGATTCAGGAGTACCTGAGTTCAAATCTGGCCTCAGACACTTGACACTTACTAGCTGTGTGACCCTGGGCAAGTCACTTAACCCCCACTGTCCTGCCCCCCCCAAAAAATGAACAGTAACACAACTCTATTATACTATTCAAAGAACCCATTTTTTTGAAATTTTTTTCATTTATTTAGAATTTTATTTTATTTTTCCCCAATTACATGTAAAAACACTTTTCAACATCCATTTTAAAAACTGTGTTCCAAATTCTCTTCCTCCCCACCCCTTAAAGAATGCAAGCAGTTCAATATAAATTATACATGTGTAGTCATATAAGACATTTCCATGTTAGTCAGGTTATGAAAGAAAACAGACAAAAAAACTTAAGAAAAAAACTAAAAAATATGTATGTTTCAATGTTTATTCAGACACCATCAGCTCTTTCTCAGGAGATGAATCATATTTTTCATAAGTTCTTCAGAGTTGTCTTGGATCATTGCATTGCTGAGAATAGTCAAGTCACTCACAGTTCACCATCTTAAAATATTGCTGTTACTTTGTATACAGTGCATTTCACTTGCCATCAGCTCATGTAAGTCTTTACCGGTTTTTCTGATAGCATCCTGTTCATCATTTCTTATAGCACAATAGTATTTTATCATAATCTCATCCCATAATTTGTTCAAACATTTCCCAATTGATGGGCATCTCCTCAATTTCATTTACTTTCTGTTAAAGTGAGGCACTGCTTCCAGGGTAGAAGGCACACTGTCCCAAGCTTCAGGGGGTTTGTCCAGCTGTTTTCAGAGATACTTCTAGGAATTTTTAAGTTTTTAGTTCTTCCAACGTGGTGTGATTTAAGGAAAAATATGTTTACTATTCTTCTGGCCTGTGCTCTGCTCTGCAAGCAACCACAGGCCTGCTTTTTTGCCCTGGAACTATGAACATACTACCATTCCACTTTGGCTGTAATCTCTGGTGTGCTTGTGCTCCTGCCCTACCTGGGATTGCCACCCAAGACTGTGACATGGATCAAATGGGTAAAATAACAGAGTCTTGCCTCAATGCTAGCAAAAAGATCCCTATAATCTCCTTCTGACCAATTGTTCAACCCCCTTACAATCTGTGAGCTGAGTTCCAGAAGCAGTTGCTGCCACTGCTGATTCAGAGGCTCCTAAGGCCTGCTCCTGGTTTACTGGGGCTGGGACTGGGTCTGGGCTGGAGTTGAGGCTAAGCTGGCTCGGTCTGAGCTGCACAGCCTGCACTGGTCTCTGTTCTGTTCTCACCCCAGTACAAAAGACCTTTCCTATTGATCTTCTAAGTTATCTTTGGCTGGAAAATTATTTTGCTTTGTCTTTTTGTAGGTTCTGCTGCTCCAGGAATTGTCTTACGGCATTATTTTAAAGTATTTGGAGGGGTCTTAGGGAGAATTCAGGTGAGTCACTGACATCTTGGCTCTCCTAGAACCCATTTTCTTGTTTTTGGTTTTTGTTTTCTTTTGTGGGGCAATGAGGGATAAGTGACTTGCTCAAGGTCATACAGCTAAGTGAGTGTCAAGTGCCTGAGACCAGATTTGTCAGGTCCTCCTAAATCCAGGGCCAGTGTTTTATCCACTGCACCACATAGGTGCCTCCCAGAACCCATTTTCTTAACTCATAATTGTGAATATCTTTGCTATGGAATTTGGAAATGGAATAGTAAAATGTATGACAGGATCAACAACTGGTGGAAATTTCAAGGAGGCAAATATCTTTATTTAAAAATAAAACTTTACATATTTCCTAATTAGATGTAAAATCTTTTTAACATTCACTTTTTAAATTTTGAATTCCAAATTCTCTACCTCTTTCCTGTCCCTCCCACACTCATTGAAAAAGGCAAGATATATGATATCATTACACATGTGAAACCATGCCTTACCTAATTCCTCCCAGTGGAATGAGGGTGGTTTAAAGTGTAAGGGGCTAAAATTCTAGCTATGATGTCTAAAATTTAATGAGTGGTCGCCTTAAATTAGAAAATGTATAGCACCAATCTTTGGGCATTAAGTATTTATTAAAGTATATTAGGGGGTTATAAAGAGAAACATGTGGATAAAGAATTAGATCTGCCTGCTCTCCCTATTCTGCCTCCGATGTTGCCAAGCTGAAGTCTCCAACCCCCAAAAGGCCCACTCGTTCCTCAGATCCTCCCAGAAGCCTCCTGAGAAACCAGAAGCAGGGCCGTCCACACACACAGCTCCAAGCCAATTGGCTGTTAGCACTGATTGACAGGTGCCACAGGTGGTTCTATAGATGTAATTTTGGGACACCAGGCAACTTCCAGATGCCAGGTAACTTCCAAACACTAAAGTCACATGGCTTCTAAATCACATGCTTTCTCCTCATGGCAGAGTTTCCCTGCAATGTTTTTCCCAGTAGGGGGTGTCATTCCAATTCTCACAAAAGTCCATTTTTTTTCCTCCCACCACTGTACTCTCCTTCCTCTCCCTAACTCTCTGGAGATTTAATAAGCCATACTATGTTATAACAATTAATTAGTTGTGTTTTTTTTAAGCCTAGGGACAATATGATGGCCCTAACATCCACACTATCCCTTTCTCTATTTTATGAATTTTATAGAAGATAAAAATTAAATCATAATAGCTCAGCTTCTCCAGTTAGGAAAATTCCTAACATTAAGACAGAAGTATGTCTCTCTGCCCTACTTAAATTTTTTTCAGTTATCTTTTGCTAACTCTAATCTCTTTATGCTTAAAGCTAAAATGAGGATACAGGAAACAATGATGAAAGAAGACAAAAAGAATATATTACAGTATATGTTACTGGACAGACACAAGGAGGGGAAGTTGAGAAAACAAAAGACCTTTTTTATAACTCACCTTAGTCCTTGAATAGATGAGTACAAGCCAGTAATTTAATATGGGTTCTCTGTCCCAAGATACTGGCAGGACTTGATTGTTCAACTCAGTCTTTTCCTTCACTGCCATAACTCCTCCCTCTTCTCAGTTTCTCTTTTTGTCTGTTGTCCCTGTGGCTTGAATCCTTTCCATCCTAGCTCTGACTGTTGCTGTTGCTGTTGCTCAGCTCTTTTTGTCCCTGTTCCTTTCTCTGATTAGGCTGTGTCATTTTAAGAACTTGGGTATGAAAAAAAACAAAAACAAAAACAAAAGAACTTGGGTGTGATTCAAATTCACCTTCCATTTCAAAAATTGCCATGGTTTTGAATTATTTTCAATGCTGAGAGGGAATACTTATCCTTCCAGACTACAAATTCCAGGATACCAGTCAGTTTTTAAATTACAATTTCACTAAAATTTGAATCCCACTTCATTATCAGCTAGCTATACTCTATATTTTGGACTTCTCTCTGGCTCTACCCCTATCATCTGTTCCTGAGACTTTTCCCTCTTTCATTTTTAAACCTGTAATCTGTCAACAGGGGATCACAATGTTATGTGTCTTATATGAAAACCAGGTTTGTTACAAAAGAAATGAACATTCATGGGAAACCAATGGGTTCCCCAACTGTATAGAAGTTTAGCAGTACAAAGGAAGGAGGGGATACCAGGAAGGGGTGTGACAGGTGAGGAGGAACAGTGCAGCAAAGGTGGGGAAAAAAGATGAGACTACTCCCCATGGGGAGGAGCAAGATGATGGCAAAAGCCTCATTCTTTTCCCTGGGGAACTGCTGGACTATGAAGATAGGAGGGTCCGCTTATCTGAAAAGGACCCCAGCTGCACAAGCATTATTCTCACCTGGCAAAGACATCCTAGCACCTGTCTTGCCTCCCAAAGACACACCAGAAGTCCAGCTTGGGATGCAAAAACAAATTATGTCAGCTTGGGGGGAGCTTCATCCTTGATACATTCAGGGGCTCATGCATACACTGAGTCCAGTGTTTCTGCAAAATATGGCAACAAAAAAAAACAAGTTCAGGAGACCTGTTAACAGCCTTTAACATCCATTCTACTTTGACCCATAATGTGGAAATTTTATTATCTATTCACATACACAGCACTTAAAATCTCAGGAATCTAAGTGTCCGAAGTCAAGATGACCAAATAGAGATAGCAGGTACCACACACTGTCTATTTAAAAGTTCTACTAATCCAATAGGAAATATTGATCTACAATGTCACATGTGTAATGAACCTTACATATCATCCGGTCCAACCCTTTTTTTATTAAATGCAGGCAAAAAATGAGACCCAGAGAGGGGCAATGACTCCTCTAAAGTCCCATCAGAGCCCAGAATAGAACTCACATCTTCTAGTTCCCAGGCTCATAATCTTTTGGCTATACTAATTGTTGTGTAGTCATGTCCAACTCTTCCTAACACTGTTTGAGGTTTTCTTGGAAAAGATACTGGAATGGTTTATCATTTCCTTCTCTACCTAATTTTACATATGAGGAAACTTATTCAAACAGGGTTAAGTGACTTGCCCAGGGTTATACAACTAGTAAGTATTTGAGGCTAGATTTGAACTGTCTTCTTGACTTTAGGCCCAGGGCTCTATCCGCTGCGCCACCTAGTTGCCCAGCTATACCAATGCCTCTTCTTAATTCTCACAGTAGCCACATGAAGTAGCCAAGGTAGATCACTACGCTCATGTAAAAAAGGAAATATCTAAGGCTCAGAGAGAGTTGACTTGTACAAGATCACACAATTTACAAGTGTCAAAGCCTGGGCTGAAACCCAGTTTTTCTATCTCCTAGGCCAACCTTCTCTTTACTACAGGATACCACACCATTCTAGAATGTTTTTTAAAGAAGCTATATGGAGCCATCTAGGTGGTGCAGTGGATAGAGCACTAACCCTGAGGTCAGGAGGTCAGGAGAACTGAGTTCAAGTCCTACCTCAGATGTTTACTAGCTGTATGACCCGAACAAGTCACTTAACCCTGATTGTCTCCCCCCACCCAAAAAAACCCCAACAACCTAAAAACAAAGCATGAGCTAGAAAACCAGCTGTGTAGAACAAAGGAAGTAGCCATATCTTGCCTTTACAACAACTTTGTCAGGCAATAAGACATTCTAATACATTTTTAGAAAGATTGTTAGCTTGTTGGATCTGCAATCTTATCATGGTAGAGAATTATTCCAATTCTTTGCCATCACAAAGAAAGCTGCTATAAATATTTTTACACATGTGGGCCCTTTTCCCTCTTCTATGATCTCTTTGGGATACAGACCTAGCAGTGGTACCACTGGGTCTGAGGTCAAATTTGAACCTGGGGCCTCCTGACTCAAAGACCAAGACTCTATCCACTACACCACATCTTTCAGTAAAAAGAAATTTACCAGGGGGCAGCTATGTGGTGCAGTGGATAAAGCACTGGCCTTGGATTCAGAAGGACCTGAGTTCAAATCCAGCCTCGGATACTTGACACTTGCTAGCTGTGTGACCCTGGGCAAGTCACTTGACCCTCATTGCCCTGCAAAATAAAACAAAACAAAAAAAGAAAAAAATTTACAACTTGTTCAGGCAGGCCCTTTCACTTAAAAAAAAAATTAGGCCCTTTCACTTTTGAATGGTTCTAATTGGTAGTCCCCCCCACCCCCCGCCCCTATTTTGTGGAGCCTAAATCTATCTTTCTGATTTGCCCCTTCTGTTCCTAGTTCTATTCTGAGGGACTGAGTAGAAATTGAATACTTAATCTCTATATTGGGAAACTCAGTCAGTTAACAAGCATTTGAGAGCAGCTAAATGGATTAGTGCTGAACCTGGAGTCAGAAACACTCCTCTTCTTCCTGAGTTCAAATCTGGCCTCAGATACTTACTAGCTGTGTGAACCTAGGCAAGTCACTTAACCCTGTTTGCCTCAGTTTCCTCATCTATAAAATGATCTGGAGAAGGAAATGGCAAACCACTCCAGTATCTTTGCCAAGAAAATCCCCAAAATGGTCAAAAAGAGTCTGATAGGACTGAAAAAATGACTCCACAAAAAGCATTTACTTGGTGTCTCACAATATTGTTTATACAAATACAAGCTGAAGGAAAGATAGCTCTTACCCTCAAGGAGCTTACATTTTAATGGGAGAAGATAATGCATAAATGGAAGCAGAGAAATGGATTAGGCTAGGAGGGGTGAGATGAAGGTACCAGTCATGAGAACTTGGTAGGAAAGCCTGGAGTAGCACCTAGAGGTATGAAGACATAAGTAGCCTGAGTGCCCTCCTTAAATGGAAGTTCTAAGACCAACTAACTATTGAACCAAACATAGAGGTCTCAAAAGTGGAAGATATTTTAACATGTGAATTCTAGGGGAAGCGTGATATTTCATGATGAAGAGGTTCATGGGGTATGGTAGTAAAGTGCTGAGTAAAGCCTAAAGAGGACTAAGGGGAAACAAGCACACAAAAGCTGAATTAAAAGGTGGGAGACAAACTACGCTGGGCCTTGGGCAAGTCCATCCTCTTTAACATGAGAGGGTTAATGTATTCATCCCTGCTAGCTATCATCCTATATCCTCTTTTTCTTCTTCTTCTTTTTTTTTTTTTTGGCTAAACTTGAGAAAGCATTCTACAAACAATACCTCTATTTCCTCTCCTTTCACTCTCAAGTCTCTGCAGTTTGTTTTACAACCTCATCATTCGAGTAAACTCCTGTCTTCAAGTTATTAATGATCTCTTAAATCAAATGGCCTTTAAAAAAAAAAATCTATTTTCGGGGCAGCTAGGTGGCACAGTGGATAGAGTACTGGCCCTGGAGTCAGGAGGACCTGAGTTCAAATCTGGCCTCAGGCACGTAACACTTACTAGTTGTGTGACCCTGGGCAAGTCACTTAACACCAATTGCCTCACTTAAAAAAAAAAATCTATTTTCATCTTTCTTGATCTGTCTCCAACTTCTGATACTGTTGATCATTCTCTTATCCTTGATACTCTCTTCTCTACCTAGGTTTTCCTGACCGTATTGTCTCCTGCCTCTCTTCTTACCTATCTGCCCACTTCTGGATTTCCTTTGCTGGATCTCTCTCTAGTTTTTTAAAACTCTACCCCAAGAGCCTCTGCCTTGGCTCCTATTCTTTTTCCCTCTCTAATATTTTGTTTGGTGATCTCATCAGCTCCCATGGATTCAATTATCATCTCCATGCTGGTGATTCCCAGATATTCCTCTCTGCCTACCCAGCCCAAACTCTCTCTTGATCTCCAGCCTTATATATCCCCAACTCCTAATTGTGTATGTTACCCATATGTCCTGTAGAACTATCTTAAACTCAATATTTTCAAAACAAAATTCATTGTGTTCCCCCCCAAATCCACTACCCTTCTTAATTTCCCTAATATTGTTGAGGGTACCATCATTCTCTCAGTCACCCAGGTTTGCAAACTAGGTGCCATCCTCCACTTCTAAATCTGTAACCCTCTCTCCTGCCTCATAGCCAATGTTGACAAGTCCAGTTGTTTCTACTTTCAAAACATCTCTTGTATACACCCCTACCTACCCCCTTTTCTCCTCTGACACTTCCACCGTGGCACAAACGCTCATTACTTCATATCACCACAAATGGGGTCACAAATAGTCAGATACAACCAAACAACAAATAAGATTGTTCACATAACTATTTCTAACAGTACCTTTTCTTTTTAATTCCACTACTCCCTTTCCCAGAGTCAGACTGGTTTCCTGTTTCCTACATTATACTCTTTGTTCTCTCAACATTCCTTTACCCACCTCAGATAAGATTCATGAGATTCCTAACTACTTAACCACTTTCATGCTTGTGTAGTCTTTTCTTAGGTACTCCAGTTACTAAGTGAAAAGCTCTTACCTGGACATTTCCATTCCTTTCCTGTGTCCTTCCTAGGTTTTTCTTAGGTTCTTCCTTACTCTCTCTTTCCTCCTTTCCTTGCCTTGCCTTTATTTTCCTTCCTTTTTTCTTTTTTCCTTCCTTTCCTTCCCTCCTTTCTGTCTTTTGGTAGTGGTTTTTCCTTTGACTTAGAAGTTTATGTTGTTTGGAAATTAGATTTAAAATTAAATCTTAAATTTAGGCATTCTTTCAGGTTTTGACTTACGTACTCTGTCTATTTTGAATTTTCCCTCTGGATCTAAAAGTTCTGGGCAATTTTCTTCTATGGTTTCTTGGAATACAATATTTAGGTTTTGTGTTTCATTATGCTTTTCAGGATTCTCAATGATTCCTCATCTGGTTTTGTAGCTCATGGTTTTTTGCTTGTTTGTTTTTGTTTGTTGTTTTTTTTAATATAGATATTCCAAGTATAATTTTTTAAATTTTATTTTAATATTTCTCATTGTATCATTTGCACTTTGTAGTGCTATTCTTTTCCATTCCATTTTTCAGAGTGCCTATTCATTTCCTAATGTTTTATAGCTTTTGTTCTAATCAATTTTTCCTTTAGTGTACTCAACTCCTTTTCTTATCCTTTGTATCTTCATTCATTTCTTTTAGTAGGTTTTCCATTAATGTTTTCATTTATATATTTTCTATGTATAATGTTAGTAAATTATTTGTTGCTTTTGAAATTTCATCCAGAATTTTTTTTTTCCTTTCTTGTTTTAACCATTTAAAAAAAAAATTGAGGTGGTGGGGTGGGAGAGTAATGAAGGTCAAGTGACTTGCCCAGGGTTACACAGCTAGTAAGTGTCAAGGGTCTGAAGCCGAATTTGAACTAAGGTACTCCTGAATCCAGGGCCAGTGCTTTATCCACTGTGCCAGCTAGCTGTCTCACTTTTTTTTTTTTATTTTATCAGGGGTTTTCATAAGGTTGCTCATTTTTTTCAATCTCTTCACTAGAAATGACTAGTGTAAGTTGCCCTACCTTACTGATTCTTTCAAACTGCTCTTGGCTGTACAATTGCTGGACAGAGGTTGCTGTGTTTCAGAGATTTAACACACCTGTAGTAGTCTTACTCCTTTATTGATTTGTCTTTGTTTTATTTTGCTTTTTGTGAGAATTTTATTTATTGTAAGTGCTTTTCATTTACCTATTTTGCTTATTTTTAAAAATTTCCTATAGTATAATTTCTTATTTTTTGAGACAGTTTTTGAAAAAAAAAAGAGTAGAATTTAGCCAGAACGTTGCATGTTGCCATTTTTATTTGAAGTCTCACAATCCGTAATCCCTCCCACACAACTTTCCCACAGCCCCAGGAGTTAGATATTTTCCTTTCTTTAATATATCTTGAGAATCAATCGCTCGGTGTCCTAAAAATTGTGCCTTTCTTTGGCATGGCTCTTCTCTGTGTATGTTTGTTTAGCTAATGTTTATAGGCAGTAAAAATGATGTGATTATTTAGTACCATTTGACTCCATATTTGACACTTCAACCACCACTAAAGACATGGAAAGGGAACACAAAGGAGTGAAGGTCATTTTGATTTTTCTTTCCTTTATGAGTTTCTATGTCCACAGAATTTGGTCCCAAGTTGCCAGCATTGCAATGATGAAGTCCTCTGTACTGATGCTAATCCTCAGAAAGGAGGTTTGCTTTGCTTAGAAAGATCAAAGGATGAAAACAAGATGCTTAAATCCTATTTTCACATATTACTGGATTAACCATATCACCCAATTGTGCAGACACCCTAAAAAAAAGAAAAGAAGAAAACAGACAGACAGTAAGCTGCACTATAATTTTTTGAATTTGTGTAAAGAAGACTGGCCTGAAAGCCAAGTCTTGAATTTTGCCTTTCATTTGCTATGTGACCTTATATGGGAAACTTAACTTCCCAGTCTCATTTACATTATCTGCACTAGACCTCCCAGAACTGAAATTCTAGGGTAACTTTTGCCTCTAACATTCCCTGTTCTAAGGGCACTTCCAGCTCTGATCTTTTGTGTTCAATATTGAAAGATCCTTTCCATCTCTGAAATTCTATGTTCTATGTTATGGACCCAGTTACCTCATTTGAATGGCACCAGGCACCCCAGAAGTTTTGTGGGGTAAATTAAAAGAACCTTCTTGAGAAAGTAAACCAAAGGACAGACACACCTAAAGAGATAAGTAGCATAGGATCAGGACTGAGTTAGCTCCAGGACCACCATCCTTCATTCCAGTCTCCCCCACCCCTCAGGGAGATAAGATCAGGTGTGGCTACTGCCTTTGTGGCTTGAGGGGGAGAGAGATGGCTTGAGAGATGCACAGCCATCCCTCAACCCAACTCCCCCAGCCACCACTGGTCCTCCCCCAATAAGGGAACTTTCCACAGTCAGATGATTACCTCATTGGACCACCACTGGACCTCTATAAAAGTATCTGCCTGTCTTCTGCTCCTGGAGATAGCTACTCAGTGCCATGCTTCTGTGCCATGCCTTCTCCCCATGAGAAGTCCAAGGATTTCTCTCTTGGTTTCCTTTCCCTAGCATCCTAAATAAACTATTATTTCATTCTAATTGGATTTGTGTGCAAGAGGGTATAATTCTTTAAAGAAGAATTCCTAAGGACCCCTACCCCAAACCCCTATCCCAAACTCTTACCCCTATGCCAAACCCCCATCGATTTTCCCATAACATTCTACATGCTAAGGTTCCTCCTAGCAATATGATTTTGTCATTTTCCTGACTTCTAATAATGCACTGTCATGGTAACCATAAGTGTATAGAGTATCTAGGAGCACCCCCTAGTGGAATTGGGGTTACAGTAAACCACAGCATTCATATTTGGGGTATGTTTAAAAAAAGGGTGGGGGGGCTGCCTCCTTCCTTTCCTTCCCCCTTACCACATTTAAAGGACCTGTTCAGTTTTCCAAAGCACTTTCATCTACTTTGTCTTAAACCTATTGGAGAATTTATGGAGAAGCTTTCTTTTTAAAAACATTCTGTTTCTAGTGCATCCCAGGTGGGAGTGCATTAAATGCAGCAGAATATAGTGGATAAATGTTTAGATTTTGGAAAAGTGTTTAGATTTTTGACTCAGAGGACCTGAGTTTGAACTCGTTTCTTCTACTCGCTACCTGTAGGATCTTAGGCAAGTCATTTAAATTCTCTGGCCTTTAGTTTCTTCATGTCTAAGATGAAGGAATTGTATTAGATGACCCCCAATATCCTTTTTAGTTCAAAATTTATGATTCTGTGATCCTAGATATTGTCCCCCTGAAGCCCCTGATAACTTTGAGAATTGTTGGGTTTTTTTTTCTATTACCAACATTTTCTAATGTTTGTAAGGATGAACATGTTACCATCTGTCCCTGTGACTCCTCTAGAACAAACAAAACAGTCACAAAACATGGAGGAAAGGAGCTGCCCTTGGAGTGAAGATTCAGAGGGCATGTAGTCCAAACTTCATATTCAGGGTAGGATTATCCTCTTTCAGCCTCTGCTTTGTCATAACAAGTATAACAGGGAGCTTCCTGTCTCCCATAGCACCTCATTCCTATGCCAAATAGCTCTGAGTGTTAGGAATTTTTTTTCCTTATGTTTAGTTGAAATGTCTCCATTGTTTCTTGCCCTCTGGGGCCATGTAGAACAAATTTAATCCATTTTTTCCCATGCCAGCCTTTCAGATACTTAAAGACAGTGATCATACCCATTTCCTGTAAGTCTATTCTTCTCTAGGCTAAACATTTCTTGTTTCTCCAACTGATCTTTATGTGGCATGGTCCCCAGGACACTCCCATTTTGGTTGCCCTTAGAGAACTGTCTAGTTTGTTGATTTTTTTTTTAAAATGAGGAATACTTTTTAGAATCTCCAACAAGTGGTCTTCTAAGCTTCTGCTTCAAAACCTTTAGGCATAATAATTCATTACCTCACAAGACAACCCATTCTATTATTGTAAGTTTTAGTTGTTAGGAATTTCTTTTATATTGACATGAAATCTCTCTCCTTGCAACTCTGACCCATTGTTCTGGTCCTGGGGGCCAAGCAGTAAAAGTTTAACACCACTTCCTCCTAACAGCTCTTTGCATGTTTGATGATAGTGTTCATGGCTTTCTTGTTGATGGATTGATTGTCTCAGAGGACTCCATTTGACCTTACAAGGCAGGCCCAACAAATCTAAATTCTAAACCATTGATGTGTGTGTGTGTGTGTGTGTGTGTGTGTGTGTGTGTGTACACACACGTGTGCAGGCTAGGGGAATTTCTCAGTGTTTCAGAGTAAATATACTTTAATGTTTTGGGTTTGCCAGAGTAACCCTTGTCATCTTCATCTTTTACATCAAAAAGTTTTTTGGGGTCAAAGCACCCTACAAGAAGCCTATGAAGCTACTGAGAGCAAAGAGACCTGATGCTTCATCCTGTCTCTGCCACTAGGTTGCTCCACAGTCTGTGACTTCAGGTATGTCATACCCTCAGGCAGCTTTGGTTTCCTCATCTTTAAAATAAAGATGACAGAGTTTAAAATCATGAGCTATAATCTTCTTGACTTTGTCTACTGTTCTATCCACCATAAACCTACCTGCCTCTGTCATCCATCCTTAAACTGTGGCTAATGAAATTCAATACAAATTGATTTAAGTACTTTCTATTTTCAGAGCATGTACTGGGTAAAATAAAAAATTTAGATAAAAATTCATCCCTGATCCCAAAGACTCCTCAGTCTAATAGTGGGGATAAGACATATGAAGAGAAAATCATTATTTATTAAATCTAAATAATTAAAAATTATTATCAACTCTGTTATGGATTAGAGGAAATTTCCTGGGAAGCTGCAGTTCAATTGGGCCTTTAACTATGAAAAGGAATGCAGCAAATAGGGGAAGGGGATTCTTGGCCTATGGAATAATATTGAGCAAATGCACAGATGTGTGAAAATCCTAGGGTATCATAGAATTTAAATTGGAAGAGATTTTAATGCTGATACCTAGTCTAACCCTCTACTCCTTCAAATAGAAACTCCCCTGGATTAGCGAAGAGAGAAATTATAGTCAGTTTCCTTATCTATAAATGAGGAACTAAATAAAGTCACAAAATATTAAGTAACAGAGCCATGATTTGAATTCAGGTCTTCTGATGAAAACAAACAAACAAAAAACTATTACTTTTACTGGGAAACAACCTTATTTAGTAGGAAAATCATTGAATTTGTAGTAAAAGTTCAAATCCCTATTCTGAAATCATGGAATCATAACCAATTCTTTTCCTCTCAGGGACTCATTTTACCCATTTAAAAAATGTCTATGAGGGTTCAGGTTTGAATTAGATTATTCCCAAAGTCCACCCCAGGTCTAAGTCCTATTATTTTAAGGTGATATTATTCCCAGCAGGTATTACCAGTCTGAGAGGACATAATTTCTCAACATGGGAGCTTTCAATAAATGTTTAAGATGAAATTCATTGAACTGCCTTGAATTACCAGTGTCGCAGATGTCAACTCTAGAAGGCTCAGTTCACACTATGTTCAGGACAGTATTGTATTTATTTTTCTTTATCTCGATAGCAATCACATTCTTAATAACAAAATAAGGAAGAGGAGGATCCATTCTAAGTTGGTAACAGAGCCATTTATAGTTTACAAAGTACTTTTCCCATCTATTCTTTCATCTCACAGAAAGGATTATTATTTATTTTTCCTATTTTACACAGAGATTAAACTGACCCTCAGTGAAGGGATATGGTTTACTCAAGAGCATAAAACCACTGACTGGAAGATTTGAAATCTGATCCTTGGCCTTCTGTCTCCCAGTTTTCTTAACCCTTGTGGACATGGAAACTTTGCTCAGTGCAAAGGTTGCTAACTTGAGGGAATCCATAACTTGTATTAAACAAGGAGTTGAAAAATGTCAAATGTTTGTAGATCTGTCATGGGAAAAGAAGGATTAGATTTGTTCTGTTTGTAAAGTAGCATGATGTTGTTAATGGTAAGCTAGCTTAATCACTAGGAAGACCTTTTATTGTAAGGAGGGGAAGGAGCAGGCCATATGGTACATTGCAGAGCACCAGACAGTGAAGAATACTAAATGTGAATCAGAAAACCTGTGCTAGGATCTTTGAGCTGCTACTAACTCTGTGACCCTTTTGCTAACACAGCCACAGTTTCCCAGCACCTTTCTTAAATCACAGCAATTCTTGAAGACTGTTTCTGAGTAATGGAGGAGTTATATCTGTATTGATGGAGGGAAAACCCTCCAGCAATGAGATGACAAATCATTAAAGTGTTGCAGCATAATGTTAGCGCTCCCCACCTCAAAGGGTTGTTGGAAAGGTAGCACATTGGAAAGAATAAGGTGCCATAGAAATGAATGAATGAAAAAGCATTTTGGAAGAGCTTCTTTGTTGTTGTTATTCAGTCATTTTCAGTTGTGTCTGATTCTTCATCACCCCTTTTGGGGGTTTTCTTGAGGAGATACTAGAGTAGTTTGCCATTTCCTTCTCCAGCTTATTTTACAGATGAGGAGCTGAGGGAAAGAGTTAAATGACTTGCCCAGAGTCTCATAGCTAGTAAGTGTCTGAGGCCAGATTCAAACTCAGGAAGATAAGTCCTCTTGACTCCTAGATGTATACTCTACCCACTGCACCACTTAGCTGCCTGAAGACCTTACTATGAGCCAGAAACTGTGTAAGACAGGCTCTGCCTTTGAGGGTTTTACATTTTAATATGGGGAGATAATATATGTGAGGATCAGTGGTCAGAATAAGGAGTTTGGGTCTGAGGAGTCACAGGGACTGTACACAAGACCATAGGGCATGTCCTTTTCTGTAGCCAAGGTAATATTGATTTCATTATTTTTCCCTGAACAAGCTATGGAAGGTGCATTGGTATGAACTCACTCACTCACTCACTACTAAAAATAGCTGAGCCACGGGTTGAAGTTCTCTTGTTGAGTGGGTTGACTTTTAGAGGAGTGGGCCGTGGCCTATGCATGCCTGGTCCAGAGGGTGACTGTTCCAGGTACGGAGAAGTTGGGGCGGGAGGAATGGGCGGGAGTGGAAGGTGACAAGAAGCCTGGTTTTCAGTCCTAGTCTCCTGGTGTGTGGGTGGACTAGATGTAGTGTTAAATGGGTGCTAGTATTATTAGAAGCAGCTCAGATACCCATTTTTAGTCTGTATCCTCCATAGGAATACTCAGATCCCTACATCACACTCTAGCCATCCTACCTAATAAGGGCAGGGCCCTTGTATGGCTCTGTAGTATTCTTTGTGGTATCTCTTTGCTTTTTTACCTTTTTCTACTACATCTGTTGCCTCCTGGCTTTGCAAAATACCTCCATGTCTCTGCTTCTCTCAAGACCCCATAGTTTTCTTTTACAGTGGCAGCTACATGACATAGTGGATAGAGCACTGAAGCTGGGAAGACCCAAGTTCAAATCTCACCTCAGACACTTAATAGCTGTGTGACCCTGGGTAAGTCATTTAACCCCAATTGGCTTAAAAGCAACTGGGGCCATCTGCAGCCATTCTGGTGTATATCTTGCCCCTGGACCCAGATGGCTCTGGAGGAAAAAGTGAGGTTGGTGACCTTGCATAGCCCTCCTTCACTTAAATCTAATATGGTTCAAGTCATGACATCACCCTGATGTCATGGTCCTCTTTGGGAATGAAGGACAACAGTAGTTTTCTTTACTATTTACTTTTCTGCATAGAGTATCATTTCCCTCTATATATCAAGGATTCCATTCTTCATTTGGGTGGTCCTTCTACCAAAACAGGAAGAACCCCACCACACCTTAGTTACTGTGACCAAAACAGTTCAATCTCTGATAACCAAATTTTTGGTGATGAGCACTTAGGCTGATCCTAGTTAAGTCTATCTCTGGGCCCATTTGCAAGCCAATAACTTCAGCTCAACTTTTTAAGTGCCTAATATATACAAGGCACTGTATATGGTAGTGAGAAAAATGTAAAAGGGAACTGTTCCATTGCCTCAAGAAACTCACATTCTGCTGAGGGCACACGAATAACAGTCCTCAGAGGAGTGTGTCAGAGCCAGGGCCACCCCACTTGCGAGCCAGTTGTTAAATCTTCAATGTGAGCATACACACTTAGGAATTTAGCAAACTACAAATTAGGCCTTGATTTATTGTTTTTTGTTGATTGTAGAGACTTAAGAAAGTAACAGAGAAAATGTAAATAATGCAGATTAAACCTAAAAGTATGTCCTGCATGCTTTTTTGTTTGTTTGTTTGTTTGTTTGTTTGTTTGTTTTTTAGATCCAGCCCACCCACAGCTGAGCACATACAAAAGAAAGCAAAGTAATTTCAAGGTAGAAGACAGGGATGATCAGGAAAAGTCTCCTGTGGAAAAGTCTCAGGAGTAGAGCTTTGGAGCAAACTAGGAATTCTCAATCTCCTCTACTCTATCCTTGGAACCTTTTCAGGTAAGACTTGCCAGAGCCTGCACACCCCTGGTAGATAGAGTCTTTGAAAGCATGAGGTCATCTCTGGGTCACATGAGGTATCAGACAAGGACTGTCATGGAGGGTGTGGTATATATAAAAACTTAATAACTGTCATGATAGTAATTCACATTTATTTAGTGCTTTATGGTTAGATAGGAGGTTTCCTGGCCAAGTGCTTTATGAAGCATTTTACATGTATTTTCTCATTTGATATTCACATGGCTGTCTTGAAACAGCTATGCTCTAAAGAAGAAAACACTGAATTTGAAGTCAGGAGGCCTAGAACCTTGCTTTCCTAAGCTTCAGTTTCCCTATTTACAAAATGGTATAAGAATAATAGTATTATGTCCTTCCCAAGTGTTGTGGAAATGAAATGCATATTAAACACTTTGAAAACCCTAAGCCACAATATAAATGTGAGTTATTATTATAATATTCCAAGCCCTTAAGCAAAGGTTTTTTTCTTTTAAGAAATTAATGTTTTATATCATATCTATTTTTAATCTATCCCTTCTACCTCCACTGTCCAGTGAGCCGTCACTTTTAATAAAAGAAAGAGAGGAAAAAGAAAGTGATTCAGCAAAACTAACCAAGACATCAACTCGATGTGACAGTATGTGTAATGTTCCACACCCTATAGACCTCAGCTTCCATAGGAAGTGGAAGGAAGTACATTTTCTAATTTTGTCTTCAGGGATGTTTGGTTATTCTAACTATAGGATTCATTTTTGTTTTTGTTACTTTCAATTTATGCAGCTGTGCTTGTTGTATATACATTTTTTTTCCAGTTCCACTTGGTTTCTGTCACATCAGTTCATATCCATTTTCCTGCACTTCTCAGAATTCTTTATAGCTGTTTCTGATGGCGCAGTAATAATACATGTTCATGTACTAGATTTTGCTTACCCATTCCCTAATAGACAGTCATAAATGTTGATTCTTTTATTTTTGTGGCTACAAAAGTAGTGCTATGAATATTTTGATGTTTCTGAGACTGTCTTTGCTTGTTTTCTACCTAAGTAGTTAGCAAAAAGAATTAGCAAAAGATGTTAATGGAACAGGATTTACCACAGAAGCATGGGAGACAACCAGCATAATCAATCCTGACATGCTGCAAATAGACTGTTCCAGTGTTTCTGGCTCCCACAATTTAGTCTGCCTGAAGCTCCTGTAGCCAAGTTCCTAACCATAATGACAGCTGATATTTATTCATTTCTTTATGCTTAGGAAGGCTTTTCTAATGCATTCTCCTAGTGGATCCTCACACCTGAGCTGTGAGGGGAAAAGAGTAGTGATTGACATCCATAATTTGTGGAGAAGAAAATTAAGGCAAAGACTGGAAGTCGAGTGGTCTGGGTTTATGTCTGCCCATTAACATGATGTGTGATCTTGGGCAAATTATTTCCCTTTCTGAGTCTTAGTTTCTTCATGTTTAAAATGGCAATACTTGGGGTCCAATAAAATTAGCAGTGCTTGGGGTCCAGTGGTAATTAAATGAGACAATGTGTGACCTGATGTGCAAACATAAATATTTTATTATGATTGTAATTGGGTCTATTTTCCTAACTTTTCTGATGAGTCCCCTGTAATTCCTCATTGTTATTAATGTGGGCAACCTTTGCTGTGAGTGTCCTACTCCCAAATGCCTGGGATGGTAAGTCTGGTCCCCATACATCCTCTGTCTCCCATACCCCAGGGGTTGAAGGCTAACCCTTCCCAAAGAATCTCGGGCAGCATTCTCTGCCATTGACTCACCTGCCACTCAGTGTGATCAGGCGATGATTCTCAGAGTCTGTGGAATGAGCAAACACCAGCTCTGCTCTCCCATGGAGAATGGGATTAGAGGGCAGGTGGCATCACGCAGAGCAGTGTTCTTTCCCCATGTGTTTGTACAGCATTGAGAGCAGATGGGAACTTGGCTTGAATTTGAAGTCAGTGCCCTATCTTGAAATCCAGTTCATCTTCCTCTGCCTACAAACTTAAAAAGAATGACTATGATCATAAAATATCAGAGTTGGAAAGAGCATAAGAAAAGGACTGGAAGGATCCATAAAATAGAAAATGATCAGAATTGGAAGGAGCCTTCATACATAGAAGACATCATCTTAAAACTGTAGAAACACCAACTTTATTCATCTAGCTAGAAGGAGATCATATATACTCTCTTGGGTCTATGATCTGAAACAAATAAGGTAAAATCGAATAGGAATAAATATGAATTCCCAAAATTAAAGTTAAAAAATAAAATCAGTTGTACAAGTTCAAGTTAGGAATAAGCAACCCAAAGGGCTAATGGAATCTTCTGTATTATCATGCGACCCAAGATTCCATTAGCCCTTTGGGTTGCCTATTCCTATTGAGTTTGCAGTTCACTTAACCCTCTCCCTGACACTGTCCTTCATGCTCTTGTCCTACATAAACAATTATGTAGACACATTTCTCCTAACTTCAACTTGTACAGTTGATTTTATTTTTTAACTTTAATTTTGGGAATTCATATTTATTCCTATTCAATTTTACCTTATTTGCTTCAGATTATCATTGTAGTCCATTGAGTTATTTTGGCCTTATGGTTCTGTTCTATTTATCACTTTCTCTCTCTCTCTCTCTCTCTCTCTCTCTCTCTCTCTCTCTCTCTCTCTCTCTCTCTCTCTCTCTCTCTCCCTCTTTTCCTCCTGCCCTCCCTCCCTTTCTTCCTCTGTCCCTCCCTCCTTTCTAACTTTTTATCTGTACCAACTATGTGTAATCTGCAGACAAGATAAGCAGGACATCTGGACCTTGAAACTAGTCATTAATAAAATATTGAGTAGCACAGGGCTAAAGAGAAATTTCTTTGACACAAGAAAGCTCCCTCTGGAAAATTGGAGCACTAATGCACTGTTGTTGGAGTTGTGAATTGATCCAACCATTCTGGAGAGCAATTTGGAACCATGCCCAAAAGACTATAAAACTGTGCATACCCTTTGACCCAACAATACCACTACTTGGTCTATATCCCAAAGAAATAAAAAAGGGAAAAGAACCCACATGTACAAAAATATTTATAGCGTCTCTTTTTGTGGTGGCAAAGAATTGGAAATTGGGGGGATGCCCATCAATCAGAGAATGGCTTAATGAGTTATAGTATCTGAATGTAATGGAATATCATTGTGATAAGCAGGAGAATTTCAGAAAAACATGGAAAGACTTATACGAATTAATGCTGAGTAAAATGAGCAGAGCCAAGAGAACATTGTACACAGTATCAACAACATTGTGTGATGATCAACTGTGATAGACTTAGCTCTTCTCAGCAATACAATGATCCAAGACAATGCCAAAAGACACAAGATAGAATATGTTCTCCACATACAGAAAAAAGAACTATGGAGGTGAGTGCTGATTGAAGTATACTATTTTCACTGTTGTTGTTGCTTTTTTTTAGTTGCTGTTTCTTCTTGTGTTTTTGTCACCCTTTTGTTCTGACTCTTCTCTTATGACATGACTATTGTGGAAATATTTTTAACATGATTGTAATGTATAACCTACATCACATTGTTAGCTGGCCTCTGGAGGGGGGAGGGAAGGGAGGGCGGGAGAAAAATTTGGAACTCAAAATCTTTACATGTAATTGGAAAAAAAAATAAAGGTCTGGTAAAACAGGGGGAAAAGCTCCCTCTAGTGGGACACCAATCAAATTGAAGGGTTGGAGGGAGGCTTTCTGGGAGAGGTAGACCAGGACAGTGGAGTCTCTGAGGATGGTGGCAAGAGATGGGTAGACTGAAGAGTTGGAAGTCATGTGTCTATGTCGTAGGAGGAAACAGAGTTAGGTCCTAAAGGTTAAGAGGCAGGTATATTACAGTAGTGTAAACCAAAGCAGACCTTTCTTGATGGAATTTAGATTTCTCATTCCCCAAAGGCGAAGACCAGGGAGGCCAGTTCTTGAGATTTAAATCCCCTTCTTCCTAAAAGGGAAGGAAACCAGAGAAAGACATTGCCTATAAAATTTAAGAAAGGTTTTTATTAAATTGGGGAAAAAAGAAAAATTTAACATGCTGCATGTGTACTATCCAGCCTGTGCTAAGTAAGACAAGGGGGAATGAATTGTATGGGTTTATGCACATTTTAAACAAAGGCAGTTAAGAAATTTTGGAGGGAAGGGTAGGCTTAGAAAGGAATGAGTCTGGGTTCCATTCCCAAGGGGAAGAAGAGTGAGGAATTTCAGGGGTCAGGGATGTGACCTTTGATACACAAATCAGAAGGCATCCTTGGTGATAAGCAGTTCACAGTTCAGGGTTTGATTAAGAGATGTCTCGATAAGGAGATTTCTCAAAAACAGGATAATTCTAGAGTACCATAACCAGAGTTGGGGGAGAGCTGAAGACAATAAGACCATAAATGGGATATGTTCATAGTCTCTTAACTGGCAGTCAGGTAAGTCTTTGAAGATAGGAATGTCTCTTGAGAGTCCATAAACCACCATCACCAAATGGTTCAGAATCTCCTTCAATGCTGGTATGAATTTAATTGGCTGAAGAGTTAGTTACTAACTCTCTATCTAGGTTTACTCTGGTCACTGAAAAGGATTATTGGAGTGTTAGCCAATGCAACCAGTCCTCACACAGTTGTTCTTATTACTGGATAATTGGGGAACTCAGCAAATCAAGGTATCCCCATCATAGGCATATAATTATCCTCTCTGTGCTTTAGTTTCCTTATATGTAAAATTTAGGGGATGTACTCCATGACGTTTAAGAATCCTTTCAGCTTTAATATTATGATCCCTTTCATTTTATTGTCCTACAACCCTGGGGGAAGCATTTTCAGAAACGTTTCCTTTCCATTCAAAGCAAGGCCCAACGGGATGTTCCCTGAAGGTGTACTAACACTCAGCTCCCATTCTATGCATGTCTCTAGGTAGCAACACGAATCAGCAATTATTGACTGAACACTTGAGGAGTGTTTAGTACTTTCTCTGTCTGAAGATACTAATGCATAAATTATTTTGAAAACATTAAAACAATTCCTATCTCCTCTCCTTCCATCAAATTGTCTTTGTCTCCACTCAGTGCCCACAGGTACCAACTTCATTTTCTTGAATCACTTCCTTCTTCATCTTACTTCCTAAACTGGTTGCCCCTATTGGCTTCCTTATCTCTCTCTGTTCAGTGCTCCATAGCTTATGATAACTTTCTATGGGCTGTAATAGCAAATCTAAACTCTTTGATGCTGCTGGGCAGCTTGGGTAGGTGTTTTTAGGCCTGTTTTACTGCTGAGGAAACAATAATAGTATAATTTCAATATTTCAAGGACCTGAGATTTTGTCCTTGTGGGTGGTCCTCCTATTCATGCAGCGTACATTCTCTGAAAAAAAAAACAACTGTACAGTAGCTATGCCTGACAAATTCATTCTCTATGGTCAATTTGATGATGAACATTTTGAACTTGGCTAGACTGGTTCTTGGATGACAGTATCCAGTCAATCAATGGGTTCATACCCAAAGTCTTTTGTTCTGGACCAGCCAGAGCTCATTCTCTGATGGCATAGCCATAGAGAACTCAAAACAACTACCACATCATAATCAACTTCAAAGTTGGGTGCTATTCAAAGAAGAGCCTTAAAAGAACCCTCACATTTATATAGCATGTGAGGTACTTTCCTAAAACAATCTAATTATGTAGTACAAGTATTATTACTCCTATTTTACACATGAAATGAAATTTCCCTTCCCTTTTCTTTTCATTAGGACATCTATTAATATTTTCCCAGGTCCCTCATCATGTTAAGAAAGGGACTCTGGCTTCTCCAAGGTTATCCTAGTGGAGTGTACATTCTAAAAATCCCTACCAAATTAGTAAAGCTTTGGTGCAGGGTACAGTGAGAGACTGGGTGTTTATCAACCATAAATTAACCTAATTAAGTCCAAAGAAGTCAGTCACCAGGAAGTTGACTTCAAATGGCTAATGTTTTTTGGCCACATCGACTCATGAAGTCTACTGAAGTTAAAAGGGGTCACAATTTGTGCTGGTAATGGATGCATCTGAACGGATGAAACCAGGATATTGAAAGTATTGGGATATTTACAAGCAATGAATGAGTGATTCTTCTACTCCTCCCAGCTTGGCATCTCTAGACAAAGTAGTGTTTGATATACAATGTGTGCTTCTAGCTCATCCTTCAGCCAAAATAGTATGGAAGGGACCCATGGGAAAGTGGACAAAGTAGTAGAGCAACATAAAGGCAGGGCCCTGGTTCCCTTGCCAAGGTCATTCTGATCCACTGGCCAACCATTCTCTTCACCCTACATTACCTGGTTGGCAAAGAGAGGTCAGAAAGGAATCAGAGATCATATAATACAATCATAGAATGTCATAGATAAAAGGAAGCTTAGAGCAGACTTCTTCATGTACAAAGTATAGATCAAAGTCAAACCTTTCCAGATTCCCCCTAATGGTTAGCACTTGCCCCCTCCAAAATTACAATGTATATATTTTTCACATTATTTGTATTTACTTAACTGCTTCCCTTTAACTCTAACCTATTGTTGTTTTGCTCTCTCAGATAGAGAAAACAAGTCAATATTTCTTTGATGCAGTGAATCTTCAGCTAATTGAAGATAATAATCAAGTTCTTCCTTTATTCTTTCCATCTTTAGCCTTAATTTTTCTAGTTCCTTTACTGTCCCAGATCACATAGAAGACCCTATCTTTTACCAGCTAGCGGGTTTTGCTCATCCCATTTGATAAACATTCATCAAGTGTTTTGTACAAATCTTTGTTCTTGGTACTCTGGAACTTGGGAGGGGGAGGGAGACAGAAATGAATAAGACCTGGTTCCTGTTCTGGGGAATTGACAGTCTAGCAGAGGCTTGAAATCTATTGAGAATATAATGTATGTCATTGTCATAGGAACCAGCTAGGAGAATGATTGGTTCATGGATCAGTGCAACCTGCCTCTAGTGAAAGAATGGAACAAGATTTAAACATTCTGTACAAATTCCTAGACAATGGGAGTTTCTAGAAGAGTAGGTGGGACATATCTCTTGTATGTACAGTGTCATGAGAAGCTCATAGAGGAAGGAATCCAGAAATTTGGAATTGAGTCCCTGCTCTGTCACTAACCTACAGTAGGAATTTGGGCAAGTCACTTTCTGTCCTCCAGTTAGCTCATCTGTAAAATGGGGATAATAATATTTGTACCTAACAGAATTGTTGTGAAGATCAAAGGAGATAATGGACATGAAAGTCACTGATAATCACATATGCCAAAAAAAAAAATGAACAATAAAATCAACCATTTTAAAAACTCATAATCCTCTACTTTTTTCACTTTGACTCCATTTTATGAACCAGTGATATATGTCCAGTATGCCCAGCAATGTTGTATCAGAGTGGGTAGGAGTTATACTAGCTGACTCAGACTCCATTTGTGGTCAAGTCTGACCCCAGGATAGAGTTCTACCCATTTGAGGAGAACCAATAATTCTTTTTTCGTGTCATTTGTTTTCTAAATTTGTTTTCTGCCTCTGAAAACATCATCATCTGCAAAATCAATGAGCATACTTCCTCCCCATTGTCTAAGGCAATGGGATAAAGACATGATCTCTACTATCTCAGATGACCTTGAAAATATTGATTGGTACCTAGTTTATGGCAAAAGTTGGTGCCTTGTTCTTAACTTTAAATCATGTGGATGAATTGATTTTTATCAATTTGATTAAATCACATTCCTTATCATTCAATACAACACAGAAGCTAATGCTAATTAACATTTGTATTGCCCTTGATAGCTACAAAATACATTATATACATTATGGTAGAGTCAAAATAGCACTAGAGTCTTGAAACTTAGTTCTAATCCCAGCTCTGACACTATGTACCCTTGGACCAATAATTTTCCTACTCTGAGCATCAGTTGATGATAGGGTTGGATTACCTGATACCCAAAGCTCCTTTTTTTTTTTTGTGGGGCAATTGGGGTTAAGTGACTTGCCCAGGGTCACACAGCTAGTAAGTGTTAAGTGTCTGATGCCAGATTTGAACTCAGGTACTCCTGAATCCAGGGCTATCTATCCACTGCGCCATCTAGCTGCCCCCAAAGCTCCTTCTAACTCTAATATTCTGTATTTTCTGTTCAAAAGTTACTTGTATGTTGCTCCTAGGGTCTGTGTTCTAAGGTCCCTTTGAACTTAAACATTCTTTAATCTCCCCCAAACCTCTGTAATTTGGTGGTACATATATGATTATCTCCATTTGATAGATGAGGAAACTGAGTACCAGAGAGGGGTACCACACTTTCACAGTGGATGAATTGCAGAGCTGAGAATGTGACCCAAGTTTCCTAACTCCTTGACTCTCTTGAACCTATTGAGTCATTATTTTCTCATCCAATGTCTTTTTGGAAATTGAGACCTTCCCAAAGAATGATGCACATGGCCTGGGGGCAATTTCCTTGGTACTACTATTATAATTCTTCTTTGTCCTTGTAATGCCAGGTGGGGCTCTGAAGAATTGATCCACATAAGGTTCTCCCCCATCTCCTCTGTTATGGAAGAACAGGAAAGTACATAATGGAGAAACTCTTGAATTAGTCACCAGATAGTTAGCTGTCCAACCATGAATGCTCAGCATCAGGTGGTACACTCAGCATCAAGCCAATTCTTAATAACTCTTGTGATTTTGACCAAGGACTTGGTAATACCTCATCATGGAGGGCATGGACTGAATGGATTGTGAAAAAAGTCAAAGAGCTAATTGGGAGTGGCCTTCCTTTATGCATGGATCTTCATTTTCATCTCTGAACTTCACTTGGGGGAAGGGATTCATTTTGCAATCAACAAACATTCAATTCAACAAATTTGTTAAACTTCCACCATGTATAGAACTCTGTGATGGGTTAAGTTGAAGATACTTTTTAACTTGAGATGTCATTCTCATAGGTGTTCCCTTCATTGGTCCAAATCCCAAACCCTCTTTGATTTTATATTTGATCTTTGCTATAGAGAAATGATATAACCCTGTGTGGCTGGTGATAAACCACTTTCCATTCAGTATCATAGACTTCAGACTTAGCAGGGACCTTAGAGATGACCCAATTCAAATCCCAGGTGTTTTTCAGATGAGGAAACTGAAATGCAGAGAGAGGAAAGAGAATTAATTTAGCTCCTACAGATACAAAATATCAAAAACAGGTTTTGAAATAAATAGGTAAGGAATAAAAGCAATCTGATGCTCAAAATTGTCTTCTTTCTGCTACCTCATGCTGCCCACCTTAGGTAGGCTGGTCCTCAGAACCCAGGCAAATAGTATGTTGCCAGACCAATATTTAAAGCTGTCTCAGATTAGAAGAACCTGACAGATCTTGTGATCTGAAGGAATAGCCCCTGAAAAGTCAGGTCACAGTGAAACATTGGAGACTATTTTAGCTCAGGATAAAAAGATGAAAAACAGCAAGTCCTACCTTCAAGTAACTCACAGTATGATGAGGAGAGGGGACCATAAGAAAGGTACATGTACACCTATACATTGTGTAATTTAAAATTATAAATGTGGGTTCTAATCTGTCCCCCCAGTTTTGGGGGAAACTGACTAAAATTACTGATAAACGAGTTTAGGTTTTATAAGGGTTTATTGAAAGATAGTAAAAGAAAGAGAAAGATTGAGAACAGATTTCTTATAGTCTGGAAATCCTCACCTTCCTAAACCTCTCACTTCTGAAGTCCCCTGCCACCACGCCAAAGTCTCGCACCAAAAGAGGAAGAAGAATCTCCATGTTTCCCTCCCAGAAATGGGAGGTTCTTCAAGCTGATTGACTAGTGTCATTCAAATTCATTGGTTCACTGGACCTGAAGGTGGTCTCCATGTAAAGTTCAAAGTTTTTAGCTTCTGAGAACAATTACTTTCTTAAGTACCCTTAAGTACCAGCCAGGTGTGCTTATAATCTAGTAAGCCATTCTGCAATCAGTCCCCTTATCCAATTCAATCAGTTTAAATCAATCTCCAGGTGAACCCCTGATTTCTATTATCTTGACACAACATGATGACTTCCTTTTCAATGATATGTCCAGGTTTGCAAAGCACTTTCCTCATAGCAACCTTAAAAGTTGGATAGTGCAAGTATTATTATGTATATTTTATAGATGAAGAAATTAAGGCACAGAGATGAATTGATTTGGTTTCAATCACACCACTAAGAGCTAGGATCCAAACCCAGGTTTTCTGACTGACTGGATATCCAGATTCCTGGGTACTACATTCAAAATGAGGTCAAATGTGATAGGAGCAAAGTAAAGATCTAGGGAGAAAAGGGAAAGACCATTTTTACCTAGGGAAAGTAAATTCAAAGAAGTTTTCATGGAGGAGGTGACAGCTGAGCTTGACCCTGAAAATAGAAAATTATTTCAACAGAGGACAGGGTTTTTCTAGAATGGATACAGACCCTGTCCAAACCCCATGGAGGCAGCAGAGAGCAGGGACAAATTAGGAAAGAGGAGATTAGACAAAGTTTGACTGAGGCAGCAGTGGATAGAACACTAGGCCAGGAGTCAGGAAGACCTGAGTTCAAATTCAGCTTCAGACAATTCTTAGCTATGTAAACTTGGACAAATCACCTAACTTCAGTTTCCCTATCAGTAATATGGAGATAAAAATAACACCTATCCTCTGGGGTGGTTGAGAGCCTTAAATGGGATAATATTTATAAAGCATTTAGCATAGTGCCTGGCACATAGTAGGTGGTATATAAATGCTGCTGCTTCTTCTTCTTCTTCTTCTTCTTCTTCTTCTTCTTCTTCTTCTTCTTCCTTCCTTCCTTCCTTCCTTCCTTCCTTCTTTCTTCGTCTTTGTTTTTGTTCTTTTGTGGGGCAATGAGGGCTAAGTGACTTGCCCAGGGTCACACAGCTAGTAAGTGTGTCAAGTGTCTGAGGCCAGATTTGAACTCAGGTCCTCCTAAATCCAGGACCAGTGCTTTATCCACTGTTCCACCTAGCTGCCTCTCTTATTATTATTATTATTATTATTATTATTATTATTATTATTATTGGTGAGGCAATTGGGATTAAGTGACTTGACTAGGGTCACACAGCTAGTAAGTGTCAAGTGTCTGAGGCCGGATTTGAACTCAGGTACTCCTGACTCCAGGGCCAGTGCTCTATCCACTGTGCCACCTAGCTGCCCCTCTTATTATTATTATTGATGATAGAAGGAAACAGTAGGAAACAAGGCTGGAAAAGTAAGACATAGCCAAAATGTGCAGGGCCTTGAATACTGAACTGAGAAATTTGTCTTTTTTTCTTATAGGCAATAAGGAGCTATTGATGTATTTTGAGGAGAAAGATATAGTCAAATCTGTGTTATAGGACAATTGTCCTTTGACATCTGTGGGAAGGATATGTTAGGAAGGAAGAGATGAGAGGTTAGGGGACCAGCTAGGAGGCTATTGCAATAGTCCTGGTAAAAGGTGATATGGATGTAGAGTGAGGTAAGAGGAGGGCATAGATATAACAGAGAAGTAAAATCAATAGGACAGGGGAAAAGGAAAGATGACTTTGAAGTTTTAAATTTGGTTGTTTGGGAGATAGTACTGCCATCAGCTCAAATAAGGTAGTTGGACAGAAATGCTGTAAACACATATAGAGTACTCTATCAGTGTTTGCTAAATTGAATTGAATTCAATGATGGAGTTTCTAGTCATTGAAAGAGAGCTGACTCTGGATTCAGAGGGGTTTATAGGGGAATCAATCAACAAATAAACATTTATTAAACTCGTACCAGGCATTGTACTAAGCACTGAAGATATAAAACACAAAGGCTGGTCCTTGCCCTCAAGGAGCTTACAATCAAATGTGGGAGACAAAATGCAAACAAGTTACATATAGAACTGATAGGAAATAATTAACAGAAGGAAGGCACTAGAATTCAGAGGGGTTGGGGAAGGCTTCCAGTAAAAGATGGGATTTTAGCTGGGACTTAAAGGAAGCCAGGGAGGTACGTAGGCAGAACAGAGGGAGAGCCTTCCAGGCATAGGGAACAGCCAGAAAAAATGTGTCTTGTTTGTGGAAAAGCCAGCAGGCCAATGTCACTGGATTGAAGAGTGTGTGTTGCTGAGTAAGATGTAAGAAGACTTAAAGGTAGGAGGGGGATAGGTTATGATGGACTTTGAATGCCAAATGGAACATTCTGTATTTGCTCCTAGGGGCCGTAGGGAGCCACTAGAGTTTATGGCATGGGGGTGTGGGGGTGGGGTAAAATGAACTGACCTGGACTTTAGGAAAATCACTTTGATGAATGAATAGAGGATGGATTGGAGTGGGGATGGACTTGAAGCAGGCCGACCTACCTGCAATCTATTGCAATAATCCAGGCCCTGACATGATGAGGGCCTGCACCAGGGTGGTGGCAGTTCCAGAGGAGATAAAAAAAAGGGGAGTATATGAGAGATGTTGCAAATGTGAAATCCACGGGCCTTGGCAACGGTTTGGATATAGGGAGTGAGAAATAGTGAAGGATCCAGGATGATTGACTTCCAGGTGGTGAGCCTCAGGGACTGGGAGGACGGTTTTGCTCTCCACAGAAAGAGGGAAGTCAAAAGAGTCTGAAGTTTAGGGGGAAGAAATATTGTTGAGATTAAGTTGTCTACTTGATATCCAGTTTGAGAGGTCTGAAAGGCAGTTAGACATGTGAGGTTGGAGGTCAGCAGAGTTAGGGGCAGCAGAGTTTGGGAAGAAGTGCTTACCTGGGGATATGCCTGGCTGTCTTACATGCGCACATTTTCTAGGCAAAAACAAATTTAAGAACATCCTCCGTATGATAGGTAATTATATCAGATTTCTGAAGTTCCTAATTGTTTTATTTCAAGTGATGTTAGTTGACTAATACTATTTAGACCTAGTTTTGAATCTTGACTCTGCTTCTATGTGACATCGGGCAAGCTACTGACCCTCTCAGGGCTTCACTTTTGCCCTGTGCGAAAAGAACCAGATCATCAATCAGATAGTCTCTCAATTCCCTTCTAGTTTTAAATCCTGGGGTCCTATATTCGAATCTTTTCCTTTCTCACCACTCTCTCCCCCAGGAATCCTTTCCCCCTCTGAACCTTGAGGGCACTGTATTTCTCCTCCCTTGATACACTTTCCCTTCATTTTATCTTTAATTAATTCAGCCACCTGGTAAACCCCTACCTCTGTAAATCTCCACCACAAATTTCTGCTGTTTCCCCCCCTTAGGGTATAGAACAGATTCAGTCTTCTCAAAGACTGCATTAGTAGAGATCTACAGGTTCTAATATGCTGCAAAGATTATGACCTGGGCCCTCAGTGGGCAGTGTGCCTATTCTTCAGAGATTCTCATGACATGGAAAATATTCATGGAGTGAGTCATCCAGTTAAGAAGCATTGATTAAGTCAGGCACTGTGCTATGTACCAGACACTGTACCAAGAGATGATGGGAATATAAAGAAAAGCAAAACCAGGGTCCCTACCCTCCAGTAGTTTTGCATTCTAATAGAGAAGACAACAAGCATATAACCCTGTCTGTTCAAGATACAGTTATCCTCTCCACATCATGTGGCTTGGGGGGGTGGCTCCCCCATGACCTGGAAAACTGATGTAAAATTTTTTGGCTTTCCCTTCATACCAGATAAGAAGGCTGAATTTTTTTTTTCTTTTTCTTTTATCTGGTGTTTACAGTACCTTATTGTAAAACTTGGGTTAAGTATTTGGTCATAGGCTCTGTGTCATCTGCTGGGCTCTGTGTGTCATCTGTGGCTTCCACAAAACTCCACCCAAAATCCCATTTATTTCCATGCTGACCCTCGCTATATAGAAACTAGGATGGGGAAAGCTGAGGTGTGGAAGGAGTAATTGTATACATAGAGAATGTAACCTCAATGGGGAGGGCATTAACAGCTTGTCAAAGGGGAATCATTTACAACTTGCCTAAGGGGAAAGCGCTAACATTTTTTGGGGGGGAGTAGGGGGTAGTGAGGACCTGGAAAGAGTTTACCCCAGAATATAGGCTTTGAACTGAACTTTGAAGGAAGCCTGGGAAACTAAGAGATGCAAGTGAGGAGGGACAACATTCCAGACATGGAGGATAGCCAGGGCAAGGTGCCAAAGTCAGGAGACTTGGGGGTGGGGGGTGGGAGAGTGTTACCTGCAAGGAACAGCAAGTAGTACAGTCTACGAACACAGAGTTTGTGGGTGGGAGTAAAGTGCTGGAAAACTAGAAAGGGAAAAACGGGGTGGGTTGTGAAGGGTTTTAAATGCCAGAGGATTTTATATTTGATCTTAGAAGTAATGGGGAGGGGCAGCTAGGTGGCACAGTGGATAGAGCACTGGCCCTGGAGTCAGGAGGACTCGAGTTCAAATCTGGCCTCAGTCACTTGACACTTACTAGCTGTGTGACCCAGGGCAAGTCATTTAACCCCAATTGCCTCACCAAAAAACCAAAAAACCAAAAAACAAAACAAAACAAAAAAAGAAGTGATGGGGAGCCACTGGAGTTGATTGAGTAGGAAGATGGCATTTTTAGACATGGTCAGACCTTCAATTTAGGAAATATTTTTATTTTTTATTTATTTTTTTCATAGGAATTAAATTTTTTTCATTTCATTTGTGATATATAATTATACTTTATACATTTATCAAACATATACTATACACAGACACATATATGACACATATAATATAAATTTTCTACATTATTACATTTAGATATACATAGATATATTCTAATACATATAACTTAACACGAAACATTTATTAAGTACCCACTATATGTCAGGCACTGTGTTAACCACTCTACATATATTTTCTCATTTGATCCTCACAGCAACCCTGGAAGGTAGGGGCTTTTATCATACCCATTTTACTGTTGAGGAAACTGAGGCAGAAGAAGTTGACTTGCCCAAGATAAATGTCTGAGGTTGGATTTGAACTCAGGTATTCCTGATTCCAGGCTCAGGTCTCTATCTGCTGTGCTACCTAGCACCTAGGCAGAGAAAAAAATTGTTTATTTATATCAACTATTGAAAAATTATTTATTGCAGGGGTTAGAACACCATACATTCATATGATCAAGAGCTAGAAGAACCGTCAAGATCATCTAGTCCTGTTTCTTCATTTTTTTCAGCTGAGACATGTGAGATTCACATGTTGAGTGATTTGCTCAAGTTCACAGAGTAAGTGGGACAGCTAGGTGGCAAAGTGGATAGAGCAGTGGGTCTGGATTCAGGAAGACATCATCTAGCCTCAGATACTTATTAGCTGTGTGACCTTGGGCAAATCACTTAACTATGTTTGCCTCAGTTTCCTCATCTGTAAAATGATCTGGAGAAGGAAATGGCAGACCACTCCGGTATCTTTGCTAAGAAAACCCCAAATGGAAACACAGATGGTTGGACAGGACTGAACAACAATAAACATGGTAAGTACCAGAACTGTTGTTGTTTGTCCTTCATTCTTGAAGAGGACCATGAAATCGGAGGGTTGTCATAGCTTGCAGTGAATTGGATTTAAGTGAAGGAGGGCTGTGCAAGGTCACTCACTCTCTCCTCCAGAACCATCTGGGTCCAGTGGCAAGATATATTTCAGGATGACTGGAAATGGCCCTGGATGTTTTAATGCTATTGAGATCAAGTGACTTGCCCATGGTCACACAGCTAGTAAGTGTCTGAAGTGAAATTTGAACTCAGGTCCTCCCAACTTCAGGGCTACTGCTCTATCTACTGTGCTACCTAGCTGCCAAGTACCAGAGCAGGGATTTGAAGGGTGGTGACAGTCTTTAAGACCCCCAATCCAGTGGTCTTTCTATTATTTTCTGAGTTGATCTCTAAGCAAGGGGGTACTGGAGACAGCTCAACATAGCTCTTGAGAACCAAATTTTAAATTCTCAGTGTGAACAGTTATACCTTAGAAATCAGCTATTGTTTTGTTGATTTTCTAGACTTAAAAAAGTGACAGAAAAAATGCTAAAAACAGAGATTAAATTTAAAAGTATGTTCTGCACACTCCCACCCTCCCCCACCAAGCTAAATTGTTAAACATTTCCCAGAATGCCACTCTTATCCTATTATCTTCCTCTGGAGATCACTATACTCCTGGGAGGAGTATTCAAAGTGAGGTAACCTTGATCTTTTGAAATATTGAATCAAGTTGTTCAAGGATAATTACAGTTGTAATCAATTGTCAGTAACAATGTTAGATTCTTGAGATCTGGGGCTGTTTTGCTGATTTTGTCTTTGTATTGCCATCACCTGGCATAGTTTCATGGAAGGGGTAAATATCCAATCAGTGTTTGTTAAATTGAATTGAATTGAGTAGTAGATTTTCTAATAGAAAGAGAGCTGGCTCTGGATTCAGAGGTCCTGGCTTCAAACTTCACATCTACTGCCTGCCTTTGTGATCTTGGGTGAGTCACCTAACCCCCATTTGCTTCAGATATCTCATCTGTCAAATGAAGGGTCGGAAGAGATGCCCTCTGAGGTCCCCTCCAGCTGTATATCTGTGAGTCTATGAACACTTCTAGTCTTAGTTTGGAGGACCTGAGTCTAAACCCTACAACAACAACACAATTCTGTCACTCAATGTGACTATGGGCAAGCGACTTTCCCTCTCTGAGCCTCAGTTTCCTCATCTGTAATTGTGAAGAGAAATTATTATTATGAAGAAAGCATTTTGTTAACAGTAATGTATTATGAAATTATTAGTTGTTGTTATTACCAAAACACACTTTAAGAGGTGACCAAAAGAGGTTGTTGCAAGTCCTTCCCTGGAGGCCTTTAAAGACAGGGCCCATTCTCCTTTCTGGAATAGGTTGGGTGTGGCCTTGCCTGAAGGCAGGGGCATAAACTGGATGACCTCTTGAGTTCCCTCCCAGCCTTGTGACTCTGTTTCCTTTGCAATGTGCTGAGGTGTCACTAAGTAAAGGGTTTGATCTTCCAACACTGTTGCTGAGAATTAAGGGAATTATGTTGGGTGTAGGGCCACAGGCCCTTCCCAGAAGATTGATGAGAGGGCCAACCCTTCCCACCCCCTATGGGTGGATGTGATCTAGGCTGACCACTGATGACTGGACTGGATTAAATACCAAGTGGGACAGAACAAATCTAGCAATCAAGTTACCTTTCACACAATTCTTCCCTTTTTTCTTTGTGTCGTTGTTGAGTTGTTTCAGTTGTGTCTGGCTCCTCATGACCCCATTTGGGCTTTTTTGGGCAAAGATATTAGAGTAGTTTGCCATGTCCTTTTCCAGTTTATTATGAGGAAACTGAGGCAAACAGGGTTAAGTGACTTACCCATGGCCACACAGCTAATGTCTGAATCAGAATTTGAACTCAGATCTTCCTGACTTTAGGCTTGGAATTTTATTCCATTCACCACCTAGCTGCCCTTAGCTGGAAAGAGCTCTCCCTGATTTGGGTCAGAACACATGAATTCCAGATTTGGCTCTGCCGCAAATTGGCTATGTAACTCTTGGCAAGTTGCTTTCTCTCTCTGAAATCTCTTCTAACAAGTGAGGGAATTGACCCCCAGATGCAAACTAGATGGACTAGATTCAAGAGACAGCATGGCCTAGTAGATAAAATACTGGCTTTGGAGTCAGAAGAACTGTGTGCAGATCCCACTTCTTAGTTAGCTGTGTGACTCTGGACAAGGCACTTAACTTGTCTGACCCTTAGCATTCTCATCTTCAAAATGGAGGGGCAGCTAGGTGGCACAGTGGATACAGCACCATCCCTGGAGTCAGGAGGACCTGAGTTCAAATCTGGCCTTGGACACTTAACACTTACTAGCGTGTGACCCTAGGCAAGTCACTTAACCCCAATTGCCTCACCCCCCCCAACCCCCCCAAAAAACCAATAACTACAAAAAAACAAAAAAAAACAAAACAAAATGAAGGAGCAGGTCCCTGAGGTCTTAATACCAAATCTTCTTAGCTCTTCCATATGATGAAGTCTCCCTAGGAGACTAAGGCTTCCCTTCTTTTGTGTTTCTTAAGCCTTGCATCTCTGCCCAGTGATGGGAAGGGAAAAGAGTTTTTGGGAAAGAGGACTCCCCACTGTGTACAGGAGCCCAATCCTTCCTTATACCCTCCCATGTAGATTTCTGGGCCTTGATAACTCCAGCCTGTTCCTCTTTTCTTATAGGTTTTAATGGGTTTTATCCTGCAGAGAGGGGCCGGGACACATGGAGCTGTTTGTCCTCTGGGGAGTGGCTACAGTACAGGTGTGTCTGGGCTGAGACAAAGTTCCCCACATTTAATCCACCCTGCTCCAGGCAGGCGGGCAGCTGACAGGATGTGTGGCCCAGCCAGACTCCCAGCACCAACAGCTCAGGCTGGTTTTAGCCTAACAAAAGGAAGCCAGGAAGGTGTAGCTAAGCTACACACAGCTGTGATTGTCTGGATGGCATAATAGGGCCAAAGTTCAATTCAGATTCAAATGAAGGCAAGTTTTTATAGACTGCCTACACTTCTCCCCCCCCCCCCCCCAAAGGTTGACTTTTCTGGGTAGGTTGGGTTGGAATCACAGCTTCCCTATATATTAATTGTATGACCCTGGGAAAGTCACTGACCCAATCTGTGTCTTAGGTCCCTCAACTGTAAAATGAAGGGACTGAATTAGAAATCTAATATTCCTTCTAGCTCCAAATTTATGATTCTATGATTCTCTCTGGGTCTCACTTTCTTAATCTGTAAAATGAAGGAGGAGGGATAGATCATTTGGAGTTGGAAGCAATGTTAGCCACAGTTTATTTAAATGCCTTTCATTTTACAGGTGGGGATATTGTGGCCTTCAAAGGGGAAGTTCTTTTGCCCAAAGACAATCAGATGGTTAGAGGAAGAACAGGGACATTAAGGTCTCTCTTAGTTTTGACAATCTATGAGTCTATTCAGGAATCTTTGAATAAAGGTCACTTTGAGTTCTAACATTCTAAGTTCTATTTTCTAGTCTCTTTTATACTGAACATTCTATATTCTAAGTATCTTTCCAGTTCCAACTTGCTGTGGCTTTATGATTGAATGATTTCAATTATATACACACACACACATTATATATATACACATATACATATACATTATATATAAACATATACATTTATATATACATACACACATATACTATATATATATATATATAAAATCACATTTGCCTGAAGCACTGAAGCATATATTCCACACTAAAACAATGACAACACTTAATTTTGAAAACCAAAACCATTCTTTCAGGGTCACCTCAAATTTCCAAATGCATCAGGACAAATCCACCCTCCGCTAACAGAACTTTGCCTCAGTCACTCTGACAACTCTAATGAAGGCTTTTTAGCTGACTAAACCATTAAGAGATCTCTCACAAGATTAACATACTTGGTGGGTGGAAGACTGGTAGACTCTTGCATTAATAAAGCAAATGACAGCAACAGGATCACAGATTTAGAGTTGAGTGGGATGTTAAAGGTCATCAAGACTATGACCCTCATTTTACAAATAAGGAAAATGATCCCGGCTTCAGTTCTTGATCCAATATACTATACTGCCTCTCGAATGATATTCAAATCTACTAATGAGTTACTAATAAGTAACTCACATTTTTATAGCATGATAAAGTTTATAAAGTACTTTTCTCCCAAAAGCAATCAGCCTGCGACAAAAACAACAAAAATTCAGATATCACTGTGCACATTTTGCAGGTGAGGAAACTGAGACCCCAAAAGGGCAGGTGAAACATTTTAACACACAAAAAGGCAGAAGTGTGGTTGGATCTCAGATTTTTCTGACTTCAACACTAGTGTTCTTTCCATATACAATAGCTGCCTAAAATAAACCCGAGTGAAAATAGGAGGGAGGGAGGGAGAGAGGGAGAGAGGGAAGGAGGGAGAGGGGGGGAGAGGAAGGGAGGGAGGGAGGGAGGGGTAGGTTTATAATTGATGAGTTTATATAAACACTGATCATAAATTTGTTTTGTAGGGTTTTAAAAAGCCTTTGGTAGGGTCTCACAATCAGGAGCTATTAAAAACTAATGAATCATTTCAGTTTGTCCTGAATCTAGGAAACAAAGGATAGGCATAAATAGATATTTCTCTTTTTGGATGAGCTAGATCTTTCTCTGTGTCTTTCTCTGTCTCTGTCTGACTCTCTGTCTCTTTGTCTCTGTCTTTCTGTCCATCTTTGTCCCTCTTCCCCTCTCTCCCCCCTCTCTTCCTCCTCTTTCTCCCTCCTCTCTCCCCCATTCCTTCTCGCTTTCATTCCTTTCTCTCCCCACTCCTTTTCTCTCTTCCTTCTTCTCTCTTCCTTACTCCTTCTCTCTTCTCTTTCTACTTTCTCTCTTTCTACCCACCCTCTCTCTTTCTATCCCTCACTCCGTCTTGTTCTCTCCACTTTCTTTCTCCCTATACTTTATCTTTCCCTATCTTTCCCTCTCTCTTCCTCCTTCTCTTCCTCCCTCCTTCTCTCTTTCCCCCACTCCTTCTCTCTCCCCATCTCTACCTCCTTCTATTCATCTCTACCTCCTTCTCTCTTCCTCCTTCTCTCTCTCTGTCCCCCCTTCTATCTTTCCCTCTCTCCTCCATCAATTATCTGGCTTAAAATAAAGTTATTCCAGATAGTGAAATACTGCATTAGCAGGCGTATCAGAGAGAGCTTTCAGAACTGTGTTGGAGTTCAAATAATGGAAAATGAAGGCTTTATTACTTATTTGTAGCTTTTGGTTTTTATTTTCACTATAATCAAATGAGGCATGGGGAACAAATTTTACTTTTTTCAATCTCCATATGATTATCATAGAGGTGATGTGATGGGTGGGAGGATTACTACAGAAGAATTCCTAAGACTTGGCTTTAGGTCCTGGCCCCTCTTGCTTGCTGTGTGATCTTGGGCAAGTCAACCAACCTTTTTAAAACCAGTTTACTCATCTTTAAAATGGGGAAAGTATTATATTTTCTATGTACCTTACAAAGATGTTTGGAGGATAATGCTGTGTAAACCTTGAAGACCTAGAGAAATGTGAACCCAGTCAGGGGAGGTGGTGCTTGCTTGGAAATCCAAAATGGAGAAGAAGCCAAAGATGGAGATGTGAGTCTCATTAACTTCAAGAGAAGATATGCATGTGGTCAGGGAAGGTCAAGGGAAGATATGCACACTGGTAAATGTTTAATAACCAGTTCTCTTCCCTCCAAATGTATGCCAGACACATTTTTAAGTTTAATTTACATTATTGATACTTTCCCCATCTCTTTCTTATATCTAGATAATCAGCAAAAACAATAGACCAAGTCCTGATTTATAGCAGATTTCTAAGGTATAAATGTTCATGCTGAAATTTAACAACTGGATTTTGTGAGCCTATGGTTAGGGCTAATTCCAACATACCATGGCTTCTTGTCTAGTCTTGGCTATTGACTAACATAATGACCCTGGACAAGTCATTGACTTTTGGTTCTAGTTTCCTCATTTGTAAAATGAGATGTTTGATTCTAGATGCAATTATTTCCCTTTAATGAAAATAATAATTCTTAGAATACTGACTTCCAGAGCCATTGTGGGGATAACTATTATATACTGTAAGTGGGATCTTTTTCCATTCCCTTTATTTTTCTCAGGAGAAAAATTATTATCATCATATAGATCACATAGTTCATAATTGGTAGAGCCAGACTTGAACTCAAATTTCCCAGTCTGTTAGAATGAGCTACATCAAATAAAGTAATTTATATTTACAAGTTGATAGGATGGAAGTTTTCAATTATAAAATTAATGATGCAATTCTAGGATTTCTAAAACTCTAGAGTCCCAGTAGAGATGAAAGTGACCACCCAATGAACATAAATCTCCAGCATGGCACTTCCTCATGATGTAATGTGTCCCATGAGTTACAGATGGGATTTAAGGGACCTCCCTAAATCTCATTAGGAAGTTATTTTAAAATATAATTAAGGAAAGATAAATGGCAATCCAGAAAATTGGAATGTAACCATGAAGCCATATTTTAATTATTCAATTTTTTAATGTAAAACAGCACACCAGAGCAGGAACAGACCCTAGTTCTTGTTTGTCAGAGCAGCAAGAAACTTTAGAAAGTAGACTGGGAGAGCTGGAAGAGATCTTAGAAAGGATATAGTTCAGTCTACTTGTTTATGGATAGAAAGACTGGGATGGAATGTGACTTGGCCTAGGTAATACAATTAGTTGGTAATAGATTAGGGACTAGAATTGAGTTTGCTTGACCACTATCTCTATACTTTTCCTACTACTCCAGGCTCTCTCAGTCATTTGGAGAATGGAAGCTCCTAGAGAGCGGGTCCAACATTGCTATTTCTCCAGTTTCTTGTATGTTATAGTGAACATAGTTAGGTGCATAATAAATATCTATTTGATTGAATTGAATCAGGGCCCTGTGATGATAATTTTGATACCTCACACAGGGTGTCCTCAGAGAAATTCTTTCAGACCAGTTCCAGGGACTAATATTCCTCCTTGGGATGCCCAGAGGAGAAATGGGGTTAAGTAAAGTTTTCCTATAGGACCCTCCTTAGGCAAATTTAAAAGGGTAAATTCTTTTTTGATCTAGACATCATGGGAATGGGGTAAACTCCCCTTCCAATTGGGGTTGACAAAGATGAGAGCAATCAGGCCATGCAGAGTATGGTAGGAAACTGCCGAAGAGCTCTGGTGATTTGCTTTGGCAAATATTTGGCACTTTTGATTATCTTACCCTCAGAAAATTAAGGCTTTTTTAATTGCACCTCACATAGATCAAATAAGTTACTGGAATCAGCAAGGAACACAGTCTGAGTTAAACCACCCCGCCCCCATCTTCACAATATTTGAAACTTTTCAGTTTCACTTAGTCTATATATTCGGTGTATATTCTTTGGCAAAAAGTCTAGAGGACTTTTTCTATATAGCAGTGACTTAGCCTTTGAGTAATTTAAAAGAAAATAGACATAAAATTACAGTTTTGGGGGGAGTGGAATTCTTATTAGCTCTAATTAATATTTCTAAGTGGTTCTAAGCAGATTCTTCAAATTAAGAAATTATTATCATACAAATCAAAGGATATTTCTAATTGCCAATGAAACAAATTATTATTCTATATGATCTATAATAAAAAGATGATGATCTGCTTTACTATCAAAGTTAGTGAAATTGATAATAATCTTTTTAAATATTGAAGAAGTTGTATAAGTATACTAGTATGTAAAAGTTTTTTTTTTGGGGGGGTGGGCAATGAGGGTTAAGTGACTTGCCCAGGGTCACACAGCTAGTAAGTGTCAAGTGTCTGAGGCTGGATTTGAATCCAGGACCAGTGCTTTATCCACTGCTCCGCCTAGCAGCCCTGAGTATGTGAAAGTTTAACATACATTTAAATTGAACCAATGTGATGTATACAATTATATCCAAATAGTTGTAGTTTCACCATCACTTTTCAACATGAGTTAATCTTGTAAAATTAAAGCATAAACTGATTTATAATAGTGAGTTCTGAAATTTGAAATCCTGGCAGTTAATGGCCCTTGTAAAAGTTAAGATTGTAAATTGTTAATAGCTGTAATTACACAGCTACATTTGATTTAGTTGAATCTAAAAAAAAATAAGATAATGTTAATTTAGTATCATTAGTGGTGCAGTGGATAAAGCACTGGCCCTGGATTCAGGAGTACCTGAGTTCAAATCCAGCCTCGGACACATAACACTTACTAGCCGTGTGACCCTGGGTAAGTCACTTAACCCCAATTGCCTCACCAAAAAAAAAAAAAAAATTAATTTCTCTTCTGATTGGAGACAAGTCTAAAATTTCTAACTGAATAATTTAATAACCTACAATATTGAAAATATTTTAAAAATTGTAAAAGGAGATAATTGGGACCAAAAATGATTGTCAACAGCACCAAAATGGAAACTGCTTTTACACAATGCTATTAAATTATGAGTTGAACTTTGACTGATCCCTTTGGTCATTGCCAATTTAATTCCTTCATGAAATAGCTGTATAAATGTTTTTCCAGCATAAAAGAGGTTAACTTTAAGGAGATAGGTGCACTATTGATCAGAAAAATGCAAATTAAAACAACTCTTATACCTATCAGAGTGGCAAAATATAACAAAAAAAGGAAAATATTGGATGTTGGAGGGGATTTGGGAAAACTGGGATGCTAATTCACTGTTGGTGGACTTGTGAATGGATCCAATCATTCTGGAGACCAATTTGGAACTATGCCCAAAGGGCTATAGAACTGTGCATACCCTTTGATCCAGCAATGCCACTGCTGGGTTTATATCCCAAGGATACCCAAAAAAGAGAAAAAGACCTATTTGTACAAAAATATTTATAGCAGCTCTTTTTGTAGTGTCTAGGAATTGTAGATCAAAGGAATGCTCATCAATTGAAGAATGGCTAAGCAAGCTGTGGTATGCGATGGCGATGGAATATTATTGTACTATAAGAAGTGATAAGCAAGATTATTTCAGAAAGGCCTGGAAAGATATGTATCAACTGATGTATAATGAAGTGAGCAGAACCAGGAGAATGTTGTGCCCAGTGACAGCAATATTGTTTGATGAAGAACTATGAATGACTTAACTATTCTCAGCAATTCAATGATCCAAGAAAATCCCAAAAGACTAATGATGAAGCATATTATCCACCTCCAAAGAAAGAACTGATATTGATTGAATGCAGACTGAAGCAAGCTATTTGTCACTTTCTTTCATTTTTTTTTAATTCAAGTTTTTTTTTTTTTTTGTACAAAATGACTAACATGATTACACAAGCAGAATGTATATTTGATTGCTTACTGCCTCAGGGGACCAGAAGGGGAGGGAGGGAAGGAAGGATAAAATTTGGAACCCCAAACTTTAAATAAAAATCATTCCTGATGACATTGAAAAAAAAAAAAAAGGAGATAGATGACTTCTTACTATAAGTTACTGCCTTTGCCTCTCCCGCTGCTTGAGGAGCTGGCCTCCACCACAAATGACACTGTAGCCATCAGAAGCAGGAAGTTCATGACAAACAGACTTCTTTGGCTTAAACAGATGGTTATAGATGTCCTTCATTCTGGAAATGTCACAGTGCACAAGAGTGAAATTCGAGAAGAACTGGCCAAGATGTACAAGACAACTCCAGACATCACTTTTGTCTTTGGATTCAGAACCCATTTCATGGTGGCAAAACATCAGGCTTTGGCATGATTTATGATTCCTTTGACTATGCAAAGAAAAATGAACCAAAGCACAGACTTGCAAGGCATGGCCTGTATGGGAAGAAAAAAAAAATATCAAGAAAGCAACAAAAGGAATGCAAGAACAGAATGAAGAAAGTCAGGGGTGCTGCAAAGGCAAATGCTGGTGCTGGCAAAAAGAAGGAATAAAAGGCATTATGGGTGATGTCTATCCGTGAAGATAATATGGCTTTTTCATCAGAGCATAAACTATGTAGAATATTCACTAGAATTCACTATAATAAAAATTAAATCTGTAGACAATCTTGGATATTATTGGAAAATAAAGACTAGAAGAATTAAGCTAGTAGAAGAAAGTAAGAAGGTTTTGATCCCATGGGGAACTATTTTTTGGGGGGGGACTTTTTGAGACATGTCTTAAGTTATACTGGTAGGGTTAAGTTTTTTTTTTTTTAAGGAACTAATTTGACTCTTTGGGTGATTTAAAGAAATAAGGAAGCACTTATGGGATCTGGGAGTGTCACCATGATTTTTTTTTAATATGAGCTAAATAAAAACAAATGGACCCTTGTGAAAAATGAGGTTTAGTTATTGCAACTAGTAATTATACATAAAAAAAAATTGATTGGATTGAAAATTTTGAAGCTACATTGTAATTGTAGCAAATGAGAGTATTTAATTAGTTTTTATATGTACAAGGGTATAATAAATATTTGCACCCCCCTCCCAGGGTTATTGGGAGAGAGAAGCACATGATTATGAAGTACTTAACAGGGTTCTTGGCTTGTGCAAAGGATGAACACTGTAGTTTTCAGATTTTATAAGAATTCATTTGAACAAAATTCTCTCTTCCTTAAAGGTACTTTTTCTAATTAGCTAGTTAATCCTAGTTAACAAATTTGCTGATTTATTTCAGGAATTCAACTTATAACTGAAAAATCACACTCATTTTTATAAGATTTTGAGTTCCAGATTTTTCTCCCTGCCTCCCTTCCCTCCCTCCTCTCCAAGATGGCAATCTGATATAGGTTATATATGTACAATCACATTAAACATATTTCCACATTATAGACTAACATTTTAAAGTATTACTGAGAGTGGCCTTTGAAGTTCCTTAAAGCAATTTTGAAGACCAAGAAAAAGTCTCACATGTGGTAAGCACTATTACCAAGATGTAATTAGCATGAAAATGCCAGGGGTAATAACATAAATGACTTCCTATAAATTGGTAAATTTGAAATGCATTTGATGAAATTAATATCACCTGATTGATAGTAAGTTTTAAATACATGGTATCATAATATCTCCTAAATTATGAAGGCTAAGAAAAATTATTATGACAAGTTATTTCCTCTTTTAAAATTAAATGCTTTTAGACTATAAATATATCTGTTATATAATATTACTACATATGTGAAAACTGCTAAATAGGGTTTTATTTTGTCTTAAAATAGAAATAATAATAACTAATCACTGTTAGATGAAAAGAGTAGCAAATTCCTTTTTAGAGATCTTTGTGAGGTTCCTTGTCACTTCCTGCTCCAGTTGGGTTATAAGATTTTAATAGCCTTACTGACAGTGTAATGTGAAATTCTGTAGTACTGTAGTTTAGGGAACTAATACCTCTCCCAGAAAGCAGAGGAATGTACAAGTTAAACTATAAATAATAATTGAGTTTCATTAAGATTATTTGGAAAATTATGAAATTGTATTTCAAACCCAGCTATTCACTGTGTGTGTGTGTGTGTGTGTGTGTGTATGTGTGTGTATGTGTGTGTGAATTTGTATTTATTGTATATGGATACAAGTCCTGATACTTATTAAGACAATGGGATCTTGTTCCCTACAATGATGCAGAGGTGAAGAAGTGGAAATAGCAATACAAAACTAAACAGGTCTTTTGGGTCTGGGTGACTGACGAAGGCAAGCCACTCCTCCCCAAGAGTTTCTATCACAAGGTATGCCTTTTCATTCATAAGGGGAGCCATTGTGGCACACAAGGAGTAACAGATTCAATTAAACAAGGATGGGTTGCTCCCGGCACTGCTCCAGTGGCAACTTGCATAACCATCACTTGTCCAACTTGCCAAACTTTGGATCAGCTTGCTTTTCAAGCCACATCCTCTGGTGGCCGTCCTTTAGCTTACACCCCCTTTGTACACTTACAGATGAATTTTATTGATATGCCCAAGGCAAGTCACCATAAGTCATATCTTGTCATAGTTAACCAAGGTTGCAACACTCCCTCGTTCTAAAGCCATAGCTGACTATGCTACCAAAGTTCTCACCAAGGAAATTATGCTCAGATATGGCCCACCTATCTACAAAGACTCTGCTAGAGGGTCTCATCTCACTGATCCTATTCTCTCTTAACTGTATTCTAATCTCGGTATCATTCCTAAAGCCCACACCTCCTACCACCTTCAAAATTCTGCTCAAGTTAAATGTACCTTAAGACCATAGTTGGCAAATTATGCTTTAAAACCCATTGAAATGGCCCGATGTTCTCCCTTTGGTTTTATTTTATCTGCATAGCAGACCAAGGTGGGAATTACAGGAATATAAATAGATACAATTTGAGAAGTTTGATGCTACTATTATGCAAATTTTTTTCTAAATAATTGTGAAATACTGTTAGACAGGCCATTTCCCTAGTGAGTTATTAAAATGAATATAAAATCAATCTTTATAAAAAGTATTAATGAAGTGCTTTTTGCCTTAAAATGTAGAATTCTTATGATTTAATAAAAGGTTTGAAGACTGAGGTATCATCATTGAGAAATAGTATTGAGCCAATGAACTATGAGTCTAGCAGTCAATGAGAGTGACATTTGCTAATTACTATGGGTGGAATTTTGTCTCAAGGAAAGGTGGGGAGAGCAAATTTTGACATGGGCTGAGTTAGGACTCTACTGACCTGATTTCCTTTTGAATGGAAAACTTTCCCACCTGTTTGAAATTCTAAGGCCAGCTGTGACATTCTGTTAATATATTTGGCTGCTTATGTGACTCTTACCTGGAATTGACATTCAGTTCCTCCTCTTTTCTTTTTAAGGCAGATTTCTATAATCATGGCAGACAGTCAGTAGATTAAATCTTTATCTTATAGGCTAATACTGGAATACATCTTAGTTACTATAATAAGATACATATTTTTAAGATCTAAACTATTCACATCTTACACCTTATACTAAAATAAGGTCAAAATGGATACATGATTTAGACATAAGAGGTGATACCATAGGTAAATTAGGAGAGAAAGGAATAGTGTACCTATCAGATCTTTGGAAAGGAGAACAGTTTTTGACCAAACATGAGATAGAGTATATTATAAAATGCAAAGTGGATGATTTTGATTATATTAAATTAAAAAATTTTTGTACAAACAGAAGCAATGCATCCAAAATTGGAAGGGAGGCAGAAAGCTGGGAAACAATTTTTTAGGCCAGTGCTTCTGATAAAGGCCTCATCTCTAAAATATATAGGGAATTAAATCAAATTTATAAGAATCCAAGTCATTCCCCAATTGAGAAATGGTCAAAGGATATGAACAGGCAGTTTTCTGATGAAGAAACCAAAGCTATCTATTCCCATATGAAAAAATGCTCTAAATCTCTAATGATTAGAGAGATGCAAATTAAAACAACTCTGAGGTACCACCTGACACCTATCAGATTGGCTAAAATGACAAAAAAGGAAGATAATAAATGTTGGAGAGGCTGTGGGAAAATTGGAACACTAATACATTGTTGGTGGAGCTGTGAGCTGATCCAACCATTCTGGAGAGCAATTTGGAATTATGCCCAAAGGGCGATAAAGCTGTGCATACCCTTTGACCCAGCAACCCCACTTTTAGGTCTTTTGCCCAAAGAAATCATGGAAGGGGGAAAGGGACCCACATGTACAAAAATATTTATAGCTGCTCTTTACGTGGTAGCAAGGAATTGGAAGTTGAGGGAGTGCCCATCAATTGGGGAATGGCTGGACAAGTTGTGGTATATGAATACAATGGAATACTATTGTGCTGTAAGAAATGATGAGCAGGAAGAGTTCAGAGAAACCTGGAGGGTCTTACGTGAGCTGATGATGAGTGAGATGAGTAGAACCAGAAGAACATTGTACACAGTATCATCAACATTGAGTGTTGACCTACTGTGAAGGACTATATTCTTCTCACCAATGCAATGGTACAGAAGAGTTCCAGGGAACTCATGATAGAAGAGGATCTCCAAATCCAAGAAAAAAAAAGAAAGAAAGAACTGTGGAGTATAGATGCTGATTGAACCATATTATTTCTTTTGTTTTGGGTGCTGTTGTTTTTTTTTTCTCTATTTTGAGGTTTCGCATCACTGCTCTGATTCTTTCTCTTGTAACAGGATTAATGAAGAAATAGGATTAATGTTATTATGTGTATATATATATATGTGTGTGTATATATATATATATCTATATGTATACGTATAGAGATATATAGATATAACCTATACCAGATTACCTGCTGTCTAGGGGAGGGGGGAGGGAGGGGAGGGAGGGAGAAAAATCTGAAATTGTAAAGCATGTATAAACAAAAGTTGAGAACTATCTTTACATGTAATGGAAAAAATAAAATATCTCATTAAAAAAAAAAAAGATCTAAACTATTCAACCTGAAATCATGGACATTTCTGCATCCTAAACAACTAGACAGATGAGTATTTGGGCTTGTTATCTGCCTATCATGTATACAATAAGGTCCTTGAAATATCTCAGGCTGTTATGAGAACAATTAGACTATGTTTCAGTAGTATGTGAGACCAATTTTTAAATCTATTATCTAGCAAGGATAAATCAGATACATGGAGATCTATTAAAGAAAAGAATTCCAGTACAATCAGTTATCCTAGAGGAGGGTAACTTATGGTCTATCTTGTGACATCCAATGTTACTTAGGTTCATTATTCTTTTGCTGCAATTGGAGCAAGAGAAGCATTTTTAAGGTAAATTCATCTGCATGGCAATTAAATTTAGGCAAATAAGTGCCTAAGTAAGACAAACAGTGTTATTAAGATTAGTTCCCTAGCAGTGTGGACAGGGGCAGTGAATAACTTAATTCGAGTGAATACCCGGCTAAAGATTTGTTAAGAAAATAAAACCAGATGAAAATATGCCATATTGTATTAAGATCTATTTTGTAAAAGGGTTATAATGAACATATCTGGAGGAACCTCTGCAAGTAGTTATCTGTTCTGTGAAGATTCACCGGCAGAGTTGCAATCAATGAGAGCACTCCATGGGAAGTTGTTTCCAGTGACCACACAAATACCTGAGACATCTGACATTTGAAGTTCATCTGAAAAGTAAATAGACATTGGGAGTGGGCTACTAGGGTAAAAAGTCACTTGAGCATTTTATGACTTGGAAAGAATTACCAAAGGGAACTGTCCTCAGTGGATTTTTGTCACCCTTGAGCCTGCCCTCTCTAGTATTTTACTTAACCCATAGAGGACATCCCTCTATGCATCTTAGCAATCTTTAAAAGCACCTAGGTGTTTTTTGGTTTTGGATCAAAGGGTGAATTGTATTAATGATTTTTATACCCCTCCTCAAATTAATCAGTATTTATTCAGTTTATTATATTTTGGTGGGTATCAGTGATTGCATTAGCGAATTAAGCAGAATATGATCAAGTTAAAGTTAGTCAAGTATGTTGATACTGTTAGGATAAAAGTTACAAATGATTAATCCACCATTATTGATGATTATATTACTTATATCTATCAGCCAGATTCATATTGTTAGTTAAAAATGTATTAAAAGTGTAATTGCTGTACTACCTTTCCCTTCATTCTGTAAAGTAGTGTAATAAAGTTCATTTGTTGGTTCAATACCCCCTCATCCCTATAAATCACTACCATCCACTTCCTAGTGACCTTCACTTCAAAACCACAATTTCCTTGGACCCTAGGATATTGTTGGTCAAACAGTAGGATCTTATGACTGGTGGAAGGCCCTGACATGCTGTTGAAAGGGTCTTATAGCCTTTGGAAAGCCCCTGCTGAGATGACCTTTAGTTAATGACCTGTGAAAGGTCTATTAAGACCTTTAAGTTGTTACCATTAAGTGGTAACAACTGATGCACATTCCTGTTAACCAACCATAAGATTTCCACCCTTGTGGAAGTGACCAATCAGTGAATTGTAACACTTCCTTCTATTTTTAGTGTTCTCACAAGTATGTAAAAGAAGATAGCACTCAAGGCCCTTCATCATAAGGAAGATCTTGTGCTCAATCCATTAGGGACCACAGATATCCCTAATAAATTGAATATGCCTGAAACTCTGTCTTAGTAACTTTTGTTATGAATTGGAATTTTATGGCCCACAGTCCCAAAAGGAGATAATAGCTGGCATTTGTAAAGCTCTTTAAAGTATGAAAGGTGTATATATATATATATATATATATATATATATATATATATATAAAATCTCATTTGATCCTCACAATAACCCTATGAAGTATTTTTTTTTTTTTAGTGAGGCAATTGGGATTAAGTGAGTTGCCCAGGGTCACACAACTAATAAGTATTAAGTGTTTGAGGCCAGATTTGAATTCAGGTACTCCTGACACCAGGGCCAGTGCTCTATCCACTGTGCCATCTAGCTGCCCCGAGGTAATTTCTATTATTTTACAGATGAAAAAAACTGAGACTGAGAGTTTAAGTTAGAGTAAGAAAAGTTAAGTGATTTACCCAAGGTCTCACACACACACACACACACACACACACACACACACACACACACACACACACACACAGAGGAAGCCTTTTAGGATGGATTAAAAACCCAGATCTTCCCATCTAAGAGCACACTACTCTTTCCACTGCACCATGCAGCCTTCCTCTGGAGAAGTTGGGTGATCACATTGAAGAATTCAGGAGACCATGGGGACAACTCTCTAGAAATAGCTAAGGGGGCAGCTAGGTGGCACAGTGGATAAAGCACCAGCCCTGGATTCAGGAGAATCTGAGTTCAAATCCAGTCTTAGACATTTGACACTTACTTAGCTGTGTGACCCTGGGCAAGTTACTTAGCCCTCATTGCCCCCCCCCCAATAGCTAAGAATTCACTGAAAAGATTCTAGCCCTCAGAAAGGCAATATTGAGCTAGAGTAGATGACACAACTTCAAAGTAGTAGGTGGATGATGAAACAGTAGAATTGAAACATAAAGGAGTTGTTGTGATTGGTCTGCTCAAGGAAGCTAGAACACAACCAAGTCTTTCATGCAGAAGGTGCTAACTGGTTCTAGTAGGTAGGTAGAGCCTGGTTTTGTGTGAAGACTGGCTGACAAGAGACAGGAAATAAACTTGAGATAGGAGTTTTCATAAAGATCCAAGGACCAAGGTCTACCCCAAATGGAACAGAAAATTTGAGATAGAAGAGGGCTTAGAATATAGAATGACAGAGCTTCATAGAGGCCTTATGGTATGGAATGCCTTTGTTGTTTGTCTTCTTTTTAATTTAAAATTTTTATTGATCCTTTGCTTTTGTATCACTTGAATTTCTGAAAATACCCTTCCTTGCTCATATACCTAGGAAGCCATATCTTATAACAAAGAATGAAAAACAAAAGGAACTAGTTCAACAAAACTCATCCATTGTTAACATATGAGAGACCCAAGAGACCATCAACTAACCCTTTCATTTTACAGATGAGGAAATCAATCATGATCATGCTCATGGTCATTCATGATTAGAACTCAAGACTTCTGAATGTTCTCTTCATTTCCTGACACTATCACAGCAGAATGAATGACAGGTTCTTAATGAACAGACTTTGGTTCAGTAGTAAGTAACCCAACAAATTGCTGACTTCCCCATTCCTGAATCAATTTTTCTTTGAGAAAATTCCCAGTAATTCAAGGTGCAAAATCCTTGTCCTGGATGGATAGAGGAATTTGTCAAGGTCCTTAGACAGAGACATACATTTTTTTTTTTAATGCGCCTCAAACATTTGTATTCCAGAGTAAATGATTTTAGGCCTTCCTGAAAGACTTTGTGATATGATGGAAGAAGTCTACCTGAAGACAGAGTATGCAGGTACTGATGATGGTTCTGTTACTTATAATGTAGGTGACATTGGCTATGTCTGGACTCAGTTTCTTCTGTAAAATGCGGGGTTGGACTAGATTCCTTCAAAGTCCCTTCAGACTTTAGATCTGCAATCCTAGGTGAAGTCTCTAGAAAATGACAAGCTGGATCTTGTCATTGTCATGGAATAATTATTATAATTAGGATAGATTGGCTATGATAGATTCTCCTGGCAGAGAGCAGTAACTCACCAAGGTGTTGGTATTGTAACAATGGGTGTACCAGAGAGAGCCTAGCAAAAAGTCGGTGATTAATTATTAATACCAACCCGTCTATTTCTTAGTGAGCTGTGCTTCTTGCATATTACCCTAGATGAGGTGAGGTGTCCTAATGTGGAATGTCACCACTGATGCCCCAAAAAGAAGGAAGGACTTTTTGGGCTCTGGGTATACCAAAATGTAGAGGAGCTGTCAGAGAATATAACTGGTCACCTTAAATGTTTCCATTATGAAATCTTAAGGAAGAAGATAGAATCATAGTGTTTCAGTTCAACAGGTATGTTTATGAGGCAGAAAATCTAAGCCCTGGAAGATGTTCTGATGAAGTATACTCAGTCTTGCTTCAAGATTCTCAGTGTACCTAGGAGGAAGGGAGGGAGATGAGGGAAGATGTTTCCTGTCTTCTCTTTGAGCTGAGGGAGACATCAATTATAAGTGAGAGAAACTAGGAGGATGTGCAAATAGGGATTATGCTGTGGTAATATCATGTCTGCTCTGCTGGAGCACTGTGACCCGTCTTCATAAGGAACTGATTTATATTCTTCCTGCTAGGGTTCTGCAACTGTCCAAACCGGTTGGATATAGCCCAAGACATGAAGAAGTCATCTGCTTCTAGTGACCTCCTTTCTTTGATGACCTATTATAGGGGAAGTGACAGAGATGAGTCAATTACTAAGCATTACGTTCCTACTATGTGCCAGGCATTGTTCTAAGGGTTAGGGATACAAAGACCAAACTGAAAAGAAAAATCCCTGTTTTGAAGAAGTTTGCATTCTATTGGGAAGATATGTGCATGAACAAACATATGCAACATTTATACAAAATGAATACAAAACAATTTGTCAGAGGAAGCCCTAGCAGTTGGGGGTAGGTGATAGGTGTGGAATTAGCAACGGCTTCATATAGAATGTGGTACTTGAACTGAGCTTTAAAAGGAACTAAAGATTCCAAGAGATAAAGGTGAAGAAGCCCATCCACAATCTCTGAGACTGCCAGGGCAAAGTTATGAAGATAGGAAATAGAGCACTGTGTGAGGAAAGCAAAGCCAGTTTGATGGACTGTTGGGAGCATTAAGAATAATAGCATATAACAGGACTAGAAAGCTAAACTGGAACCAGATTGTTAAGCACCTTAAATGTGAAATAGATGAATTTGTATTTGATCTCAGAGCCGCAGGAGTTCATTGAACAGGGGAATGATATGGACAAACCTGTGTCTTAGGAAAACCAAATTTAGAAGCTGTATGGGAAATGGTTTAGAGAAGGAATAGAGGAGGCAGAGAGATCAATTAGGAGGCTATTGCAAAAATGTGAATGAGCTGTCATGAATGCCTGGACTAGTAGAGGGAAACTGAGTAGAGGGAAAAGGATAGATGTGAGAGACCTTGTGGAGGCAGAATTGATAAGACTTGGAAACTGATTTGACATGAGAAGGCATAAGGAATCAAAGATGTCTCACAAGACATGAACATTGGTGACTGAAAGGATGATTGTACCTTCTACAGAAAAAACAGGATCCTTGGAAAATTAGTGGTTTAGGGGACAAAAAGATAATGATGGGTTCTGCTTAGGACATTACATTTGAGATGCCTATGGGAGATCCAATTCAAAATGTCCAGGTGATTGTTGGCAATGTAAGACTGGATCTTAGGGGAGACTAGAATATGTGGATCTGGGAGTCAACTCCTGAAAGCTGATGGGGTCACCACATGTAGGTATAGGGAGAAAAGAGAGAGGTACCTGGGACGGGATCTCCCTGCCCTTAGAAAGATGTTGTGCCTTCCCACCTTCATGCTTTTGCTCATTCTGTTTCCTATGCCTGGAATCATTCCCACCCATCCTTCAAAGCCCAGTGCAATGCCCATCTGCTACTTGATCCCATGTTCAGTAATAGCCTTCCCTCTCAGATCTTACTGTAGCACTTTATATCTCAGCAATGCACTTAACCTATAATTTTGTTATTATAGCTAATGATGTATGTTTCACACTTCCATACTAGACTGTAAGCTCCATGAAGGCAAGGACTTAACCTATATAAACTCTGCATGTCCCTTGGCATTTACCATAGTACTTTGGTAGATAATAAATGTTTATGGAATTAGCCTTAGAAAACATAGTGTCAATACTTAAAGAAACCTTGGAAAATAACAGAGTGGCATAGATAGAAGGGACCACAGATATCTTCCAAAACCCAACTCCTCATTTTATGGGTGAGGAAACTGAAGTATAGAAAGGGTAATCAATTACCCATGGTCACCTAGCTAGTTAGTGGCTAAACTGGCACCAGAACCCACAAATCCTAACATGACATTGATGAGCCTATGAAACTCATACCACAATTCTATTGCTGCAATTGGTTGAAAGCAAGGTTAATTTTCTCAACTTTTTCCTTATCTTCAACATGGTTCCTCCCCCACCATCCTCCCTCTGGATCCCTCCACCTATCAGTGAACATAAATTCAACCTATGTGATGTTGATTTTGACATGGAATGTCAAGAGTTAGAAGAGATCCTAGAGTAAAGATTAGAGACTGTCAGAATTGGAAGGGCCTTTGGAACATAGAATGTTGAATGTTGGAGTTAGAAGGGACTGTAGCCATATCTGCTCATACTCTTTCATTTTATAGGGGTTTATGATTTTTATGGGAAATGACTTGCCCAAGGTCACACAGCTAGAGATTTTGGGAAACAATCTAAAGGTCTATTTGTCTTTGTTGCTCTGCCATCAATTAAGTTGCTGAGCAGGAACACCCAGAGAGCCTTTGAGAACGGAATGCAGAGGTCACCAGGAAGATGGCTCCATTTCTCACGCCTGGGCTCTTCCAGCATTCCTAGCACATTCATAGGTGCTATAAAAATGCAGATGTGTATGATACTTAATTAGTCTCAGGGCCCATTTTGAAGCTTCTTCCAAGAAAGCTCTGTGGAAACCCAATTAGGCAAGAAGGAGGTAGCCTGGGAGAGTGGAGAGAACATAGCTACTAACTGGCAGGGTGACCTCAGGGAAGTCACTTTTCATATGTAGGCTTCACTTTACTCTTTGTAATTATAGTAATTTGAATTTATACAGTAAGTTTAAAGTGTATAAAGCACTTCCTTTATAACAACCCTTATGCAGATATTATTGTCTCCTTTTTACAGAGGAGGGAACTGAAGCCCATAGAGGTAACATCACTCACCCAGGGTGTCATGGCTAAGATTCAGAGAAAGGATTTGAGCTTGGGTCTCCTGATTCCAAGACTGGTGTTTGTTTGCTTGTTTTTACCACTATATCACTTGCTCACTCTCTTTCTCTCTCTTTGTCTGTCTGTCTCTCCCTATCATGTCTTCTTACTTTCTCTCTGTCTGTCTGTCTCTTGCTCTTTAATTTTATTTTTCTCAGACTGGATCTTCCCATCTCATCTGAGCTGTAAGTTCAGTGGCTACTCAGGGGCATGATTGCAACACTAATTGGCCCCAAAACTTTAACCTACTCCATTTTTCTGGTTTGGCCCTCCTTAGGCAGTCTGATGGCACTCCCTCATTTCCACTCCAAGAGCTTAATCATATTGGTGCCTACTTTATCTCTACTGCAGCTCAGAACTCCTGAACTCAAGCAATCCACCTGTCCCAGCCTCCTCAGCATCAGAGGCCACAGATATATACCACTATGACCAGCTATGCTGTGTCCTTTGAAGGTGAGATTTGAAATAATTGATAGCAAAGGGACTGAAGGTTAGGATAGTAAGATCCTAGAATTTCATATTTGGAAGGGAAACTAAAGGGCCTCTATTCCAACATATATCCAAGTAGGGATTTCTTCTACAACATCTGAGGCAAGGGTCACCTAAATCACACTTTAATCCTTCTTATTGCCCTCTTTGGGGCATCTACATGGTGTAATGGATAGAGTACAGGGACTGGACTTAGTAAGACTCATCTTCCTGAATTCAAATCTATCTTCAGACACTTATTAGTTGTGTGACCCTGGTTAAGTCACTTAACCCTATTTGCCTCAGTTTCTTTATTGTAGAGTGAGCTAGAGAAGGAAATAGTAAACCATTTCAATTTCTTTGCAAAGAAAACCCCAAATGGGGTCATAAAGCATCTGACTTGACTGAAACAACTGAACAACAACAAAAGTCCTCTTATTAACTGAGAGCTTACTGCTTCCTAAGGCCTCCCATTTCACTCTGGGACAGCAATTATTGTAATAATATCTTAAATTAAATGGAGCCTTAATCTAACTCTGTAAATTTTACCCTTTGCTTCGCAATTTTTCCATCTAGGACCAAGCAATTAAAGTCTAATCCCTCTTCTCTTTGATAGTTTTTACATTCCCCTTCCCTATGTCTTGTCTTCTCCGTGCCAATCACCTCAGTTCCTTCTCCTTGTATACATGTTTTCTAATTCCTCCCTATCTGGTCATCTTCTTCAGGATATACTCCAGCATGTTAATGCCTTTTATAAAATGGGGGTACAGAGCTGAATCTAATGCTTTATACTGGATCTGACTGGGGCAAAGAACAGTGCGACAATTATTTCCATCATTTTGGATGCTGCAGTTCCATTATTACACCTATAAGATATACTTATCACCCCACTTTTTAAATAAGATTAGACCACAAGTTTCCCTAAAAGCTCATCTCAAATGGCCCCTCATTCCCATATGAGGCCTTTACTGATCCCATCAACTGCTAGTGCCTCTCCTTATCAAATTATTCCATGCTAATTTTAATATCGCTTATAGACATTTTGTGTATACATACTCAATGGAGTTTATATTCTGTATGGTAAGACCATATTTGCCCTTATATTTATATAAATTATATATGCATATATGTGTGTATGCATAAATGTATATATATGTGTGTATACATATACATACACATGTATACACACCTATACATATATATGTACACATACACATGTGTGTGTATATACATAGAATGTAAACTCCTTGCAGGCAGGGACTTGCAATGATGTCTTCATATTCCTACTGTGTAGTACAATGCATGTCATATACTAGGTGCCTAATAAATGCCGATTGATTAATTGATCATCATTTAATTTACTAGTCACAGGTTCTATATTGGCCTCTATTCTTCTTCTGGTTTTAAATTTGATAAAAATAATTCAATTTTCTGGCCCAAAGGCAAACATATGTTCTCTTTCTAGTCACTTTCCCTAATTCTTCTGGTTTCCCTTTACCAGAGAGAAATACAGAAGAAGGAAAGGACAAATGAGAAAGCAAAAACCAAAGAAAGTTAACAAAGAAAGATTACACACCAATGAATAAGACAGGGTGGAGCTTATTATTCCTATTTTTAAAGAGGAAAAACCTGAGTTCCAGCAATGAACAATGACCTGCCCAAGGTCACAAGTCAGTCAATAGCAGAGATGGGCTTTGAATCCTAATCTCCTAAATTCTGGTCCAGTGAATTTTCCACTAATCTTTGTGGGCTCTTTTATAAGGAAGAAGAAGAGAAAGGCAGAAAATGGAGGGGTAAGCAGGGGTCAGAGAAGGATTAAAGGAAGAACAAGGAGAGAGAGAAGAAAAGGAAAGAGAGGGAAAAGAAACATTGGGTTTCTGCATATCACACAATGCTCAATAGCTTTGTGAATGAAGGAATCCATGAGTAGATGGGCAATAGGAAGTTCTCATCCCTTTTCTCTTTTCAATTTCCCCCTCCTACTCAGTCTCAGCTTTTCCACCTCCTCCTCCTTCCTACACCCCTTTCTTACTTAAACTTGGTATCCACAGAACAAAGTTGACAAATGAGGAGAAATAACTGGCCAGGGCTTGTGCAACTGATCCTTCATGCACAATAGAATGAGACTCACTGCCAAGAAAATCCCCTCCCTTCACTCACGGTCTCACAGCATTTCAGAGTTGGAGGACACCTCAGAGGCTGTCTAGATAGATCAACCCATGTCTGGACAAGAGCTCTTTTACAAAAACAAACAAGCAAACAAACAAACAAACAGTAAAAACAAAAAGTCAGGACTTTGGAGTCAGTGGACCTGGATTCAAATCCAGACTCTGCAAGTAGTTTCTGTATGGTACAAGGGGAAAGAGAACATGCTATGTGGTCAGGGGACTTGGATGCAAAACGAGCCTCTGATGTTCACTTCTTGTGAGACCATGAGAAGATCACTTAGCTCCTCTGGACTTCTATTTCTTTATTTGTAAGATAAAGCAAGTGGACTAGATGGCCTCTTAAGTCCCTTACAGCTCTAGATCTATGATTTGTAAAAGGAGGGAATTAGATCAGTCAATCCCTTCTCTAATTCCTAGCACCAAAATATCTTAAATCAGTAATTGTCTAGTTTGTGCTTGAAGACTTTTAGTGATTGGGAAGACATTATCTTCTTACATTTCATTTTTAATCAGTTTAAATTATTAGGAACATTTTCCTCCCCTCCCCTCCTCTTCCCTTCCTTTCCTTCTTCTCTCCTCCCCTCTTTTCTTCTCCATCCTCTCCTCTCCCCTCTTCTCCTCTCCTTCCCCTCTCCTCTTCTCTCCTCCTATCCTCTATTTAAATAAGATGATAAATGTGATATGCTTTCTAAATATTATTATAGAACTAGATGAGTATAGAGTAGTATTATTTTCTTTCGCTCAACTGAGAACCAAAATTGTACCCTTTGGTTGACTTTGGCAAGAGCCTCTTAATTTAATTCAATTTATTACACATCTATTATGAACCAACAATGTGTAATTTTCCTTACTTGGTGGATGTTATACAATACATGAGTACATAATGCAACACACACACACACACAATACATGAGTACCCCTACTAGGGTTATCTGCCAACTTACACTTATGGTCTGGGTCCCTGGGTGGGTGGGAAGGGGCACAGCTCCTTCCAGGTTCAAGTTATCTATGGGTCTCCACTCCTAAAGATCATTAGATTTCACCAGTGTGCTCATCTAGCTAGAAGATGCAATTAAGTCAAAGCAAAGGCATTTATTAGGATGGCATTAATAAGAACAATAGTAGCCAAACACCCTCTCCATGAACTTGGGATGCCCTCTTCCACTACTACTCAATAGTGTCAATGGGAAGAGTGGGCATGCACTAGAGTATATTAGTACAGAGGTACACATGTATGGAACAAAGGTGACTCAGGCAACTTACACCTCTGGACTTATAGGGACATGATGTCTTTTCAGTTTTTGTGATCTTCTTATGCTATTCCTCCTGAACATGACATCTTTGCTAAATACCTGAGTCTGTTCCTCTCATCAGCTCAACTTCCAGTGGTCAGGGCTGACTGGACTGACTCAGGTTCTTGACTTACTGAAGTTACAATTCTAAGAGCTGTCTCTCGCTTTGACTCACCAGATACCTTGACTCTCTGAGTTTGGGAAGGGGAGGTGCTTTCCTCTGAGCAAATAGATCCCCTTCAAGATGCCATGGCCAATGGGAGTTGGAGGAATGAAAAAGCAATCCCTACCTCTCCCTGGTGAGGGATGGTTCCCTCTCAAGAGCCAGGTTTTTCTTTCAGAGCTAATGCTCTTTTCTGATTCAAAGGGTTGCACTTTTTAGCCATCTCTTCTTGGACCTATTTTTTTTTTTAAGTGCTACGAGAATAAGTACTAAATAATAATTGTACAGTGAATTTCCTTGTCAAGAATCGTTTATATCAATCAACTCACTGTACCAATCCCACATATATAATACACACATATACACACATATACGTGTACATAAGTACACACGTACATACACACACATAAAAGTCTGTATTTTACTTTGTAGGATCTATACTGGCTCCTGAAGGGTTTTGTACAGGAAAATGATGTCATCAGAAGAATAGATTAGATGGTCTTTGAAACTCTTTCCAAACTTCATTCTTTGATCAGTCAATCAACTAGTTTTCTCACTTTACTTTGCATCAGCTCATATAAGTCTTCCCAGGTTTTTCTGAAGCTATCCTCTTTGCCCTTTCTTATAGCACAATGCCAAAGAACATTTACTAAGCACTTACTGTGTGTCAAGCACTGTGCTAAGTTCCCCCAGCAGAATGAGAACAATTTGTTCCAAAGGCCATGAAGGGGTCTGAAGCAGATGCTGTGGAGCACTTAGCACTTGGTCAGACATCGAAGATGCCAAGGTCATCCATCACCCCCTGAGCCATTGTCACTCATCTTGACTTTTGTCTCACCACCAAACTTTGCTGACTGGAAGAGAGAGTGAGATGGACAAATGTGTGCAACTCTGCCTAGCTTCAATCCAATTCCCAGGCAAATTAAGATATCACACTCATGATGTTATTGGTCCTCTTCCAAAATGAAGGACAAACAACAACAACAACAACAACAAATACAACAACAATGACAACAACAACAAGAGCTAAATTCTGGGATTACAAAAAAAAGTAGAAAGGGCTCATCCTTTGGGAGTAATAGGTCATGGTTCTTATACCTAAGTTATAAAATGTTAGAACTGGAAGGAACCTTGAAAAGTAAAACATCAGAACCAGAAGTGACTTTAGAAGATAGGATCTCGAGTTTGGAGGGAACCTTAGAAGATAGATTGTCAGAACTGGAGGGGATCTTCAAACACAATACATAAGGAATGGAAGGAAGCTTAGAATTCATCTAGTGCAAGGGTTCATAATTTTTTTAGTGTCATGGATCCTTTGGCAGTCTGGAGAAACCTATTCTCCAAAATATTTTTAATGCATAAAATATGTACAATTTTTATATGCATTATATGTAATATAGGAAATAAATTATATTGAAATATAACCTTAATATGCATCAATTATATCAATTATATTGATTATCATATGCATCAATTATATCAATTATATTGAAATATAACCTTAATACACACACACACACACACACACACACACACACACACATATATATATATATATATATATATATATATAGACAGCTAGGTTTTACAGTGGATAGAGCACTGGAACTGGAAGTCAGAAGGACCTGAATTCAAATTTGGCCTCAGACACTTGAGACTTACTAGCTGTGTGACCCTGGCACATGTGTGTGTGTATGTATATATGTATATGTGTGCATATATTCATATAGACCATGTTAAGAAATGTTGTGAAACCCCCTCATTTTACAGTTGAGGAAACTAAGGCTCAGAGAGGGGAAACAAATCGCCCCAAGTTTACATAGACAGTAAATAAGGTGTTGCCTTGCAAATTATACCTGTTTGTATGGAGTCCCATTCTTCAAATCACTTGGGTAGAATATCATTGGATCTCAGTTTCTTCAATTGTTACATGAGGCAAATCCACTTAGACCTCTATAAACTTGGCAAAGGGACTTTCTCTTTCTGAGTCTCAGTCTTCTCTTCTGTAAAGAGAGGACTAAAGCATCTTTATCAAGAGAAGATGAATGAGAAAGTATTTATAAATGGTAGGGTTCTATATAAATATAGGGAACTGTGGGACATGGCGGTACATATTTGTAGTCCCTGCTACTGAGAAGATTGAGGTTGGCGGATTGCTTAAGTTTGGGAGTTTTAAGTTTTCACCAAGCTAAAGCCTGTTAAGTCTCCATCATAAGGTGGACATCAATAGGGTGAGCTCCCTGAAATGGGGGGCCACTGGCCTGTCTAAGGAGGGAAGAACTGGCCCCTGATCAGAAAAATGTGTGTGTATACATACACACATATACATACACAATACACATACATGTATACATATACACACATATACACATATGCATACATGATATTGTCTCCCTATACACACACACACATATACACATACATACATGTGCTATTTCAATTATCATTATTTTAAGTCATTGTCTAGTTCTAAAATTCTATGCTCCTAATGGTGAGATTAGACAAACACCACCATTACTGTGGTAAGAGTACATAAATTGGCTATACAGACCAAACTAAGAAAAATCTTGAAAAAGCACTTGCTGGATGTAAGACCACATAGATGCACAAAATTCAGAAAAGTGCTGCCCTGAAGTTGAATATACTGAGTTCATTCACTGGTTATTTTCACAGAGCCAGAATTCTTGACACACCCCGTGTTCCAGCCAATCTAGGAAAGTGACTTGGCTGATTCTGTTTCATTAATCTTTGAATCCTTCCTGTGAAGTAAGGGCTAGCTCTTACTATCAACTAAGTGACTTTTCAAAAGTGATTCTGGGATATACCAAGGTTATGTCAGAATAAGAGGCAGAACCAAGGCCTGAAGAGCCTCTGGTCTAAGATCTCATCTGGTCCTCTCACCTACTCTTTGTGTGATCTTGGGGCACGGCCTTTCTTCTGGTTCCTCCTTTATAAAATGAGACTAGATCCACTCCAGCTGAATGATCCAAGGTGCTTTCTAGCTTTAAATTCTGTAATCTATGTTTTATGTCTTAACTGTGAAGTGTGGTTTTGATCAGTTTTCCAGACTTGGAAGCTCAATATTGCTGTGTACTCTCTCCAGGAATTCCCTCTTAGGTCCCTTGGTGTTCAAACCTGACAGATATGTGTAAAGAGAAGCAGGTAAACCTGTTTCCATCTTTGTGCAACCATATCTATCTGTCAACTTTAGTCTCATAGGCATGTCCTTTTAGATTTCTAAGGCTGGAAGAAAATTAAAATGTTATCTAGTAGAAACCTTTCAGTTTACAAACAGGAAACTGAATTCTAGAAGGGGAAAAAAATATTCAAGTTCATCCAGCTAAAGCTTAGAACAGTCTCCAATCAGAGCCAGATGAGGTCTCATAGCATTACTTCAGCTGGTAGCAACTTTGAAATTCGCTCTAATTCCTGGTAAATAATTAAAATCAATTGTTGGCGTGGAGTGGGGTCAGGTGGGACAGACTAGCAGTCAGGCCAAAAGACCTGGTTCCTACCATTTACTGTTTAATGGCCTTGGTTACTTCTCTGGGCTTCAGTTTCTTTATATTGTAAAATGGAGTTTTTTTAAATGAAATTTTCTTTTTTATTATACAATTAATGACCATCAACAAACATAAACATTTTAAAATATTCTTAAAGAGTTTGTTTGAAAAGTATACATTAATTTAAATAAGATAGTAATATAATTATCCTGTTTTTGTGTCTCATTATTCTTTTGCTTTCCTCTGTTTATTTTAAATGATATATTGTCAGTTCTTCCTTCCTTCATTCCTTTGTTCCTTCTTTCTTTCTTCCTTCTTTCTTTCCTTCCTTCCTTCTTTTCTTTCAGAGAGCAAAGTGACTTGCCCAAGATTCCATAGTTACTAAAGAACAGAAGATGACATCCTGACTCTTAATAAATACTAGCCTTTCCACTACAGTACTCTGTGAATTGCCACATGTCATTTAGAGAGACAGCCATAGCTTGAAGCCTTAGAGGCAATCTTCCAACATTTGAATTCCCTAAATAGCTCTTTCCTTTGGCACACTGGTGTAATCCAAATGAACCCTAAACCTTTTAAGCTGACATCTTTAGATAGGGACACAAGAAGATGCCAGTGTTATAACTCCTGAGCACATCCCTTATGTCAAAGCACTTATTGTTATTTCATCTCAGACATTTTAATTGCAGCTTTTTGTTATAATCACTCCACCTACTCCCCCAAAATTAATCAAATAATAAACACAATAAAGGTAAATAAAATAAAGATAAATCAAAGGAGATTAGAATGATGTGAATCAAAGTTGTGCCTGTTAGGACTGACTGAAGAAACTGGTGAAGTTTAGCTTGAAGAAGACAACCCTTAAGAGGGACATGACAGCTGAATCTAAGAGTTTGAAGAGCTTTCCTGGGGAAGACAGACTAGATTATTCCACTTGGCCCCAGGGCAGAGCTAAGAGAAATGACAGAGGAAGTAGCAAAGAAGCAAAGTTTGGCTCTCTATATAAGGAAAAACTGCCTAACAATTACAGCTGCCTCATAGTGGACCACGCTTCTTCTAGAGCTAGTGAGCTCAATTTGATTCAACTACAAACGTTCGTAGTAGTGCCTACTATGCAAAGTACTGTGTTAGCAGTTGGGGGCATAAAGATAGTGGCAAGAATGCCAACCCTCAAAGAATGGATATGTCACTGGGGATTCCACATGTACAACTGAGAGCTAAATACAAGAGAATGTGAGGGCTAGATAGCACTTAGAGGTTTTCTTATAGAAGGATAATAATTTCTTGGGGAATGTTTTTGAGTGCATTGCTACCTTGTTAATTGGAGTAGATGCTCTGACATTCCTTATAGCTCAGATAAGCTATGATTTCTGTGTTTTCCAAGTGGTATGTGAGGTCTAGGGGTGGATTATTACTGACTGTGGGTATCAGGGAAAGCTTCTTGGTAGAGATGTTAGTTTATCTGGGCCTGAAAGGATGGGGAAGAATTCAGTAGCCTGGGGTTACAAGGGAGAGTATTCAAGACATAGAAAATGGGGAAATGACAAGATTGGAAGATGATGAGTTGTCCATTTTGAGTTTGGAGCCTTGGAGAAAAATGGCTATTAATATAGAGTGACTTCATGTTGTGAATACCTTTGAATGCCAGGCTGGGGTGATTAGAATTGATCCCATAGTAAGTGGGGAGGTATTGAAGATCGTGGAACTGGAGAGAAAAATGATTAGAGCTGTGCATCATCTTGATTAATAGTAATTGTTGGGGCAGCTAGATGGCACAGTGGTTAAAGCACCGACCCTGGATTCAGGAGTACCTGAGTTCAAATCCGGCCTCAGACACTTGACACTTAGTAGCTGTGTGACCCCGGGCAAGTCACTTAACCCCCATTACCTGCAAAAAAAAAAAATAGTAATTGTGGGTTGGATTAAAAAAAAAAGAGAGACTGGAAGTAGTGAAACTAGTGAGGAGGAAACTGAAGCCAAGAAAAATGAAGACTGTATCTCTTTATAGCATGAGATGGTAGCAAGGGGATGGGACAAACAGGTATATACCAATCCATTTCACTCATCACATCCACATATTCAACAGCTCAGCCAGGAGGCTACAGGTCAGAACATGGGAGGCTTCAGCTCTGACACTTGTCAGATTGGGAGGAGCAAATTGCAAAATCATTATTTTTATGCATCCCATATTCCTGTTGGGATCGTTTCTCAACCTGGAGAGCTAACAGTTATTTTTTTAAGGGAGGTCCAAGATCAGAAATGCTTCTCTCATAAGATCATATAGTGCCAGAGTAGAATTACACATAGTACATTAGATATAGGATATAGATAGATGGAGATAGGTTGTTGTTGTTGTTTTTTGTTTGTTTGTTTGTTTTGTTTTTGGTGAGGCAATTGGGGTTAAGTGTCTTGCCCAGGGTCACACAGCTAGTGTTAAGTGTCTGAGGCCGGATTTGAACTCAGGTCCTCCTGACTCCAGGGCCTGTACACTGAGCCACCTAGCTTCCCTGATATATAGATATAAATATAGATATGGATATAGATATGGATATAGATATAGATATAGAATTAGATATAGAATTAGATATAGGATAGGATTTTCAACACAGGCTATTAGAGCCAGAAGGAACCTTCAAATACAGACTGCCAAAGTTGGAATGGACTGAAGGGTGTTGATGATTTACGTGGCATGTTGTAGTTTTCAAAACAATTTACATATAAGAGCCATGTGAGGGTGGTAGTGTACTTTTATTATCCCATTTTACACCTTCAGAAACTGAGTCTCAGAGAAGTCAAATGACTTGGTTAAGTTCACACTGTAAACTCATGTTAGAGCTATGCCTCAAAGGCTGCATTGGGTCTCCTAACTCTTAGTGTAGTACTTTTTTCACTACAACAGCCTCTTCCCATGGCATTGAGGCAATGGATATAACCAAAGAAAGTTTGGGAATTTCACTTATTGCTTTACCTTTGTTATAGAAAGAATCAAAGATCCATTTCACTTCATAGCTATGGGAATTCTGATCCATCTCTTTTATTCTTGGGACTTTTAGTTCAATGATTCTGGAAGAAAACAGAATGTTCCTGGCATTCTTTTTTCCCTGTAAGCTAAATGATAGTGAGAAATCTTCAGAGGAATTGGGGGCACAGATGGGAAATCTAGCATGTTTAAAACTATGCAAATAAGTCTCCTGCAGGAGAGGAAATACTGGTTTGGAATCCGGGAGCCTGGAAGTGAATCCAATCTGGTTACTGACTCCATGTGTAACTTTATATTAATCACTTAACTTCCCTGGGCCTCAGTCTCCTCATTCATAAAATGAGGGAGGTGGACTAATTGGTCCATTCTAGCTCTAAATCTATGACGCTATGATGCTATGTCGTCTTTGTTCTTACATGTCATTATATCGCTGTCCCGTAGTGGAATGTGCCATCTTGGGATGGAATAAGTTTACCCTCAATGAAGGTGTTCAGAGATGGGATGAGCTTCTTTAAAAGATTGAGTAGAAAGGATCCATCCACTGGGTGTGGTGGTGGTGGTGGTGGGGGTTGTGAATTGAGTTTACTGACTTCTAAAGTTCTTTCTAATAACTCAGCCTTAAGAGAATATTATAATAAAAGACAAAATGAAAGATGATGTGCCCCACCTCCCAATTAGTCCCTGTGTAAACTTGTACATGTTTGTGAATTTGGGGAATGTATCTTGCCAGGTATGTCTTGACAAGTTCATGGGCAGAAGGACAGAGAAAGAATGGTACCTGTAGAAGAAGGAGAACTTTCCTAAGAATCAAGAGATCTGGGTGCTGGCTCTTCCTCTTATTAGCTGTGTGACCTCAGGCTGATCATTGCTACTCTCTGTGTCTCTATTTTCTCCTCTTTAAAATTAGAATAACATTCCTTGGTCTCATTCATAGGGTTACTATGAACCTTAGATGAGAGGATGGATGGGAAAGCACTCTACTGACTATTAGTAGTGAGATGAAAGGATTCAGGCTGGGCTAGTTTCCCAATCAGGGAGAGGTTTGAGGTGTGCTGGGAGCAGTGAGTGTGATATCACCAAGACACCATGGTGAGAAACATCAGCTAAGAAAAAAAAAAGGTACATGCAAATGAGCAGGTGTGTGTGTGCATGAGTGTGTGCATGTGTGAGTTCATAGTTACTTATTAAAGCATCCAAACTACTTGTCAAAGAAAACTGCCCTTCAGGTGAACCAGTCCTAATGCAACTGATTAGAAGATCAGGCCCCACTTTGATGTCAAATAAAGAGGAATTTGAGCTAAAAGCCTCAAAACTAGCTGTCAGTGATGGCCAGCTTGTTGTTAAAAGAACAGACATAAAGCTTATGAAAATAAGAGTCTTAAAATAAAGGCATCCTATAATTTTGGTAGGAGAATCTTAGAGCATTGGACTATGACACTCGGAGCCATTGATTCAGACTTAAAATAAGCGTCTTGGGGTCATACAATGGTAAAATATAATCTTAGCATCATAGAACAAGCTAAACATAGGCAAGGCATAGGATGTTAAAGTTACAGAATCTTAGAATCATAGAATGTTAGAGCTGAAAGGCGTGCCATAGATCACCTGGACTAACTCCCTCAATTTACAAACGAGGAAAAAATTCAGAAAATGATTTTGAGTCAAGTAAGAGGAAGCTCTTCTTGTCCAGGCAAGTCCTTCTTCATTTGGAGAATAAATATTTTTCATTACATGGAGCCTTAATCTATCTCTCCATAATTTGACCTTTTCATTCTTAGTATAGAAGCAGCTAGGTGGCACAAGGGATAGAGCATTGGACCTAGCACCAGGAAGTCCTGAAATTAAATTTTGCCTCAGACACTCACTTAACTATGTGACCCTGGGCAAGTAAGTCCTTTAGCTTATATTTTGTTCAGTGTCCTTTTCTACAAAATGGGGATAATAATAACACTGACCTTCTAGGATAGTTGTGATGATAAAATGAGACATTTGTAAAGCACTTTGCAAACCTTTAAGTGTTGTATGCTATTGTTATCATCATCATTGCTACTACTGTTACTACCACTACTACTACTACTACTACTACCACCACCACCACCACCCCTACTTTCTGAGACTTAATAGAAGTCTAATTCCTAATCTCTATAATGAGAAAAATAAAACAAAACAAATTTTAAAAGTACAATTGAATTAGAATGGGAGAAACTAAAAAAAATACTTTTTATTCCTTGGGTAAGGTATTCCCCTTCCCCGAGTTTTAAGTTTCTTCTCTTTAAAAAGAGATATCTCTCATGTCTCTGACATTCTCTCAATCTTTTCTGGTCTTTTTTTTTTTAAACTAGAGCTGTTATGTTGGTGTAGGCAGCTCTAGGTGAGAGACTTATTCTAGCAATGCAGATCATCTTATCTGCAGCTCAAAGTTATAAGAGCTGGCATTTCTCTTGGGTTTTGGGGTTTTCAAATTGCTTTACAAATATATTATTTTATCCTCACAACAACCTGGGAGTTAGGTGCTATTATTTTCTCTATTCTACAGATGAGGAAATTGAAGAAAACAGAGATTGTGACTTGCCCAGGGTCACACAAATAGTAAGTGTGAGTCAGGATTTGAACTTAGGTCTTCCTGAATCTGAATCCAGAGCTTTATCCACTATATCACTTAGATGTCTCTTATAAAGACTTGCCTGGGGCACTCACAGGTTAAGTGACTTGTCTAGGGTAACACAGCCAGCATATTTCAGAGGCAGGATTTCCAAGTCTTCCTGATTCTGAGGCCATTGGTCAGTCTTATATAACATATTGCCCCATAACACTCTCTGTTCTATGGCTTCTTTTAGCTGTAGTATTTTATATTTCATGTTCCCATGTCCCTTTCAGACTTGTTCTATTTAATCCCAGAGGGAAGAACTAGGAAAAATGGTTAGAAATATCACCAAGAAGCATATTTGGGTTTGGCATTAGGATAAACTTCCCAACTTAAAAAATCAGACTAAGCTGCTTTAAAAAGCAGAAGGCTCGGGGCAGCTAGGTGGCACAGTGGATAGAGCACCGGCCTTGGAGTCAGGAGGACCTGAGTTCAAATCCGGCCTCAGACACTTAACACTTACTAGCTGTGTGACCCTGGGCAAGTCACTTAACCCCAATTGCCTCACTAAAAAAAAAAATGCAGAAGGCTCTCCCTTTTAAAGGAAAGACTGGATAATTGTAGAGATGCTTTCTGTACAGATATTTGTTGAATTAGATAGCTGCTGAGGTCATAGGTCTCTGATTTAGAACTAGAAGGAAACTTAGAGGTGATCTGGCTGTTTCCTCATTTTACACATGAAGAAATTGAGGCCCATATATTGAGTCAGTTAATTAACATTTATTAAGCACCTACTATGCCCAAGGTCAAACAAATAGTAAGTAGGAGGGGCAGGATTGGAACCTTGGCCCTTTGTCTCTACTTCTAGTACTCTTTCTTCTGCCATCTTTAAAAGTCTACAAGTCTGTGATTCTATCTCTGGCATTCTATATGCCATATTCTAATACTTTGTGGTTCTCTTCAATTCTGTATTGACTCTACGTATTCCAGGTGGGATGTACACTGCAGCTTTTAGTGGTGGAAGGTAACTTTTCTGCCCCTGCATCTTCCCCAGAGCTCATGTCCTGCAGTGCATACCTGTATTCTATTTCAGGAAGTCTTCCCCCACATCTATTCCATTTCCACCCCATGATTCTTGCAGCTGTCTTCCCACTGAAATTCCTGGCAGCCACCCCCAAACTACTCCCTGTCATTGAGTTCTTCCTCCTCCCACTGACCTTATCGTAAGCTGCCCCCATGATGTTCTTCCTTTTGGGCAAACACGCCCAACCTGGAACTTCCCCTCCTAATGGGGAGGAGTGGGGTGACTCCTTTCCCTAGCTGGGTCCCACCCAGGGAATGGGTAGGAGAGGGTGCTAGTGTAATGGAAAGATCTCTGGACTGCAATTCAGGAAATTGGCTATTAAGTCATACTTCCCCCAGTTGCTACATGACCATGGGAATATTCCTTCAGTCTCTGAGCTTCATTTTCCTTATGTATAAAATGGAATTAATAATCCTTGCCTTACTTCCCCTATAAATCAGTTGTGGGGAAAACCCACTTTAAATTATAAAGCCTCAGAAATGTGACGATTTTTATCATCATCATTATCGTCGTCGTCATCGTCATCGTCATCTTCATTCTCCTCCTGCTAACAAATAGAGGCTAGAACATTTCACATTACATCCAGGAATGAAAGCCTGATCTAGATTCTCTTAAGGTAACAATGGGTCCTCCCACATTTGGCCTTTCACAATAAACCCTCCCCTATTAGTGCAGAGAACATGAATATGCTTCAAGAGAGAGTTTTTAGAGGGTGACCATTAATTAATTTTGGTTCCAGGCCACTCTGTTGACTAATACTGAACTTGCAGATACTAAAATCCCCAGGTCTTGGCTCCATAACTGAGGAGCCCCAGAAAAAGTGCATGAGCAAATGTTGTCATATTACTTTATAGTAGGTGATATTCGTGGTTAGGATTAATAGGATGTCACAGCTAGAAGAATGTGAGAACTAGAGGGGACATTAGTGCATGGAATGCTATGGATAAAAGAATGGCAGAGATAGAAGGGACCTTAGAATACAGAACATAAAATAGAGGAAGTGAAAAGAGAACTTAGAACAGTCAGAGTTGGAATAGACCTTAGAACATGGAACATAGGCTATTAGAAAGAAGATGGAACTTAGAGGTGATCAAGTCCAGCCTTCTCATTTTAAATGTAAGTAAAGGAGAAGAGAATAAACATTTATATAGGGCCTACTATGTGCAGGCACTATGCTAAGTACTTTATAATTATTATTTCATTTGATTCTCACAACAAACCAGTACAATAGGTGCTATTATTACCCCCATTTTACAGTGGAAGAAACTGAGGCAAAGAAAGGTTAAGTGACTTGCCACATAGCTAATAAGTGTCTGAGGCTGAATTTGAACTCAGATCTTGACTCCATCAGTCTACACATTGTGCCACCAGTTTCACAGAGAGGTAACTTGCCAAATAAGTCATAGCCACATTTCTAGACAAGAAGTCTAAGGGACTTGTCTCTTTTACTTTGCCACCTTTCATTAACATTCTTTTTTAAAAATAATATTTTATCTTTCCCAATTACATGTAAAAACAATTTGTAACATTCATTTTCAAAATTTTTGAGTTCCAAATTCTCCCCCTCTATCTAACTTCTTTCCTCTTCCTCAGACAATACTATGCAATTTGATATAGGTTATACATGTAAAATCATGTGAATATATTTCCACATTAGTCATGTTGTAAAAGAAAAGACCAACCAAAAAACCCCCCATAATTCAGACTCCATCAATTCTTTTTTTTGTTTTGTTTTGTTTGTTTTGTTTATTTGGTAAGGCAATTGGGGTTAAGTGACTTACCTAGGGTCACACAGCTAGTAAGTGTCAAGTGACTGGATTTGAACTCAGGTCCTCCTGATTCCAGGGCTGGTACTCTATCCACTGTGCCATCTAGCTGCCCCTACTCCATCAATTCTTGCTCTGCAGGTGGATAACATTTTTCATCATGAGTCCTTTGCAATTCTCTTAGATCACTGTTTTGTTTTGTTTTGTTTTAAGTTTTGTAAGACACTTAACATAAATGCATTTTATATAGAAATATTTCAGATAACTGACTTGTTTCGAAAATATGATTCTCAGAATTCTCAAAATGGTTTTGTTTATGTATTGAAAATAAATTAAAATACATGGGGGTAAACAAGCTTCTTTATAAAACCTTCACTTATGGATCAAGTTTGGTTTCTCATTTTTCTTCGTATCATTCATTAACATTTTAAACAAAGTGCTCAAATATTAATTTTTATTTTTTATTTTATTTTTTGGGGGTGGGGAAATGGGGGTTAAGTGATTTGCCCAGGGTCACACAGCTAGTAAATGCCAAGTGTCTGAGGCCGGATTTGAACTCAGGTACTCCTGAATCCAGGGCCAGTGCTTTATCCACTGCACCATCTAGCTATATTTGCTTTGAATAGAATTTTATTTTCCAAAATATATGTAAAAACAAATTTTAACATCAATATTTTAAAACTTTGTGTTCCAATTTCTCTTCCTCCCTCCATTCCCACCCCCCCACCCACAAGAACTCGAGGAATTCAAATAAGTTATAGACGAGTAGTCATGGAAAAAGTCCCATATTAGCTAATTGTGAGAGAAAACAGTAAAAAAACAAAAAACCCAAAACTTCAGATTAAGGGATTCTCAAAAAGGAAAAGAAAAAAAATGTGTTTCCATCTGTTTTCAGATACTATCAGTTCTTTCTCTGCAGAGGGGCTGCAATCTTCATAAGTCCTTCAGGGTTATATTGGATCATTGCCTTGCTGAAAATAACCACATGCTTCCCAGCAGATCTTCCTCCACTATTGCTGTTATTTTGTATACAGTACATTTCACTCTGCTTCAGTTCGTGTAGGTCTTTCCAGGTTTTTCTGATAGTATCCTGTTCATCATAACCTGTATATAGTACCTTAAGCTTGACAGAGAATTTTCTTCATAAAAGCCCAGCAAAGTAGGTACCATATGTTTTTCCATTATAATCAATCATCATAACTATTTCCTCCATTCCACTCCCTTCCCATGAAATTTACTCTATCTTTTTTTTTTACCTATTCCTCCTCAAAGGTGTTTTACTTCTGACTCTCCTCTCCCCAACTCTGTGCTCCCTTTTTTCACCCTCCCTTCCTTATCCTCCTCCCCTCCTACTTTCCTGCAGGGTTAAATAGATTACTCCTCCTAATTGGGTATGGATGCTATTCCCTCCATGAGCCCACTCTGATGAGATCAAGGTCCCTGAGCTAATTCTGTGTTCTAAATTTTTCTTAATATTTTTCAAATATTTTTGAAAAAAATAAATGAATAATTTGTTGAGGTCCCACAGAACCTTTTTATGTATGCCCATTTATTTTGATTTTTTATTTATTATTAAAATATAGTACTTTACAAATAAAAACAATGATTTTCTGATCTATTTATCCAAATGTAACCTTTCCTGACCTATTGCCTGACACCTTAGACTAGATAATTTTAAATGATACATCTTAAACTAAATATGTCCAAAACTGAGCACATTATCTTTCCTTTTTTTCTGCTACATATTTTTTCAATCTTAATAGTATTTATTTTTTCCAGTTATATGTAAAGATAATTTTCAACACTTGTTTTTATAAGATTTTGAGTTCCAAACTTTTCTGCCTCCCTCCTTTTCCTCGTTCCCTTCCTTCCTCCCTCCACAATACATCAAGCAATTTGATATAGGTTATATATGTACAATCGTGTTAAACATATTCAATTTTCCCACTTCCCCTCCAACATTTATTTTCCTTTTCTGTCATATTAGGCAATCTGATAGGTGTGAGGTGGTACTTCAGAGTTGTTTTTATTTGCATTTCTCTAATCAATAATGATTTCGAGCATTTACAAAATATGATTATACACCTCTTTGATTTCTTCCTCTGAAAACTGCCTGTTCATATCCTTTGGCCATTTATCAATTGCGGAATCACTTCTGTTCTTATGAATTAGTCCTCTAACTATTTGAAAAATAAGGTTTTTATCAGAGACATTTCTGTAAAAATTCTCTGTCCCCAGCTTTCTGCTCTTCCCCCTCCAATATTGGTTGCATTGGTTTTGCAAACCTTTTAAATTTAATAAAATCAAAATCTTATAATGTTCTCTATCTCTTGTTTGGTCACAAATTCTTCCCTTCTCCACAGATCCGATAGGTAAATTATTACTTTCCAAACTAATTTGTTTATGGTATCACCCTTCATGGCTAAATCATGTATCCATTTTGACCTTATCCTGGTCTGCAGTATAAGATGTTGGTCTATACTATTTTCCAGGTTTCCCAGCATTTTTTGTCAAATAGTGAGTTCTTGGCCCCAAAACTTGTCTCTTTTTATCAAATGCTAGATTAGTAGGGTCATTTGTGACTGTGTCCAGTGTATCTATTCCACTGATCTATCTCTCTATTTCTTAGTCAGTACCAGACTGTTTTCACGATTACCACTTTAAAATACAGGTTGAGATCTGGTACAGCAAGGCTACCTTCCTTCACATTTTTTTCATTAATTCTCTTGATAGTTTTGTTCTTCTAGATGAATTTATTATTTTTTCCAAATATATAAGAAAATTTTTTGGCAGATTGATTGGTATGACACTGAATAAGTAAATTAATTTAGGTAGGATTATCATTTTTATTATTTTGGCTCAGCCTTTCCATGATCAATTGATTTTTTCCCAGTTGTTTAGATATGACTTTACTTTTATGAAAAGTATTTTGTAATTGTATTCATAAAGTTCCTGGGATTGTCTTGGCAGTTAGACTGCCAAATATTTTATATTGTCTACAGTTATTTTTTAATAAACATTTTTATTTAAAAGTTTGAGTTCCATCAGGAATGCTTTAAAGTCCTCTATTTTATTAAATATCCATTTTCTCTCCATAAAATTATATTCAGTTTGCCTGGATAAATGATTTTTAGTTGTAATCCTAGCTCCTTTGCCTTCAGGAACATTGTGTTCCAAGAGCCATGATCCCTTAATGTAGGAGCAGCTAAATGCTATGTAATACTGATTGTGGCTCCATGGTATCGTATTATTTCTTTCTGGTTGCTTGCAACATTTTCTCCTTGAGCTAGGAACTCTGGAATTTGGCTATAATAATTTTGGGAGTTTTCATTTTGGAATCTCTTTCCAGAAGTGATCAGTGGATTATTTCAATTTCTATTTTACCCTCTGCATCTAGGATATCAGTTTGATTTTCCTTGATAACTTCTTGAAAGATGATATCTAGGTTCTTTTTTCATTTTTTTTATCATGGCTTTCAGGTTGTCCAATGATTATTGTTGTTTTTTCCAATGAGACATTATTTCACATTTTCTTTTATCTTGTCATTCAATCATTATCCTCTATTTGGCCAATTCTACTTTTTAAGGAGTTGTTCAATGAATTTCTGTACATCTTTTCCCATTTTTTTAAACATTCTTTGTTAAGTTGTTTCTTTTTTCCCCAAGTTTCTCTTGCATTGCTCTCATTCCTTTTGCCAATTTTTCTTCTGTCTCATTATATTTTTCAATCCTTTTAAAGCACTTTGACATTGTTGTCTTCTTTTGAGTTTGTTATCATCTTCCCCATCACCATATCACCATAGTAATTTTCTTTTCTCTTTATTTTTTTGGTGAGGCAACTGGGGTTAAGTGACTTGCTCAGGGTTACACAGATAGTAAATGTTAAATGTCTGAGGCCAGATTTGAACTCAGGTACTCCTGACTCCAGGGCCAGTGCTCTATCCATTGTACCACCTAGCTGCCCCTGTAGTAACTTTCTATGTCAGTTTTAAAATATTTTGCTCTTTTTCCAGCCTCTTTCATGACTTTTACTTTAATATTAAAGTTGGGTTGTGCTCCTTAGGTGGAGGGGGCATAGTCCCAAGCTTTTTATGCTAGGGGTGCTGGTTTACACCAGTGACCTGATGCACTAGAAAGCAGTGGGGTCTTGCCACAGGCATGCTGCACTGGGATTGTAGGGCCTCACTGCTGGGGCTATGAATCCTCACCACTGAACTGCATTAGGACTTGGGGCATTACTGCTGGCTTGCCAGAACATCAACCACACTGGACTGTGCTGCCCTTTTACCCAAGGGAGACAGACCATTACTGTTGACCTTCTAAGTTGCCTTTGGCTGGAAAATTATTTTCCCCTCTTCTTTTGTTGGTTCTGCCACTCCAGAGCTAAATTTGAGGCATTATTTTATAGTTGTTTGGAGGTGTGTGAGAGAATTCGGGAGAGTTCCTGCCTTACTTAGTCATCTTGACTCCATCATTATCAGCAGTCTTTAATCATCTACCACCATACAATGCTTATAATTTGTATTGGCCCGGGGCCAAAGGAGGAAGTCCCACTTTCCTTTATGGTGGGTGGTTAGGGGACCATATCGTATATTTCTCTGAATCAGATATCAGAAACCAAAAAGTACAACAAGATATTATTAAGATAATTAAGCTATTACTTAACAGAGGGGAGAAATATAGTGCTAGAGACTTCTATGGGTGAAATATAATCTTCTCTCATGAAAAACATCTCACAATGTCAAAGTCCTGTGGACATAGTGATCAATCCTTCAATATCCATTTATTAAGTGCTTACTATGAGTCAGGTAAGGCAGTTAAGGTAGTAGTCAAAAAGGCCTGTGTTCAAATATGGCCTCAGTCACTTACTAGTTATGTGACCCTGGGCAAGTCACTTAACCTTATTGCCTCAGTTTCCTCATCTGTAAAATGAACTGGAGAAGGAGATGGCAAACAACTCCAGTATCTTTACTGAGAAAACCCTAAATGTGCTCATAAAGTGCTGGACATGACTAAACAACAACAATTATTTTGGTACTCTCCTAAGTATTGTATATAGAAGAGTGTGGGGCATATCTACCACTTATTAATTGTGTGCCAGAGCATGGCCAGAGCAATTTATCTGTCTGGGTCTCAGTTTCTCAATCTTTAAAAATGGAGAAAATGAAATAGAATTACTCATTTATTAAATAGATACTATGTCTAATGAATTATGCCAGGCCATATCTACTCTAAACAGTAATGCTCACTACAGCATCCTTAATGGGAACAGGAAGGGTGTCATTTAGACTGTGCTTGAACACTATTAATGATTAAAAGTTCACTACCTCACAAGGCAGTCCATTCCATTATTAGACAACTCTGATTTGTAGGACATTCATCTTTATTTTACTTCTTCAGGTTTGGAAATAGAACAAAATAAGACATTTGTAGACCCTCCAATAGTTAAAAAGATGGAGGTTTACTTAGCCACAGCATAGAAAGGATAATCAGTAAAGATATGAAATTGATTCAAATTGAATAAAGATTCTCTACCTTTGTGTTGGCCATGCTGGTCTGCTGGTTCCAAGCTTGAGGGAGAAACTTCCCATCTCCTCGTAGGATACCGTTTGTCCTAAAGGCACTAGGAAGCTGTACAGACAACCTGAGCCTGATACCTGTGAACTCACTAAGTCTTACAGATAGTATTACAGATAGCTTCAAGGACTTTTGGGGAAGATATCTTATACCAGCTAGTAAGTGTCAGGTACTCCTGAATCCAGAGCTAGGGTTCTATCCACTGTGCCACCTAGCTGTCCCTGTTTCAATGACTTTTAAGAAAAAGTAATCCAGCGTACATGGCAGTTATTGTTTTTTCCATATCTCAGGCCTTACCAGGAAGGTTCTAAAGGTCTTCTAGAATACTTTCCATCATGTCTGTGTTCTTATTTAACAGGGATCCTATTCCCAGGGATCTGAGAAGCCTGATGTAGGCAGTATGGAAGGAGGGAAACCCCCTCCCGCCGAAATATACCAAAATGAAAATAGCAAGAAGTAAGGTAATGTCTCTCTGAAGGAGTGACAGAACATGAGGGAGATTGAAGACCAGAAATTCTATGCACTTTCTCCTCTTTTTGGAAAGACTGAGTCTCAGATCTTAGTGATCTGATCCATGTGGTGGGTGGCATCATATCTTTGCAGTTCACAGATGGCACTGTGATGCATAGCAGTGATTATATGCAGGAACAGTGCCAGGAACATCCAGACCACAGCACCAATTATGATACCTCTGACACAGTCAGTGATCCTCACCAAGGGTCATCTGTTACAAGGTCATTAAGAGGTTGTTACCTTTGTGAGTGCAGTTTGCCTCAGGGCCATGGGCAATTTCAGGAATTGCCCCATAACACCACTAAATGTTGCTTGGTTTACTAGCTCTCTCCCTCCATGGGAGCTGTGCTATGGATTGGGATTGGGGGGAATACAAATCTTCATCCTTTTGGAAGCATCTGTTGAGGCCCTCTTTTTCTCTTTTTTAAATAGGTGTTGTGTAGACAATTTTATCTTTCCCATATTGCCAAAAATCAAGACACCTTCAACATTATCTGCCCCCTTGGTCATTCAAACTCTCCCTTGAGTCAATAAATATTTATTAAGTGCCTACTATGTGCTAGGCACAATGATAAGGATTGGGGGTACAATGAAAAGCAAAAGGCAGTTCATGCTCTCAAGGAGATCATAATCTAATGCAGGGAGAAAATGTGGAACAACCGTATAAATGAGATACATATAAGATAAATTGACATAATCAGTAGAGAAGGCACTAACTTTAAAGGACATTAGGAAGGGCTTCTTGTATAAGGTAGGATTTTGAAACTTGAAGGAAATGAGAGAAGCCAGGAAGTGGAGGTGGGGAGGGAAAGAATTCACTTCCTTAGAGGGTGTTGTCCAGTGATCACTGGGTACTGTACTTATAGGACTAGGGAAGAGTCTGGTGAATTTTCCAGATTACATTAAGAAAAGGGTTATCTGGAGCCTTCCTTTGCCTGGCCATGCCAGAGACCATTTGGATTCCACATGGCTGCCCATTCTGCTAATACCAGGGCCTCTAACCACTGCTTTATGGGGCTCATGCTTTTGCCCACTCTGCTGCCTAGGCACCTGATTCATACTTCTGGGAGGGAGCTACGCTACTGTCTGCCATTGGGGGCCTTCTCTCCACTGTCCGCTTGGCTGGAGTTAGTGGGGGCAATAATTGCCTTTTTGTGCCAGGGCCAAATTGTCCCTTGTGTTCCAAGGCCTAGACTGGTCCCTTCTTCTGGTCCAAGGCCCACCTATGCCAAAGCCTAGTCACTGCTGAGGCACAAGTGCTACCCTCCTGTGTCAGGGTGAGAGTGCTGGCCCCCTGCGCTAGACCAGTACTTCTGGGGCCAGAGAGCTGCCCCTGGATGCCCAGTCAAACATTGTTGGAAACACTGTCTCTGCTGGAGCCTGAAGGCTGCCCTGTTATGAGTGAGCCTCCTGTGCTGGGCTGTGTCTGTCACAAGTCCTGCTGCTACCCACCTCCTTCCATGCTATAGCCTGACCTGGGCCCACTCCCCAGGGCCCCGGCCCCCCAACACACATATACACATTTCTTACTACAAGTCCCAGAAAGACAGTCATAGTTCAAAGGAAGGAGAGTATAAGGCATCTTTCCCTTCCTGGCTCTGCTTCTGACTCTGACTTTCCCAACTTGGGTATCATGCCTCAGCTGCCATCTCACCTTGAAACCTCTCTTAGAGTCTGAAGCCTCCTCACCTAGAAATATCCATGTTTTCCTACAGCCTTGTCACCCTGGAACATCCCTCAGGTGTTCTGCCTTACCTTCTCCCACTGGTTAATTTCTCCTGTGTCTTTGATTTTGGGGAAGGACTTAGCATGGTCAGCCTTCATTCTCCTTCCTATTCTCCTCCCTCACTTTTCAACTTGCTTTTGTGTATTGTCTTCCCCCATCAGAATGTGAGCCCCTTGAGGACATGGACTGCTATTTTTTTCTTTTGTTATCGTCCCAGAGCTTAGCATAGTGCTTGACATGTTGTTCAGTCCTTAAGCTGGTCAGATGCTAAGTGGCTTTTATCCAAGGGGTTTTCTTGGCAAATATACTACAGTGCCATTTCCTTTTCCAGATGAGGAACCGAGGAAAACAAGTACTAAGAGATTTTCCCAGGGTCACATAGCTGGGAAGTGTCTGACATTAGATTTGAACTCAGATCTCCCTGACTTCAGGGTGTTCTATCTACTGCACCACCTTGCTGCCCCACCTGACATATAGTAAGCTCTTAATAAATGGTGGTTGCCTTACCTTGCCCCTCCTTTAAAACTTTTAAAAACCAATGTAATCCCTCCTCCTCATGAACTCAAATTACTGGGATGCATTTGACACATCTCTCTATAACCTCAATTTTAGAAGGCTCTCTAGTGTGGTGTAACCTGTGCTTTGTAAAACTAGAATGGTTTCTTGATGTCCTCTCTCATTTTATGATGGATTAAGGACTATGGCCTAATTCTGAGAGCATTGGTTTGGAGGTCAGTTGACATAGAATCTCTTCCCAGTTCAGTCATTTACACACTAGTTTAAAATGTATTCTTGACTAAGCTCATAGGAATCAGGGCATTTAGGGATAGAAGGGACATTAGAAGTAATCTAGTCCAACACCCTAATTTTACAGATTAGGAAGCTGAAGTACAGAGAATTTAAATGACTTCCCTAATCTTACAAAGGAGTCAGTAGCAGGGCTAGGATTGGAATGAAAGTCCTCTGATTCCAAAACCAGTGCTTTTGCCATTACAGCATAGCTGCCTTCATTTGCATTAATTGTTTAATGCATTAATTGTTAAAAAAGCAAAACAAAACAAGATAGTCAGGAATGGTGACCAATTATGACAGTAGAATTCTGGGAAGATGAAGATGAGATATTTAGAAGAAAGGGACTTTATGAAATAGGTTTTTTTTTTTACTTGATATTAGAGTATTGTAGGTGGGAGATTAATATGCAGAACTGCAGAGAGACACGCTGCTATGAATGAATATGTGTTATAGCTCTAACAACCTTAGGAGGTGGCTTAAAGGAATGGAAATAGGCTTGAACTTGGAGTGAAACGATAAGGGTTCTCATTCTGGCACTGGTACTAACCTTGAGACTTAAGCCAAGTCCCTTCTCCTCTTTGGGTCTCAATTATTTATAAATTGAGGATGTTGGACTAGGTAATCCTTAAGGTCCCTTTAAGGCGACATTCTGTGTTCTAAGATCCTTCCTTCCAGCTCTCACATTTTGTGTTCTAGCATTCTAAGATACTATTGATGCCTGATGTTCCATCTTCTAACATTCTGTGTTCTAAAGGCCCTTGAAGAGCAAATATTTTATGTTTAAAGTCTCTTCCATCTTTGACATTCTCTGTTTTGTGTTCAAAGGTATGTTTTCAACTCTAATAGTCTGTTTTATGCTGTAAGATACTGCTCATCCCTAGCATTCTATCTTCTATGTTCTAAGGTCCTTCTAAAATCACATATATTCTGAAGATTCATCTAATTAGAGCATTCTAGGTTCTAACCCTTTCTGTTCTAAGAGCACTTAACAATATAACATTGTGTTTTAAAGCCCTTTTTTGTCTTTGACATTCCATGTTTTCAACTCTCTTCCATCATTTACATTCTATATTTTCTGTTCGATTTCCCTTTTCAGCTTCGATGTTATTTTTTCTATCTTCTAATGTTCCTTTCAGATCTGACATTCTGCCTTCCACATTCTGAAGTCCCTTCTAGCTCTGACAGTCTGAGTTTTACATTCTTATGTTTTATGCTCTAAGTATCTCTCAGGGGTTCTAACAACCCGTGTTTTAAAATCCTTTCTACCTTTTGACTCTTTAGGTTCTAAGGCCACTTTCAGTTCTGACAGTCAATGTTCTTTGGTCTAACATTTTATGTTCTAAGAGTGCTTGCAACTTGAAGTTCTATTATTTTATAAAAATTAAATATATTGTGTTTTGTTTTACCATTGTATATCTGATTAAAGCTTTATTACAGCTTCTAGCTCTTAGTTAATCCAGCATAAGCAACTTCAAAGCATATTTGCTTTGATAACTGTTTTATTGACATCTAGCTCTCCTTTACCCCATTTTGTTTACCTAATAATGATATGTTTAACTCCAAGGACCTTCTGAGTGCTGAGTTTCTATGTGTATGTTCTTCCGCAATTTGTTAGAATTAAAGTGCAAGAATTTTGACCTACATCAGTTGCTATGGGATGACAACAAAGCCAGGACATACAACTTCATGTAACACAGTGAGAGAATTTAAATGACAAGTCTAGGCAAATTGCATTTTATAATGGGATTGTGTAATTAGAGAAACAGAAGGTTTTTTTTTCCTTCCCTCAGGCTGAGCTCACTGTATTGTAGGCCCTCCCACATCCAGAATTCTTCCTTGAGTGAGAGGTGTTACTCACCTGGGTCACAGTTCAGAACTTATTGACAAAGAAATTTCAAATAGGACTCTTGCCTGTTTTGAAGATTTCTACCTTTCTGTATTGTCTCATTACTTAGTCTTGGCAGATCCTGTGATGATTAACTCATAGATTCATACAATGTTAGAGCTGGAAGAGGCCTTCAGACTTAGAATGAAAGAGCTTCAAATGACTTTGAAAAGATAAAGCATTGGAAGAGACTCTAAAACATACAATAAATACCAGTGATCTTAAGGACCTCAGAATATAGAATATAAAGTAGAAGATACTTTGGAACATAGAAAGATAGAACTAGATGACAGAATTTTAGAATGTGGAACATTAGAGATTAGAGGTATCTATGAGGGCATTAAGTCTAAACCCCTCATTATATAGTAGAGATAACTAAGTCCCAGAGAGGAAAAGTAACTTATCCAAGGTCACTGAGTGAATTAATGACAAACCCAGGGCTCATACCTCTCAGTACCTTGGTCTTCCTACTAGAATAATTTCAATTGCCCTCCTCCATATTGTCTCATTCTCTTGTGTATCAAAGTATTTTCCCTCTGATGTTTGTTTATCTACTGCCTTATCATTAATTAATAACTGACACTTATATAGTATTGTGAGGTTTGCAAAGTACTGTATGAAAATTATCTCATTTGAGTATCATTACCTAACCTGCTAGGTGGATGGAACCTGTTTATTGCTCCCATTTTATGTATGTATGTATGTATGTATATATGTATGTATGTATGTTTGATTTGGTTTGTTTTTTTGCAGGACAACAAGGGTTAAGTGACTTGCCCAGGGTCACACAGCTAGTAAGTGTCAAGTGTCTAAGGCTGGGTTTGAACTCAGGTCCTCCTGAAAGGCTGATGCTTTATATTGCTCCCATTTTATAGATGAGGTAGAGAGCTTAAATGACTTGGCCATGGACCATACAGTTGGTGTCAGAGGTAGGATTTGAATTAGTTTCTTGATTCCAAGTCCTACACACTATTCACTAGGCTAAGTGCCATCACACAGAGTTACTGCATAACTGCACCCGTCCCTTCCATTCCCAGCTGTTCTTAATGGATTGACAGCTAGGAAAGTGCTCCTCTAAAATCTTTCTTTTTGCAAACATCTGGTTTGCAAGATATCTTGTCCCTGTCACCTTTCCTGCTTCTTAGATTTGGCTCATATCCATGGGGGTCTAGGAAATTGGAAACTGGGAAGCTGTCCTGTCAGGAGCTTGGAAGCTAGACACTGGGGAAAAGAGAACAGCACGAGAATGTCCTGAAATAGCTCTGAGCTGTGAATCAAAAGCATTGAATTATAATTGAGGACCTGCTTCTAAGTTGCTCTGTAATCTTGAACAACTGACTTCCTCACTCTGGGCTTTAGTTTCCCCATGCTAACTCTGACCTGTGGGGCCTTGGTCAAGACGTTTAACCCCAATGTGCCTCAGTAAAGTGTGGACATTGGATTATATTCAATTCAATTCAACAAACATTAAATTAATTAAGTTAATTAATTAATTAAGATGTACAAGATACACTGCTAGGTGCTGATGATACCAAGACAAAAAAGAAATTGTCCCTGTCCTCAGAGAGATTCCACTCAAGGTTAGAGGGTGGGAAGGGGTAGCCACACTATGTACTCAAGTAAAGAAATATAAAATATTTATATTTATATCAATATCACCCTCTCCATCTATATATCTATATCTGAAAGCACCAGTAAGTGATGTCAAGAGGGAAAGGTGGCTAATGACTGGGGAAGAGGCCTCATGTAGTTGTGGGGGCTAGGGACCTAAACTGTGCTTAAGGAAGCTAGGGATTCTAATCAGTCAATTGATAAGCATTTATTAAATGCCTACTATATGTCAGGCATTATGTTAAGTTCTAGGGGTACAAAGAGAGGCACAAGATAGTCTCTGTTCTCAAAGAGCTTCTGATGGGCAGAGATGAAGATCAAGACTTTCTAGTTATGGGGGGAGGCATTCGTGCAAAGACAAAGAGATGGGAGATGGAATTCTGTGCTCAGAGAATAGCAGACCAATTTGACTGGATTGGGGAGTGTGTGAGGGGACTAGAATGAAATGAAAGTAGAAAATTTGGAGAGGGACCAGATTGGGGAGAGTTTTAAATGTAAGGCTAAGGATTTTGTATTTAAGAATGATATGAAGTGGATAAAGCACCAGCCCTGGATTCAGGAGGACCTGAGTTCAAATCTGGCCTCAGACCCTTGACACTTACTAGCTGTGTGATCCTGGGCAAGTCACTTAAACCTCATTGCCCCACAAAAAAATGGAAAAAAAAGAATGATATGAGCATTAATGTACAACTGTAATGGACCTTTGTGGTCAACTAGTTCAATATCTTTATTTTATAGATGGGAAAACTAAGACAAAGACTTACCCAAGGACACAAAAATACCAGAATTTGAACTCAGCTCTTCCAACTCCAAATTCAGCTCTCTTTTCACTACAACACTGAATTTGTAGAGGCAATAGAGAAGCACTGAAGATTTTTCAGTAAAGTGGTATGGTCAGTGTTGTGTTTTAGGAATAACAATTTGGCATCTGTGTGAAGGATGAATTGGAGAAGGAAAGACTGGAGGCAGAGAGACCAATTATGAGGCTATTGTAATAGTCCAGGCAAGAGGTGATGAGGGCTTGAACTAGAGAAAAGGCCATGTCAGAGGAGAGAAGGGGACAAATGTGAGAAATATGGAGAGCTAGTCAACAAGACTTAGTAAATTTTTAAATGTAGTATACTGAAAAAGAAGAGCCAAGGATGACTCTAAAGTTGGGAACCTACAAGAAAAGAAGGCTAATGACCTTCTAGTTTCTTTTTGTGATAGATGTTTGGTTCTATAATTTTTATTCTGGGGAGGGAGCGGTTTTAAAACTGGGACAAACCTGAAATTCCAACAGATGGAGTATTCATTTTATAAAATCATGTAAAAGAACCACTGAAGATTCTTAAAGTGGAATGGGCTCTGATCAGAACTATGTATGATAAAGATGTATCTGCCACTTTGTGGAAAACAAAAGGTTAGAACATTTACATATTAGATATAGATTGATCAGGACAGTGGGTATTCATTGTTTATGCACATTTTACATTTGGACAAACTGATTAATTTCCCTGGTGTTACAATTTTCTTAACATATATCCTTTAAACCCCACATTATTTGTCTGTACCATGTGTATTGTGGTAAGGAGGTAAAGTTGGATTTTTGAAGTCTGTGTCACCAGAACACAAGTTATGCTAGTTCAAACCCAATTAGAAAGGCATTGACAATGGTCCTGATAGAAAGCTGTGTCTGTTATGCAAGACTCAGACTATCTAAACACTAAGAGGCCTATCTGTCTACCACTGTCTGTCTCTCTTTGGCCATAGCAGTAGATCCTCTTTGTTAAGGTATCAGGATGGGCTGTTATTATCTTTGCCAGTGGAGAAAGTGTGGATATTTCAAAGTATTGGCATATGCAAACGAATGGATTTAAGAGGTGTTAAATACCTCATAATTTTATGGTATTGAGGACTAATAAAGAAGAAAAAGGGAAGAGGTCTGGATTTGAATTCCAGATACCTGAGTATAGTCCTTGCTCTATAATTTATTAACCCTGTGATTTTGGTCAAGTCACTTTATTTTATACTTAATTATTTCATATATAAAATGGAGATGTTTCCATAATCATGGTTATCAGGTGGCTTCTTTAAGCAAGGTACCATGCCAAATGCTGATGCTATGGAGATTATTAAAAATAACAAAGCCCTTGTGATGACAGAGTGTACATGTTAGTAAGAGGATGAAGCATATACAAAGATCGTGTGATGTTGTAACAAGTGCACCATATTTGAAATCAAAGAATCTGAATTCCATTCTTAGTTTTCCTACTTACTGTCTATGTGATCTTGGGCAAGTCATTCCAACTCTTGAATATGATATCCTCATATACATATATATGTTTATGAGTTGAAGTAGATGATTTCTAATGTTTCTTCCAAGTATCTGGGTGGTGCAGTAGATAGAGAGCTAACTCTGGAGTCAGGAATACTCATCTTCCTGAGTTCAAATTTGGCCTCAGACACTTACTAGCTGGGTGACCCTAGTCAAGTCACTTAATCCCATTTGCCTGTTTTCCTCATCTGTAAAATGAGCTGAAAAGGAAATGGCAAACCACTCCAGTATCTCTGCCAAGAAAACCCCAAATGGAGTCATAAATAGTGACTGAACAACAACAATGTTCCCTCTAACTCTAAATTATGAATCCTATGAAGGTTAGGGAAAATGATGAAGTATATACAAAAGAAGTGCCTTTGAAATTCTATTCATGAAAGTGAAATGGATGAAGGGACCAGGATAGTATTTATGGTGGATTTTTTTTGTTTTTTGGTTTCTTTTGGCAGGGCAATGAGGGTTAAGTGACTTGCCCAGGGTCACATAGCTAGTAAGTATTCCATGTCTGAGGTCACATTTGAACTCAGGTCTTCCTGAATCTAGAGCCGGTGCTTTATCCACTGTGCCACCTAGCTGCCCCAGGATAGTATTCATAGAAGAGAAACCATCTATATTGTATCTAAAAGGAGGTAAGGATTTCATCAAGTGTCAATAGAAATTGGTGAAAAGTAATTTCTGTGCCCTAGAGAGCCTATATAAGGCAGAAAAATAGAATAACATTGGGAAACGACTAGTAGTTCAGCTTTCCTGTAATTAATTAAGAGTAATAGATTATAAGCCTAGAAAAGTAAGTTAGGGCCAGATTTGTGAGAATCTTGAATGATATGTTGATAAGTTGCTATTTTATACTATAAGAAATGCAAAGTCATAGAAAATTTCTGAACAGGTAGTCAAAGCTGTATGTTATGTGAAATATAATGTATATTACATTGAAATGTGCCACAGTAGAATGAGTACTGGATTTCAGTCCAAGGATCTGGGTTCAAATTGGAGCAAATAATTTAACCTCCTTAGGTTTCCCTTAACTCCTCTCTAAAATGAGGGGGTTGGAACAGCTATTCTACTTTTTGGATAGCTCTGTAATGAGGTTCTATTCTTCACCACTTCCAAGCCATATTGTCTACACTCCAGCCAAGGTTTTCATCACTCTCCCATCAAACCTTGGCTCTGGTAGGTGTACTTTTGCCTTATTTTTGCCAGAATCAAACCATCATGTCACTTTCAAACCACGCTGTTACATGTATACTCTACTCTACATCCTCTTCTTATTCTCCTTTATGTGTTTCAGTCATTTTCAGTCAAGTCTGACTCTTTGTGACCTCATTTGCTGTTTTCTTGGCAAAGATGGTAGTTTGCCATTTCCTTTTCCAGCTCATTTTACAGATGAAGAAACTGAGGCAAATGAGGTTAAATGACTTGTTCAGGTTCATATAGCTAGTAAATATGTAAAGCCAGAGTTGAACTCAGGTCTTCCTAACTCCACAACCAACACTCTATCCAATGCACCACCTAGTTGCCCATGGGATAGTGTTGTAATGTAAAATCCTTAAGGGTAGAGGTAGCCTTATTTTCCTGAATTTGTACCACCTGTACATAGAAGAATGCCAAGCACATAAATGCTTTTTCATTAATTTTTTGAGCTGAAATTAACTACTATGGAACTTTAAATCATAGCTCCTTCGGTATCCACACAGAACAAGCCTAATTACTCCTCCACATGTTCCTCTTTGTTCTTTGTTCTTGAAGAGGACCATGACATCAGGAGAGGATGTCATGACTTGTAGTGAATTGGATTTGTGAGGGAGGGCTATGCAAAATCACCAACCTCAATCTTTCCTCTAGAGCCATCTGGGTCCAGTGGCAAGATATACATTAGGATGACTGGAGATGGCCCTGGAGATGGCAGTCAGGATAGTGACTTGCCCAGGGTCACACAAATAGTAAGTGTCAAGTGTCTAAGGCTGGGCCCCAACTTCTCCACATGACAATCTTTTAGACAGATACTTCAAGGCAGTATTCATTATTATCAATGATGCTGGAGCCAGCTTGAACAACCCATGATTAAATTTTTAGTCTGGGCATTTATAGCTAGGAAATCAGCCAATGTTATTATTCAGTGTTTGAATTATTACTTTGTTGATTGTATACACTTAGGAAAATGATGAAGAAAATGTCAATAATGTAGATTAAACTCAGAGGCACATCATAGGTACATCCTTCCTACCCCTACTCAGAGAGCTAGCTGTTGAACATTTACCAGCACACCACTGATTATCATCTTGCCCACTCCTTCCCTCCCCTGCAACCCTCCAAAGAGGTTTTCTCTTCTTCACACTAAATGTCTTCATTTACTCCTAATCATTCTGATCTGGACATCCTTTAATTTGCTAATTCTTTTCCTAAAATGTGGCATCAAGAACTGGTATATTTTTCACCAAATGTGGCATAACCAGGAAAGGGGATAGCAGAAATTTCATTTTCCTCAAAAATTATACCTCTATCTATCCTTAAAGTCTCTTGAAAAGTATTGTTACATAGTAGATAGAGTTGATTTTGGAATCAGGAAGACTTGGACCCAAGTCCTATCTCAAACACAGTTTGGCTAGGTCACTTATTTCTCAGTATTCCCAGGTAACACTCTAATATTTAAAGTTGCAGATTGGTTGCAGATTTGCATTAGTAAGAGAGAATTTCCTCATTGTCAGTTCCTTATACCAATGGAGGAAGGTTATATTTGGAAATAAGAGTGATATAAAAGCAAAGGGTAGCAATGTGTGTGTGTATATATATGTATATTAATATATGTATGTGTATATCATTATATATATTAAATTTAAAAAATGATGGAATGCAAGAAATTTTGCAGACATAGAATCTTTAGGACTTGGTAATGACTTTGATATGAGAAATGAGGAAGAGGAAAGAGCCAGAGAGAATCTTGAGTTTTGCAATGTGGGACACTAGATAAGTGGGAGGTACCTCAGAAAGAAACTGAAATCAGATGGAGGAGCCAGTTTAGAAAGAAGAGCATAATGTCAGATGTGATCTGAATGCTAAGTTTGAAGTGTTGGTGAGACATTCAGGCTGTGATGGTCAGTAGGTAATTGAAGTTTAAGTCTGGAACAAAGAGTTGATGTAATGGTTAGAGATTAAAAACTTGGGAGTGATCTATGCAAGAGGTAGCAGTTAAATCTGTCACCCCAAATTTGTCAAGTATCTACTATGTGCCTAAAACTGTGCTTGACCCTATTAATAATAAAACCAAAAATGAAATAATTTCTGCACCCAAGGTATTTAAATTCTACTGGGGGAAGCTGGGGAGGTGTAGGGAGGATAGGAAAGGCTTCATGTAGGAAGAGGTTCTTTAGCAGAGCTTTGAAGGAAGCTAAATCTTCTGGGAAGCAGAGGTGAGGAGGGATAGCTCTCCATGCATGAATGACAAACTTTGCAAAGCCACAGAAATCTGTTAGTCAACAAGCATTAATAAATTTAAAAATTTAAATCTTACTTTAAAATTTAACAAACATCTTTTCTCTCTATCTCCCACCTGCTCCTTCTCCCAGAAACAACAACAAAAACAACACAACCCTTTAATAAGTAAGCATAGTCAAGCAAATCGCATTCCCACATTGGCAATGACCCAAAATGTGTATCCCACTTTATGTATCTAGTCTATCACCTCTCTGTCAGTAGGCTGGTAGTATTTTAAATCATTGGTTGTCGGGAGTTGTAATTAATCATTGCAATGATGAGAGTTCATTTTTACAATGTTTCTGCTATAATAAAAATTATTCTCCTGGTTCTTCACACTTTATATCAGTTCAAAGTGATTCCCCCCCAACCCCATTTATATAGATTTTTCTGTTACCTTCTGGTATGTGAGATGTCTCCCCTCATTCTTCTCCTTTTCTTCCTCATATATCTTTTCTCTCCTTTTCCTGTCTTTTAAGATAATCAAAACCTATCAAAAATCACTTCAAAGCCCTCTATTTTACTTGACCCATTCTATAACCCCTGCTGAATCATGGTTCTTAGGAGATACTTATTATCCACTTTACTATTAAAATGGAAACACTTCATTCTTATGAAGTCCTTTCTAATTCCTCACTTTTATTTACTTTTTAATGTTTCTCATTACTCTTGTGTTTCTTTTTTAATTTCAAAGTTTCTACTAAGTGCCAGTCTATTTTATCAAGAATGTTTGTAATTCCTCTATTTAACTATTTTCCCCTGTAGGATTATGATCATTTTACTGGGTAAGTTATCCTTGGTTGAAAGCATATGTCTTTTTTTTTTTTTTTTTTTGGTGAGGTAATTGGGGTTAAGTGACTTGCCTAGAGTCACACAGCTAGTAAGTGTCTGAGGCCAGGTTTGAACTCAGGTTCTCCTGAATCCAGGGCCGGTGCTCTATCCACTGCGCCATCTAGCTGCCCTGAAAGCATATGTCTTTTGAAACATTTTATTCCATGATCTCTACTTCTTTAATGTGATAGTTGTTAATTCCTATGTAATCCTGAATGTAGTTCCTTGGTACCTAAACACTTTCTTCTATCTTGCGGTACTTTTTATTTTATTTTTTGAGGCAATTGGGGTTAAGTGACTTGCCCAGGGTCATACAGCTAGTAAGTGTCACTTGTATGAGGTCAGATTTGAATTTAGGTCCTCCTGAATCCAGGGTTGGTGCTCTATCCACTGTGCTACCTAGCTGCCCCTATGTTGCAGTACTTTAAAAATTTTAATTTAATATCTATTTTTGTTATATTTTAAGCTCTGACCTGTCTCCTCCCCCCTCCCACTAGAGAAGGCCAGCCACCATTTGATATACACACATACATTTGTATATAGACATACATATGTGTGTGTATGTATGTAAACCCATACTATACATACTTTTATTTATCAGTTATTTCTCTAGAAGAAGATAGCATCTTCATTCATAGGTCATTTGTAATTGATTTGAGTAGTTATGATATTCAGAATAATAGTCATTCACAGTTATTCTTTGAAAATGTTGCTATTACATTATACACCACTTTCTTGGTTTTGCTCATTTCACTCTTCATTATTTCATGCAAATCTTTCCCTGTTTTTCTAAAATCAACCTGCTCACCATTTCTTACCACCCAGTAGTATTCTATCACAATTGTATACCACAACTTCTTTACCCATTCTGCAACTGATATGCATCCCCTCAATTTCCAATTCTTTGCCACCACAGAGAGGTGCTATGTATATTTAGAACATGTAGGGTCTTTTCCTTTTATCCTGATCACCTTGAGAAATAGTTCTAATAGTGGTATTGCTGGGTCAAAGGGTATATATAGTTTTATAAGTCTTTGGGCATAATTCCAGATTTTTCTTCAAAATGATTGGATCAGTTCACAGTTCCTCCAACAGTGTATTAGTGTCTCGATTTTTCCATATTCCTTCCAAAATTTGTCATTTGACCCTTCTATCATTTTAGCCAATTTTCTGCGTTCATTGTAATCTTAGCTATGTTGGTTTTATTTGTACAAAACTTTTAAAATTTAATTTAATCAAAATGATCTATTTTATATCTCACAATGCTCTTTATCTTTTGTTTATTCACAAATTCTTTTCCTATCCAAAAGTCTTTTAGGTAATATGTTCCATGTTCTTCTAGTTTACTTACATCTCCCTTTATATCTAGGTCATGTATTGATTTTGACCTTATCTCAGTAAGTAGTGTAAGAAATTGGTTTATTTCCAATTTCTGCCTGATTACTTTCCAGTTTCCCTAGCAGTTTATACCAAACAGTGAATTCTTATCTCACATTTGTCAAGCAAAAGATTACTATACTATACTATACATATTCACTAAAAGGTTTTAGTAGAACATGATGGAAAATACAGAGTATGGCTCAAACACTTTACCATTTAAAATTTACATAATAGTAGATTAGCAAGAAAATAAAGCATGATAAGGATAACAATCCTTGATCTTAAGTTATTAAAATTCCTTTTTAATAAACATTTATTATCAAAACTAAAAACAAAATCCTTAATTGTATATAAAGCAATAAACCTTTACAAAATGATTCTTTGAGAATGTGCCAATGTTAAATTACACACATTATAGATGACAGGTAAACAAACAAAAAGCAAAATGCAAACAGGAATGTTGGTTGTGCCCACCATCTTCTTCCTTTGATTTAGACACTCATCACACACTGTATGAAATCATCATATGGGAAATTCACAACACCTTGTTGAGTGCTATCCCTTTTTTGAAAACTGTCAGTGAGAGCTCTAAGTTTTACACAACAGGCAACGTAGTCATCAAAGGTTATCTTTCCATTGGTGCTGTATAATTTTGTAATTGAAGTCACTGCTTGGGGGCTCAATCTAAGTCCCATGGTCCCCGGCACTTTCTGCAGTTCTTGTGGGTCCACTGTACCACTTTCCGTCAGTGTCAAAGCTTATGAAATGTTTTCTCCAGCCATTCAACACAGCCCAAAGTTCCTTAAATTCACTAAAATCCATGGTTCCAGACATGTGCCTATCCAACATTGAGACCACAATCTGGAAGGCTCCAGGTTGAAAGGTTTATATCCTCTAGCAATGCCCAATTAGGTCAGACATCTCTACAACTCATCAGCATCTATCTGACCATCCAATCCGGCTGCAGCAGCAAAATAGCTGCATAACAGGTCCTGCATTTGTCCAGGGAAGGCCGGGCTTCTGGGGACACCTCTGTACCTGCCTTGGAAGTAACCAATTCTGCCAGTGCCAGGATACCCCCAGGTATGACACGATCACAATAGTGACCATGGCCATCTCCAAGTCGCTGCCTCCAGCCCCCTACTATACTATATATATTACTATAATAATTTACTATTGAGTATTATGTTTTTACTCTGTTCCACTGATTGACCTTTCTATTTCTTAGCCAATACCAGATAGTTTCAATAATTACCACCTTATAATACAGTTTAAGGTCTGGTACTGATAAACCTACTTCCTTTACACTTAAAAAAAATAATTTCCTTGATATTCTTCCAAATGAATTTTGTTATTATTTTTATAGCTCAATAAAATATTTTGGTGATTTATTTAAGATGGCATTGAAGAAATAGATTTGTTGAGATAGACTCATCATTTTTATTATATCAGTTCTGCCTACCCATACACAGTTATTTAAATCTGACTTTATTTGAATAAAAAATGTTTTGTAATTATATTCATGTAGTTCCTGTGTTTGTCTTGGTAGGTATACTACCAAGTATTTCATTCTGTATAAGGTTATTTTTAATGAGACATTTCTAACTTTCTCTTCTCACAGGGTTTTGTTGGTGATATATTGAAATGCTGATGATTTGTGTGGGTTTATTTTAAATTCTGCTACTTTCCTAGAATTACTAATCATTTCAACCAGCTTTTTAGTTGAATCCTTAGGATTTTCAAAGTATACCATCATATCATATCCCCCCCCTCCAAAAAAAAAACAAAAACAAAACTAGTTTTATTACTTCCTTGTTCATTCTGATTCCTTCAATTTCTTTTTCTTCTCTTATTGCTACCACCAGCATTTCTAATACGATATTAAATAATATTGGTTCTGATAGGCATCCTTGTTTCACTCCTAATCTTATTGATATGGCTTCTGGATTATTGCCATTACAAATAATGCTTTCTGATGGTTTTAGGTAGATGCTTATCATTTTAAGAAAAAAAAACCAGCAACTCATTTATACCTATGCTTTCAAGTTTTAAGAAAATAGAAATGTGTTCTATTTTGTCAAAAGCTTTTTCTATATCTACAGACATAATCATATGCTTTTTGTTACTTTTCTTGTTGATGTAATCAATTAATAGTTTTCTTTATGTTAAGTCATCCTTGGATTCCTGGTATAAATCCCACTTCATCATAGAATATAATATTTATGATAAATTATTGTAGTCTCCTTGCTTGTATTTTATTTAGGATTTTTGCATCTACATTTATTAGTGAAACTGGTCTATTCTTTCTCTGTTTTTTATCTTACTGGTTTAGGTATCATTACTATATTTGTTTCACAAAAGGAGTTTTTAGGATTTCTTCTTTGCCTATTATTCCTAATTTATTTAATATTGGAATTAGTTATCTTTAAATGTTTGGTAGAATTCACCCACAAATGCATCTAGTCCTGATATTTTTGGGGTTTTTTGGAAGCTTATTTATGGGCTATTCAATTTCTTTCTTTTTTTCTTTTTTCTTTTCTTTTTTTTTTTTTGTGTGTGTGTGTGTGGCGATTGGGGTTAAGTGACTTGCCTACAGCCACACAGCTAATAAGTGTCAAGTGTCTGAGGACAGAATTTATCAACTTCTTTTCATAAATTAGGTTTATTTAGATATTCAATATAATTTTCTGTTAATCTAGGCACTTTATATTTTGTGAATATTCTTTCATTGTACTTGTATCATTCAATTTATTGGCATGTAACTGGGCAAAATAATTCCTAATAATTGCTTTGATTTCATCTTCAGGTGGTATATTGACTGTGAGGGCCAAAATCTGATATACGGAGCGTTAATTGGGTGACTTGCCAGAATATTGGGGTCCCAGAAATATGAGAGACCCTTTAAGTTCACTCTCCCTTCTGAACTGCCCTTTTTAGATATTTCTCCCAGGCCAATAAGAAAGGAGCCTTACAGCTTTAATTTACAGAAGGATCAGATTTTATTACTTGGGAATTAATTAAACAACAAAGGTGAAACTAATAAAAATCAAAGATAAGGAAATAGGAAAAAAAGAAATACAGATAAATTCTCTTAACTCTAAACTTAGCCTATGCAATCCCCAGATCATTTCCAATTAAGCTAATTCAAAGGAATTTGGGGTTTTCTGTAATTAACTCACCGAAACCTGGAATGTCTACAGTTGCTCACACCACTGGAAGGGCAGAAGCCAGAGAGAGAGAGAGCTCATGTTCCAGAAGAACCTCCACTTCCCTTCAGGGAGCGTTCAATCTTTTCAAAAACAGCCTATGGAGAGTTCTCCTTTTGACCTCAGTAGCATATGGAACTTCAGAGTGGGCCTGGTGTGACTCCCCCAGATGAGTCAGCTAAAACTCCAATAATAATTTTTACCACAAATAATTTTTACTACATGACCCTTTTCATTTTGATACTAGTGATTTGTTTTTCTTCTCTTTCTTTTTAATTATATTAACCAATGGTTTATCTATTATATGGTTTTTAATCTCACCTTTAATTTTTAGGGTTCCAAATTTAGTATTTATTTATTCCTTTTCTAGTTTTATTTTTTTAAATTGTATACCCAGTTTATTGGTCTGTATTTTATTGATGTAAGGATTTAGAGACATGTTTTCTTCTGATTACTACTTTTGCTGCATCCTATAGGTTTTGATATGTTGTCTTATTATTGTCATTCTATTCAATAAAATTATTACTCATCTCTATGACTTGTGTTTTGAGCCACTGATTCTTTGAAATTAGGTTATTTAGTCTTCCTTCCTTCCTTCCTTCCTTCATTTATTTATTTATTGCAGAGCAATGATGTTTAAGTGACTTGCCCAGGGTCACACAGCTAGTAAGTGTCAAGTGTCTGAGGCTGGATGTGAACTCAGATCCTTCTGAATCCAGAGCTGGTGCTCTATCCACTGCACCACCTAGCTGCCCCCCTCTTCCATTAATTTTTAATTTGTGTTTCTATGATCTCCTATTAAATAAATTTTTATTGCATTATGATCTAAAAGGGATGCATTTAATATTTCTTCATTTAACTACAAAGTTTTTATGCCCTAATACACAGCCAGTTTTTGTAAAAGTATCATGTACCACTGAGATAAAGGTATATTCTTTATATTCTCATTCATCTCTCCAGATATCTATCATATATAGCTTAGGTAAGATTGCATTCATTTCATTGACTTCTTTATTATTTATTTTTGCTTATATTTATCTAATTCTGAGAGGGAAAGGTCGAAATCTACTGCTATCATATTTTTGCTATCAATTTCTGCCAGTAATTCATTTAGCTTAACCTTTAAAAATCTGAATGCTATAGCATTTGGTGCCTATAGGTTTAGTATTGATATTATTTAATTATCTAAGGTACCTTTTATAATAATGTAATTTCCATGTTTCTTTCCTTTCATTAAATCTATTTTAGCTTTTACTTTGTCTAAGATCATGACTGTTATCCCTGGGTTTTTTTGCATCAGCTGAAGAATAAGAAATTCTTCTCCAGCTATTTAATTTTACTATTTATCTGTCATTTTAAAATATGTTTCCTGTAAATAGCATATTGTTGCATTCTTGCTATTTTTTCTATTCTGCTATCCATTTCCATTTTATGGGTAAGTTCATCCTATTCACATTCAAAGTTATAATTACTAGTTGCATATTTCCCTCGATCCTACTTTTTCCTCACTGTTTATCCTTCTCTCTCTTTTTATCCTATTCTTCCTCAGATGTCTCATTTACTTCTTACTATCCATCCCTAATTTGTACCCCTTCTAAGAATCCCTCTCTTATTCTCTCCCTTAGCCCTCCCATTCATTAATTTATCCATCCTTCTAATAGTCCCTTCCTTATCCTTTCTCTTTACCCTCCTATTTCATGATCTACACATACTTCTAAGAGTCCCTCACTTATCCTTTCAGTCATTCTCCTATTTCTCTGTAAGTCAAGAATACTTTTATACCCTTTTATATGTATATGTTATTACCTCTTTAACCCAGTTCTGATGAGAATAAGATTCCAACACTACCAGTCCTCCACCCTCTCCTGTCTTCCACTGTGAAAGTTCTTTTAGTCATGCCCCATTTATATGAGATGATTGTTCCATTTTACCTTTTCCTACCCAATTTCATTTTTTTGGATCAACCTATCATACTCAACTCAACCCCAAGCCTACTATCTATGTATGCTCTTTCAAATTATCCTAATAATTATAACACTCTTAAGAGTTATTGATGGTGTTTTCCCATATAAGAAGTAAACAGTTTGACTCTATTACATTATACTTTGATTTACATATTTACCTTCTTATGTTTTTCCCAGTTCTTGTAGATCAAATTTTCTGTTCTGTTCTGGTCTTTTCCTTAAGAATACCTGAAAGTCCTTTAATTTGTTAAATATCAGTTTTTTCCCTATGTAGGATTATACTCAGCTTTGCTGAGTTATTCTTGGTTTCAGACTCAGCTACTTTGCTCTTTGGAATATCATGGTCTATGTTCTTTTTTTTTTTTTAAATGTAGAAGCTGATAAATCTTGTATTATACTGGTTATAGCTCCAGAGTATTTAAATTGTTTCTTTCTAGTTGCATGTAGTACTTTTTCCTTGACTTGGGAGCTTTAAAACTTAGCTATATGTTTTATGAGATTTCATGTTGGGATTTGTTTCAGGTATTAATTGGTGAATTTTTTCAATTTCTATTTTATTCTTTAGTGCTAAAAATTCGGTGCAACTTTCCTTAATGATTCCTTGAAGTACAGTCTAGATTTCTTTGTGATCATAACATTCATGTAGTTCAACAATTCTTTTATTTTCTTTCTCCTTAACCTGTTCTCTAGGTTAATCTATTTTTCTAATGAGATGTTTCACACTCTTTTCTATGTTTTCATTCTTTTGCTTTTTTATTTCTTAATGTCTTATGACATACCCAATTCTAATCTTTAAGGAGTAATTTTCTTCCATGAATTTTTGTTTCTCTTTTTCTAATTACTTTACTTTCTTTTTATAATTATCTTGATTTTCTTGCATTACTCTTGTTTCCCCCCCTAATTTTCCCTCAATCTCACTTATTTGATTTTTAGTCTTTTTAAGTTCTTCCAAGAACTTTTTTTGCTTGTGACCATTTTACATTTTTCTTTGAAGTAACTCTTTTGACTTCATTTTTTTTTCTTCTGAGTATGAACCCAGATCTTCTCTATAACCATAGTTGCTGCGTATGGTGGGGTTTTTTTCCCCTTATGCTTACTCATTTTTATCTAGTGGCTTATTTCTTGGCTGTTAATTTTATGTTAGAGTTGGGTTCTAGTTCCAAGATGTAGGAGATAATGTCTCAAACTTCAGGTTCTTTGTGCTGTTGTTTTCTGAGCTCTGTCTTGGCACCTGACCTCAGGTACTCTTCTCTGCTCCTACGTTGTGACTTGGGCCCTTAGCAACACTATCACCACAAATGTTTTTACTCTATGTGGTCACTACCTTGGCTATAAGCTTCAGTTAACCCTTCTGCCCCGGAACCAGAACCAGAAACTCTGCTGTACTGTGTGTGCCCAAACCCAGCACGGTCCACATCTCTAGACAATCACACTCACTATCATGTGCTTCTTCTTCCTTTCCCACAGCCACAGTATAGGACCACATCTGGTCAGTGTACATGATCCCTGTGTCCTGTGACAGCAGAGGGCTCTGCAATCTTCTCCTGATTAACCATCTGACCTCCACACTCTCTTTGCGGCAAAAGTTTATGAAACTGAGGCTGCCATTAACACACCTGCCCTCAGGATTTGTTGTTTGTTTATTGGTGGTATCTACCCTAAGCTATATTCACTTTAATCAGACCAAACCACCATTTCAGGAGGTCCATAAGGTTGTCGCAAATTGTTTTAGGCTGGACAATGACTTTATCCTGACTTTCAATTATGTTTTCTGCTCTAAATTTCACTTTGAGGCATTATTTTAAATTATTTGTGGGGAAATTTAGGAGAGCCAGGTAATTTCCTATTTTATTTCACCACCTTCCCAGAGTCCTCTCCCTTTGAAATACTTTATTCATTGATTTTAAATCTCTGAATTTGAGCTATGACATTTTTAGGAGTTTTTGTTTTAGGGTTTCTCTCAGTAGGTGACCAGCGTATTCTTGATACTTTTAATTTGCCCTCTGGTTATAAGAGGTCTGCTCATTTTTCACTTTTGATTTCTGGAGATGTGATATTCAGCCTCTTTTAAAATTTATCTTAAATTATCTCTCTCTTACATTTTCCAGGCTAGTTATTTTGAATACACATACCATGTATTTTCCTCTTCAAAAATTTAACCCAACCCAAACCTTGACTTTTATTTTAGTATTTCTTACTGTTTCATTTATTTCTGTTTGGGTCATTCTAATTTTCAGGGAGTAACAACTTGGGTCATTTTGTTAAACCTCTTGTTCTAAGCTGTTAATTGTCTATCCAAATCTCTACTACATAGATGGAGTTCCTTTTTCCAATTTTTTTCTCTATTACTCACATTTCAATTATAATACCAATTCAACTTATTTTAAAACTTTTACATAATTTCTTCTAAACATTCTAAATGATCTTATTGGTGTAGAAATATACCTGGGCCATACTCTATGCACATCTAGAGAAATCAAGAGGGCCAACCAAAGGTAGACTCTTGTAAAGACAATGAAGAGCTATCAAATTAGAAAAAGAAAGAATAGTTATATATGTAGGAACATAAAGAGGACATTATAATATTTCTAAATCCAATGGAGGAAAGATTAAAAGTAGAAAAAAATGTTGGACAATATCAAAACTGCAGGAAAGTCAATTAGTCTGAAAACAACAAAAAAATCAGATGTAGCGATTTAAAGGTCATTGATAACCCTGAAAGAGAAACAGAGTTGGAGCAGAGGCCAGATTTCAAAGGGCTGAAAAGAGGTGTTGGAGAAGGAGAGAAAAAAGGCATAGATAAATTCTTTAACACACACATATCATACATATTTTTCTAATTAATTAAATTAAAATTTTATATGTATATGTGTATAATTTATATATGTATACATATTTGTGTATGTGTGTATGTATACATAAACACATACACACATATATAAAATAAGGGCAGCTAGGTAGCACTGTGTGTGGATTGAGTGACAGGCTTAGAGTCAGGAAGACTGAAGTTCAAATTTGGCCTCACTTACTAGCTATGTGACTCTGGGCAAGTCCCTTAACCCCATTTGTCTCAGTTTCCTCTACTGTAAAATGAGCTGGAAAAGGAGATGGCATCCTACTCCAGTACCTTTGCCAAGAAAACCCCAAATCCAGTCACAAAGATTAGAACATAACTAAAATGACTAAGTAACAACAGCAACAATGTTATTTTAGACACACAGACACACACATGAAAGAGGGTGGACCAAATGTCACAAAGGGGCTTCAATATTTAATAACTCCTTTATTTTTGTTTTTAATTTATAATACCATAGCATCAAATATAGTATATATAGGCAATACAGAGATATAGAGAAAATAAAGAAAAAATAATTTTCAAAAAGTCATTAAAATATCAGCTCCCTTCATGACTTTTGGCCTATCCTGTATAAATACACACATATACAAAATATAAAACAAATGGAATATATGTGTGTACACATATATGTATATAAGTTTTACAGATATATATATAATCATATAATATACATATTTGCATACATATACCATTTATTTTTATATGCAGTGTTCCATACCTAGAACCTTCCACCTCTAAAAGGAAGAGAATTAGGTACCTGTTCAAGTCTCTTCTTTGGGGTCAAGCTTTATCATTAAAATTTGATAGGATGTGGTTTTATTTTTTTAATTGCTTTTCAACTTAAATTGTTATTGTTATTAGATTTGATATTTTTCAGGTTCTGCTTACTCCACTTTGCATTTGTTTATATAAATCTTTCTATACAGCCTTATAGCCATCATGTTCATCATTCCTTATAGCACAGTAATATTCCATTGTATTCATGTACCACAACTTGAGTCGTTCCCTTATTTATAGATATGTCCTTCACTCCAGTTCTTTACTACTACAAAGAGTGACTCTGTAAATACTTTGGTGTATTTGTGGCCTCTCTTTGTATCATTGACCTCCCTGGAGATTTGCACCAAGTAATGAGATCTCTGGTCCAAAAGGTATAGACATTTTAGTCACTTTCTTTGGATAATTCCAAATTGCTTTCCTGAATGGTTGGACCACTTCATAGCTTCACCAGCTGTACACTAATATGCCCTTTTCCCACAACCCTGCCAATATTGATTATTCTTCTTTATCATTTTTATGTAGTTATTTCCCCTCCACCCCCAAGAAATTTAGTGGTGTGTAAGAAGAGAGATAGAATAGTAGCTAGATATGGTAGATCTGGGAATATTTGTAGAGAGATGGGAAGGAAGTGAGATAGAGAAAAATGTTAGGAATACAAAGAAAAAAAGTGAGACAGTCGCTATTTTGAGGAACTTAATTCTAATAAGGGGAGATAACATATATAAGGGAATGGCAAGCAAGGAAAGGTGTTTTGGTATGGGAAGTAACAGGGATGGAGATTGGAATAATAATGCAGTCAATTGATGCTTCTTTTATAGAAGCAATTGTAATATTGATTATTTACAGTTTCTAAAGCAAGAGGTAGGTAGAGGAGTTTGGGAAAGTGTACCCATGGAAGAATAGAACATGTCCAGGGTGAAGAAGCATGGTTGGGTATGGGGCTGGATCAAGACAATAAGATATGACCCTGAGGTAACATGGTAAGATAGAAAGGGTATTGCTCTAGAGCCAGATAACCTGGATTTGAATCTTCCTCTAATACTGTTTGACCTTGGCCAAATCACTTAACCTACCTAAGGCTCATCTTTCTCATTTGTAAAATGAGGAGGTTGAACTAGATGGCCTCTGAGGTCCCCATCATCTTTAGAACTATGAATTCATGAATCCCTGGAGCAGATGTGAAGATGTATGTGAAGGCCAGAGTGAAGAAATGTGGTTGTTATGGGACTAGGGAGTTGACAAGGGAGTCAAACAATCCAGTTGAAGTTATTGGCCATGGATTTGTAGTGTGTGAATTTTTGTACATTGATGAATAAGAATCCACCCTGGAGTAGATAGAAGTGAAGAAATCAAGTTGTAGGAAGTTATTTGCAGAGAATTATTTATAGGTAGAGAATAGTGGAAGGCTGAGAATTATTAGAATCTAGGTAGGGTAGTAACTGGTGATGAACCAAAATGGCAGACAATGGAATTAAGGCTGCGTAGAGAGTCAAGGGAAGCCACAGGGCAACTTGCAGAGGGAGAAGGATAGGAAGCTGTGGTTGAAGACTGACATTTCAAGCTTCCTGATCTTGGAGGAAAGTTTCCTCCAAGATCATGTATTCTTAGGTTTGATAGTATCAATTGTGGCTAACGTGGGGTGGAAAAGGAGGTCAGAAGAAGCTGATGAATTAGGTGGTCAGGGTGTCATATAGAAGTCCTTGAGGATGAGGTGGGACAGTGGTATTTGAACCATTTGGGGGTTTATGATGATGCTCCGAGGAGGTTCACCAATAAATAAATATATATAATAAATATATTACATGGCAAATCCACAATATAGTTTTTGTTGTTGTTGAATGGGATTTTAGTAACAAAGGAAAATGCTGGAAACCACCAAAGTAGGGAAATTAAGGGATAGGAATTCCATGAGGAATTGAGAATACCCCTTCAGAAATACCAGTGCAGTCACTGAGAAAGTTGAGAGAGTGATTTGGAGCATGGTAGATGACTGCAACATAAATGAGGAGGTTTTATAGAAATGTATATTGTAGTATGGACTTAAAACAGAAGAAAGATGATTAGAGCACAATAGCAGAATCATAGCCTAGAAGTAGTAATGGGAATCAAAGGATATACTTGCCCTGCTTTCTGGACTTATGAGTTGAGGGAAGTGGAAGAAAGAGTGGCCTACATGAGAGAGATTTATAAGGGATCTGGTGATATTCCATTTTCTATATTCTAAGACCATTTCCAGCTTTGGCATTCTATGGTCTATGTTCTAAGATCTCTTCCTGAAGTGAAATATGAGTCTAATGTCTTCTGCATAATACATAGTGCATGAATGCATAGAACATAACACATCAGGAATGGAGGGAGGAGAGGATGCACATTGAATGGTAGAAATTCCAGTCATATTACTGACAATACTACTGTGTCTGTCTGGGAGAGGCCTAGCACCGTGGGAACTGACTCTTGGCTCTGGGAGTACTCTATGCTATAGCTCAACACTGAAATGGAAGATGAAGGAGGCATTAGAGGGGTGACTCTCTCTTGGTGTGAAGCAGTCCTTCCCACTCTCATTTCCTATTCTCTACCCTCCAATTGTGCTCTTTCTCCTTAGGCTCTCCTTCCTAAGAGGGGAGGGAGGGGAGAATGCTTAGAGTGAGGTGGCCCAGTTCAGTTTCACAGCACACCAATTAATTAGGAACTGAGACACACTGGGGTGTGGTGATACTAGAGTCTAAGATTCCCCCCACACCCTGAGTGAGCATTGGCTTGGCCTTCTGCCTCCAACCACCCTAACAGCCTTGGCATCTCATATTACAACCCCACCCATAAAACAATTTTCTGTCTTTGTATCTCTCTGTCATAGGATCTCTGTCTCTATATCTGTCTCTGTCTCTGTCTGCTTTCCCTCTTATTCTCTCTTTCTCCCTCTCTCTCTTTCTTGGTTGTTATTTTAAAAGTCACTAATAAGAAATTGGCAGAGAGTTTTCTCTGGTAGCTTTGTTTCACTTCCAGTTTCTACAGCAGAGTGAGCTAGTCTGATGCTGGGAGAGTCCACATGTTTATGTAGGGGAAGGGAGAAGAATGCAGAAGAATGAATATGCTCCAAATAGATATGAGGTTTAGAAAAATGTAACTAGCTTGGAGTCAGGGGATTAAGGAATACCTGGGGAGAATCAGAATGGTTCATGAAAGGTGACATCACACAGTGGAAAAAGAACTGTATTTGAAGTTAGAAGGCCAGAGTTTGTATGTTGGTTATTCTACTTAATACCTGTGTGGCTTTGGGCAAATTATTTAACTTTCTTGGGCCTTAATTTCTTTATCTGTTAAATGACTGTGTTCAACTAGACAACCTCTGAGGTCCCATTCAGGTATAAATCTATGATTTATGCAAGGTGAAGAGGGCATATCTGGGAGTCAGTAAGATTTTGCATCCAAGGTCTGCTACTATTTTTTTGGGGGGGCAATGAGGGTTATGTGACTTGCACATGGTCACACAGTGTCAAATATCTGAGGCTGGATTTGAACTCAGGTCCTCCTGAATCCAGGGTCAGTGTTTTAACCACTGTGCCACCTACCTGCCCTCCCCTCCTGTCTGCTACTATTTGTATACCTTGGCTAAGTCTCTTTCTCTCTGTGGACCTCGGTTTCCATATTTGTAAGATGAATGATTTGAATTACATGGTTTCTAAAGTCCCTTTATATACTAACGTTTTGTGATTCTGTATTCTTGTCTGACTTGGAAAGAGGACAAGAGGGCTATTTCACCCCCTCCCTCTTCTCCATACTCTGCAAATTTTAACACCCGTGAAATCATATTAGGTATTTTTGGCTAGGATATCATTCTGTATGCAGTTACTATTTCTAACAGTTTTTAACTCATATTTCTAGAGTATTTTAAGGTTGATACAATTATTTCTTCAAAATACCTCCCTGAGGGAGGCAGTGCCAGTATTTTTCTTTCACAGAGGAAGATAATAAGGTGATGTACTTGTTCACGATTCTAACTAAATATTGGGCTTTGCACTGGAATTGTGCGGATTATCATGTCGGGTTATCTGTGTATTTGCAAATGTTCTCATTATAATTCATTGTTACTGACAATGAATTTCTTTTCAATTCATTTTTTGGAAACATATAGGTCAGTTAGTCATCAATAAGCATTATTTAGGGATTACTATGTGCCAGATACTATGCCAAGTGCTGTGAACACAAAGAAAGGTATAAATATAGTCTCAAGGAGCTCACATTCTAGTTGGGGGGGGCAATGTGTAAATAATTGTATAGTCATATATACTGAGGAGATAGAAGGTAATAGGGATGGGGGAATAGGGAGGGCAAGAAAAAAATGTCTTGAAAAAGATGGGATTTTAGTTAAGTCCTAAAGGAAATCCAGGAAGCTAAGAAGGCCACTATAACTGTATCACAAAGTCTGTGGAGGAGAGTGAAATATAAGATTGGAAAGGTAGGAATGGGACTGGTTGAAAAGACCTTTTAAAGCCAAACAGGACTCTACATTTGATTCCAGAATTAATGAAGGGTCAATGGAGTTTATAGATTGGGGCAGAGTATGTGATATGGTCATTCTTGTGCTCTAAGAAAATGTATTTGCAGCTAAGTGTACCGTGGATTAGAGTAGGGAAAGACTTGAGGTGGGAAGATCCACCAGAAGACTATTTGCAATAATTCACATGTGTGGTAATGAGCAGATTGATGAGGTGGCTACTTGAGCAGAGAAAAGGGGAACATAGACAAGAGATGTCGTGGAGGTAGAAATAGCAAAATTTGATGACCCATCATCCCAGCAGCAAGTCCTCTGTTGACAGCTTCCAGAAGGGATTTTTAAGCAGTGTAAATACACTCTATTATCATAGTAGAGTTTGGCATACTCATATCTCCTTTCCACTTGGTCCAGCCAAATAATGTTCTAAAAATTAATCAGTGAAACTCTTATGATTTCTTGTTATGACTAGCCACCTAATAAAAATAATAACAACCATAAATAACCTTGGCCAAACAGTCAACAACTGTTGTAATGTCATTCCATTCTATTCTAAGGGCAGCCCATGGGATTGCTTATCTTTGTAGCTTCTGGACCTGTGTCACCAATACAGTCTACTTCATAAGGAGGGACTGAAGAATCAAGTTGTGAGAGGAGCATTACAAGAAGATGGTGATAAGGCAAGATCTGGTCTGCCCAGTACTTTGCAAATGAGAAAACAGATTGTTATGGGCAGAGAAGAGAATGGCATCAACACACTGTCTGAGTGGGAAGAGCCCTCAAAGGTCATTAAGTCCAAACCATTTCTAAACAGGTATCTTTCTGTTTACCTCTTTCTGGATAAGTGGATATCCAATCTCTACTTGAAGACCTTTGAATGATGTGAAGTCACTACTTCCATACCACTTTGGAATTGCTCTGGTTGTTTAGAAGATTTTTCTTTACATAGAGCTAAAGTTTACTTTTTAAATTCTCTTCTCTGAATTCCTCTTGGGTTTTTCTCCTAGAGCCAAGCAAAACAAGGTGAATTCTTTTCCCCTAAATACAACAAATGCTTGAAGACAACTACCCCTGTAGCTAATTCTTTTCTCTAGGCAAAGCATGCCTAGTCCCTTTATTAGATCCTTGTATGATGAACACTCCAGTTTTTTTCTACCTTGGTTATTTTCTGGGCACACTTCAGGTTGTCTGTGCCCTTATAAAAATGTATTGCCCATCATTGAACACCATCTTTTATATTAGTATTGCAGCAGAAGACAATATGACAGCAGCAGCTAGGTGGCACAGTGAATAAAGCAATGGCCTTGGATTCAGGAGGACCTAGGTTCAAATCCGGCCTCAGACACTTGACACTTACTGTGTGACCCTGGGCAAGTCACTTAACTCTGCCCAAAAAAATGTATTGCCCATCATTGGACACCATCTTTTATGTTAGTATTGCAGTAGAAGACAGTATGACTATCACTTCCCTAATTCTGCACGCTCTGTTTCAATGAACACAACCTAATCCCCAGCACATTAACTTTTGGAACTGCTGTGTCACTCTGTTGATTCAATTGAGTTTATAGTCTACTGGAATATAATGATATGGAGGAATTATAGAGGGGAGATGTCAGAATGGGAAGAGGAGAAAAAGGACAGATGAATTCCATGATGACGAGTCATTTAAAGCTATGTTGCAAGCATAGCTTTTCTGTCCCCAGTGGCTGTATCTAAATAAAGAAAATCTCATAACACAGAATCACAGGATTTCCTAGTTGAAAGGGACCTCAGAGATCAACTGTTACCTGGAAAGGAATATCTTCTATAATGCCCCCAGCAAATAATAATCTAGCCTCGACTTGGAAACCTTTAGCAATGAAGAACCCACTCCTTCCCAAGATAGTTCCTTCCATTTTTGGAAACCCTTAATTGTTCAATAGCTTTTCCTTACATGAAATTGAAATTGGCCTCTCTGTAGCTTCTACACATTGCTCCCGATTTTATCCTCTGGGTCCTGATGGAACAGGTCTTTCTTTCATATGAGAGGCTTTTACCTATTTCAAGATAACTATTCCATCCCATTGCTTCCCAAGCTTCTTTTAGTGTTCTTCTCTTTTTCTATATCATCCTTAATCACATTCATCATATGCTTGTTGTTTACAAAGATTTTGTTTGTTTATTTTTAGAATTGCCAAAATAAATACCTCATACTTCTTTTTTTGTGTTGCTTTGGATTACATTATTTCTGTATGTTTGTTTGTTTGCTTTTGCAGGGCAATGAGGGTTAAGTGACTTGCTCAGTGTCACACAGCTAGTGTCAAATGTCTGAGGCTGGATTTGAACTCAGGTCCTCCTGAGTCCAGGGCCAGTGCTTTATCCACTGTGCCACCTAGCTTCCCCTGATTACATTATTTCTAATGTGGAACCATTTCATCTAAGATGGATTGTTGTTTTATGCCCTTCATCCTCAAAGAGGACCTGGATATCAGGGTAATGTATTGACTTTTACCCAATTAGATTTAAGTGAAGGAGGACTTACAAAGTCACCAGCCTCTCCCTCTCCAACAGAGCCATCTGGGTCCAGTGGCAAGATATACATCAGGACAACTGGAGATGACCCTGGATGTTTAAGGCAATTGGGGTTATGTGACTTGCCCAGGGTCACACAGCTAGCCAGTGTCTGAGGTGAGATTTGAACTCAGCTCCTCCTGACTCCAGGATCAGTGCTTTGTGCACTGCACACCTAGCTTCCCCTATAAGATGGATATTTCTGGGCTAAATGAGATATTGATAATGATGGTAGTGGTGGTAGCAGCTGCAGTGGTGGTAGACATGAAAATATTTAAGTACTAAATTTTCCTTAAAAATATTCTTTGCCAAAAAAAATATTCTTTGCCCCAGTGAGTGTTTCATTTTTTTTACACTGGGAAAGGAATAAAAACCATTTGATTAATACATCGATAAGAATTTATCGAGTGTTTACTATGTGCCGGGCACTGGCAACTGAAGGACTTGGAAATACCTCCAGCAATGGAGGACACTTGAGTTGAGTCTTAAAAGAAAATATAGAATCTAAGAGATACAAGTTCATTCCATGCATGGGAACCAGGCAATGTCAAGGCATGGAGATGGAATATGGGACATAATGAGTGATGAACAGTAAGTCACTATGCTTGAACATTAGAGTGTGGGGAGTAGAGTAACACATAATAAGACTGGAAAAATAGGAAGGGTCAAGGTTGTGAAAATAAAAATATCATTGGAGGTCTCCAAGCAAGGACTCAATAATGAATACTTGGTGAAAATTCTTTCATTCATTCAACAAAACACTTATTAAACATCTACTGAATGTAAGGCACCGTGCTAGCTTCTGGAAATACAAAAAATGTATTAAATTATATAATTTGTGCCCTCAAGGATCTTATAAACTATTGACTGCAGGATTTTTGTGGGAGAGATATGACATGTTCTTAGATAAATATCATATATGCTTGGCAATAATGGGGCAAATGAAAGATCTGGACAAAATGTTTAAATTTTTTTAGGAGACAAGGAATACTTTATGCTGGAGGGGAAAAGGAAAGACTTGACAGAGGAAGTGGTCCCTGAGCCAAGCCTAGAGGAAAGACGTACAAACAAACAAACAAACAAGCAAGCAAACACACAAAATAAATAAATAAACTTAGAAGAATCAACTTTTAAAGAAAATGTCATAAACAGGTTAAAAAACCCTACAGAAATACATTTGGAACAATCTAGTAGTATTTCATTAAGCAATAGTAAAGGCTGATAATGGGAATATAACAGTGGATTTACCAAATATAATAGAAAGTCTTTTATATCCTGATGGAGCTTATAAAGTGGCTAGAGGCCCTCCATAGGTGACATCTGTATTAACTGATCCAACACAAATAAGGATCTAACTGGTGCCTAAGTCATGTGGATTTATTTGTGGAAATGGAGTTTAAGATAGCAATTCAGGACTTGGTAATCAATGTAGGTTATGCAAGGAAATAGGAGAAGCTGTGTAACACAATACTGCAGGCTATATAATTTAGTATATACTAAATACATAGCAAAAAGTGATCTAGTAGCTAGAAACATACATCAGAGGTTCACTATCAACTTGACTGAATTATAGAATATGTGAAAGGCAGTAAGTGCAATAAAGTTAGAAAGGTAGCTTGACATTAAATTTGTGGGGGTCTTTCAATACCAGATTAATGAGTTTGTCTTTTATCCTAGAAGCAATAGAGAGATGCTGAATGTTTTTCATCAGAAGAATGATATGGTCAGACTGGTGCCTTAGTAAATTACTTTGGAAGCCATGTTTTACACAGCTCTGAGAGGAGAGAGTCAAGTAAGAAGGCAAGCCTTCAAATTAGGAGGTTATATCAATGGTCCAGGAGAGAATGAGGGCTTCCTCAGAGTAGTAGCAGTGTGAGTGAGATAAGAGAGAACATGTGAAAGATGAAGAGGTAGAATCAATAGGACTTCGCAACCAATGGGACTTGAGGGGTGAAGGTGAGAAAAGAATTGATAACTTTGAGGTTTTGAATTGCAATGACATTGAAGATGGTACTACCAACACCAGAACTAAGCAATTTGAGTGGAGGGGCAGATTATTTCCTGGGAGGAAGAGGGATTTGGAGAGGATGGCTGTAGTTTTGTTTTGTTTTGTTTTACTTTAGTTCTAAATTGGGTTGGGTGGGATTGGTGGGAAAAGCAAGTCAAGATGTTCAGTAGCTAATTGGATATGTTGATGACTATAGCTCAAAAGAGAAATAAGGGCTAGAGATTATGTTATTTATACATATATGCATATTTATATACACATATACCCCTATATATGTGTATATGTATAGGTATACACACAAACATACAAGGATAGGGATTAGAGAAAGGAATCAGACCCATTAATTCATTGGTATAGGGAACTTTCTATGTGAGAACACTCTTACCAATGCCAGTTACCACTTTCTTTGCAACTTACAGTCTAAGTTGCGTAGAGAACTGAAAAGTATATGTATGTATGTATGTATGTATGAGGCAGTATGAGCCAGGTAAGTCAAACCACTACCTTGGCCTCCATTTCTCCCTCAGACCCTCATGGAGATATGTGAGTACTTTGAACTCAAAGAGCCTTGGAAATAGCAATGCTTTCAGTCTAGTGCCTGTAGTCATCATCCTGAGAAGCAACTCCTGTGAAGATGCAGTATGGCAAACAACCACATATATGTAAGATCCAGAGAAGAAAGTTCTTTGGCATTGTCAAATGGTTCATCAGAAACTGATATGATTTTATCAGTACCAATAATATTAAAAGAGATGCATAGCATCTGCTTTGCTGCTGCACCATAAGGACCATAGGACTTTTCTATATGATTTGCAGCTAAAATCTTCTGTATATGTTTTCTCCCTCATTGGAATATGAGCTCCTTGAGAGAAGGGTATGTCATACTTTTGTTTTTATATCCCTAGTACATAGCACATTGCTTTGTGATAAGTAAACATTTAATAAATGCTTCATTCATTCATTCATGTTCATGTGTATGTACCCATATCTGATTCCCATGATTTTGTACAAGTGGTAAGTCATTTCTGGAATACACTATATCTTAACTCTCAACTAATAGAATCCCTAGTTTTCCAAAATGTATATATGAATATGTGTATATGTATATATAGAGAGATGTAGATATGATTAAGAAACAAGGCTTATACAAAAAGATAGTAATGATATACACTATGCACAGATAGATATATATGCATTTAGATAGATAGATAGATAAAGGCTATGATTTAATTGATTTAGGAAGCTTCTAGATAAGGAAACCCTTCTCTACTAATTGTGATTGGCATCTTTTCTGAAGCATATCTTAGAGATTTACCAAGAGCACTGAAAGGTTATATAACTGGCCCAGTGTCACACAGCTAGAATGTGTTAGAAGTATGATTTGAGCGCAAGTCTTCCTGCCTCAGAGGCTAGCTTTATGCATTGTACCATGACTTCTCCTTCCCCTTATCCCTTTTGGGAATAAAAGGCAAGGTCATCTGGTGAGATGAGGAGTGAGAATAGAGTTGGAAGCTTAAGGCTTACAACAGTCATTGTGGAGAATGTGATAAAGGCACTCAGAAATAAACAGAAAGATTCCTTTGTAGCAATTAAGGTTCAGTTGAAATTGGACCCAGGCAACAATTTCACATCTTATTGCCAGTAATGCTATTGGGTCAGAAGTAGGGACAGTAGTTTGTATTGTTCTGGGGTTGAGGAATAGTAAGGAGTAAATAGTAGGAAAGACAAAGGAAGAAGGACAAAGGACAGTGCCAAGATCAGGACTGTAGCATGATGCAATGTAAAGATCACTGGACCTGTAGTTAAAGGTAAGATTTAGGTTCAAATATTGCCTCTTCTATTTTCTACCTATGGAACTCTGGGCAAGTTATCCAAATCCTCTGGGTCTTAGTTTCTTCATTTTGTAAGGTGAATGGATTGGATTTCATAACTTCTGACATTCCTTTTCACTATTATCTTTTGACTATGACTATGAAGGAAGGAAAGAAAGATCAGAACAGGGGTGAATAAACTAGGAGACACAGAGAGACTGTGGAACCAGAGGTCATGATGAGGGGTTGGGGATTTTGTAGAGAAGGGGCCTATTCAGGTAAAGATTGTGCTAGCTATCCTTGAAGACCATTTCTGGTTCTGAGACACCACAATTCTGTAATTTACCCTTTTTGTAATTCCTCTCTTTGATGAAGCAAAGGGGGTCTTTCTCAGTATCCTGTCCTTTAACATCAGCCATGGCTACTCCCTAAACCTGACCCTGATTTTGACCCCACCACTTCCCCAATCCTCCAGAGTCTCCATTCCATCCCTGGGATTTCCAGGCTCACAAAAAGATTAGCAGAGTGTTGAGTGATTCACCTCTGGATCCACAGCATTCCTGAGCTAAAATGGAAAGAACCCCAAAAGTAGTGTCCATCTGGAACATTCTTCTAATAGGTAGACTTCCTAAGCATTCTCCAACTGGTTCTCTTCTCTGAGAAGAATGTCTTAGTTTGGTCCATCCTAAACAATTTTTTGCTCAATTTTGTAAGTTTAAAAGGCATTTACATTACATCCTCTAATCTAGTCAGAAGAAAAGCAACTCCCACAATCTTTCCTCATAATTTAGATTCTTTAGCCAGTCAATCATCTCACAGCCATTGGTTCTGCCCTCCTCTTAGGCATGGCTTCCCTCACTGGAAGTGGATTGGTGAGTGCCACATCTTGGTAAAGGTGAGGAGGTTCCAAATGGCAGATTCAGTCAGTGCCAACAAGAATATTCAATTTCACAAGCATCAACAATTAACATTTAAGAAGCAAGATATATTTGTTCTGCCAAGGGTCTGAAGCATCTGTCCCTACTGAAAGTAGGGACTTTAGGATAGAAATATGGATAAGGGTCATCTGGTATTCTAAGGTTTAGAGAAAAATAGAATCAGGGAGGCATAGAAGTTAAAATCCTGTTGTACCTTACTTATTTATATCCAGATTTGACTTTAGCAGTGACTGAAAACTGGAAATGATCCTAGAGGTTATAAAAATACAGTTATAGAATACAGACTGTCAGAGCTAGAAAAGATCCTGAAACATCAAATGTGATAGCTGGAAGGGACATTGAAAGATCGAATATCAGAGACTGAAAGTGAATATCCAGATGAAATGTTTCATTTTATAGTGAAAGAGAAGGGAGAAAACAGAAATCCAGGGAATAGTGCTTGCTCCAATATATACAACTAAATTAATGTCTCCTGACTCCCAGACTAGGATTCTTTCCATTATACCAACCTGAGCATCAACAGTAATTCTACTGGTGTTTCTCAGCCACTGGTTTAGTGGAATCATAGGCTGGCAACAAAGTGATGGACTCTTGTCATTTGGGCAATATCCTGTTTAAAGTGGGCAGATGTTTCAAGCTCATGAGAGTGCTTATTAATTTTTATATTATTATATATAATATATATTTATATATTATTTTTCATATTATTTATTTATTTATTTCATTTAAATGAAATAAAGTCATGTATTTGTTTTAAAAGAGAAAGACCCTGTGGTCTAGCCTTTGAATCTGGAGTCTTGGGTTTGAGTGCCACACCTACCATTGTATTAATCTGGATGAGGCTTTTTTTCTTGATGGCATTTTTTTCATCATTAGGGCAATTTCCAGCTCTGACAATGCTATAACCTCATTTCCCTTCCAGAACTGACATTCTATATTCCCAGACTCCTTCTAAATATAACATTCTATGTTTTCATCTAGCTCTGATATTCTATATTTTCAGGTCCCTTCCATCTCTTACATACTCTGTTTACAAGGAATGGTAGGTAGAGACAATGCCATACATTGACTAACTTTCTTCTTTCTCTTGAATTCTGGGATTTTCTCTTGCAAAACTCTGGGCCCAAAGGACCATTAATAAAGGTAAGATACAAGCCATAAAGGATTTCTGCATTTTAGATAAGAGGAAATTGGATCTCAAAGAGGGGAAGTGGTTTGTTCTGTTTAGCACTTGTCCAATTGATGAAAAAATGTGGTACTAGAGCCCAGATCTCCTGGTTCTCAGTTAAGGTCTCTTTCCTACTATATTTATATTTTTGCCCAACAGCACAAAATCCCTCCATTCTAGGGAAGTAGCCACTATCTGTTTGGGATCTGCTACTTGGGTATGTTCTCAAATATGTCCTATGCCATGGAAACTGCTGTGCACATTCATCAGCACTGCTCTCAACAAACTGGTTTATATTGTTAATGATGGCTTTTAGAGGAAGGATGGTGCAACTCCAAGGGGTGGAGCTCCTCTCGTATAAAATAATTGACTCCCCATCGGCCTTGTTCCCTGTCAGAGCATCCGGTTAGCGATGCAATGTGCCAAGTCAACTCGTAGACGCTGTCTTGTGAGACCTGTCCTGACAATGAAGAGTTCAGCCCTATTTGTTCTATTCATCCTGGCCTTGGGCTGCATCCCAGGTGAGTGCCTTGTTGCTTGCCAGGGGTAGCTCTGTCCACCTGAGATAGGGTGTCCATACATAATGCCACCCAAAGAAGGGACTTTATAGGATCATAGGGTAAAGAGTTAGAAAATTTTAAGGCTTGTGAAGATCCAGTGAGCTCATTCATCTGAAAGGTTTTGTAAGCCTTAAGGTACTATGCAAATGTCAGCAGTTGCTATTATTCAAGACATATCTAGTCAAACTCCTTCATTTGACAGAGGGGCAGAGACCCAGGGAAGAGAGGTTTTTGGTTGAATTGAATTACCCAAGGTCTGCAGCAAAATCAGGTTTAGAACCTGGTTCTTCAGAGCTTTGATCCAGTAGGCTTTCCTCTCTCCCATGGGGTCATTCATTCTTATAAGAAGGTAAATCATTAGCATGCCAAATATCTTGTGTTTCTTTGTCAAACTTGCCTATATCTTGAATAAATATTAAATTTAATTCAGTCAGAAACTTGGTGATAAAAAATTCTAGGTTTTTTTTGGGGGGGGCAGGGAAGAAGGAAGAGGTGGCAAATAAGATGTTTTTCTTTTCTTTTCCTTGCCTTTCTTTTCTCTCTCCTTTTCTTTCCCCATTTTCTTTCCCTTTCTCTTTTCTTACTTTCTTTTATTTCACTTCTCTTTCCTGAAAGAAAGTTCCCTTCCCTTCCCTTCCCTTCCCTTCCCTTCCCTTCCCTTCCCTTCCCTTCCCTTCCCTTCCCTTCCCTTCCCTTCCCTTCCCTTCCCTTCCCTTCCCTTCCCTTCCCTTCCCTTCCCTTCCCTTCCCTTCCCTTCCCTTCCCTTCCCTTCCCTTCCCTTCCCTTCCCTTCCATTCCAGTCTGTTCCATTCCATTCTGTTCCCTTCCCCTCCCTTCTCTTCTCTTTTCTTTCCTTGCTTCTCTTCTCTTTTCTTTCCTTGCTTCTCTTTTTCTTTTTCTCTCCTTTAATTTCTTTCTCTTATCTTTCCTTCCCTTTCCATGACTTTCCTTTAGACCTCGTGTAGCACATTCTGCTTACTCTCAAATATCTTTTCAATTTTTTTTCATGTTGTTCCGTCTCTTCTTGGCTATCTTTGCCACCATGGGGAAATATAAAATATCATCAAATGGTTCTAGGATTAGGTCTGGCTCAGAGATTATTGGTGGGCAGGGAGAGGGTTCTTGAGTTGTCCATAACTTGAACCAGATGCTGAACCGTGACAATTGATTTAACAGAAGGTGGGAGAGTGGTCTTCTGAAAGACCGTACTGGGGGTAGGAGAGATTGATCTAGAGAAAAGGGAATGAACAAAGTAGGAAGTGCCAGAAACTTCAGCACTTGGAAAGCATGAAGAATTGTGCTAAAATGTAGTAAGCCATGTGCAAAAATGATGCCTCTCCTGTAGTGGTATTGCATTCTCTCACTTTGGAAAGAATGGAGGACCAAAAGAAATTATTGAATACCTGCCCATCTTTTAAAAATCAGCTAAAATGACATTAACCATCTTCAGGAAGCCTTTGCTGATCCCCAGAGCTAGTAATAATAGTAACTCACATTGCTATAACACTTTAAAGGTTACAAAGAGCTTTCTGTATCACAGTCCTGAGAAATAACCAGTGCAAGTATTCTTATGAAATGGAGGTCAGGATAGTGGATTAAAAAATAGGGTGGACATCGTCCAATTTTTAATCCGAAAATTTTAAAATCCTCCTAAACATTTATAGAATTCTGGTAACAAAGAAGGGTAAGACGTGGGAAAGAAGCAAGTACCCCAGCTCCTCTTAAGGGGCTAGAATGTCCTGGGAACACCTCTGCCTTTCCCATTGTGTATGCCTTTTCTTTCTTTTGAAGTTTTGCCCTCCTTGGCTTTTCAAATTTTCTGCCAATGGGAGCCCTAGGATAGTGAGTCAACATGGGGATAGGGCTCATCCGGTGGGCCCTCCTCCAAGTTCAATTGCTTGTGCTGCGATGTGAGATCAGAGGCAGCTGTTCTGAAAAAGCTGGATCCCCCAAGGAAAACCAAATTTCCCCAATCTGGCTGAGAGAGGACTGGATTGGGAGTTTAGACACTTGAGTTCTAGGCCCTGCTTCAATATTAATTCTGGACCTCTGCTTCCTCAATAATAATGATAATAATTAGCACTATAGAGAGTTTAATCTTTGCAAAACAATTTACAACTATCTCAAGCCTCATAAAAACTCTAGTAGGTAAGTGCCATTATTATCCCGATTTTACAGTTGGGGAAACTGAGGTGGACAGCAATGAAGTAAGGGATATGTTCCCTGGATATTGCCCTGATAGTTCTAACCCTTACTAGCTTTGTAACTATGGGAGAAGCCGCTTAGTAAAGAAGGGATAAGAATTCTTATACAGGTAGTTATGAAAAAAGTTTTCTGTGAACCTTAAACTAAAGTTCTAAGAGAGAGGAGCTGTTATTATTATTCTAATTTTATATAATTAAGAGCAGAAGCAAGGTACGACATTTTCAAGGGAGAAATTGAGGGCCAGAGTGGGGTGAGTATTGACTTGCCTGATCTCACTTAGCCAGTCCATGGTAAACACAGAACTCGAACTCAGGTTTTTTGCCTCCAAGTCAAACAAATCCAGTGCTTTGTAGTAACCTTGTTTAATTATGACTCTCTTTATTTTAGTATTTTAAGTTTTACAAGGCTTAATAACCCTGAAAGGTATATAATACAGGCATCATTATTTCATTTTTACAGATGAGGAAATTAAATGACTTGTCCAAGTTTACTGGACTAAGAAGCTCTAAAATAAGACGTAGATTCAGGATTCTTAGTTCTAATTCCCCCTCCCCACCCCCCACTTTTCTCTATGTCAAACTACTTTGTTTAACTGTGGTTGGGTATGGGGTTGATGAAACTGCTGTTAGGACACAGGCCCAAATGGAGTTTAGAATACATATTCTAATTGAAACAGAGGCTACCTTATATCTATGTTTTATTGTTGTTCTGTCATTTTCAGTCATGTCCAACTCCTTGTGACTTCATGTGTGGTTTTCTTGGCAAAGATACTGCAGTGGTTTTCCATTTCCTTCTCCAGTTCATTTTACAGATGAGGAAACTGAGGCAAACAGGATTAAGTGACTTGTCCATGGTTACAAAGCTAGTTAAGTGTCTGAGGCTGGATTTGAATTCAGGAAGATAAATCTTCCCAACTCCAGGTCTGGCACACTATCTATCTAGCTACCCCTTATGCCTAGGTGGAAAGCAGAGATTTTGAGTGAGCTAAAGTTTTGAGCCCTTTAGCTAATCGTGAGTTTTGAAAAGCAAAAAAAATGGCAAAGTGGAAAGAATGCTCTATAAGTTGTAGGATGACAAATTTAGAGCTTGAAGGGACTTTAGGAGTCTTTCATACTTTATAGATGAGGAAAGGGAGGCCAAGAAGTTATGTGGCTTTCTCAAGGTCACAAAACTTGTAAGTGACAGGGGCAAGATTCAAACTTGGTTACTTATACTCCATATCCATGTTTATTTCCACTGTGCCATGATAGCCCATGGTTTTTTCCTGTGTCAAAGTAATGGCTTGAATTCATTGATCTCCAAAGCCCCTTCCAAATCTAGGAATCTATAAGTTGTTAGACTTTCTTGGGAATGAGTCTAATCTATTGGAACAGTGCTTGCATTTTAAAGTTCCATGGAAAGAAGGTGTTATATGTTCAAAAATATTTCTGGGCCATACTAGCACGTATTAGCCACAAGACACTGTTCAGTACCTAGGGAATATATACACATATTAGGTATACAGTGCACTCATATACATATACTTGCAAGTGTGTATCACACACACCCACATAGGCAGATGTATGTACAAACATACATATGTACATATATGTATGAGACTCTTCTCTGACCTCAGGAGCTTGCTCTGGTTTACAAAAGTTTACAGAGCATTATCCACATAAAATACTTTGGAGGAAAGTGTATAAATACCATCACACCTATTTTACAAATGGGAGAACCAAGGCTCCCAGGAGAGTACTGATTTGTCCATGGTTACATGGCTAGGAAGTATCAGATCTGGGATTCAAACCCTGGTCTTCTGATCCCATATCTAGGGCTATTTGTACTATTCCAAAATGTCTCTGGAGAGGACAGAAAATTTAAAGTAGGAATCCAGATTACTGTAATACAAATTTGACTGTGAGAAATGCTTAAGAATATTAAGTGCTCTGAAGTCAGATGAGGGAAAGATTACTTTAGACAGGTAGGGAAGTTGGAAGGAATTAGGAAAAGTAGCATCAGATTGGGCTTTGAAGGTCAGTCAGTTATAGTTTCAACAAGCAGAGAAAAGGGAGGGGCAGAGATTAGGAGGAAATGCTAAGGGATCATCTAAGTGTTCATGCTATAAAGCTCTAGTGGGCCCCACTGGCAACACTCACTTTGGGGGAGTGCTTGACTGTGTTCAGAAGTTATACTGTCTGTGAATTATGTGCTTTTGATGATTTAATTACCTTATCTTCTGCATCTCTGCTTTTTTCCCAGATGTTGCCAGTGAAGATGAAATTCAGGTTAGTCCAGCTTTTCCTCTTTTCATTGATTCTATTCCCAGCTCCCTGAAGACAAATGATTGGTGATGGACATCTGGGTGTTAACACCATTCATCCTACTGAGAGGTGCTAATGGCCTATGTCAAAAACATAAACATAGCTCCTTCATGACTGATTCATGAACAGACCTATACAGGGCACTATGGGTGTCTACAAGGGTTACATCATAGATCTGAGAACATCAAGTGTTAAAACTAGAAGGGAACCTGGAACATAGAATACTAAAACATAGAACCTAGAATATTAGAGCTTGATGGAAACTTACAATGCAGACAAGAGATGTTAGAGCTGGGTATAGCCTTAGGACACAGTACAGAGGATCAAAGAAGGATGGAGTTCTAGAACATAGAACATAAAAAAAAAAAAAAACTTCAGAGCTGGTAAGTTCTTCAGAACAGAATGTTCGAGTTGAGAGGGAACTTAAAACATAAACTGTCGGGACTTGGAGGGACCTTAGAATATAAAATGTTGAAGCTAAACCTGGAAGGGACTTAAGAAAATAGAATGTCATAAATGGAAAGGATGTTAGGAAATAAAATTCTAAAGCTGGAAGGGACCTTAGGAAATAAAATGTCAGAGGTGGAAGGGACCTTAGAACATAGAATGTTAGAGATGGGAGAGACCTTGGAACACAGTCACTCAGATGGAAGGCATTACAAAACACAATTCCCATTTCTGTAGTGGTTTCAGGTTTACAACATGGTTTCTTTATAATGACCCTTATCAGGTAGATATTAGCATCTATTTTACACTTAAGAAAAGGAAGAGGTTCAGTTATTTGCTTGGGATTATACAGCTTTCAAATTTTAGCACCAGGATTTGAATTAACTTCTCTCCTGTGAGTCCATTTCTCTTCTCAGTATATCACAAATCCTCTTAGAATGTAAAATATCTTATCATACAATCCTGAATGTTAGAACAGAAAGAAACCTTAAAAACAAGATGCTAGAGATGATGAAGAGCTTATTATATTAGAGTTAACAAATGTCTGTTGTTGAATTGAGTTAGACTCTCTTGACATCCCATATATATCAATCCATTCATTTTACAAATGAGCAAAATGAGGACCACAGAAGTGGAATGATTTGCTCAAGGTCACATGATAAGTGAAAAGGATGAGACTCAAATCTAGATCTCCACATTCCCAGTTAAATTCAATTACCGCCTTCTAAGGTGAAAGAGGTGGATGAAGGATCTAAGTTCTCTGCATGGATTTTTTCTAAATTAGTCTTACTAGTCTATTTCATTGAAGTTCTTCATTTGAGTCTATTTAGAATATTGACTTTTTCTTATTCACACTTTTTTGGTGATACTGGTGATGATACAGAGAGAAAATTTATATATTGTTTAATTTATACATTGTTTAAAAATACCTATGAAGTAGCATGTTGTAGTGGAAAGGGCACTGAATTTAGGATCAGAGGTTTGGGGGTTCAAAGCCTGCCTCAATCATATGCTACTTGTGTAACCCCAGATAAATCACTTAACATGATGTATGGACGTGGGCAATATCATCTCTCCTGTTCCACATCTGCAAAATCAGGATATTGGACTAGATAGCATTAAAGCCTCTTCCTAATCTCCAAATTGATGATTTTTATGCTCTTACTGACACCTACACTGGAATGTCTAGCCCATGATTCCATTGCTCTCTTCCAAAGAGGGAAAAGCCAAAGGCTAAAAATGGGCCAGCCAGGTAGAGAGAGAGAGATGCTAACTCACCTGCTCCACCTAATGTGAGAGCAACAGCCACAAACTCAGAATTCTCCTGTTTATTGGAGAGACTAAAATCAGTTTATTTATGTTTAAAGGTTTTCAAAATGCTTTCCTTATCACAGAACTGTGAGGCAGATAGTGTCAGTGTTATTATTTATCCTCATTTCTTAGTGGAGGAAATTGATGCTCAGGGAAGCTAACTTATTTTTAGTCAGAATTTAGAGCTAATGGGGAGGGAGGATCTAGTCCAGCCCCTTAATGTTAAAAATGAGGAAATGGAGTACCTAGAAAGGGACTGACTTGTTCAAGATTACATGGATAATTAGCAGCAGAGTTGGGACCCAAATCCTAGTTTTATGACCCCCAATCCAGTGTGGTTTCAATGATATTGTGCTTCTGGATTGCAGGAAGTAAAGATCTTTCCCTCCTTGGAAGCCCAGGACTTTTGCCCTGAATGATTGGTAGACTGAGATAAGGACAAAAGAAAGGTCAGAAAGGGATGATATATTGGGTAGCAAGGGTCAGTCAGTCAATAAACAAGCATCTCTTAAACACTAATTAAGCATCATATATGATGCTAATCCCAGTGGATATTTAAAAAAAAAAACAGCTGAAACTCTGTCCTGCACTCAGTTGTCTTCATTCATATGGCTTGGGGAGTTGGGGACACAAAATGCAAGCAACTATGTAAATACAAAAGAGATGGAATGTCATTTGGCCTTTAGTAGACAAGAAAGCTGTCACAGAGAAAGTCCTCAATCTAGACACTGAAAGTAAGAAAGGATTTCAGTATGGAAGTTGAGAGTCAGGGAGAGTAACATCGAAGATGTTGTGAATCTCTGCATAGAGGTGGTAGGCAAGGTTAGGTGCAATATGACATAAACATTGAGCAAAGAAAGGGAAATAGTGTGAGATAAGGCTAAAGAGGAAGGCTAGAACCAGATGTAGAGTCTTGAAATGCAAAGATTTAGAGGCTTATATTTGATTTGCTAGGCATGTGATAGATTCAGAGGAATAGCTGCTGAATTGTCAGTCAAAGGCCCTGGATCTGAACCTTGGTTCTGTCACTAGATTTGTTACCTTGGATAAATCCTGTTCCCCATTTATACCTCATCTATAAAATAAAGAGGTAAGGTGGGGACAGCTAGGTAGGGCAGTGGATAAATCACCAGCCCTGGATTCAGGAGGACCTGAGTTCAAATCTGACCTCAGACACTTGACACTTACTAGATGTGTGACCCTGGGCAAGTCACTTAACCCTCATCACCCCACCAAAAAGAAAAAAAAAAGGCCAGATGATTCTTAAGTTTCCTGATCAGTGAAGGCCAGTGACACATTCTCTGACCTATGCACTATTAAGGTGACAGGCAGAATGTTTAGGATGTGTTGAACAATGTGTGTGTGTGTGTGTGTGTGTGTGTGTGTGTGTGTATTGGGAAGGGGAATAAAGGCAGACAGATACATTCAGCCCCTGTCCAAACAGTTCAGGCAAGAAGTGATGGAAATCTGAAGCAGGATAATGGTTATGGCAGTGTAAAGGAAGGAACTGAAGTGGGAGACCATCTTACCTAGCCAGGGGTTCAGGCTGGAATTATCTTTATTCATTCATCTCTTTTTCTAATGAACAGAAAAGGAGTCCAAGTTTGCCTGTACTCATGAGGTAAGCTTGGGAGTCCCCACAAGTGAATATACCCCCTGCCCTCAACACCATAAGCTATATATTCTACTCATTTGGGTGCCTTTGTAACAGCTTGAGCCCTCTCTGGCACCTTCCTTGGCTTCCTAGAAATAAATGCCCATCCCTCTTCTTATTGGCAGAATCCTAGATGCAGCCCTAACAACAATGCAACCTGGGTGAAATAAACACACACACACACACACACACACACACACACCCCAGGATTCCTCTCACTTCTTTCTTTTCTTTCTTTCTTTCTTTCTTTCTTTCTTTCTTTCTTTCTTTCTTTCTTTCTTTCTTTCTTTCTTTCTTTCTTTTTTTTTTTTTAGTGAGGCAGTTGGGGTTAAGTGACTTGCCCAGGGTCACACAGCTAGTAAGTGTTAAGTGTCTGAGGCCAGATTTGAACCCAGGTCCTCCTGAATCCAGGGCCTGTGCTCTATCCACTGTGCCATCTAGCTGCCCCTCACTTCTTTCTTTTAATAAAAAAGCTCCTATTTGTATAGTGCCTCACAGTTTATAAAGAGCTTCCTGTGAGGGAGGTTGCCCAAATGTATCATAGAAAATTAGCATCAGCAAAGACCTTAGAGATCACTGAGTCCATCTTCTTAATTTTGACCCCCAGAGAGTTAAGATGAGTCACTGAAAGTCAGCTGGTAAGTAGCAGAGTTGGGATTTGAACCCATATTTTCCATTGAACCATACCTCCTCCCTACTCTCTTCTATCACCCTACATTTTTTTCTCTCTTACCTACCCAGTTCCTGCCATTCTCTCTCTCTCTTTCCCTCAACCTTCTTCATCCTTTGGACCTTCCTGGTTCTCTATATCTTGAATCCATATTTGACAGGTGATGAAACTGAAGATCAGAGAGGTTCAGGTCTTTGCCCAAGGTCCTATAGCTAGTAAAGGTTAAAGTTGAGAATTAAACCCAGGTTTTCTGACTTAAGGGATCTGAAGTTAGTATTTAGGGCTGGGCACCCTCAAACTAACTATTGCATTGAAACCATCTTTTGCAATGTTTCTCAGGTGTGCCTCATGTGTCTCTGTTTCTATGAGAAATTCAACTAGGACTGTGAACCTCTTAAGGGTAGAGAGTCTCTACTGTCAACCTTTGCCTCCTCCTCGGCCCAAGGCTCTGTCTGCACAGACAGGGCAGGTGTTCAGTAAATATTTATTGAATTGGACTGATTGCATGGGATTGTATTGTGTCTTAGCCAGGTTTATCAAGCTTGACTTTGAAAACAATAAGTCTTTGATCTATATTCTCTTCTATGCAGTTCTACTTTTAGAATTCAGTTGCTTAAAACAGACTCTCAGACTCCACTGTCCTCCTATTCTCATGTTAATACTATTCAAAACATCTCCTAGTTGAAAGAAACCTGTCTTTAAAGTGTTGCTCCTGTATAAATTGTTTTCCTGATCCTGCTAAGTTCTCTGCATCAATTTTTACTTCCCATTTTACAGAAAAGCAAACTGAGCCCCAAAGAGCAAGACAAATATATCTAAGGTCACACAGGCTTAAAGTGATGGAGCTCAGGTACAAATCTAGGTGTAGTCTCTATGTAGTATTCTTTTCCCTATTATAGAATGCCATTCTCTGGCTTCAGATCAATTCCAGTTAGGTTCTTGGTATGATTTACACATCCTTAGAGAATCAAACTGTGTAGGACTCTTTTAAAAGGATGAAAATGATGTCTTCAATAGTGACAGCCTCCAGAGAGCAGTTTTAAAGGTCAGGTTGTAGAATCTGCCTGAGAAATCGAAGAAGAAAAGGATCCATCTGTATAAGAATATAGGAGTTCTTTTTGGTATTTCTTTTGGCAAAGGACCAGAGATGAATCAATTGGGGAATAGCTGAACAAATCAATCAATCAATAAACATTTATTAAGCACCTGCTATGTACCAGGTAGTGTGCTAAGAGCTGGAAATACAAAAAGAGGCAAAAGACAGTCCCTGACCTCAACGAAGAAAGCAATGAACAGGATCAGTGGGAAATAATTAGCAGAGCAAAGCCAGTGGAATTGACAGGGGTTGGGAAAGGTTGGGAAGAAGGTGGCATTTTGGTTGGGACATAAAGGTAGTCAGGGAGGTCAGCAGCAGGAGGAGAGGAGGGAGAGCATTCCAGCCATGGGGGACAGCCAGAAAAGAGGCCCAGAGCCCAGAGATGGGGCATCTTATGTTCATGGAATGGTCAGGAAGCTAGTGTCACTAGATCAAAAGGGGAGTAACAAGGGGCAGCTATGTGGTGCAGTGGTTAGAGCACTGGCCCTGGATTCAGGAGGACCTGAGTTCAAATGTGGCCTCAGACACTTAATACTTACCACTTAATACTTACTAGCTGTGTGACCCTGGGCAAGTCACTTAACCCCAATTGCCTCACTAAAAAAAAAAGGGGGGGGGGAGTAAGAAGACTGGTAAGATAAGAGGGGGCCAGGTAATGAAGGTCTTTGAATACCAAATAGAGCGTTCTGTATTTGATCTTGGTGCCAATAGGGCATCCTTGGAGTCTATTGAGTAGGAGGCTGACATGATCAGGTCTGTGCTTTATGAAAGTTATGGGAATATGATTGTACTGAAGAAATGGTGAATGGAAAGACTTCAGGGAATACTACGAAGACTTGTAAAAATTGATGCAGAGAACTTAACAGGATCAGGAAAACAATTTATACAGGAGCAACACTTTAAAGACAGGTTTCTTTCAACTAGGAGATGTTTTGAATAGTATTAACATGAGAATAGTCTGGGAGTCTGTTTTAAGCAACTGAATGGAACCACACATTAAGTTAACATTTTCTCCCAGTGTGTAGAAATGTGGAGAGAACCAGACCTCTCTAAGATTATATTCTTGGAATGCAAGTTCTTCCTTAAAAATCTCTGAGATTAAAGCTGCCAAAGACTGCTTTGGGTCACGTAAGTATATTATTAGCATAGGGTAGAAAGGATCTTACATAGGAAACCAGTCATTGTTTATTAATTTTTTAGCCTATAGACCAATCAAATGATCTCCTAAGCACAATGGATAGAGTGCTTTGCCTGGATTCAGGAAAAATGATTCAAATTTAGCCTCAGATACTTTTGACTTTAAGCAAATGACTTGACCTTGGTTTTCCTCTATTCTCACATACATAAAATGGGAATAATAATAGCCCTTATCTCTCAGGGCTGTGAAGATGAAATGAGATAATAGTTATAAAGTACTTTGCAAACTTTAATGTGCTGTGTAAATGCTAGCTACTGCTATTGCTGTTGCTGCTGCTGCTGCTACTACTACTATTACTATTACTGCTATTACTGCTATTACTATTACCAAGAACAACTAGAGAAGTGATGATCTGTGTGAATTAAGGGAATACCCACACAATTAAATCACAGGTACTCTAAGAATTGGAATTATAAAATATAATGGGACATTTGAACATATACTAAAGGGACTTTAGAACATGAAGTGGCCTCCCTGGAAGAGACATTAAGACACAGAATATTAGAGGCTGGGGTGATAAAAATGAACACGCGAGTCCAATATGAATTCTCTGTATATCCATGTTCTGAGAGCAGAGAAGAAAGTGTTTCCTTCATCTCCTATCAAAGCCAGAACTTGTTTGTTGACCTCTGAGACAGTAGAAAAGACATTGGCCATGTAGTTAGGTAAACTGGGTTCTGGTCCAGGTGCTGCCACTGACATGGTATTTTGTTACTGTAATTTCTACCCACTCTCCACCCTAAACATAACAAAGTCGATGGCTCCAGGGAGCAACACATGGGTGTGTCAGTGTGTGGGCCTAAATCAATCCTTGTGATAGGTGGATGACATTCATGTGAACTCGAAACAATGGCCTACATAGGGTTCTATGGGCTAGGGTGGAGTGTTGAGAAGGGTGATTTAGTGAATGGTACTGACTGATTGTACTGGGTATCCCTCCAACAAGACTGGTGTAGTGCTAGGTCAATACTCCCATCAGGGAAAATTGACAGCCAGAAAAGTAATTGAAAAGAATGGGAAATTCTAGCTTTTTTTAACTGAAAGCTCATATTTCCAAAATTTTGCTTTGTACTGGGAGGGCCAGAAAGCTGTGTGGAATGTGTTAGGTCAGAAAAGCAACTGCTCAGCATTTGGCTATTTCTAAGTTTACTCACCAGATAGTTCCGAAGAGCCAAAGTTTTCCATGCATCTTGCTGTGCCTCCTTACAGTGGGAAAGTAGCTTGGTTGACTTTATCTCACTAACCTTGCAATTGTTCTTCTGAAGTGAGTCACCTATTACCATTAATTTATATGACTAAACGGAGGAGTAGAAAGTTTAAGTGACTTCTTTAGGTTATGCTAAAGTGAAAAGTAGAATGAAGTGATAAACATTTATTAAGTACCTACTATGTGCCAAGCATTGTGCTAGGCACTGGGGATATAAAGACAAACATGAAAAAGTCCCTAACTTCAAACAGCTTATATTCTATTTCAATAGAAACCAGACTTGAGAAGCCTCTGGCTGCCTCTCCAACTGGCAGATCATGGCTCCTCTCTGAGCCTCAGTTTCTACCCCCTGAAAAAGAAAAACTTTGGACAAGATGGCTTCTAAGGTCCCTTCCATCTTTTACATTCAGTGTTCAATATTCTAAGATCCCTCCCTGCTTTTGACATTCCATGTTCAATGTTCTAATATCCATTCTAATTCTGACATTCTGCACTGGAATGTGGCCTCTAGATATAATACCTTTGATTCCTGTAATTCGATTTCTAAAAACCACAAAGGAGTTTAAATGATAAAGACTATGCTGCTTCATTATTTTTTTCTTTTTTTATACCTCTGCAGTCATGCAAAACATATTTTCATATTAGCAACGTTGCAAAAGAAAACAGAAAAAAAAAGCAAGAAAAATAGAGGAAGTAAAAAAGTATGTTTTGATCTTTACTCAGATTCCAGCAATTCCTTCTCTGGAGGTAGATAGCATTTCTTATCATATGTCCTTCAGAATTATCTTGGGTCACTGTATTGCTGAGAATAGCTAAGTCATTCAAGGTTCTTCATTGTATAATATTTCTATTGCTGTATAAAATGTTCTCCTGGTTCTGTTCATTTCACTTTTCATCAATTCACATAAGTCTTCCCAGGTGTTTCTGAAAGCATCTTGCTTGTCATTTCTTATAGCACAGTAGTATTCCATTATGATCATTTACTATAATTTTTTCAGTCATTCCACAACTGATAGGCAGTCCTTCAATTTCCAATTCTTTGCTGCCACAAAAAGAGCTGCTATAAAAAATTTTTTGTACATATAGGTCCTTTTGTTTTCTTTTTTTCTTTTCTTTTTAATATCTTTGTGATACAGACCTAGTCATGGTCTTGCTGGATCAAAGTATATGCACAAATTGCCTTCCAGAATAGTTGGATTAGTTCACAACTCCACCAACAATGCAAGCTTCATATTTAAGCAAGATGTCTTGGATTTTCTTAGGTTGAAAGGATAAGCTTAATAAGGCTTTCCCAGGAAGGGACCACACAATATAGAGGAAAGTTTTACACATGAAGGGCTATATTTGATTGCCTTTCCTGCAGTGAAAGTATTCCTGAGCTAGGAGTCAAGTAATCTGGATACCAGTCCCAGTTTTGACACTAAGCAGCAATGTGACCTTAGGCATGTCAGTGACTTCCCACCCTGAGCCCCATTGTCCTCATCTCTAAAATATATAGAATGGTACTAGATGACCTCTTAAGACTCCCTTCTTGCCCTTCAAAAACAAAGTAAGCAAATCAACAACAAACTTCTAACTATAAGGCATGGTCTGACTGCTCTGTAAACCAGAAAACCTGTGTTCTAGTCTCAGCTTTTTCATTTCCTGACTGCCTGTATGACCCTGGATAAGGTTCTTCCTCCCTTTGACTATCATTTTCCTTATTTATAAAATGAAGGCAATGGTTTTGAACTGCCTGTTTCAAGAGGTTGTTACTGTGAGGAAAGTCCTGAATAAACTGTCTAGAACTTTAGGAGGTAGGTCTATTATTATGTGACTCAGTCATGCTAGAACAAACTGACCTCAAAAAGGAACAGGCAGTCTTTTCTTTTCTTTATTCTTTTCTTTTTTTCTGTATTCTTTTCTCCTCTCCTCTCCTCTCCTCTCCTCTCCTCTCCTCTCCTCTCCTCTCCTCTCCTCTCCTCTTCTGTCCTCCCCACCTCCCCTTCTGTCCCCTCTGGACAGCAGGAAGGACTGATTCATGCTGTATCAGATCTCTTATGAGAGAAAAGTCTAGGGCTCATCTATTTCACTAGGGGCAATTCTAGAATTCGAGTTAGTTCTTAACTTTGTTTTGTCTCTTGCATTTATTTAGTCCTTAGGTTTCTTTCATTTCTTGCGTTAGTTGTCAGTTCTGAGTTTGTTCTAACTCTTAAATTTGTTCTAGCTTTTGAATTTATTCTCTTATTTTTTCTTATTTCCCTAAATCAGCAGTTTTATTCCACATCTTGTACTTAGGTCTGAATTTGACTTTGTTCTAGCTCATAGGTTTATTCTATTTTTTGCTTTATTCTAATTTTTGTTTTTGTTCTAGATCTTGGGCTATATTTGTTTTTGGTGGAGCAATTGGGGTTAAGTGACTTGCTCAGGGTCACACAACTAGTAAGTGTTAAGTGACTGAGGCTGGCTTTGAACTCAGGTCCTCCTGAATCTAGGCCTGGTGCTCTATCCACTGTGCCACCTAGCTGCCCCTTGGGCTATTTTTAAAACTAGACTTTGTTATAGCTCAAATGCTTATTATTTTTTTGTGCTTTATTCTAATTTCTGGTTTTGTTCTACATCTTGGGCTAATTTTTATACTCATCTTTGCTCTAGTTCTTTAATTTATTATGGCCCTTGACTTTATTCTAAATGCTAGTTTTAGTCCACATGCTTTAGTCTAAATCCTAGTTTTAGAACTGTGTTTGGGTCTGAACTTGACTTTCTTCTAGCTTATAGGTTTAGTCTAGCTTTTTTTTGCTTTATTTTAATTCACAATTTTATTCTAGATCTTAGATTAATTTTTGAGTTTGGACTTTGTTGTAGCTCTTTCATTTATTCCAGTTCTTGGATTTTTTCTAGATTTTGGTTTTACTCTGGATCTTGGTTTTATTTTTGAGTTTGACTTTCTACTAGCTTATTACACTCCTTGAAGCTTGAAGAATTTGGTGATTGAGGGGTTGGACATCTCATACAAGAATATATTAAGCTTATTAAACTGTCATGAAGGTAGAAAAGTCAAAGTAACACTATCAAATCTCTTTTCTCCTATCTTCCAGGATCCATGTAGTGATTTCCGGGAGTTTGCAAATAAAGAAGGGAGGCTTGCCTGCACAAGAGAAAATGATCCAGTCCTTGGCCCTGATGGCAGAACCTATGGCAATAAGTGTACCATGTGTGCAGAACTCTTGTGAGTACAGAAGCAGTTATATATAGCTACATAATTAGGAGAGGAGGTGCTTAAAGGATCATGAAGAATCTTGCCCCAGAAGACAGTCAGTTTCATATGGTCCATTTTACAACTAAGATGATAAAATCTAGAAGGGAGAAGACGATTACTGACTTTGTTATCTCTAATGGGATGTCTCAGAAAAGAGAGATTAGATTTGCTCTCTGTGACCCCCAAACCAGAACTAGGAGCAGTGGAGACAGAATGTGACTCAATGAAGGCAAGATCTTTCTAACATCTGGGATCTATGCCCTAGAGGAATGGATGTTCTTGAGCTCTTAAGCAATAAAGCATTTATTCAGGAGATGGATGACCACTTGTTGGAGATGTTGTGGAGGACATAGGATTCACTGATGTCCAAGATCCTCCTTTGAGATTTGATAATTCCGTTTGACAAGGGGCTCCTAATTGACAGCCAGGGTGGGTAGGTTCATATGACAATTTGGGGTCAACAAAATCCAGAAGGGGAAATAAATCAAAATGGGTACTGACATTGGGCGGCTTCTCCAAGTTATTGCAGCCACTAAAACCTGTGACTTTGTACATATTAATCCTGCAGTGCTGTTCACCAGTTTTAGTTAAAGTTTAAAGTTTTGGTTTTAGTTAGGTCTAGGATTAGGGTTCTTAACCTGGGGTCCACAGATTCCCAGAGGTCCACAAGTTCTTTCTTTCTTTCTTTTTCTTTCTTTCTTTCTTTCTTTCTTTCTTTCTTTCTTTCTTTCTTTCTTTCTTTCTTTCTTTCTTTCTTTCTTTCTTTCTTTCTTTTTTTCTTCTTTCTTTTTTTTTTTGGAGTGTCCATGGACTTCCTATGGATGTGAAAAAAATTACGTTCCCCCCAACTAACTTCTAACTAAAATTTAGCATTTCTTTCAATTATAAATGTAAACAAAAATTATTTGAAGAAGGGATCCATTGATTTCACCCCAAAAAGCCAAGAACCCTATGTCTGTCATCAGCATTTTCTTTTCTTTGCTGAATGGATTATGATTATGTTTCTATATACACCACTCATATTTCCACACAGCTTGAAAGAAGCTCAAGACAGAGAAAAGGAAAATGTCAGGAGAGATCGCAGAGATGCTGAAAAGGTGAGGACTGTCCTTTGTGGCATTTTACAGTTTATAAAGCACTTTGCTCATAACTAAGGGAAGTAAGGAGAGGTAGTACTCAGCTCTCCTTTACAAATGAGGAACACTAAGAGAAAAGAATTGACATAGCTATCAAATATCAGAGGCTGGATTCACCTCAGTTTGACTCCATGTGCAATGCTCTTTCCTCTGTGCTTGGCTGCTTTTTTTAGCTTTTTGGACTAGCAACAAATGAAGAATGTTTCCTATGCCTACTTCATGAACTAGGCAATTGCATCCACATGTTTGTTTACCACATGTAGCATCTTTTCCTTCATAGGTGAAATCATCCCTACAATATTTCCAGAGTGTTATTAACTAAATTTTGAGTTCTAAATATGTTTTCCTTTTTTGCTCCATATTTTGTTCTATTTTCTCACCATTATGATTCACTAAGAGTATATTTTAGGAGGGCAGCTAGGTGGCACAGTAGATAGAGCGCCAGCCCTGGATTCAGAAGGACCTGGGTTCAAATCTGGCCTCAGATACTTGACACCCTTACTAGCTGTGTGACCCTGGGCAAGTCACTTAACCCTCATTGCCCTGCAAAAAAAAAAAAAAAAGAAAAAGAAAAGAAAGAGAGTTTAGATATTTTAGACTATGTGTGTAGAGCAATCAACTTAATTCTTCTCCTTGCCACTCTGCATGAGGCCTCACTTACAAAGTACATAACATAGATTCATAGACTATCAAAGCCCGAAAGGAACCCCTGGAATCATTTAATTAAATCCCTTCTTTGAATTGAAGAAGAAACTGAAGCCCAGATATGTTGTGGGAGTTTATGTCCTATGTTCTAAGATTCTGCATTCAAAAGTCCCTTCCAGTTCTGATATTTTCTGTTCTGTGTTCTAAGGGCTGACATTCTATAATCTTTGTTCTATAGCCCGAGTATCCCCCAGTTCTGACATGCTGTGTTCTAAAATCTAACAGTCTATGTTTTATATTCTAAGGGATGATAGTCTATATTCTGTGTTCTAAGGACTGACATTCTATAGTCTAAGAATCCTGTAGCCCTGAAATTCTATGATCTAAAGTTTAGGTTCGACATTCTAAGGACCCTTTTTTTCTGACATTTTATGCTTTATGTTTTTTTATTTGTTTTTGCAGGGCAATGAGGGTTAAATGACTTGCCCAGGGTCACACAGCTAGTGTGAAGTGTGTGAGGTCGGATTTGAACCCAGGTCCTCCTGAATCCAGGGCCAGTGCTTTATCCACTGTGCCATCTAGCTGCCCCTACCCCATTGCTTTATGTTTTAAGGACTGATATTCTATGTTCTATGTTCTCAGGCCTGACATTCTGCCTTCTGTGTTCTAACATCTTCCAAGCTCTGACAGTCTGTATTTTGTGTTCTAAGTGATCCTGTTCCTCTAATAGTCATGGACTCTATGATATTTTCTCTGCTTCCTTTTTTTTGGACTCCTTGGTTATTACCACCTTTATGAGGCATCCACACATGATTATAACAAGTGAGCTGTCTTGCAGACAACTTAATATCTGTCACAAAATTAGCTTGTCAGTGGGTTGGCCAAAAATGTTTTAGGATGAATCATGCCTTATAAACAAGATTATCATTGTTTCTCTGATGGGAACTGATGATCATGAATGCTATGGCTATGTTTGGATATTCAGGTGATTGCCTTCTGCATAGGAACATTCAATGAAGGAAACATAGACATCATTTTCCAACAGATAAATGGCTCATTCTTAGATCAGCTCAAGCCAGGTTTACAACTGTCCCTACTCAGATATTAAGGTCAAGTACTATAGATGGTGAAGCTCTACTAGTGTTAGAGATTGTTGTAGGTTGTAGCTTTGACCCCCAAAGTTAAGAGTGGCAAAGTGGAGCAGCAGAAAGAGCCTTAGACTTCCAAGATCTCTCTGAGATGAACTTTCTTCCTCCTCAGTGATCATAGATTAGACCAAAGGTTCTCTAAAATTCCTTTCAGATCTGACATTCCATGATTCTACAGTACCATGTTAGCTAATAAAAGGGTGGAGACAATCCAGATGCAAAAGAAAAAAAAAACCTCCCAACAAAAACAAAAAGTAGGATATATTCAAATCCTGGCTACCAAAAGAAAACCAATTACCAGGGAATCTAATACAGAGAATGACAAAGTCTTATATTTGAGTTAAAAACTTCAACAGTGGGGGCAGCTAGGTGGTGTAGTGGATAGAGCACTGGCCCTGGAGTCAGGAGTACCTGAGTTCAAATCTGGCCTCAGAAACTTAACACTTACTAGCTGTGTGACCCTGGGCAAGTCATTTAACCCCCATTGCCCTGCAAACAAACAAACAAACAAACAAACAAACAAACAAACAAACAAACAAACAAAAAACTTCAACAGTGTAAGAATACTGTGGGCAATTCTGGCTGGACAAATGTTTTAGAAAAAGATCTGGGGGTCTTAATGATTGCAAGTTTAACATAAATTAGCAGCATGGTGTGGCAGCTAAAGATGCTAAAGCTTTCTTAGGTTGCATTGAGAACAGTATGGTGTCCAGAACAAGACAAATGATAGTCCCTTTTCTCCTATATACTGGCTAGATCAGGACTTCTTAAACTTTTTTCCACTCTTGACCCCTTTTCACTTGAGAAAGTTTTATTGAACCCCAGGTATATAGGTATAAAAAATAGGTATACAAATCAAACATTTACTGCCAAATTTTTCGTGACCCTCACATTCAGTTACTCTACCCTCTGTGGGGTCTCGGCACACAGTTTAAGAAGCTTTGGGGGGCAGCTAGGTGGCACAGTGGCTAGAGCACTGGCCCTGGATTCAGGAGGACCTGAGTTCAAATCCGGCCTCAGACACTTAACACTTACTAGCTGTGTGATCCTGGGCAAGTCACTTAACCCCAATTGCCACTCCCCCCCCCCCCAAAAAAAGAAGCTTTCAACTGGGCCATATGTGGACTAATGTATTTAATTTTGGATGTAATATTTTAGGATGCACATTGAAAAGCTAGATTGTATCAAGAGCAGGCCAATTTTGTGAGGGCAGGTATTGGAAACCATATTGCAAGAGGACTGGCTTAAGGAACTAGGGATGTTTAGTCTGAAGCAGAGAAGGTTTGAGGATTGTATGATTACTTGTTCAAAGGATTATCACATGGAGCACCAAAGAAAGTAATGGTTAATGGGCAGAAGTCAAAGGGAGGCAAATTTAAGCTTCTTTCCTGGAAGAACTTTCCAACAAACAGAGCTGTCCAAATAAAGGAATAGACTGCATAGTTAGGTCATAAGTTTTGCATCACTAGAAACCTCTATCAAGAAGCTGGGGAGGGGGCAGCTAGGTGGCACAGTGGATAGAGCACCGGCCCTGGATTCAGGAGGACCTGAGTTCAAATCCAGCCTCAGACCCTTGACACTTACTAGCTGTGTGACCCTAGGCAAGTCACTTAACCCCAATTGCCTCACCAAAAAAAAAAAAAAGAAAGAAAGAAAGAAAAGAAAAAAGAAAGAGAAAGAAAGAAAGAAAGAAAGAAAGAAAGAAAGAAAGAAAGAATGAAAGAAAGAAAGAAGCTGGGGAGGACAACCTTTTGGGTCTATTGTAGAGAATTCCGTTATACCAACTACTTGAACTAAATTCCTTCTGTTCATCCTTTAGCTAGGTAGATAGAGTACTGGGCCTGGAGTTAGGAAGACCTGAGTTCAAATCCAGATTCAGGCACTTACTAGCTGTGTGACTCTGTGCAGGTCCCTTAATATCTGTTTGCCTCAATTTCTTCATTCATAAAATGGAGATAATAAAAGCACCTACTTCCCAGGGTTGTTGTGAAGATTAAATGACATAATAACTTTAAAATGCTTAGCACAGTGCCTGACCCATAGTAAACACTATATAAATATTAGACATTGCCATCACCACCATCACCACCACCACCACCACCATCATCTATGATGTTCTATAGAATTAGAGGTGCTGGGATCAATTGACAGATCCTCTGTTCTGTGGTTGTGATTTTGACCAAATTGCTCCATTGTTCTAACCTTCAATATCCTTATTTATAAAACAATAATGATGATAATTATGTTTCATGAATGTTCCTCAAATGCAAAGGAGAATATTATTCATATAGGTCTTTTAAAACCTGTTTTTGAAGGAATTTTGCAAAATCTTTGAAAGCTCAGTGATAAACGGAGGACTTTCCTGTTTTCGAGAGAGAGAACCTGTCCGAGGTCCTGATGGAAGAATTTATGATAGTAGATGTTTATTCTGTGCAAAATACTTGTAAGTATGGAAATTGTTCTTTAAAACAACTGAAAATATGGATTTAGAGACAGAGATAAAACTCTTTCATGGCTAATGTTTCCCTATTACCCTTTCATACTTTTTTAGGCTTTAAAACTTTTACTACCAGTGGTCCTTACACCGATATTGTCACTCAGTCTTCTCTTTCCCTGTCTAAACACCCCTTAGTTTATCAGCTGATTCCCATAAAACAGAGTTTTAAATCCTTTTGATGCACTAGAAACATAAGGTCTCTTTCTCATTTTCTTTATTCATTTATCTTGCTTATTCCTCTATCCTAGATCTTGGCCTATGGGCCTCACAGTATTTCCAAGAGGCCACAGAAGCCTCGGGAGTCTGAAGTTCTAAATCAAAAGCAGCTCTGTACTGAGAGGCAGGTTTATTAGATTATTGGCTCACTTTTCTAGGGGAGGAAGCTGAGCCTCACAGAGGCCCATCCAAGGTCACCTAGAAGCCTATGCCAGAGCAAGATTTTGCTTTCTGGATTGAGAAATTATCAAGTACAACCATTTTGTTTTTATAGTTGAGGAAACTGAAACCCAGAGAGATAAAATGATAGGTTACATAGAAATGAGTGGCAGAGCCAAGACATACATACATACATACATACATACATACATACATACATACATACATAAATGCAGGTTTTTCTTTGGGGGACTTTTACTTGTTGGGTCAGATGGAAAATAGAAAGATCCAACTATGGGATTTTCCATCAAATTCATGTTGATAATCAGTAGTATTGGCTGACTTTAGTTCTAGACTCTGACAAATGCCAGCAATAAATATTCCAAATGTGAAGCCTCTTCATTTATTTGGAATTAACCTGGCATAGAAGAAAAAGCCATAGGTAAATTTAATCAGTTTGGGTTGTCTCCCTTTTCTACCACTATTACTGATTTTTGGAACTTAAGTACACTTTTCCTTCTCTGGGCCTCAGTTTCCTCATTAGTAAAATGAGTGAGTTGACTGAGATGATCTCTAAAGTTTCTTAGAGATTCTCTAAATTTGAATGCAAATTTTGGAGGGCACAAGGAGACAAAATCGGGTTCAGCATAAGGAAGAACTTTGCAACAATTAGAATTGTCCAAAACCGAAATAAGCTTCACTGTTTTGAGCAGAGGTTGGAGAGGGATTCTATAATGTGATTTCTGCTCACATACATACTAGATGCTTTCTGAAATCTCTTTCAGCTCTGAAATTCTATAATTTTATTATCCTTTGAGTATAGAAACACAGACTTTTGGGGGGGGGACTGTCATCCCAGAATGTTAGCTCTGAAAAGGAGATTAAAATACAGAATTTACAAATTAATAAATATTTCTTATGTGTCTATGCCACCAGTTGGCATACAGAAACAAAAATAAAATGTTTGCACCCCTCCACCCAAGGGGCTTGCATTCCGCTATTCCCTAGATCAGGTTTTCTTAAACTTTTTCCACTCATGACCCCTTTTTGCCTGAGAAATTTTTACATAACCCTGGGTCTATAGGTCAGATATACATAACCTTTTACTATTGCCAAATTTTTCATGACTCCCACAATCAGTTATTTGACCCCCTATGGGGTCACAAACAACACTGTAAGAATCCAGTCCCTAGATCATAGAAAGGCAGAGAGTGAAGGGTCCTTAGAAAGCAGATAATTTCTTTCCTTATTTTTTGGATGAGGAAACTAAGGCCCAATGGAATGATATGACCTGACCCAGAGCACAAATGCAATGACCCCTAAGTAGATAGCTAATAAATGAAGTCAGGTGAAATGTCACTTCTAACTGAGCAAATCTGGTGTCACAACTGGGATTCATCCTCTTCCAGATGTGATATTGCCTCAGGCTCAGAGCTCAGAGGCCCCCAGAACTTGGGTTTTGACTTTCTTTATTCTATGCAATAGTAGAATACATGTTTAAAGGTTCAAAATACTTTGTTCCTCATTCATGGTTCTCCATCTCTGGTTTCAGGGCTTTGGTTCTGGCTGTCCTTCACTCTTGGGATAAACTTTTTCATGGATTTTGCATAGTCCAAGGACTTTCACATCAATTTCTAGAGCCTTTCTTCAATCTTTCCTGCTCACTTCAACTGTTTGTGTCATCCCTCCCTCAGTAATTACCTTGTAATGTATTGACTCCTTTCTTGTATACATTTATTCTGTATATACTTACAGAGGGATAGGTTGTTTCCTTGAGGGTTAGCACCTAGAAGGTAGGAGAAACTTTATAAATTTTTGTTGATCTATTGATTCAGTGTATTACATTAGCTTTGCTAACTCAATGTTGTCTTCTCTTTTCCAGCAAAAAACAATATGAAAAGGAAAAGGAGACAAGGAATAGAGAACGTAGGATGTCTGAAGACAAGGAAAAACTTAAAAGTGAAATTGAGGTGAGGTTGAAATCATATACATGCCATTGTTGTAATTGTTAAAAATTATTTTTTTTCAAAAGCAGGTGTTTATTTTTTAAGGGTAAAGAGTCCTGTACTATCAGTAGATCAGAGTCTAGAACTGGATCAGCCATCTTTCTTTTTGACCTTGTTTAAAATCCTGCCTCTGCATTTACTATTTGTGTGAGTGACTTTCTGGGCCTCGGATTCTTTGTATGTAAAAATCTGGAATTGGACTGGATTTCACCTAGGGTCTCTTTGACTCTAAATCTATGATCCTATAACTTAGTTGGCCTTGGGCATGTCACTTCCCTTTTCTCAGTCTCAGTTTCCTCATAATTTAAATAGATATAATAATCCCTGTCCTCCCTCCCTTCCAGGGAGGTAGGGAATGGATGTATAAGGACTTTGTAACTCTAAAGGAGCAGAAAATTGTGATAAAAATTCAAAGTATTATATTCATTGCTAAGATTGCTAAAAATGACTATCTGAGCATTGTTCTTAAAACTGTAGTATCAGTTATTTATATTTATATTTAACAATAAAGGTGGCATTTCTATAAATGCTTTCTAGCTTAATAATAAAAACACTAATGCTAATAACAAAAATTAATATAGTTCTTACTATCTACCAGGTACTGTGCTAAATGCTTTATAATGATTATTTCATTTGAGGCTTACAACCACCCTGAGAGGTAGGGGCTATTATTATTACCTTACTTCCATTTTGTAGATGAAGAAACTGATGCAAACAAAGGTTAAGTGACTTGCCCAGGGTCATACAGCTAGTAAGTACTTGAAGCTGGATGTCAGCTTAGGTCTTCCTGACTCCAGGCCTAGTGTTGTATTTTCTAACTCTCCCACCAATGCTGTACCAATAGGTATTACGAATATTGCTTACAGAGAAGGAAAATAGGACTCAGAAAGGGGAATTGACTTGTCCATGGTCACATGGCTAATTAAGTGGCAGACTCTGAACTTAAAGGGTCTAGGATTCATGTCTTTCAGCCTATGACTTTTTCCACTGCATACCAACATAAGTAATAATTTATTCAGATTTGTTCATTTATTTTTATCCATCTATTCATTTATTTATTAACCATTCATTCATTCATCTATTCATCTATGAATATCTGTATGTTTATTTAGAGTGAGTTTTTGTTACTTTAATAGAAATTAGATGTTTTTAGACTTAGAAAAGCATTTTTAGTCTTTTTTCTTGTTTTCCTGATGAATCCTTCAGTTCCAATCCACTCAACAAACATTTATTAGGCACATACTATTTAGAGAGCCTTATTATGGGCATCGGAAGGTGATATATGGTATGGATGAGAATCTCTGTCTTAATGGAGGTTACATTCTAGTGGTGATCTAAGACATGTGGGTTGCCATAATCCACAGTATTTCATGGTAAGTGTATTAGAGAGATGAAAACAAAGTGCCGTATTAGGTTGCAGGGGGAGGATATTACTGACCAGGGAAATTGAGGAGGTCTTCTTGGATGAGGTACAATTTAATTTGAGCTTTCAGGGATGCTTGGGTAGAAAGACAAAAGGGAAAGAGGCATTCTGACAATAAAGTGAGCAAAGACACAGAGGCAGAATAGTTCAGGATATATAGAGATAGGAAATGCCACCAAATTTGGCTGTAGCATAAAGTATGTGGTAATAACATAAAGTTTTACAGTAGGATAGTATTAGATTTTCGAGGGCCTTGAATGTCAAAAAGAAAAGTTGAAACTTTATTTATAAGGGAATAGAGAGATACTGAAGATTTTTGAACAGAGATAATACCCGTGCTTCAAGGGGTAGGAAAGGGAGCATTGGGATGATTGAGAAAAATTTTTCTGATATTTTTTATATGGTCTTCCCTCCAATGGTTGAATGCATTGGAGATGCATGTTCTATATTTCATGCATATGAAGAACGAACAGGAAACTGAGAGCTAGGTATCTGTTTTCCCTCTGCAGGCAATATGCAGTCAATTCCGGGATCAGCTGAGAAATGGCAGACTCTTCTGTACCAGGGAGAGTGACCCTGTCCGAGGCTTTGATGGGAAGCATTATGGGAACAAATGCTCCATGTGCAAAGCCTTCTTGTGAGTATGAACAAGGGCAGCAGGAGTTTTGCTTTAGGTTCTCTAGGAGGGAGTGCTTTTGGATAAGACAAACCTTTATTCCTTCCAACTCTGATTTCTCATTTCCTGGCACCACTCTTTGCCTGGAAAAGTAACTCCTTCAGGGCAGCTAGGTGGCACAGTAGATAGAGCAGTGGTCCTGGATTCAGGAGTACCTGAGTTCAAATCTGGCCTCAGACACTTGACACTTACAAGCTGTGTGACCCTGGGCAAGTCACTTAACCCTCATTGCCCTGAAAAAAAAAAGTAACTCCTTCCCAGGATTGATTGATTTCTTTATAAGCACATATTGGGATCTGAAACTGCAGGTAATTCTTTGGTTCTATTGCAGGCTAGGACTCTGGATTAATATTTAAAGATTCTTAAAGCCTTAGATAGATGCTCAGAACTTTTTTTATTTTAATTTATATTAGCTTTTGGTTGTAAGTCATTCTCATTTCCATATAGACTTTCCTCCTCCCTACTCATTTGTCCATTCCTTGTCACTGAGAATAGAAACTAAAAAGGGACAAAAGGAATTTAAATAAAACTAACCATCAACTGAGACTGACAGTATATGCAGCATTATAGGCTCATAGTCCCCTACCTCTGCAAAGAAGGGAGGGGAATACATTTTCTAGACTCCAGGACCAAGCTTCTTTGTCATTAAAATTAGAATAGCATTCACATTTTTTCTTTTTGTTTTCTATTTGAATTATTGTAGTAATTAAGTGTAGCTCTTGGTCCTGTCCCCTTCATTTTGGATTGGCTTACACCAGGCTCTTCATGCTTCTCAGATCCATAGTGTTACTAGAGAATACCTCTCCCTTCCCCCACAAAAATACCAGCCCCCTTGCAAACAACAACAACAACAACAACAACAACAAAAACCTAAACCACCAACAATGACCCAACACACACATTGTAGGTCTCTTTTTTCTTTCTGTCTAATGGGGACTCAGAATTGTGCTAACTCAAGTATTGTGTCTATTCAGACCTTGTAATCATAGGCCCAGACAGGCTTTTCCAGACCTATGTCTCTCAGTCACTCCAGCAGCCATACACAGGACTAGTTCAACTGCATCTAGTCATGTTCTGTTCTCGGTCCCATGTACCCACAGCATAGGGCTCAACACCAGATTCTGGAGGATTACCCACTGACAGAATGTAGACTCTCTGCTGTCTCAAATGTTTGGCCTGAGCCCATTCACACACACATCCCACCCTAAAACTCTAGTGTACTGAGTAGGTGAATACTCTGAGACCTGCCCAGGGGACCACACCTAGATATACTCACTCAGAAACATGAATGAGCTCACATCTTGTATTTGTATTCATAGTACATGCATATGACACCTCAAAATTCATACCAAAGATACAGATGTATTTGAGGTCCACACACTTGGGAAATTTTTCACCTTCGGTTATAAAACTAGAGACACTCTTGAGTCCCTTTCACGAAGCTTTCCCCACACCTAAATTAACCACTTGGACCTCAAATTCTAAGGTTAGGGAAAGGCCCTGATTCTTCTTCTAGAATCCTAGGGGTGGAGGAGGAGTTGAAAGGGTTAGCTTTGCTTAATAAGCAGGGAGGAGACTATTTTGCTCATTCCACAGCTGCCGAGCCCTAACTTTCAGTACTTAGGGTCTCAGAACCACAAAATCCTAAAAACTTAGATTCTTAGAACTGAAAGCTCAGATACAAATCTTAATGTCTCAGGCCCTTTAGATTCCCAGAACCTTAGAACCTTGATCCTTGACCTTCTTAACCTCGTAGAAACACAGAACTCTAAATACTTATTACTTTTTTGGGGGGGTGGGGCAGGGCAATGAGGGTTAGGTGACTTACTTGCCCAGGGTCACACAGCTAATACATGTCAAGTGTCCGAGGTCACATTTGAACCCAGGTCCTGCTGAATCCAAGGCCGGTGCTTTATCCACTGTGCCACCTAGCTGCCCCAATACTTATTACTTTTAAATATTTTTTTAAAAATCTACTGTTAGAATCTTAGATTCTCATTATTCTAGAGTCCCTAGACCTTAAAGTCTAAGAGGTGGAAATGATCTTAGAAATGACCTGGCCCGACCTTGATTAAATGCCTCTGAGGACAGGAAACTGAGGACTGGCAAGTTAAGTAGTTGAACAGAGCTCATTGCAAGCTAGTATTTATATAGTACTCTAAATTTTGTTAACTCATTGGATCTTCACAATAATCCATTGAGGAAGATGCTATTATTATCCTCACTTTATAGATGAAGAAACTAGCACATGGATGTTAATTGGCTTACTTGCTCAAGGTTACACAGCCAGTAAGTGTCTGATGTGGAATTTATACTCATGTCTTCCCTGACCCCAAGTTCTTTACTCTGTTCCCTTTGTCACTTAGCTGTTGTAACTAAGGTTGGAACAAATTTTGGCTTTCCCATTGCTCTTAGGACAAGATGGTTTTATTTAGATTCTAGATGGTTTTTCTTGGAGCAATGATTTATGGAGAAAGGTTGTAACACAGTAGTATCTCATTAAAGACCTCATCGCTGAAAGGTCCTGCTGATGATCCCTGCTGAGGGATGAGGACTGACAAGCAAGGTTGAAGAGGGAGAAAAGATGGGTATTTCCATGCCTAACAGAGCTGCCTTTCTTTTTCTCCCTAATAGTGAAGCAGAAGCTATAGAAAGGAGAAGAAATGAAGAGAATTCAAGGAATAAGAGAGAATCAGCAAACCCCACCTCATTCACAGTGAGTGACAACAAGCCACCCAGTTAGATCTCCCTGGGTTGTGACTCATCTGGTCTCATTGCAATCCAAAATGCAAGTCACCTTGAGCATCAACACTGGTGAAATATATATGTTTATATACATATACATATGCATATATACATATACATATACACATAAATACACACACACATATATACACACATACATACTTATAGCCATAGTGTCATAGGGTTGGAGCCAAAAGAAACCTTGGTAATCACCTAGTTTAAAGCTCTCACTTTAGAGATGAGGAAACAGAGACTCAGAGAGGAAGAGGGACCTACCCAAGCTCACACAAGTGATTCACGCAAAATTTATACAAGTGTCACACAAGACAAGATTCAAATTACAATTCTCTGATTCCAGATTCAGGAAGCCTTCCCACAATACCTTGTTATCCCTTTGGGTATTGGGCAAACCTGATCACACACCCTACATTCCAGCCAAACCGGACTATGGGGTACTGCTCCCCAAACCTGTCCTAAGGCCTCCAACCTTCCAGGTTTTTCTCTGCTTGTCACAAGCTCCAGAGGCTTTCTATCTACTTCTTAAAGCCCTGCTTAAATACCTCCTCTTCTGTGAAGCCTTCCCAAGACTTAGCCCCAGAAAGAAGATCCTTCTTTCCTCTGAACTAACATTCATCTCCTGAATTATCATAGAAAAAATCATAGAACAGAAGAGCTGACCCTTAAAGATGATTTTACCATGGGGCAGCTAAATGGCACAGTGGCTAAAGCACCGGCCCTGGATTCAACAGTACCTGAGTTCAAATCTGGTCTCAGACACTTGGCACTTACTAGCTGTGTGACCCTGGGCAAGTCACTTAACCCCATTTCCCCATAAACAAACAAACAAACAAACAAAAAGATGATTTTACCATGAAGGAAATTGAGACCCAGAGGGATGTGGCTTGCACAAGCACAAAAATAATTAATTGTAATGGTTTGCATTTAATTTTGGCATTTAAAAATTTTTAGTAAATTTTTCACAACAACTTTGGGAAGTAGATACTGCAAGCACAATTGTCCTCCTGTTACCACTGAGGAAACTGAGTTTCAGAGAAATAAAATGCTTTGCCCAAGGCTATGCAGCTGGTAACTGGCAATGATGGGATGAAGGCAGAAGAGGGACTAGAACCAATTTAAAATTCTTTTAATGGCATCATACTCCCCTTCTTTCCCTGTCCATTTTTACACATAGGAATGTTAAAACTTCACTAAGGTAGGAATGCAAGTTAAGTGGAACTTGGGGGAAAAAAAAACAATTTGACTAATAAGAGAGATATAGTCTAGGTCTAAATGGGCTCAAGGGGATCTTGGAGATAATTCTCTAAGTTAGGACCAACAAATAGATCTCCCTACTGATATGGACCCTGTTATTTCAGCCTCTCATCAAGTTATAAAAAATGGAGGTGAGTATATAGGTGGAAAAGTAAAGAAACAAAAATAAATATTTCAATTTCTTTCCCCTCCTGTGGATAGGAGCTGTGCAGTCCATACCGCAGCTATGTGAGGGATGGACGAATAGCCTGCACAAGAGAGAATGACCCTATTCTGGGACCTGATGGCAAAATACATGGCAACACATGCTCTATGTGTTCAGTCTTCTTGTAAGTACAATGAGGGTACCAAATTAGATGATTGCTAAGGTCCCTTCCAGATCTGACATTCCATGTTCTGTGTTCTGCCATTCTCTGTTCTAAGTTCTAAGATGTCTTCAGTCCCAATTTTTTATTTCTTAAGCTTCTTTCTAGCTGAGACATTCCTTATTTTATGTTCTAAGGTCCTTTGCAATCCTAATATTAAAGGTGTTAAGATCCATTCCAATCTTGACATATGTTGTTCTATGTTCTAAGGTCCCTTCCAGCTCTAACATTCTATGATCTGTGTTCTAAGCCTCTTCCATCAGGTTAAGATACCTCTTAGCTTGAATTTTCCATATGTTGTGTTCTAGCATTTTATATTGTAGGGTTCCTCCCAGGACTGATATTCAAAGATGTCTTCCAGCTCTGACATTTAAAGTTCTATATTCTAAGGTCCCTTCTAACTCTGACATTTTGGAATTCTAAAGTCTAATAACTATACTCATTGAATCTATAAGAAAGATGTCTGTTTGGGGCCTTAGGAACTGCTGAGACACATCCCAGCTTGGAGAAAAGCTGCTTTTGGGAGACAGCCTGGCAAATGGGTCTGCCATTTATTCCCTTCCCTCTCCTCTGTGACTTTGGCAAAGGTTGTCTGCCTCTTTGGTTGAAAAAAATCTTGACTGCCAGGGCTCCTGATAGACTGAATGGCCCTGAATTAGGAGCCTGTGAAAGGGGCTGAGTTGTATGAGTGGGAATGTGCTGATACACTGGCTATCAGCAATAAATGAGCATTCATCAGGATAACAAAAGAACTTTCAAACAGCCATGGTGGGACTTTCAAACAGCCATGGTGGAGTCAAAAGGGCACTGGTCAAGACCTGGTTTCAAATTCTAGCTTTTCATCTTATTTGTTGTTTGATGATGGGCCAATCTGTTAGACTCTTGAAGTTCCTATTTCCTTATCTGTGAAATGGGCACAATAATATTTGAGAGGAAAGTGCTTCATGTATAACCCACATCTGATTGTTTATCAACTCAAGGAGGGTGATGGGGAGGGAAAGAAGGAGGGATAAAATTTGGAACTCAAAACTATAAGTAAAATTGTTTATTATTAGAAATAATCAAATAAATGAATGAGTAGATAAATAGATGATAGATAAAAGGAGAGGAAAGTGCTTTGTAAAGCTTAGGTTACTATATGGATGGAAGTTAATGATATGAACACACCTAGGAGGTGGCAGCTAGGTGATGCAGTGGATAAAGCACCCGCCCTGGATTCAGGAGGACCAGAGTTCAAATCTGGCCTCAGACATTTGACACTTACTAGCTGTGTGACCCTGGGCAAGTCACTTAACCCTCATTGTCCTGAAAAAACAAAACAAAACAAAACAATCAAAAGTAACCATGAACACAATTATCCAATAATATAGATGTAGAAAATGAGGTAAAGGGAAAGTGACTTCCATAAGGTCACATAACCAGGATTTGCATATACGTTTTTAAATGAAGATTTAACATGCTTTCCTTCAGAACTGGTGACTTGTGAAGCACAGCCCTAAGGGAATATGGACTCTGTACTTCTCCAATGTTAAGCAGGCTCAAAGAATCTAAACTGAGAAAATATTGTGCTAGACAGTAAACATTTCCTCATGAACAATTTTTCTACACTTGGACTAATCTCTCTCTGTCTCTCTGTCTGTCTCTCTTTCTGCAGTCAACAAGAAGACAAAGAAAAGGCAGCTGCAGAGGCCAGTGCAATAACAAAGAGAGACACCTATGAGGTAATTAAACCAATAATGCTGATAGTGGGATGATGAGGAAAGGGAGGGGGTTCATGAGGTCCTGGACCTCTGATTCAGGAAACTGGAAGGGGAGGATAAGGGTGACAGGAAGAAGAGTTAGTTTCTGAACAGAGGAGAGGTACCTCATCTTCCAAGAGGGCAGGCTTGGGTTTCCTTTTCATACTTGGGGATTTATCCCATTTGGCTCATGGCTGCTCCATGGTATGAACCTTCTTCCTGAACAATCAACCAAGGAATTTCCGAACCATGATCTCTATGATAAAATAGAAAGGGCTTTATACTAGAAGTCAGTGGCTCTGTCATTCATATTCACTTTGTTTCTCTGGGCCTTCATTTTTCCTTTCTACAATGACAGGGTTGGACCAGATAGAGTCTGTTATTTTGTGATTCTGGGTCAGAACATACCTAGGTAGATGATTGCAGTCTAGAGTGAAAAGGGACCTCAAAGGTCATCTAATTGAAACCCACTTTTTTGATTGAAGAGAAAGATGAAGTCCAGACAGTCTAGGGGACTAGTTTAAAGTCAAAAAAGTAGCAAATATTTGAGGCAGGATTTGTATGCAGGTCTTCTGAACCTATACACCACACCACACTGACCCCCACTTCTGGGACTTTTAGGTGATTGTGCAAAGTACCAACTATAGGGATTTTTCTAAATACTCAAGAAGTATAGGTAGACTGGGACAATGGAAACAACACTGAGTATGGAATCAGAAGCCTTGGATTTGAGTTATGTCATGGATTACTTTGAGCACACTTCTTAACAACTATGTGTCCCTGGTTACTCAATTGTCAACTGAGAGAGTAGATCTCTAAGCATCTTTGCAGCTCTAGTTTCTGTGGAAATATATGAAGCCAAACTGGAGGGCAGAGTGTCTGAGCAAAAAAAGAAGGCTGTTTGGGAAGGGGAGGAAGAAGGAATTAGGAGAAACCTTCACCCACAGAAGCATACTCTTGGTTTTCACAGAATCTGTGCCATGAATTCCAAGACCAATTAAGAAATGGGAAGTTTGTGTGCCCCATGAAGATTGCTCCTATCCGAGGCCCCGATGGCAAAATGTATCGCAACAAGTGTTCCATGTGTATCAGCATCTAGTGAGTACATGTGTGACATTCTTCCTGCTCCCCTCAAACAAAGGGCATAACAGAAACCTCAGAACTCTAGCCTGGTGCCTGATGGATCTAGAAGAATTTGAGTAGTAGAGTGAAAGAAGAATCAAGATTCAGGAGACCTGGGTTGGAGTCCTTGTTCTGTCACTAATGGACTGTGTGACCTTGTTTCTTCAGTTATATAATGACTGATGGGACTGGATCAATTGATCTTTAATGTTTCTTCCAGTTCTGACATTCTGTGTTCTTTGTAGCCTAATGTTCTCTCCACCTTTGACATTCTATGTTCTTCAAAAAAGAAATAATAAAGCTTTCAATGATTTAGTTTTTGCCTAATTTGTATTTCTCAACATACCCCTTCCCTTTCTCCTCCCAGAAAGTCATTCCTTATAACAAAAAGTAAAAAAAGAGGGGGAAAAAATTTTAGCAAAGCTAACTAACATATGTTATGAGCAATGTTCTAAGGCTCCTTTCTTCTCCATGTTCTGTATCCTAAGGCTCTATCCAGCACTGATATTCTTTGTTCTAAGGTTCCTTCAGATTCTTGAATCATTACAGTGATTAGGACACAACAATAGATTCATTAATGATAGCCCCCCAAATATAACCTGAATATTATCTCCAATATAATAAATTAAAAGTATAATATTGCAAATGACAATGCCTTCAAGCAAGGTCTGTTTTCTGTTGACCTCTAAAAGCCAATAAAGCAGATACTTGGTTTTCCCAGATATAAAATCATAACCAAAGAACAAGTAGAAAATCTGCAAATGTCAGTATGATTTGAGGTTACTTTAGGGAAGAAATAGGGAAACTTTTTTTCTGTTAAGGACTGGTGATCCACAGAATAGGGGTGGGGGGGCGGAAAGCAGATGATAATCAAATACCAAGGAAAAGATTATTTAATTAAATTTTAAATTTATATAATTAAATTTATATAAATAAAAAAATGAAATACTCAAACTTACATGCTTTTTACCTTAAGGAAGGGATCATGTAATTATATGTATATATGTTTGTGTGTGTGTGTATGTGTGTGTGCTATAAATCGGATAGGTGAGAGGAAAAAGAGGTCAAGGGAAGTGAAAGATGGGTAAGAGGACAAGTATAGAAAAGGGATAAAACAGAATCAGAGGGAGAGAAAGACAGAGAAGAGAAAACAAAAAAACAAAACAAGGAGGCCAGGGAGTCAGGAGACATGGGGAGAGAAAAAGTTTAAGTAGGTTTTTGAGATGATACTAATAATTTCTTCTTGTGACAGCATCATGTTCACTTTTTAAAAGTGACCTTTAGGGGCAGCTAGGTGGCACAGTAGAAAAAGCATCAGCCCTGGATCCAGGAGGACCTGAGTTCAAATCCGCCTCAGACACTTGACACTTACTAAGCTGTGTGACCCTGGGCAAGTCACTTGACCCTCATTGCCCTGTCCCTCCCGCCCAAAAAAAAAAGAAAAGAAAAAAAAAACAAAAAGACACCAAATGTATGTACTTTTAACATTCATTAAAAAAATATTTTTGAGTTCTGAATTCTCTCTCTCATACCCCTCCTTCACCCATTGAGAAAGCAAGAAATGTGATCTCATTTATACATGCAAAATCATATGAAAACATTTCTATTAAGTCATGTTGCAAAAAAAGCAAGAAATAAAATAAAATGAAAAAGTATGCTTCAATCTATATTTAGACTCTACCAGTCTCTCTGGAGATGGGTAGTATTTTTCATCTGTAAGTCCTTCAGAATTGTCTTGGATCATTGTATTGCTAAGAATAGCTAAGTGATTCATAGTTGATTATCATACAATATTGCTGTTACTATGTACAATGCTGGCTGGGTTCTGCTTATTTCACTATTAATCAGTTCATATAAGTCTTCCCAGGTTTTTCTGAAAGTGTCCTGCCTATGATTACTTGTAGCACAATAGTATTCCATCATAATCACATACCACACTTGGTTTAGCCATTCCCAAATTGATGGACATCTCCTCAATCCCCTCTATCCACTGAGCCACCCTTTGACTCCAGTGTCACCCTAGATTCAAACAAATAAGCATTTATTAAGTTTCCAATTCTTTGTCATCACAAAAAGAGCTGCCATGAATATTTTTGTACAGATAAGTCCTCCTTTCTTTGAACTTTTTGGGATATAGATCTGGTAGTGGTATTATTGGGTCAAAGGATATGGTTAGATCAGTTCACAACTCCACCAGGAATGCATTAGTGTCCCAATTTCCACACTTCCCCTCTAACATTCATCACTTTCTTTTTCTGTCATGTTAGTCAATCTGATAGATGTGTTGTGGTACCTCAGAGTTGTTTGAATTTGCACTTCTCTAATTGATAGTGATTTAGAGCATTTTTTTTCATATAACTATAGATAGTTTTGATTTCTTCTTTTGAAAGTTGCCTGGTCATATTCTTTGACCATTTATCAGTTGGGGAATGACTCATATTCTTATAGATTTGACACATTTTAAGTCTTAAAAAGTTAAGAAATAAGGTCTCTATCAGAAAAACTTCCCATAAAATTTTCCCCCTGTTTCTTGCTTTCCTTCCAAATGAATCTTCAATTTTGTGTTTTTTTCTTTCTTCTAGCCAACAAGAAGCCACAGAAATGGCAACTTCACAGGCAAAACCAAAGGCAAAGAGAGAAACAGATAAGGTAGTTATCAAAGCAATGTTGCTGTAGAATGAATGTTCTTGCTATGATTACAATCCCCCCCTGCACAGTTTCCCATGGGAGATGTTTGTGGTCAGGGTAACTAGATGGATTTGAAAGCTGATCCAACTATGAGGGGAAAGCTGGAAGATGGTGGGGAGGGGGACGAGAAGGAGCTCAAAAAAATGACAGCCATCCCTTGGTTTCCCCAGGATCTGTGTAGTGAATTCCGGAACCAAGTAAGGAATGGGAACCTCATCTGCACCAGGGAACATGATCCTGTCCAGGGCCCTGATGGCAAAATGCATGGCAACAAGTGTTCCATGTGTTCCAGCCTCTTGTAAGTAAATGTGTTTGGATCCTAATAAATATGTGAGGAGTACTTTGGTTGGGATGCTAGAGTGGGAGGGCATTCATTTTGAGAACAGGGTTGGGTTGCCCTTTGACCATGTTTCCAATTTCTTGATTTCAGACTTGTAAGTGATTTGTCCAGGGTCACAAAGTTGTGGAGGAAGGGGAGTGGAAGAAGGGCTTGGTGGTCAGTGATAAATATTGGTGGAGGGGGAAGAACAATAAATATATTACAAGTTTACAAGTAGCACATAGTACAGAGAGGAGAGCTATAGGAGGGGTAAAAATAGGGAACACTTTGTTATAACTTTTAATAACTCTCACACACATGCACACAAATATATGTTTTAATAAAACAACCCTGAATGGAACCCTGAATAGAAATCCGTGGCTTCCTATTCTTTTTTTTCCTTGTTGTTCATGTCTCAAGAAGTTTGTGATGGTGATGAGTATTGAATTTATAATATATATGCATACAATGCATATGTGTGCATGCATGTGTATATATGTTTATACACACATACAGTGAATTGGTATGCAAAGGAGAACATGAATCCAAGATTCATGACATTTGAGTCTAGGTCTGTGGTGTTTAAGGTTGTGATTTTATTGGAATTAGAAAATCCATAAATAAACAAGTGTTTGCTGTTCCTTTTTGATCATGGATGGAAGTTTATATACACTCATACACACACATACATATATCTTATCAAGGACTACTGACTCATGGAGAAAAACATTAAAAATAAATCAAGGCAACATCAAGTAAAAAAATGAATTCAATGATTCAAAAAATGTTTTTGCCTAAAGACATGCAAAATACCCAAATTTCTTGCTTTTTACATTAAGAAAAATTTCACATGATGTATAACATATATGTATGCATATATTCATATTTATCTACTCTCCTATCCAGCTTAGGAGAAGAGGAATCTATGAAAGTTTGAGTCAAGGAGACAAACAGAAAAAATAGTAAAAGAATTAGAGGAAAAGAATCATTTTGTAGTTGTTGTTCAGTTACTTTAATCATGTCTGACTCTTCATAACCCTATATGGGTTTTATTGGCAAGATATTGGAGTAGTTCGCCATTTCCTTCTTCAGTTCATTTTACTGATAAGGAAACTGAGGCAAACAGGGTTAGATGACTTGCCCAGGGTCACATAGCTGGTAAGTGTCTGAGGACAGATTTAAACTCAAGTTCCCCTGAATCCAGGCTCAGTGCTCTATCCACTGAGCCTCCTTTTGACTCCAGTGTCACCCTAGATTCAAACAAATAAGCATTTATTAAGTAACTTCCATATACAAAGTACTATGCCAGATACCAGAAAAAAAAGATATAAGTGACAGAGTTTCAGGGTTAGAAGGGACCACTGAGACTATCTAGTGCAATTCTTATATCTACAGAATTCCCACAACATCCCCAATTGGGTAGGCATCTGGTTTTCCCTTGAAAACCCATTGTGAGGCAGAGGCCCACAACATCCTGAAGTCACCCATTATACTTTTAGAAAGCTCTTCTGGAAATAATGCTTAAAACCCCACCAACGTAGAAGCCATTGCATTGCCAGTCTTCAGACAATATTATAAAAGTGATCATCACATCTATTTGCTACTGGTTAAAAATAAAAAGCAGAAAAGAATATTAAATAAGTAATCATAAGAGGGATCAAAAAGAGAAAGGAAGGGAAAATGAAGGACAGAAAAGAAACATAAGAGAAGTTGTGAGGGAAGGAAAGAAATGAAAGGGGGTAGGGGGAAGGAAGGAAAGATAAAAAAGAAATAGAATAGGGGCAGCTAGGTGGTACAGTGGATAAAGCACCAGCCCTGGATTCAGATCAAGATATTTGCCACTACTGCATGTTCAGCAACATTCACTTCCCTGAGAAGGTTTCAACTCAGCAATGAATTGTTGAAGAAACCTAGGTGTCGGGGGCAGCTAGGTGGTGCAGTGGATAAAGCACCAGCCCTGGATTCAGGAGGACCTGAGTTCAAATTGGTTCTCAGACACTTGACACTTACTAGACACTTACTAGCTGTGTGACCTTGGGCAACTCACTTAACCTTCATTGCCCCGTGGTGGGGGGAATAGAATATGAGAAGAGAAAGAAGATGAGAACATAGAAGGACAAAAAATATAACAGAGAGCCGGCAAACAGAGAGAGAGGGAAGAAGAGCTAGGGTGGATTCTTGGTTTATTGGATTAGCAGCCTTTAGGATACCCTGCTATTCACTTCAGATAATCTCTCTAAGTGATTAACTGCTGCTCACGGCTCATTAGGTGATCTGATTGTCAAACCTCCAGAGTTTGTGAGGAAAGACTAGAAGGAATGTCTGCATCAGTGTTACCCTTTGGACCAGACAGAATACCAACTAAGGCTTCCCCTGGCCTAGGGCAAGAGGTTGTTGGAAAGAAGTGATTCCCTGGGAAGATGGTGGTCTGGGATTCAGCTTCTCCCTTTCTCTCCTCTGTGCAGCAAAATGGAAGAGGAAAAACTGGAAGCCAAAGAAAAAGAGAAGAAAGAAGTAGATGCAGAAAAAAAGGAGAAGAGAGAAGCAATTCAGGTAATTATTTTCACATGCTACCTTTCTTTCAATACCTTCTGGGGTACTTGGGGACCCTCCCATAAAGAATAATTTACAACTATGCACAGGTGGCCTCCTCTCCCACTGCATCTTACCTCTGCCACTGATGGCCTTTGATGCACTTGGATCTTAGAAAGGGAAAGCCTTGCTCTTGTAAATGACAGGAGATTTAGTATAGTAGAACGCTGGATGGGGAGTCAGAATGCAAGGTTCACATTTTAGCTCTGCTACTTATTAAACTATGTGGACTGCTAATAAAGACTTTACTATCTCAAAAAAATGATGACTTTGTCAGTGCTGGTATTCTTTTCACTAAGACAAAGCACAGCCCTTCCCTGCCTTAGTAAACAGTTTCCATGAGCTTTTGTAACTCAAAAACCCTTTCTTCCCCTGGTGGCCAACCTTATGATGATCAGCATTATAGCATCTAGCTAGGTTCAAAAAATAGTTTGCTCTCCCACCTTGGGAGAACCTATATCAATAGATGACATCCTTTGCCTAACTTAAGTCAAGTCCTTTGCCTAATTGAGGCAAAGGTTGGATCGTTGGTTCCCTGGGACACTCAGTAGCCTCCATGACAGTGTTTTGGGCTATTCTGGACTCTTCTGGTCCTGACCTTGACCATGTCCAGGAGGCTATAAATGCAATAAGCCCTAAGCCAGGGACTTGGGTTCAAGTTTAGTTTGCAAAGAGCAGACTAAGCTCTTTCTTGCTCAGAAAGAACAACTTGGATATGAATAAACAGTATCCATAACAGAATATTGAGCCCTATCTTCTTTCTTTCTTTCTCTCACCCATGGCCAGGAGCTATGCAGTGAATACAGAAACTACATAAGGGATGGAAGACTTGCTTGTACTCGAGAGCATGACCCGATCCTGGGCCTGGATGGCAAGATGCATGGCAATACATGTTCCATGTGTCAAGCCTTCTTGTGAGTATAAGAGTCAAGATGTTTCCAGGAGAGCTTATGGAGGTTGGGGAATGGAGGTTGGAATGAAGGAGGTGCTAACAGAAAGCAACTCTGAATTTTTTGTTCCCTTTCCCTGGTATCTTTGACGAAGATGGTCACTGTGTTTGGTTGAAAGAATTCAGAAGTGGGATTCTCAATGGATGAGGGTCTTAGGCCTCTCAAGATATATCCTTACTCTTAGATATTTATTCTTGGATGCACAATAGATGCTGTTTGCTTACTGTGAATGTTTCCTTAAACAAAATTTAGCAAAGCCCAGGCCTGTCGATCAAGGCCCTTTGTCTGTTTCCTCCAATGTCAAACATACCACCTAGAGACCTGTTTTCTTCTATAAAAGCAGTCCTGGACTTGAAATGACATCTATTTCTCTCTCTCTCATAAAGCCAACAAGAAGCCAGAGAGAAGGTTGCTGAAGCATCCAGACCAATTACGAAGAGAGAAGTTACAAAGGTAGTTATCCAGGGATTGTTATGCTGGAAATAACAGAACAACACTTTGGATTTTTCTTCCATGATGAAACATCATGGGAACATAGAGCTAGAGAATATAAAATATCAGAATTTCTAGAACAGGGAACATAGTGTCCTATAGGGCTAGAGAGATCATAGACTTGGAGGCCATCAAGTCAAATGCTCTCATTTTACAGATGAAGAAACTGAGGCCCAGGCCAGTTAAATAACAGTCACACAGACACTAGCAGATGTAGTGTGCTGTATTTTTAGTCAGTCGTTGTAAGTTCAAAAACAGCTATTTTGGCAGCTAGGTGGCACAGTGGATAGAGCACCGGCCCTGGAGTCAGGAGTACCTGAGTTCAAATCTGGCCTCAGACACTTAACACTTACTGGCTCTGTGACCCTGGGCAAGTCACTTAACCCCAATTGCCTCACTAAAAAAAACAAAAAACAAAAGACAAAAACAGCTATTTTGCCACTCACTATCTTTTTTAACCCTGTGCCAATCACTTAACCTCTCTTGGTCTTAGAGTTCTCATTTGTAAAATGGACTAGATTGCCTTCTAAGGTCCATTACAGTCCTATAGTTTAAGCAAAGTTCCATGTGAGGTCCTGGGGAGGAAAGATTATTATTAACTTGGGTGGAGGGTAGATCAGGGAAGGCCTCTTAGAAGAAGTGCCCATTCCACTTCTGCATCATTATTCCCATTTCCAGCAACTTCATACCAACCTTCATTGCCACCATCTAAAACTATTGTAACACTCTCCTGGCAGGACTTCCTGTCTCCACTCTCTTTTGCACTCCACTTCATCTTCCATGCAGCAATAGACACATGTCCTTATGCAAAGATCTGATCAAAAAGTGACTATGGTTCCCTATTGCCTACCCAGTAAATCTCAACCAATCCAAGGACTATGACAATTAGGCGCCACCGATGACCCAACCATTATAATTTTATCTCTGTTTACTTCCTTTCCCTCCCTCAAGCCAAAGGACTTATTTTGTCCCCCTGAACAAACTATGTACTCTCTTCTCTCCATGTCTTTGGTCATTCCTTTTCTTTCTCTTGGTGTTCTCTTCCTCTCACTTCTTAGCTATTGAAATCATTCTCATAATTTGGACTCCATTTGAAGCACCACCTCCATTACAGTGATACATTCCTAGTCAGTAACAATCTTACTCCCTTGGACTTCACATAGCACTTTGCTTGAACCTGTCTAATGCAAATACAATGTAATATTATGCACTAAACTTTTCTTGGCTTCTTATGCTTCTATCAGACTATCAATTCCCAGAAGAAATGTCTTATTTCAACTTTGAATCTTTCTAAGTGTATTGTAAGGCAGGGCAGCTAGGTGGTGCAGTGGATAGAGCACCGGCCCTGGAGTCAGGAGGACCTGAGTTCAAATTCGGCCTCAGATACTTGACACTTACTAGCTGTGTGACCCTGGACAAGTCACTTAACCCCAACTGCCCTACCAAAAACCAAAGCATACTGTAAGAAGATGTGCAGGACCCTGAATAAGTGACTAATGTATCCAATTGAATTAAATGAGATAAAGATGAATCATGTGAGACAAGACTAACAAAGTAGGCTTTGAGGGTGCCTTGAATGTCAAGTTAAGGAATCTTTATCCTCTAGGCAAGAGAAGCCTTTGTAGATTTCTGAGCATGGGGAGAGATGATGTAAGAGAAGCCCTCAGATTGTTCCTGCAGACAAAATAACCCCATATGAGAATATTCTGTTGAAATTCATTTTTAGGGAGAATTTCTGGAGGGCAATGGATATCCAATATTGACCACAAAAGAAAGCCTAAAAATATTTTAAAAAATTTATAAGGGCAATTTTTGCATTTACATCCCCTTTACTTCTGAATGTAACCTCATCTTTCCCCTCTCCAGAAAGCAAAGGGAGAATGAACAAAGCAGCTTAACTAAATGAACTAATGCATCACAACCTGAGATTATGTATTTCCTTATCTTTTCTTCTAGACCAAGTGTGGTCTTTATGATTACCCAATGTCAAGCTTCAGGCTCTTACTATTGTTATTTTCCTTTATGTTTTGCAGTCTGTAGGGAGGCCAAAACTCTTAACTTGTCCCCCACCTTTAAAAATTGTAAATGGAGGGAAGAGTTGCCAATTTTTATGCCATTGTAGATAATCATATGCCAATACTTTATCCTGCCCCACCCCTAAAACAAACAAACAAAAAACTTTGAGGTTATGAAATAGTATTTATGAAAAGAACTCAGTATCTGTTTATTGTAGTCACTGATCACTCATAGACAATTCTTTCCAGAGGCTGTATAAGGAAGAATCTCTGGAATTCACTTAGTGAGCTAAAGGTTGGACATTTCAGAACAACCCCACAGCTATGAAGTGGTTGGAGGCTTATTAGACCTGAGAACTGAGGGGCCTGAGCTCTAGTCCAGGTTCTCTCACCAAGAACTCCTATGGTCCTGGGTAGGCTGCTTTTGTTCTGAAAGGTCTCAAGGTCTTCCTTTGGAAAACTAGGAGGTTGGACTTAGACTCTCCTTAGGGTCCTTTTTATAGTGAATGACATATCCCTTCCGGCTCTGACATTTTATGCTTTCTATCCTAAGGTCCATTTGAGATCTTACATTCTAAAAGCCATTCAGAGACTCCACAATTATGATCTAATTTTTAAACTTCTAGGAATCTCTGAAATGTCAAGATTACCATGATTCCCTTCTCTTTGTAGGATTCATGTGAAGAATTTCGGAGTCTTATGAGTAATGGAAACCTTTACTGCACCAGAGAAAATGATCCTGTCCGGGGCCCAGATGGAAAAACACATGGCAATAAGTGTGCCATGTGTAAAGCTGTGTTGTGAGTAGACACAGCTAGGAGCTGGAGGGTCTGGTCTTTTTTATAAGGTTATCTGTTCTCAGTCACAATTCAGATGCTCAGTGACTTGAATCCCAGCTCCCTATACTATTTCTCCCCCACCAATAAATTCTCTTAGTGATCTTAAAGGAAATATAAAATGATAGAAAAGGACATATATGTATACACATGATACATGTATACACATACATAAACACACATATGCATATACATAAATATACATGCACACGTATATATACAGATATGTATGTGTATATACATATTCATGCATGCATATACATACACAGACATACACTGACACATATATGTCTGAACTGGGGATTTCCTGGATATATGGCACTCTCCATATGGAAATCCCTGGAGACAGGAGATGGAGGGTATGTTTGAATATCCATAAGTCAGTCAGTGTAGCTGGTATGGTAGAGGGGAGGGAGCTGTGAGAAAACTGAAACACTAGAAAGAGACATTTAAATTGATATCTTTTAAGGTGTCATGGCTTTTAAGCCTGAGATAAGGTAGGAAGTAAAGGCATTATGCACATTTTATAGATAAGAACTGAGGATCCAAGAAGTGAAAGGACCCAGATCTTTCCTCTACTTAGAGTCCCTCCACCTCAGCTGATTTTTATGTACAATCATTGTATTTATGTTTTGTAGACTGCTAAGCCTAACATAGCCCCAAAACCATAAATATAGTTATTATAAAGTTACCATCTAGAAACATATGCCGCTTATCTCCAATGCACATTTCCCATTTTGTAATCTATCTCCCACTTTGTACTTTCCAGCCAGAAAGAAGATGAAGACAAAAAGAAGAAAGATGAAGATCAGAGAAATACCGAAGGAAACAACCATGGGGGTGGTGGAGGAGGAAAACCGAAGGTGAGAGGCATTTTTCACCAAAGGGAGTTCAGCTTTATATATTCAATTGACCTAGCTGTATGAAAATATAATTCAGATCAGGGCCTGCTGAGCAGGAGGGTATGAAGCCTGGATTTGCTCACTTATACAGTAATAAGGTTAAAAGCTGAACACCATCTTAATGATCATCTAAATCCCATTATACAGAGCAGAAAACCTAATCCTTAAAATCTAAAATTAGCTAAAATCTAAAATAAAAACTTAGCTCTGTTCTACAGAAGAGGAAATTGAAGCGTGGACTTTACCAAGGGTCACACAGGGCACCTCACATACTTTCCTCATCAACAACTTGGTTATTTCTTCCTAACCACTGAGTTTAGCAAACCAATTAAAGAACACAGTCAAGTACTATAGCAGACTCAGCCTCTCTCTGCTCACTATTTCAGGACCAATGTACTGAGTTTCTGGAAGAATGGAAAAAAGGAGGTCTCAGTTGTACCCGTGAGAATGACCCTGTACGTGACGCCAGTGGCAAATCCTATAATAACAAGTGTACCATGTGTAAGGAAATCCTGTGAGTATCTGAACATATCTGCAAGCAGGGAGCTGGCAAGGGTAGAGGTGGCGTGGGGGTATTTCTCTGGATTCTGGCAGGCCTTCCTTCCTGAACTTCACAGGCCTAATGAGTAAAGAGGCTGAGATTGGTTTGTTCCAAGCAAATGCTTTCAAACCATTAGAATTTTCCCAAAATGAAATAGGCTGCCTATGGAGGCTGTGATTTCCCTTCCCAACTGGACTTAGATGTTCCAGTGGAAGCTCAATAAATCATTATCAGGATACCAAGAGTGGGAAAGGTAGGGGCAGGGATACCATCACAGGCTGGGATGTTGGACCAGATGATCTCTCAGGCTTCTCTCTATTTTTGAGCCTTTGATGTTATGTATTCCTTGAAGATGATCTGTTTGTATTCACCAGACAGAACTTTTCTCCCTTCCATCTTTTCTAGAGGTAAGGAAGATGAGGCCAAGAAAATGACTGCTTTCAGGAATAACAATAATAGCACTCCTGGAAAGGTATGTTATTCCTCTGACAGTGGAAGGGATGGACTTTGCACAAACTTCCACTTGAACCATCTCAGATGAGGTCAAGGATGTATGAAATAAGGCTGCTTAATCAGAATATTTTCCTTAAAAGTCTAGGACCTTAGGGGCAGCTAGGTGGCACAGTAGATAGAGCACCAGCCCTGGAGTCAGGAGGACCTGAGTTCAAATTCGGGCTCAGACACTTAACACTAACTAGCTGTGTGACCCTGGGCAAGTCACTTAACCCCAATTGCCTCACCAAAAAAAAAAAAAAAAGTCTAGGACCTGGAAAAGAGAAAAAGTATATAGAAGCCACATTAGAAGCAGTGTCCTTCCAGAAGTTTTCCTAATCAATCAACAAACATTTATCTATAAGGCACCTATTGTGTACCCAGGGAGTGGGGACATAAAGACAAGAATCAAACATTCTTTACAGTCAAGAAATTTACATTACACAAGGGAATATAATGTATGCACATCCAATTACATATAGAACATGCACAAAAGACATAAATGGTGAGAGGGAGGGTGCTATCACCTGAGGCATCAGGAAAGGGTTTGCATAGAAGGGATGTCAAAGTAAGTTTAAGGAAAGGATCTGGACTGTTTATTTCCAGGAGTCACAGAATCACAGATTCTGATTATTTAAAGGGAGTTCATTGGTCATATAGTCAATAGGAGGTTCCCTTCATGAAAGAAATCTCTTTGTGACCTTGGGCCATCAATTACGTCAACAATAAAATGTGATGGTTGGGCTAGAAATCCATCCAACTCAAAATGCTATGATTTTGTAAACCCCACTGTCTCAAGATAATGGCATGTGGTAGATAAGGGGATTTAGCAGATACTCAAAGGCCCACTTGGAGATTAATCTAAACTGATTGAATTAAGTGAGAGTGACTGACTGCTGACTATCTTACTTCTAGTTAACTAGATTATAAGCACATCTGGCTGGTCCTTAAGAGGGTATTGTTCTCAGAAGCTAAAAACTCTGAACTTTACATCGAGACCACCTTTGGTTCCAGTGAACCAATGAATTTGAATGACACTAGCCAATCAGCTTGAAGAACCTCCCATTTCTGGGAGGAGAAGATGAAGGAGGAAGTTGATGCTGGCAAGTCCTCTTTTGGTGCGAGACATTAGCTTGGTGGCAGAGGACTTCAGAAGTGGGAGGTTTAGGAAGGCCCACAGGATTTCCATGCTATAAGAAATCTGTTCTCAATCTTTCTCTTTCTTTACTATCTTATATCTTTTAATAAGCCCTTAAAAAACCTAAACTCATTTATCAGTGATTTTAGCCAGTTTCCTCCCAAAACTGGGGGGACAGATTAGAACCCACATTTAGAATTTTAAAATACACACCACTCAAAGGGGCAGTGGGGATACTATAACTCGGCAGTTTAGGACTAAATCTCTGCCTACTGACATACCCATCTTTCTTTAAGTTCAAACTAAAATCCCATCATCTTTTGAGGGGCAGCTACATGGCACAGTGGATAGAGCACTGGCCCTGAAGTTGGGAATACCTGAGTTCAAATCTCACCTGTATGACCCTGGGCAAGTCATTTAACCCCATTTGCCTTAAACATCTGGGGCCATCTCCAATGGTTCAGATGTATGTCTTGTCACTGGATCCTGTAAGGGCCTAAAATTCTAGCGATGGTGTCTAAAATCTAATGAGTGGTCTCCTTAAATTAGAAAACATATAGCACCAGTCTTTGGGCATTAAGTATTTATTAAAGTATATTAGGGTTTAGTAAAGAGAAACACTTGGATGATATATCCCTATTCTACCTCTCTCTCCCGCCTCTGCCCAAGTCAGGAACCGAAAGAGAAACTCGATCTCCATGGCTTTTCCCAGAAGCGTCCTCTCAAACAGGAAGCCAGGCCATCCTCACACACAGCTCCATGCTAATTGGCTGGTAACTTTGATTGACAGGTCCCACAGGTGGCAAACATCACTTCCTGATGACGAGCTGACCTTTGAAACCCTGGAAAAGGTCACTTCTGGATGCTAAATTCACATGGTTTCTTTTCAGGCCAGAGCTCACAAGTTCCCTCCCAGCAGGGGGTGTCATTCCAGTTCTCACAATCCAGATGGCTCTGGAGGAGAGAGTGAAGTTGGTAACCTTGCACAGCCCTCCCTCACTTAAATCCAAGTCAGTGCAAGTCATGACATCACCCTGATGTCATGGTCCTCTTGGAGAATGAAGAACAAATAAAATCCCATCTTCTATAGGAAGCCTTCCCCAATCCTGCTTAAATTTAATTCCTTTCCTCTCTTGTTTATTTCCTATTTATTTGTCATATAGCTTATTTGTACATATTCATTTGCCTGCTGTCTTTCCATTACAATGTGAGCTCCTTGAGGACAGGGGTTGCTTTTGCAACTTTTGCTATTATCAGTGTTTAGCAGAACATCTGACACACTTAATAAACATTTATTGACTTTTTATTGACTGACTAAAGTCATCCTAGATGTGAAATCCTTTCGGAGACAGCTAGGCATTTATCATCTGTCTTTCTGCACAGGTCAACTGTGATGAGTACCGGAACCAGATGAAAGAGGGTAAACTGATTTGCACACGAGAAAGTGACCCAGTGCGGGGTCCTGACGGCAAGACCCATGGCAATAAGTGTGGCTTGTGTAAAGAAATATTGTAAGTATAGCAAAGTGATGACTTGTTGAAAGGAGGGGTCTCAGGCTGTTCAAGATATTCATCTCCTGTGAACTTGGAGCTGGTTCTGAGTAAGGGCAAATGGAGACAATGAAACAGCTCAATTCTGTTCTATTTGGTCAATATTTCTCAAGAACCAATTATGTGTGAGGTCCTATGCTCAGTGGGAGGAGACAAGCAAAGGCAGGACATAATCTCTGCTCTCAAGGAGCCTCTACTAAAATGAGGGAGAATGACACAAAGCTAGATATCTAAGAAACAAGGGAGAGAGTGAGACAAGTGCACATCCGGGCCAAGTGCTAGGGGCCTCATCGTTTTCAGGGCTTGTGTTGGGCACTGAAGCAATGTGATATAGTCGCTGAGGGGGCTGGACTTGGAGGAAGAAGACAAGTGGTAGAATTTCAGCTGAAACTCACTAGGGATGTGACTCTTCCTAAGTCCCTTCTTGTTGGAACCTCAGCTTCCTTATCTTCCAAATGAGGATGATAACTGTGTTACTTATTTCAGAGGGCTGTGAAAATTTTAAATGCTATAGAAATGGAAACTGCTAGTAAGAGTAGAGTATTTTCTCTCGTGGAACTCAAGGCCAGATTGGGGAATAAGATACATACATACAGTGGACAGTTGGGTGGTGCAGTGAATAGAGTACCTGACTTGGAGTGGGGAAGATTCATCTTCCTGAGCTCAAATCTGGCCTCAGATACTTACTAGCCATGTGACCCTGGGCAAGTCACTGAACCCTGTGTGCCTCAATTTCCTCATCTGTAAAATGATCTGGAGAAGGAAATGGCAATCCAATCCAATATTTCTCCCAAGAAAACCCCACCTGGGGTCACAAAGATTTGGATGTGACTGAAATTGACTCAACAACAAACAACAAATACATACATGCATAATAGCGACACAGACCATGTGGGATGAGTGCCAACAGCCGAGTGCAAACAAATTAATGTGAATTTAGAGAAGGAAAAGAACAGTCCTGGCTGGGGAAGGATTGGGGAAGGGCTTTTTGAGAGAAGATAATTAGAGTTGGGTTCTAAAGGATCCATCCAATCCTATAAACCTTTACCAGGTACCCTCTATGTATAAAGTATCATGCTAATTTCTGGAGTTACAAAAACAGAATAAAAAGGAATCTGTGCTTAGAGGGGTTACATTCTATTGGGGGAAAGCAACATCTATAAAAGTCAGTGAATACAAGATAATTTGAGAATGGGAAGTTACTAGAAAAGTAATGACCCTTAGTTTGTCTTATGAAAGGTTTCAGGTAGGAGATGACAACAGAACTGAGATTTAAAGGAAAGTTAGTGATTCTACCAGGTGGAGGGTGGGGTGGGGTGGGGCAAGTATATTATAAGAATCAGCAATAACCCAGGGAAGGGGAAGGAGGAAATAGATGGAACAGCAAGTAGGCCAGAGAGAAGGTACACCAGGCAGAAGGGATAGTAGAAGCAAAGTCACAGAGGGTGGAAAGCATGCACAGTCTTCCAGGCCTATAGCCTGACCTGGCCTGAGCACAGTAATCAGAGGGACATGGTTAGAATTAAGGTCGGAGGGGGAGGTTGGGTCAGATCATAGAAATTACTTCATGGAAACAAGTTGGTGTCATGAACGAGGATGAGAGGTTTGGAAAGTGTTTTTGATCTTGTACCTACGGTGATCATGTGATATTTATACATAGAAGAGAACTTAGAGATCATGAAATCTACCCTCCCTCATTCAGTAGATGAGGAAACAGACAGAAAGTATCTCATTCAAAGTCATCTAGCTAGTAAGAAGTAGAGTAGGGGTTTGAACCTAGATCTTTTGACTCCAGGGCCAGTATTACAATCCTTCTGCCTTCAAATATGATAAGACCATGTGTGGGGAATGGCATTAGAAATTAACTTAATGCAAGCCACTGGGAAGCTCAAGAAATATTTATTTGATCTAGAGTTGTAAAGGACTTTAGGCCAACTCCCTCATTTTGCAGATAAGAAAACTGAACCCCACAGATGTGAAGTGATGGACCCCAGTGGCTACAGAGAGCTAGAAGAAGGCCTGAGATCTTTTTCTGCTGTACCATATTCCTCCCTTTACAGGAGCTAATGCCCCTTCTCCCCCTCTTTCTTACAGAGAAAAGGAAGCTCAAGACAAGAAAAGCAATGAAGAAAAAAGCAGCAAGGACAAGGTAAGAGGCAGCTCACTGTGATTTAGTCCCTCAGTGACCAACAGCTAAGAGTGGCAAATGTTATCTTTATCTGTAGCCCATTCATTTGAACACAAGCTGATAATATTATAGAAAGCATCTGAATATCTGACCTCCATTCTGTCATGACTGCTAATTCACCATGAGACTTTGAGTTACTCACTTCCCCTTTCTCACAAATTCAGAGCTGAAAGAAACTCCAATGATTATTTATTTTAATAGCTTTATTTCATAGATAAAGAAAATGAGGCCCAGAGAGGGACACTGACTTGTGCTCAAGATTCTGCAACTTGGTAAAAGACTGGATTTGAACCTTGGCTCTGTTGATAAGTCCTATTGAAGTGTTCTTTCACTTTCCCATGAATGCAAATAAATCTTAGCCTCATTACACCAGTGAGAAAGCCAGGGTTGTGGAGATAGCTCGTGCTATTTGGCCCTCTAGAAATTTAAGCAATGACCATGGAGGTGAGCCCGAGATCTAGCATGCTATGGTGGAAGGTGTGAATTTGGAGTCTGAGACCCTGGGTTAGAATCCTGACTTTGATATTTACTGTGTGACCTGGGGCAAGTCCCTTCATCTCTTTGAACCTGAGATTCCTCTGATATAAATTGCATTGGATGAATCCTAAAGCCTTTTTGGTGCTCTCCTATAAGAAGACTGAGACTGAGAAGCCTTTTTACTCAGGGCATGAGCGACATCTAGTGTTCAATGTGGAAGAGAACAAATAAAGGTTGACCAGTGAGCGATTGTAATAGCAGTATTAACAAATAGCTCATGCTACTCCAGAACGTTGATGTTACAAAGCATTTTCCCTTCAACAATATAGGCATCTGAAGTGCAAGATTAAGGTGGAAAATATGTTGTGTTCATCCTCTTGATACCAGCATAGTAAGATAGTGACTTCTGGCAGGATGCACTTCATCCTTTCAGTAGAAAAGCCTGCAGTCCATTAGATATCAAAGTACAATGGAAAGAACACTGGATGACATATTGGAAGAATTGGGTTCTAGTTTCAGTTCTTCCATCAACTCCTCCTGGAAGAAGTCACTTCCCCTATCTGTGAGCTTCAATTTCCTTGTCCATAACAGCAATGTGGTTCAGTGGATAGAGGAGCTGGACCTGGAGTTAGGAAGAACTCAGTTCAAATCTGACCTCAAACACTTATCATATGTTTGACCCTGGCAAGTCATTTAAGCTCTGTTTTCCTCAGTTTCCTCATCTGTAAAATGGGGATAATAATAATAATAATAATAATACTTACAGTGCCTGGTACACACTTATTACCATATAAATGTTAGCTATTGTTATCACTGTCATCATCCTCAATCGTCATCATCATGAGGGACTTGGACAGAACAATTTCTAAGGTTGCTTTCAGCTCAGATACCCTATTGTCTAGGCTTTAGCATCTTCTATTAGAAGCAGAGAGGTATAGCCAATTCTCCAAGTGCTGAATTTGCAATTGGGAAGAACTGAGTTCGAATCCTTGTCAGCCATATAACTATGAACAAGTTACCAACCTTAAGAACCACACTTTCTTCCTTTGTAAAATCAACATAATTATACTCTGGAGCTACCTTGAAGACTTACTGTTGTGCTTAAATGAAATGATACATGGAAAGTGCTTTATATGATATAATTATTATATGATATGATGAGTGAGTATGTGTTTATATGCAAACATATATATGAAATATATGTATATATGAGTATATTATTTGTGTATATGAAATATGTATGTATATGACAGATCTAGATATTTGAGAGATTTATATACATATATATATATCTTATATATATATCTATTTATTCATCTATCTCAACTTTTGAGAAACCCTGGAGGGGAGATATTTACATAGGCATCTATATTTATATAGATATATCCCCCATGTTCCAAAAGCCTTAGGGTAGACTTGGTTCATATCTTTCTAGATATGTGTATGTGTGCATGCATGCATGCATATCTATTTAACTATCCCTAGGATATATATGTGTGGTAGGGATATATATATATATCCCTAACTATATGTGTGTATACATATATATTTATTTATATTTATATATAGATACATAAACATGCACATGACCTATATATACCAAATATAAAGCAAATAACAGAAATATATGTACATATATATGAATATATACACAGATTTATCTATATATACATATATACAAAGGCTCTAACATATAAATGTATATTATTGTTATATATTTTACATAGGATATATACAGGTGGTATATGTATTTATGTTATTATGTTCTAAAACCAGCCCAATCATATTTGAACAACTCAAACTAATGCAGAATGGTGATATATTTTCTTATATCAACAGGATCTGTGCAGCGAGTACCGGAGTCTAATTAATAATCAAAAATATGTATGCACCAGAGAGAACGATCCCATTCAAGGCCCAGATGGCAAAACCCATATCAATAAATGTGCCATGTGCTATTCTTTATTGTGAGTAATGCGGTCTGCAAATGAGTTGATGATATAGTCCCAAAATTACTACCTTGGGCAAGTTGCTATTTCTCTTGCCTTCCTTTCTGTTATGTATACAATTATAAAGCAGGACTACATAGTCTTTAAGGTCCCTTCCAGTTCTGTATAAATGATTCTGTGAACCTTCGTTATAATCAAACATACTAGGTGCCTCATCTGGCTACAAGGTTTACATCTATGACTATGTATCTACAAGGCTCAAATGTTTAATGGAAATTCTCTCTCTCTCTCTCTCTCTCTCTCTCTCTCTCTCTCTCTCTCTCTCTCTTTTTTTTTTTTTTGTGGGGCAATGAGGATTAATTGACTTGCCCAGAGTCACACAGTTAGTAAGTGTCAAGTGTTTGAGGCTGGATTTGAACTCAGGTCCTCCTGAATCCAAGGCCAGTGCTTTATCCACTTTGCCACTTCGCTGCCTCTTGGAAATTGAATTTCAATAAGAATTCTAAAATGGCCATGACTTTGGAAAGGGTCTTTCCTCTTTGTTGTAATTATAGGAAAGCTAGGTCTAGACAAATTGATCTGGAGAACTGAAGCTTCAATTCTCAGTAATCAATCATAAATCTCCCAGTACTGGGTAAATTGATTGAATTATTTACATTAATTAATTTACCAGATAAACCCTTAATTTGAAAGAGTAGAAATGAGCTTTGATAAACTTGATGGGGAGCTACTGGAAGCTTCAATTTATAAATCTGTCAACCTATTTGACATTGTCAACCTTTCTCCTGAAAACTTGATGTCTTGTTTTGGTGGGAAGTCTCAATAGGCAGGTGGAATACAATCTTCCACTACCTTGCTCAATATCCTTTGTTTTCCCCTCAACTGTGAAAGAAAAATGTCCTCAAGTCGGGAGGCAGTTAACCTTTTACAACTGTACCCTCAGCCAGCATCCACTCTTTCTCTCAGGGGTACCTCATAGTCCTGAACTGATGTTGAGGTGGTACCACTCATGCCATTTCTATTTCCATATATAAAAAAGAAATGCCCCCTAGCATTTCTCAGCTAGGAAGACAACCTGGGATCTCAGTAGAGGAAAAAGTAGGAACAAACAACTCAGCAGAGATAGCAGCATATACTGGAAAACTTGCTTCTCTATGGCTCCCAGAGAAACTCTGACCTCATATGATCAATTCCATGTTGACTCAAGTTTGTCAGATGTTGTTTGGGGATATCCAGAGACACTTCTAAGAATTTGAATCTGATCAGAAATTCACTTTTACAGTTTTGGTCTGATTGCATTAAGATAAGACATTCATTCACTTCCCTTGAATTTCCCCACCCTGAGTGGGGTAAGGATCGTGAAATCACTACTAGTTGAGCACATGCTACCCAACTGGAAAGACTGAGTACAGGCCTAATGAGTTCAGGCTATATGTGAGGTCCAAAGACCAGCTGAGTTAAGTTCAGAGAGAAGCAACACTACGGAGGTACCTGGTTACCCCATGTTGATTTGGGGGGGGTGACAACTCATGGAAACTGTTACAGATAGATGGTGTTCTACATTGGGAGATGGAACATTCACACAGATGAAATCATAAATGATATCATCATAGATTTAGAGCTGGAAGGGACATCATAGGCCATTTACTCTGGACTCTGCATTTTATAGATGAGGAAACTGGAGACTAGATGATCTAAGTGACTTGTCCATGGTCATGAAAGTGTCAGAATATGTTTTAAAGTGTTAGATTCCAGTTGGCAGAGATCAGGATGGGAGAGAAGTTTGGCTAAAATACACAGAGTGCAGATAAAGATCATGACCACTCCTCTTTTCTATTCTAGTGAGAGAGAAGCCAATGAAAGGAAAAGAACCAAAGAAGAAAACAAGTCCAATGGAAATAAAGCAGATGGCAACAAGGTATTTATCTTCCATTTTTCCAGATCACAAATGGACCCTTCTGACCACAAGACTGTGTCTCTCCTTACTGCCTGCTGCTAATTACCTGTGATGTATCTCTTTGATTATAGATATGAATAACCCTGGTCTTGTCATTTTTATCATGTCACAATGGAAAGTAGTTTTCTGGCTTCAGGATTCACTGGCCATAAGAGAAGATATTGATGGGACTCTCTAGACCTTGAAAAAAAGGGATTGAGCAGGAGGTGGGAAGTCTCCTGAGCCTTTTCTTATAGTTTAGTAGTGAATTAATTAACTAATTAATTAACAAAGGAATGAATGCATTGTGGGTGGAGCTCCATGTTATGGGCAGAGCTTGGGGTGGGGTCTCAGGTTTCTTGGGTTCTCATATTCTACCACAAATGAATATAAAAATATGTATTAAAGGCTTACTCTCTGCAAAGTAGTGGAGCCTGCTCTTTAGGCTCCTGTGGAATAGTGCATTAATTTTGCTTCCTCATTTTGTTGTTGTTGTTGTTGGATTTAAGTGAGGGAGGACTATGTAAAGTCACCATCCTTACTCTCTCCTCCAGAGCCATCTGTGTCCAATGGCAAGATATATATATGTATGTATCAGAATAATTGGAGATGGCTCCAGACTTAATGGGAGACTTCGGGATACTTTGATCTTTTTAAGCTAAAGGCTTTCCCAGATCTCTGTTTGCCTGGGGCAATGCCCATTTAGTAAATGAATGGAGAAAGCAAGTAAGCAAGCAAGAAAAAAAGAGAAAGAAAGGAAGAAAGAAAGAAAGAAAGAAAGAAAGAAAGAAAGAAAGAAAGAAAGAAAGAAAGAGCAAAAAAGAAGCAAGCAAAAATGAAAGAAACAAAGAAAGAAAGTCTGGGAGGGGAAGGCCATCAGGGTTTCTGGCATAAACAGAAACAATTGATAATTTCCCTCCTTCAGAGACTTTTAGAGGCCAAACAATGGCCTATGAGGCCTGGGCTGGGCCCTACTGTGGGACAATCTATGAGAGTCAAAGTGATTTATGTATACACTGAAGGTCATAGGTTTAGTTTTGACCAAGTTTTCATCTGCCCTTTGGCCACATATATGAAGGATATGACATACCATTCTCTCTAGATAATTGAGATAAGACCAAAATGGGGTATAGAAGAAAGAGCCCTGAATTTAGCGTCAGAAGTCTGAGTTTGAGTCTTAACTCTGATACTTCCTAGCTCTATAACCTTGGGCAAGATAAATGTGTGCCAAGTAAACTCTTCAGGCCTGAGCATCCTCATTTGGAAGATAAGGGAGGGGCTGAGCTCTCAGATACATTCCAATTTTATAATAATCTAATTCATATGAAAAGAAAAAAGTCCACTGCCTTTTTCTCTACACCCCTTCACCTTTGTCTCCCCTGTATTCTCCAGATCTGTCCAACATACCCACATTTGCCTTGAGCCAACCATGTCTATTGTCCTGGCTATCAATTCTTCTAACTCAGCCAGAGCTTCTTGAATTACAACATTAATGTGGAAAGAAAAAGCTATTTGAGGGGGCAGCTAGGTGGCGCAGTGGATAAAGCACTGGCCCTGGGTTCAAAAAGACCTGAGTTCAAATTTGGCCTCAGACACTTGACACTTAATAGCTGTGTGACCCTGGGCAAGTCACTTAACATTCATTGCCCTGCAAAAAAAAAAAAAAAAAAAAAAAGCTATTGATCAGATTCTCCTGTAATATGTTTCATGAATTCCCAGTGCTTGGAACAAAGTAAAAAGGTTTCTGAAAGAAATGTTGATATACTCAATATATTTCTCATAAAAAAATCAGTCAACAAGCATTTATTAAGTACAGTCACAGGGAAAGAGGTGGTGGGGGTCCTTAGGTATACCGCTGTCAAGAATTACACTATGGCACACAGTCCAATTAGAATGAAAATGGTCCTTTATTGGGTGCTAGAGAAAGTGACCAAGAGGGAAGTTAAAGACTTAGCCTGAAGGGGAGGAGGCTTAGAGACATGTTCCTCCCAGAACAGAAGGAAGGCAAAAGCTTTTATAGAGGATAGGTGAGGTGACTACCTGAAAATGGAAAGATCCTTTTGGGGGTGGAGTGGGGAAAGATTCCTGAGAGTAAGGGGGATTTTCTTTTTTTGGAATGATAGTCCTGACTTTTGCAGTTATCTCTGTCTCCTAGGTCAGGTAGTAGCCATGCCTAACTGACTTTCCTGCTATAGAATTTTATCTCCTCTTACTTCTCATATCTAGTTGGCCAGTTTAAACTTTAATAGTGCCCTGACTCCTTGATATGTCTGTCCTGTCCTAAGCCCTATGTCAGTACCTACTATGTGCCAGGTATTGTGCTAAGTGCTGAGGGTGCAGGGATAGAACTGAAACACTTCCAGCTTTCAAGGATCCTACATTCTCTGAAATAAAGTTGTACTAGGCATTCTTATTAAACATAGCAAGTTTTCATTGTGAAAATAGATTTAAATTGTATTAGCCACTTATGTGACTGTGTGGATATCATTTAGCCTCTCTGGATTTCAGGATTCTCACCTATGAAATGAAGGGGCTGGGTGAGATGATCTCCAAGATCTTTTTAAGTAATCACCAATATAGCTTCATGATCTTTTATAATAGCACTGATTTTTTCATCCCCTCCTTATGCTAGGAGCAACCAATTCCCCAATCAATCAGTCAGATCATAAATCAAGAAACATTTACTGATCCCCCTTACATTCTAGGGACTAAGCACTGAGGGTACAAAACAAAAGTGATATAGTCCCTGCCCTCAAAGAGTTTATAGTCTATGTGGTGAATATAATATGTACATAAATAGGTTTATGCTAAAGAGATTCAATAGAGATCCAAGACTTTTTTGGAGGAAAAACACTAGTAGCTGGGGGTGGTAATCAGGAAAGTCTTCATGCAGAAGGTAGTGCTGGAACTGAATATTAAAAGTTTCTAGTAGGAGAACATTAAGAGGGAATGTATTCAGGGCAAGGGGGAACAGACTGTGCAAAGGCTGGAAATGGGAACAGGAAATGAGAAATAGGAAATGGGGTCCTATAATATGAAGAACTGTTAAGTAGGTCAGTTTAGGAAGATGTGATTAGACTGGAAAAGTCACATGTTCACTTTTTAAAAGTAACCTTTAGGGGCAGCTAGGTGGCACAGTGGGAAAAGCACTGGCCCTGGATTCAGGAGGACCTGAGTTCAAATCCAGCCTCAGACACTTGATGAGTATTAGCTATGTGATCCTGGGCAAGTCACTTAACTATCATTGCCTTTCCAAAAACAAAAGAAAGAAAGAAAGAAAGAAAGAAAGAAAGAAAGAAAGAAAGAAAGAAAGAAAGAAAGAAAGAAAGAAAGAAAGAGAAAGAAAGGAAAAAAGAAAAAGAAAGAAAGACATGTTGCAAAAACAAAATAATAAAGAATTTCAGAAGAGGATAGGTTTTGTGGAGAAAGATAAAGAGTTTGGTTTTGGACTTGCTAACTTTGAGATGCCTATAGGCCACAATTTCAGAATCTCAAAGTTGGAAGGCACCTTAGAAGTGACCCAGCTCAACTTCTACCTGAACAACAATCCTACTGAACAATAATCTTCAACCTGTCATTATCCAACCTTTGATAGAAGATCTCCCAGGAGGAGTTTAGTGGCTGGAGGAGAGGTTGGACTACTACTTGACAAGTCTTCCCATTCCTTTGGTAGACAGGTCTAATCATTCTTCCTTCCTTTAATATTGAGGTTGCATCTCTGTAAATGTTCCCTATTGCTCCTACTTCTGTCTTTTGGGTGCAAACAGAAGAGGTCTCTTACTGCTGACTCATGACAGTCTTTTAAATACTTTTAGACTTGTTCTTTTTAAGTCTTCTCTTCTCCAGGCTGAATAGCCCTAGTTCCTTTAGCTAATGCTCAGATGGTATGCTTGTGGCCTTTTAACATTCTGGGTGATCTTCTTGGAAGGCATATGTCTGACGAGGGCAAAGGATGGTCAAGCTTTCAGCTGCTGTGTTTTGCATATTACCATGTTCCTAATGCAGCCTGACCTTGCCTGAAGGATTCAATGACCCAACCATGGTGGTAACATGTTTCCTTGCTTTGGCAGGAATGTCATGATGTCCAGAACCAGCAGAGCAGTGGCAATCATGTGTCTTCCAGGGCTGCTGACCCTGCTCAGGTCCAAGCAATAGTGTGAGTAGTGGTTTTTATGCTGCTGCTACCATCCTGGAGAATGGTTTAGTAGCTATTGTTGTGGCCAGATAGGATTGTTAGGCTATAGAGACTAACATTTACTTTTCTCCTCGTTTTAAAAGGAAGCAGAATTTTTCTTGAAATGGTGATGGATTTGGAAGTCATGATTGACTTCTTTATGGGAATTAAAATAAACAAAACTGTCTGTAGAAAACATTAGAAAAAAAAGTGAGCTGGGATATTGAGATATCCAACCTTGTTATTGAATAGATATAAACCTCACAGGACTTTGTGATGCAGATGGACACTGAATTTGTTAGATGACTACTCAGTTTGACTGTATTGCTATGGGCCGTGAGAAGCCTGAGCCAGGGCTCCACAACTGGGATATGGTGATCCACTAGCTGGTCTGGAAGCCTCCCTTTGACAGATGAAGTCGTCACTCTTATCTTTGCCACCACCCACCCCAAATTAGGATTTCCAGTGGGGAGGGAGAACTACTTTTCCCTGCCTCCTCAGCCACTTCCCCTTTTTCTATTCTCAGGTGGGGTGATGCAAAATGGAGCCAGTGATAAAGTCAACTAAGTTTGGGTTACCTGAGTTTTAGCTCTTCTGGGTCCCTAAAATTGCAAAGTACACAACAGTTCCAAGAAAAAAGGGTATCATCCCTTTGTCCAGACCTTTGACCACTCTCCCTTAGTCATGGTAGCCCCTCAAAGTCAGGGACTCTCTTTTTGTTTTGGCTTCTTACAGGGCCACAGATATAGAATTGTATAGTTCATTTTGATGACCTTTGAGGCCCCTCTCACTTCTAAATCTGTAATCTTATGATCTTTTAAGGCTCCAAGACCTTATGAATTTTGTCAACCATTTGAATATCCCCAATGACTAAATCACAGATGTTTTGAACAATTGAGAAAGCTATTTAACCAAAGGGCTCAAACTGGAGAAATGTTTGCTTAAATTAAATTTTAAAATGTTAAAAATCAACCTAATGTCCATAGAGATAATTTTATCCTTTTTTTCATCTCCAGGAAAAGAAAAGGTAATGAAAAAGAAAGAGTTGAGCTCAATGGACTCACTGAGGATCCTCATAAAAAGTCAACACAGCCTTCAAGTTTTGCGGTAAGCTGGATCAAGAAATTCCCCTACCTCTTTTCTCCATTTTTCTTGTGCAAACCAGACCTAAGAGTCCTTCAGAATGATTTCTCCCCCCTTTGCTTACTTACTATTTTAAAATAGGATTCTGAAAGTGCTGAAGCATATGGGCCCAGGACACATGTGAACCAACGTCTTCTTCTTCTTCTTCTCCTTTCTTTACTAGGATCTGTGCCATGAGTTCCAGGACTTTATAAGAGGTGACAGCCTCATCTGTACCCGGGAGAATCAACCTTTTTATGATGCCAATGGGAAATTCTACAGGAACAAATGTGCCATGTGCAGAGAAATCATGTGAGTGAGGATGAATGCATGTGCCTAGGCCTATCCTCTCTTAGAGTCTGTGATAGCCTTATTTCTCAGGCTCAAGTCCAAGAGGTTCCTGCCTCCTCAAAGCAAGCCTTCCTTTGAGCCTTTCTCTAGCTAAAATCCCATTTGTATCCTCCTCTGGCTCCTGGGATATAAGCTACATTTCCATATCTGAGCTTGTCTTCAAAGGATGGGTTGAAATTTTATGTATACCTATATCTAAGTAAACATATGCATATATGTATATATATCTATGTCCATATACACATATATATGTATATGTGTGTGTGTGTGGTAAAAAGAATCAGAATACCTATTTCTTCCCATTTTATAGGAAAAGAGAAATTGATAAGAGAAGTAAAGAAAATTCATCTGACAAGTCACTGGAAGATAAAGACCAAAGTAAACCATTTTTTTCTGAGGTGAGTATAACTCTATAATCTACCTCTCCCCTTCTTTTGTTGTAAAATTCTAGGACTATACCATAAGAGAATATAGGAGAAAAACTGAGTCAAACTAGTGGTGTTTCCCTCAGTAGCTTTCACAAGGAATTAAGGAAGGCAAAGAAATTGCTTTGAGGGACTAAAGAGAGAATCTGGGATACCCTACTAGTTGCATGGTTCTATCTGTGCTATCTTAAGACCTAAATTATCTACCAGGTTTGCAAAGTGAATGTTTAGGACCTTATAGAATGAATGGAAGTTCAGCAAGTATCCTTGAGTTACTGCCTTTCTGGGTCAATAATTTTCCTTTTTTTTTTTCTTTATTAAGAGAAAGTTGGGGAACTGTATTCCAACTTACAAGGAAGAAAATGGCAGACATAAACAAAGAACATTCTTTGTTCTAAGGCAGACATTGAATGTCTAAAGGCCTGTTTCTTCTCTTTGCCTCTTCTTTTAGGGGGTTACTAGAAGAGAAATCATGCAAACTCTCTCTTTCAAGAAAGAGGTCCTAGAAAAAGTGACTGTTTTTATTTGGTTCCTTTTCAGGAATCTGAGATGTGCCAGCAGTACAGGGTTATTCCCAGAGTGGGTTACCTGTGCCCAAAGAGCTTGCATTATGTGTGTGGTGAGGACGGCAAGACATACAACCATCCCTGTTTGCTGTGTCATGAAAATCTGTAAGAACTAAACCTTAGAAAGGTCTCAAAAATTCTGAAACTTTTCACTGAGACCAGTTCCTCCCTCCTTGTCCCGTTTCCCATTCCCTCTCCTTCCTCCTTTTAATTGTTTTTTTTTTGGGGGGGGGGCGATTTGGGTTAAATGACATGCCCAGAGTCACACAGCTTGTAAGTGTCTGAGGCAAGATTTGAAGTCAGGTCCTCCTGACTCCAGGGCTGATGTTTTTCATTCTTCCCTCTCTCTTTTTGCCATGGGAGATCAGATAGAGAACTTTACATATTTGAACTTTGAAACATTCTCACTCTCATAGAACAAGCATTATTTACTGGAAAGAGCTTGAATAGGAGTCAAAAGTCTTATGTGTTAATGTAGTCCTGGCTTCACCTCCAAATTGTATATGACCTTGGGCAAGTCACTTCTCTTTTCTGTTGAATGGGGATAATGATCCTTTCACTGCCTCCCTCAACAACTAGAATGTTATGAGGATCAACTAAGTATGAGCTTGCTTAAGACAGAGGAATATAGTGGATTAGGAGATGATTTTGAATTATGAAGACCTAGGATCAAGTTCTGCCTCTTGCCTTGGGTTCAATTTCTAACACATGCTGGTGTGTGACACTGGGCAAGTTGCTTAATCTCTAGATACTTCCAGGTGTCTCAATCAGATTATAAACAGACTAAATGTGGATCTGAATTAGTAAAAAATAGTTTCCATAAGGGGAATTCCCCACATTGATGAAATAACAGGACCCAGGGTGTAGGGCAAGGGTACTAAAACATACAATATATATATATATATATATATATATATATGTATATATACAGATAATGCATGTGTATTCCTAGATGCATATATATAGAAAAATGTATAATTCATATACAATTGTATATGTATACATGCACACACACATATAATGTATAACATATACATTATATACACACTTGTATATACATACATATATGTATATCTAGAGTTATGTATGAACATACACACAAACATGCTATATATAAACATAACATATCTTATTGCTATAGATGTATTTGTATATATGTTTGCATACTTAAGACATACACACACACACATATATATATATAGTATATATCACTAAGTTTACAAAGCCTTTGAATAATTATTTGATTCTCATAGCAGACCTAGCATTGATAATAAATTAATAATAAAGTATTAAATAAATGTGATTAATAATAAATTTTGAAGGCAATTTTATTATTCATATTTCATAGAAAAGGAAACTGAGGTTCTCAGAAGTTGCTACTTCCTCAAAATCACACAGAAGACAATGACAACTAGAACTAGCATCTAGGTCATCTGATACCCAGTCTTTTTGTATTACTAAGGGAAACTCAAGGAAATATTCTAGGCTCCAATTGGGAAGAAAGCAAAACCAGAGTAGAGAAGAATAGGCTATTGGAGCATTGACCAATTAATCTGCCACATCCCTCTCCTGCCTTCTGTTATGTGGGCCTATGAATATACTGAATTTAAGCCTTAGCTCATAGTGACCATCTCTCTCTCTCTCTCTTTCTTCCTTGTATTCTTGTTTCAGGCTACATCAAACCAACATCCGAATGCTAAGGGAAGGGAAATGTGAAGATGGGCCTTCAGGAACACTTCCCCACTGATTTCTTAAGGCACTGTAAGTAGAATTAGAGAACCTAGGATTTAAAGCTGAAAGTATATTTAGAATTCACCTAGTCTGACCCCTTCATTTTATAGAAGACTAAACTGAGGCCCAGAGAGGACAAGTGACTTTACTGCCAAGTTCATGAATATCAGATCTGATATTCAACTTTGTCCTTGCCTTGACTGTCAGCACAGCCTTGGACCTTCAGGAAAGTGAAGTGGACCTCATTTAGAGGAGACTCACGATTTCCTCCTCCCAGGAAGCAAGACGGCCATATCTTAGAAGCAGAATATATTTCTAGCCAGTCCAGAACATAATTCTTTCTTTGACAGAATCTTCTATATTGTAGGATGTCAGATGTTAGACAGGCCTTCGAGTCAACTATCCTCATTTTACAGAGGTAGAAATAGACTGAAAGTGGGAATGGGCTTTATATTCACTGAGATTCTAACATGAGACCCAATTACTAGGCCTGGATCTGATTAAAACTCACTGTGAGATTTTGGTTACATCGTGTTCCCTCACTAAGATTCAGTGCCCTCCTCTTTAAATGATTTCCAAGGTACCTTCCAGACCTGAGAGTCTATGTTTATTCTGAGGCTGTTTTCAAACATGTGAGAGAGCAGGGAAGAAACAGCATGGAAAATGGAACAGATAAGAGACTGGCTGGATTATCCATTGGTCTTAACCCTGAGTTTATGGTCTCTGATCTTTTTCTCTTCTTCCAGAATAAATGAATGATGAATAACTTGAAATGTTGAGGGAAAGATTCGAATGTTCAGCCCTGGAAAGTCTGCCTTCACCCTTCTGTATATATAAGGAACTCTTCTGAGCACATGTTATTTACTGTGCAGAACAATCCTGAGCTGCTGGGGAAAAGACATACTGATTTTCAGTCTTCCATCCTTCTCTTCCCGAACTCTATGATCTTGGTGTGGAGACACATGCTGCATCCAGCCAGTGCTCTGGGGCCCCTGGTCACGGTGCTGTCTGTCCATCTGCTTGTGCAATAAAAGTAAACTTAGCAGAATGGCCATCTTACTTTTTGTTTCTGATGGGACACAACAGTTAAACATTGGTTTTCTACTGAGGGCTAAATAACCACTAAGAGGGAAACTTGCTGGGCAAGCTAAAGATGGTCATTCTTTCCTCTATCATAGACAGGCATAAAAAGAGTCATTATCCACTCACTTCTATCCCAAATAGACATGCCCCCTTTCACCTCTATCCCTCGCATCTATTCCGCAAAGACAGGATCATTGTTCTCACATCCACCCCACATGAATGGGGCTATTTCATCTCTAGCCTCAAGGACTAGGCTGTATCTTTTTCACTTCTATACCACGCACAAAGGGCCATTCCAAATATTCCTAAATTCCAAATATCCCCTTTTATCTCTATCTCATATAAAAAGGACCACCTTCTATCCTTCTTGTATGCCACAAAAATGATCCCACTCCTAACAGTCTCATAAAATACTTTATAGACAAGAGACAAAATGGTATCCACCACCTTCCATCCCACATAGACACAGCCAGACTCATTCTTTCCTCTTTCAGTATACAATGTTGCTATTAAAATGGCCTTCAGTTGCATTAGATTTTGTACCTTCTGATTCACCCTTTTAAAGAATTAACAAAGCAGTTTTCTTTCTTTACATTATTCCCTTCCTTATGCCCTAGCTATGTTAGGCAACAGCAAGAATAAAAGAAGTTACTCTGGAAATATGTGTAGAGGACTAATTAAAAGATAGAAAAGGAAAGGTCAGACAGGGAGTAGGACAATGAAGAAAATATTGTCTCTGAAACTAAAGAGGAAAGATCACCCAGTAGTAGTGAGTGGCCACAAATTTCAAAAGGTAAAGAGAGGGCCAGGAGGACAAAGATGAAAAAAAAAGTTATTGTTAAAGAGGAATTATATTAATTAAGTGGAATAAAAAACTCAAGGGAAGTCATTCTTACCATTTCTCAAACTTGAGAAGGTTTGTAGGCAAATGAATAGGAATAAGTGGCAACTAAGACACTGGAGATACATGAGAGGATGGGAAGGGATAGTTTATTAATGAGTTGTTCCAGAGGAGGTGGGAAGAAATAGGATAGAGCAGAGGCCTAATATTGTCTCTCTGTGGTGTAATCTAGGTAATCTGCCATTTTGAATCTTCAGAACTTATGGTACTCCAGGATTTAGAGCTAAAAAATATGAAAAAAATAGAATGAGCTAAAAAATGATCTTGTGTACATGTGTACATGTGCATGTGTGTGTGTGTGTCTATATGAAGGGGCAAACTGTGGTCACTAAAAATGATGTACAACTTTTCAAATCCAATTCAGTCTGACTCTATTTAATTCTGGACCCTATTCATTGTCCATATACAACAACCTATCCAAAATGGAATTTCTAATAGATTCCTAATTTTCCTCTATTGCTTATTGGACTGATACCTTTGGAATAATTAGGGCTCTTATTAAAGATTCCCTGCATTATCCTGGGTCTTAATGTGATTGACCCAAACAAACCACCAGCAGGAGTATAAAGAGAACCTCAACATCTATAGAAAAAATCTTTCTATTTAGGCTCTGTAGGACACCCTCTATGAAATATTGAATATCTTTGAAGAGCATAGATCTTCCAGGTTGATGCTTTTCAGAGGATCACTGAACAAAGTTTTCTGTAGTTACATCTGTCAAGGAATTATGTGTGATCTCATTATACTCAGGGGAGACATCTAGTTCGAGAAGACTCTATAAAGGCACATTTTGTTCTGAATCCATTAAAAAAATAGGTGAAATCTTGTATTTTCTGTCTTTCAGTCAATTGTGTGACCATGAAGAAAATAGTCAGCTATCAAATTATAGAATTTATGGCAGGGTGGGGTGAGGTAGGGTGGCCTTAGACATCATCTAGACCAGAAATTTTTAATATATAGCCTATGTGCTGGTGTAGGCCACAACACTCACAAACTGAGCTAGATTAAAATGTAATTGGAAAATATTTAATGAAATAAATACAAATATAACAAATACAATGAAACACAATGTAGGTAATAAACATAGATGACATTACATTTTAAAAACAAGTCAATACATGTCCTGTAGAGATCCTCATGTATGGTTTAGTCCCTCCCCCTCCATGTCTATTTATGTTTGACACCACTGATCTAGAATCTCTGCCTCATTTTGCAGATGAAGATATTGAGGCCTATAAAATTTAATCGACTAATACTGACAAACTGAATATAATCTTTCAGGAGGTATTATCATTAAATAGGTATTTAATGAAATAGAGGACTTTCAAGCATTCCTGATGAAAAGACATGAGTTGAATAGAAAATTTGATTTGAAAATAGAGGACTCAAGAAAAGCATAAAAAAGTAATTATGAAAGATAAATCATGGGATTTAAAAAAGGTTAAATGGTGTACATTCCTTCATTGGAAGATGATACTGGTAACTTCTAAGAACTTTATTATTATTAGGGTAGTTAGAAGGAGTTTACATAGACAGACGGTATGAGTCTGAGTTGACTATGATGGAATGATATCCAAAAAAATTAAGGGGTGAAAAAAGAGAAATACTGGGAGAAGGGGGAAAGAAGAGGTAGAATAGGGAAATATTTGTACATAAAAAATGCACAAAGAAGAGTTCGTATAGTGAAGGGGGAAATGGGGGTGATGGTAGGAAATGCTTGAACATCACTCTCATCAGATTTAGTTCAAAGAGGGAATAACATACCCACGCAATTAGGTATAAAGATCTACCTTATCCAACAAGGAAGTAGCAGGGGAAGAGGACAGGAGAGTGATAAAGGGAGGACAGTTTAAGGGGACTGATAAAAGAAGAATAGATTGAGGGGGGCAGACTTTTGAGTAAGAACAGGAAGGAGAGAGATAAATTGGGGAAAATTGGATGGAGGGAAATACACAGGTAGTAATTATAACTGTGAATGTGAAAGGGTTAAACCCACCTGTATATATTAGAAACCAGAATTCAAATATAATTTTTCCCACAATAAACACATTTGAAACAGAGAGACACATAGAGTAAAAATAAGAGTCTGGAGCAAAATCTGTTAAGCTTCAGCTGAGGTAAAAAAGGCAGAGGTAGCAATCATAATTTCAGACAAAGCAAAGGCAAATTAGACCTAATTAAAAGAGACAATCAGAGAAACTACATTTTGCTAAAAGTTACCATAGACAATGAAGTAATATCAATATCAAACGCAGAAGAAAGGTTGACAATATCAAATGGGTTGACAGATTTATACGTTAAAACTTCTGGTAGCTACCTATACATTATTGAAACCCATGTCTACTTCTTCAAATTAAGCTCTCATCTGGTAAATAAAAGCAATGTATAGAATACAATCAACCTAGACTCATGACATTTGTGATTGATTAGTGTGGATAGTAGTAGTTTCAATTCTCTAGATAACTTGTCGAGACATAGTTTTAATATAATTACAACAAAAAGGAAAGACCCTTCCAAATCCATAGTCACTTTAGAAATTCTTACTGAAATTCAATTTTTATTAAACATTTGACTTTTGTAGATACACAGTCATGGGTGCAAATCCTGTAGCCAGCATGTTTGAGTGTAACAAAGGTACACAGAATCACTGATACAGAACTGGAAGGGACCTTAAAGATTATCTAGTCCTATTTTATCTTTTACAGATGGAAAGGAGGCCCAGAAAAATAGAGATTTGCCCAATGTAGTAACTTTGGTACTATATAATCAACCCACTTACATACCACATCACTCACAATAAAGAATGACACATGGCCCATTTATTGATATGATTGTGCCATCTGGACCCTGAATGGGGTTGTTCTCTGTGGTGCAGACATATTTTTCATTACTCATCAGACTACAGTACTCACTGCACTGATTCTTTTGATGTAAGAAAAGATGTTATAATTCTGGGTTAGTTTAAATTGTTCAAATATGATTAGTATATTTTTAGAGCATAATATATATATATATATGTGTGTGTGTGTGTGTAACTTGTATACGTCTTTTATATAACACAATAATAATAACAAATATATGCCTAGAGGAGAGATACCTAGCTATTTCTCTAGCTGGTTAGATTAATAGATACATATACATATGCATATATATATATATATATATATATACATTCATATACATACCTATCTAGATAGATGTACATAAAGACCACATTAAGATTTTTGGAATGAGACACATTTGGGGAAGATATCTGGATTTATATAGATATCTGTAGACACTCTGGGAGATATAGATGACATACAGATGTATATAGTGATATAGATGTAGATAGATATAGATATAGCTATCTCCCTCCAGGATCTCCAAAAATTCAAGACTCTAGATAGCTTTGAAATATACATATATGTAGATACGTAGATATTATAGGTGCAAATATACCTACATATACACAAAACTTTTTCCATGTATCATTTTAGTTAAGCCTTACAATAACTCTGAATGGTAGTTCTAGAAGTATTATTATCTTAATTTTAAAGAGGAAAAAACTTAGGTTCAGAAGGTTGATGTCTTGTTCATAGTTATAAGGCTGATAAAGATTTGAACTCGGGTCTTCTTGACTATACGTCCAGCACTTGGAGCATTGGCTATATCTCTCTGTTTCCAAGGGAGGATGTCAGAATTTAGAAAACAGAATATCTGAGCAGAAAGCTTTCTCCAAGATTGTCTAGTCCAGGTGCCTCATTTTATAGATAAGGAAACTGAAGCTCTGAGAGAGGCAAAACCTTGTTCCTGGTCACAGAAGTTGGTAGAAGAACCAAGACAAGAACCCAATTCTCCCAACATATTATAGAATGTTCTTTCCACTCCACTTGGTACATAATGTACTCTAGCCTTTTCTATTGACAGGATGAAGTGTATACTGGGGGAAGCAACCATCTTCCTATGCTGGCCTCAAGAGGATAAAAATAAATGAAATATTTTTCACCTTATTTTTCACTTCAGTTTTCTGTATTGTTGAACAGAAAATGATTTGTTACCTCAGTTTTTTACAAACATGAGTTGTAAATATTGCAATTACAATCACAAACTAGCCAACCTTTGTTTGTTCTACTCCACATTGAACACTAGATGTCACTCATGCCCTGAGTAAAAAGGCTCAGTTTCAGATTCTACTTATAGGAGAGCACCAAAGGGATCTTAGGATTCATCTAGTTCAACCCAGACATTTTACATTAGAGGAAACTCAGGTCCAAAGAGATGAAGAGACTTTCTCCAGGCTCACACAGTGAACAGCAAGCCAGGATTCTAACACAGGGTCTCAGACTCCAAATTCACACCTTCTGTGACAGCATGCTGTCTCTTGGATTCAAGGCTGTTGTAATTACTTACATTTATAAAGTGCTAAATAGCTTAATAAGTTCCATCTTCATAATGATAATTTCCTCACTGACAAAATGAGGAGAATAATATTTGTATTCAGGCTAAGTCATCACCATGGAAAGTTTTGTTTGTTTGTTTTTGTTGGGTTTTTTTTTTTTTTTTGGTGAGGCAATTGGGGTTAAGTGACTTGCCCAGGGTCACACAGCTAGTAAGTGTTAAGTGTCTGAGACCAGATTTGAACTCAGGTACTCCTGACTCCAGGGCCGGTGCTCTATCCACTGCGCCACCTAGCTACCCCTATGGAAAGTTGAAAAACACTTAACTAGGACTTATTGACAGAGTCATAATTCAAACCGAGGTCTTCTACCTAGTTTCAGAATCTTAGGGATAAGTCTTCACATTTCTCTGGGCCTCATTTTCCTTATCTATGAAATAAAGCTATTAAATTAAATAATCCCTAACATCCCTTTCAGCTCTGACTTTAGGAAAAGGGATGTAATTAGCAATCATGCCAGAACTGAGTTCAGATCTCCACAGTTTTCTTTAATGATACCAGCCTGTCCCAGTAATCAGTGTCTCTGTTAGTTAACCATGATAGAGCTAATAGTTTGGATTAAGCTACTGAACTTCCTTTTTCCTTCAGAAACTACCACTGAGTCACTGAAGTGGGTGTGTGCCAACCTTTGGCAGGAAGCTTGTGTCCAAATGAATGGGTTGAAGACATACATAATACACACATACATAATATATGTATGCATACATACATACATACATACATACATACATACATACATACATACATACATATGTGTTCAATAATTTTCCATTCTTTCCAACTCTTTGTGATCCTTTTTGGGGTTTTCTTGCAAAGATATTAAAGAAATTTTCCATATCCTTCTCCAGCTCATTTTATAGCTGAGGAAATTGAGACAAACAAGTTATTTGTTTGTTTGTTTGTTTGTTTTGGTGGGGCAATGAGGGTTAAGTGACTTGCCCCAGGTCACACAGCTAGTAAGTGTCAAGTGTCTAAGGCCAGATTTGAACTCAGGTACTCCTCAATCCAGGGCCGGTGCTTTCTCCATGACAAACAAGGTTAAATGACTTTTCAGGACCACATAGTAAGTGTCTGAGGCTGGATTTGAACTCAGGAAGATGAGTCTTCCTGATTTCAAGCCCAGTGCTCTATCCACTGTGCCTCCTAGCTGCTTTATATGTTTGTACACATACATACATGCATGCATGCAAATATGTATGTATATATTTTCGGGTTTTTTGTTTTGTTTTGGTTTGTTTGTTTGTTATACTAGCCACTCTCAGGTTGGTCACTGAGTCACTATATCACAGTGGGCTGCCTCTTACCTTCTCCTTGCTGCTTTTTTCTTCACTGCATTTCTTGTCTGGAGCTTCCTTTTCTATGTAAGAAAGAGGGGGAGAAGGGGCATTAGCTCCTGCAAAGGGAGGAATATGGTACAATAGAAAAACACCTCATTGTGGCATCACAGGGCCTAGGTTTGAATTCTATGTCTTCTAGCTCTCTGTGGCCAGTGGGGCCCATCACTTCACATCTCCGGGCCTCAGTTTGAGGAAGTTGGCCTAAAGTCCTTTCCAGTTCTAGATCAAATATTTCTTGAGCTTCCCTTGGGCAAATCTCAGAGACCATTTACCTACCCACTCAGTACACCAGAGGATTCTGGTAGGATTTATTTGAATGGGCTCAAGTCAAATTGAGATGGTGGACAGTCTGCAGTCTGTCAGTGGGTGATCACCAGAATGTGGATCTTGAGTCCCATACTGTGGGAACATGGTCTGAGGACAGAAAAGGATAGGTCTAGAATAATAACTACAAAATTTACTGAGAACTAATTCCCCACCCAGTCCCCCCTACCCAGACAGGTGAATTACCTGGAACTAACCAATCTTTTGTCAATTCTAGACTCTTGATTGACTTATGGATCTTTCCCCAAGCAAAATGATCCCTGCCTTACTCCCTGGACTTTATGTTATTATGTAAATAGGGTCCATCTACATTAAGTAGTTTCTATTTAGAATTAGTAGCATCCATTCTTAACTCAAGAGCAACTCTATTGTTTCTTTTGTTAAAGGTTCATTTACATTAAGTAGTTGTACATGACTCTGGAGCAATCTTTTGGTTCCCTTCTGTTCTGTTACCCCATAAAAACCCTGTCCTTGGTTCCCACTGAGTGGGATATGGTGGACTTGAGTCAGTTCAGACTCTGAGGCTGGAATCTGGAAAGTACCCAGCCCCCAGTCCCTGTTATTGTTAGACCACTCTGTCCATATTCCATCCCATTGTTAAAACACACCTCTTCTCCCCCTTATTCTGAGGCCAAGCAGGAGAGCCGCAGTTTCCTGATAGCGAAGACCCACCCTGATACTACCTCTCCCTTCTTGCATACCTAAGTCCTAGCTCCTGGTACTAGCTCCTGGTACTATTTCTCCCTTCTTCCCCCTTCCCCCTTCCTTACATGGGTGGAGTGGTTTCACCCTTTCCCCCTTCCCTGCCCCCCAGCTCTCGGACGTAGCTGAGCATGCATCCATACCATGATCACGTACTGAACATGCATGCTGGGTGAGACAGAATTGGATGTTAGACTGTAAACTCACCCTGTGCATGAGGGGACTGCCCCCTCAAACTTGCATAAAAACCCAACTCATGAGCTCATCAGCCCACTCCTCATCTCTTGCATGGGGTTGCCCATTCTCATGAGAATGAAATAAATCTGTCTCTGCTTGACTTGGTGGTCTCCTCAAATTATTTGTAAACTGAGGAAATTGTCCCATACACCATCTTTGGGTATTCCTAGCTTTGGCTTTGCAATACCGCAAGTTATAGTTCCTCTGCCCCAATTAAAGACCTTATTTCTCCTATATTGATTGTTTCCTTAATTTCCAGGTTAACAAGAAATAGGTGAACAAATCATGTGTATAATTGCTGGAGTGACTGAGAGATTTGGGTCTGGAGCTAATTATCTCTGTGGGAACGTTGGAGCCTATAATTACAAAGCCAGAAGAGACATAATACTTGAGTTAGCACAATGCTGAGTTCCATTATCTAGAACAGAGAAATATTTTTAAAACCCACCATATGATGTGAAAGGATGTGTATGTATAGTATTCTCTAGTAATAGTATGGATCTGAAAAGCGTGAAAAGCCTCATGTGAGCCAATGCAAAATGAAGTGAACTTAACCAAGAAAAGTACATAATATCAGTACAATAATGCAAATGGAAAGAACAATAAGAAAAACTTCACTGCTATTGTAATTTTAATGAAAAAGAAGCTTAATCTTGGATAAGAATTTAGAACATGTACTTCTTTTCTTTCTTTGCAGAATATTCAAGAATATTGCATATACTGTCAGTCTTGGTTGATGTGTTGGTTGTTTTTTCTGAAGCACTTTTGTCCCTTTCTAACTTTTATTCCCTATGCAAGGGATGGAGCAATGGGTAGGAAGGTTGTATTTGGAAATGAAGGTGGCATAAAAAACAAAAACTATCAACACAAATTTAAAGAAAAGATGAAAGGGCTGAGCATCTATGGTTCTAAGGTTCTTTGAATATTAGTCCAGAGTCCTGGCCTGCAATAGAACCAAAACATTGCCTACAGTTTGGGATCTCAATATGTGCTTATTAAAAAAAAAAGTCAATCAATCCTGGGAGACAATTGCTTTCCCCTGGCAGAAAATAGAGCTAGGGAAATGAGAAATCAGAGAATGGGAACAAAGGCTTGTCTTATACAAAGGAACTCTTCCCCAGAGAGCCAAAGTCGAAGCTCCTGCTGTCCCTCTCTGCTACTGCAGAAGAGTCTGACATCCCTCTTCTGATCCTGCAATTCACAGTGCCTGAAAAAGAAAGATAAAGAGACCTAGCTTTCAATTTTCTGTTCATTCTTTATATGCATGAGATGTGGGAGGGAAGGCAAGCTAAGGAATGTCAGAGAAGTCTTCTCCAGTCCTCTCCACACTCCCTTCCCATTCTTGCAGCTATTTGGCAATATCTCTGCTCAAAAATTTTAAGTGGCTCTCTATTGCCTCCCAAGTAGTATTCTAAGTTCTCTGCTTGAAGCTCAAGGCCCTCCACTTTCTAATGTTACCACACCTTACAACCTTATGTTATTTCCATATACTCTGTGCTTCCATTAAATTTGGCAGCTTTTCCTGTGCCTGTGTACCCTGGACTATCCTGCCTCTGTCCATTTACTCACACTGTTCTCTAAACCTGGAATACATTACTTTCCCTCTTTATCTTACGAATTCCTACCCATGCATCCATTAAAGCTCAAATTAAATTCTACCTTGTCCAAGAAAATAGTGACTCCCCTCTGACCTAGATGGAAACAGCCTCGGATGTTGAATCCAAGAACCTTGGGAATGGCAGTGCCACTTAGACTACTGACTCTGTTTATAACCCAGGTATCATTGTCATTATTTAGAAGAGCAATAATTGTGGAGGATCCCACTTTTCTTACCATCAACAACAACTATTGACCAACCACCATTGCCTGACAGTTAAACCCAAGACCTTTGGTGAGGCGACAACCCTCATAACACTAATCCCATCCCAGCCTAGACCAGGTAGCCTAATATTAACCCAGGGAACACTTTGTATGGAGATAGGATATAGTGACTACTTCTGTGAGTGTTATAATAACAGTTATATAAGACCCAAAAAGGATATTCTTGCCACCCAAGTCTTTTGCACTGTCCAGTGGTTTAGCATCAGAAACTGATATAATTTTTATAAGTGGAAATTAAAGAGGAGGTATTGCCTTATGTTTTGTAACTGCATCCTAAGGACCCTCCAGTTTTGTCCTGTTCAGTAGTTTATGACTTGGATGAAGCTAGAGTGTCATGCTTATCAAATGCTCAGAGAATAAAAGGCTTGAATGGATAATTAGCAAATCCAGTAGCAAAGTTGGATCCAAAGAGTTCTTGACAGGCTAGAGTATAAGACTGAATTTTTAAAGATAAAATTTATTAAGAGCTCTCTCTGTTCCATAAATGGACCTATCCCAGAATCTCTTTTCCTGAACCAGGAAATGACCTTTGAGGGTGACAAAAGACTTCTTTCCCCAAAGTCCAAGAAAAACTTCCTTGTTAATATGTTTTAAAGACACAGTGCACATATTTGAGTCAATCCTTTGAAACTCTAAGTCCTACCTAGCCATCAAAAAAACTTTCTCCAGAAATCAGTCAATAAGAATTTATTAATTACCTACTATGTGCCTGTCACTGTGCTAAGGACTACAGATACAAAAAGAGGCAAAAGACAATTCTTACCCTCAAGGAGATCACAATCTATTGGAGTATACAAAAAATAATAAATGTATACAATCTATGCACAAGAAAAATAAGGAATAATTAAAAAATTAAGGAAGGAACTAGAATTGTTGTTGTTATTTTTGTTTGTCCTTCATTCTAAAAAAGTACCATGAAATTGGGGTGATGTAATGACTTGCAGTGAACTGGATTTAAGTAAGGGAAGGAAGGCTGTGCAAAGTCACCAGCATCACTCTTTCTTCCAGAGCCATCTGGGTCCAGTGGTGTGATATATATCAGGATGACTGGAGATGGCTCTGGATGTTTGAGGAAATTGGGGTTAAGTGGCTTGTTCAGGATCACACAGCAAGTAAGTGCCTAAGGTCAGATTTGAACTCAGATTCTCCCAACTTCAAGGCCAGTCACCTAGCTGCCCCTGTGGCACAATGGGTAGAGCACTGTGAGAGATAGTGAGGAGTTAAGGATGATGCCTCAGTTTCAAGCCTGGGGACTGTGAGGATGGTGGTAACATTGACAATAATAGGGAAATTTGGAAAGGGGAGAGTTTAAAGGGAAAGAGAATGAGTTCTGTTTTGGACATTTTGAGTTTAAGATATCTGCTGAACATTTGATTCAAGATGTGTGAAAAGTAGCTGGAGAGGCAAGATTGGAAGTCAGCAGAGAGAATGGGGAGGAAAGGTAGATTTGAGAAACTTCAATGGAGAGATAATAACTAACTCAATGGGAGCTGAGGGAGAAGAGAAGAGGCTTCATGACAGGGCCTTGTGTGTCACTTATGGTTAGAGGGTGTGTTCTGGATGAGGACACAATAAAGGAGCATGTGGAGTGGTCAGATAGGGAGGAGGAGAAATGGGAGAGAGTGGCATTCCCAAAACCTGGAGAGAATAAAGAATCAAGGAGGAGAGAGTGATCAACATTGTCAACGGCTGCAGAGAGATCAAGAAAAATGATAACTGGGGAGATGTCATTGGATTTAACAACCGAGAGATCATAGGTAATTTCAGAGAGAGTAGTTCTGGTGGAATGATGAGGTTGAAAGTTGGATAGTAAGAAGTTAGGAAGAAAGCGAGAGAAGAGGAAATAGAAGCACTTTCTATAGACAGCCTTCTCAAGGAGCTTAGCCACAAGAGCAGAAGAGATGTCTAATAATTACTGGAGAAGAGAAGGACTAAGTGAGTGTCTTTTGAAGATGGGGGAGAGATGGCAATATTTGTAGGTAGCAGGGAAGGAGCCAGTATAGGGAGAGATTGAAGATAAGTGATAGAGTGGAGATGACAGAGGAGGCAACATGTTGAAGGACACAGGATGGAATAGGATCATTTGTGCAGGTAGAGGTCTTTGCCTTGGTAAGAAATAAGACTGACTCTTCTTGTGAGACAGGGAGATAGTGGCAAAAGTTAGGTGAGTGATATGAGGTGAGGAAGAAGGTAGAAGAAAGAGATCATGGGAAATGGCATATACATCTCTCTCTATATGCATATATATATGTGTATGTATATATGTATATACATATATGTAAAATATGAAACAAGATTTTTCACTTGTGAGGGTGAGAGGAAGTCATAAGAGATTTGAGGAGGGATAAAAACTTTAGAAGACTTACTGTGGAGAGTGGAATAGTGATTCAATACAGGAGGTATAAAAGAATTGCCTAGCAACAACGAGGGCCCACTTGAACATGTGCAATATAAATATGTAGTGGACCCAGTCAGACCAGATGTGTGTTTTTATATACCTTGGTTTACACGCATATTTGTAGGAGTAATGGTAGCAGATAGTCAGAGTGATCCATAGCTAAGGCTTTGCAGTGGTGTGATTAGGGGGCCAGGAACTCAAGAGAAGAGAATAGTTTAGACTTGAAGTAGTTCACAATGGGATTGAGATGGGGAAAATAGAAAGTGGCTAGTGTAGGGGTGATGGGCTGGGAGAAGCATCAAAGGATTAGAAATCACAATACAATCCAATAAATCGTATCCAATAAACATTTGTTAAGTGCCTAGATGTCTTAGGCATTCTGCTAAGAGATAGGGACATAATAAAAGGAAGGACAGTCCCTGACTTCAAGTAGCTTACAATCTAAAGGGGGAGACAACACAACAAATGAGATAGGAAAAGAAGGGTGGGATGGGGGTAGCCCATAAAGGGATGTCTTTTTCCATGTAGTTCAAAGCAAGCAGGAAGGGGCAGCTAGATGATGCAGTGGATAGAGCATGGACAGTGGAGTCAGGAGTACCTGAGTTCAAATCTGACCTCAGACACTTAACACTTACTAGCTGTGTGACCCTGGACAAGTCACTTAACCCCAATTACCTCACTAAAAACAAAACAAAAAGAAAGAAAGCAGGATAGCAGATGTAAAGTGAAATGACTGAGAGTTCAGTTTCTGCCCTCTCTAAAAGAAGTCATGGGGAAGAGTTTGATACTCTGTGTTCTAGCCCTCCAAACAGAGAGGACAAGAGACTAAGGGAAGTAGAATCAGTCAAGGTTTGAGTTAGCAGCATGGTGGTGAGTTTGGGATGAGGAGCTTATCTTGTGAGGGAAATCTTTGTTTTATGGAGTTGAAACCAGGCAGGGCAGAAGATGCAGAGTGAGGTGGTGAACCATATCATCACAGTATGGATGAACTATAGGGTTTAGTAAGGGAAGTCAGAATGACAGATGAAAAGAATAGATATTGGTCAGATAAAAGGATTTCAGAATTCTTGAACATAGAGCTAGTGTATTTGTGGTGATGAACATATGAAGGGTATAACCAGCTTTGTGTGTGACTGAAGTGGGGTGAAGTAGGTCCTGAGAAGTGAGTAAATTGAAAAACTGAGTGAGTGATTAGTGTGTTTTAGGATGAGTCAATATGTATGATGAAGTCCCTTGGTATGAGGGCAAAAGTTGGGGAGGAGAGAAAAATTTCGAGTCGACTAGTGAACTTGTTGAGCAAGGAAAGGGAGTGACCTAGAGTTCTATAGATTACAAACAGCTACAAGGATTTTGATGGAGTGGTATATATGGATTGCATTAATCTCAAAGAAGGAGAGGTGACTGACTGATAGAAATAGGGGGAAAATGTGGAAATGGCAATGAGGAGCAAGGAGAAGTCCAATTTCCCTGCATCAACCAATTAGCCAAGGGGAATGGGTGAAAATGCAGTTAGTAATGGAAAAGGTGGACAGGAAGATCGTGTCACCCAGGGATCCAGATCTCAATGATTGCTAGAAGATGGGAGGAGTAGGAGAAGAAAAGATTTAGGATGAGGTAAAATTTGTTGCTATGAAACAGACGTTTCAGAGAGCGCATTGGATGGGGTGGATAACAGCTTGGTTGGGATTTTGGAGTGTGAGGGTTGAGGGGGATGAGAATAAGGAATCAAATAATGGGTTATGGAGAATGAGGTGTAGATAATAACCTAGAAGGCTAATAATCACTGGCATGGGTAGAGTATGGCCAGGTTTGAGTAAATTAATTATTGTATGAAAGACATCACTTCGCTTTCCAGTGGAGACTGGAGAATAGGCAAGAGAAAAGGGCAACACAAGAAAGAAGGCATATGGTGACATTGGAAGCCCTATTTTCCTTCTCTTCCCTCACAGTCTGGAGATCAGGCAGGAGACAGTCTAGCATGAGATTGAAATCCTGCTCCCTAGTGACTTTCCTCTTCTTCCTTTGGAGAACAGCTGCAACAGGAGGTGGAAGGTTTACAAAGAGAAGGTTGATTTTCTTCCTACCAGAAGCTCTTGATATGGAAGATGCCAGAGATCAGGTGGGTAGATGCAGTTAGTGGTGAAAACCTTGTGTTGTGGCAGATGGAAGTGTCATCCTTCCAGCCCCTAGCAGCCTGTCCTCAGTGGAAACTCATCAAGAGGTAAGAGACTCATGGGCTTGCCTCTCTTTTCAGAAGCTCAGAAAATCCAATCTCAGCCATAATCTTAGAGGAAAATGAAGAATATTGAGGCATGATAAAACGGGGGCATTGGAATGTAGGAAATTTATCACAGCATTGGGTGTCCAAAGGCCTGGGGTAGAAGCATATCCCTGATTCTGCTTACTCAGCTGGTGACCTTGAGCAAGTAGCTTACCTTCTCTAGGCTCTTTTTTAATCATGTGTGAAAAAATGAGGGAGTTAATTTGACCTCAGATGACACTTCCAGGTATAAATTCTGTCATTCAAGTTACGATAGTTAACACGCGCACACACACACACACACACACACACACACATATATACATACATATTTGATTCTCACAGCAACCATGTGAGGTAGGTGCTGTTATTATCCCTATTTTCCCAGATAACAACAACAACAGCAGTACTAATAGCTAATATTTATATAGTACTTACTAAGTTCCAGGCACTATGCACTTCATAATTATTATTTCATTTGATCCTCACAACAACCTTGTGAGGTAGGTGCTATATTATTCCCATTTTTCAGATGAAAAAACTGAGGCAAACAGAGGTTAAGTTACATGCTTGAGGTCACACAGCTAGTAAGGGTCTAAAGCTGTATTTGAAATCAAGTCTTCCTGACTGCAAGCCTAGAGCTCTTTTTCACTACATTTATAAGAGAGCTAAGTCAGGAAGTCTTGAGTTCAAATCCAACTTTAAACATTTAAGACCCTTGCCAAATCACTAAACCTATATGCTTGAGTTTCCTCAGCCACAAAATTGAGTTAATAATTGCATCTACTTCACTTTTAAATATTAGTAAAGAGCATAGCACAGTACTTGACTCACAGTAGGCACTTAATAAATGTTCCCCCTCCCCTTACCTGTGACTAGATGGTATTGTGAAAAACACTCTAGATTTGTAATGGAAGGATTTGGCTTTTAATCTCCTGGCCACTGACATGAATTCTGATTCACTTTCATTCCTACCACTTAAAACCTTCAGTGTGTCTTTCAAAAGAGGATTTGATGGCCAAGATGGTGGAGGAAAGACATTAAATGCACAGGGCTCCTGATACAATCACCCCAAAAATAGCAATAAAAGAACCCTTGGGGCAGAAAAACACAAAAATATAGGCTGAGAGTTTTCTCCAGCTGAGAGTTTTCTCCAGCTATATATAGATTTCAGGGGGCCATGCTGGGCCATGAATAAAGCTTAACCCCGCAATCGGGCTGACACACCAAACACCCACAAGAGGAATTTGCCCAAGTGCCTTTGAATCAGCTGCAACACCTGCATCTTCCAGAACCAAGTGCGAGGTCCGGCTGAATGGCTGGCCCAGGGGGTTTAAGTGCAGGGGAACCAGTGGACTGGGAGGAAGAATTTGATTGTCCCACCCTAGCGGGCAACCAGGAAGAAATCCTGAACAGCTGAAGACCCAGGTTGGGGAGGGGAGCAGGCAAGCTCACAGAAGCTAAAAACCACACCATAAAAAGCTTTGCTGGTTGGTTGCTTAGTAAGTAGGCCTGAGGATATCTCTGGACCTGAGAACAGGTCAGGTGAGATTAAAACCTGCCCCCCCCCTCAACCCAAAACACCTGGGACCCTCTGAAGCTGGGAACAGGAGCAGAGCCAAGAAGCAGCCCCACCTCCACCTCACCCCACCCCACCCCACAGTGGAGAGTTTAAAATCAAATGAAAGCAAGGCCAGGCAGGCTGAGAAGAAGCCCAACCATCTCCCAGGGCCATGCTGTAGCTTGAACAGTGTGTCCTGGAAGCAGCATCACACTCTAAGAAAGAGTTAAAAGTCAAGAAATAGTAAGCCAGGATGAGTAGGCAGAGAAAGCAGAAGACCATTGAAAACTTCTTTGAGGGTAAGGTAGACCACAATACAACCTCAGAAGAAGAAGATAATAACAGGGTCAAAGCTCCAACATCCAAAGCTTCCAAGAAAAATATGAACTGGTCTCAGGCCATGGAAGCTCTCAAAAGGGACTTTGAAGAGAAAGTAGAAGAAATAGAAGATGTAGAGAAAGGGAGGAAAGAATGGAAAGGGAAATGAGAGAAATGCAGGAGGATCATGAGAAAAAAGTCAACAGTTTGAAAAGCCAAATGGAAAAGGAGATTAAAAAACTTTCTGATGAAAATAACTGCCTAAGAATTAGGATTGAACAAATGGAAGCTAGTGGCCTTATGAGAAACCAAGACTCATTAAAGCAAATCCAATTGAAGGAAAAAATAGAGGGCAATGTGAAATATCTCCTTGGAAAAACAGCTGACCTAGAAAATAAATCTAGGAGAGATAATTTGAAAATCATTGGACTATCTGAAAACCATGACCAAAACAAGATCTTAGACACCATCCTCCAAGAGATTGTGAGGGAAAATTGCCCTGATATTCTAGAAGCAGAAGCTAAAATAGAAATTGAAAGAATCCACTGATCGCCTCCTGAAAGAGATCCCAAAAGGAAAACCTCCAGGAATATTATAGCCAAATTCCAGAACTCCCAGGTGAAAGAGAAAATATTGCAAGCAGCTAGAAAAAAAAAATTCAAATTCTGTGGAGCTCCAATAAGGATAAAGCAAGATTTCGCAGCTTCTACATTAAAGGACCAAAGGGCATGGAATATGATATTCCAAAAGGCAAAGGAACTGGGACTATAGCCAAAAATCACGTACCCAGCAAAACTGAGTATAATCTTTCAGTGGCAAAAATGGAATTTTAATGAGAAAGAGGTCTTTTAAGCATTTGTGATGAAAAGACCTGAAGTGAATAGAAAATTTGACTTTCAAATACAAGACCCTGGACAAGCATAAAAAGGTAAACAGGAAAAAAAAAAAACTTCATGAGGGATATTAAAAGATCAAATTGTTTATATTCCTACATGGGAAGATAATACTTCAAAATCATAAGAACGATCTCAGTAAGGAATTCACATAAAACACAGGTCTGAACTGAATATGAAGGGATGATATCTGTAAAGCATTTATGATTTGTTCTTTGAGGGGCAGACAGGGTGGGGTGTCTTATGTCAGGGGCTGGATTTGGGCTTGGGGCCACCTGGGTCCAGGGCTGGTGCTTTGTCCACTGTGCCACCTCATTAATCCATGATGACATCATTAAAATAGCGTTGAGGTGTAGGAGGAATAAACTGGGGGAGGTAGAAAGGGAGAGATGGTCTGGGGAGAGGTAGTTCACATGAAGGAAACAAGAAAAAAGCTTATGGAGGAGAATAGAAGAGGGGGAAGGAGTTGGGGAGTGAGTGAACTTTAATATCATCAGAATTGAGTCAAAGAAGGACTAACATATATACTCAAGCAGGTATAGTAATATATTTTTTGCCCTGAGGGAGGGGAGGGAGAAAAGGGGAGGGGGGAAGAAGGGAAGGAGGAAAGAACAGATGGGGGGACAGAGCAGTAAAAAGCAAAACACTTTCAAGGAAGATGAAGATGTTCTGTATTACTGCACAAGTATGACATAATTGAATTGCTTGATCTCATAGGGAGGGTTAAGGAAGGAGGGAGGAAGAAAAATTTAGAACACAGAATTAGCTAAGGGACCCTGATCTCATTGGAGGGAATAGCTTTCATGCTCAATTGGGAGGAGTAATCTATTTAACCCTGCCAGAAAGTAGGAGGGGAAGAGGATATGGAAGGAAGGGTGAAAAAAGGGAGTGCAGAGTGGGGGAGAGGATAGTCAGAAGTAAAACACTTTTGAGGAGGAATAGGTAAAAAGAAGATAGAGTAAATGTCATGGGAAGGGAGTGGGATGGAGGGAAATACTTATGATGATTGATTATAATGGCAAAACGTATGGTACCTACTTTGCTGGGCTTTTATAAAGAAAATTCTCTGTCAAGCTTAAGGTACTATATACAGGTTATAATGAACAGTATACTATCAGAAAAACCTGGAAAGACCTACATGTACTGAAGCAGAGTGAAATATACTGTATACAAAATAACAGCAATAGTGGGGATCTGCTGGGAAGCATGTGGTTATTTTCAGCGAGGCAATGATCCAATATAACCCTGAAGGACTTATGACGATTGCAGCCCATCTGCAGAGAAAGAACTGATAGTATCTGAAAAGAGATGGAAACACATTTTTTTTAAAATATTTTCTTTTCCTCTTTGACAATTCCTTAATCTGAAGTTTTGGGTTTTTTTGGCCATTTCCTCTCACAACTAGCTAATATGGGAATTTTTCCATGACTACTAATGTATAACTTATTTTGAATTCCTTGAGTTCTTGTGGGTGGGCGGTAGAGATGGAGGGGGGAAGAAAAGTTGGAACACAAAGATGTTTTTTTTACATATAAGGTATTTTATTTTTTCCATTACATGTGGAACACAAAGATTTAAAAACAATGATGTTAAAATTTTGTTTTTACATATATTTTGGAAAATAAAATTCTATTCCAAAAAAATAAAAGTGGTCTTGATGTCAGAAACACCTCTGTTCAAATCCTGCTCCAAACATTTATTAGCTGTGTCTCTTAATTTCTCTCATCCTGAGGTTGGCATCTATAAAATGGGCATATTAGCACCTACCTCACAAGGCTGCTGTGAGGATCAAATGAGAAAACATATTTATAGTGCCCTCTAAACCCTTGAAGTGCTATATAAATGCTAGCAGTTATTTTCTTCTGACTCCTAAACCCTGAGTGCTTACCTTTGAATTTTGCTAATCATAAGGGTGGATGAACCAATTAGTCACTAAGGAGAAGGCACTCCGATGGAACATTCTGGGAGTTTGCTTTGGGTCTCTCTATCTGATACTTAGAGGACAGCTGGGTGGTGCAGTGGATAGAGCACTGGGCTTGAAATCAGGAAGACTTCTTTTCCTGAGTTCAAATCTGGCCTCAGACACTTAATCATACTCAGACTCAGGTCACTGTGTGACCCTGGGTAGGTCACTTAACCCTGTTTGCCTCAGTTTCCTTATCTGTAAAATAAGTTGAAAAAGGAAATGGCAAACTATTCCAGTATCTTTACCAAAAAAAACCAAACAAAACAGAAGGGGTCACAAAGAGTTGGACATAACTGAACAACAATCAGCTACTAAGTAATATCTTGGTGATGAAAAGAGTGTTGGAGCTGGAGTCACAGAGCCTGATTTCAAATTTTAGATTCTGTGATTTATTTGACTTTCTGAATCTTTCTCCATTTCCTTATTTGTTAAAGGGAAGGTTTTGGACTTTGTGATCTTTGTGGTACCTCCTAAAGCAAAATATGATTCAATAATATCTTAAGAGCATCTTAAGAGTAAAATCAGAGAGTCTTAAAATTTCAAAATACACACACACACTATATATGTGTGTGTGTGTGTATGTATATGTATGTATATATATATATATATATATATATAATTAGGAAAATAATTTTACAGAGAAACCATGTAGTGGAAAGGGTAGAAAATTATCTTCAGAGGAGAACTATGTTCGAGTTCTGGCTGAAAGTCTAAGCTCTCAATCAAGCTAGTTTCGCACATTAGGTTTCAATTTTCTTCTATGTTGATGCAAGCAGTGAGTTTCAGTGAAAAGAAAAAACATATGCTAAACTTAGATTCACAAGATTTGGATTTGAATTCTGATCCTGTCATTTCTTACCTTTGTGACTTTGGACAGGTGACAATTTCTAGGGATCTTGCTTTGCATAACTAAGGTAAAAGTGTCATAAAAGGGATGAGCGGGATGACCTCTAAGGCATTAACCAATATGTTTATTTTCAGAGTGTCACTAAGTCAGTAAAGATTTATTAAGCACCTATTATGTTCCAGGGACTGTGCTAAGGGGTAGGGTGCAAATACAAATAAAAACAAAGACAGTAACATCTTTACAGAAAAGTAGCTTAAAATCTTGGAGAAGAAGAGAGTAGATAAAATGAAGCTGAAAAGTGTGTGTGTTGGTGGGGTTCCTGACACAGGAACCTGATGGTGAATTCCAAAGAAATCTAAAAGCAGTGTAGCTGATGGGAAAAGTGGAGAAAAAACCCACCTTCTTAAGTACAGGTTCTAGAACCCAAGGCTCTGCCCTCCGGCCAAAGGTTCCAATCAGGAGGAAAGAGAGTACTAATGAGATCTGAGTATCAGGTAGATTAAATCTTGCCATGTAATGAAATTTCCCAAATATGAATTTCCTACTTAAGCAAGTATGTGAAAGTGTTTGCTGTCCTTATGAAATACTTATAGATTATTTCAATAATTTATATGTGGACAGCTAATGTTCTATTATTTGACAAAACACCAGCTTTCAATGGGTTCAGAAGGTTGGGATTTGAAGTTTTGTTCTGCTACTTACCATATGGCTTTAGGCAGAGCATGTCTGAGTCTTGATTTCCTTTTCTATAAATCTTAGAGATAGATTAGATGACATCTAGGATCTAATCCAATGGAGAATCATGTGATAATATGAAGACATACCTTTTGATCAGGTTTGGCTCTCTTGTATTTTTTAAAAATTATTTCTGCTTCTGTATTTTATGAATTATTTTATTGTTATTTATTTATTAATTGCTATTACACCAGTTTTGATAGTAAGCATTTAATATTAATTGATATTGGATATCAGTAAAGTATTGACTGCATGTTTCCCTAACTTCTCATGGTCTTAGGCCTTCAGACCTACATTATCCTAAGAGGAAGAGCAAGTGCCAAGTGAAAGCATTCTGAGCCAAGGGAATGGGTAAAGGGAGCACAACCCTGGAGTGTCCAAGGGTTTTATCCTCTTTAGAAAGAGGTGGGTCATTCATTATACATTGAACTAAGCTAATTGCTTGGCATCATTGATTTCCATTTATTAATATGACTTGAAGGTGGTCTAAATTAAAAATGAACTCAAAAGAAGGGAAAGTTCCAGCATCTAGGTGTAGTCCTTCACTTAGCTAAAGAAAAGAATCAATATCCATTTCTTTTGTTGCCTTGAGTTTTTCCTAGACAAGTTTTGCTGAAATTCCTCAAGAACTGAACTTTCTGGAGTGTGTGTGTGTGGGGAGGCTTAAACAGATCTCTGGATCCCTCCAAGAAATTCATTATTAATACTTACTTCCTCACACACTCTGTGACCTATATCTAACTTTTTTTTTTTTTGGTGGGGTGATGAGGGTTAAGTGACTTGCCCAGGGTCACACAGCTAGTGTCAAGTATCTGAGGCCAGATTTGAACTCAGGTCCTTCTGAATCCAGGATTGGTGCTTTATCCACTGTGCGACCTAGCTGCCCCCATGTCTAACTTTTAAGAAAATCCAGCTTCAGTTACTAGGTACTGAATTCCAAAGAAAGACAAATCTTGCCTCCAACAAACAGATTTCAATCTTCCTAGTAAGTAAGATATGAAAATATAGAATTTTGGAGTTTGGATGAATTCTATGGCGCATCTAGTACATGGATTCTTAGCTTTTGTGTGTGTGTGTCATGATGTGGTGAAGCCTATAGACCCTTTCTCCAAATAATATTTTTAAATGTGTAAAATAAAATGCATAAGATTACAAAGGAAAACAATTTTGCTTATATTGTTATCAAAATGTTCACATACCCCATGTTAAGAACTCTTGACGTAGTCCAACATCCCACTAACATAGGAATCTCTTCTGAGGCATTCCGGATGTAGAAGCCATACTTTGCCTGAACACTTCCATTGTTGTGAGGTACTCACCATTTCCAAAGGAAGCCCGAGGCATTCTTGTTCACTTCTGATTGTTGCAGCTGGAAAGGACATTAGAATATAGAATTCAAAGATGGCAGAAAACTTAGAACATAAATAGTTAATAAATCAAACAACAAGCATTTATATTAAATGCCTACTCTCTGCTAAGCAATGTAAACAATCACTAATTCCAATATTTGTTAAATGCCTTCTCTCTCCCAAGCAATATACTAGATGCAGTGGTAACAGGCGGTAGAAGCTGGAAGGAACCTTAGAACATTGTCTAGGAGATTTGGAAGGGACATTTAGAGACCATCTGTGAATCCATCCATTTTACAAACGAAGAAGCTTAGGCCCACAGAAGTTGTGGCAAGTCCATAGAACTCAGTGAGTCAATAGACATTTATTAATAGCCTGCTTTATGTCTGGCAATATACTAAAACCTGGACATACAAAGAAAGCCAAAGAATGATCCCTGTTCTCAGGGAACTCACAGTCTAAAGGAGGAGACAGTATGCCAAAAAAAATGAACAAACAAGATATAGATACTTATATTTCTATGTACACATATTTGTATTGATAAATGCATATAAATATAAATGTGCAAAAATAGACGTGTGTATTATATACATACATATCCACACATATATACATGTACATTGTAGATACACATATACACACATATATGTGTGTATATATGTATATATGTGTATATATATATATATATAAATTAATTGGATACAAACAAGAAAGGAAAGGCATTGGCATTAAGTAGAACAAGGAGTTTCCTGTCATTCCCATTGTTCTCAGCTATCTCAAAAATAGGGCATAGCAATGTTCTATCTTAATACTAAAAAAAAACAACCTCGAAGAAGTAATAACATGAATTCTTGCCATTATCAATATGAGACAAATTCAGCCAAGTTTCTGGGCTTCTCATTGTTCATAACCCTTTAAGGGCATGACATTCTATAAATTCCACTGTGAAGTTACCCTGAAAACAACTTTCATGAAGCTAACCACAGAAAGGGTTTGCCCAATTTCTTGGCAACAATGCATTTTAGTGCTTTGATGACAGTCTGGGGAAACTTAAGTCACTGCATTTTGCACTGGACACTCTTGTACACCACATTGTCCCTAGGCATACTTAGCAAATGAGTCCATGACCTTTGTCTGAAGTGTTTCCCTTATCCCACGATATGTAGTCAGCTTCACTATGTGAGAGTCCCTTAGCATCATGCTCCTTAAAACAAAGAATGTACTTCTCCTACAAGCTCCTTCACAGGACTGCTGAGGAGTTAAAATGAAGTAATTGAATAACCCAAGATTATATTAAGAATCTTAAAAACATTTTGGGTTCATTTTCTATTCCATAGGTACATCAAGTTGGGACTACATGTCTCAGAGGGTACATTAGACATTCAGTGGGGGAATAGAAAGAAAATCTAGTGGAAAGACCTCTTCGAGATGACCCTACTCTTAGCATGTCTGGTTTCTGGCAGAAGCAATGCCTTTTTTCCCCACAGTAGCAGTGTCAGTGTGATAAGCTGTTGTCTCTCTTGTCCTTCTCTGTCTCCCTCCAAGGACGGGATAATGGTGGAAGTAGACAAAAATGCAGACTGAGTGAGGGACTGTAGTGACCTGATCAGTAGCAGGACTTGCTAGATGTAGTGAAGACTGTTGTCACCAACAAGGTTCACAAAGTGATTTTGATATTCAGGACCCAATGAAGTGGCTACTGGGAATAACCAGGCCAGGATACTAGGATCAGTGGGATGGAGGAAGGTGAAAACCAATTCATGAATTAGCAAACATTTATTAACTATTTTCTGTGTGCCAGACAATGTGATAGGCCCTGAGGATACAAAGACATACATGAAATGTAGCACCTGGCCTCATGGAGTTTACATTATGTTGGTGTAGATGATAGGTAGATAAAGTTGGATTACAATATTTCCCATAGAACTTGGTATGCATTTGTGACCCTTCCATTGGGATTTATGCTCTGACTCCTTTTTAAAGAACATGCATATCCCCTAAAGTTGGTGAAGAAAGGTAAAAATGATGAATGACTGAGCCAAGAGTTGTAGCCCACACTACTGTCTATAATTATAGAAGAGAGAGCTTACAGAATCTTTTTGATGCAGCCTTTTTTGGAAGGGGAACACAGCCAACTCTGATTCTTTCTTGGGCTTTCCAGTGCACAGGGAAGGGGATTTCTCTACCCTTCCTTTCCTCTGCAAAACTTGTGGCTACATACACATGGCAATGAGAAGACTGGCTTCTCTTATTTTATTTTGAAGCTAGATATCAAATCCTTAGCTGCTTTTTTTCCTGCTTGATGTTTCTTTCCTTGAGAACAATGACTATTTAAGGATTTAAAGAATTCTGAAACTCTTTTGTTTGGGGGGGGGGAGGCGGAGCAATGAGGGTTAAGTAACTTTCCTAGGGTCACACAGTTAGTAAGTGTCGAGTGTATGAAGCCAGATTTGAACTCAGGTCTATATATTTGATAAATGAAGTCTTTATAAAAAATACTTGTTACAAAAATTCTTTCCCAGTTTTCTGCTTTCCTTATAACCTTGGTTGCATTGGTTTTGTTTGTGCCAAAAACATTAATTATATATGATTAAAATTATCTATTTTACATTTTATACTGTTTTATGTATCTTATTTGCTCTCTTAATTTGCTTATGGTATCACCCTTTATTTGTAAATCATATACCCATTTTGATCTTTTTGATATACAGTGTGAGATGTTGGTCTATACCTAGTTTCAGCTATACTGCTTTCCAGTTTTCCTAGCAGTTTTTGTTAAATAATGACCTTTTGTTCCAAAAGCGTGGATCTTTTGGTTTCTCATATACTAGATTACTATGGTCATTTACTATGGTGTAATTCATAGCTAATCTATTCCACTGATCCACCATACTATTTCTTAGACAATACTAGATTTTTGTTTTGATAATTACCACCTTATAATACAGTTTGAGATCTAGTGTGAGTAGATTACCCCTCTTTTGCATTTTTTATTGGTTCCCTTGATGTACTTGATATTTTGTTCTTCCAGAGGAATTTTGTTATTATTTTTTCTAGCTCTATGAAATAATTGTTGATAGTTTGATTGGTATGGTACTGAATAAATAGATTCATTTATGTATAATTTTCATTTTTATTATATTGGTTCAACCTATGCATGAGCATTTAATATATTTCTAATTGTTTAGGTCTGACTTAATTTGTGTGAGTAGGGTTTGTCTTGGTAGGCAGGATCTCAAGTATTTTATTTTGCCTACAGTTGTTTTAAATGGAATTTCTCTTTCTGTCTCTTGCTGTTGGGAATTTGTTGGTAATATGTAGAAATGCTGATGATTTATGTGGGTTTATTTTGTATTCTGCAATTTTACTAAAGTTGTCAATAATTTCAAGTAAATTTTTAGTTGATTATCTAGGATTTTCTAAGTATAATATCATATCATCTCAAAGAGTGATAGTTTTGTTTCCTCTGTCCCCATTCTAATTCCTTTAATTTATTTTTCTTCTCTTATAGCTATAGCTAACATTTCTAGTACAATATTCAATAATAGAAGTGATAATGGAAATCCTTGCTTCACCTCTGATTATATTGAGAAGGCTTCTAGTTTATCCCCATTACAGATAATGCTTGCTGCTGGTCTTAGAAAAATATTACTTGGGGCAGCTAGATGGTGCAGTGGATAGAGCACCGGCCCTGGATTCAGGAGTACCTGAGTTCAAATCCGGCCTCAGACACTTAACACTTACTAGCTGTGTGACCCTGGGCAAATCACTTAACCCTAATTGTCCCTCAAAAAAAAAAAAAAAGAAAACTATTACTTAGCATTTTAAGGTAAGTTCCATTTATTCTTCTGTTCTCTAGTGTTTTTAATAGGAGTGGGTGCTGTATTTTGTCAAATGATTTTTCTGCATCTATTGAGATAACAATATGATTCTGTTAGTTTTGTTATTGATATAGTCAGTTATGCTGATAGTTTTCCTAATATTGAACTAGCCCTGATCACCACTTTCTTAAGCATAAATGATAATTGCTTTCCAAAATGCTTGAAGCAGTTCCCAGCTTTGCTAATGTGTATGAGTTTACCAGAAAGCATTGATCCTAAGTGTTTCAAGGAAGTAACTTGAGAGCTGAGGAGAAACCAACTCAAACATTGATATTTGTGGATGATGTAACAGAGATCTCAAAAATATCAAATTCAGCAGTTCAGTTCCAATAGAAGTGCCTAGGGCCCAGATGTAAATTTTCCAGCTACTTGAGACTCAATTTCCTCTTCCTTCTCTCTTCCCACTAATCCCTCAAAACTGGTGGAACTTCTTAAGACAATTAATCAATCTGCTTCTTCCTATTTAACTTCAGCCCCATGACATACCCACCCTACTCAAGCACACTTTTTGGATATCGTAGTCCTTGTTTCACAGGCAAAGAAGCTGAGGCCCAGAGACACTTCCCCAAAGTCATAGAGCTAAATAATAACCTAGCTTGGACCAGACCCTATCTCATGTTCACCATAATCACTTTATTAGACCATACCACACTGTTTTATACATAAAGAAATAAAATTTAGGTATCTGCTTCACTTAACAAGAGAAATAGTAAATATTTAACTACTTTCCTTTTAAAAACAAGTTTAAATATGAAACATTGTTTAATAACTACAACAGGTACATTTTATACATATAATATTCATCATAGTTATATACAATAGGGAATTGAATGATCATGGTGTGCAGTGAACTGACCCTAGAATCAGGAAGATCTAGATTCAAGTCCCACCTGATATGTACCATTTGTGTAACCCTGGGCTAGTCCCTTAACCTAGCAATGTCCCTAAACAACTTTCTAAGGCTATAAATAGCAAAGGTAGTGCTAAAGTTAAGGATGACTCCAAGATTGTGAACCTAGGTGAATGGAAGGATGAGGATAGCAACAACAATAATGACAACAACAACAATAGCAATAACAAAAGAAGTTGCTCCTCAGAGGAGGAATAGGGTAGAGAAAGGGAATAACAAAATTCTATTTGGGGATTTGGAGTTTGATATGCATATGGGACATCAATGGAGATGTCTATTAGTTAGTTTGTAGGATGAGACTGGTGTTCAAGGGAAAGATTAGGACTGGATATACAGAGGTGGAGGTTATCTACACAGAGGTGATAATTGAACCCATGGGAGCCAATGCAAGGAATGAAAAAGATGAAAGATATATGAACTCAGGACAACAACTTGCTGTTGGGTCGCATTTGTCCAACTCTTCATGACCCCATGGACAAGTCCATGGGGTTTTCTTGGCAGAGATACTGGAGTGATTTGCCATTTCTTTCTCCAGTGTATCTGAGGCAAATAGGGGTCCAAGGCTGGATTTTGAACTCAGGTATTCCTTAACTCCACACCCAATGCTCTATCCACTATATCATCTACTTGCCCTTTATGAAATGTAGGTATCATTATATAATAAGGAAATCAGAGTAGAGGGGAAATGGGCATCACAATTATTTTTCTTACTCTCCTCCTTCAACCTTCCTTTGGGTAACTGGGGGTCTACAATGGAAATAATATTTGTTAGTATCTGAAGGAGTGAGTGAATGGCTCTGAACTTCCTTTCACATTTCTAGTTTGGAGAATATGGAACTAGTAAAAACACTGGATAAATGCTAGATAACATAGACTCACAGAGAGAATTCTCTAACAATAGACCAGATACTTCAGTTCTAGACCTCGAACCACAACAATCACCCAAAACTTCCTATTTCCATGCCTAGCATAACATAGCATAAAATGTCCAGGGCTGTCATGTTGCACACTCAGAATGTGAACAAAAAAACATAAGGAAATACATGTGTTTGGGTACATCACAAATGTTCAGAAGAACCAGGTCCCTGGTGAATTGTACCTCAATTGCATTTTGTCCACTCTGTTACTGCCAAGGAAGAGCACCACCTTGGATGCTTACTCTTTTTCATTGGGTTCTCCAAGTCCCTCGCTGTCCCCAAATGCATGATACTTCCTTACATCAATAGATAAGCAAAAACTCCAAATCCTAGAGGCTACTGAAGGCTAGGCCACTCCTTCTGCCTGTTGTGGAGAAAGATTCAGAATGCTTCTTTCTACCTCTCTATCCACACCTTTCTGAGAAGGTTGTTATATTCAAAAGCAAATTTGCCAATATTCTTTTTTTTTAATGAGATATTTTATTTTTTCCGTTACATGTAAATGCCAATATTCTTAATTTATTTTTTGTTTCTACATACAAGCACCAGTAATAATACCTGGCTGTCACAGTGTTAATTTGCAGCATCTAATCTGCTATTTTATTTTTTGTGGGGCAATGAGGGTTAAATGACTTGCCCAGGGCCACACAGATAGTAAGTGTCAAATGTCTGATGCCAGATTTGAAATCAGGTCCTATTGAATCCAGGGCCAGTGCTTTATCCACTGCACCACCACTGCACCATAATCTGCTATTAAGAAAGAAAAACAAAAACACTAAGGGCTAGATGGAACCTGGATTTTACTATTTGTAGATAAGAAGAACAAGGTATGTGAGAAAGTATTCATTCAACTTATTTAAAGAATCAAATTATCAGAGTTCCAGCCTAGGAAAAACGGTTGATTGGAATGAGGCACTTTATTTTAGCATATGAACTATAGTCTGACATAAAGGAGACAGCAATGTGGCACAGTGCAAAGAGTACTAGACTTATAATCAGGATAGACCTGGGTTCAAACCCAACTTACTAACTGTGTGATCCTAAGCAAGTCACTTAAACTCTCAGCCTCAGTTTCCTTATCTGTAAATTGGAGGTAATAATAGCACTTATTTCATGGGGTTGTTGTGATGATCAAATGAGAAAATATATCTTGAAGCAAGCCCCTAAGTGCTACATAATTGTTATATACAATTGTTCTTTTTATTATTATATGGAGATAAGCATATTTCAGCCACCACATTGGAGCACCGAATTGTGGGTGCTTATAAATGGTTCTTCCCAGAGTATTCTTTTGTTCTGGATCTCCCCCATTAACTGATCCATAAGAAGACTTCCTCAGTCTTCCATAGCCTTAGTCCTATCCTTCTGATATCCTCTCCAGTTTTTCCTGTTTATATCTTTTTGTACATAGTTTGCTTGTTGTCTCACCCTTTAGATTATAAGCTTATTAAGAGCAGGAAGTATTTTTTTTTTTAAATTTCTCTGTATCTCCATCACTTAGCATGATACCTGGCACATAATAGATGCTTAATAATTTTTTTAAACTGACAAGGCAACTGCAAATCTTCTTTTTCCTCCTCCACGAAATCATGTTGCCCAGCCTGTTTTTAAGGTCTTCTGAGCAATTTTTAAGACACCATTGGTAGTTACTCAGATTCTAAACTATTTTCTTTAGCTGCAGTGAGTTTTGAATTTTTTTCTTGGGCCACCTTCTTGTTTTTCTTGGATTTGAAGTCCTAATTTGTTTAAATTGTTGCAATGATGCTATATTCCTCTTTGAGAGGAGCATATGCATTTATCATCTGATCTAATTTTTCACCTAATGGGTCATAGTTGACTGCAACGAGAGAATGATTTTCTGATCAGGCTATGGAGAATATGGTCTGTATCCATCTTTACCATGGCTATTGGACAGCTGGCAGAATCAGAGATAAAATCAGAAATTAGATCCAGTAAGTATCTCTTTTAATAACAACAATAACATTATAGCTATCATTTTTGTAGTGTCATTTCGGTGCCAGCACTATGGTAAATATTTTGTAATTATCTGATTTGATCCTTACAATAATCTTGGGAGGAAGTTACTATTGGTATCCCCAGAGAAAACTGAGGCAAACATCAGCTAAGTGACTTGGCCACTGTCAGTGTGTCACATGGCTACTAAGTATTTGAAGATGAATTTGAACTCAGGTCTTCCTGACTCCAGGCTCATCACTCTATCTGCTGTGCCACCTCACTGCATAATCTTTGCCTACCAGTCTCTTGATGTCTTCCATTTCCTTTGATTTATCTGTGAGAGCTTTCCTATAGCTCGATTTACCCAATTGTTAGAAGCACTTCTCAAAGGACTGAGACCAATAACTCACCAAGAAGGCTGAGATCTATTTGATGAAACTTCACTATGATATTATTTTCCCTCTGTAAAATAGAATTTTTGGAAGTAATCAACTGCATAGATAAAGATAAACATGATAGGGAAACCTGCCCCCTCTGTCTGTTTCTCAGTATCTTTATATCTATCCTAGTTGGGAACACTGGTTCCCTTTGGAATAATTTCTCCATTTGTTAGTCTCTTTCTTTTAGGTTTGTGTATCATTGTCTTTTGTTTGGTATTTAAAGCTCTTCACAGCATGGCCCCAGTATATTCTTTCAGGATTTATTACATATTATACCCCTTAAAGCACTCTTTGGCCTGGCCAAACTAGTCACCTAGGTGTTCCCCATAAAGGACGTTATATGATCCAGTCTTTATACTAGATATCCTCCATGCCTAGAATATGCTCTTTCTTCTAAATAAGTCCCTAGCATCATTCTTCTTGTTGAATCATTTCAGCTGTCTGGCTCTTTGTGACCCCAGTTTTGGGGTTTTCTTGGTAAAAATACTGAAGTAGTTTGCCATTTCCCTCTCTAGTTCATTTTATAGATGAGGAAGTGAGGCAGAGTCACGTGACTTGACCAGGATTATACAGACAATTAATGATTGAGGCTGGATTTGAACTCATGCAGATGAGTTTTCATGATGTGAAGCCTAGTGCTCTGTTCACTGTACCACCTAGTATCCTTATGTAGCTTCAAAGCTGAGCCAAAACATTATCTTCTATATGAAACCTCTCCTGATCTACCCTACCTGCTAGTGACTTTCTTTCTTTTTTTTTTTTTTTTTGTGGGGCAATGGGGGTTAAGTGACTTGCCCAGGGTCACACAGCTGGTAAGTGTCAAGTGTCTGAGGGCAGATTTGAACTCAGGTACTCCTGAATCCAGGGCTTTATCCACTGCACCACCTAGCCGCCCCTGCTAGTGACTTTCTTTCAAAATTACTTGGTATTTATTTTCTATATGCCTTTATATGCAGGTCATCCCCCAAAATAGGGGGATTCTACTAACAAAAAGGACTAACTCTGAATTCACATGGATTAGGGTCACTTATGGAGAAAGCCTGACTCCAGAGAGAAATGATTCAAGTGTTTTTTTTTTAATTTTTTTTTTTTTTGGTAAGAGCAATGAGGATTAAGTGACTTGCCCAGGGTCACACAGCTAGTAAGTGTCAAGTGTCTGAGGCCAGATTTGAACACAGATCCTTTTGAATCCAGGGGTGGTACTTTATCCACTGTGCCACCTAGCTGCCCCCAGAGAAATGGTTCAATTTTTTTTTCCATTTCTCTCTGGCTTATTATAAAACACAATTCTGGTATGACTCATGTCTGTGATAGTTTCCCCAATTGGAGTTAACAAGGATCTTTCTAGAAAAGTTAATAGAATTGCCTGAGCTCTCCTGAATTTCCCTCCAAATACTGATGCAAAGTGAAATGAGCAAAACCAGAAAAACATTGTATACCATAACAGAATATTGCATGTTGATCATCTGTGAATGACTTGGCTATTCTCAGCAATACAATGATCCAAGGCAATCCCAAGGACTTATGATGAAAAATGCTATCCATCTCCAGAGAAAGAACTGATGGAATCTGAATGCAGAGCAAAGACTAATTTTTCTTTATTTTCCTTTTCTTGTTTTTTTTTTTGTGGGGGGGGTCTGTTTTCTTTCACCACATGTTTAGCATGGAAATATTTTGCATGATTATACTCACATTGCTTTCTTTCTCATTAAGGAAAGGGGGAGGGAGGCAAAGACAATTTGGAACTCATTTTTTTTAAAACAAATGTTAAAAATTATTTTACATGTAATTGGGAAAAATAAAATATTAGATGAAAAATTAAAGTGTCACCAGATAGTCCTAAAATAAGTTACTTAATTTATGAAGTGGTAAAAGACAACTACTTGCTCCACCTAAAAAGTAATGCTTAAAACACAAAACACTCATGTATGCACATTAACATAGATTTAAAACGTAATGTATAATCTATTATCTTTATTACCTCTTCTAAAAATAGAAGAGAAACATGGATGAATAAGGAATAGCTAAACAAATTTCATTTGGGGCTCAGTCTGCACAGCCAAAGCAGTAACTCAAAATCCAGGAGTCTGGAAGGCAGGGCAGGATTCATTTGTCTGGTCATGGTCATTTTATCCTCTTAGACAAGGGTAGTTACAGAAAGTACCTCTGCTGGGCAACAGACAGATAACTGGAGGACAACAGAATTCTTCAAATTTTGAGGTAGCCACTGACTATCTGATCTCTTAGGACACTCCCATATCTCAGGAACACTGTTCATTGAACTCTTCTCCGGGATAGAAAAACAAATCCAAAGAGGCAGCTAAAGACTTGACACCACAAGAATATCAAGGGAATTAATGAAAAAAGAAATTCAAAAAAGGTGGCCTAGCTGTACCAGATCTAAAACTATATTATAAAGGAGGAATCATCAAAACTATTTGGTACTTGCTAAGAAATAGAGAAGAGGGTTAGTAGAATAGGTTAGGCACACAAAACAGCAATCACCTGTTTGATAAACCCAAAGGTTCTAGATAACTCACTATTTGACAAAAACTGCTTGGAAAACTTTAAATAGTATGGCATAAACTAGGCATAGACCAACATCTTGCAACATAAACCAAAGTAAAGTCAATATGGATAGAAGATCTAGACATAAAGGATGATATCATAGGCAAATTAGAAAAGGAAGGAATAGTTTACTTGTCAGAACTGTAGAGAAGGGAAGAATTTATTACCAAAGATAGGATAGAGAACATTATGAAATGAAGAGTAGATATTTTTAACTACATTAAATTGAAAAGATTTTGCACAAACAAAACCAATGCAAACAAAATAAGATGGAAAGCAGGAAGCTGCAAAACAATTTTTACAGATAGTGTTCCTGATAAAGGCCTTATATCTAAAATATATAGAGAACTGAATCAAATATACAAGAATACAAGTCATTCCACAATTGAGAAATGGTCAAAGGATATGAACAGGCAGTTTTCTGATGATGCAATAAAAAACTATTTATAGTCATACAAAAAATGTTCTCAATCACTACTGCTTAGGGAAATGTAAATTAAAACTATTCTGAGGTACCACCCCATACCTATCCAGTTGGCTAATATGACAAAAAAGGGAAAAGATAAATGTTGGAGAACATGTGGGAATTTTGGAACACTAATTCACTGCTGATGGGGCTATGAACTGATCCAACCATTCTGGAGAGCAATTTGGAACCATGCCCAAAAGGCTATAAAACCGTGCATACCCTTTGATGCAGCAATGTTACGACTAGGTCTATATCTCATAGAGATCATAAAAAAAGGGAAAAGGACCCTCATCGACAAAAATATTCATAGCTTTTTTTCTGTGGTAGCAAAGAATTGGAAACTGAGGGGATGTCCATCAATTGGGGAATGGCTAAACAAGTTGTGGTATATGAATTTAATGGAATACTATTGTGCTGTAATAAATGATAAGCTGATGGATTTCAGAAAAAATGTGGAAAGACCTAAGTGTATTGGTGCTGAGTAAAATGAGCAGAACCAAGAGAATATTGTACAGAGTATAGACTTAACTCTTCTCAGCAATACAATTATCCAAGACAATGCCAAAAGTCTTATGGTGAAAAATGCTCTCCACATTAAGAAAAAAATAAAAACTTATGGAGTCAGAATGCAGACTGAAGCATACTATTTTCACCTTTTGTTGTTGCTTTTTTGTTATTGTTCTTGTTTATTCTTTCTTGATTTTTCTTCTGTTCTGATTAATGAGGAAATGTGTTTAATAGGATAATAATGTATAACCTATATCAAATTGCTTGCTGGCCTCAGGAGGTGGGAGGGAAGGGCAGGTGAGAAAAATTAGGAACTCAAAAATATCTTTACATGTAATTGAGAAAAATTAAAAATAAAAATAAAATAAATATTAAAATACTTTTAAAAAGACTTGACATCACAGTTTGAGATCTTTAAGGGCATGGCTGTGTTCTCGTCATCACATAAATGTAGCTAAAAATAGTTGCTATTGCAGAAAGGATTGGTAGAGAAATACCCTTATTTGGAAGACCAAGAATTCCTACTTTGTAGAACCCTAAGAAGGACAATTGTTTGAAATAGGTGTTTAGATTACTTCAATGTACCTTCAGAGCAGCCCAGAGAGGGAAATAGTATATAAGTGGTATATGCTTTATTTTACAGAACATGATTCTGAGGGGCTCTTGAAAAGGTAAAAAATGTTAGAAAATCAATACAAGATGGAATCAGTACTATTCAAAGCAGCTCCAACTTTTTGGATCCTGGGAACCTGAACTCCAGTTGAACCCTTCCATTTATCATACAGACATATTTCCTAGAACTAGCAGAATGTTTTGCCTAATCTTTTATTGCACCATGATAAAGAGAAAACAGCAGATGAGTAGGAACCAGCACGAGTGTTGCACTCACTTGTTCTTTGTTTAAACACTTGTACATAAACAAGGTAAATTTTAGGAGAATTTGTAGCATCTTGCAGACTGCCTGAGAACACATATTCTAGTGCTTCCTATTACAAAAAATCTTTAATAAAATATTCATTTTTTTCTCCTCAAACATTTGTGGTGTTAGATTTGTTTGTCCATCACTTTAAAATTGTGAAAGACTGCATAATGTGAGTAGGGAAACACTTCAGAGATTATAGAATCCTAACCAAAACATAGAACCAGGTCACTTGCTAAGGACACCTAGGAACAACTTTCTATCCAAGAAAGTGTCCAGTACTGAATGGGTGACTTGGAGGTTCCCAGCTGGTTTCCAAAGCTCTATAGTGCAGTTGCCAAGGGATTGGGCAAATACTTTCTGTGGTCACAGTTCCATGAGTATTTCTTTTCAGGGTAACTTGGCAGTAGTACTTGTGGTGACTTCATTTCCTTAAAAGACCATAAGGAATGAGAAGCCCAGACTCAAAGTTGAATTGGTTTTATATTGATAATGGCAAGAACTCATATTATAACTTCCTTTAAAGTGTTCTAGTATTAACAAGATAGACCTCTGACTGCCAATGGTGATATGCCCTATTTTTGAGGCAGCAATGAACAGTGGGGAAGACAGTAAGGAGACTTTCCTGATCTATCTTAAAACTGATACCTTCCCTCTGTTAATCATCTCCAGTTTATCTTGTGTGTGTGTGTGTGTGTGTGTATTTGCACATTGTTTTGTTTGTTTGCATGCTGTCTCCCCCATTAGACTGTGAGATCCTTGATAGCAGGATTGTCTTTTGCCTTTTTCATATCCTTGGTGCATAGCACAGTGCCTAGAATATAATAGACAGCTCTTAAATGCTATTTGACCAAGTTCTAATCCTGGTTCTCCTTATGTTTTACCATTTGAGCAGGTCATTTAACTGTAGTCAGTCTTAGCTTGCTTATTTATCAAATGGATGAATTGGTTTAGATGGTCTAAGAGTCACTTCTAAATCTTATAGTCAGTATTCTAAAGTCCATTCTAGATTTAATATTCTGTGTTTGCAAAGTCGCTAGTACATTGCATGGCAGAGAATAGACATTTCATAAATGCTGGCGTACTGTATGTGTTCAGGCAAAATCTAGCTCCCCTTTTCAGGGATGTTGCAGAACAAATTCTTGAATTGGTTAGACTGATTACATCAGGGGTTCTTAACTTAGGGTCTTTAAACTTATTTGAAAAAAAAATTTTGTTTGGGGGTGAAGGCAGACCAAAGATGATGGAGAAAAGGCAGGGACTTACCTGAATTCTCCCAAATTTCTCTCCAAACAATGAAAAATAATGCTTCAAAATGAATTTTGAAGCAGGAGAACCCACGAAATAACAGGATGAACTCAGAAGGTCAGCAGAAATTGTCTGTCACATTGGGCCCAGAGTGAAGTACATTTTAGTTTGGGCTGCACCAGAGCACAGTCCAGACTGAGTGAGCCAAAGAGGGAGCAGCATCCAGAGCACTGAATCCATAGATGGTAAGGATGTCTGCAACTGGCCCAAAGACATTACAGGGGTCCCTCTGCTAGCACTGAGTGTGGGAGTTTGTTGCACTGTCCATATATAATCTGGGACATAGTCTTGGGTTTCAGTCCCAAGGCAATAAGGAGCACTTGCATACCAGAGTTTGTGGCCATAGGGGAGCAGGGACGCTGACCACAGTTCCAAGGTAGAAAAGAATACTTAGGGTCACTCAGAGACCAGAGTACAAGACACAGAGCAATGACCACATCTTTCCTTGTATCTTACCACTTTGGAAGAAGTAGAATTAGTTCTGTGATAGTGGCAGGAAAGACCTGAAGATTTATACAGTGCCCCTAGACCCCCAGAGAAGAGCCCCACAGTAAAGTTAAAGTCAAGAAATAGGCTGGGAAATAAGCAAACAACAAAAAAATGAATCTGACTATAGAAAATGAGAAGGAAGAAACTACAAACTCAGAAGGGAAAGAATGTTAAAACTGCTTTGTCAAATGACTTAAAGAAAAAAAGGAGTTGGTTTCATGCTCAAAAACAATTCCTGGAAGAGCTCAAAAATATTTTAAAAATCAAATAAGGGAGGTAGAACCAAGATGGCAGAGAGAAGCCAGGAAGTTGCCTGAGCTCTCCCCAGTTTCCCTCAGAAATAACATTAAATCAAGTCTCTGAAGAGATTGTGGAACTACAGAATGGACAAAATGACAGAGTGAAATAATCTTCCAGGTTCAGACAACTTGAAAGGAGTTCAGGAAAGGTCTATCTCACTTGGATAAAAGGGAGTGCAGCCCAGTAAAGCCAGTGTCCAGGCAAGCCAGTGGAAGGCTCTTAGCCACAACACAGATTAGCAGCCAAGGTTCATTAGTCCTGTCTCAGCAGACTAGTGGCACAGTAGCCCACATGTGAAGCCTCCAGCTCTGGGGCAGTACCTAAACTGCCAGCCAGGGCACCCTTGCCATCCCACCCCACAATAGTGGGCCATACCACTCAATGCAGTGGGCAAGCCATGATACCCTGAGACCTAGGCACAAAAAGCCAATAATCATGCCCCTGGCCCCCAGCACAAGAAGCTTGGGGTAGTACCCCCTGTGCTCTAGGCAAATAGCTCAACCTTAAAGTTCACAAAATAGCCTAAAATGACTAAGATACAATGATGACCCATGATCATAGAAACCTACTAAGGTAATAGGGAAATCCAAAACACAAACTCAGAAGAGTTCAACACTTTCAAAGTGCCTAAATGCAAAGCCTCGTGGGAGAAGATAAATTGGAAGAATGGAATTGAAAGATGAACTAAAAAGCCATCTTGGAAAACCTCAAAGAGAATTTAAAAAATTAAATAAGAGAGATAGAAGAAAAATTGGGAAAATAAATGAGTTAAGCAAGAGAATTATGAAAAAATCAAGAGCTTGAAAAAGGAAGCACAAAAATGGACTGAAGAAAACAATTACGTTCAAAGTAGAATTGGATAAATGGAAAAGGAGGTACAAAAACTAATTGAGGGAAATAATTCCTTAAAAATTACAATTGGGCAGACAGAAGCCAATGACTTTATGAGACATTGAAAATCAGTCAAACAAAATGAAAAAAATGAAAAAAAATAGAAGAAAATATAAAATGCCTCATTGGAAAAACAACTGACATTAAAAATAGATCCAGGAGAGATAATTAAAAAAAGAGCCTGGACAGCATCTTACAAGAATTTATCAAGGACAACTGACCTGATATTCTAGAACTAGAGGGTAAAATAGTCAGTGAAAGAATTCACTGATCACCTCCTGAAAGAGATCCCAAAATGAAAACTCTAAGGAATATTGTAGTTGAATTCCAGAATTATCAGGTGTAGGAAACAATTTAAATATAAAGGAGCCACAGTCAGGATTACACAAAACATAGCAACTTCAACATTAAAAGACTGTAAGTCTTAGAATATGATATTCCAGAAGACAAAGGAGTTGGATAGCAACCAAGAATCAACTACCCAGAAAAATAATTCGGGGGAAAAGATAGACATACAATAAAATAGGGGACTTTTATACTTTCCTGATGAAAAGTCCAGAGCTGAACAGAAAATCTGATCTTCAAATACAAGACTCAAGGGAAGCATAAAAAGGTAAACAGGAAAAACAACCATGTCATTCAATAAGGTTAAACTATTTACATCCCTACATAGGAAGATGGTACTTCTAACTCTTGAGAACTATATCACTATTAGGGTAGATAGAAAGAATATTCATAGACAAAGGATAAAGGATATAGGTATATGTTGACTGTGATGTGATGATATAAAAAAATTAAGGGTTGAAAAAAGAATTGTCCTGGGAGAAGAGGGAAAAGGAAGCCAAAATAGGGTAAATTATATCACATGAAGAGATGAAAAAGACGTATTATAGTAGAAGGTAAGAAGGGAAAGGGGTAAGCACTTTTTGAACCTTACTCTTATCAGATTTGGCTAAAAGAGGAAATAAAATATATACTTAGTTAGATATGGAAATTTATATTACCCCATGGAGAAGTAGGAAGGGAAAGGAGAAAGAAAAGAAAGGGTGGGATTATAGAAGGGAGGGCAGATTGAGGGAGCCAGTGGTCAGAAGCAAAACACTGGTGAGGAGGGACAGGGTAAAAGGAGAAAGAAAAATATGAACAAGGGATGAAATAGGATGGAAGTAAATACACAGTTATTAATCATAACTGTGAGTGTGAATTGGATACTCTCCTGTAAAATAGAAGTAGATAGCAAAGTAGATTAAAAAATAAAATCCTACAGTATATTGTTTGCAAGAAAGATATTTGAAGCAGAGATACATACAGAGTAAAGGTAAAAAGCTGGAGCAGAATACATTATGCTTCAGTTAAAGTAAAAAAAAAAGTAGAACTGCTACAATTCTGATCTCAGACAAAGCAAAAGCAAAAAATCTAATTAAGAGATAAGGAAGGAAGTTACAATAGACAATGAAGTAATATTAATATTAAACATATATTCACCAAGTAGTATAACATCTATATTATTAGAGAAGTTAAGTGAGTTACAGGAAGAAATACACAGAAAAAATGATACTAGTGAAGGACCTCAACCTCCTCCTCTCAGAACTAAATAAATCTAACCACAAAATAAATAAGAAAAAGAATTAAGGTGAATACAATTTTAGAAAAGTTAGATATGATAGACCTCTGGAGAAAATTAAATGGGGATAGAAAGGAATACACCTTTTTCTCAGTGGTACATGATACCTACACAAAAACTGGCCATGTATTAGGGCATAAAAACCTCACAGTCAATGCAGAAAGGCAGAAATAGTAAATGCATCCTTTTCAGATCATGATGCAACAAAAACTACATGTAACAAAGGACCATGGAAAGATAGACTAAAAAGCAATTGGAAACTAAATAATCTCATGGTAAGAGTGAGTGGGTCAAATAATGCATCATAGAAACAATCACTAATTTCATCAAAGAGAACAGTATAAGGAGATAACATACGAAAACTTATGGGATGCAGCCAAAGCAGTTCTTAGGGGAAATTTTATATCTCTTAATGTTTACATGAATAAAACAGAGAAAGAGGAGATCAATGAATTGGGTATGCAATTGAAAAATCTAGAAAAGGAACAAATTAACAATCCCCAATTAAATACCAAATTAGAAATTCTGAAAATGAAAAGAGATTAATAAAATTTAAAGAAAACTATTGAATTAATAAATAAAAATAAAAGCTGGTTTTATGAAAAAAACACACAACAAAATAGATACATCTTTGGTTAATTTGATTTAAAAAAAGATAGAAAAAAAGCAAATTACCATTATCAAAATGTAAGGGAGAATTCACCATCAATGAAGAGGAAATTAAAGTAAAAATCAGGAGCTATTTTGCCTAACTGTATGCAATAAATCTGACAAGCTAAATGAAATAGATACATATTTAAGAAATATAAATTGATCAGATTAACAGAAGAGGAAACAGAATGCTTAAAGACCCTTATTTTAGACAAAAGAATATCAACAAGCCATCAATGAACTCCCTATGGAAAATCTCTAGGACCAGATGTATTTACAAGTGAATTCTAAGAAATATTTAAAGAATAATTAATTCCAATACTATATAAACTATTTGGAAAAATGGGCAAAAGAGTCCTACCGAATTCCTTTTATAAGACAAATATGTTGCTGATACCTAAACCAGAGTCAACATAGGGAAAGAGAATTATTGATCGATTTCTCTAATGAATATTTATGCAAAAATTTAAATACAATATTAGTGAAAAGATTACAGAAATGTATCATTAGGATAATACACTATGACCAAGTAGGATTTATACCAGGAATTCAGATTTGGTACAATATTGGGAAAACCATCAACATAATTCACCACACCAATAGCAAAACTAACAAAAATAATATGATTATCTCAATAGATACCGAAAAAAAACCTATTTGACAAAATACAACACCCATTACTATTAAAAACACTATAGAGCACAGGAATAAATGGAGTTTTCCTTAAAATGATAAGCAGAATCTATCTAATACCATTTGTGAGCATTATATGTAATGGGGAAAAGCTAGAAGCATTCCCAATAAGATCAGGGATGAAACAAGAATGCCTATTATCACCACTATTAATTCATATTGTACTAGAGATGTTAGTTGTAGCAATAAGAGAAGAAAAATAAATGAAAGGAATTAGAATATGCAATGAAGAAACAAAACTATAACTCTTTGCAGACAATTTGAGGTTATACTTAGAAAATTAATTGAAAAGCTACTTAAAACAATTAACAACTTCAGCAAAGTCTCAGGATATAAAATAAACCTACATAAATCATCAGCATTTCTATATATGACCAACAAAGCCCAGCAGCAACAGATAGAAAGAGAAATTCCACTTAAAATAACTGTAGACAACATACAATATTTGGGAATCTACTTTCCAAGTCAAACCCAGGAACTTTATTTTATTTTATTTTTTGGTGAGGCAATTGGGGTTAAGTGATTTGCCTAGGGTCACACAGCTAGTTAAGTGTTAAGTGTCTGAGGCCGGATTTGAACTCAGGTCCTCCTGAATCCAGGGCCGGTGCTCTATCCACTGCGCCACCTAGCTGCCCCTTATTTTATTTTTAATCAGTTCTTTGTTGTTTATTCAGTATTCGGGTTAGTATGACACTGGAGAAATTGGTTGCATCTTTGTACATAGTCTTTTTCATATAATATGGAAATTTACAACTATTGATATATATATATGTATATATATACACGCATATATGCATACATACACACAGACACACACACACACACACATAGACAAAATCAGGTCTTCTGGAAAGGTGATACATGGGGCCATGCTGGAGAACCCTAATGGAGGGGAGCACAAAGGTAATCAATGCTTCAACAAAGTTTTACCAATATATGGTGTTTTGTGTCTTCTGGACCTATGGGAACCTATAGCATCTACAAGGCAGGTAGTTATGTACCTTGGGGGTGGTCAGTGCTGGCTATGCTTAACAGCAACTGCTTCAAGACTGTACAAGCCATATCCAGCATCATTAGGCAAACAGCATTTAACAAATAGCCACACTGTATTATTCTCTCATTTCTAAGTTTAGGAAGAATGTGTTCTTAGGTTTTATATTTCTGGTGTCTCTAATCAGAGGAAAGATTTGACCTACAGGAAAAGCACATCATACCTAATTCCTGTATACCTAATAACACTGCCATGTTCTCTAGACAGTAAAGTGGCAGCACATTAAAAGGTTTTAAAATAGCAGCTCCTGGGGCAGCTAGATGGCACAGTGGTTAAAGCACCAGCCCTGGATTCTGGAGTACCTGAGTTCAAATCCGGCCTCAGACACTTGACACTTACTAGTTGTGTGACCCTGGGCAAGTCACTTAACCCTCATTGCCCCACAAAAAAATAAATAAATAAATAAAATAAAATAGCAGCTCCTTCTGGATTCCCCAGAGTATCTGCACTCTTCTTTAAATTGCCCTCCTCCTCTGTATTCAGGGTTATCTTGACCACATATAAAACACCATTCTCCCCCAAAACACATGGGACACTAAGGAAGACATCTTCATTAATGCCACATAGGCCCTTAATCGTGGTGGAAATTGGATGCACTCTCCTAAGATTCTTCATAATGCTTTCTGCCAGATCTGCCACAAACACTCTAATTGCCCAGGAAGTGTAGCCCTTCAGCTTGATCACCTCATAAGCACTTTCAACCACCTGTTTATGAGCTTCTTTCCAATTCTCTGAATTAGCATCAGTTCTCAAAGCAGGATAAATATTTTTCAGAGACACACCAGCAACTTTCACACCACTCCATACAGAAACATGGGGGTTTCCATGTTCCCCGAGGACCCATCCATGACAACTTGAAGAATGGACGCCAAGACTCTCCCCCATTAGATAAAGAAAGCAGGCAGAATCTAGATTGCAACCACTTCCAATAGCACAGTTTTTAGGGAAGCCACTTAGCTTCCAGGCCACATATGTCATAATATCCACTGGATTGGAAATAATAAGCAGCTTGCAATTAGGGCTGTATTTAACAATATTGGGAATGATAAATTTAAAGATATTCACATTCCACTGGACCAAAGTAAGACTACTTTCTCCCTCCTGTTGCCATGCCCCAGTAGTAATAACCATCAGCCTTGAGTTTACAGTCACACTATAGTCTTTGCCAGAAACAATCTTTGGTGTGTTGAGGGAAAGGATGCAATGTTGGAGATTCATCATCTCTCCCTCTAGTTTGTCTTCTACGATAACAACTAGAGCAATTTCATCAGTCAAATCCTTCATTAAGATGCTGACAGTACATGCCTTGCCAACTACACCAACCCCAACAACAGTGAACTTGTCATGGGTAACCTGGTTTTCCTTTAGGACATTCAGCATCAGCTGATCCTTGACAGTAGTTGCCATTTTGGGGGAAATATAGGTTTCTGGTCAGGCTATGAGAAGTTCTGAGTTAAATGTGAGACTGCTGCTCCTGGACTTGTGCCCCAGGAACTTTATGAACACCATTATAAAACACTTTTCACACAAATAAAATCAGATCTAAACAATTGGAAAAATATCAACTGCTCATGAATAGGTTAAGCTAAAAAAATAAAAATAACAATTGTACCTAAATTACTTATTCAGCACTATACCAATCAAATTACCAGTAAAAAAAAATAACAAAATGAATCTGGAAGAACATAAAGGAATATCAAGGTAATTAATGAAAAAAAAATGCAAAGGAAAGTGGCTTAGCCATACCAGATCTAAAACTATATTATAAAGTGACAACCATCAAAACTATTGTAGTGGTTAAGAAACAGTGGTGGATCAGTGGAATAGGTTAGGTACACAAGACACAGTAGTAAATGACCCTAGTAATCTACTGTTTGAGAAACTCAAAGACTGAAGCTTTTGTGATAAAAACTCTTTGACAAAAACTCCTGGGAAAACTGGAAAATATTACAGAAACCAGGCAAAGACAAACATCTCACACTGTATACCAAAATAAGTTCAAGATGGCAATATGAATTACACATAAAGGGTGATACCATAGACAAATTAGGAGAGGAAGGAATAGTTTACCTGTCAGATCTATAGAGAGAAGAATTTGCAACTAAATACGAGACAGAGAACATTATGAAATGAAAAATGGATAATTTTGATTACATCAAATTAAAAAGGTTTTGCAGAAACAAAACCAATGTAATTAATATTAGAAGGAAAGCAGAAAGCTGGGAAATAATTTTTACAATGTTTCAGATAAAGATCTCATTTTTCAAACATATAGAGAAATGAATCAAATTTATAATACAAATCATTCCCCAATTGATAAATGTTCAAAGGTTATGATTATATAGTTTTCAGATGAAGAAATTAAAGCTATTTATACTCATAGGAAAAATGTCCTAAATCACTATTGATTAGAGAAATGAAAATTAAAACAATTTGTATTGTTTAAAATACAGGTAAAGGTACCACCTTATACCTATCAGATTGGCTGATGTGACATTAAAGGAGAGTAATGAATGTTGGAGGGTATGTGGGAAAATTGGGACACTAATGCAATGTTGGTGGAGTTGTGAACTGATCTAAGAGGTCTCAGATATGTGGCTTTTTGATGTACAAATCAGCCTGATAGTTCAAAGCTTGAGCAAATATAGTAAGATAAGGGAATGTAAAACACTGAGTCTCTGCATATAAGGATATCTCTGGAAGGTCCATAAATCAACAAATGGCTCTGTGTCTGCTTCAAAGGTTGTATGAACTTAATTAGCTTCAGAGTTGCTGATTTTCTGCACATTCAGCTGGGTTTACTCTTGGTCACTACAAATTATTGTTGGTATGTCAAGCCAAGTCCTCATACAGTTCTGATTACCTGGATAATTTGGGGGTCAGGGGGAAGGCTCAAGTAAATCAAGGTATCCATTTTCACACTTAAAACATTGTTCTTAGAAAGTGTCTATAGAATTCTTCATATCGAGATACACATTAAAAAGCTAAGACCTCCCTAGACTAGATGATCTTTAAAATCTTCTAAACTCCAATATTTCATGATTCCTTTTAACATTTACAATGAGGATTCAACCCTGCCCAGTAGGGTCAAGATTTGGCTTTCCTTGGGATTCTGTGCCCAACTGAAACATTTTCTTAAAAGGTAAGTATAGGTCACACAGAGTCAAACTTGATATAAAGGCAAGTCTTCATAGGATCCTATGATTTCCCATTAGAAGGGATCTTAGAAGTTATCTAATCTATCTTTATGATTTACCAAAAAGGAAGATGAGTCTCAGAAATTCTTTATGACTTGCCTGAAGCCACTCAATAAGTAGCAGAAGCAATTTCCCAATCCAGGCCAAATAATCATAAATCCAGTAAAAGTTGGCATTTTGCCATATGAAAGAAGCTTAGCTGACCACATTTAGGTAATAAAAATAATTCATGAATAATTCATTTATAAGGTCAGGACAACAATAAGATAAGATGGCAAACAATCTCATATGCAAGCATTTCAAATAACCTTGCTTCCTCTTATAATCATATTCATTGTCTTTTCCTCTTATGTCTGAAATTGCACTTTGTTTCATGGTCCTCTAATGAACTTATCACTTGTACCACATCATTATTTGAGTTTGTATCTCATATCCTACTACCCTCCCCACCCCCCAAAATAGACTGAAATCTCCTACATAGAGCATATTAAGTCTCACCTAATTTTATTTCCCCTAGCATTGAACCTTGGATTTTGTATACATTAAGTTCTTAATTAGTGTTTGTTGAATGAATGAAGAAGAGATGGAAAGGATTTAAGATCACAGATCTAGGGCTGGAAGGGACATTAGATATCATCTAGTTCAACTCTCTTATTTTACTGATAAGAAAAAAATGGCAGGATCAGGATTCAAACCTAAGTCCTGGGCTTCTATATTCACTCTTTCTCATTGCCAGTTTTCACATAGAAAGAAATTGAAGCTTAAAGTGAGAAATTAGATTGACTCAGAACCCAGGCGAACATGGTAACCAGCCAGGACTCAGACCGAGCTTTTCTGACTTTCAGGACACTGTTCTATCTTCTCAATTATATTTCTTCTCAATGAAATTATTATCCTATAATTTTAAGCCTCTCTGATTTTGCTCTTAAGATGTTCTTAAAAATAAAGATCATGGGATCATCTATCTACAGTTAGTGATATCTACTTAGCAATGACCACAAAGATTATGGAGTCTAAACTCTTCTTTTAACAAATTAAAACAAAACAAAACAAAACAAAACAAAACTGAGGACCATACAGAAAGATGAATAAATAACAGAATCAAGATTTGAAAATAAGCCCTCTCATTCTCCCTCAAGCACTCTTTTCATCACCAAGATGTTATTTGATAGATTCTTATCAAGTATCAGAATGACACATAAAATCAAGTTTTATCTTTTTTCTTTGGAATGCTCTCTCCTTTGTTCATCTACCCTTATATGATTAGCAGAGTGCAAAGGAAAGAATGAGTGATTTAAGAATCAGGAGATAACATTTTAAGGATTGTAAAGTGCTTTGCAAGTTATCTTATTTGATCATCACAACAACCTTGTGAGGTAGGAACTAATATTACACACATTTTATAGATAAAGAAACTGAAACTAGATGAGATTAAGTGAATTGTCCAGGGCCACACAGCTAGTAAGGATCTGAGTTTAGAATCGAACTAAGGTATTACTCATTCTAGCCCCAGGCCTCTATCCAGTATGCCCCTTAGTATTGAGATGGGCTTGGAATAAATCAGAAGTTTCTTCTGTGAGAAGCAAAACCAAAGATGACCAGATAACAGGACAGGCTTATTGAGGAATCAAGGGACTATTAAATTATTAGATCGGCCAACTAGATACCAGGAAAGACATACCTAAAAAGTAAAGGGAGTTAAAATTCTATAGCAAGAAAGTCAAGTAGACATGGCCACTACCTGACCAGAGCTAGAAGACAGAGATAACCCCAAAGGTCAGGATCATCATTAAAAAAAAAAACCTCAACAAGAGCATCCAAGTTTTCCTCACCCCACCTCAAAAAGGAACTTTCTATTTTCAAGTGGACACCCCATCTATCCTTTATAAATGCTTTTGCCTTTCCTCTGTGCAAGGAGGAGATTGTTTCTAAGCCCTCCTCCCTGGGGGTGAATTCTTTGACTTCCCTCTCAGTCACTTTCCCTTGGACCAAAAAAAGGGACCAATTTAATTCTAACTGGACTGTATTCAAGAGTGTAATTCTTTATTGAGGAATACATAAGGACCACCACCTCTCTCCTGTGATAGTGTTCATATATTATAACTGGAATTATAGGATTTAGACCTGGAAAAGCATTAGAGATCACCTTAGTTTAACCTCCCATTTTCACACATGATTAAACTAAAGCCACTTGCCCAAGGTCACAAAGTGAGTGGAGTTGTTCATACTTCATTCTCCTTTTCAGGTCTCTTTCAGGAGGTGATTGGTGGATTCTTTCAATGACTATTTTATCCTCTGATTCTACAATGCCAGGGCAGTTCTTATTGATAATTTCCTGGAATATGTTGTCTAGACTCTTACTTTTTTATCATGGCTTTCAGGTAAGTCCAATAATTCTTAAATTATCCTTCCTGGATCTGTTTTCTAGGTCAGTTGTATTTCCAATGAGGTATTTCACATTTCCTTTTACTATTTTTATTATTTTGATTCTGTTTGCCTTATTCTTGGTGTCTCACAGAGTCATTAGTTTCCATCTGCCAAATTCTAATTTTTAAGGCGTTATTTTCTTCAGTAAGCTTTTGCACCTCCTTTTCCATATGGCCAATTTTACTTTTGAAGAAGTTGGTTTCTTCCATGATTTTTTTTCCCATTTGGTAAATTGTATTTTTTAAGTAATTGTTTTCTTTAATTTTTGTGCTTCCTTTTTCCAAGCTATTGATTCTTTTCATAATTTTCTTGCATAACTCTCATTTCTTTTCCCATTTTTTCTTTTGCCTCTCTTATTTGATTTTTAAAATCCTTTTTTGAGCTCTTCCAAGAAGGCTTTTTGGTCTTGAGACCAATTCATCTTCCCATCAAGGCTTCACATGTAGGCATTTTGATGATATTGTCCTCATCTGAGTTTGTGTTTTGGTCTTTGCTGTCACCAAAAAAGCTCTCAATGGAAAGGGCTCTCTTCTGTTTCTTACTCATATTGTAGCCTGGTTTTTGAGTTTTAAAGTTGAGATATGCTCCTCAGGCACAGGGGCCACTGTTGTAAGCTTCTTGTGCTGGGGATAGGACCTAGTCACTGGCTTTCTGCTCTGAGGCCTCTGTGGATTGCATATTCCTCACCAGCCTAGACTTGCTCCCTTCAGTGGAATGGCTTGGTCTAGTTGCACCTGTCCTATGGGTGGTTCTCTGGTTATCAGTTTTCACTTTCAGCCAGCGCTGGCATGTCTCACAAATGACCTTCTGAGTCACCAGCCTGCTGAGGCAGGACCAAGTAACCTCAGCTGCTGATCTGTGCTGTGGCCAAGAGCCTCCAGCTGACTTGCCCAGAAATCCTTTGTGCTGCACTGCACTCCCCTTTCGCCCAAGTGAAAGTGAACTTTCCTGTAGTCTTATGAATTATCTCAAGTTGGACAATTGTTTCTCTCCGTCTTTTTGTAGATTCTGTAGGTCCAGAATTCATTTAGACTTGATTTAACTTTTTTGAGAGTAATTCAGGAAAGCTCAGTCAACTTCCTGGCTTCTCTTCATCATCTTGGCTCTGCCACTTCATCCTTCATTCTCAAAGAGGACCACTGACATCACAAGGGTGCTATTTTGACTTGGTCATGAATTGGATCTAAGTGAGGCAGAACAGCACAAAGTTATCACCGTCATTCCTCCAGATTCATAAAAGTCCAGCGGCAATACATGTCGAGACAACTGGCGATGGCAAGAAGCAATGGATGACTTTGGCTTTTCTAAATTAAGGTCATTCCTAGACCTCAGTTTTTGTTTTTTTGTTTTCTTTTTTTTTTGGGCGGGGGGGGGGGGGAGACAATGAAGGTTAAGTGACTTGCCCAGGGTCACACAGCTAGTAAGTGTTAAGTGTCTGAGGCCAGATTTGAACTCAGGTCCTCCTGAATCCAGGGCCAGTGCTTTATCTACTACACTACCAAGCTGCCCCCTAGACCTCAGTTTTGACTAAGGACTATGTAAGAATTGAAACAATGCATGAAGTAATTTGCCATCAGAAAAACATAAATCTGGTAGAGGAAGACTCAAAGTTTCTGGCCAGAACAGAAAAAAACACACACACAATTGCTCTTTACACCCTTTCTAAGTCATTAAAAACTAAACAATGAGCCACCTTAGGTTTGAGCTGGGTTATTGACCATTCAATGAAAGCCAGAGTGATTTGGGTTTAAAGACCTAATCAAGTACCTCCATTTTAAGCAGAGCTATTTCTCCAAAAGCATATCTGTGCCTTTTGACATTAATCCTGTGATAATTTTTCTACAATCCAATGTCACCATTTTATCATGCCTTCATTTCATTCACTTTTATCAGAGTGCAAAGGAAAGAGTGAAAGGATTATGAATCAGGAGATAATCAGGAGATAACATGTAAGGTAAAAATTTAACTACCTGGTAGATTATGACTAATGCTAGATTTTCTGAGTTCTCTGGGATAATATTGATTTTGGAGTAGGTGTACATAAAATTTAAATGACTGACTCAAAGATTTATTTCCTCTGTCTTTAAATCATATGAATAAGGAAGTTTTTCTTGGACCTTGTGAAAAGGATTCCCGTGACTCCCAAAGGGCATTTCCTGTTGTGGGAAGGGAGGAACCTGGGCTGGCTCTATTTATAAGACAAAGAAAGCTCTCCTACCTGAGCCTTTGCCTTCAAAGACTGTCATTATCACCTCTGGTTTCAGCTTCTGTTTCCATGATGAAATCAGTAGTTCTGGCCTTTTGGGCCCTGGCCATTACTACCTACATTGTCTCTGCTGCCGGTGAGTTGGAATCTAGTTACAAGAATTTGGTGACACAGGTTTATTATTAATGGAGTAATGTGATGATAAAATGTTAAAATCTGTAGCAGCATTACAACATAGAAAATAGATTTCAAACTACATATAATCAGAGTTACAGATTAAGAGGGTTTCAGAATTGGGAACAATTTCAGAAACTATTTAATTCAAAGGAATCCACTCAAAAGTGTGTTACTTTAATAAGAATTTCATCTAAAACATAACTGTTAAGTCGTCATCTAGTCTTTGCTTGGAGATCTTGTATGAGAGGAAAGCCACTACCTTATTACATATACCTTCCACTTTTGGATTGATCTAACTTTTAGGAATGCTTCTTTGCTTTGTTGGTTGCTGTTATTTGGTCACTTTTAGTCATGTCTGACTCTTCATGAGCCCATTTGGGGTTTTCTTGGCACAGAAAATGAAGTGGTTTGCCATTTCCTTCTCCAGCTCATTTAAAAGATGAGGAAACTGAGGCAAACAGGGTTAAGTGACTTGCTCAAGGTAACAGGGTTAGTAAGTGCTTGAAGTCAGATTTTAACTCAGGTGTTACTAACTCCAGTGCTCTAACCACTGGAACACCTTACTGACCTGTTTCTCCTTGCATCAAGCATAGCTTTCTCCTAATGTAACTTCTACTTATTTCTTGCTCCATTTTTGCACGATGGAATCAAGCAAAATAAGGACAGTCCATATGACACCTCTGCCAATACATGAGAAATCCTGTTATCTTTCACTCAGGTTTTCTTAATCATCACCAGATGTTTCAACCAAGATTCATATGACATGATTAGGTACAGTTTGTCCACTTCCAATGTTCTCAAGATTATGCATGACCTTCATAAAATATGGTGTCTAAAGATGAATGAAAATCATTCTGCTATGTCAGACCATAGCAGAGGATGTTGGGATCATCATATCCTTGTTTCCATCTTCCTTCTCTCTTCTATCTCTACCACCACTCTGGTCCTAGCTGTTATCCCCTCATTCCTGGACTACTGAAAATAGTTTCTAGTTGGTTTTAAGTCTCTCCTTACTCCAGACTATTCTCCAGGAAGCTACCAAAGGGATCATCATAAAGTTACAGGTCTGACTAGGTCACTTTTCTATTCAATAAACTCCAGTGGTTCCTTACAATCTCCAAGATCAAATATAATATCCTTTGTTTGGTTTTTAAAGCACTGTATTGCTTTGTTCCTTCCTTCCCTACTGTTTTCTTTCTGTGGACTTCCTTACATGTACTCAGAGACCCAGTGACACTGTCTTCCTTGCCGTTCCTCCAATACAAGAGTCCATCTCCTCACTCCAGGCATTTTCCCTGGATACTCCTAGTCACACCTGGAACTTTCTCCTTACTTATCTCTAGTTCCTCAACAGGCTGTGAGAAAGCAGGAAATGTTTTCATTTTCTTTTTCTTTCTTTGCATCCCTTATGCTTAGCACATAATGGTCATTTTAAAATGTTTATTATCTAGTTGGTTAGGACACTATCTCTCAAAGAATCTTAAGAGCATGTTGACTTTTCTGAATATAATATTATATTGTTGTCCATTAAAATAATCAATCAATAAATAAAAGTAAATATTTTTAAATGCCCACTATTTTCCATGCATGGTGCTAAGTGTTGGGGATATAAAAAGAAAAAAAAAGGCAAAAGACAACCCCTGTCCTCAAGAAACTTACAATCTAATGAACGGCATGAGAAACTCGCAAACAAATATGTACAGGATAAATAGGAAATAATTAACAGAGGGAAGAGACCAGAATTAAGAGTGGTTGGGGAAGGTTTCCAGTAAACAATGAGATTTTAATTGGAACTTAAAAGAAGCCAGGAAGGAGAAAATAAAAGAAGGCAATCATGATAAGGATGAACATGGAGGGCAAACAGAAAAAATGCCCAGAGACAAAAGATGAAGTGTCTTGTTTATGAAACAGCTAGGAAAACAGTGTCACTGGATAAGAGTATGTGGTGGGAGGATAAGGTGTAAAAATACTGGATAGGTAGGAGGGGTCTAGGTTATCAAGAATTTTGAATGCCAAACAGAGAATTTTGCTCCCCTTCTAATGTGATCATTTCTAATGTGATATAACAAATGGAACATTTCAGCTATAAGTTAGATGGAAAAGTTCCATAGTCCTTTAGGTACAGTAGCTTCTGAGCTTGTCCAGAGGGAGTGCTGGAGTGACATAAAGTCCAATGCATTCTAGCACCAACACGATTTTTAGTACTGCTAAAAAAGGTCTACAGCCATCTTTCCTGACTGTGCCCTTGCCCAGTAGAGGTTAGAAAAGGAAAGGAAGCATTAGTTATTTCATAGTAAGACAGATCAATTATTGAAAACCTTTTTCTCTTTCAGATAATCAAGTAAAGGTAAATCAAGTAAAAGGGACAGAGGTGAGTGCATTTTGTTGTTGTTGTTGTTCTGACTATTACAGAAATAGAAATTCAGGATTTTTTGGTGGCTATGGGCTTTGGGGACTGTATTATGTACTTGAAAGAGGTTTTTCTCTTGTGTCACATGAAGAGAGTCCTAGTCATGGTTTTACCATTGATTTACTGTCTGACTGGCCAAGTTTCTTTTCCTCTCTGGGTCTTAGTTTCTGCATTAATAATTTTGGGGTCTAAAGTTTCCTTCCCATTCCTAACAATCTATGTCCTGCAGAGTCAGAAAAAGCATGGAGCAGCCAGAGCATCTAATGGAATGTGACATCCTTCCTCACCCCTTTCCTTTTTATTAAAACATTCAGCTCAGGAGAATGGCCTGCTACCTGCTAAAGTCAATGGTTATCACACCCTTCCTTAATTTCCTGTTTCCCACAGAGGTGGGCTGCTCTTGGTGTGGAGTGGGGGGAGTATCACAGCTTGAAAATTAACATGGCAAAGAAGTCACGTGACTAAAAATCAGTCTTGAATGAATAAAAGTTCAGTAGCAAAGAAGGAACATGCTATATATCTGTTACTCCCCTTTCCACATTAAAATTAGCTTTTGTCTTCCTCATTCCTGATTCCCTTCTCCTATCTCTTTCTTCTGTGCCTGTTGACCACCTGTCATTCTGAACCTCTTACTCTCTCATTCTTTCCATGTTTTTCCTGTTTCCTGAAAACTTGTCTTTTCCTGAAGATGCCACATAACTTGGAATCCTTTACAGAGTTAACTCATCCTTCTCTGATACCCCTTAAGATGTAGGGACAAGAGGAGGAATCATTAAATCTTCCTCCCCACTGCACTTTCAGACCCTCCCTCAGTCACATCACTCAGCAACTACCTCTCTTCATTGAAAGTTAATTCCTTTCCCAGTGGTTTTTAGGGCCTTTCCCTCCTAAAAACGTTCTGTATTTGGCTCACAGTTTTTTCTCTACTCTAAACCTCTGCCCATCTGAAGTAATTTTTTGGGGGCAGGGGCAATGAGGGTTAAGTGATTTGCCCAGGGTCACACAGCTAGTAAGTGTCAAGTGTCTGAGGTCAGATTTGAACCCAGGTTCTCCTGAATCCAGGGCCGGTGTTTTATCTACCATGCCACCTAGCTGCCCCAGTAATTTGGTTTTTTAAGCTCCTCAGCTGCTAAGTCCTCTTTCTCAATTACCCTCAGAATGGATCATACCTTTGATGCTCCCTACCCTTAACCCCGACACCAATTTTATACCAGATACTAGAATGTTTAGTTATAGCTTTGATTTTTTTGTGCTCTAATGTAGTTTATAACTCTTGCATTGAATGTTCACTTTAGAGAGGAGAAAACTGGATAAAAAAGAGGAGTAATTGTCCCCAAAGTCACAAGAAAAATTAGTAGGTGATGGGGCACACTCTACCTCAAAGTGGTTATAGGAGCTAAAGAGGGAAAATTAATGTTTCCATTGAAACACAGAAAGGTCTTTCTCTTGTTTTCCTTACAGGTTGACTGCAGTAGGTACCTTCGTACAAAGGACAACCGTTTAGCATGTCCAAGGAACTATGAACCGATCTGTGGTACTGATCAAAGAAATTACCCCAATGAATGCTTACTCTGTGACTCTAACTTGTGAGTACTGAATTTAGTACCCTCCTCTTCCACCTTGATCAGTCAAAGAATGGAGCATATCAAAATTTCAGAGTTGGAAGAAGCTCCAGAGATTACTTAATCTAATTCCTATATGATGTATCACTTAATCTAATCCTTTCATGATAAATCACACTCTAGCATGAAAGACAAGTGGTGATCCAGTGATATTTCCAAGAAAAAGAAATTCACTATAGGAATGAAAGGCAGCCCATTCCATTATTAAGCAACTCCAAATGTTTTCCTTCTTTTTGTCTAAAAATCTACTTCGTTATGGCTAGAAGCATCAGGGTTTAGTGGAAGGAATACTGTTGTGATAGGGGGTAAAATGTTTGAGTACAGATTTTGCCACTAACTCAATATATGGTATTTGGCAAGTTACTTCTAAAACAAGGTTAGGTTGTGTTGCTTTCTGAGGTTCTCTCCAGCTCTAATGTTTAACGGGTTTGTGTTGACCCAGTGTATTTGGGATACTCAGTCACCAGCTATGTGAGACAAGGGAGGAAGAGACTCAATTCATGTTTCTCCATCAATGATAATTAAGCCTGAACATGCTCTTTTCTAGGGAGAAAGGATTGAGGACTAGAAAGCTGTATGATGGAAGATGTGTAAGTATTGTTTTTGTTCTTGTTGTTTGTGGGATAATGAGGGTTAAGTGAATTGCCCAGGGTCACACAGCTAGTAAGTGTCAAGTGTCTGAAGTCAGATTTGAACTCAGGTCCTCCTGAATCCAGGTCCAGTGCTTTATCCACTGTATTATTTTTTTAAAAGCAAAAAAAATAGTTGATTTGTTATAAAATAATAAAAGTGATAATCTGTCTTATCTGAAAGTTACTTACACAGAACCTCATTCCTTCAGAAGTCAGGCAAGAAGGGAAAGAGATGCAGACACAGAATTTGGGAAGTCAAAATAGGAAAGCCTTTCAGTCTATTTTTATTTTAAATATTTCTCTAATTAACATTGCTATATTGCAAAACATTATGGCACTGTGGGTAACATGGTCAGGACCTTAAAAGGTATCAATTTCCATTTCTTTGCTACCACTAAAAGGCCTGGTACAAATATTTGTGCACATGTAGTTCTTTTTCCTTTTTGTGTTTTCATGTCTTTGGGATATAAACCTAGTTAGTAGTGATTATTTCTGGATTAAAGGGTGTGCATAGTTTGATACTTGGGCATAGTTCCACATTTCTCTCCAGAATAACTGGATCACTCCACCACTCAGCCAAGAATGCATTAGAGTCCCAAGATTTCCACATTTCTTCTAATATTAGTAATTTTCCTTTTCTGTCATATTAGCTAATCTGCTAGGTTTGAGGTTGAACATCAGATTTCTAATTTATAGTTCTCTAATATATAGTGATTTAGAACATTTTTATAGGACAATGGATAGCTTTGATTCTTTAATGTAGAAGTTATTAAATCTCGGGTTATCTTGACTCTTGTTCCATGATATTTCAATAATTTTTTTTTCTGGATGCTAGCAATATTTTCTCCTTGACCTGAGAGCTCTGGAATTTGATTATAATATTCTTGGGAGTTTTTGTTTTCAGATCTCTTTGAGAAGGTGATTGGATTCTTTCAATTTTTATTTTATCTTCTGGTTTTAGAATATCAGGGTAGTTTTCCTTGATAGTGTTTTGAAAGATTATATCTAGGCTTTTTTTGATCATAGCTTTCAGGAAATCCAATAATTCTTTTAAAAATATTTTTTTAATTATTAATTTATTTTGTATTTTCCCAGTTACATGTATTTTTATTTTTTATTTTTGCAGGGTAATGAGGGTTAAGTGACTTGCCCAGGGTCACACAGCTAGTAAGTGTCAAGTGTCTGAGGTTCGATTTGAACTCAGGTCCTCCTGAATCCAGGGCCAGTGCTTTATCCACTGTACCACCTAGCTGCCCCCCAAGTTACATGTAAAAACAATTTTTTTCACGTTGATTTTTTTTTCGCAGGGCAATTGAGGTTAAGTGACTTGCCCAGGTTAACACAGCTAGTAAGTGTTAAGTGTCTGAGGCCGGATTTGAACTCAGGTACTCCTGAATCCAGGGCCAGTGCCCTATCCACTGCACCACCTAGATGCCCTCATGTTGATTTTTTTAAAACAAATTTTCTTCCTCCCTAAGAACTCAAGCAATTCAATATAAATTACACATGTGCAGTCATGCAAAACATCTCCACATTAGCCAGGTTGTGAAAGAAAACAGACAAAATAACTTTAGCAAGAGGAACTAACAAAAAATATATATACTTCACCTGTATTCAGCTACCATCAGTTATTTCTCTATAGATGGATTGAATTTTTTGTAAGTCCTTTTGATAGCATCTTCCTCATCATTACTTTCAGTTACTATTGTTATCTGTATTACCCTCCATCCTATTCCATCCCCTTGATATTTACTCCATTTTCTATCTTCTTTCACCCTATCCCTGCTCAAAAGTGTTTTGTTTTTTACTTCCCCTTCCCCAAATCTGCCCTCCCTTCCTTCTCTTCCCCCCTTATCCCCTTCCCCTCCCACTTGTCCACAGGGCAAGCTATATTACTATACCCACTTGAGTCTGTATGTGATTCCCTCTCTGAGCCAATTCTGATGAGAGTAAGGCTCACTTACTCTTCCACTCCTTCTCCACCTTCCTCTTCACTCCATAAACTTTTTCTTGATTCTTTTATATGAGCTGCTTTACTCCATTCTACCTCTCCCTTTCCCTTTCTCCCAATGCATTCTTTTGACACCTTAATTTTATTTTAAAGATGTCATCATGAGTTAGCTAGGTGACACAGGGGACAAAGCACCAGCCCTTCACCCAAGAGGCCCTAAGCCCAAATCCTGCCTCAGACATAAGCAACCACACCCTGCCCGCCCCACAAAAGACAAGGTTAAACAAAAAATAAATGCTTTACATATTTCATCCATTCATTTTTAGTTCAGACCTGTGTCTTCTATCTAATTGTATTAAGAATCATGATTGAGCAAATAGAAGCAAATGACTTTATGAGAAATCAAGACACAGTAAAGAAAATCCCTAATACTGAGAAAGTTCTTGAGTTAGATGTATTATCTTTCTATGTAGGAATGTAAACAGTTTAACCTTTTAACACCCCTCATGATTTCTTTTCCCTATTTCCCTTTTTATATTTCTCTAGGGTCTTGTATTTGAAAGTCAAATTTTCTATTCAATTCGGGTGTTTTCATCATGAATGCCTGAAAGTGCTATTTTTCATTGAAATCCCAGTTTCCCCCTGAAAGAGTATACACAGTTTTGCTGGGCAAGTGATTCTTGGTTGTAATCCTAGTTCCTTTGCCCTCTGGAATATTATTTTCCATGCCCTCTGATTCTTTAATGTAGACACTGTTAGGTCTTGTGTTATCCTGACCATGGCTCCACAGTACTCAATTTGCTTCTTTTTGCTGCTTACAATATTTTCTCCTTGACCTGGGAGCTTTGGAATTTGGTTATAATATTCCTGGAAGTTTTCATTTTGGGATCCCTTTCAGAGGATAATCAGTGGATTCTTTCAATTTCTATTTTGCCTCCTGCTTCTAGAATATCAGGGCAATTGTACTGGACCATCTCTTGGAAGAAGTCTAAGCTTTTTATTTTTTAAAATTATGGTTTTTAGGTAGTCCAATAAATTTCAAATTATCTCTCCTGGATCTATTTTCCAGGTCATCTGTTTTTCCAAGGAGATATTTCACATTGCCCTCTATTGTTTATTCATTTGGATTTATTTTACTGTGTCTTGATTTCTCATAAAGTCGTTTGCTTCTATTTGCTCAATCCTAATTCTTTAGCAATTATTTTCTTCAGAGATTTTTGTACCTCCTTTTCAATTTGGCCAATTTGGTTTTTCAAACTGTTGACTTTTTTTCCTGACCCTTCTGAATCACTCTCATTTCTCTTTGCATTTTTTTTATACTTCTCTTACTTTCCCCTCTACCTCTCTTTCTTTATCTTCAAAGTCTTTTTTGAGCATTCTGTGGCCTGAAACCAATTCATATTTTTTCTTGGAAGCCTTGGTTGTAGGAGATTTGACTTTCTTATCTTCTTCAGAGGGTGTATTTTTGATCTACATTGTCACCAAAGAAACTTTCCATGGTCTGCAGCTTTTTCTGGCTGCTCAATATCCTATCCTATTTCTTGGCTTTTAACTCCTTCTTAAAGTGGGTCATTGCTCCCAGGATGCACTTTCGCAAGATTCAGGGTGTCCCAGGTGGTAGAATTTAAGGAGAGACACGTTCTCAGCTCTCCTGGCCTGTGTTCTTGTCTGTAAGTCACCATGGGCCTACTTGCTTTTTAACACAGAAGCAGAAATCTGGTTCACTGAGGTTGCAAACTATGCATGCCTGTTGCCCTTTCCCACAGGGCTGCTGCCTCAAGTCTGCTTCCTGGTTCTGAAAACAGTTGACACCACAGCTTTCTACCTCAGCTCCAACAGAGACCCCTGCTATCTTACCCCAGCTAACTGCTGGACCCCCTCACTGGTCTTTGAGCTGAGTTCCAGAAGTAGCCACTGATGCTGATAATTATGAGACCCCGGAGGCACAGCCTGCCTGGGGCTGAATCTGTGTGTTGTGGCTGTGCTCCCCTTTCACTCCAGTACAGCAGATATTCCCTGCCACCCTTTTAAGCTGTCTTTTGCTGGAAAATGATCTCACTCTGTTCTTTTGTGGGTTCTGCTGCTCCAAGAATTGTCTTATAGCATTATTTGGAGGTATGCAGATGCATTGTGTCAGGTGTTCTGGCAAGTTTTTGCCCTTCCTCTGTCATCTTGGCTCAGCCCAACTCAATACTTCTTAAATTACCTCTCCTGGATCTATTTTGCAAGTCAGTTATTCTTTTCAATGAGATACTTCACATTTTCTTCCATTTTTTCATTGTTTTGATTTTTTTTCTTGTTTCCTTTTGTCTCATGGAGTCATTTGCTTTGACTTGCCCAATTCTAATTTTTAAGGAAATATTTTCTTCAGTTAACATTTTTACCTCTTTTTCCCCCATTTAGCCAATTCCATTTTTAAGGTGTAACTTTTTATTTTCCCAGTATTTTTTATGCCTGCTTTGCCAAGTTGTCAACTCTCTTTTTATAATTTTCCTCTATGACTCTTATTTCTTTTTTTTCTTTTGGTTTTTGTGGGGCAATTGGGGTTAAGTGACTTGCCCAGGGTCACACAGCTAGTAATTGTTAAGTGTCTGAGGCTGGGTTTGAACTCAGGTCCTCCTGAATCCAGGGCCAGTGCTCTATCCACTGTGCCACCTAGCCGCCCCTCATTTCTTTTTAATTTTTTTCCCTTCAACTCTCTTAGTTGATGCTTACAGTCATTTTTGAACTCTTCCAGTAATTCTTTTTTGGACTTGTGGTCAGTTCACACTTTTTTCTGAGGCTTTGCATGTAAGCTATTTTGACTCTGTTGTCTTCTGGGTTTGTGTCTAAATCTTCTCTGTCACTTTAGTAGTAATTTTCTATAGTTAGCTTCCTTTTTTCTTGTTCTTTCATTTTTATAGCCCATTCTTGGATTTTAACCTTATATTAATTTGAGCTCTGTCAAACTGAGATTAGGGAAACTGATCTTCTCCCCATTCCTAGACCCAGGAATTTCTTAAGGCTGACCAAACATTATCACTCAAAACCTCTGATTATTTTGTAAATCTCCCAAAATCTTTTCTCCAGAGATTTCTAAGTCTTTTCTATGGACTTTAATTTGTTATGCAAAACAACTTACCTTGTGAAACTGTGAGATGCCTTTAACTCCTCCAACCTTCAGCTTGGACATTCTGCCTTAGAACCCTGTATAAACCCTGCTCAGAGACCCCTCCTCAGGTACTCCAACACTTGCTGTGTGGCATCTTGAGCTGCAACTCACTTGCTCCAATTAAAGACCTCAATTTTGCTATATTGTCTATTTTCTCTTGAATTCAGGTTGACAGGTCTACTTCAGGGATGGAGGGGGTCACTGTTCTAAGCTTCAGTTTTTTTCATGTTTTTATTTTTAGAGCTAATTATTGATGCCTGTATGTTTTCAGTTCTTCCAAGGTCTGTGATCTCAGGAGAGCACTGTTATTGTGTGCTGGTCTGTGAGTGACCACAATCACTTTTCTGCCCTGGAATTGTAACCAGGTCTCCCCAGTCTTCTATGGCTACAGGCATTATTGTATCAATGCTCCTTCTTGCTCTAGGACTATGACCCAGAACTACACATAACACAACAGAGTCTTGCACCCAGCAACAGCAAAAGGTTCATTGTTATTTCCTTCTGACCAGGTGTCTGACCCCATCACTGAACTATGGGCTGAGAATTTGGGGGGGGATACCCCCAGCCACCCCCAGTGTCTACTATTGGCATAAGCCAGGGTATAGCCTAGGCTTCATTGAACTTTACTCTTACACCAGATAAATAAACTTTTCCTGCTGAACTTGTAAGTTATCTTGGTCTGGGAAATTGTTTCATCCCAACCTTTTGTTCGTTCTCCTGCTCCATAATTCATTTTGAAGTATTACTTAAAATTCAGGAAAGCTCAGATGAATACCTGCCTTTATACTGCCATCTTGCCTCTACCTCTCTAAAAACTCTTATAGCTCTCTAGCAATGGAATTGCAAACCTTGAGGGATGGTTAACTACTTATGACTATCTAATAAGACAGTGAATGACTGCATTTGGGGGGTTTTGGAGAGATGATACCTTCAGTGGGTGGGAAGCTGTGCTGGATTTTACCTGTGCTAACTCCCAACTCTAAGTAGCTGATATTCTATTATTTTAAATACTGAATCTTTATTTGTGTGTGTGTGTGTGGTGGTGGTGGGGGTGTTAGATTCAATGCCAGAAAGAAACGATAATGTGTACCCTTGAAAATATCCCCCACTGGGCAGCTAGGTGGCACAGTGGATAAAGCACTGGCCCTGGATTCAGGAGGACCTGTGTTCAAATACAGCCTCAGACACTTGACCCTTACTAGCTGTGTGACCCTGGGCAAATCACTTAACCCTCATTGCCCAGCAAAAAAAAAAAAAATCCCTCACTGTGGTTCTGATCATAATGTTTATTCCAACAAATGTCTTTTCTGCATTGCAGTTGTGTAAGTATTGAAGATATGACTGTTTGGGATTGATATCCGTTTTCCCCAGAACATGGACCCTACTAGCTAGTGTATGATCTGTCTAGTGTCAGAGAATGTCCCCTAGGGTCAAAGAATGGAGTTTTTCCTGCCTCTTTCCTCACAGCTTCTCAATGTAAGATCCCTAATGCAGTCCCTCTCTATGATATTGGTCATGAGTTTCTTCATTAATCAGAAGCTTGACTTCATCCAAACAGAGTAATAGAACACGGATTGGGACCTTGTCAAAAGGCACACCTTCCCCTGAACTAGATCCTAACTCTACCCAAGCTAGTGTAGAGAGTCCTGACCAAAAATTGTGTTGTATGTACTAACCAGATACCTTCATTAATAACTTAAACTCTCATAGTCCTCAAGCCATTGCCATCATCTATCTGGTGCTTCTAGCCCAGTTGCCACCTATGCATTTCTTATATACTCCCTACCCCAAATTGCAGATGCTTGAGACCCACTCTCCAAAGGCTTGGGTCCAATTCTTAATTAATGAAGGGGAGCCCAAGATGAGGAGAGTGACTAGGCTGATTTTCTTCTACATAGAAATAATGGGAGAAAGTGAGGTCATCCTGTGAAAAAAGTATAGAAAAAAGAAAAGCAGGCCCAGGATAAATTTTTGTGTTACACCTACAATCACTGGCCATGACACGATGAGAAAGCAAAGAAGATTGAGAATGAATGGTCTTAAATAGAATTCAGCAAGAGTTATGTCAAGAAATCCCATAAAAGAAAAAGCATTAAGGAATAATGGGTAGTCAATTGTGTCAAATATTGCAGACAAGTAAAGGAGAATGATAAAGAAGAGACCATTAGATTGATCAGGTAAGATTTCATTGGTGACTGGAGAGAACAGTATCAGTGCCATGATGAGGCTAGAAGTGAGACTGAAGAGGCCTTCCCTTGAAGGGAGAAAGCATTAGAAGAAAGTATACAATAAGTATAGATCCCCCCCCCCAGATATTTTGGGTCATAAATTGAGGAAAGACATAAGATATGACATAATAGGAATGATAGGATATAGGGGACATTTTAAAGATGTGAAGACTTGTGAAGGAACCATTAGAGAAGGAACAATTGAAAAATAAAGAGAAAGTTAATATGATATTGGAAAGAATGATAATCAGGGGTGTACACAGAGGGATTGGCCTTCAGATGGCCCTCTTCCCATCAGTTAATAACTTTCACAATAAATGCTCCTCCCTATTGATGTAAACTTTGTCTTTTGCCTTTCAAATTAAATTAATTGTAGGGTAGTAGCCTGTTTTTGTACTAATACAATAGCTTTGAAGATTTTTGAAGTAAGACATTTCAGATTTGCAAAATAATTTTCTGTTCTGTATACATTGCATGACTGTATCTTACTAAATCTCTTCTATTCAAAGATGGATAATCCCTTATCACCAGAGGGAATAGGAATTCTTCCTTCTTTTTCAAGACTTCTATCATTTCCCCACTAGGCTGAACTAATGAAGCTTGATCCTTCTTCCTGATCCAGGGTTTCCTATTGCTCCATTTTAAAAGCTTGCATCCATCAGATAAATCATCATGCCCCTATTTAATGATAAGTGGTTTCAACCTTTCCTATAATATGAATATACTATACAACAATTACTTATTGCTCTGAATATAGAGATCATCAAGTCATTAAGCATTTATTAAGCTCTTACTATGTGCCAATCACTGTGCTAAGCACAGTGCAAACACAAGAAGAAAGCAAGATAATCCATAGTTTCAAGAAACAGTCTAATGCAGGGGGGAATAGAACATAAAAGGAAGCCACAAAGTGAAGGGAGGGTGGAAGAGATCAAGATATCCATGCGGTGCACTGTAGAGAAAGCCTGAAGTCAGAAATATAGCTTGGACAGGAATGAAGATGTGGTTGGCTTGGCCCCCCTCTTTAAACAGAGATTCTGGGAGAAACCCACTGGTCCAAGGGAGATGCTGCAGTGGTAGAAGATATATCCATCTATGAAGTCCAGGGTGGAATGAATTTCTAGGATGAAGAGGTTTCTATGGGATGACAGAGAATGTCCTGAGAGTCAGTAGTACCATTGGGAGAGGAATGGAAACCATAACCTTAGATTGAAATATCTTTGAAAATGAAATCAAGATTCACTGAAAAATTGCATCAGTTTTCAGTTTTATTTGGGTTTTATATAAGCCCAGCTTTTTGCTTGAGGAAAAAGTAGAGCCTGCATTTGGGCTAACATGATGCATTAGTACCAAGGTATTCCACCTAAACACAGTTTTTCTTTAAAGTTACCTATGTATTTTTTTGGTTTTGTTTTTGTTTTGGGGACAATGAGGGTTAAGTGACTTGCTCAGTCACTTACACAGCTAGTAAGTATCAAGTGTCTGAGGCCAGATTTGAATTCAGGTCCTTCTGAATTCAGGGCCAGTGCTTTATCCACTGCACCACCTAGCTGCACTCAATGTGACCTATATTTGATCCAGTTTGCTAAAACAAAGTGTGGTTGACATTTTTATAATATGATCAAGAAAATGTGCTAGCTTATATTCTTTTTTTTTTTTGGTAGGGCAATGGGGGTCAAGTGACTTGCCCAGGGTCACACAGCTAATAACTTATGTGAAAAGTGTCTGAGGCCGGATTTGAACTCAGGTATTCCTGAATCCAGGGCTGGTGCTTTATCCACTGCATCACCTAGCTGCCCCCTAGTCTATATTCCTTTGTACCAATTTGATGAAATGAAGTATGGCATGTAATCATACATACTATAGGCAGCAATGTGGCACAGTGGATGGAACACTAGAACCTGAGTCAGAAAGACTTGGGTTCAAGTGTGTCCTCAGATGCTTACTAGCTGTGTGATCCATGGCAAGTCACAAATTCGGTTTGCCTAAGTTTTCCCATCTATGTTTTATAATAATAGTATTCACCTCCCAGGGTTATCATGAGGATAAAATGAGATAATAATTGTTAAGCACAATGCTTGGCACATAGTGAGCATTCCATAAATATTGGTTGTTATTATGATGATGTATTAAAACCACATATGTTATTTCAACTTCCCATTACTACCTTGCCTCCTACCTTCAGGATTTATGTAGTCACTACAGTGTTTGTTAGATATTTCATATTTTAGGTGGCCCCTAGGTGATGCAGTGAATAAAGCCCCAGCCCTGGATTCAGGAGGATCTGAGTTCAAATCCAGATCCAGACACTTGACACTTACTAGCTATGTGACACTGGGCAACTTACTTAACCCCCCTTTTCCCGCAAAAAAAAATATTGTATACTTTAAAATAGTATCTACCTGAATATGTGTCTCTTTTGCAGGGAAATTAGGGGTCTTTTGACCCTTAGTAATTATGGAGAATGCTGAGGACTAGGAACAGCATGGTTCAGATTTACAAGAAGCTTCCTTGGTTGGACCCCAAATATAATCTTTTAGTTACCTCTCACCAGGATTAGACTCTGGTCACTGACATCCCTGACTGCTGATTTACTACAACAATAAATACTTCTATGCATGAGCTTAAAGGGATGTGTGAGTGTTTTTTACTCTGTTAAAACTATTATTTCACAAATTACATCATTCCTTACAATAAGTTTGTTTCCCAAACGACACATGGGTCATCACTAGGAGAATAATGATCAAGTACATATGAAATGAATTCATCATGGGCACAAAAAAAGCTTTATATCCATTATGAAAGGGTATGAAATTTGGAATCATGATACATGTTCAAATATTAGTGCTGTGACTGATGTGAACTCAGATAAGGAATTCGTCTTCTCTGGGTCTATGCTTTTCTTCAAAATGAAGAAATAGGATTTTAGGGTTTAAAAAGAAGGAAAGGGGGGTCAGCTAGGTGGCACAGTGGATAAAACACCAGCCCTGGATTCCAGAGGACCTGAGTTCAAATCCAACCTCAGACACTTGACATTTACTAGCTGTGTGGTGCTGGGCAAGTCACTTAACCCCCATTGCCCACCTCCCCTCCCACTCCCCCCCCAAAAGAAGGAAAGGACCAAGAATCATCTGCTTTGCTTCTTTCATTTTAATAAAGGTCTTTCTAATATTAAACCCTCTATAAATAAATTTTATTATATATATGTACATTTATGTGTGTATAGTTTAACAAGGCAATAAGAGAATTCATCTGTTTTGTTTTCTTCTGTATCTTTTCAAAGCATTTTTATTATTTTTTAAATCACTTGCATTTCCTTGACTCTTCTCAGATAACCATCCTGTAAAATAAAGAATAAAAAAGAATGAGAAAAAAAGAAAAAAAATGCAAAACAAACATTGAAAGAGTGTGACATTGAGTGCAATAAAACACACTTCAGGTTTCTAACATCTTTTAACAAGTGGGTAGATGTATGTTCTGATATCTCTTCTTTGGGGCCAAACATAATCATTATTATTTGATATCATTCAGTTTCAGTTGTTTACCTCTTGTTTTTCTTTCCATTAACATCATTGTAGTTATTATGTACAATGTTTTCATGGTTTTGCATACTGTAATTTGCAGCACTTCATAGGTTTTTCTATACTTTTTTGTCATTTCTTTGGGCACAGTCATATCCCATTATGCTCATGTGTCTTTCTTAAATACATTCTCTTACTACTTATTAAAACTTAAAATCTCTACCCCACAATACTTATTTTCCAATTTATAATCCTTTTAAACATTATTATGTAAAGTTTTGAGTTCCAAATTCTTTCCTTCTCTCACTTCTTTCCCTCTCCTCTCCCTGAGATGGTAATTAGATATAGGTTATACATGTGCAATCACGTAAAACATTTCCACATTAGTCATTTCATACAAAAAGACTTTTGTGAGAAAATAATTATTAATAATAGGACTTTGGGGGGACCCCCCCACACTCGAAGGCTTAGCTCAGGAACATTAGCTGATGTCTTTCAGAGCCAGCCCAAAGGTATAATAGAGATGAGACTAACTCAGTAGAAATTAAAACCACACCTATCTGAAAGTGCCTTTTCCTTCAGGGGGTTTGTCTTTGCATTAGACCCTGAGGTCAGCAAGGTACAGCTCATTTTAATATGGACCACCCTCAGGTCATGTCAACCAATGGAATTGAATGATGCTAATTAATTAGCTTTGATCAGTGTGTAAGAGCAACCTGTAGCAGAAGAAGAAAAGAGACTGGGATCATGAGTTGAACACCATTCTGGGACACAGGCTAAGTGAGGAAGGCTGTCCGGTAGCTCTCTCTCTAAGTAATGTAGAGTTTTTGAACTCTGCTTGGGGCTATGTGCTCTCTCTTAGAGACAATATGATGCTGGGGGTTTTTTGACTTGTGTTAAATGCAGTCAATGCTCTCTCTCATGCTGGAGACCTCTTGAACTAGCCATGCATCCTCTCTTCTCCTTCCTGGGATTCTTACTCCATGTTGGGTATGTAATTACTTAGGCTTGAACTAAAGGGGAAGTCAGTCAGACATGTGGTCAATACTTTAGTAATGTGTGATCTTAATTAATAATAAATGCTTACTGCCAAAACTGGTGCAATAGCCTTTAATTTACAAGTAGCAATATTTTAGAAAACCCCAGTCTAGTTCCCCAATAATTTAAGCAGAAGCAGAGAAGCCCTACCTCCCAATATTTTAAATGACACACTTGAATAAAAGAAAAAAAAATGAAAGTGAAAATAGCATAATTCGGTCTGTATTCAAACAATATCAGTTCTTTCTCTGGGGGTAGATAGTATTCTTTATTATTAGTCCTTTAGGATTGTCTTGGATCATTGTATTGCTGAGAATAACTAAATTATTCACAGTGCTTCATCAAAACAGCATTATTGTTACTGTGTACAATATTCTACTATGTACAATATTCTCCTGGTTCACTATGCATCAGTTCATGTAAGTCATTTCTGAAATCCATCTGCTCATCATTTCTCATAGCACAATAATATTTCATATACCACAGCTTATTTAGCCATTCCCTAATTGGTGGACATCCCTTTGATTTTCAATTCTTAGCCATCACAAAAAGAGCTGCTATGAATATTTTTGTGCCCCCTCCTTTTTAATAGGTGTCTATATAGATATAGATATACACGTAGCATATTGCTGGATCAAAGAGTATGCATAGTTTTATAGCACTTTGGACATAGTTTCAAATTACTTTCCAGAATGATTGAATCAGTTTACAACTCCACCAATAGTGCATTAGTGTCCCAGTTTTCCCATATCCCCTCCAACATTTGTCATTTTCCTTTTTTGTGTGTGTCATATTAGCCAATCTGATAGTACTGAGGTGGTACCTCAGAATTGTTTGAATTTTCATTTCTAGTACAAGGTTCCCACAATGTCCCATTTGGCACTATTGACTACTCTTTCCTCTTGGATGTTTTATCTTTGGGTTTCCTGACATTAGTTTCTGTTGGTTCCCATTTTACCTAGTGGATGACCAGTACTTCACAATTTCCTGAGCTGGCTCATCAATATCATTCCCTCTAATTGTTCCTCAAGGTTCTGTCCTGAGCTCTCTTTCTCTCTTTGTCTCTCTGTCTCTCTCCCTTTCCCTTCCTTCCTCTCTCTCTCCTTTTTTCTCTATAACCTATTTCCTCTCATTGATTTGATCATGATGTCTATGCAACTGACTCATAGATATATACATTAAGCCCCAATCTATCCTCTGAACTGAAATCCAACATCACCAATTTTGGCACTATTTTTCCAGACTAATGTTCATAACCTATGTATTATCCTTGATTTCAATTTCTCTCACTCCACTTATCCAGTCAGCTGTCAAATCTTATTTTTATAGCCCTCCCCAACATCTTTAGCGTCTGGCCCCTTCATTGTATTCACTCTGCTGCCATCTTTCTTTAGGACATAAAGACCATTCAACTTGATTATTGCTAAAGCCTCTGCCACAAGTCTCTGTCCACTTCACTCCATCCTATACATTGATGAGAAAGTTATTTTCCTTAACTGCAGATCTAACTATATCACTCCCATCCTCAATTAACTCCAGTGGAAGTAAACTCCATATTACTTCAAAGATAAAATTAGAAACTCCTCTGTTTAGTTTGGGTTTTGTTTTTTGCAGGACAATGAGGGTTAAGTGACTTGTCCAGGGTCACACAGCTAGTAAGTGTCAAGTGCCTGAAGTGAGATTTGAACTCAGGTCCTGCTTAATCCAGGGTCAGTGCTTTATCCCTTTATCCACTGTGCCACCTAGCTGCCCCCCTCTGTTTAGTTTGTAAAGCTCTTCAAAACCAGTTCCCACTATATCTTGCCAGCTTCATATATATATATATATATATATAATGTATATACATATATATATATATTTCTTTTTCCATATTTTGAAGTCCAGTCACAGTGATTTTTTCTCTTCCTCATATATGGCATTCTATCTCTGATATTTATGTCTTTCTTTTAAAAATCATATTAAGTTGGGTAGTTAGGTGGTGCAGTGGATAAAGCACCAGCCCTGAAGGAAGCTCTGAGTTTAAATTTGGCCTCAGACACTTGACACTTAATGGTTGTGTGACCCTGGGCAAGTCACTTAACCCTCATTGCCTGCAAAAAAAATCATATATAACCTAATACCAAATATATTTTGTCTTAGAGAAAATACACTTAAATATCACAATTGATATAAAGTTCATAATTGACTATCATAGTTAAAATGCGATTTTAATTTGATCACATTGTGAGACTATCTTTTGCTTTTCATATTGGAAAGACCTAAATTTTAACAATAGAAAATGAAATGAAAGATTTTTTTTGCATAAGAATATCATGCAACATTTTACTTGCAACTCACTTTATTGCAAATATGCTATTCCAAAGAAATCTACACTCTCTCTTTCCCTGTCACCCATATATACATTAATTGGTGAAAGAGAAGAGAAAATTCAGTCTATTCTTTCTCATTGAAATTTAAGCAAAAAAACTTTTGTTACATGGCTTTGTATAGCTATACTAGCACCAGCACCAGAAGGCAGAAATGGAAACTTTGGAATTCTAAGTGGTTTCAGCAACAGCCAGCCAACCAACTAACCAACCATAAAAATAGATTGACTTAAAATTTCCTTTAATAATTGTAGCCTTTTAATGTTGAATTTTTTTGAGGGGGCAGGAAATTGGGGTTAAGTGACTTGCCCAGAGTTACACAGGTTGGAAGTATCTGAAGCTGGATTTGAACTTAAGTTCTCCTGACTCCAAGGTCAAGTAGCTTCTCCTTTAGTGTTTTACATGTTATTTCCTTTGATCCTCACAACAATCTGTGAGGTGGGGGCCATTATTATCCTCCTTTTACAGATGAGAAAACTCAGGCTAAGAGAGATTAAATGACTTCTCCAGATTTGCACAATAGGTCTTCCTGATTTCTGTGTCCAATTTGATGCTGTGTCCAATTCATCAACTCACTGTTTTTCACAGCTTTGGGGGTTTTGAAGGAAGCTTATAGGAAGTTCAGAAGCTGTTTAATCCAATTGGTAGCTGAAAGTTACACAAAATAACCATATATCCCGATTTATAGTAAGCTTAGGATCATAGAGGGAGCCAAGAAAGACCATAATATAATTCAATCTTCTCACCTTTAAGGTGAGGAAACTGAGGTTGAGTAAGGTTAAGTGACTTACCCCAAAATTACACAACTGGTGAGTAGATGAGCTGGGATGTGATCACAGGCACTCTCATTCTAAATCTGTTTTGTTTAATTATTTTTTCATTAGTATGATATTTTATTTAATTAATTAATTCATTCATTTATTTGTTTATTTATTTACTTATTGTTCCAGGGCAATGAGGGTTAAGTGACTTGCCCAGGATCACACAGCTAGTAAGTGTCAAGTGTCTGAGGCTGGATTTGAACTCAGGTTCTCCTGAATCCAGGGCCAGTGCTTTATCCACTGCGCCACCTACCTGCCTCAGTATGATATAATTTTCACTGTGAAAGAACATGAGAAGGTATTTACATTTAATATTATCTTTGTTCTTCTTTATTTCAGCAAAAGAAGATTACTTGTGTGTACATTTTAAATCATACAGAATTTGTTTGCTGAGTGAGTCATAATCATTGCAAGATGAGGTCAATGTATATGGGATCTATTGTCCTTACTGAATTCTGGCCACGAGAAAACCTGGGAAGAAAGAGGCAGGAGATGACCAATTGGGAATTTAAATTAGTAGAATGCCTAAAACAAATATCTAGATGCCCGAGATCCAAAATAATGAACAATGCTAGCCCCTCAGTTAATATTTGTTGATAAGTGAACAGTTTAGCTTAAATAATTTTTCCTATTCCAGATCCTTCAAATCTTTTGTCCAATATATACTGCTATCGATAACATCCTGCCAGGTTTATTTATACATTGTTTAATGCAATGATGTGAAACTATAATATGTAAAATATTGCTACTCTTATTTTGGTTAAATTTTGAGGCAAAAACCCACAGCTTTTTAAACAAGAGAACAAAATACTAGTTTTATGTGATATATTCATTTAGTTTTATCCAAATTTTGTAGATACTCCTACAAAAAGTTTAATATTAATCAACAACATTATCACTTTGAATTTTAGTTATTATAGGAATTTATAGGAAAAGACAAATTTACCTACTATTGTACATATTTGGAAGAATTAAAAAGAACAAGATTGAAATATGAAATATATCTTTATATCCATTTATGATTAAAATTAATTTAAAAAGTCAAAATACATTTTCACAGTAAGTCCTAAAATAGTATATTGAATTTGTTTTGTATTATGAAAGAGAACAAACCAAGCATGATTAAGGGAAAATGAAATTATTCAATTATTAAAAAACACATTCAACTATTGCTATCAATTACCAAAATTATCATATTATCTAAGAAAGGCTGATAAATTCTAACTCACAGAAACAAGATTCTAAATTTCATCAGTGAATATACAACCACTGCTATGCATACAAATGATCTCTGATTTTATACCCATCAAACCAGAATTCTATAAAATATTCAATATATTTAGCATGGTATAATATTACAATATCTATTTAATTATTTCATTTTGTTCAGCCCTTTACCCAGTAAGCATGGAAACATAACTTTGACTTCACTTCTCCCAAGCTGACAGGTAGAGCAAATGCCCAAGCACTAATATTTGTAATAGTAATAATAATAGCAATAGCTTATATTTATATAGTGCCCACCATCTGCCAAGCCCTATGCTAAGCTCTTTAAAATTAATATCTCATTTGATTCTTATGACAATTCTGGGAGGTAAGGTATTTTCTTCCCCGTTTTACAGATGAGGAAACTGAAACAAACAGAGTTTAAGGGACTTGCCCAGGATCACAGACCTAGCAAATATTTGGAGCCAATTTGAACTTAGGTTTTTCTTACTGCAGGCTCAAGGCTATAACTACTGCACCACCTAACTAGTTCATTTTGGTAACATATTTAATGCTGTTTAGCTTGTCTTTAATAGATAAGTCAGACAATTCTCTTAACTATATGTTTCATGCATATCACCTACTAAATCTATTGCAGGTCAACTGGTGATAATGGATTTATCTTTTGTGCAGGAAATGGAAGTTGCTTTAAAAGAATTGTACTTGAATGTGTTTTGTTAGAAATGCAGCTAACCACTCAAATAGTGTTGTGCAGCTCTAGTGTTAGCAGCTCTAGTGTTGCAGCTCCAGTGTTGGCAGCTCTAGTGTTGCTAGCAGGTCACCACTCAAAGAATCCAAGCAGGCAGCAGTTGGTGGGTAAAGGCTTCTTTATTCATCTTCGTGAAGATGGGCACTCTTCTGAATGTGCCAGAGAGTGAACTGAAGTGAGGTCCCTCACCTCCATTTATACCTCTCAAGGGTCCCTGTGGACCAATCACATTGTAGTGTCCATTTACATACAGCATTACAAAAACAACCAATCACAGCATATGTTACCAACCTCCCATATATAGTAACTGTAAGGATCAATCAGATTGTATCAGTTGGCCAATCAGACTGCCCCATTAACAACCAATCAGATTGCACTGGTGAACCAATCAGATAGTGGCTGGAGGCTTTAACCTTATTCTGGGCAAGAATGTCTCCATTCCTAACTAGAACAATGCTGTGTGAACACACATAACCATACATAACTTGTCAAGAAATAAAACTTAAGTCAGGGTTTGAACATTGGGGTCATATGTGGATCACCTTGGTTCACCTCAACGTGAACTCCCAGCCCAGCCTGACTCCCACAAAACCCAGGCCCTCTTCAGGCCCTGCTCAAGCCTAAGGCCCAGGAGCCTCTGCTCCTCAGAACCTCCTGTGCTGAGCGGCCCCCTATTGGGAGGTTTAGGCAACAAAGCTGTAGGGCCCGAAACCAGATTTATTCTCTGCCTTTAGGGCTCTGAGAAGAGTCCAAATATAGTCTTTTCTTTCAGTTTGATTCACACATTTAGTAATAATTTTATAATTTACTTTTTTAAAACCTTCTTCAAGATTTGTTAGTTCATCTTAGCAGCTGCTATTGCTGATATAATTGCAAGAGCTGCATTTTCTTTATATATGTCTTTCTGATAATCTCAAACAAGAATTTGACCTTTTTCCAAGTTCCACTGAAGTTATAATTTTTCAAGTTTTTTTTAATTACCCCTGACAGAAAAATTGTTAATATGACAGAAAATTGTTAATACCAAGTTTAATATTACCGGCTACTTCCACTTAATGGCTCCTAATAATGTAAGAGTATCAGTAATGTCGTTGCATTTCTGCCCTTGAGATTAAGTTGAACATTGAACTACACCCTAAATCCCCCACTCTTGCACCTTTTCTTGTAAACAAAGCCAGCTTGAGCCAGACCAGCTTCCAAATTAGCTTCTAATGTCTTCAATCCTTCCTTTGGGATTCATGGAATGAAGGACAAAACAGCAAGAATGAAGTGGTTTATCCTTGCTTAGATTGCTGAGGTCAGCTGGCATCTCCTGACCAGGCCTTGTTACCTAATGTGACCCCACCCCATTTTCTTGTAAAAATATAAGATCCTTTCCTGTGAATCTCCTGGTGGGACATCTCCCAGGGTGGCAGGTTTGCTACCTTGTTATCTCAAGTTAAAGACTCTTTATTTCTCCACTTATGAATTTGATTTAAGGACTTGACACCCCCAAGTTCAAATGGAGAGGATTTATTTTATTAGTGACATGATTCTAAGCTGAAAAATCACTGAAGAATCAACAAGGTCACTCCCTTTGTTCAGATTAAACGGAACAAGAAATAGTGAATTTAAATAGCTCAAATCTCAGAAAAAGAAATTTTAAAAAAACATAAGTTCACAAGGAAAAAAATTCCTTGTGATTCAATGGTATTTAAAACAAATTTTTATAAAACATTCAAAGAAAAATTCATTTCAATATTACATAAAATGAGAGTGTTCTCCTATTTCTCCTTCTTAATTGAAACATGGTCTTTATACTTAAACCATAGAGAAGAAAAAATAGAAAAGGAAAGCTATAAACCAATATTCCTTTCTTTCTTTCCTTCTTTCTTTCCTTCCTTCCTTCCTTCCTTCCTTCCTTCCTTCCTTCCTTCCTTCCTTCCTTCCTTCCTTCCTTCCTTTCTTTCTTTCTTTTTTTGGTGGGGCAATGAGGGTTAAGTGACTTGCCTAGAATCACACAGCTAGTAAGTGTCAAATGTCTGATACCGAATTTGAACTCAGGTCCTCCTGAATCCAAGGTCAGTGCTCTATCCACTGCATCACCTAGCTGCCCCCTAAACCAATATTTCTAATGAAAATAGATATAAAATTTTGAAATAAATTATTAGTAAGGTGGCTACAGAAAGATATCAGAGATATTATATAAAATGATTGGGATGAATTTATGGCAGGAATGCAAGGATATTTTAATAGCAGAAAAGCTACCATATATTATAATAATAAAAATGTAATTGTATCAATGGATACAGGAGAAAAGCTTTGGACAACATACATTACCCATTTATGTTAAAAAAAAAATACTAGAAAAAGGGAAAAATGGATCTTCCCTTAATATTATAAGTAGTAGCTACCTTAATCCATGACTCAACATTATATGTAATGAGAATGAATTAGAATCCTTTTCAGTAACATCAAAGGTAAAACAAAGTTGTCAATTATTATCACCATTATTTGATATGTGGCTAGAAAAGATAACTATGGCAATAAAGCAAGAAAAAGAAATGACAGGAATAAACATAAGAAAAAAGGAAAGAAGATTGTGGCCTTTTGCAAATATTATCATTGTTTACTTACAAATCCATATTCAATAAAAAACGTGGGAGATAGTATTAGATTTCAAATTGCATTACAAAGCCATAATCTTCTAAATAATTTGGTATTAATTGAAAACAAAAGGTTGATTAGTGGAACATATTAGGTATGTAACAAACAGAAGCCACCAAACACAGTAATAGCCTAGTGTTTGATAAACCCGCAAACCACAGCTTGCAACAATTCAGTAGTCAATAAAACCTAATTGGAAACTATGACTACAGTCTGTTAGAAACTAGGGATAGATCAGCTTCTAAAATCATATATAAAGTAGAGCTTCAAATGGAAATATGATTTATATGTAAAGGGTGACATCATAAATAAATTAGAGGTGTAAAGGAAAATTATCTGTCTGATCTATGAATAAAGAAATGTTTATGACCAAACAAGGGATATATTATATAGGATCACAGAAGAAAGAGCAAATTTGATCACATCAAATCACAATGTTTTTGCACAAACAAAACCAACGGAGCTATTTTTTTATAAGCAGGCAAATGAGGGGATGAAAGTTTGCAGGTCTCATTTCCAAGATATACAAACAATTTATTCATGTTTATAAGAATGAGCCATTTACATTGATAAATGATCAAAGGTTATGAAGTCAGTTCTCAAGGACAGAAATCAAAGCTATCAAAAGCCATATGAAAAAATATCCCATACCCTAATAATTGGAGAAGTATAAATGAAAGAATCTCCGAAGTTCTTTCCATACCCATCAGATTGGCAAAAATAACAAAAAGAGAATCATGTCTAATGTGGGAGGGACTGTGCACCAAAAAGGCATATTAATTCATTGTGGATAGAGTTATAAATTACTATAGCTATTCAGGAAAGCAGTTTGGAATTATCCCTGAAAATGTACTAAACTGACCATGCCCTCTGATCCAGGAATAGTTTTACTAGACCTATATCAAAGGAAGGCCTAGATCAAAGGAAGGCCTAGATCAAAGAAAGAAGAAAAGTATCCATATATGTGAAATAGTTATAGTGGTTCTTTTTTTGAAAATTGGAACCTAAAGAATTGGAAACTAAAGAGGTTGCCCACCAATGTCAAATTGTTAATGAATTGTATAGCAATATAATGGAATATTATTATGTTGTAAGAAGCAATAGAAGAGATTATAGAGAAACCTGAGAGAATTTTTATAAACTGATACAGAGTAAAATTATTATAATGTGCTCATTGGAAACAATTTATACAAGAACATGATAAAAACAATTCAACAAACTTTGAACTCTGATTCAAAGAATTAAGAAATGGGGGGGGCAACTAGGTGGCGCAGTGGATAGAGCACCGGCCCTGGAGTCAGGAGTACCTGAGTTCAAATCCGGCCTCAGACACTTAACACTTACTAGCTGTGTGACCCTGGGCAAGTCACTTAACCCCAATTGCCTCACTAAAAAAAAAAGAATTAAGAACTGATACATACAATAACTAAATATGATTTCAGAGGACAGGTAATGAAATATTATTCACTTTCTATAATAGGAATGATGGACTTGATACAAAATCACACACACACACACACACACATATATATATAAATACATATATTTCTAGTATCTCTGTGTATACATACTCACATATTTTATGTATATTTCATTATATATAATTATATATTATATAAGAATATAGTATAATATATATGTGTCTCTCTCTATGTAATTATATCTATATAAATAATTGAGGGAATTTGTTTTGCTTGACTATCCACAATTTTTTCAAGTGTCTCTTCCTCCTTCTCCTTCTCGTCCTTTTCCTCCTCCTCCTCCTTCTTCTTTTCCCCCCCAATGAGGGAGAGGGGTGGGTTGGAGAGAGAAGAGATTTTCATTGATGGTTAAAAAAGAATTTTTTAAAAGGAAATAAAGTCTTGAAATGTTTAAGAAGATTTTTATCTTCGTTATCCCAAAAGTTATAGTAAGAGTCAGAAGTGGATTTAGGTCTTTGACACTAAATCCAATGCTCTTGCAACACGGGTTTTTGTTAGATTCATAAAGGGCTCTAACTTTTTTCCATTCTTTCACTTCACATAAAATCAACAAAGTTCTCCAACTTAGATGAAAACTGGACACCATGTTATACTTGGCAAAATACTGGGGTCATTTGCCATCTCATCCTGTAGTTATATTTATAGTGTTTTTCCTTGTAATGATTGGAATGATGCCACCTACTGGAGACTTGCTGTGGGAAAGCTCCACCATGAGGAAAATGCCTCAGAGGCATTGTGGCTTTTCCTTGGTGTCAGGAAATGACGTTTGCTCATGGGGGCTGTCTATCAAGGCTACCAGCCAATCAACTTGAGGAGCCTCCTATGGTCTGGGAGGAGACAGGAAGGAGGAAAGGGAGCCTGCGCGGAGAGCTCTGGGGCTTTTTGGGGTTCCTGACTGGATGGTGGTGGTGGCAGAGGACTTCACAGAAAATTTGAACAAAGATAGGAATGCCAGGCTGTTGGAATTCTATTCTCAATCTTTTTCTTTCTATTTTCCAATAAACCCTTAAAAACCTAAACTCATTTTATCAGTGATTTTAGTCAGTTTCCCCCAAAACTGGGGGAACAGATTAGAATCCACATTTAGAATCTTAAATTACACATCCTATTTATTTAGAATTTTGTTTTTTCTCCAATTATATGTAAAAAGAATTAGGGTTAGGGTTAGGGAACATTTATTTTTTAAAACTTTGTGTTCCAAATTGAACCAGCATTTAAAAATTAGGTAATAGACATTTTTATTTATAGTTTTAAGTTCCAATTTTTATTCCTCCTCTCCCTCCCCTCCCCTTTGCCCCGCCCCCCCCCACTTAGGCTGTAAGCAATCAGATATGGGTTATACATGTATGATCATGTAAAACATTACCATATTAGTCCTTTTGTACAAGAAAATGAATAAAAGACAAAAATGGAAGAAAATAGAAATAGCATGCTTCAGTCTGTGTTCCATCAATATCTGTTTGTTTTTTGGAGGTAGATAGTATGTTTCATCAATAGTCCTTTGGGATTTTCTTAGATAATTGTAGTGCTGAGAATAGTTCACTTCAGTATACATCAGTTTATACAAGTCTTTCTAGCCCTTTCTGAAATCATCCTGCTTGTCATTTCTTATGGCACAATAATATTCCATCACCATCATACACCACAGCTTGTTTAGCCATTCCCCAATTGATGGGCATTCCTTAGATTTCCAATTCTTAGCCACCACAAAAAGAGATTCTATAAATATTTTTGTACATATATGTCTTGTTCTCTTTTTGGGGATTTCTTTGGGATATAAACCTAGCAGTGGTATTGCGGGATCAAAGGGTATGCACCATTCTATAGCCCATTGGGCATAGTTCCAAATTGCTCTCCAGAATGTTGGATCTTTTTACAACTCCATCAACAGTGGATTAGCATCCTAGCTTTCCCGCATTCCCTCCAACATCCAATATTTTCCATTTTTGTTATATTTGCCACTCTGAGAGGTGTGGGGTGACACCTCAGAGTTGTTTTAATTTGCATTTCTCTGACCATTAGTGATCTAGAGAATTTTTTATCATATGATTATAGATAGCTTTGATTTCTTTGTCTGAAAATCACTTGTTTATATCCTTTGACCATTTGTCAATTGGGGAATGAGTTGTATTTTTAAAATTTGACTGGGTTCTGGATATATTTGAGAAATGAGGCCCTTATCAGAGATATTTGTTTAAAAAATTCTTACCCAGTTTTCTACTTCCCTTGTAATCTTGGTTACATTAGTTTTGTTTGTGCAAAAACTTTTTAATTTTATGTAATCAAAATGATCTATTTTATATTTTGTTTTATTCTCTATATCTTCTTTAGTTCTAAATTCTTCCTCTAACCATAAATCTGACAGATAATTCTATTTTCTCTTAATTTGCTTATGGTATCACCCTTTATGTGTAAATCATTTACCCATCATGACCTTATTTTAGTATACAGTATGAAATGTTCATCTATACCTAGTTTCTGCCATACTGTTTTCCCAGCAGTTTTTGTCAAATAATGAGTTTCTGTTCCACCAACAGTTCATTAGTGTACTTATTTTCCTTCATCCCCTCCAACATTTCTCATCTCTGATAATTACGAATTATTTTAATTTACATTTCACTAATTGTGATTTTTAATAGTGAATTTTTATATCACTATAGATGGCTTTGATTTCTTCTTCTAGAAACTGCCTTTTCATATCTCTTGACCCTTTAACGATTAAGGAATCACCCTTATTTTTATAAATCTGACTCACTTCCATGTATATTTGAAAATAGAGACCTTTATCAGATTAACTTGCCATAAAGATTTTTGACATTACTTGATTTTTTATGGTACTTTTTAAATCTGTTTCTTTTAAACAATGAATTTTAGGGTTTTTTCTTGAGTATTTTGATACAATTTTATTTTATTATTTAGTCCATTTGTACTTAAAGTTATGAGAGTTAGGTTTGTTTTTTTTCCCAGTGTGTCTCTATTTCAATTTTTTCAATTTTTTTTCTAGTTTTATGATTTGTGTCTATTTTGAAATTTTATTCCCTGATTCATAGGCTGTATGCTTATTTATTTGCTCCTATTTGTGTTCCTCAAAGAATTAATTCATCTGAAGTATGGTACCATATTTGAGCTCCCTATTCTAACCAACTTCTATATTATTGCCTTTATAGATCTTGCCCCACTGTTTTTGTTGCTGTTGTTATTGTATGTGTGTTATTCTTAGAAATATCACCTCATGAAGTAATGCAGATAGAATAAGCGCTCCATGGGAGAAATTTTATGATCTCTCAGAGAGTCTCAGAGAGTATAAGTAGAATAAAGAGTCAAGACTACATTCTGTGCTCTCTGACTCAAAATCTAAAGATAATTTTGCCATGCAAAAACCCACTATTTTTCATGTACCTCTTCTATCATCTTGCCTACTGGGTGTTGGTTCCAGTTATGTGTTCTAAGCCTTACAGAAAAGAGATTATTTTGTGCATTAAAAGTTTCATGAATTTTCTCAAATATTTGTCCTGTCTCTTTAAGTCATGATAGCAAAGAATTTTTCCTTATCAGTTGAAATAAAGACATGTTTATTACCCATGACTCTCAAAGGGCACTTCCCGGTTTCATTGTATTTATAAGCCAAAGGAAGGTCTCTTACCCTTGCCTTTGCTTTCAAAGACTATCACCACCATCTTCTATTCCAGCTTCCATTGCCATGAAGAATACATCAGCTCTGGCCTTACTGGCCCTGGTCGCATCTACCTGGGCTTTTTGTGCTGCTGGTGAGTCAGGATCTTTGTGAGGGAACTAGGTGTCATAGATTAATTAGCAATGGGACTATGGGCTAACATAATGCTGGAACAGAGAAGAACCTTACAACACAGAAAATACTTTCCAGGCTATCGGCAAGTAGAGATTCAGAATCATAGAATCCCAGAGCTGGTGGGGCATCTAAGGCCACTTAGTTCAACCCTGTACCTGAATAGGAATCACCTCTGTAACAAAGTTGTTGAGAGGGACCCAGGCTTTGCTTCTTTTGTGAAGGGCAAAACCCACTATTTCTGTCCATTCCCCTCAAGATTCCTTTACTTTTTAGGAAATGTTTATATATTTGAGGCCTATGTCTGCTACTATTTAACTCACATGCATTCCTCTTGTTTTACTCACTGGCTTTTGAAGAATATGCATAATACATGTGGCAACCCTTCAAATACATGATGAAAGCAATCAACTTTCTAATATGTGTTTTTATTCATCCCCAGTTGCTTTAGCCAATGTTCCTATGGCACAAAATGCTTTTTTTTCACTATGTTTGGAACTCTCTTTTGAATATTCTCTAGGTTATCAATGGCCTTTATAGCATGTGTTGTCCAAAAGTCAACATAATCTTCTAGCTATATTCTGACCAGGACAGAGGTCAGTGAGATTGTCATATTTCTAGGTATAAAATCTCTTATAGCATCCTAAGATTATATTACCTTTTCTGGCTATAAAATCATTCCATTGTACTATATCAAGTTTACAGTTTATTAAAGCATCAAGTTCTTTAAAATACAGACTACAATCTAGGCATTCCCTATCTTGTATTTGTGAAGGACATTTATTTCAACAAAGTATACGATTTTATAATTAACTATATTATATTTAATATTATATGATTTAGGCCCATGTTGTACCCTGCTAATATCTCTTTGGCTCTTACTGTTTTATTCAATATCATAGCCTGGCTTCCTGTCAGATGCAGATTTGATAAATGTGTTATCAATTACTTTATCCAATTATTATTTTGGTTTTTGAGGAGCAATGAGGGTTAAGTGACTTGCCCAGGGTTACACAGCTAGTAAGTGTCAAGTGTCTGAGGCTTGATTTTGAACTCAGGTCCTCCTGAATTCAGGGCCAGTGCATTATCCACTGTGTCACCTAGCTGCCCACTTTATCCAATTATTGAAATAAGGGGCAGCTAGGTGGTGAAGTGGATAGACTGCTGGGCCTAGAGTCAGGAAGACATTTTCCTGAGTTCAAATTTGGTCTCACACATTTACTAATTGATTGACCCTGGACAAGCCACTTAACTTTGTTTCAGTTTCCTCATCTGTAAAATAAGCTGGAGAAGGAAATGGCAAACCACTCCAGTATCTTTGTGAAGAAAACCTCAAATGGGGTCACAAAAAGAGTCAGATATGACTGAAAAAAGACTTATCAGTGACAAAATTTATTGAAAAAATATTGAGCAGAATCTGACCAAACAAATCTCTGGGACAACCCACCAAACAGCTTCCAAATTAACACTGAATATTTAAAGGCAATCTTTTTGGTTTGTCCATTCAACATGTTTTGAAGCCATTAAACTGTTTTCTAGCCTGCTTTTCTTCAACTTTTCTATAAGAATTGGTTGAGACTTTTGCAAGTTTATTTTTTGCTAAAATCTAAACAATAACTCAGATCTCTAGTCCTTTAATGTACCCATCTAAGAACATTGGCAAAAGTAGAACTGAGGTTGGTTTAGCATGGTCTGACTTTTATGAAGCCATGATGATTCTTTGCCACTACTCGTTCGTTTCATGTGTCCACCAAACACTCTTTTAATGTGTTTTAGAATTTTGCAAGGAATCCAACCAAGCTCACTGACTTAGAGTGTGGAGGCTACTCTCTTGTTTTTAAAATCCTCAGATCCTTGTCATCCACAGATCTGACAATAACTTAAGTCACAACTGCCAGGTCTTACTATATGTAATAAGTGGCATTTGGAGAGCAAGGGAGGATAAACTGTTAATAATCCTCAGTACCTTTTTGAGTCTATGCAAGCAATCCATCCCCCTTCTTTGGACTAGGTAAAGCAGCCGTGTTAAGCAGCTAGGAGGTGCAGTGGATAAAGCACTGGCCCTGGAGTTGGGAAGACCTTAATTCAAATCTCACTTGAAACACTTACTAGTTGTGTGATCCTGGGCAAGTCACTTTATCCCAATTGCCTTAAACATACAGCGCCATCTCCAGTTGCCCTAATACATATTTTACCACTGAACCCAGATGGCTTTGGAGGAGAAAGTGAAGCTGGTAACTGCACAGCCCTTCCTTACTTAAATCTAATATATTGCAAGTCATGACATCTGTCACAGTTCTTTTCAAGAACAAAGGACAAACAACAAGGTAAAGTCACTTCCTCATTCAGAGATGTGGCTTTAACTTTCCAAACAATCTTCCTTTGTGTGACTGTGGGGCTTTCTTTTCAAATATGCTGTAATAAATGATTACTTTAAAAACAAAAGTGGGTGTGTGTGTGTGTGTGAAAGGGGTGAGAAACATTCTTTTGCTTGTTCACAGACTGAAACTATTATCAATCAGTTTTTTTATTTCTCATGGCATCTGGGTTTTGGGGTTCCTTTCTTTCTTGTAGCAGTTCAATACTATTCCCCACAATTTTGCCTTAACAGCTCTACTCTCTGAGCTACATACCTGAGTGTTTGGTCCCAATTTTTCTCCTAAAACAGAGAATGTGTTCTTTTCTTTCATGTAGGTGAATAAACAGGGCAGCTGGGTGATGAAGTAGATAGAGTACTGGGCCTATAGCTAGAAAGAGTCATCTTCCTGAGTTCAAATGTGGTCTCAGAAACTTACTAGATGGGTGACCCTGGACGAGTTACTTAACCTTCTTTGCCTCAGTTTCCTCACTGTAAAATAAGCTAGACAAACAAATAGCAAATCATTCTAGTATCTTTGCCAAGAAAACCCCCGAAGAGTGGGACATAACTGAAACGAGATTAATGAGGAATAAATACCATAAGACATACAGTTAAGAATTTCTGCCAGCCTACAAGTTTTTTTGTTTGTTTGTCTTTTTTATGTCAGGCAAAGAGGATCTAAATTGAAAGCAACTGATAAGAAATGGAGATGCATGGAATAGGGCTTACTTTGACTAATTACTACAAAGTGGACAAATGGCTTGGCAAGAAAGTTGAAGGTATCACAGGATTAGTTACCCTCATGCAGGCCTATCTTTCCACAGCCACTTCATGGAGTCTCTCAGCTTGTTACAGCTTCATCCTTCTCTCTTGCCTTTCTTCCTCTTCTTGTTTGGTCCCTATATATTCCTACAAACAAGACTCTGCCCAAGTTTTAGGTCAGTGCCATCCTCAGTAGTCTGTCCCTAGGACAAATTTTTAGGAGAAAATTTAAAACAAAGCTGCCCACAAGCAGACCTCCATCCCCTGCCCCCAACTCTCCCTTGCTCTGTGGTTAAGCCTTGAAGGGTAGAATTCAAAAGATGGATTACATTCTATCTTGTGCTGGAACCAGCTCTTACTAGTTCTGGAGAGCAAATAGTTCAAATAGTTCAGAAATCAGCAAATGCTACAAATAAGTGCTTGATTTATTGTTTTGTTGATTATTTAGACGTGAAAGAGCATGGGAAAATGTAAATAATGCATAATAAACTTAAAAGTATGTTATACCTTTTCAGAGAGCTGGATGTTAAACATTTAGCAGCATACCCCTGCTACTTTTGACTATGTTTCTAGCTCCTTATGTTTTTGTGTGTGGGGGGGAAGGGGGTCTGGGAGTAGAGTGGGGGAGAGGTCTTACTTAGCTGTTTCTGTTCTACTACTTCATCCAATCTGTAAAAGATATGTGTCCTCCTGTTTATCATCAGCATGTCTTTAAAAAGTCATTTTTAAAAAAAATTTAGTATACCTTGCCGGCTTCATTTGACCATTAACTTTCCTGATACTGTATTTACACGATCTTTTGTATCTTCTATGTTCGCTTGACTTACTTGCTTCTTCTGTATATTTTGTTTAGAAATCTAAGCTGTTGGAACTTGAGATCTCTGTTTTCAGGTTCTGTTCTGACATTTGATATTCTAAGATCTCTCCAAATTCTGATATTCCAAGGTTCCTCCCAACTTAGAAAATCTGTAGTGTATATTTAAAGGTTCTCCCAGCTCTCATAGTCCCCTGGCTTCTGGGTTTGGCCAGAGGGAGTGTTGCTGCAACCATAAGCCTGATCCATGTGCAGTGTGAGTTCTCTTTTTTTTCCTCTGCTAAAGAAGATTGTTTGAACATTGTAGCTTCCTTCTCTTTGTCCTGATTCTATCTTTGCCCAGTAGAAGTTAGGAAAGGAAAAGAAATCTTAGTTATTTCATTGGATGGCTTGTAAGATTGGGAAATGTTTTTCAGTTACTGAAGCCCCAAATTTTATTTTCTAATTACTTGGAATCTTTTCTTTTTCAGGTAATCAAATAAAAGGGACAGAGGTAAGCATAATTTTCTGTAATAGCTATCAGAGGCCGAAAAAGACATTTTGGGTGGGTATGGAGCAGCATAATGCATTGGAAAGAGGTCTAGACTGGTGTCAGAAGATAAGAGTTCTAGGAGGTATGTTCCATTGATTTACTCTGTAACTTTGGTCAAATCCCTTCTCTCTGGGACATGATTTTCTCACGAATAAACTGAGGAGGTTTCCCTTGATGATCTCAATGGTTAAGGACAATCTGGTAAGTGTTTGACAACCAGCAAAAAGAATGTATACATAAAACATATGTAAAATCAATTTTATCTGTATTAAATAAATTACTTTGTCTAGAAACCAATAAAAAATTAGTCCTATTTCATAGCATCTGCTAACTTCTAAAGTGTAAATGCCCACACTGGCAATTTAAAAATTGTCTTTTGAAGGCTGGACTGAAATGGCTGTGGCACAACCCTGTAAAGATTTCTTCTATATTCTAACATTCAATGTCCTGAAGAGTCAAAAGCAGTATGAGGAATCCTGAGCTTTGGAACAATAGCTGACATTTAGGTGGAGGGTAGTTTCCGGCATGCTTCTTTTCCCCTTTCCTCCTCATTAAAACACAGTAAAAACAAGTATAGTGACCTGTGGATTGTCATTTACTACAATTCAATAGCCAGTCATACCTCTCCCAGGGACCCTGCTTCCCACAAGAATGGGCTGTCCCGGGGGCAGCTAGGTGGCACAGTGGATAGAGCACTGGCCCTGGAGTCAGGACGACCTGAGTTCAAAGCTGGCCTCAGACACTTAATACTTACTAGCTGTGTGACCCTGGGCAAGTCACTTAACCCCAATTGCCTCACTAAAAAAAAAAAAAATGGGCTGTCCCCAATGTGTCACTTGGCTTGAGATGCCACACCACAAGGTATTCAAAGATAAGTTTGGAATGAACAGGAATTCAGCAGCAGCAAAGGGGGTGGGGCACATATCATAAATCTGCTACTCCCCCTTCCCTACAGTAAACACAGCCCTAACCCTCTTTAGGGTAAGTTACATTGAACCTTTAAGATACCTGGAGAAATTTTATGATGAAAGCGCTAGGGAAAAAAAAAAGTTTTGTGTAAAAGAAGATGTATAATGATTGTCAAATGGTATGGCACATTATTACTTTTATGGATAAACATTTTGATGTCTAGCACAAATAGACAAATAAAAAATGCATACTGATGATATAGATATATGAAGAAAAATTATCAGATGGGATTTGAAGAGTTTTGGAAAGAAAATGGTTTATAGTATAGATATGAGGACTTGGATACCTTTGCTATCAAGAAGAGTGATGCCTCACTGGTGAAATAGAAGTTCGATACGATATTTTATTTAATCAAAAGGATACAAATGTGAGCGTGAAGAAACAGTTATAGGGGCATTGGAGATAACCTTTTGGCCATATATAAAGTATGTATATTTCATTTGACTAAAGAAGGTGAGACTAAACAATTAAGTCACAAATATTTGGAGATAAGTATGACTTTAAAAATAACTACAATCTCATAGGAGAAATTTGGGGAGACTTGACTTTTTAAGTAAAAGGGGAGTTATAGAGATTCAGGAGACCCTCTTTAAGCCATTGATCACAACTGCAGTAGAGGGGGAAGAGGATCTTGAGGAGAACTGAGGTTGTAGCATAGCTGAAAAGCTGCATTCTCATGGCTGTGAAAGTTAGATGCAATTACCTGTTAAAAAGGTTTCAGGTGCCTGATTCCTTTGGTAGAGGAGAATTGACTTCATCGAACAAGAGCTCGACTCTTGACTTCATCGATCAAGGGACAGCAATTGTAATTTAGCACCACCTTGAGTTGAAGCTAGTTAAAGTTAGATAAAGATAAAGACTTGCTGCTCTCTGCTGCCACCTCTAACTTTAGAAGGAAAAGTGGAGGGACCTGAGCAATCACTTATAAATTGGTGAGCTGGAGCTGTTTTTCTGTGGTCTCCTTTCAGATTGAACAGTGTATCTGGGTGAGTAAACAACCAGCCAGGGTAGGTTATAAAGTCCAGAGACTGCCATTTTCATAAACTTTGCTGTTCTCTGGCTTAAAAAGGGTTGCTATCAGAGTTAAGTGACTTGCCCAGTGTCACACAGCTAGTAAGTATTAGAAGCCAGATTTGAAGTTAGGTTCTCCTAACTCCAGGGTGCTCTATCCACTGCACCACTTTGCTGCTCCAAGAGATAATAGTTTCAGGACACACTTTTAGAGAGTATAGTTCATTAAAAGCCTTTGCTTAAGGCTATAAGCATATAAGAAAAGAGACTTTCCCCAGCTAAAGAGCAGTAAAGATTTATAGTCATGTAGTGAGCACATTGGTCCTGAATGGACCAATAACATTGAAGCCTATAGACCAGAATTAAGTGTTACCCTGGAACAGCTAGATGGTGCAGTAGATAAAGCGTCTGCCCTGGATTCAAGAGGACCTGAGTTCAAATCTGGCCTCAGACACTTGACACTTACTAGCTGTGTGACCCTGGGCAATGTGTAATTTAAAATTCTAAATGTGGGTTCTAATCTGTCCCCCCAGTTTTGGGAGGAAACTGACTAAAACCACTGATAAAAAAGTTTAGGTTTTTTAAGGGTTTATTGAAAAAATAGTAAAAGAAAGAAAGATTGAGAATAGATTTCCTATAACCTGGCAAATCTAGCCTTCCTAATCTCCCCCTTCTGAAGTTCTCTGCCACCACGCAGATGTCTTGCAGCCAAAGAGGAAAACCTCTCTCCCCAGGGTCTGCTTCCTGCTTCATGTTCCCCTCCCAGAAATGGGAGATTCTTCAAGCTGATTGGCTAGTGTCATTCAAATTCATTGGTTCACTGGACCCAAAGGTGGTCTCAATGTAAAGTTAAAAGTTTTTAGCTTCTAAGAACAATTACTTTGTTAAGTACCCTTAAGTACCAGCCAGATGTGCTTACAATCTAGTTAAGTGGAAGTAAATCAGTAATCCAGTCAGTAGTCAGTCGCTTTATCCAATTCAATCAGTTTAAACCAATCTCCAGGTGGGCCCCTGAGTATCTGCTAAATCTCATCTATCACATTCCATTATCTTGACACAGCAAGTCACTTAAACCCAATTGCCTCACCAAAAAAAAAAAAAAAAAAGTTATCTTAATCACATGAGTTCTGCTCCAGCATGAGCTTCCTTGCCAAGTTCCTATAAGATAATGCTCACTCTTCACCATAGTTATTGAGGACATTGGTGAAAAGAATGCATATAAGATATATTTGTACAATACATGTCTATATACACACATGTGTATGTATATTTTAGTACATATGTATACATGTATTATGGTACAATTTATTGTTTATATAGTCTAATGTGTAAATATCTATAATATTGTTACTTTTAGTATAATAATGTTTGGGACAAACTGCCTCAGTTTACCCAAATAACGTGAGGAGACCACCAAGTCAAGCAGAGACAGATTTATTACATTCCTGCAGGAATGGGCAAACTCAATAACTGAGTCGCAATAGCTAATACATGCCTTGAGCTTTTATAGGAATGTTGGTCAGGGGGGAAGTCCCCACCCATGCTAGGGCAAGCTCACAATCTAAAATCCAATCCTGTCTCACCCAGGGTGTGTGTTTAGCTCGTGATCAATGTATGGAGACATGTATACGTGTTCCAGGAACAAGGGGGAAAAGGAGAGGGGGAACAAGGTCAAACCAAAGGAAGAGAGAAGGGAGGGGGAGGGAGTGACAGTCAAATGTTTCAGTTCTCACAGTTCCCACTGACTCCCCTCTCTAGGCCCCTATCTCTAAAGATATTCAGTTTGAATAACAGGAAGTCACTCATGTGTTTCAGCATTGTTTTGTAGTCGTGTTAATTTTAGAAGGATGACAGGGTTAAAATTTATCTTTGGCTACGTTGGGAAATCAAAGAAATAGAATAAAGAATAAAAGAATAATCCATTGTTGGGACCCTAGGGTCAAGGGGATTCTGCTCTGAGAAAAAGAGACATGTCACTTAACATCTGGTCTCAACTTAATTGCCGCATCCTGTGCTGATCCTTGTCCTTTCTTCTTGAGTCCTGAGTATTGAATTGGTGGGCAAACTCCCCGACCCACTCAACAGGGACTGAGGTTCTGACACATGATGGATTCCAGATAAAACTAAGATGTAGCTGACAAGTGGGGAGACTGAGCAGAAGTAAAAATACTGTTAATTGGCAATAAAACTTAAAGGAGACAGTGAGAATTTGACAAGCAATAAACTTCTAAACGAACTATACTGGGGCGGGGCTGGGTATCTTCCCCACCCCATCCTCAGAGTTTAATCTGACTCAAATCCATAATCATGTCATACAATAACAAATATTACTTTTTAAACTTTATTGTTAAGTAAATGGTTGTGTTTATCTGGTTGGGTAAATATTGCACATTGTGTAGATGTGTTGCTTTGTGAATGACTAGAAAACACACTGGATGGGGCCTCAAGAATTTGATCATTGAATAGAGGAAGTGTATTTCCCCTTAACAGCATTAGCCCTAGGATATTAGTCAGTTTGAATGTAACAGTGTGGTGGTGTTCTCTATCTGGAAATTTAGAACGGGACATGTTGGAGCAAATGAATAGAAACCCAGAGAAAGAGTGTTGGTGTTGGCCATGCTGAAATGAGTGGTGTGAGATGTTTACACATTTTAGGTATTGACTATATCCATTGATTATAATGGACTTAAAGATACAACTCATGCATTTGGCATGTATTTGCCTCTTTTTCTTTTCCCTCTCTTTCCTCCAACATTGTGAAATCCTTCTCTTCTGTTAACCAATACCCTATCATCCTAAATCTCTTACTCCTTCATCTGTTTATATTCTATTGGGCCCTAAAAACCATCATTTTCCTGAAGCTGCCACATGTCTTTCCAAAGGTACCAAGATACAAGGGGAGAAGGACTTTGCCCCTCACTTCTCCTTTCAGCTCCTCCCTTTATCATATCACTCAGCAACCATATCTCCTCACTGCAAGTTCACTGTATTTTGTTCAGGCCCTTGTTGCTATCATCAGTGGGTTTATAGATGTCTTTTACTCCCCAATAAGTTTAGTCTCTTATTTACCATTTAGTTCTCTATTCTAACTTTTTTCAATTTCAAATACCCTGGTCTCCTTTTTTCTCAAACTGTTCAACTTGTATGACCTCTATCTCTAGTCTACCTCAATTACTTAAAGGATTAATAATACATTAATACCCCCCACCACCACCTATTTCTCCACCCTAACATGCCTAAACCCATTGATTGTGTACCAGGAACTGGAATTTCTAGTTACATCTGATGTGTGTGTGTGTATGTGTGTGTGTGTGTGTGTGTGTGTGTGTGTGTGCTCTTCGGTGACTGACAGTTATGAAATGCATGGTTTGCACTTTATAAGGGAGGAAACTATGGTTCAGAAAAGTGAGGTGACTCACCCCATGGTCACAAGACAAAGTAGTAGGTGAATGGGCACATCCACCTAAGTGTGGTTGTAGGGGCTGGAGAAAGATGATCTGAGTTTCCAATAAAAGGTGGAGATACCCCTTTATCTTATTTCTCTTGCAGGTTAACTGCCCCAGGCCCTCTATCAAGGGCAAGGTTATGTGTCAGAAGGACTATCAACCAATCTGTGGTACTGATCAGATAACTTATGAAAATGAATGTTTACTCTGTGCCTCTAACTTGTGAGTACTGGATATTTTTCCCTGACCCCAGTACCCTCATTACCCAAGAAACTGAGCACCTGAGAAACACTGAATGTCAGAACTGGAAAAGGCTCCAAAGGTTACTCAATGCAACCTCTGTTCGAAGCAGTAAATCCCTCTCTATATGAATTACAAATGGTGGTCCAGGCATTGCTTAAATAATTCTAAGAACAGGGAGCTCACTACCAATGAGCAGCTCTAATTGTTGGGAAGTTCTTCCTGAGCTAAAATCTTTCTCCCTGTGGGTAGAAGCAGCAGCAGGTTGTAGTGGAAAGAGTATTGTCCTGAGCATGAGTAGGGAGGGTTTGAGCCTCGATTTTGCCACTAACTCAATGTCTGGCCTTTGGCAAGTTACGTCCCTGCTAAGGATGGGATGTGGTGTTTTCTGAGGTTCATTATTCTGGTCTCTGTTTTCCCAAGGTATTTGGTGCACTCACTCCCTAGCCATGTGGGGCAAGAGAGAAGGAACTCAATTCATGTTTTCCTCTTGATAATGTTTATTAATCCTGAACATACTCTCTTTCAGGGAAAAAGGTTTGAAGATCAGAAAACTGCATGATGGAAAATGTGTAAGTATAGATATTTATTTTAGGTTCAAGTAAAATACAGCAAGACTCATCTGAAGGTCACTCACACCAAACCTCAATTTTACAAAGGTCAGCCAAGAAAGAGAAATATATAAGCGCAGACTCTGCAACCCAAAATAGACATTCACTCAGAGCCCATATATATATATATATATATATTTTTTTTAGTGAGGCAATTGGGGTTAAGTGACTTGCCCAGGGTCACACAGCTAGTAAGTGTTAAGTGTCTGAGGCCGGATCTGAACTCAGGTACCCCTGACTCCAGGGCCGGTGCTTTATCACTGCGCCACCTAGCCACCCCCCCCCCCCAATATACTTTTATTTTATATATTACTCTAAGAAGCAATGTCGTATTGTGGAAGGATCATAACATCTTGAACAACACAGGAAGGATCTAAGAAGATCTCAGTAGCCCAGATTTTGAAATAGGCTGATATTTATATCTTGACAGAATCTGAGAGAGCAGCTAGTCAAGATGTTTCATCTCATTTTTTCAGATAAGGAAGAATTCCAAAGAGGATCAGTGACAGTAAGACCTGTCTTATCTGAAGGTTACTTCCACTGAACCTCATCCTTCCAGAAGTCAGACAATAAAGAAATAGGTGCAAATATACTCTGAGAACCCAAAATTTAGCACAGTCAATTAGAGCTCATTTACTTTAATTTTATATATTCTTCTGAGAAGCTATATCATATTGTGGAAGCATTCCACCATTTTAGGATAATACCAGGACCTTAAAAATATCCCAATAGGGGGCAACTAGGTGGCGCAGTAGATAGAGCACTGGCCCTGGAGTCAGGAGGACCTGAGTTCAGATCCGACCTCAGACACTTAACACTTACTAGCTGTGTGACCCTGGGCAAGTCACTTAACCCCAATTGCCTCACTAAAAAAAAAAAAAAATATCCCAATGGGCCAGAATGACTGGCCAGACCTCAAAAAGGCCATTTGAAGTAACACTGTATTTAGACATTGAAGGGATCTGAGAGAGCATCTAGTCAAGATGCCTGATTTTTTTCAAACAAGGAAGAAGACACTCAGAAGGCTTCAATGACTTCCCCAAGGTCATTTGCTACTTATATAATAGTAAAGCACAGAAGTAGTAAAGGGCAGAAGAAATTTTTTTAAACCTTAAAATGCTCCCAAAATATGTCTTGCCATTGCTCTTATTATTATAGCAGGATTTGAACCAACACTATTTATTTCCTAGTCTCAGTTCTCAACTGTTGGTCTCAGTGTGCTATGTGATCTTATGATCCCATGATATAAGAGCCATAGTAGTTACACTATAATCATTTGGATAAAATAAATGACATTTTAAATGTCTTGCTAAAGTAGGTTATGAAAGCTACGGCCCTGGATTCTCAAAGGCTATGTCAGCTCCCTGAAAGATCTGGCACATACTTCCATGCTGAAAAGGCATTAAGGAGGGATATGGAATTGGAGGACCATGGTTTGGTTTTCAACATAGTTCCTTACTACCTTGGGCAGGTCACTTAACATCTCTTGCCCTTCTTTTTTTCAATCGTAACATAAAATTGGAGGAGAGGACCTCTAAGATTCCTTGGAAGTCTAAAACTCTGATCCAATGATTTTATTATTTGGTAGCAAACTTTATTATTTAGAGACTCTTTATATTTTATTTAAAATATATATATATATATATATATATATATATATATATATATATATATATATATATATATATATATATATATATATATATATATATATATATTTTTGCAGGGCAATGAGGGTTAAGTGATTCCCCCAGGGTCACACAGCTAGTGTCAAGTGTCTGAGGTTGCATTTGAACTCAGGTCCTCCTGAATCCATGGCATTTGCTCTATCCATTGGGCCACCTAGATGCCCCTAGAGACTCTTTATGAGGATGACAGATTAGACTCATTCAGCTTGGCTCTGGGAGAAAATGAGATCAGGTGTAAATGTTACAGGGAGACACGTTTTGGATCCATATAAGAAAGGACTTTGAAATAATTAAAGCTGTCTAGAAAAATGAACTGGTTGTCATGAGGAGATAGGGAATCACTCATCACAAGAGTGTTTAAGAAGAAGGTTGATAAATCACATGTTGGGACTATGGGGACATCTACTTTGAGTGGGAGGGTGGCTTTGATTATCTCAGAGAGTAACTGAGATTTAAGTATCTGAAATAAAAATAAATCGTTTTTTCTTTTGGTGGGGTTGGGGCTTTTCAGGTTAAATGCCCAAAAGAAGAACAGATCATTTGCACTTTAGAATACCACCCACATTGTGGCTCTGATGGACAAATATATTCCAACAGATGTCTCTTCTGCAATGCTGTTGTGTAAGTACTGAATTCAGTGACTTGGGAGTAAGAGCTCCTTTCCCAAAGATTAACCTTCAGCTAATGATTGATCCGCTGGTGGCATCTGCCAATTCTAGGGTTCTAAAGTGGATTTTTCAAGGAGTTTGGCTGATAAATGGCAGAAAGATATAGGGTGATAGATCACAGTGTTGGTAAGTTCTAGGGAGAATTTTTTTTAAAGGATTGGGGGAGACTTTTGAGTGTTTGTAAACTGCAGAGAAGGAACTAGTGGACAAAGGGAAATGAAGATTAGAGAGACATTGGGTAAGATAGTAGTGTGGTCAATATGCTATAGAAAATAGTTGGAGATGGGATCAAAGACAAATGCACAAAGATTGATCTTTGTACTATACACAATATAACTATGTATTGGTGCAAATTTGTATTTTTTTTAACTTTCAAATAAATCTCATAATAGAGGACCAACCTATATTCAGAACAATATAATACCATGGAAGTTTTAAGTTGCTTTAAATAATTTAATTAAAATAATAATTTTTAAATCATTAAAAATAATTTCTTCCCAGTGCTAACAACATAATACCATACCTTACCTAATCCCTCTTTTTCTAAAGTAGATAATCCTTGATTATCAGAAGGAATAGGATTTCTATCTCCCTCTGCCCTAAGACTTCTTGAATTTTTTCTTTATGCTGAGGTGATTAATATTGATTTTCTCATCTGGGTGTGTTAGCCTATTGCTCCATTGAAAAGTCACACCAATGGGGTTTTCTTGGCAGAGATACTGGAGTGGTTTGTCATTTCTTTCTCTAGCTCATTTTATAGATGAATAACTGACGTAAATAGGATTAAGTGTCTTGCCCAGGGTCACACAGCTAGGTATCTGAGACCAGATTTGAACTCATGAAGATAAGTCATCTTGACATTAGGGCTTGGCACTCTATCCACTGTGCCACCTAGTTGCCTTATCCTACTTACCCTAATTTCTTTTAACCTAAAAATAAAGAGCCTTGGAAAAAATACAAATTCACTAAAAATACATTAATTATCATCTGCACTTGGGTTTTATGCAAGTCCAACTTGAGGAACAAGTATAAACTATGTTTGGACCATTATGGTGCTTTGATACCAAAGTATTCTACCAAAGCACATTATTGTTCAAAAAGCATATTTGAACCAATTTACTATTGCAGAATTTGGCCTACATTTTGGCAATATTGTAATGGTGAATGTGCTAGTCTCCATATACTTAAACTAGTTTGGTAACACAGAGCATTTTTTGGATCATTATGTAGAGTATGGTCTATATTTGGACATAACATGCTAATTCGGACAATTTCCCATTACCAACTTGATTCTTCCCTCACCTTATTGTTTGCCACAAGCTGTGTACAACTGGTACAATGAACAAAACAATGAATACTTGCTTCTCTTGCAGGAAAAGCCGGGGTAAGCTGGCATTACAGCAATATGGATTGTGCTGAAGATGATGGCAACACATTTCTTTCTACAAGAAACTTCCTTGTTGGGACCCTATATATTATCTTTAGAGCATCCCTCACTTGAGTAGACTGTGGTCCCTCTTCACTTTAGCTTTGCTTATGGATATACTTCATCAATAAATTTTTTTTTGCAAGAACCCTAAAGAATGTTTCATTTTGCTTTGTTTTCTTCTCTTTTACTGATGCAGTTATAACCTAATATCTATTATTTATTGTTCATTTCCTAAAAGGCATATAGGTCATAATGATGAGAAAAATCACAACGTACATATCCATTTAGTTCATCATGCTTATAAAAGACATTACAACTCTTATTGAAAGACTGAAGATTCTGAGTTAAGATATGGCAAGTGCTTTATATATATATATATTTTCCTACAAAAGGATACATAGCAAGAATCTAGTACCTGAGCTAAACATAAATAATCTTCTTCTTCTTCTTCTTCTTCTTCTTCTTCTTCTTCTTCTTCTTCTTCTTCTTCTTCTTCTTCTTCTTCTTCTTCTTCTTCTTCTTCTTCTTCTTCTTCTTCTTCTGTCTATTTATTTCAGAGGCATTTGGAGTTGACTTGCCCAGGGTCACGCAGCTAGTAACTGAGGTCATATTTGAACTCAGGGCCTCCTGACTCCATGGCTGGTGCTCTATTCACCATACCACCCATCTGCCCCGTTTGCTTCTTTGATGAATATGTCTTTTAGAGTCTGTAAAGGAAGAAGTGTCTGTCATCATCGGCTAGGATAGAATATTTGGTGTGGTGATCATTGGTCAGTCACTAACAGGTTCCAATATTGTGCTGTATGTTCTTATGCTAATTCTCTATTAGGCCTATGTTCAGCATGTAAATAGGTCCTTGTAAATTTTTTGGGGAGAGATTAGTTCCTATTTTTTCTGCCAAGTGAGTAAATAGTTCACTAAACAATGCTGGTACAGTGGGGATGGGACGAAGATTAAATTGGAGTACACCCAATGTAGTATGTGTAGGGATGGACCTTCAGGAATTATCCCATGAGCATGCATAGATCCAACTTATGTTCTATTAGTTTCTTCTGGTGACACATGCTCTGTGCTAAAAGGCTTGGAATTTTAGTTATTGAAGTATTCCCATAAAATCTATTTAAAAGGGAGAGGGAGAAGGACTCTAAGGGAGAGAGAATCTCTGCTCTTGGTCTCTTCTTCCTTTCACTTGAATTTGGCTTTGAACTCTCTGTGACTCTCCGGGTAGGGGAAGAGGACATGAAGGCCAAGGGAGCTAGAGTATGTGTTAAACTGATACCGAGTCTGGAGCTCAAGGGCCTGAAGGTCTTTTCTTCTTTGTATTTCTTTTCCTGAACATAAGTGACAACTGCCCTGAAATGTATCACTCCAGGTTTAGAAGAATCCTCATATGTTGGAGAAGTCAGGAATTCCTAGGCCTCATCAATGCTGGCTGCACTGGACAATTGGCTTCCTGCAGTGGTTATTGTTATTCAGTTGTGACCCCATAGACTATAGCATGTCAGTATTGTCCATGGGGTTTTCTTAGTAAAGATACTGGAGTGGTTTTCCATTTCCCTCTCCAATGGATTAAAACAAAGAGGTTAAATGACTTGCCCATAGTCATACAGCTAGTAAGTATCTGAGGTCACATTTGATTCCAGGTCTTCCTGACTCCGGGCCCAGTACTCTATCTACTGAGCCACCTAGCTCACTTACTACAATGCTATTCAGAAGAGATAATGGCCACTTACAGCAGGATGAGCCTAAACCCTGGCCTGGTTTTGTGGAAGATATTTACCATAAGGAAACTGTTTAGAGAGAATAGTCAAGGAAGTTAAAATGCCTATTCAATAGTCAGTAAATGTCCCAGGTATGACCTTCCCAGGAGAATATAATAATAGTAATAGGTTACTATATCATGTGTTAAATCATTATCAATACCCACTTAGGAATCTTTTATGTTTTAAGAATTTATTTTGCTGTGAAAGAAATAAATAGCTGTCCTATAATTGATTTACCCTCTACTTTGGGTACCTTTCAACTTTTAGTGAGGTTTTAGACAAGCCAAATCTAAGCTTTCTTTAGGTGATTTTCATGGGGGTGAGAATATAAAATTTTATAAAGTGTGAGAAAGAGTGTTGACTCTCTTTGTAGGGCTCTCTACCAGTATTGAACCCAGACCCACATAATATTAGAGCTTCAACCCCTTAGCAAGAAAAGATGAATGCTCTAGCCACCTTAGGCCAGAATTATTGTGCTATTGCACATAAAGGTTCAAATAAAACCCAAACGATTAATTCTAATCAACCCTTAGTGTTTAGTCTCTTCATGAGGGCCTCCCATATATTTAGGACTTATCTGAATTTGCTTTCTTTTGGGACTAAGCTTACTTTTCTTGTCAACCAAGCTTGGGTTTTTATTTGGTATACCTATGTATTACAGGGGCTCCTGGAGGGATTTAATTTATATCTTCAGTTGTATTGACCTCGGAATTGGCAATTTATCCATTGAAGAAATGTACAAATTCCCCTACTTCATAGATACTCATGGAAGAATTGTTACCTAGGAAAATTTAGTTTCTCACCCAAAGGTTATGGGGCAGTTTCTAGTTAAACTCATGTTCCTAATCCCTCTTGGAGAAGGGCCACAAGTTCTAGGAGCTCATTAGGGACTAACAGTTCCTTCTAAGGAGGGGATCTCATTCTTTTTTTTTTATCTCCTTTCTTCAACTTTGTTAATTTGTTTAATTTTTCCCTAGTCACAGGTTGGGGTAAGACCTTATTAGAAGATCTATTAAAAGATGGATCAGTGATCCCCTTGGAAAGGTAAAGAACTAATAATGGCTACAGTGGAGAACTTATATGAAGATACCTGCATCTTCTTATTACTGGAGAGTCACACCAAAATTATGTTAAGATTGTGGATTAAATATTCCTTCATATATTGAATGAACTTGTAGTGAGCATGTAGCCTTAGTTCTACAGAAACTATTATTTCCTGAAGTAGCATCAGGAAAAAGGGATGGGGACAGGCAAGGATATTGCCCTGGTACTTGAGTACAGTGACAATGACCACATTATTGATTCCTTATGATTCTATTCATAGGATTCCACACACAGGTGATGAAGACTGAACCTGGGGAACAGACTTTTGTTCTGAACAGTGGGTCTCAACTGATCATCATCCCCTCACAGACATCTGAGGAAAGGACCAGGGACTGTCTTTTATCTTTTTTCTATCCCTAGGCTTAGCATAGACCCTGGCATTCATCGTTGTTGTTGTTGAGTCATCCAGTCATGTCTGACTCTTCATGATCCCATGGATCATAGCTGTTTTCTTGGCAAAGATACTGAAGTGGTTTGCAATTTCCTTCTCCAGTGGATCCTTTTGTCAGGCAAAAAGTAGTCAAATGACTTGCCCAGGATCACACAGGAACTGTCTGGGGCTAGATTTGAAGTCAGATCTTCCTAATTACATGCCCAGTGCTCTATCCCCTGAGACACCAACTGGCACATTGTGGGCACTTAATAAATGCTAGTTGACTGAGTGATTGACTTATATGACTCTTCTTTTTTTTAATCAATATAGTTTAGAAACCCCCCCACACACTCACACAAACCATTTTGTTTTCCTTATTTTCCTCGTTAACTTTAGTTCATTGCCATCTTTAGGATTTCCAATACTGTACTTTTAGGTATGTCCTATACTTTTGTAATCATCCTCTATTATCTAAGCTTGCTTGTACCTTGTGTATATCTTTTTAAATTCATGTTTTTATACGACTAAATCTCAGGCTCCAATGTTCTATATTCTAAGTGCCCTTTTAGTTCTGACATTTTCTGTTCCATGTTCTAGCATCCTTCTAGATCTCACACTCTATGATTCTACTTCCTCTGGAATATGAATTTGTCCAGTGGAAGTATTAGAACAACCAAGTCCAACCCCTCTCTCTTGTGAGTATCAGCCGTTAGCACTGTTAATGAAAATTATACTAATATTTGTACCCCTTTCCTGACTCTAGACTTGTCTGGGATGAAATTAGGAAGGAATAAAAGCCTTACTTAATTCATGTTTGGGTTTACAAAGATTAAGAAAATGTGTTTCTGGTACTTAGCGAATTAATTCTTTGGAATCTTCCTTCTCTCTCTCTCTCTCTCTCTCTCTCTCTCTCTCTCTCTCTCTCTCTCTTTCTCTCTCTCAGATGATCAATTAAAAGGAACATAGGTGAGTCTAATATTTTGTTTTTGACATCAGAGAATTTGAATAGTTAGTGGTGGTGGGGATCTGGAGGGCCATATTGATACATTAGAAAGAACCCACATTTTATGCTAAAAAAGTAATTAACTTTTGTTTGGTGATATTGATTTACTGTGTGATTTGAGCAAGTCTCTTACTCCCTCTGAGTGACAGTTTCATCAGTTATAAAATGAGATGACTATGCTAAAATTCTATAAAAGGGATTCTTAGGGTCCCTTCTCTTTGCTTCCATTCTATATTATGTGTTCTTAAGGTCCCTTGTGGTTCCAGCATTTTGTGATTCATATATATTTTTTTTAAATAAGAAAGGAAGGCTTAGAAAGTGGAGGTGATTCACTCAAGGTCAGAAGACCTGAGCAGTAGGAGCAGGGACACCTCACTTAGCTATGAATATTGTAAGAGATAAAGGGGGGTTTCTAAGACTCCAAAGTGATTGAGGAATCGGTGTCTGAAAATTGGCTACTATAGGTGGCCTAGTGTAAGTAAGGCTATATTATGTCTGGATACCCTCAAACCAATCTATGGCATAGATGAGAAAATTTATATGAACAAATAAATATGGACTCTGTGACACTGATATGTGAGTACTGAATGTGAAACACTTTCCTTGTGATCTTCTAATTTATGTCCCTAGAGACAGTTTATGAGCACTGGAATCCATAGTCAAGGAAATGGATATATTCAGAATGAAAAGATTCCATAAGAGTAGGAGTCTACAGAGGTCAGGCATACAGGCCACTCTATTCCTGAAGACAGAAAATCTATCTAAAATATCCTTGATAAATGGTCTTCTAATCCTTTCTTGGCCACTCCCAGTGTCAAGGAATTCATTACTTAAGGAGGCTGCCCATTATATTGTTAAGTACCTTTAACTGGTTAAAAAAAAATCTTGCTTTCATGTAGGTAATACAATCAATGAAAAGCAGTGGAAAATGCATTTTTCTAAGAGCTAGATTAGGGTTTAGGTCCAGGTTCTACCACTAACTTTATATATAATTGAGAACAAGTTATTTTGCTGCAAAGAATGGGACCACACTGTCTCTCAGTTCATTTCCAGACCTAATGCTCAACAGTTCAATGTTCAACCATAATATGTAATAAAAAGTATAGAAAAATACAACATTCCCCAACTATCTAGGGCAACAGAGAGGAATGACATGCATTTGAGTTTGCCATAAAACATTAACTTTATATTATATATGTAATAACATCAATGTTTCTTTCTTAGAAACATTAGATTGAAGGCAATAAGGGAATTTAAAAGTCATTCCTATAACCTCATTCTCCACATAAAGAAACAGAAGTCCAGAGAATTTAAATGACTTGCTACTTTCACACATGTAAGTGAGAGAACTAGGATTTGAACCTAGGACCTCTGAATCCAGCAGCATTCTTTCCATTGCAACATCCTGCTTTCCCTTCCATTTCAAGGTGGCTGAACACCAGGAAGTTGCATGATGGGAAATATGTAAATATAAATGATCTTAGGGCTAACAGCAAACATAGTATACATTCTAAAAAATCTTAGAGTCACTTATAATGCATTTTCAGTCCTCCAGAACTCAGACAATGAAGTGTAATATGTAAACATTTACTCTGAGAATCCTAAATAAGATACTTGGATTCTATTTTCTATTACTTTTGATATAGTCCTAAGCAGCATTGTGGTATGGTTGAAGTACTATATCCCAATGGAATATTATAACAGTCTGAAATAGTTCTTTGAAATTTTATTATTTCCATTGAAATCACCATTATTCTTCTAGTCTTTCAGTTACAAAACCTCATCTTCATCCTCAACTTCTCAATCATCTTTACCAAATGTACCCATCAGTTTCCAAATCTTGCCATTTCTACCTCTAATTCTACTCAACCCAATTTGTGGTTTTCTTGGCAAAGTTACTGGAATGGCTTGCCATTTCCTTCTCCAACTCATTTTACAGAGGAGGGAACTGAGGCAAACATGGTTAAGTAATTTGCCCAGGGTCATACAAGTAGGAAGTGTCTGAGGCCAGATTTGAACTCAGGAAGATGAGTTTTCCTGACTCAAGGCCTGCTGCTTTATCCCACTGTGTCATCTAGTTAAGTGGCCCCAAACTATCTCTCCAGACTAATTTTCTATTACCTCCCTTCTCCAATATTCAGTCATCTAATCAAACTGTTATTCTCTCTGTTCCTTACAACACATTTACTATCACTTTAAGGAAAGATAAATCAATTACCTTATTTTGAAAGAAAAGCTTCACATGCTTCTTTGTTGCACATCGATGTTTTTCATTCATGATTCAACTTAATTGGAAGGTTATGACATTTTGATTTGTAGCTAGAGCTCATTTTGTATTGGCTTTTCTCCATGGTTGGAATGGACTTCCCTTTCTTCCTTTAAAACACTGATCAAATATTATTTTGTATGAGATTTCCCTGATCTTACAACTGATAGTGCTAACTCTACTTAACTACGTTTTATTAAATTGCATTCTTTTCTCTTTATATTTTTGTGTAAGTTTGTACAAGGTGGGAGTACACAAAAATATAAACACAGAAGGCCCAAGTTTTTTGATTAATCAAATGTTCGAAATAAGTGCAAAAAATCCTCAATTAGGGGCAACTAGGTGGAGCAGTGGATAGAGTACAGGCCCTGGATTTGGGAGGACCTGAGTTCAAATCCAGCCTCAGACACTTGTCACTTACTAGCTGTGTGACCCTGGGCAAGTCACTTAACCTCAATTGCCTCAACAAAAATCAAAACAAAACAAAATCCTTAATTAGTTTGTGAATAGTGAAGTACTTTGATCATTAAATGAAAACAAAGGATGCAACACAGAAGTGTATTAGGATTGGCCTGAAGCATCAGTCACAACTCTAGAGCAATTTTAAATTGTAACAAACCAGTTAGGAACTTGAATCTCCCAGAAAGATATTCTATCAACAGGTCAGTCTCAAGATGGTTGAGGAAACTGCCCTTGGGACTGTGAGGGAGAGTTGAGTTCATTCTTTTCCACCATTCACATTGATCTTGTGAGTTTTGAAAGGTCAAAAAATTTTTGAATTCCCATTAGTGAGAGTAGCCCTGGAGTCAGGAGTGCCTGAGTTGAAATCTGGCCTCAGACACTTAACACTTATTAGCTGTGTGACCCTGGGCAAGTCACTTAATCCCAACTGCCTCACTTAAAAAAAAAAAGTGAAAAATAGCTACCTCCAAAGGGCCAGCACAAACTAGAATGTGATCAGACAAAGAAGTAGAAGCCATGGTTACCAGAGAGTAAATATGTGGACCTGAATATTGAATGTGGTACCAGACAAGGACCACATGGAATAGAGTAGCTGGTAGACTCATGACTCCACAGGTGAAATAGCATTTCCGGGAGAGAAGTTCCAAGAAACATATATTATATTCTCCTTATTTGCCGTTTGTCCTATGAATTTTCAAGTTATTGTGTCTTCCCACTATAGTGTGGAATTAGAAGGACTCATAGGTAATAAAATTATAATTTACTTAGGGACATAGGTTTTCTTTTTTAACATAAAAGTATGTTATTATTTTCTAGTTACATGTAGAGATAGTTTTCAAGATTTGTTTTTATAAGATTTCTAGTTTCAAATTTTTCTCCCTCTCTCCCTCCCTTCCCCCTCCCCAAGAGAGCAAGCAATCTGGTATAGGTTACATATGTACAATTACATTAAACATATTTCTGCATTAGTCATATTGTGAAAGAAGAATCAGAGCACAAGGGAAAAACCTCAAAAAAAGAAAAACGAAAAGTAGAAGTAGTATGGTTCAATCTGCATCTAGATTCCACAGTTCTTCTGGATTTGGAGAGCATTTTTCTATCATGTGTCCTTTGGAACAATCTTGGACCATTGTATTTTTGAGAAGAGTCAAGTCTATCACAGTTGATCAATACACAATGTTGTTGATACTGTGTACAATGTTATCCTGGTCCTGCTCATCTCACTTAGCACAATTCACATAAGTCCTTCCAGGTTTCTCTAAAATCTGCCTACTCATCATTTCTTACAGGAGAATAGTATTCCATTACTTTCATATACTACAACTTGTTTAGCCATTCCCTACTTGTTGGGCATTCTGGGGCATAGGTTTTCTAAATTGGAATTATATAAGGTTTCACAAAACCATTAATAGCTTATAACTGCACCAAGACTTTTGGAATTCCCTGTATTGTAACTGTCTTTGATAGGCTGATTGTATCCCTTTGTATATGGGTGCAAAAATGTTTTATTACTTGATCCCTATGTTTGTTATTTTCTTTGTATCATGTCCTAATTGAATTTATTGATAGTTTTATGTGATTATGGTGTAGTTTAGCACAGGGCTTTTTAAACTTTTTTTACTCACTACTCCTTTTTGCCTGAGAAATCGTTATGTGACCCAGGATACATAGATATATAAAATAAATATACAAAACCAAACATTTATTGCCAAATTTTTTGCAACCCCCACATTCAGTTATGTGATCCTATATGGTGTCGTGACCCATAGTTTAAGAAGCTTTGCTCTAGCAAAGGTATAAAGGGGGGCAGTCTCTGAATGACATAAATGATGACCCTGAAATGACCACAGTGAATATGGAAGTAAAGAGGTTCTGCATTTAAATTAAGAAGCTGAGGTCTAGAGAGGTTGTCTTTTCCAAAGTCACCTAGGGAATTAATGCAAAAAAGATAGCCAAACTTAAATTTTTAAAAAATCTAGTGATCATTTTTTAATATTTTGTTGCTACCATGGCATTATGTCCCAATTCCCTCCTGTTTGTGAATAGCTTGTTTATTTACTGAGCACTTCAGGAAAAAAAAAATCTTTTGGAGCTATTTCAGGACATTACTCCCAATATTTGCTCTCATTTCATTACTAACCCCCAAAAAAGTTTTCTTCATTTCTTAAAACAAGGACCAGTCTCTAATTTCTGAAGCTTCTCAAAGGATATTTCATTGTTATAGAGGGATATGGCATCAACTGTATTTATGGGGAAGGGGTAAGAAGAACTCTTTTACTTGTCTTTCTATATTTTTACCTTCAAGGATTGTCACCATCAAGACCTGTTATAGACACCACCACCATGAAGACATCAACATCCCTGGCTCTCCTTGCCCTTGAAGCTCCTACCTGGGCTATCTTTGCCTCTGGTAAGTTGAGTTCACTCTATGAAAATTAAAACTATGTATACAACTTAATAAAAAAAGGATAGGATTATAGGATGTTAAAAATTGACAAAGAACTTAGAACATAAAATATAGAATATTCAGAGATTCAGGGATTCAGAATTCTAGAATCAATAGGGACTTTAAAAGTATATTCCCACTATCACTAATAAACACTTGGCAGGTTATCCTTTAGCTATTGTTGTTTTTTGTCCTTCATTCTTTTTTTTTTCTTTTCTTTTCTTCTTTTTTTTTTTTTTTTGATGAGGCAATTGAGGTTAAGTGACATGCCCAGGGTCACACAGCTAGTAAGTGTTAAGTGTCTGAGGCCGGATTTGAACTCAGGTCCTCTTGAATCCAGGGCCGGTGCTCTATCCACTGCATCACCTAGCTGCCCCATTTGTCCTTCATTCTTGAAGAGGACTGTGACATCAGGATAATATCATGACTTGCAGTGAATTGGATTTAGGAAAGGAAGGGCTATGTAAAGTCACCAAACTCACTCTCTCCTCAAGAGCTATCTGGGGTCCAGTGGAAATATATATATATATATATATATATATATATATATATATATATATATATATATATATATATATATCAGGCATACTGGAGATGGCCCACCTACTGTTGTAAGACTTCCAAAGAGGGAGCACCTGCTATATCCCTAAGCAACTCATTTTACTTTAGAAAAAGTACATATTGTTCAGATAGTTTTCCTAACTTCAAGTCTAAATTTGATTTTTTTTTTGTAACTTCCACATATATCCATTGATTTTATCCTCTGAGGCCAAGAAAAATACCTTTAATTTCCCTCTTCTACGTGACAGCCTTCTAATACTTGAAAATATCTGTTATTTCTCCTATGTATTTTAGCTTGGAGACAAACTAGGTGAACTAAGTTCCTTCAACTAATCTTCATAATATATAAATTTGATGACTTTTTCTACCTTGTCAATAATTCCACAAATATAATTCTTAGAACTGAATGTGGTCTGATGAGTTACAACACACTGTTAATTCATGTTGGGTGTGTGGTACACTAAAATCCCCAGATCTGTTTAATTCAAAGAGATATGAAGCTATGTCTTCCCTTCTTGAGCTTGCGAAGTACATTTTTTGACTCAAAGTTAAGACTTGTTAATTTGTCTAAATTTAAGTTCTTCTCAGATCCATCCTAATGGTCAATATATTTGGGGATCTTGATGCACTGCACTAAAGATTTCTTCTCAAAAGAACATTAAACCATTCATGGCTATTATCTGGTTCTGTAGATTCAGTTTAACTTGTTTTGAATCCCTTTATGTATGAATTATGCTATCATATAGCACATATCTATTCATTTTTTTCCCCAAAAATAAATAGCATGAGAGACCTTTGACTGATGCTTTGCTAAAACCATAGTAAAATCTTAGTAAACTATGCCTTCTTTCATCAGAACTTTAGATTTGGCTTCCTCCTAATGACATTGACACTTGCCAATAATAATTGCATTTTCATTCATATGCATCATAGGTGTCTTTCAAGGCTCTCTCTTGGGTCTTCTCTTTTCCTTTTATGAGGTAAATTATCATTTCTAGACAGATGATTCCTAGATCTATATATCTAGCTCTAACATAACTCTCTAACTGTCTATCTCTGTTTCTGTCTCAAGTTCTAGACATGCAGACATGCATCACTTGCCTTTTGAACAACTCAAACTAAATGTCCTAAATGCAACTCGAACTCAGCACATCCAAAATGAAACTCAATACAATTTTCCCCAAACCCTCACTTTTTGCCAACTTTCTTGTTACTGAGGATACCACCATACCCCCAGTCATCAAGGTTCACCACTGTAAGTGATTAAAATTTTAGCTATACTATCTAAAATCTAATGAGTGGTCACCAATAAATTATAAGCTTTAGCAAGAGTCTTTAAGTGTTTAAGTATTTATTAAAGAGCATTAGGATCAGAGAGAAAGGTAAAAATCTAACTATTTCTAAGAAACCCCGTCATCTGACCCACCATGGCAAGGTCAGGAACCAAAAAAGAAAAAAAGCCCTCTACCAGCACCCACTTCCTACTTTGTGTCCTCCTCTGAGAAATGGGAGGCTCCTCAAGTTGATTGGTAGCCTTGATAGACAGTACCCACGAGCAAATATCACCTCCTGATGCCAAGTATCTTGACCTCATAGCTTGCCCTCAGAGGCCTTCTCCTCATGGTGGAGCGTTCCTACAGTAGATCTCTAGCAGGTGGTGTCATTCCAATCATTACACCACCTCAGCGTCAGCCTTAACTCATCACTCACACATGATCCACATTTTTGATTAGCTTCTAACTCTTACTGATTCTACCCACACAACATCACTCACATTTGCCCTTTACATTCCTACAGCAGCTACTTAAATTTAGGCCTTCATCACTGTTCATCTGGACTATTGCAATAGCCTGTTGGTTAGTCTCCCTGCTTCAGGTCTCTCCCAGCTGCAGTCCATTCTCCATTCAAATGACAAAAGAATTTTCCTGAAGCGTGGGTCTGACGAATCATCCCCCACACTTTTCCAATTCAATAAATTTCTGTGACTCCTATAACTCCATGATCAAATATCAAATCCTTTACTTTTTAATCTGGTCCCTTCCTGCCTTTCCAGGTTTCTTATACTTCACTTCCCTCCACAATCTCTACAATCCATCCACACTGGCCTATTTGATGTTGTACAGATATGACCCTTGGGGGCAGGTAAGTGGCACAGTGGATAGAGCACTGGCCCTGGATTCGGGAGGTCCTGAGTTCAAATCTAGCCTCATACACTTGACACTTACTAGCTGTGTGACCCTGGGCAAGTGACTTAACCCCAATTGCACCACCAAAAAAAAATTGACCCTCAATCTCCCAACTCTATTCAACTATACTTGCTATCTCCCATTCCTGGTACCCTCTCCTCAACTCTGGCTTCCTTGCTTCCTTTAAGACTCAGCTCAGATCTCACCTTCTCCTGGAGGTCTTTCATTCCATACCCCTCAAGACCCATTCCTCAGAGATTTATACTGTACACATGCACACATGAGAATACATATATGTATAAGTATATGTACATGTATATGCATAGGCATAGGGCTATAAACATACATACACATGTACATATATGAACATGTGTATGCACGCTCACATGTATGTATATTTAATGTATAGTGCTTTATATGTGGTCTTTTCCAGGGTTCCTTGAGAACAGGTCCTATTATTATTATTATTATTATTTTTTTTTTTTTTTGGTGAGGCAATTGGGGTTAAGTGACTTGCTCAGGGTCACACAGCTAGTAAGTGTTAAGTGTCTGAGGCTGGATTTGAACTCAGGTCCTCCTGACTTCAGGGCCAGTGCTCTATCACTGCACCACCTAGCTGCCCCAAATCCTATTATTTTTGCCTTTATTTTGTAGCCATATCAATTATCACAGTGCCTGCCACATACTAAGTTTGTAAAAAATTTCTAATTTTTCTAGCTTTAATTATTTTCTGTATGAACTCCTGATGAACAAATTTTATTCTGCCCATTATAATCCAAAGATCATTTTCCTTTGGCAGAAAAGTAAGAGGTAGGTTACTCTATTTTCTCTTTTGTCACTTATTATCTTCTTATCTACACTTAGCAGAGGTTGTATTATGCCTTTTGAAATACTCCTGTTTTTCCCAATGTAGTCTTTTTTTTTTTTTTAATTTTTTGGGGGAAATGAGGGTTGAGTGACTTGCCGAGGGTCACACAACTAGTAAGTATCAAGTGTCTGAGGCCAGATTTGAACTTAGGTCCTCCTGAATCCATCCACTCCACCACCTAGCTGCCCCCCTCCAATGTAGTTTTAAAAATCTTCTTTTGTTGTCCTTTGTTATCCTCGTCTTCCTCATGTTATTATGAGCTTTGGGATCTTAAGTGACACTATTACAGCATTGCATCATGCTTTTGCACTCTTCTTCATTCACACTTGCCTTTGACATCTTAAGTATACACAAACAATCTAAGTTGATAGAAATTGATATCAATGTTCTAAGATCCCTTTCAAACTCTGAGATTCTGTGTCCCATTTTCAAAGGTAATATTGCTTCGCTGACAATATTACTATATCACAACAGGATTCTTAGTCTTCCTCTAATTGGTTCATACCACACTTTGAAATTTGGGCCTGTTTCCCAGTTTTCCCCCTCTACCTTATGTCTACAAAGAAAGTTTGGAGAGGGGGTTGCCAAGTTTTACACATTTCCACCATTGTTCCAATATATTCAAAGATTAAGTGAAAAATATTTAAGCCCTGAAACCCAGGTTGTCATTCTTGATTTCTTTTCCTTTTACCCGTACAAAGACATCTCATGGTGGAAGGGTAGTTTTTAGCTTAGCTTTTATTATGTTGACTTTCTGTCTTTCTGCTTGTTAAGTTTCCATGTTAGACCATGCCACCTTAAGGAAAGCTTAGGTCCTATGCCTTGGCCTGGATTTCCACCCCATAGCAGCTTCAAGTCAAATTTCCTTGGCCAGATTTCTAAGGAATGCCTTGAGTCATGTTTCTCTTCCTTACTGCCTCTATTTCCCTTATCTTCCAATGCCAGTCAGAAGAAATAAGCCATACCTAAGGAAAATATTCTGAGCCTACACTGCTAGGAACCTCCCAGGAAGAAGCTTACAGCCGCCATCTCTTTGAGAGCACTTTTAAAAAACCCATGTGTCGGGGGTGGCTAGGTGGCACAGTGGATAATCACCAGCCCTGGATTCAGGAGGACCTGAGTTCAAATCCGGCCTCAGACACTTGACACTTACTGGCTGTGTGACCTTGGGCAAGTCACTTAACCCCCATTTGCCCCGCAAAAAAAACAAAAAACCAAAAAAAAACCAAACCCATGTGTCCCCTCCCTCAATCTTGATCAATATACACAAAACTTACCTCTTCAACCTAACTCCCCCAAACTCTGTTCTCCTTTCTCCTCCTTCTGTCTTTCAAAAGGAGACTGAAGCTGAAGAAATGGTATTTGAAGCACAGATACTGCGGATCTGGTAAAATTCAATTTGCACAGACTTTACCAAAGCTGAGGAATGGAAGACAGACCCAATGCAAGTAAGCTTTGTTGTTGTTTGGTCATTTCAGTTGCATCTTACTTTTTTATACCATTTGGGGTTTTCTTGGCAAAGATATTGGAGTAGTTTTCCCTTTCCTTATCCATCTCATTTTATAGATGAGGAAACTGAGGCAAACATGGTTAAGTGACTCAGTTAGGGTCACACAGCTAGTAAGTATCTGGGGACATATTTGAACTCAGGAAGATGAGTCTTCCTTACTTTAGTCTCAGCACTCTATCCACTGTGCCACCTAGCTGCAAATAATCTACATTGTGGTTTGTTGTTGTTGTTGTTGTTGTTGTCAAGCTGTCCAGTAAAAGAACTGGAAAACACTTCAAAGGTCTAGTCCAACCCCCTAATTTTGTAGATGAGGAAACTGAGGCTCAGAGACAGTGACTTATTGAAGTCATACAGATATGAAATGGAGGTACTGAGAAATTCAAACTCAGGTCCTCTGGTTCCAAATCCATTGCTCTTTCATTATACTATGCTGGTTTGTGACCATATTGTCTGTTGACGAGGAGAATGGAGAATAATAGGCTTGATTTAAGTAGGAAAAATGACTTTAAAAGTGAAGTGTGGACAATGTGAGGTTGACTGGATTTTCAGGGACTTCTGGTTTGTGGGTGCGTTGGTAAAAAAAAAATCTAGATCATTGTTTTAAGTATCTTTGACACAAACAATTTCACGTGACACCAAATCTTGGAGAACCCACCCCTTGCACACCAAATGCAGCTACAGGGAACAATCCTCTTTCTAACCTTACTAAATAAGGCTAAAGAAATGTTAGGAGGCCCCTGAAGCTGGTGACTTTCCAACATGTATCAAGATAGTTCCTTGATGAGAATTGTCATACCATGAATGAACATAAGCAAATAATTGGAAAGGTTGACCACAGCATCATAAGAAATTCTATAAAACACCCTATTCTTAAGTGCTCAACAGAGACCCTGGAGACATATCCACAGTACTATTTTTCATAAACTTCAAACTCTCCAGAAGAGATGGTTTACATGTGAAGGGGTCAAATTTTCAGAATAAATCATTAGCCTTTATGAATTGGCTAACACTGTGAATAAGTGTTTCAAAATAATCATTCTCTTATACCCATTAACTAACTTCAGTTGTAAGGACGTCACAAAGGGCCACAAGGGTATGGGGGTGTAGTTTACAGAACAAACTGACCATTGCTTTGCAGGGAATTTATAACACATCAATTACAAATTCTTGGTTCCAATCCATAGGACACTCAATGATTATAATCAAGCAACTGAATACCTCCAGGACCTCTGAAATAGGTTATATATTAATTCTTAGTCACCATGAATTAATCAAGATAATTTATGTGAACACTGATAACTAGTCATGCTCTGGCCTTGATAATTAGTACTAAGCAAACTGGTGTTGAAGGCATGGAGAGGGCATCTAACAGAGGTCATGGTTCCTAGTTCCAGTGTAATTATTGATTCCCTGAAAACACTTCCTCCTTTCCTGGAAGTAACAGTGGTTTTTCATAGGCCATTAAAGGAAAAGGGTCATGGGCTACCACATTATCACAGAACATTACAAATGGGTCCTGGAAACTAATGATGAGAAACTTGATTCCAGTCCTCTGAAGATGAGAAAATATTTCTAGAGATGCAGGGACACAGGAGTCCAGGCAGCAAGCTTCTGACACTAAGGCCTCTGTAATCCCTGGTAAAGATCAAGACATAAAGTCTTTCTTGTAAGAGTGAGAAATGGGGCTAAGGACCAGAGCAGAACTGTAATGTCATTGGTGTAGAAAAATGATAAGTGAGACATCCCTCCATACCAATGCAAGTCAGCAACATCTCTAAGAATTATAGGCATAAAGCTACCTGGAGCATAGGGAAGTTAACTGGCTTGTCCAGGGTCATGCAGCCAGGATATGTGAGAGTCAGGACTGGAACTCAGTTCTTTCTGCCTCTAAGGTTAGCTCTCTAATTCACAATACTACTCCAACTCTCAAAAAAGAGTAAGGCTGGGGAAAACATCTATAAAGTATTTCTATGTTATAGAACTCCATGCATAATTTTAGTATATCCGTATAGAAAACAAAAAATACTTCATTGAGATTTTTGTGGCTGTTAGTGCAGACATACAATGTTTCCTAGATGAGACCCATAGACATATCAGCTTGGGTGATGTTGTTCATACCTGATTGGGTGATGTAGATTGGAGACCTCCCCCTCCCCCCCAGCTCTCACAGAGACAGACAGGTGACAAGTTAGATGCATTGTAGTTTCTATGACTTCTTGCCAAAATGGTACAGAACAAATGCAGGATTCCCAGTAATTGTGGAATGGAACACTGAAGGTGGTGTGCATAAGAAGGTTAGGCCTATCACTCTTAGCCAGATGGCTGGCATTGAAAGATGCTATTTTCACCTTTCCATACTTAATTTCATTTTAAATAACATTTTATTTTCCCCAATTACATATTAAAACAAACATTTAAAAAATTAAATTCAAAATTCTATCCTTCCCTTATTCTCTCTTCTGTCCCCCTCCTGAGATGGTAAGCAATTTTATATGGACTATACATGTACAATCATGTATAATGAAAAAATGTATAATGAAAAATATATAATTCATAATGTAAAATGTATAATGAACAAAAATGTCCATATTAGTCATTTTATACAAAAAAAAAGACTGAAGGAAAAAAGGAAGGAAGGAAAGAAGGAAAATGGTAGGCTTCAGTCTGTATTCAGATATCAGTTCTTTCCCTGGAGGCAGACAGCATGTTTCATCATTAGTCCTTTGAGACTGTCTTCAATAATTGTATTACTGAGGAAAGTTGAGTCATTAATAATTCCTCTTTGTGCTTTATTGATGTTAATCTATATGTAAATATTCTCTTGGTTCTACTCACTTCACTTTGTATCAGTTCATGAAAATCTTTCCAGATTTCATACTTAGTCTTAAAATGATCATTCCAGCACCAATATTCCATTTTATTTGTCTAAAGTCAACTCTCAAACCAGCATGGCAAAATGGAAAGAGAAATGGACTGAGCATGAGAAGCCCTGAGTATATATCCTAAATCTTTCATAAGCTCTCTGGATTCCAGTTTCCTCATATGTAACATAAGTGGAAGGAAGGGGTGGTGGCACGCGAACTTGATCTTTTAGTCCCTTTCTAGTTATAATATTCTTTGTGGTATATAGTAGAGGTGTTTTTTTTCTTTTGTGCCATAAGGAATGAAGTGCATAGTTTAAATGTGTGGAGACAACAGACTGTAAAGAATGTGGGGAAAGCATGGTGTCAACCAATAGTCATGACTCCAAAATATATGAGCAATAACTTATTTTATTTCAAAAGAAAGCAAAAGTACATGCATGTCAGAGCTCCTTATACTTAGTACAAAGGAGCCCAGTAATGCAGGCACAGTTTTGGGTAATTAAGGGTTACAGCAAAAAAAAAAAAAGTCATATGGGAGGGGAAAGTACCAGTCCCCTCCCCAAATGAAGAAAAAAGCAGAGAAGGAGACGGGGAGCAAGAGGTGAGTAGAAGGGCAGGAGGAGACACACCAGTCTCTTTTCCCTCCTCCTTGGGAACTGCCAGACCATGAAACAGGAGGGTCTGCTTATCCAAAAGGTTCCTAGATGCACAAACAGTTTATCAGTCTGGAGCAAACTGACTGGTGCTTGTCTTGTGTCTGGCTTGACTTTCAAGGGCCCACTGAGAATTCAGTTAGGATTGAAAGTAGCAAATTATCTCAGCTCAGAGGGGGCTTTAATCTTGACTTGTTCTGGGCTTCTTGCATACCTTGGGTCCAGTGTTTCTGAAAAAATATGGCAACTTAGAAGACAGGTTAAGTTGGTTTCAGGGTCACAGTAGTAACATAAAGATGTTAGCATTGGTAGGAACTAATTGGATGAATGACTTACATGGGCATCTGAGGGTCAAGATGTGGGATGGCACAGGGTGGGAAAATCTTGGCGAAGGGTCAATGATGTCATGAGGGATGGGTATTGTGTATGGGAGCAATAATATCACAGGGTGGGCAGGGCTTAAGATTAATGGCTAATTATGGGCAGAGTTTCTAAACTTGATAAGTAAAAGAACTCATAAATACTTGTTTCTAGTAGGCATGCCAAAACAACCTAGGAGTCTGATTGACTGCTAGGGAAAATGCCAGCTTTCCCCTGAATAAGGTAGTTTTATGCACAAGTGTTCCTTTTCCCTTCCTTTATGACCCTACCCTTGCCCAGGAAGTTAGTAAAGAAAGAGAAGCCTTACTTGCTACATTTTAGGATTTAATAAGATTAGGAAATACATTTCTGTTCTTAAATACAATCTCTTCAACTTCTAATTCTTTGTAATTATTTTTTCTCTTCTTTCTCAGGAGATGATGCAAAGGGGCAAAAAGTGAGTACAATGTTCTGTGCTTGTTATCAGATCAATGAAAAGTAAGGATTTTTTGATAAATATAGTCTCCAGGGGGTAGCACAATGCATTAGAAAGAGCCTTAGCCTGGCTGTCAGAAGGCAAATATTTCTTAGTCTTGGCTTTGTTACTTAACATGTGATATTGGGCAACCCCCCCTTGATCTCTTGATCTCTCTTGACATCATCACATTCCTCATCTGTAAAAAGAGAGAATTGTACTAGATAGTCTCTCAGGGTTCCTGCTCAGTTCTCACATCCTTTGTCCAATCCTGAAATACTATATAGTTATTTTTACAGACTAAGAAACTCAGGGGGATGGGAAGACAGAGACAGAGAGACAGAGACAGAGAGACAGACAGAAAGAGAGAGAGAGAGAGAGAGAGAGAGAGAGAGAGAGAGAGAGAGAGAGAGAGAGAGAGAGAGAGAGAGAGAACAATTTTATAGATATAGAGCTGAAAAGCACTTTGGAGACTTTCTATTACAACTTCCTTCTTTTCAGATGTTGAAAGTGAGAAGCTGTGACTTGCTACTGAACACGCAGAAAGTCAGTCTCAGAGGCAGTCTTCCTGACTCCAAGTTTAGAACTATAATCACCACCATTCTAATGGGAGGGAAGGAGGGAGAAAGGGACTTGTATGGAGCAAACTGCCTCAGTTTACCCAAATAACTCGAGGAGACCACCAAGTCAAGCAGACACAGATTTATTACATTCCCATAGGAATGGGCAAGCTCAATACCTGAACCGCGCCAGCTAATACATGCCTTGACCTTATATAGGAATGTTGGTCAGAGGGGAAGTCCGCATGCACACTAGGTCGAGCTTACAATCTAACATCCAATCCTGTCTCACCCAGGGTGCGTGTTCAGCTCGTGATCAATGTACGGAGACATGCATATGTGTTCCAGGAGCAAGGGGGAAAAGGGGAGGGGGAACAAGGTCAAACCAAAGGAAGAGGAAACAGGGGAGTGACAGTCAGATGTTTCAGATCTCACAGTTCCCACTGACTCCTCTCTCCCAGCCCCTGTCTCTGAAAATATTCAACCTGAATAACAGGAAGAGTCACTCAGGTGCTTTAGCATTGTTTTGTAGTTGTGTTAATTCTAGAAGGATGACAGGGTTAAAATTTATCTTTGGCTATGTTGGGAAGAAAAGAATAATCCATTGTTGGGACCCCAGGGCCAAGGGGATTCTGCTCTGAGAAAAAGAGACAATGTCACTTAACATCTGGTCTCAACTTAATTGCCACATCCTGTGCTGATCCTTGTCCTTTCTTCTTGAGTCCTGAGTATTCAATTGGTGGGCAAACTCCCTGACCCACTCAACAGGGACTGAGGTTCTGACACATGATGGATTCCAGATAAAACTAAGATGTAGCTGACAAGTGGGGAGACTGAGCAGAAGTAAAAATACTGTTAATTGGCAATAAAACTTAAAGGAGACAGTGAGAATTTGGCAAGCAATAAACTTCTAAACGAACTATACTGGGGCAGGGCTGGGTACCTTCCAAACCCCATCCTCAGAGTTTAATCTGACTCAAATCCATAATCATATCATACAGACTCATCCCAGGTCACAAAAATGATCAGTGATTTAATGGGGCTTTTCTACATTAGCTTGAGAGTTTGAAAAAGAAGTATAATGGAAGTAGAGGACCATCTTTACCCTCTCTTTTACCTGCAGGTTGATTGCTCCATGTATCCCAGCACCAGCAAGAGTGTAATATGCTCTGATGACTTCAAACCAATCTGTGGTACTGATAAGAAAACTTATGTGAATGAATGTTCACTCTGTGCTGCTAATGCGTGAGTACAAAGTTAAAATAGCTAGCTCAGGCTTACTTAGTTTAAATCCTCAAGAGAGCTACTTCTCATCCTCAGATTCAAAAGCCAATGAATCAGTCTGTCAGTAAGTATTTATTTAACACTATTTGCCAGATACTTTGTTAATCACTGGGGATACAAAGAAAAAGGGAATATAGTCCCTGTCCTTAAAGAACATACATTAGACATGTAGGAGGCACAGTGGATACTGTCTTGGACATGGAGTCAAGAAGACTGAGTCCAAATCCTTTTTCACCCAGTTACTACCCATATGGCCTTAGGCAAGCCATTAAGCCTTGGTTTGCCTAGGTTTCTTCATCTGTAAAATGGGGGTAATAATAGCCTCTATTTCCAAGTGTTGTTGTGAGGATAAAATAAAATATGTGTAAAGCACTTTTAAAACCTTAAAGCACTATATTAAAAACTAGTTATCACCAACACCACACTACCATCATCACAACCACTGTCATTACCAGCTCTTTCACTGCCAATATCATCATTATATTCTAATGAGGAAGAGACCATGTACAAATATAGCCCCATCACAGTGAATAAAAGAAAACACAAAGCAATTTAGGAGTGGAAGGCACTAGCAATTTGAGAGACCGGGGAAGGCTTCATGGACTGCATGGTGCTTAGGTCTTGAAGGAGGCCAAGGATTTTAAGAGGTGGAGGTGGAGAGTGTGCCATGAATGGCTAACAGTCAGTACAAAGACATGGGGCAGGAAACAGAGCATCGTATGTGAGCAACAAATAAGTCCATGTCACTAGTTAATGGCATTATTGAAGGAAGGCAGTAAACTGTTAGAAGTTTGACAATATAAAAAGTCACCAAGTTATGGAGAACTTAAAATGCCAAACAGATGAGTCAAAATTTTATCCTCAAGGTGATAGGGAACTAATGGAGTTTCTTGAGTAGAGGATGCCATGGTCTGACTTGAGCATTAGAAAAATTTGCTTGGGCATTTGTGTGGAAGATGGATCAAAATGGAGAGAGACATGAGGTAAGGAGGCCAACAAGAAACTAAAAAGTCTGGAATCACAAAAATCTCCTAATTTCAAAAGACAGCTGAATGCATCTAGTCCAATGCTTACCTAGAATTAGAAACACCTTTCAGGGACCCTTTCACAACCTTGTCTTTAACCTTTCTTTGGGCACTTCTGGTAACAGTGAGCGTACTACATCCTGAAGCATCTTATTCCATTGCTCTGCCACTCAAGTTTCTATGAAGTTCTTCCTCATATTGGAATAAGATATGCCTCCTCGAAGCTAACAGTCAAAGCAGTAGAAAGAATACTGTTCAGGGAATCAAGAGATTATGGTTGGAGCTCAGGGCTGTACTATTAATATTATGGATGTCCTTGGGACCATTACTTGAAAACGTGGAACTAGGTGATCTCTAAGGTCTCTTCCATCTTTAGTGATCAACCAGGATATATTATGTTTCCATACACATCATATCTCAGATCTGTGGGACAAAGTAGAGTCAACTGCATTAGTACATATTCTCTAACAAGGTTTACTGATCGTGAACTTCTTTTCCTTCAGAGAAAAAGGGTTGAATATCAAGAAGCTGCATAATGGGGAATGTGTAAGTACATATATTAGTTTTGTGAATTAACCTTGGCATAGTTGATTTGTTTATCTGAAGGTCACTACACTACAGTCTTCCAATGAGGCAGAAAATACCTAGGACTCAGAAAATAAAACAAAACAAAACAGAAAAATGCAGATGCATTCGTTGAGAACGTGAAACAACCTACTCAAATCTAGTTACTTTTACTTTCAATACGACTGTAAGAAGCAGTGTGATATAATGCTAATATAATACCACAATGACTTATAGAGTCACAGTCTTAAAATAGCTCAGTTACGATAATAGAGTTACAATCTTAAAATAATTAGCCAAGTCTAAGAAGGCTAAATGTGATTGGTATAAATGCAAAATTGCCTTCAACCTCCCCAGTATAAGATGGAGATTACCAATAGTTGATTACCAGAATGTTCTCCAATTCAAAAACATCAGCAAAAGGAATCAAGTCATGCATAAAGTAACTAAAACTGAATAAATGAGACAAGAAGACAAAAATAATGTAAATGTAAAGACCTTATTAAATAATATTGGAGAGCCTAAGTACTTTGAGCTCTCATTAAAGGTTACCACACATGTAACAAGATGGTGAACTCTGCAAATAATCTCACCCTTAAATCTCACCAAATAAAACCTCACCCTCATCTAGGGTTCAGCTGGGGTGGGGGGCAGAGCTTCCTGCATATTTCCCTTCTACAAATGACATAGAATGAAACCCATCTTCTTACCCTCCCCTCCCCCACTTCCTGTCTCCTTATCAACCAACAATAAGATGCATTATACTCTGGTTCTACCAAACTAAGTGAAGAAAATGGAAAGAAACTTGAGGGTTTGGGGTTAAAAAATGTATGTAAGCTGCACAGAGTGAAGCCCAGAGTTGTCAAAAGGGTAAAGGACTTCTGAATATGCACAAAAGTGTCTGGCTAATGAGGATCAGTTCTCTTCTCTCAGAATTTGGCTAAGGGAAAAATATGTGAAGCAGTGGTTGGCAGAGGGGTTAAAGGATGAAGTGAGAAACCAGAGACAAATTCTTAGGACCAAAAGAAAGAAAAATTAAAACTAGTTCAAGGGAGAAAGACTGAATATAAAGTTATCTCATAAACAGATTAAAAAGAAAAAGACTAAAAAATACAGGGAAAGTTAGTAAAAATACAGAGAGACAAAAACCATAATAATGCATTAAACTATGAAAGAAATTGAACCAAGTTGTCCCTAATGAAAAAAAAAAATCTTCAGACTGTCCAAATATCACACAACAGCAAGAAACCACTAAATAGTTCAAAAGAGAAATAAAACTTTTAAAGAAGCATGTGTGAAATTAGGTAAAAAAAAACAAGAGCTTCCGGCACCAAATTTAAAAAGAAAATATAGGGAATACACAATGGAGAATCTCTTCAGAGTAGTGTTAAGGCTAAAATTCTAGCTAGTCTGTCTAAAATATCTAATGAGTGGTCACCAATCAATTATAAGCTTTAGCAAGAGATAGACTTTTAAGCATTTATTAAGGAAAATAAGAATTTGGTAAAGAGAGAAAGAAAGGCCTACATTCATCTATTAAAGCGAGAATGCATTTCTAGTTCCCTTCTCCACCAGAGTCCTCAGGAAAGAGCCTGAGTCAGAGTGCCAGGCTCCCCCTTCTTCCTCCCACTAGCAAACGTCACTTCCTGACACCAGAGAAAAGATGCATGGTCTTGCCCTCAGAGACCTTCACCTCATGGTGGAGCTTTTCTACAGTAAGTCTCCAGCAGGTGGCATCATTCCAATCGTTACAGTAGCAATGATTCTGAGAGAATGACAAATTTATAACACAAAAACACAGAAACTGGAGAAAATCTGAGAAGATAAATAAGTAAAAATCTGAACATTAAAAGTATAAATCAGTTAATCACAAGCCAAAGCAACTGAATTTAATGGAATTCATATTATAAACTTCCCAGAAAAATGAAATACCTAAAACCAAACCAAACCAAAAATCAACCAACCAAACAAAACTTGCATCCAATAAAGCAGGAAAATTCTATAACCAAAATATGTATAGAAACAGAAAAAATATTGATCAAATATACAAATTGCTGCCAGGGTAAAACCCCACCCTTTAAAATTCTAAGCCTTGTAGTGGCTTTATTTTCACAATGAAATAAATTTTACAAAAGTCTGGAATGAAGTCCTAAATAACTCATCAATTATTTATTTTATTTTATTTTATTTTTGTTCAGTATTTTATTATTTTCCAGTTACATATAAGGATAGTTTTCAACATTTGTTTTCATAGGATTTTCAGTTCCAAATTTTTCTCCCACCCTCCCTTCCCTCTTCTCCAGGACAAAAAGCAATCTAATATAGGCTATATATGTGCAATCACATTAAACATATTTCTACATTAGTCATATTTTGACAGAAGAGTCAGAGCACAAGGGATACCTCAAAAAAGAATAAAAAAAAATATCCCAAAAGTAGAAACAGTATTGTTCAATCTGCATTCCTAAACCATAGTTCTTTTTTTTTTCTGGATATTGAGAACATCTTCTATTATGAAGTTCTTTGAAATTGTTTTGGATCATTGCATTGCTAAAAAGAGCAAAGTCTGTCACCATTGTTCATCACACAATGCTGTTGTTACTGTAAACACTGTTCTCCTGGTTCTGCTCCTCTTAATCAGCATCAGTTCATGTAAGTCCTTTCAGATCTTTCCAAAATCCCCCTGCTCATCATTACTTTTCACATTGATTTTTAAAAACTTTGTGTTCTAGATATTTTTCTTCCTTCCCTCCTCATTCCTCCCTATGAAATCTAGCAATTCAATATAAGTCATACATGTGCAGTTATGCAAAACATCTCATTTGTCAGGTTATGAAAGAAAATAGACAAAATATCTTTAGAAAGCAGAGCTAACAAATAAAATTATAATTCAGTCTGTATTCAGATACCATCAGTTCTATCTCTGTTGATGGTTTGCATTTTTCATATGTCCTTCTGATAGCATCCTGATCATTTCTTTCATACTTAACTATATTACCCTCCATCTTAATCCCTCCCCTTGATATTTACTCTATTATCTATCTTCTTTCACCCTCTCTCTCCTTGAAATTGTTTTGCTTCTTACTGCACCCTCCCCCATTCTGCTCTTCCTTCCATTGCCTCACCCCCCCCATCCCCTTCCCCTCCCACTTTCCCACATGGCAAGATATAATACTATCCCCTCTTGAGTGTGTAAATTATTTCTTCTTTGAGCCAATTATAATGAGATTTAGGATCATTCACTCCCCTGTTCCTTCCCTATTTTCCCCTCTACTTCATAAGCTTTTTCTTATATCTTTTATGTGAATTACTTTTCCCCAATCCCCCTCTCCCTTTCCCTTCCAGTACATTCCTCTTACCCCTTAACTTTATTTTGAAGATGTCATCATGGGTCAGCTAGGTGACACAGTGAAAAAAGCACTAGCCCTGGACCCAGGAGGCCCTAAGCCCACATCTGTCCACAGACAGAAGCTACCCCAAACTGCCTGCTCCACAAAAGAATAAATAAATAAGGATAAACAAAAAATGCTTTACAGATATCATCCCTTCATATACAATTCACACCTGTGCCCTTTAAGTATACTCCTTTCAGCTGCCTTAATACTGAGAAAGATCTCATGAGTTAGGAGTATCATCTTCCCATGTAGGAATGTAAATAGTTTAATCTTTTAATATCCCTCATGATTTCTTTTTCCTGTTTACCTTTTTATGCTTCTCTATGGTCTTGTATTTGAAAGTAAAAATTTATATTCAGTTCAGGTCTTTTCATCATGAATTCCTGAAAGTCCTTTTTTTCATTGAATTCTCATTTCCCCCTGAAAGATTATAATCAGTTTTGCTCTGTAAGCAATTCTTGGCTATAGTCCCAGTCCCTTTACCCTCTGTAATATCATATTCCATGCCCTCCGGTTTTTTAATGTAGATGCTACTAGATATTGTTTTATCCTTACTGTAGCTCCATGGTATTTGAATTCCTTTTTTCTACCTGTTTGAATTATTTTCCCCTTGACCTGGGAGCTCTGGAATTTGGGTATAATATTCCTGGAGGTTTTCCTTTTGGGATCTCTTTCAGGAGGTGATTGGTGGATTCTTTCAATTTCTATTTTACGCTCTGGTTCAAGAAAATTCTGTTTCTTCTCTTGTTATTGCTGTGATTCTTCAGTGTCTCATTATAGCACACTTATGGGTTCACATATGGTCTTTTTTTTTTTTTTTTTTTTTTAGTGAGGCAATTGGGGTTAAGTGACTTGCCCAGGGTCACACAGCTAGTAAGTGTCAAGTGTCTGAGGCCAGATTTGAACTCAGGTCCTCCCGACTCCAGGGCTGGTGCTCTATCCACTGCGCCACCTAGCTGCCCCCACATATGGTCTTGCAAGTAGTGCCAATCTGGAAAAAGTAGAGTTCTTTCAATATGAACCAGCAATAAATGTAGTCTGTTGCCTGAGCATCAGCCTAACTTATTTAGCATAGGATTATATCATGTAGTAAGTAAATAAGTAAGTTGTGGAATAGTTAAACTAGGACTCATAAGACTTATGTCATAAGACTTATCTGAAAGAATGGGAGATAGTTAGCCTAGAGAAGAGATGACTTACTTGGTATGTTATGATTATCTCCATACGTTCAAAAAGCCTTTATATGGAAGAAAGAGACAATAGACCTGGCATCAGGAATACCTGAGTTTAAATACTGTTCTAGACACTCACTAGCAGTGAGACCTTGGTCTTAACCTCTGTTTGCCTCAGTTTTCTCATCTGTAAAATAAGGATAGTAATAGGCCCTATTTGCAAATCTTAAAGTGCTATATAAATACTTGTTACAGTGAGGTGGAACAGTGAGTAGGGTGCCAGGTCTAGAGTCAGGAGGACCTGAGCTCAAATCTGGCATTGTACCCTTACTACTTGTGTGATCTTTGACAAGCCATAGGATCTCCATTTGCCTCAGTTTCTTCACTTTGAAATAGGGATTATAATAGTACCTACCTTTAAGATTTGTTGTGAGGATCAAATGAGTTAATTTTTATCAAGTGCTTAGCATAGAACCTAGCAATAGTAAGAACAATATAAATATTTGTTTAGTGATGGTGGTGGTGGTGGGGTGTGTGTGTGTGTGTGTGTGTGTGTGTGTGTGTGTTTGTAATGATGCTAATGCTTTCTCTACTTGGTCACAGAGCAATTTTTAGCAGTTACAGGGAGTAAGATTCTGGCTTAATACAAGGAAGAGTTTCCTAATAATTAAAACTATCCAGTAGTGGGGAGCTAGATGCCTAGAGGTATAGTTAGCTTGTCATCACTACAGTGTTTAAGCAGATTGTGAATAACCACATGTTGAGGATCTTATAAAGTGGATTACTTTGGTGGGAGGGTTGACCTCTGATATCCTTTGATATCTTTTCTTAATTCTATGTGTCTATAAGTCTCTAATAAATTGTTGTTGTTGTTGTTTTTTCCTGGGGGAGGAACATGCAGATTGAGTGCCCAAGACAAGAACAGACTGCTTGTACCATGGAATATATGCCCCACTGTGGCTCTGATGGTCGTACTTATGCAAACAAATGTGCCTTCTGCAATGCTGTTGTGTGAGTACTGAGATGAAAACATTGTTGTTAGTGAGACCCCTTCTTATAGGGCTTGCATTGGGCTAGGGCTGGGCCACCTGCTTAGCTCCCCAATTCTAGAGGAAGCTGATGAAATGCTAGCTTTTCCACCATGGGATCTCACTGTGGGTTTTCTCTGAGGTTCACCATCTTTGTATCTGTTCCTTAAGCAGAGAGTTTAATTTCATCAGTACAGAATTGTGAGAACGCAAGAAGGTACCTTTGAAGAAAACCCTGAATTAAGAGCCCATCCATCTCAGTGGAGGAATAAATGTCCTAAAGATATGTTTGCTTTACTGACCTCACCACCTACTGCCCTCACTTATAATTTAAGCTCTCAGCAGTCCTAAAATGACTGCCATCACCTGCTGCTTTTTTCTCAGCTTCTACATTGCCTTCTCTTACTAGTTCCTCCTTTTTAAATGTTTCAGATTAAGTTAACTTTCTGTGGATTTATTATGAGGGAATAATTAATGCATAAATATATGTACTTCCCCTTCCCCCCTCCCCCAATTGGCTCATACAAAATCTAAGTATAATATAATCCCCCTGGGATTGACTTCTTTCCATCCTATTTTAGACTCCATCCATAAGAGGCAGAAATTGAGTGTAAAATTTGAGGTCTGTTGACACTGAATTATTTTTCCATTCCTCTAATCATCTGTGAATTTGCTAGTAGTGCCTCTTGCCACAATGTTGGTATGCAGCTTCTGTCTACTTCGCTGCTCCTGAGACCTTCAACTTTCCAACTTTCCTACTAAATCATTATTTATCAATGTATAGTTATACTCCTTTCTCTTTTAAAGAAATGATATTTTAAGGGAGTAATCTATATTTTACTCAGAATAAAGAAATAACAATTACCAGGCATTTCTGAATACTAACAAATTCTCTCTCCACTGCATTTTACATGACTGTATACCTTGATAAGACCATGTCGTTCTTTTCTTTCTGGTCTGGTTTAATAATAAATCAAATTTCATTTTATTTTCAGCTATGAATTCTCCCCTCCTCCACATATTTAGAAGTCAAGAAAAGCAAACCTCCTTACAAATACATACATACATACATATATGTACATATATATGGATATATGGTCATGAAAAGAAAACTACATTATTAGCCATATCCAAAAAAAGAAAGAGAAGAAAATATATTTTAATCTTCATTATGAATTAATTAGCATTATTTCTGATGGTGGAAAGCATGTGTAAGGACCAAATTTAATATGGGAAGAGTTAATTGGGTGACTCACCATAATATTGGAGTTCAGAAAATGATGAGGGACCTCTAGGTCCAAAGTTTCCTCCCTTCCAAGGAGATTAGCAGCCTCTTTTCCACAAACAAATAAGGTTTTATTAATGGGAATAAAACATACAACAAAGGTGAAGTTAATAAAGCCAGGGACAAGGGAATAGGGGAAGAGAAAAATAGATAAGCTCCCTGGCTCTAGCAAAGACTGACTCAATCCCCAAACTTGCTTCCAGCTCAGCTAATTCAAAGAGTTGGCCTCGTTTCTATTAACTCACCACCTGGGGTCCATAGTATGTATGGGAGTCAGCTATGCAGCCCTTCTCCAGTCTGTTCTCAGAAGCTCACCAACAGGAAAGAGATAGCTCCCAGCCTCAGTGTTCTCTTTTCTACCTTTTCTCTCCCTCACCCAAAAGGGAGGTCCTTCAAGTTGAATGGCTGAGAGTGGTCTTCCTGCTGACGTCAGTAGAATATATCACTCAGGGCAGGCCAGGTGTGGCCTATATCTAGTCATCCCAAGTAGGTATTTAGTTTCTGAAACAATACTAAATCCATCAGGTGGGACCCCTGGGCATCTGCCAAATTCCATTATTTTATCACACATGTATTATCATGAGTACTTTGGAACTATGATTGGTCATTGAATTAATTGGAGTTATTAAGTCTTTCAAAGGTGATTAATATCATCATGTTGTTATTCCTGTAAAAAAAGTTCTCTTGGTTCTGCTTATTTCTCTTCAGCTCAGTTCATATATCTTCCTATGTTTTTCTGAAAACATCCCCTTCATCATTTCTTATATTATAATATAATTCTACCACATTCTTATACCATAACTTGTTCAGCTATCTCCCAGTTATTCGACATCTCATCCATTTCCAATTCTTCACCACCCCAAAAGGAAATTATGTGTGTATACATGCATATATTTTACATATGGTTCTTTTTCCTTTTTTCTTTGATCACTTTGGGGTATAAACCTAATAGTATTTCTGAGTCAATTTAATGGCTTTTGGGGCATGATTCCACATTTCTTTCTAGAATGGGTAGACTAGTTCATATCTCTACCAAGAGTATTTTAGTTTACCTATTTTCTTATATCACCTCTGTCATGTGTCATTTTCCCTTTTTTGTCATTTTATCCAATATATGAGGTGGGAACACAGAGTTGTTTTAATTTGGATTTTTCTAATGATTAATTATTTAGACCATTTCTTCATATGTCTAATGATAGTTTGGATTTCTTCCTCTGAAAATTTCCTCATCATATCTTTTGACCATTTATCATTTGGAGAATGGCTCTTTTTTCTTATAAATTTGGCTTAATTTTCTATATACCTTCAAAATGATGCCTCTAACAGAGAAACTTGAAAATGTTTTATCCAGTTTGTTTTTATTCTAATTTTAGTTGCTTTTGCTTTATTTGTGTCAAAACTTTAAATTTTTATTTAATAAAAATTATCCATTTTACTTACTATGAACATCTATTCCCCTCATGTTTGGTCATAAACTCTTTCCCTATCCATAGATTGAAAAGGTAATTTCTTTTGCACTCTACTAATTTGCTTATTAAATTACTTTTTTGTTTATGTACCCATTTTGAGTTTATCTCGGTATAGGGCATGATATGTTGATCTATGCCTGGTTTCTGCCAGACTACTTTCTAAGTTTTCCCAGCAATTTTTGTCAAATGGTGCATGTTTGCCCTAATACCTGTGACCTTTGGGTTTATCAAATGCTATGTTACCATGTTCATTTGTTTCTGGGTATTGTGTGTCTAATATATTCTTTTGATCATTCACTATATTTCTTATTTTTAATTTATTATCCAATGCCAAAGGTGGTGAAGTGGATAGAGGGCCAGGTCTAGAGTCAGGAAGATCTAAGTTCAACTCTGATCTCGGATACTTTTAGCTGTGTGACCAATTCACTTAACCCTGTTTGCCTCAGTTTCCTTATCTGTAAATTAAGCTGGAGAAGGAAATGGCAAACCATTTCAGTATCTTTGCCAAGGAAAGTCCAAATCAGGACACAAAGCACCAGACATAACAGAAAAATGACTGAACAACTCCTGAACTACCCAATTGTTTAGATAATTACAGCTTTGTAGTATAAGTTGAGTTCTGGTACTTCTAGGTCACCTTTCACATTGTTTTTCATGGTTTCCTTTGATATTCTAATTTATGTCAGTCTACTTCCCAATTTTCCAAGTAAATTTTGTCAAGGGCAGCTAGTTGGCACAGTGGATAGAATGCTGGGCTGGGAAGACTTGTCTTCCTGAGTTCAAATTGGGCCTCAGATACTTACTAGCTGTGTGACCTTTGTCAAATCTCTTCACCCTGTTTGTCTCAGTTCTTGATTTGTAAAATGAATTGGAGAAGGAAAAGACAAATCACTCTAGTATCTTTGTCAAGAAAACATCAGAATGAGATCACAAAGAGCTAGACATGACTGAAACTACTGAACAACAAAAAAGTTATTGCTGTAATAGCTAAAATCTTTGGGTTTATCACACTTTAGTTTACTTTGCTCCTTTGCTTCTATATTTTGTTCACCTGATCTCTTCCACTGATCAACTTCTATATTTCCTACCCAGTAACAAATTGTTGTAATGATTACCGCTTTGTAATATAGTTTGAAATCTGGTAGTGATAGCCCCCCACCCCTCCCCTTTCATTTTTACAGATTCCCTTGATGTTCTTGATCTACTTTTTTGTTGGGTAAGATGAATTTCTGTGCCAAACTTGTTTTGCTTATTTATTCCTCCCTTCTTTAAGCAGTTCAGATAAGAGTGAGATTCAAGTGTCATCCACTCTCTATTCCATTGGCTCCTTCCATTGTTTAAACTTTTCCTTGTGGACACTAATTATGTGAAATAGTTTTCTGTTTTTCCTCTCCCTTTAAACTGCCCCACTCCCACCCCCGTGCCCAAGTGCACTCCTCTTCACATTCTTCTCTTCCTTTTTTGAGATCATCTAAACAGAATAGAATTGCACTCTGGCTCTCTGTCTATTTACACTCCCTCTAAGACTCTTTGATGATGATAAAATTCTGAGGGGTTAAGAATATTATTTCCACAAATAAGAATGTAAACAGTTAAATTTTGTTTAATCCCTTATGATTTCTTACTCATAAACACTTTTTAATGTTTCTCTTGAGTCCTATGTTTGAATGTCACATTCTTGATTAAGCTCTTGTCTTTTCATCAGGAATGCTTAAACGTCCTCTATTTCAATAAAGATTCATTTCTTTCCCCTCTAGGATCATACCTTGATTACAAATTTTGTTTTTGTTTTTTGGGTTTTTTTTTGTGAGGCAATTGGGGTTAAGTGACTTGCCCAGGGTCACACAGCTAGTAAGTATTAAGTGTTTGAGGCCAGATTTGAACTCAGGTGCTCCTGAATCCAGGGCCAGTACTCTATCCACTGTGTAACCTAGCTGCCCCAGATTACAAATTTTTTCCTCCCCAACTCCTGCCCTCATACTAGGGTATTTGAACTTACATATTGATTCTCCCTCAAACTCCCTAAGCACTCAGTTTCTCAGCCTACTCACCTTCTATGAAGTACTCCATCTCACCACAGCCATAGAGAAAGATGGTTTTACTCTTGATTTTGCCATCACCCAAAAAAGTACCATCTCCAAGAATTCTGAAATCTCTTTATCTGAATATAATCTATTGACTCTTCACAGTTCCCTCTGCCTTCTCTTATATAACCCTATTCTTCATCTGCGTCATGACTTCCAATCCCTGGACCTCTCAATTTTCTCCCAGGCCATCTCTCATTCATTCATTCATTCATTCATTCATTTATCCATCAATCCATTCATTCATTCATTTACTTATAGGGCACTCTATTTTTTGTTTTGTTTTGTTTTGTGAGGCAATTGGGGTTAAGTGACTTGCCCAGGGTCACACACAGCTAGTATTAAGTGTCTGAGGTCATATTTAAACTCAGTCCTCCTGACTCCAGGGCCAGTGCTCTATCCACTGCACCACCCAGCTGCCCCCGAGCACTCTATTTTTAATAAACAGTTTTATTTAAAGTTTTGAGTTCCAAATTATATCCCTCTTTCCCATCCCCTCTCTCTGAGGTGATAAACAATAAGATATAAGTTATACATGTGCAATTATGTAAGACATTACCATATTTGTCACTTTGTATAAGAAAAATAAAAGGGAAAAATGAAAGAATGAAAATGAAAAATAGCATGCTTCAGTCTGTGTTCAATCAATATAAGTTCTTTGGAGGTGGATAGTATGCTTCATCATTAGTTCTTTGGGATTGTCTTCGATCATTGTATTGCTGAGAATAGCTAAATCTTTCCAGTTCAGGTCATCTCTTTACAATAGCCACTCTCCTCTTTTCCCCATCTTGATTCCACAGATAATCAGTCTTTCTCATATCATCTGGCTTCTGACCTAATTAGTTCACCAAACATGTTCTCTCCAAAGTTACTAATAACCTTTTAGTTGCCATATTCAATTGCCTTTTCCCAATCTTCATTCTCCTTGACCTCTCTTTGACACCATTGGTCATTCTCTTCTTCTTGAGACTTTTCTCTAGATTTTTGAGATACTACTCTCTCCTGGTTTTCCTCCTACTTATCTGACTGCTCTTTCTCTGTCTCCTCTGATGGATCTTCTTCCACATCACACCTTGTAACTATAGATGTTCCTCAGGGTTCTGTCTTGGGCTTCCTTTTCTTCTCCCTCTATATTACTTCACATGGTGATCTCATCAGCTCCCATGCATTTAATTATTCTTTCTATGCTGATGATTCTAAAATCCACCTTTCTTGCCACAATCTCTCTGCTGACCTCCAGTCTCACATCTCTCACTGCCTTTCAGACATCTCAAACTGAATGGCCAGTAGACATTTTACACTTCATATGTCCAAGACATAACTCATTATCTTTCCCGCTAAACCTCCCACCCCTCTCCTACCTTTTCATTATATAGAGGACAACAGGTCTTCTCAGTCCCACAGGTTTACAATTTAAAAGTCATCCTGGATTCCTCACAATCTGTTATGCCCCATATCTGAGCTGTTACCAAGGCCTGCCAATTTCACCTTTGCAACATATCTCAAATGTGCCCTCTTCTCTTCTCTGACACTGCCACTACTCTAATATAGACCCCATCATCTCATGCCTTAATCATTGCAATAGCCTCCTGGTTTGTCTGGCAACCTCAAGGCTTTCCCCACTCCAATCCATTCTCCATTCAACCACTGAAGTGTTTTTCCTAAAGCATGGTCCAGATTATGTCACCACTCCTGTTCCCCACTCAGTAAATTCCAGTAGCTTCCTATTGCTTCCAGGAGCAAGTTAAAAATGCTTGTTTGTCATTCAAAGCCCTTTATAACTTAATTCTGTATTTCCAGTTTTCTTATACCTTACACTCCAACATGTACATTTTGATCTAGTGATTCTGATTTCCTGGCTGTCCCAGAAACAAGACACTCCGTCCTTCAACCCTGAGCATTTTTTCTAGGTGTTCCTCATACCTGGAATGCTCTCCCTCCACAAATCTGATTATTGACTTCCTTGACTGCTGTTTCTTCTTGTTCTTGTTCTTGTTCTTCTTTTTCTTCTTGTTCTTCTTCTTCTTTTGCAGGGCAATGAGGGTTAAGTGACTTGCCCAGGGTCACACAGCTAGTAAGTGTCAAGTGTCTGAGGCCAGATTTGAACTCAGGTCCTTCTGAATTCATGGCTGGTGCTTTATCCACTGCACCACCTAGCTCCCCCTCCCTGCCTTATTTTAAGTCCCAAATAAAGTCAAACATTTTATAGGAAGATATCCTCAACACCTCTTAATTCCAGTGCTTTCTGGCTTTTAATTATTTCTTGCTGATGCTGTATTTATCTCACTTTGTATATATTTATTTGCACATCATCTTCCCTATTAAATTGTAAACTCCTTGATGGTAGGGACTATCTTTTTGCCACTTTTTTAAAGAACATTTTTCCCAATTACATGTAAAACAATCTTTAATATTTAGTGGTTATTTTTTATTTTAAATTGTGAGTTCCAAATTTTCTCCTCCATTACTCCCTTCCCTACTCCTCTCTGAGAAGGAAAACAATTTGATACAGGTTATACATTCATAATAATATAAAATATTTCCATATTAGTTATATTGTGATATAAAACAGACAAAAAACAAAAGAAATTTTTTTTAAGTTTGCTTCATTCTGCATTCAGACACTGTCAGTTCTTTCTCTGGATGTGGCTAGCATTTATTTTTTTTTTCACAAGTTCTTTGGAATTGTCGTGGGTCATTGTATTAATCAAAATAGCTATGCTATTCACAATTGATCATAGTACAATATTGCTGTTATTGTGTACAATGGTCTTCTGGTTCTGCTCACTTTGATTTGTACCAGTTCATGTATGTTTTTCCAGGTTTTTTGAAAATATCTTGCTTGTCATTTCTTATAGCACAATAGTATTCCACCAAAATCACATTCCAGATTTTGCTTAGTCATTCCCCAATTGATGGGCATCCCCTCAATTTTGAACTCTTAGCTACCAGAAAAAAGCAGCTATGGATATTTTTGTACATATATGTCCCTTTAAAAATCTCTTTGGGATATAGACCTAATAGTGGTATTGCTGGGCCAAAGGATATGCACAGTTTTATAACCTTTTGGCATAGTCCCAAATTGCTCTTCAGAATGGTTGGCTCAGGGGCAGCTAGGTGGTACAGTGGATAGAGCAACGGCCCTGGAGTCAGGAGGACCTGAGTTCAAATCTGGCCTTAGACACTTAACACTTATTAGCTGTGTGACCCTGGGCAAGTCACTTAACCCCAATTGCCTCACCAAAAAAAAAAAAAAAAAAGAATGGTTGGCTCATTTCACAACTTCATCAACAATGCATCAGTGTCCTTATTTTTCTATCCACTCTAACATTTGTAATTTTCCTTTTCTGTCACATTAGTCAATCTGATAGATGTGAAGTGGTACCTCAGAGTTGTTTGAATTTCCCTTTCTTTTAATTAATAGTGATTTAGAGCATTTTTATATGACTATAGACAACTTTGATTTCTTCATCTGAAAACTGCTTATTCATATCCCTTAACTATATTCTTATAAATTGGACTTAGTTCTTTATATATTTGAGAAATGAGGTCTTTTTCAGAAAAATTCTGTAATTTTTTTCACTCTTGTGATTACTCTTTACTTTTCTCTATTTTATTTCCCCCCTGCTTATCCTTATCTTCCTCTTTTTTGTATTTCTGGCCATCATCTCCCCCAATCCACCCTCCCTTCTATCTGCCTTTCCTCCTTTCTCTTTTCCCATTCTTCTAGGGATAAGAAAGATTTCTATACTTAATTTAGTGTGTATGTTCTTCCCTCTTTGAACTAATTCCAATAAGAGTAAGGTTCAGCTGTTGTCCACCCCCTCCATCTTCCTCTCCACAGTAAAAGTTTTTGTGCCTCTTTTATGTGAGATAATTTATTCCATTCTATCTCTCCACTTCTCCCAGAATATTCCTCTTCCTCACCTCTTAATTTTATACAGCATCCCATCATAATCATCTCTCTTTTTCATTTCTTAATTTTATTTTTTAAGATATTATCCCATCATAGTCAGTTCATACCTGTGTCCTTTAACTATGTATTCTCTTTCTTATTGCCCCAACAAAGATAAAGTTCTTAGAAGTTACAAGTATCATTTTCCCAAGTAGGAATGTAAATGGTATAGATTTTTTTAATAGCTTATGATTTCTCTTTCATGTTTACCTTTTTATGATTCTCTTGAATCTTGAATTTGAAAGCCAAAATTTCTTTTCAGCTGTGGCCTTTTCATCAGGAATGCTTGAAAATACTCTAAATAGAGTATTTTATATTATATTTTATTATATATATTATTTTAATTATAGTATTAAATAATTAAATATTCATTTCCCCCTAGAGGATTATATTCATATTTTTTCTGGGTAGGTGATTCCTGGTTGTAATCCTACCTCCTTTATCTTCTGTAATATCATATTCCAAGCCCTCTGATCCTTTAATGGAGAAGCTACTAAATCCTGTGAAATCCTGATTGTGGATCCATGATATTTGAATTTTTTATTTTTGGTTACTTGCAGTAGTTTTCTTTGACTTGGGAGCTCTATAATTTGGTTTTAGTATTCCTAGGCGTTTTCATTTTGGAATCTTTTAGGAGATGATGTATTGATTCTTTCAATTTCTATTTCTCCTTCTAGTTCTAGGATATCAGGATAGGCTTCCTTGATAATTTCTTGAGAAATGATGCCTAGATTTTTTTAACACAGCTTTCACGTAGTCCAATAATCCTTAAATTATCTCACCTCAGTCTATTTCTGAGGTCATTTGTTTTCCCAATAAGATATTTCACATTTTCTTTATTTTTGTTGTTTTGATTTTGTTTAATTGTTTTTTGATCTCTCATGGAGTCACTAGATTCCACTTGCTCAATTCTAATTTTTAAGGAATTATTTTCTTCAGTGAGCTTTTAGACCTTTTCAGTGTGGCTAATTCTGCTTTTTAAGTTGTTCTTTTCTTCAGTGAATTTTTGTACATGTTTTTCAATTTGATCAATTATGCTTTTTAAGGAGTTCCTCTCTTCAGTAGATTTAATCATTTTATCATTCAGAAGATTTTTATCATTTGAACTATTCTATTTTTAAGTTATTTTCTTTACTATTTGTGTGCATATCTCTATTACCAAGCTGTTGATTCTTTTTTCATGATTTTCTTGCATAACTGTCATTTTATTTCTCAATTTTTTCCTTTATTTGTCTTATTTGATCTTTAAAATCTTTTTTGAACTCTTCCAGAAATCATTTTTGCTCCTGAAACAATTTAATATTTTTTCTGTGAGGCTCTGGATGTAACTCTTTTGACTTTGATGTCTTTTGAGTTTGTCAATATTCTCTGTCACCATAGTAACTTTCTATAGTAAGGTTCTTTTTGTTGTTGTTGCTTGCTTTCTTGCTCATTTCCCAGCCTATTTATTGTTGTTGTTGTTGTTGTTAGTTGCTCATTTCTCAGCCTATTTATTATTGATTTTGTTGTTGTTGTTACTGTTGTTATTGTTGTTGTTATTATTATTATTATTACTTTTAACTTTATGTTAAAGTTGAGCTCTGCTCCTAGGGTGGAATTGCTACTGTTCCAAGGTTTGGATTTTTATGCTGCTGTTTTCATAGTTCGTGATGAGGGTCTCTAAGTTTTCAGTTCTTCCAAGTTAGTATGAGAGGTGTGGTCACTGCTCTCCTGGACTGTGCTGTAGTTTGTGAACAACCACCAAGCACTCTTTTCTTCCTTGAAACTGTGACCATGGCACCTCCTCTAGTGTGTTAATGGTTCTTTTTGTCTTGGGACTGCAACTAGAACTCTGTATGGTCACTGCAACAGAGTCCTACATTCAATGCCAGCAAAGGGTCTAAAATCTTTCTGACCAGTTGTTTGAATACCCCCCCCACCCCTTACCATCTATCACCTGTGAGTTCTGGAAGCTGCCCCCAAAGCAGCTTGCCGGCTTGGCAAGCAGGGCCTCTGCTGGACTGAGCTCCATTCTCATCCATGTGAAACATATCTTTACCAATGACCGTTTTGAGTTGTCTTGGGCTCAAAAATTGTTTCAGCACATCCTTTTGTTGGTTCTGCCACTCTAGAAATCATTTTTCAGAATTATTGTAAAGTAATTTGGAGTGGAATTTGAGAAAGTTCAGGCAAATGTTCTTTGCCATCTTGACTTTGCCTTGCCTATTTTTTATATCCCCAGAACTTAGCACATAATAGGCCCTTAATAAATGGCTACTGATTGATTGCTGGATAATCATTTTGTTCCCTAACTATAAGGTGTCTGCCATTTTGTTCAGACTTATTCGAATATTCTTGATGTTCCTTCCTAGTGTAGGGTTGGCTTCTTACTACTTACATATTAAACTATTTATCCTTTTAAAATCTATATCACATCTCAGACCAATCAAGAATGATCATTATTTACCTATTTACTTGATGATTGAAAACTTACTTATAATAAAAATACATGGTAGTACAATTACTCTGTTGCTCTGGATATAGACAATCCTTGAATAGAAACCAATTTCCTAAATGGATAGTTTAAACAGAAAATTAATATGGGTATACACTAAAAAAAGTATTCATCATAAACTGTGATAAAGTTTTATACAAGCTATGCTTTGGATGTTTAAGGGGAAGTCCGGCTTATTTGGTTTAATATGTTATCTTACTAAAGTTCAATAATACTTAATAGATATTGTAGCCTATGTTTGGCCAATATAGTAAAGGAGATTGTCTGTTCTCCTTTATCATATTTGTCTGTATTTGTACCAGTGTGGTAATAGGGAACACAGTCAATATCTGACAAAATTGATATCATAGAATGTAGCCTATAATTCTATAATTGTACCCATATGATAATATAGATAATTTCTCATTACCATACTGCCACCCTACAGTTACAAAGATATCCCAATCCTTTCCATAAATAACATGTATTTAAGTATTCCTTTCCTAATCACATGCTTCTCTTTTAGGAGAAGTCATGGTACACTGACCTTAAAGAATCTTGGAAAATGCTGAATCTCCACTCGGGACAGTAGCTACAGATTCCTGTCTGCAATCATTTTTCCAGCATAGGACTGATATATACACCATGGGTCACCCTCTAGCATTAGTCTGAGCTGCAAATAATGGTAACCTGAGATCTGCTTGTTGATTTTCTTCTTCAATAAATAATTCTCTGCAGGAGTTCTCAGAGTTGGATATTTTTCTTCTATCAATGTACTTAGCACAATTCATCATAATCAAAAGTCATCATTTTCTAATTTTTAAGAGGTGAACAGGTCATATCTCAGGAAATAATCACAAAAATACAAAAAATCAAACTCTTCATTGTCACAAAGTGCTTTTCAGTCACAACCAAAGGGAACTGAATTTGGAGGCAGGATCTAGTTTAAAATTTTTATTCTTTCACTTATTTGACTTTGGGCAAGTTACTTTCTCTGGACCTCGTGTAAAACTCACTCTCTGGGTTTTGTATATGAAACTTCTTTCATGTATAAAACAAAAAACAGAATTAGACTAGATAATACTAGGATTATGGGTGTTCAAAGAAAAAGAAATAAGAAATTATTTGATCAAATGCTCTCATTTTATATTTTATATTGTCCCTTCTACATCACCATAAGAATTTTAAAGGATCATTGAATCATAGAATTTGATCTGAAAGGGATGTTAAAAACTATTTTAGTTCTATGAGGTTAGAGCTTTATAAGCTTTGTTAAAACTGTTTTCTAGAGAAGGAAACAGAGGTCCAGAGAGAGGAAATATACTAAAGTTAACACAACAGGTAAATGAGAGCACTGGGATTAAAACACAGGTCTTCTGAAAACAATTCTACTGTACATACAAAACCCATACATGGATATGTGACCCCCTATTAATGAATTACAGAATATTTAATTGGCTGGGGTTTTATACATCCTTTGATTAGACACCTTCAGTTTACATGTAGCCAGCAGATGTCACTATGGAGCAAAGTTGCCTGGCTGGGCACTCTGCTTTAAATTTTCTTTTCCTAATAGAAACAGGTTGATTTCTCTCAGCCTGCCTGTGTCCCTGTGATGAGTCCAGTTCTAATGAGTGACCTTGCCTTTGATTCACTTCACTCACATTCAAGGTAGAAGATTACCTAAAGCTACCCACATTTAAAGGAACTTACATCTATGGCAAAGAACTTTGTTCTAGCCTAGGGGAAATGACCCTTAGTTCTACATCTTTCCACTACAATTTTGGAAAATCTGTAAGACAAAAGTGATTAATAAACAATTATATCTATAAGGAATTAGTACTCAAAGAGACAACTACCTCTGAGATCATGTTGTGCTTTCATGGATAGCATCCTGTTTCAGGAGAAGAGGAATTAGAGCTTTGGGAAACTGGCATCTAGAAGGGAGAGGTGATTTTCTGGAAAGAAAAGCATGATAGGAAGGGGAGGGGGCAGAATTTATTTATATAATGATGAGATGCGGAAAATCTTTTGCCATGATCCAATATTTCTATCATGTCTATTTCTTGCAGGACTGATATTTCTAAGAGTGAGACATGACAAAAAAGAAAAGAAGAAACAATAACCATGAGGCAATTATATAGAAATTGTTTACAAAAGGGAACTCAGAACTTTAGAAGCTTTGAATCCATAAGGAAGATAGAATAAGTAAGAATAAGGACTATGAATCAAAGAAGGAAGTTTTAGAATAGATAAAATGAAAAGTACGAAGAAGATAAGATCATCTTTTTTTTTTTTTTGTGGGGCAATGAGGGTTAAGTGGCTTGTCCAGGGTCACACAGCTAGTAAGTGTCAAGTGTTTGATGCTGCATTTGAACTTAGGTCCTTCTGAATCTAAGGCTGGTGCTTTATCCACTGTGCCACCTAGCTGCCCCCAATAAGATCAATTCTTAAGAACAATAAAGAAAATGTTTAAAAAGTTGAGGAAGAGGGGGCAGAGCCAAGATGGCGGAGGACAGGCTGTGACTCCCACAAGCTCCAGATAAATCCGTCCATTCACACCCAAATAATGTGGTAAAAAATCAAAACCCAGAACAGCCTAATGCACATAAGAACAGAGTGAGACTATTTCTCCGCAAAAGAGGGCAATTCTGATCATCTACTGATCAGGCTGAACAGTTCACCACACAGTCTGGACCCAGCCAGGGACATTGCTTCCAGCGCATGTCAGAGTCTTCAGCACCAGCAGCTTCTGAGGCTCCAATCACGGACTGGTGGGAGGGTTCGGCAGTAGGTTGCAGTGAAGTGGAGGCAGTATCTACTGGAGTTGGGGCAAAGCGCCCTGGGTCTGAACCAGTGGGCTGAATTGAGTGGTGGTGGCTGAGTGGGGAAGGGGCAAAAGCATACCAAGCTTCCGAACCATAGAGAATCAGAGTTCGATCAGATTTCTGTTTCTGGGTCAAAGAGAAAGCGGCTGTGATTACTCACAAGCCAGGCAGGCTGAGAAGAAGCCCAATCACCCCCTGGGCCATGCTGTAACACGAACAGTGTGTCCTGGAAGCAGCAATGCACTTTAAGAAGGAGTAAAAAGCCAAGAAATAGTAAGCCAGGATGAGTAGGCAGAGAAAGCAGAAAACCATCGAAAACTTCTTTGGGGGAAAGGTAGACCACAATACATCCTCAGAAGAAGAAGATAATAACAGGGTCAAAGCTCCAACATCCAAAGCTTCCGAGAAAAATATGAACTGGTCTCAGGCCATGGAAGCTCTCAAAAGGGACTTTGAAGAGAAAGGAGAGATAGAATGAAGATGTAGAGAAAGATAGGAAGGAATGGAAAGAGAATTGAGAGCAATGCAGGAGAGTCATGAGAAAAAAGTCAACAGTTTGAAAAACCAAATGGAAAAGGAGATTAAAAAACTGTCTGCTGAAAATAATTGCCTAAGAATTAGGATTGAATAAATGGAAGCTAGTGACCTTATGAGAAACCAAGACACAGTAAAGCAAATCCAATTGAATGAAAAAATAGAAGGCAATGTGAAATATCTCCTTGGAAAGACAGCTGACCTGGAAAATAAATCTAGGAGAGATAATTTGAAAATCATTGGACTACCTGAAAACCATGACCAAAACAAGAGCTTAGACACCATCCTCCAAGAGATTGTGAGGGAAAATTGCCCTGATATTCTAGAAACAGAAGCTAAAATAGAAATGGAAAGAATCCACCGATAACCTCCTGAAAGAGATCCCAAAAGGAAAACCTCCAGGAATATTATATCCAAATTCCAGAACTCCCAGGTCAAGGAGAAAATATTGCAAGCAGCTAGAAAAAAGGGATTCAAAAACTGTGGAGCTCCAATAAGGATAAAGCAAGATCTAGCAGTTTCTACATTAAAGGACCGGAGGGCATGGAATATGATATTCCAGAGGGCAAAGGAACTGGGAGTACAGACAAAAATCATGTACCCAGCAAAACTAAGCATCATCTTACAGAGGAAAACATGGAATTTCAATGAGAAAGAAGATTTTCAGGCATTTGTTATGAAAAGACCTGAACTGAATAGAAAATTTGACTTTCAAATACAAGACCCTGGAGAAGCATAAAAAGATAAACAGGAAAAAGACTTCATGAGGGATATTAAAAGATCAAACTTTATATTTATACATGGGAAGATAATACTTCAAACTCATAAGGAATACTTCAATCTCAGTAAGGAATTAACAGAGGACACAGGCCTGAACTAAATTCAAAGGGATGATATCTGTAAAGCATTTATGTTTTGTTTTTTGTGGGGTGTCTTATGTCTTGGGCCAGATTTGGGATTGGGGACTCCTGGGTCCAGGGCTGGTACATTGTCCACTGTACCACCTAACTAACCCATAATGACATCTTTAAAATAGGGTTGAGGTGTAGAAGAAATAGACTGGGGAAGGGGGAAGGGGAGAGATGGTCTGGAGAGAGGTTGTTCACATGAAGGAAATGAGAAAAAAGCTTATGGAGGGGAGGGGAAGAGGGGGAAGGAATTGGGGAGTGAGTGAACCTTAATATCAGAACTGACTCAAAGAAGGACTAACATACATACTCAAGTGGATATAGTAATATATTTTTGCCCTGAGGGAGGGGAGGGAGATAAGGGGCGGGGAAGAGGGGAAGGAGGGAAGGGCAGATTGGGGGACAGAGCAGTAAAAAGCAAAATACTTTCGAGGAAGGTAAAGATGTTCTGCATAACTGCACAAGTATGACATATTGGATTGCTTGATTTCATAGGGAGGGTTGAGGAGAAAGGGAGGTAGAAAGTTTGGAACACAGAATTAGCTCAAAGACCTAAACTCATCAGAGGAGGCTCATGGAGGGAATAACATTCACACCCAGTTGGGAGGAGTAATCTATTTAACCTTACAGGAAAGTATGAGGGGAAGAGGATAAGGAAGAAAGGGTGGGAAAAAAGGGAGTGCAGAGTAGGGGAGGGGACAGTCAGAAGTAAAACACTTTTGAGGAGGAATAGTTTAAAAGAAGATAGAAAATAGAGTAAATATCATGGGAAGGGAATAGGACAGAGGAAAATAGTTATGATGATTGAATATAATGGCAAAACATATGGTACCGACTTTGCTGGGCTAATATGAGGAAAATTCTTTGTCAAGTTTAAGGTACTTTAATTAGGTTATGATGAACAGGATACTATCAGAAAAACCTGGAAAGACCTACATGAACTGAAGCAGAGTGAAATGTACTGTATACAAAATAACAGCAATAGTGTAAGATGATCTGCTGGGAAGCATGTGGTTATTTTCAGCAAGGCAATGATCCAATATAACCCTGAAGGACTTATGAAAATGGCAACCCATCTACAGAGAAAGAAGTCATAGTATCTGAAAATAGATGGAAACACATTTTGGTTTTTTTTTTGGGGGGGGGATTTTTTGGTGAGGCAATTGGGGTTGAGTGGCTTGCCCAGGGTCACGCAGCTGGTGGGTGTTGAGTGTCTGAGGCCGAATTTGAACACTCCTGATTCCAGGGCCGGGTGCTCTGTCCACTGTGCCACCTAGCTGCCCCTGCAAACACAATTTTAAAAAAAGTGTTTTTCCTCTTTGACAATTCCTCAATCTGAAGTTTTGGGGTTTTTTGACTGTTTTCTCTAACAACCTAGCTAATGTGGGAATATTTTCCATGACCACTCATGTATAACTTTTTTTTGAAATGCTTGAATTCTAGTGGGTGGGGGGTGGGAATGGAGGAGGAAGAGAAGTTGGAACACAAATTTTTTTTTAAAAATTGATGTTAAAATTTGTTTTTACACATATTTTGGAAAATAAAATTCTATTCAATAAAAAAAAGTTGAAGAGAAGGAAATTTTAACTTAACTGAGAGTTTTTTAAAAAGGGAAGGATTGAATAAAAAAATTTTTGAGTGGTACTTCAAAACTGAAGAAAGGAGTAAAATGGAGTAAGATGGGAGACTTAAGAAGAAGGGGAATCTAGCATATAGGAAAAAGAGCTGCCTTAAAGTAGATTGAGCAAAAATTACTGAAGACAAAATACTATCTTTAAAGAGAAAGAAAAAAATTAAAATCTTAATTCAGAATAAATATTAATGACCATTGGAAGAAAATAAAAATAAAAATTTCATAACTTTAGATGAAAAAAATCTAATAAAATAAGGGTAATAGATTAGATAACAAATCAAAACCTAAATTAATTGAATGTATAAAATACTCCTAAAACACATACATAGAATAAACATTAAGAACTATAATGAAATTCACTATTTATGATATGAAACAAAAAGTGAAATGTGAGATGAAGCAAAAAATCCAAAATTACAACATAGAGATAAAGAAGGAAATAACATGCTAAAAGGAACCATAGACAACAAAAGAATATCCATATTAAATTTCTTTGCTTTAAATGTCTTAGCAGCCAAATTCATGAAGGGGAAAAAAGCTGACTTGCAAGAAAACAGACAATAACATAGTAATGACAGGAGACTTCAATGTCACTGTCTCACTTTACAATAAATATAATAGAAAGATAAAAAAAGAAAAATATTAAATTGAAGAAATTTCTGGAGAAATTAGAGCTAAAAGAAATCTTCTAAATAATAAAACATACCCATATTTCTTATCATCAGATGAAACAAAAAAAAATTGACCATGTATAAGAGCACAGAAATATTACAAATAAATTTAAAAAATAATAATAAATATATCCATTATATATCATAATGCAATAAAAATAGTAATGAATTTGGGGAGCAAACCCAAATGGAGATTTGTCAGTGAAATTCTAAATAATTAAAGAATAAATCATAGAAACCATAATTAAGTGAAATAAAATAATCAGTGTAAAACAACATGCCAGACTTCCTGGGAGAGATAAAGCAGTTCTGAGTGAAAAATTATATCTTCTCAAAATATACATTAACAAAGTAGAAAAGGACAGGATTAATGAACCAAAAAAGTATTGGAATAGAGGGAACTTTTAGAAAAATATCATTAAAATATCAAAAGCATTAGAATTTTTCTCAGTAAATACAGGAGTAAAGTTCTATAATGTTAGAAATAGCCACAAAACACTAAAATAAAGGTATAAGCAAAGGCAAAGAAGTTATATTCCTTGCTGATGCAATGATACACTTAGCAAATCCTAGGGAATTATCAAAGATATGGATTGAAGTCATTAATAGCTTCAACAATGTTGTAGGCTACAAAATAATCCCTCAAAAGTCAATAGCATTTCTATGTAATAACAAAATAATAAAGAGAAATTCCAATCAAAACAAATAAAATTTTAAAAAAATTTGGGGATCCATCTACCAAAATACACAAAAGACTTGTATAGTTTCAGTTAAAATTATTCCTTGGAGAAATAAAGAACAATTTAAATAGCTAAATGAAGACTCAGTTCTCATGGCTGGACTATGCTAATATAATAAAACTGGCAGTGGTATCAAAGTTAATTTATAGTTTTAATGCTATACTAATCAATTGATCAATGGAATTCTTTATAGAATTTGATAAAATGGTAACAAAGTTAGTTTGTAGAAATAAAAGATCCAAACTATCAAGGGAAATAATGAAACAAGTAGCGATGAAGGGGGAATAGCAGCTCCAGAATTCAAACTATATTATAAAGTAAGAATCATTAAACAAAATAGAGAAGTAGATTAATAGAATAGATTTTAAAAGGGGAAAAACCTCAGAAACCATGGAATTCAATAATCAAATGTTCAATAAACCAGAAAACATAAACTATCAGTAAATAAGACATTATTTAATTAAAAACAAAACAAACTACTGGAAAAATGAAAATAGTTGGGCAGAAATTAAACAGAGGAAAATTTTATACTCGCTATAAGCTGTTTGTTGGTAGAGTAGATAGAGGGAAGATGAGAGAGTGCAGAGCCTGTAATTAGGAAGATTCAAGTGCTAATCCAACCTCAGACATTATGCTCTTTGACCCTGGGTATATCACTAGACCTCTGTTTCCCCTCAGTTTCTTTTTCTGTAAAGTCAGGATAACAATAGCACCGCTGTAATTGTGAGGATCAAATCAGGTGATAATTAAATAGTGCTTAGTATAGTTCCTGGAACATAGTCAGTTCTATATAACTGTTAGCAACTATTACTATACTATATTCCACAATAAATTCATAATGGATACTTGAGCTTAATATTAATTATTATAGGATAATTGCATTATTATTTTATATTACACACATATATCTACCAATTGATATTTTAAATTTAAAAAAATAATGATTTACATTTTTTTTCCAATTACATGTAAAGATTTTTTTTTTAGTTCCAAATTTTTCTCCCATAATCCCTTCCCTCCCCCTCCCAAAGCCAGCAAGCAATCTGATATAGGTTATACATTACAATCATGTTAAACATATTTATTTCCACATTAGTCATGTTGTAAGAGAAGAATCAGAACAAAAGAAAAAAAACAAGAATAAAGAAACAACAACAACAACAAAAAAAGCAACAAAAGTGCGAATAGTATGCTTCAATTTGCATTCATACCTTGTGGTTCTTTTTCTGAATGTGGAGATCATTTTCCACCATAAGTCTTTTGACATTGTCTTAGATCATTGTATTGCTGAGAAGAGTTAAGTCTATCACAGTTGATCATCACATAATGTTGTTGATACTATGTAAAATGTTCTCTTGGTTCTGCTCATTTCACTCAGCATCAATTTATGTAAGTCTTTCCAGGTTTTTCCGAAATCCATCTGCTTATTATTTCTTACAGCACAATAGTATTCCATTACATCGATATACCACAACATGTTTAACCATTCCCCAATTGATGGGCATCCACTCAATTTCCAATTTCTTGCCACCAGAAAAAGAGCAGCTATAAATATTTTTGTACATGTGGGTCCTTTTCCATTTTTTATGATCTCTTTGGAATATAGACCTAGTAGTGTTATTGCGAGGTCAAAGGGTATGCACAGTTTTATAACCTTTTGGGCATGGTTCCAAATTGCTCTCCAGAATGGTTAGATCAGTCCATAACTTCACCATCAGTGCATTAGTGTTCCAATTTTCCCACATCTTCTCCAACATTTATAATTTTCCCTTTTTGTCATATTAGCCAATTCTACCAATTGCTATGAAAGTGATTATTTGTGTGTGAACATATATGTATATAGACATCCATGTTTATTTACATATTCACTTATAAATCAATAGATACATATCTATATCTATATATCTATATACTTACCTATCTACTTTTTTATAATTTTTTTTGCAGGGAAATTGGGGTTAAGTGACTTTCCCAGGGTCACACAGCTAGTAAGTGTCAAGTGTCTGAGGCCAGATTTGAACTTGGGTACTCCTGAATCCAGGGCTGGTGCTTTATCCACTCTGCCACCTAGCTGTCCCGATAATTGTTTTTGAGGTCTCCTTATCTTCTCTAGGCTGGAAATGCAGAAGCCACTTATGATCCTAATCTCACTGCTAATAGCCATGGAAGCTTTGACCTGCTCTATTTTTGACATGTAATTATTTCCTTCTTCTTCCCCTGGTGGCCGCCAACTTCTGGGAATTTAGCATATTAGTGAAACTCTAATTCAGGCACTCAATTGACTTTAGCTATACCACAGCTCAGGATTCCTGAGCTTAAGTGATACATCAGCCTCAGCCTCTCCAGGAACCAATGTTAGTAGTTTTACCCACCCTGAATAAATAGATGTGTTCTTACCCAAAGGATGAGGTTATTACAAAAGATAAAATAGACAATTTTGATGAGAGGAAATTGAAAAGTTTCTACACAGACAAAATGAATGCAACTAGGATAAGAAGGGAAATAGCCAAATGGGGAAATACATATCTCAAATACATACATGCATATATACATACATACTTACATGTATCCAAAAGCCATTCTCCAATAGATAAGTGGACAAAGGATGGAAAGAAGCACCTGTTATAAAACCTTGGAAACTCTTAACAATCATATAAAAGAATTCTCCAAATCACTAATAATAAAAGAAAGAAAGCTAGATATAAAACAACAGCAGTGTAATGAATGTTATTTTATTTTGTCATGCAACTTATCTGCTTCCCAGAGATTCTTGGGCTATATTCAGACAAGGAACTTAAGGATCTGGGAGGGGCCTTGATTTCTCTCAGGTCATATAACTAATAAGTGGTAGTGCTGGGACTCAAACATAGATCTTCTGCCCAGAAGATCTTTTTCTACTATCTTTTTCATTATTGTAAACCTCTTCAGGGTAAGCACTATGTTTCTTTTTAGTTTTGGTGTCCCAGACATGAGCAGAAAGCCTTACATATGATAGGAATATAATGGTTTTAGAAATAAATTGAATTTATAGAGTTATCATGCACAAATGATAAGGGATGGGATTGGAGAAGTCTGTTTAAGGTATGAACATTCCTGCACATGCTTAACATAAACTTGAGAGGTAGCAACAGAGTTCATGTTTTGGGGAGATTAAGTAACTAGAGCCCAGGGTGTTCAAAGAATCTCTGGGTAGGGATGAAAAAGAAGACTATGATTCTGGTTTTCATCTTATTAGTGAAGAGGGATGAATTTTAGACCTGAACAGAATCCTAGAGAGTATCTAACCCACTCACTTAATTTACACAGGAAAAAATAAACAAAATAAAAACAAAAACAAAGGTGGCCCATAGAAAAAGGAAGTTACCCAAGATCAGATATTAAGTAAGAGATCCTACATCCAAATCTGGGTCCTCTCACTTCAGTATTTTTTTCCTTGGAAAATTAAAGCACTAGAATAATAGCAAATAATATCGTAACATTAATGTTAATATCCTAGCCTGTATGCTAACAAATTGTGTGATGCTTGGGGAAGTTTCTTCTACTCTCTGAGCTTAACTCTCTCATCTGTAAACTGGGGATGATGGCATTACACTACTGGCTTGACAGGATTGTTACAAAAATACTTTGAAAACCTTAAGATTCTATAGAAATTATATTTATTATTATTTTTTTTTATTGTCACTAAAAGAGTATAACTTCTATTGTGTTTACACCATGCCTATGATGTCCTGGGCAGGGCCTGTTCTTGGCCCAGAGGGTGGGGAGTATCTGGGTGGAATTGAATGATTCTGAGAGTCAGACTATGAGGTTGAACCTGCCATTGTTTGTAATGACATCTTTCTGGGATTGAATATATTCAACAGTGACTTGTTCTGAGCTTCCCCCAGGGTTTATAGACTTTGGCAAACTTTCCCCTCTCATTGAGCAGCGTCTTTGCAGATATTTAAGAGGCTTCCTGGCTTCTCATGACAGTTATAATTACCTTTCAGAAAGAAGAGGCCAACCCAGTTTTTTAGCTGTGTTTAAAATATGTCCTATTTTCCCATTCCTATTAGTTTATCCTTGACTCTGACTCTTTTCCCAGAACTAAGGGAAATAGACGTTGCCAGGGAGGCAGTTTGATATTAATACAAAGACAAGAAGAATGTCTAGATACATTACAGTGGAAAGAACTGGATTCCTACTTAAGAGACCTAGATTCAAACCCCATATTAGTCTTTTACAAGCTCACCGTGAGTAAATCCTCTCATTTTGTGTCTCAGTTTCCTTATACAAGTAAAGGACATAAATACAGAGACATAATACACAGAGTTGTCATGAGGAACAAATGAGGTAATAATTTTAATTCACTTAGTAATCATAAAGCAATAAATAAATATAAGCTATTATTAATAATCTGCTGTCCAACAATTGAATGAGCTGCCTGAGAAATAGACTTCTCTGTCATTGCAGTTGTTCAAGTAGAGACTGAATGACCTATTAGGGATTCTTGATTCCAATAGTAATTAGATTAGTTGACCTCTGATATATCTTTCAGCATTGAGGGACTAAGAATCAAAAGATATTCATATTATTATTAATGTGAAACAAATATATTAAGTCTAAAGATTCATGAGATTTTAAAGCATACTCTGGATCCAAGTTGCAGTCTCCCTCTCCTCGATTGATCATCCTTATTTCAGAATTTTCCTCATTAGAGAACTGGTCATCATTTCAAGTAAGCAATGAATGATTTGGAAGCTTCTTGGAGTGTAAAGACACTCTGCACTAAGGGTTTTGGGGTCAGGGGTCAAACTGCTCATGTTTGAATCTAATCTGATAGTAGCTTTGTGTAATCTTGAATGAACCACTTTTCATCTATGGGCTTCAATTTTCTCATCTATAAAACAAGGGGATTTGACTCGTTGATTTATAAAGTCACTTCCATGCTTGAACAAAGTGTCATACCTAAATGTAACAAATATTATTGCTTCATAAGATATGATTAAAAGAATGGGTCTGAGCAACTGGGGAATCTTTATATGGATGGGCATAGTGAATTGAGTAGAAAAAGATGAACAATTTATACAATAATGACAACATTGTAAAGTAAAACAACTTCAAAAACCTTAAGAACTCTTATCAATGACTCCAGAGAAGTAATACAAAATAAAAATGTTGCCCATCTCCTGACAGAAAGGTGATGAATTCCAGGTGAAAAATGACAATATATGGGTTTTTTTCCATAAAAGAATTTTATTATTTTCGAGTTACATGTAGAAATAGTTTGCAACATTTGTTTTTATAAGATTTCTAGTTTCAATTTTTTCTCCATCCCTCCCCTCCCGCTTCCCTCCCCAAGATAGCAAGCAATATGATATAGGTTATATATGTATTATCACATTAAACATATTTCTGCATTAGTCATGCTGTGCTAGGAGAAACAGAACAAAAAAGGAAAAAACTCAAAAAAGACTATATACTTTTGGACAAGTCCAAGGTAGGATTTTTTTTCTTTGAGTATTTTTCAATTGCATATTTTATTACAAGTGTTTTGGTTTCATATTTTGTAAATGGAAGGGGGTTGTAAGAGGAAAACTTGAGATAGCATTGCCACACACCACACAAAAAGAAAACAAATCATAAAAATTAGTAAAACTTTTTTAGTGCATAAAGAGAAGAGAAGGAAAGCCAGAAGAAAATACAGATAAGCAGGACTTCTTTTAAATTTACACATTGAGGTACATATATGTAATAGATACCACTGTACTGTAAGAAATGATCGACGTGATAAATATAGAGAACCTTTGAAATATCTACATGAAATGATGTAGAGGGAAGTAAGCAGAGCCCAGAAAACAGTACACAAGGACAACAATGTCAATGGAAATAACCATAAACAAATCAAAAGTAAATATTGCAACATTATAAAGAACAAGCATGATAAAAATGAAGAGATATAAGAGAACAAACACTTCTCTAATCAGGGATGATTTAATGGAGAAAGCAGACTTTGAATTAGTCTTTTTAATATAATAAACATTTTTATTTAAAGTTTTGGTTCTAATTTTTCTTTGAAGCAGAAGTTGTGGATGGGGAAGTGGCAGGAAGTGAAGTATAGATAAAAGTTAATCTCATAGGGGAGCTACTCTTCTGTATTAATTCTTTTTTTGTGGATGTGTATTAAGTCTTAGATCAAGTGTACCTTTTCCATACCTCCACACCCCAAGAAGCCCAGTGTTTACCTATACATAGTACACTAAAATATTTTTTTTGATTTGAGATGAAGTAAGGCAGTGAGAATGAAATAGATAATCCATTGTTTTCCATATTATAAGTTAGTGACCATTAATGCACAGATTTCATGGCACCTTAAATATTTTATTTCCTTTTCCCCTTTTACTCTGCTTTGGAGTCTATGATCAGTTATAAAAGGGCAGTGAGAGAAATACGTGAGAGCATAAAGTTAATGATAGAGTGGTCACATGAACAAGGCAGAGGTCTAGATATTTTCTCTGATCCTCATGTTCTCTCAAAACTCTCCAAAATAGGAATTGTATCCTAGGCACAAAACTATTTCAACAGTCTAGGTGTTTCATGGTGTAGGGCACTCAAGAACTCAAACAAAGTAAACACTCAATGAAGCAAAAGCAGATAAAACTAATCGCTACTCCAGACCTTGTTTACTTTATCATCCCCCCTCTGCTCCTTGAAGCAGAGCTATGTAAGATCATTCACCCTTGTAATCAAACTCCCTTTAACACCACCCCACATCCTCCCAGTGTGGCAGCGATTCAAGCAGGATAAATGTGTTCAGGCTGTGACAGCAGTGAGGAGTAGCAGTACTATGTGCCATAACAAAGGTTGAACAGAGAATGGAGGAACAGAAGGAACTGGAGTAAGATACATATGTGGGGTTGTGTGGCTTTAACACTAAGCCTGAGGGGAAAAAGGCCCAGTATACACCTGGATCCAGTTTTGTCTCCCTAGAAATTACTTGAGAAAGAGACCTATGTGGATCAACCATGAATTAAATACCTACCATGGGAGGAGGCTTAGACAGCTTTGAGATCTAGCCCTGGGGAACTTCTGTTAAAGGGGAAGGAGACAGAAGGTGAGCATTGGGAGAAAATTAGTGGGGGAAGACTGAAATCATCAAAGATCTGAGGTGGAAGAAAACTGAATAAAAGACCTTGAACAATCAGATAAATCAATGGTTAGGATACTAGTAATAGAAGAAAAATGGGCTACCAGGTTATGTATAGGAAAGGATTCAGTTCTCTATCAATAAACATTGCAAGACAAAGGGAAATGAATCAATGTTCCATAAGACTGAGGACTCTATGGATTTTAAAGAGAACATATAACCACAGGAGGATGTTCTCTAATAGTTTAAAAATAGAATATATGATCTGTAATTTGAAGAATAGAAAGACTTGAATTCATGGTGACAAACCTCAACATAGAAACAAAAGAGAAGAAAACTTACTTGGAATGCAAATACACAGAAACAAAGGACAATCTTGAAGAAGAGAAACAAAAAAACAATAACATAAAAACATTCTCTCCACATAGGCAAGACATATTAGTCTTGAAGATATGCTGTGTAGAGACAGTTTAAAGATGTTAGGGCTTCCAGAAGAAAATGACAATTCAAAACCCCTAAACATTATATTGCAACAAATAATATAAGAAAATATAATCTTCAGATAGACAAAAAAGCCTTATGCTACAAAAACACAACTGGCTAACAATTCTACTGATGAACAGCAATTTCTACACATGACCAGGAAGAAGAGCTTAAAATATAAAAGAAAGGACATTTGAATAACACAAGAATATTCTGTGCCCACTAGAAACCACAAGAGAGAATGAAAATGTGTTTTGAAGAGCAATGAAGCTTAAAATGCATCCCAAGGTGATCTACCCTGCAAATACCAGCCTAACAATAAATGAAAAAATATGGACATTCCAATAAAAAAGGAAACATTCCTAGAAAGCAAACCAAGCTAGGAGGAATCATTTGCTTTTCAAATATTCCATGTAATAGAAATCCAAAAAAGGTCAACAAATATAGCAACCAAGGACAACAATGAAACAATAGAGAGACCATTAGGAGGTGGCATTAAAAACAATTTGAACTTGTGGGCTATAAAATCCTCAAAAATTAACTTTATTTCTATATAACAACAAAACTTTAGAGACAATAATAGAAAATTAAATATCACTTCAAATAACTACAAGGTACCTAGAGTATCGGGGAATTAATATGCTAAAATATAGGAAATATTTGTACAAAGTGCCTAATAAAGAAATAAAGAGCATCTTAAAAAGCTGGAAGAATTTAGTGCTTATGACTGGGCAATGCCTATATAATAAAACAATGACAATACTACCAAAGTCAATTTATTGTATTAATGCTATACCAAATTAATAAAGGGATACTTTTTATTACTTGACAAAATAATAAAATTCATTTGGAATAATAAATATCAAGGAAAAAAGAAAATTAAGAGAAAAAATGAAAATAGGTACAGATAAAAGGGAACAGTACTTCCAGATCTCAAGTTATACTTTAAAGCAGCAGTCATCAAAACGAATTGGAATTTTTTTTCTTTTTTTGAATGGAATTTTATTTTCCAAAATATATGTAAAAAACAAATTTTAACATTCACTTTTTAAAACTTTGTGTTCCAACCTCTCTTCCTCCCTCTCCCCACTTCCCACCCACAAGAACTCAAGCAATTAAAAATAAGTTATACATGAGTAGTCATGGATAACATTCCCACATTAGCTAGGTTGTGAGAGAAAAAAAGTAAAAAAAAAAACACAAACAAACTTCAGATTAATTAATTGTCAATGAGGAAAAAAAATCAAAAAATGTGTTTCCATCTGTTCTGATACCATCAGACCATGACCAAAACAAGAGCTTAGACAACATCCTCCAAGAGATTGTGAAGGAAAATTGCCCTGATATTCTAAAAGCAGAAGCTAAAATAGAAATTTAAAGAATCCACTGATCACCTCCTGAAAGAGATCCCAAAAGGAAAACCTCCAGGAATTTTATAGCCAAATACCAGAATTGGAAATTTTAATAAGTAGAGAGGTAGATTAGTAGACCAGATGAGAAAAGGGAGAATAGAAACAAGTGGAATCAAATAGAATAGAAACAAATGGAATCAAATAACCAAGTGTTCAACAAAGCAGAAAACATAAATTACTTGGGAAAAGAGATACCTATTTCATTAAAAACAAACAAAAAATCTCCTCAAACAACCGTCTTACCACCCCCCCAAAACAAAACAAAACAAACAAAAAATACTAGAAAGCGATCTGTCAGAAAATAGGCTTAGACTAACAAATTACAATATATCTTAAATGCATATGACCTTAATTTTAAGACTCATATTTTTTTTAAAAAATAGAAAAGCAAATCACATACCTCTCACAACTATTCATAGGAGACGTATAAATTACAAAAGATAAACTAGATAACTGATTATATGGAACAGAAAAGCTTCTGCATAGATAAAATTAATATACCTAGGGCAAGAAAGTAGTCAAATTGGGAAAAAAAACCCTTTGTATCAAAACTTTCTAATGAGGATTTGGTATCCAATATGTATAAACAATCTCTCTCTCTCTCTCTCTCTCTCTCTCTCTCTCTCTCTCTCTATATATATATATATATGTGTGTGTGTGTGTGTGTGTACATGTGTATATGGGGTTATTTTATACATATACAGATATATAATTTTTTCTTCTTTTAATTTTTTTTATCTTTAAATAATACCGGTTGTTATGTTGGATGTTTGTACCAGGGAGGGAGGGATACTGTGAGAAACTAAGGTGATGTAAAGAAAACTCAATAAAACATTTTAAAACAAACAAAAAAGACATATAACCCTCACATACCCTTTCAGTGGAGTACAGGAAAAATTAATGTTATAGATATAGAACACTTTATATAAGAATTGCTTAAATTGTATATAACTTTTTTTCTTCCTCTTTAAAATTCTTTATTATAAAGGTTGACTGAGAAGAATTGCAAGGGAGCAACAGAATGGGACATGTGGTGATATAAAAGCAAAAGAGAACAATAGAAGTCTATTTTTAAAAAGAAAATAATTATTTTAAAATTTCAAGTTAATTGAGAAAGACTACATAATACTGTTATGTGTACAAACACTGTAATATAGTTGCTTATTTGTTGCTCTTCATTAAACAGGCTTAAATATTAGGTAAACTTCTCAGAAACCTTTTTAGATACATGACAGAGAATTTGCTTTTGTGTTCATTAATTATTTGGTGTTTAATTGACTTCTGTCTTTCTAGTTCCTTAAAAGGTACTTGTCATAATGTCAAAATTATGTTGTTCCTAACTTTGAAAATCATCATTCTGGAATGTATTTACTTAAAGAATTATCTGTAAAGCATTGATAAGGCAGTAAAACCTTTCAAAATATAAAAATGAGAATCAATAAAAATTCTATTAATCTGGTGGTTAACAAAATGTTAATGACAAACAGATGGTAGATACAGAGTGATTCTTTCCTTGAGTTAGGATCCTTTATTGATAACAAGTGGTTGTGACATTCCAATCTAAATGTAGATCTAAAAGAGATATAAAAGTTGGGGATTTTGTTTGTTTGTTTTTACTTTGATTTGACACTTATGGAAAAAAATCCATTATTGAGTATTAGGTAAATCGAGTTACTTTAGTTAATATAACAACCTGCCTTCAGGTCTGGAGATTTTAGAGCCATTATTATTGCCTACTAAGAAATCCTGACTATTGTTTAAGATATGTCATAGATTCCATGATAGAGATCAATTTGAAATCTTTTTCTAGTGTTTATTAAAGGCTACTAGGAAACTTTCCAATTCAATCTGTTGTCATCTTATTTTTATGGTGTTCAAATAGGACTGGTACCTCTGGTGGGAGAGTTTGTCCAGCTCTTTTCAGGGCTGCTCATCCACCTTTGGTATCCACCTGCCACCCAATTTTCACCTGTGACTTCAAAAAGCTGTAGCATGCACAGCAGTTGCATCCTGGTAAAACCAAGTTGGCAATTGGGTTAAACTAACTGAAGGTCATTGAAAGACTTCAAACCAGTCAGTGAGTTAGGGGAATGTCTACTTCAAGCATGTGAAGATTTTCCCTGGCTTAATGGGTGAATGAGAAGAACTTGTTCAAATGGTCATGAAGAAGGCACTGTGAAGAGACTTGAGCTTCGTCAGACTTTGAAGATGCCAAAGTCATCCACGGCAGCCCCAGTTGTTGCCAGCCTTCCTGACTTTTGTCTTAGAGCCACTAGATTTCAATTACTCTGGAAGCGAGAAGTAAAGCTGTTGCCTTTTTGTAATTCTGCATCACATAATTTCAATTCACACACAAGTCAAGACCTCATCTGTGACGTCATTGATCCTCTTCAAAAACAAAGGAAGAACAACCCACCACTTTGCTGAGGTGAGGGGCCAATAACTGGCACCCACTGTGCATATTTTTTAGACTTTTTCAATGCATTTTCAATTTTACTTATATTTTACCCTTCTTTTATGTTATTTGTTATATTGAATGGCTCTCTGACAAGGGGAGAGGGAGAGATACACAGAGAAACTATGGTGATACATAAAAGGGAAACACACCAAGAAAGCTTATTTTCAAATGTAAAAAAATGGCTACCTAACAGTGTAATAACAGGATAAAAAGAAACTTACCTGTTGAATATATCACATATATAAATGGAAAACAAAGTTGTATGAAACAAACTTTAGTTTCATGTATGTTACTTTTTTCTATTCTATTTTTTTACATGGCAATATTAATTTTACTTGTTAAGAAGAAAGGAGGTAAGAAGAGGAATAAATAGTGTTCTAGTCTATCCTTTTTGATGTAAAAATAAAGACCAATAAAAATTTATTTAGAGGGAACCTAGGTAGCCCAGTGGATTAAGCACTAGCCCTGGATTCAGGAGGACCCAAAGTCAAATCTGGTCTCAGACACTTAACATTTACTAGCCATGTGACCCTGGGAAAGTCACTTAACCCTTATTGCCCTGCAAAAAATTATTTAGAACAAAATGGCTAATAAGCTTTACGTTTTATAAAGAATTTTACATATTTTATCTCATTTGATCCTGTGAGGTAGGTGGGATCATTATCCTCATTTTAAAGATGGGGAAATTGAGGATGACAGAAGAGAAAGGACTTGCCCAAGGTCCTTTGGCCAATAAGTATCAATGGGGGTATTTGAATTGATATATTATGACTCTCTAGCCAGTATACTTTCCACTTTATTATGGTGACTCCAACATTATCCAAATGTTAATTATATCATAATTATTGACATTATTAATGATTACCAGTGTGTAAGCAAGAGAAAGTCATTTACTCTGTTAGATCCTGAGTTTCACCTTCTGTAAAATGGAGACTAAAACAGCACCTACCTTTTAGGATTATTGGAATATTCTAGTCTATCTTAACCATAAAGTCCATGGAGGGGAAATAAGGCTGGATAGAAAGATGCAGAGAGAAGTGAGATAATAAGCCTACTATGTGCCAGGCACTGTGCTAAGTGCTTTTAAAATATTATCTCATTTGATTCTCACTAAAACTCTGTCAGGTACATGCTTTCATCCCTATTTTGAGGGAACTGAGAGAGGTTTTATGACTTGCCCAGGGTCACACAGCCAGTAAGTGTTTAGGGCGATATTTGCACCCAGATCTTCCTGACTCCAGGCCCAACACTCTATCCACTGCGCTATCAGTTGACAAAGGACCGCTCTCTGTAGAGAGGCTTTAATGCCAGAATGAAGAGTTTATGCTTTCCCCAAAAATAGGCATTAGGGGGTCACTTAAAGTTTTGAATGGGAGGAGTGTTATGAACAGAGAAGTCAGTCCATTATGGTTATTGAATGGCACGTATGGGAAGAATAGGTTGTGGGGGAAGAGTCTAAAGGCAAGGACACTAGGTAGGAGAAAAAAAATAATCCTGGAATGAAGCAATAAGGACCTAATCTAAGGTTTTTGGTCAAGAGAATGGAAAGGAGGCAACATATTCAGAAGATTATGCAAAGAATAGATAGTACTTGGCAACTGGTTGTATGTGAGGGGTGTCACAGATGGTTCTGAGGTTTCCAGCATAGATAATGGAGAAAACAATCATACCAGAGACAGAACTAGAGAAGTAGAGAAATTAAGAAGATGAGATACCCCAGGAGAGATCTCTCTTAAAGACTGTGATGATAGGAAAGGAGGTTTTGATTTCTGAAAATAATCACAGCTGCCTTCCTGGCCCCATTGGGTCTAGTAATTGACACATCATGGTCGTATGGCCAAGAAATTTCTTTTGCTACTTTGAGAAAATTGGAGTAATGCAATCACAAAATCTCAGAACTAGAAAGTAACTCAAGGGCTTTTAGTGCAACTTTTCATTCATGATAGTAATTCCCTGCACCATAGTTCCGACTACTAATTATCCATCCTCTGATTGAGCACACTGAGTGAAGGAGACTTCACTACCTCATGAGGAAGCCACTTCCATGGTTAAACACCACTGATTGTTAGATGTGCCTCCTTTTGAGCTAAAATCTATCTCCCTTTAATTCCCACCCATTGCTCCTGGTCCTGTCCTTTGGAGATAAACAGAAGAAGATTATTCCCCTTTCCTCCTGACAGCCCTTCATATGCTTGAAGACTGTACATACTAAAATAGTGATTATGACATGTGAGATAAATTCTTCTGAAGGGAGGTGGTGGGAAGAGGGATGGGAGAAACCTAAGGTAGGGCCACTATTAGGCTTAGTTGTGGAAGACTAAATATAAACTTAATGGAACTTGGGAAGACTGAGGAACTGAAGGTTAAGAGTAGGGTTTTCAGTAGAGAAATAGACAGTGAACCAGGGATTGAACTTAGTGGGAAAGAGTGATTGTGGCTTGAAGGTGTCTTGATGAAAACAAAAAAGCTCTGGGCAGGATGAAATGAACTTAAAAGGAAGTGAGGTGATTATTGAGTGGTAGTGGTAGAGAAAGCAAGGAAGGAAGGAAGGAAGGAAGGAAGGAAGGAAGGAAGGAAGGAAGGAAGGAAGGAAGGAAGGAAGGAAGGAAGGAGGGAAGGAAGGAGGGAAGGAAGGAGGAAAGGAAGGAAGGAGGGAAGGAAAAAGAGGGAGGGGGCAAAAAGAAAGGAAGGGAGGAAAGGAGAAAGGAGAGAAAGAAGGAAAGGAGGAAAAGAGGGAGAGAGGAAAGAAAGAAGGAAGGAAAGAAGAAAAAGGAAAGGAGGAAGGAAAGATAGAAGGAAGGGAGAAAGGAAAGGAGGAAGGAAGGAAAAAAGGAAGGAGAGGGGAGAGAGAGAGGGAGGGAGGGTGCAAGCATATATTAAGTACCTACAACATGCCAGGCACTAGGCTAAGTATTTTACAAATATTATTTCTTTTGATCTTCACAACAACTATGGGAGTGAAAAGCTATCATTATCCTTAATTTATAGTTTAGAAAACCAAAGATAACAGGGCTTACATGACTTGTCCAGGGTTATACAGCTAGTAAATGCCCCAAGGTTGGATATGAACACATATCTTTATGACTCCAAATTCAGTTTCTATCCACTGTGCCACCTAGCTTCCATAGAGAGAGGGTCTGAAAGTGACAATGGGGACCAAGCAGTTAGCAACTTCCTCACCTGGCATGTCAGAGGGCATAAGAGGAGGAGCCACCTTTGGAGAAGATGCCAAAAGTTTCTTCAAGAGGAAATTAAGTTTCAGTGTGTACCTAAATTGATGAAAAAGATTGTAGTTTTAGTGTTGGAAAGGAATTTAGAAGCTACCTAGTTCAAACACTTCCTTTTATGTTGAGGAAACTGAATTCCAGAAAAGTGTAAAGTGATTTGCCCAAGGTCACATAACTAGTAAGTGGCAGGGCTGGACTACATCAAATAAGCTTCTTCCCACACAGCATTTAGAGAGGGATTCTAGAGGGTACACGGGAAGTAGAAGGTCAAGGAGAAAGACAAAGGAGCTCTAGGGTTGAGTTTACTATGGGAATGGGATAAGGAAAGGGGAGAAAACAGCCTGTGTGTACTGCCTTCTTCCGGGTGATCCCATGCACCCCTATGGTAGGGATTTCCAGGTCTGAAATGGGGCCAAATGATCAAATTGAGGATGAAACCAGGGTTGGGGGCAGCAGATACTGTAAGTAGAGATGAGAAGAATATATAAACCTGCAAAGGTTACCTACTATAATTGCTTTATTTTACCAAAGAGAAAACTGAAGCCCAGAGAGAATGTGACTTGCCCAGGTCACATAGTTCATAAATGTCTGAGGCAGGTTTTGAACCCCACTCTTCCTGACTCCATGTTCAGTGTTCCATCCACAATATATCTCTCTGGGTCAGGTGCTAAATACTAGTTCTAGTTCTGCTAAAGATTTCCAGTTCTTTCAACTGATTCTTATGTGACATGATCTCCAGACCCAGGTCACATTCTTCTAATATCTTGTTTCCCCACATAAATCTTCCAGGCTTTTCACTATATGTGTTTATATATCCATAAGTTTTGATCAATGCCCAAGAGAACCAATAACATTAGACACAGCACACCTGAAGTCCTTCATTTACCATCCATTTGTTTCATTTATTTATTTATTTATTTATTCATTAATTTATTCATCCATCCATCCATTCATTCATTTATTCATTCATTCATCCATTTATTTATTGTTTGATTATTTATTTGTGGGGGCAATGAGGGCTAAGTGACTTGCCCGGGGTCACACAGCTAGTAAGTGTCAAGTGTCAAGATTTGAATTCAGGTCCTCCTGAATCCAGGGCTGGTGCTTTATCCACTGCACCACCTACATGCCCCACCTGAATTTCTTTATGATTGTAGACAAAGCTCCCCAATGTCTAGAGATTCAATGTACCATTTCTTTTTCAAAAATTCCCATATAACTTTTTCTTTTAAACTTTTTACTTTTGTTTTAAAGGTTTACTTTAAATTTTTTGTTTTTAAAGGTTTTTTTTGTTTTAAAGTTTTAAATATTTGTTTTAAGCTTTAATGCCCAACCACAAACACACCCATATACTTAGGTTGACAGAAAGAGGATTACATGAAATTTTTAATCTACTGTGTGGAACTTTTAAAAAAGTATACGGGGGGGGGCATCTAGGCAGCACAGTGGATAGAGCACTGGCCCTGGATTCAGGAGGACCTGAGTTCAAATCTGGCCTCAGACACTTAACACTTACTAGCTGTGTGACCCTGGGCAAGTCACTTAACCCCAATTGCCCAGCAAAAAAAAAAAAAAAAAAAGCATACAGCAAATTTAAAATAGCAGTATCACAACTGCCCTTCTTATCTTTTTTTCCCTTCCACTTTTTCTTCTTTATTTTTTTTGGTTTGTTTTTGGTGAGGCAATTGGGGTTAAGTGACTTGCCCAGGGTCACACAGCTAGTAAGTGTTAAGTGTCTGAGGTCAGATTTGAACTCAGGTCCTCCTGACTCCAGGGCCAGTGCTCTATCCACTGCACCATCTAGCTGCCCCTGCGCCATCTAGCTGCCCCCACTTTTTCTTCTACTGTGCAATGTAAAGGGAAAAAAAAGTTTCATTAATATACTTTGTTTCCTTTCTTCCTTGCATGGAATGGATGAGGTGAATTTTTATTCATTCACCAAGCATAGAGTTGGGAGAAATGGAGTAGCAGCAGAACACAAGGCAATGATGTCCACTTGGGGCTTCCCCTCACTCCCAATTGCTAACTTAGGCTTCATCCTAAACCATGCCAGACTGGTGGGCATTTGTTCCCTGTCTGCTTCTGGGGAGCCCCACAGCATAAATGGGAATAGGAGTTCCAGGCTGGACTCCTTGTTGTGTTTCTGGTTGGGGTAAAACTTCTACCTCTCCATATGTCCGATGGACTCTTAAAGTTATTAGCTGCCTTTGGGGAACAATGGGTCACAAATCTCTAAAATAGTGTGACAATAGATTTAACACGCTAGCTTCAAAATTGGTGAAGAGAATGACCCAAAGTTGCGAAAACATAAATTATCAGAATTGGAAGGGACCTAGACTTCTCTGCTGTATTTAAAACTAATAAGGCCCAAGAGAAGTAATAACTAGTGCAAGATCACAGATACCACTTATATTCTTCTGCTTTTCACTCCCTTTCCTACTGCTTCCCCTCCCACTTGCTCTCATGCACCCTTTCCTTTTCCCTTTCCTATTCCTGTCTTGTTGTCCTTTCAGTTTTATGCTCTTTCTTGAGCATCTTCCTCAGCCGTCCCCCTAAACCTCACCAATTTAGTCCCGTCTCTTCCTGTCCCCCCGTTGCCTTCTTCCTTTTCCCAGCATTATCTGTCCAGGTCAGTCTTCTCTCCCCTATTAAAGAATGTTGGATTTAGAGTCCTAGAACCAAAGTTATCGAAACTCCCAATAAGACCTGCGTCAGGCAGGCACTGTGCTAAGTCCTAAAGTTAAGAAGTCCCTGACTTCAAATGACTAGATGGAAACATCCAGAAGGAAACAACAGATACATAGAAAAGTCAACACAAAAATATATGCAAAACAAATATGAAATGATGCTTTTATTTTGGGAGAGGGAACTGAGTAGGAGAAGAGCTAACAATTTCAAGAATAAAGAAAGGCTTCTTGTAGGGGGTGACTCAGACTGAGGTCTTGAATGGAGGTAGGGGTTAAAAGAGGTAGAGGTGAAGAGGGAGAGGATTCTAGGCATAAGGAGCAGCCTGTGCAAAGAAACAGCCAGGAAATGGAATAACAACTCAGGCAGTTTGATTGGAGCATAGTGTGCATGAGGAAGAGGAGGAGTGTGAAAAAGGCTGCTGGCAACTTGTGAAGGATGCTAAACCTCAGAGAAGAGTATGTACTTCATCTGAGAGGCAATAGTAAGCCATCAAAGTCTCTTGAACTGGGGAGTGACATGATCTGGCCACTATCTTAAAAATATCCATTTGACAGCTAAGCCCAGGCTAGATTGGAGGCAGAGGAACGTAGATGCAGGAACACCATGCAGTAGATCAGGTGAGAAGTAATAAGAGTCTGCATTATAGTGCAATGTGAATGGAAAGTAAAAGGTGCCTTAGTTAGATATGAAAATCCCTGACTTTGAAGTCAGAGTGCCTGGTTCGGAAACCTGACTCTGCTATTCTCACTCTGTGATTTTTTGCATCAGTCACTTAAAACTTTCTGGGCCTTCCTTTCCCCATCTCTACAATAAGCGAGTTGTAGTTTATTTTGAAGAGCCTTCACAGTTCCAATGGTCTATGTTGTATGAGAGAAGAGAAGAGAAAGAACACTGGATGGGGAACTGTTTTCTTGGGCCCATCACTTAACATCTCTTGGCCTCTAGATTCTATGGCTTACTTGGATTTTTAGGTTAATTTTGAAGGAAATGCTATGTAAAAATCAAAGTTCTGTGGAAGCGTAAATTGCCAAGGACTGCTAGTCTTTTGAAGGTGTAATGATTGGAATGACGCCACCTGCTGGAGACTTACTGTAGGAAAGCTCCACCATGAAGAGAAGGCATCTGAGGGCAAGCCTCACGGCTTTTCTTTGGCATCAGCAAATGAAGTTTGCCTGTGGGATGAAGAGGGGGTGAAGTTGGTTCTCTCTTTTGTCAGGACTCTGGTGGAGAGTAAAGCTAGAAATGTGCTCTCCCTTTAATAGATAGATGAATCTAGGTCTTTTTCACTCTCTTCACCAAATTCATATTCTCTTTAATAAATGCTTAAAAGTCTAAACTCTTGCTAAAGCTTATAATTTATTGGCGACCACTCATTAGTTCTTTTAGACAGACTAGCTAGAATTTTAGCTCCTTACAAAGGACAACACCCATGAGTTGTGGTGTGTTTGTTAAAATGAGGCTCATTACCTCTCATTTCAAAATTATCCTGGATGCTTAATTGGAAATACATTTTATAGGGTTCTTACATACCCCACTCTGATTTCCTCTTTCTTTTCATATTTACAGAGCTGTTGCTAGACTAGATCTTTTTTCTCTCCCAAATGTACCTTGATTGTTTATTATTATTATAAAAGTTCATAGAAAGTGATGCTATGTGTCTCTTTGATCTGCCAGCCTTCATAGGATTCCTGCAACCCAAAGAAGGCCCTGTTCCTTGATAGAAAAACAAAGAGGGTAGGAGAGGGGGCCATCTCAAGGATTCACCCTTGGAAGTGCCTGAGAATGACTTAATAAATGAGTAGAGAGACAACATCATCTCCATTTTTGGATAAATTATGGAATGATATATAGATCATGAATCAGGGAATAGGATCTGAGTGGGACCTTAGATAGCATCATGAAATCCTGAACATAAACTTTGGTTTAATTCTTGCCCCAGATACTTACTGGCTGTGTCACTTATCCCTTATAAGCCTCAGTTTCCTTCTCTATAAAATGGGGATAATTATAGCACCTACTACATGGGATTGTTGTGGGCTCAGATGAAATCATTTGTGTAAGATACTTTGCATACTTCAAAGTGCTGTATACATGTGAGCTATTGTTATTATCTCTTAATCTCTTCATTTTGTTAGGTGAGATGTTGAAGCCTAGAGTGGTAAAGTAGCTTTCTTAACTTCACCTAGTTAGTATTATGATCCTAGGTCTTCTGGCTCAAAATCTAGGGTTCCTTTCATGATATTCATGCTGCCTGGATTTCAGCACAGTCCAGAGCCTCATTAATTACTCAGATGTGACTTAGAAATTGTTCGTCTGTCTTCTCCTTATCCAAGGGGAGAGAATATCTTGTCTGACCACAAAGAGAGAGGAGTTCATTGGTTTGGCTTAATTGGAACCTGCTGAACAAAACAGTGACCAACTCTCATGAGCATAGATAGACTGAGCCTTGTATTGCTTGGGTTGCTGAATTCTTCTGGTTTACCTTTGGCACCAAAGTCAATTTCCTTCTTTTTAGCCCTGATTTCTTTTTTTTTTTTTTTTGGTAGGGTTAACCGACTTGCCCAGGGTCACACCGCTAGCAAGTGTCAAGTGTCCGAGGACGGATTTGAACTCAGGTCCTTCTGAATCCAGGGCCAGTGCTTTATCCACTGTACCACCTAGTTGACCCTTAGCCCTGATTTTGAAAGGTTACAGATCTGTGGAATTTAAAAGGACTTTAGCAGTCATCTAGGCTAACTCCTACCTAGAAACAAATACTCATACAGAATACCTAACAAATAGTTAGTCAAGTTCTCCTTGAAGATCTCCAATGATGGGAAACATACCACCTTTCAACTAGCCCACTCCACTTTTCTTTAGCTCCAAATGTTAGAAAGTATTTCCTGGGTTCATCTTTTTCAGGGTTTTGAATTTCATAAGATCATAAATTTAGAGCTGTAAGTGACCTTAGAAGCTAGCTAGTCTAATCCCTTCATTTTACATACAGGGAAACTGAGGCAAAGAGTGCAAAGTGACTCTTTTGCCAGGGTTACACAGCTGGTAAGTGTTTCAGGTAGGATTTTAACTCAAGCTTTCTTAAGTTCAAGTCCAATACTCTTACGACTATTCCTTCTTGCTGCCTCTTGCTACCAGTAAGTCACTTAGTTAATAAACATTTATTAAGTGACATATTACATGAACAACAGTAGGATTTGGAGATACAGGCACAAAGATGAAATCTTCCCTACCCTCAAGGAGATTACATTCTGTCAGAGAAAGCAACATATATTCCTATAAAGGATATGGATATGGATTGGATATGCCAGTGGCCTTCCTAAAACTGTGGGGTCATAACTGTGCACAATATTCCAGCTGCAAATAGCCACAACTTCTGGATGGCATCTCAGATGCTGGGTCCATTCATGTCATAAACACTTGCTAGAGGAAAGCCATCACTCTTCTTTGCATTTGAAAAGATATTAACTAAAGAAAGACAAAGCTCCTTCCCTCAACCAACTTACAATGTTGGGAATGGGGTAGAAAATATACTAGATGAATATAATACCAACCAAATATGATAAGCAAATAAGAGGATTTGAAAATGTTATGATATCATATGAGAAAAAAGTCATTCTCAATTCAGCAAAGTAGTAGAAGACTTAATGATGGAAATGATATTTGAGATAGACCTTGAAAGATGGGAAGAATTCTGTTAGGTCATAAGTATTGCTGAGGAAGACCAGATATCCAGGTGTGAGGAGCAGGGTAAGTTAAGATAGAGAGATAAGAATGTGTGGTGGCATGTTTGGAGGATAGTGAGTACCTCGTTGATTTTGGACTATGACTGCACTATGTGAAAGGGAGTAAAGTGTGTTTAAGTCAAAGAGGTAGGTGTTGGCCAGACCAGGGCTAGCTTTGAATTTCAGACTGAGGAGTCTATAATTATCCTACAGGCAATGTTTTGTTTAAACATCAGCACAGACTAGAGTAAGGGACAGGGTGGGGGAAGAGGGTCAGATGGGATGATGGTGGGTGGGCTATAAGATTCAATTATTAATTCATTTAACAATTATTTATTAAATTTAGCAAGGTGTCTGGATTATAGCAAACACTTATTTTTTCCATTCCTTCATTTGTTCCTTCACTTATTTTTTTTCATGACCCCATTTGTATTTAGCACTGAAAAGAAGGTAAATATTATTAAGAAGACAGAGTCCTGTGCTCAGGGATTATATCAAGTAAGAGAGTTTAGGAATAAGAAAAGGTACTGAGGGGGGCAGCTAGGTGGTGCAGTGGATAAAGCACCAGCCTTGGATTCAGGAGGACCTGAGTTCAAATCCAGAATCAGGCACTTAACACTTACTAGCTGTGTGACCCTCATTGCCCCACAAAACAACAACAACAACAACAAAAACCCAAACAAACAAACAAAAAACCAGAAAAGATACTGAAATTTCTGATGAGGAAACTCCTTTTACCAATGTAAATGAGTATGTTCTCTAAAATTTATAATTTAAGTGGTTCACCTGGGTTCCTGAGAAGTTAAGTGACTTGCCCAAGATGACATAACTAAGTATATACAGGAATGGGACTGGAATTCAAGGTGCTGGACTTAGAGTTGGAAAGGAGAGAATTTGAATCCTTCCCTAGACACTTACAAACTGTGTAATTTTGGCTAAATCACTTAATCATTCTTTTCTCAGTTTCCTCATCTGTAAAATGGAGATGATAATGATAGTACCTACTTATTATAGGTTTTTTGGAGACAATATGCACAATGTATGTTTAAGCATTTTGGAAACCTTGAAGAGATCTAGGAATATTAGCTGTTATTTTAAAAATTATTTCTGGTTTCTAGGTCATCTATCTATCCACTATTCTAAGCAACCTCTAGAAGAAATATATATATATATATATTATATACATATATAGTATATATATATTTCTTCTAGAGGTTGCTTAGAATAGTGGGTATATATATACATGCACACATACATACATATATATACACATACATATATAAACAAAATATAGATACATAAAACTAATTGGAATATAAATATCTAAAAGGGAAATAACAAAATGTGTTATGAGATCAGATGGGAAGATCACTTCTAACTAGGGAAGTCAGGAAAAGCTTTGAGGGAGAGTAAGAATCTGAATTGATTTAAAGAAAGTGTTAGATAGCAAAAGATAAAAATATAAAAGAATGACATGACTCACATTTAGATCTTATTAATAAAAAGATTTCAACTTCAGAAAATAAAAACTACTAATAATCCATACTATTTAATTTTTATACTATTTAATTTTTTTTTGTTTGTTTTTTGTTTTTTGTTTTCTTGCAGGCAATGGCCTGTGACTTGCCCAGGGTCACACAGCTAGTAAGTGTCAAGTGTCTGAGGCCAGATTTGAACTCAGGTACTCCTGAATCCAGGGCCAGTGTTTAACCACTGCGCCATCTAGCTGCCCCTATACTATTTAATTTTTTGCTCAAAACAACTCTGCGAATTAGATGTTAGTAGCAGAAATAATATTAGACCCATTTTACAGAGTAAGACATTGAGGCACAGAGTAGTGAGTAACTTGCCCAGATTTACACAACTAATAATCTATAGTCTGGATTTGGTATTAGGTGTTCGAGGACAGTGTAGTGCAAAGAATCTTACTCTGCCCCCCACACCTTTAATATCCTATCCCATTCTGTACCCCATAACAATATTGACTAATTGAAATGTTGCCTATTTTTCAAGTTTCCTTTAACTAGCACCTAAGGACTTAGATTTAATGAACATTGCTCAAATTCCACTGCTTAAAATTTTAATCACTTGGGTAATTCATGAAAGTAAATTTTCTTCTTTGAGATTCAGTTTCTCATACGTAAAATGAAGACTAGATCATCTTTAAGGTCCTTTACTACTCTAAAACATAGGATCCTATGATACTTTGACCCCCAAATCCATTGTTCTTTCCATTATACTACCATCTCCCACCATCTAATCCCACCCCCTGACTGTATCTAGCTAATGAATTAGAAGAGCATCTTGTCATTGTTTGATGCTTATTCCACTGGACTCCTTAGTGACATTTAAATAACTGCGAGGAATAAAAAAAGAATTACTGCCCCTTTCCCACCACTTTTAGGAGGATTAAGACCCTTCCAAAGTTTAAGTCACATTCAACAATTGCTTCATCAAGCCCCATCATTCCTTTAGAGTGAGTTACTAGGACCAATGTTAATAGGTCTCAGCTGGAAAGCTCCATACAGAGATCAGCCAGAATTTCCCCAGTGATTCACCTTCTGCAGTGACTCACCTGCTTGAAGGCAGTGGAAATCTGGAGAAAGGGACTGGTTGGTCAGAAAAATGGAGATTACCTGTCCCTTGAAGGCTGTATCCTCTTAATGAATGAGATCTAAGGTGCGACTCTTATAATTGGTCTAATTTCTCACAATGATGTGGAGCATAAAACATTCCTTTAAGTTCATGACATGCCCCAATAAATATCTTCCCTTTTTAGGGTTGGAGGTGACTTTAGAATTTGATTTTATAAACAAGGTGGGGATTCCCACTCCCAATACTATGTCTATATATACGTGTGCTATGTGGAACACTTCTTCACTATCGCAGGTTTAACTAGAACAGCCTCTCTTGGCCACCATGAAAGCAACAGCTGCCTTTGTACTTCTTTCTCTGGCCCTTTTATGCTTCTTCTCAGGTGAGTTACTATGATTGTTGGGTTTATTAGTAGTTTGTTAGTATTCCACTTATTTGGCAACTACACTTTTCTGGTCAGGGCGGGGCCTGATAATGGACAGATCTTTAAAGGAATCAGCACTTTCCAAAATGGTAGAGGGACTGGCTCTGCATAAGTTCATTTTGAAGGACAGGATGTGAGGAGATGTAGCTAGACAGACAATTCACATGTGAAGTTCCTGAGGTGGGGGTGTGGGAAGGTCTTAATAGACCAGAATTGTCTGCTATTGTCAATAGTGTGACATGGCAGTCAAATTAACTAATGAAATCTTAAGCTACAGTAATAGAAGCCTAGAGGTGAGAATTAGGGAAGCTAAATTTCCACTGTCTTCCATGTTAGTCAGACCTCACTTAGAAAACTGTCAGTTTCTAGGCCAAAATTTCTAGGGCACAGGAAGGTTTCTTCCTTGGCACAGAGATGGCAGATGCATTGGATTAGGGAATGATGTGATCATTGAAATATTTACTTTTCAGTCAAGTCACTTTTGGGATCCACCTTCTACCCATCATTCCTAGTTCTAAACTCTGGGGGCAAGACAAACAAGCTTAATCTCTCATCTACATGGTAATACTTTAAAAAAAGAGCTGGCAAGGCAATGAAAGTATGCCCTACAGTCTTCCCTCTTCCAGGTTCAACACTCTAATTTCCTCACATAGAGCAGATTTTATTCAAGTTAGCATCCTGGACACATTCCTCTGTACCTACTCTAATTTGTCAATGCTTTCCTTGGGCACAGGAATGGAAGATTTACTGGGTTAGGGAATGAGTCTATGTCTACATATGGTTAGCCAAAACAGTCTTGGGGACCATCTTAATAATCAATATTTTTATATCTGATCAAAATATTGCTATGTCAGTATTACCCCACACTCTGTATTGACTGTTCCAATTGGGTAGCTTTTGTCATATGAAAAAAGATTGTCTTGCTCCACAAAGCTAGTAAAGAGATTGAATAATTTGGTTATTCACTCTTCCTGACCTACTTCCCCCTACCATGGAGTAGTAGAAAGAGTCTTAGGTTGAGAGTCATCACTCTGCATTCAGATCTCAACTCTGCCACTAATTTGATGCATGACCTTGGGTAAAGTTCTTAGGAAGTAAAAGGAATGATTCAATGGTTGTGATAGATGAACTCCAGGTACCTTCTAGCTCTTTTATCCTGTACTTCATGTTCTAAGAAGTCTTGACATTCTCTGAAGAAAGATATGTGCCATCTCATTGGATTTAAAGACTATTTAACCCTCCTCTTGTGCTCCTAAAAATTTCATCTCTTCCTGGACCCTGAGCCTGGAGCAAATAGGGGCATACATTTTAAAGAGGAAGAACTTGAAGCCCAGATAGGGAGAATATCTTTCCCAAAGTCATACAAAGAGTCAGTGTCAAAGTCAGGGCTGGAACCTAGGTTTTCTCACCTGCTTTAAACACGACCATACCACTTGTCAGTCAGTTCCTGACCATGGCCATTTCCTTTTCTAGTTTCAGAATGATTTCATCCTTAGTAGCCTTGGGGGTAAATACTAGTGAAATGTCTTAAAACTGATTACTCTGATATTGTCATTACTACTGTCCTCTTTCTTTGATAAGTCAATAATCTCTCTAGATACCAAACTTTTCCTTCACTGAAGCTTTGGGAATTTCATTGTATAGGTTTTGTGCTTTTGTTTTTCCAGATGTCAGCAGTCAAGGAGGAGGGAAGGTCAGTATGTGTTACTTCTCCCTTTTTCCAGATCAAGCAATTCACCTCTATGCAAATGTGAGAATCTGGCTTGGGGTTGAACACAAAAAATATGAGACCGAACCCATGAGTATGTGAGCCTTATCAATACAGATGGGATTCCTAGACCATTGAATCTAAACTGGTAGAGATATGAAGGGGTCCAACTTACCCTAACTGTCTGGTGGATACATCCAACAAAACTCTAGGATCATAGTTTTTAGAACTCAAAGGTATCTTTAAAATCAGCTAGTTCAACACCCCCACTATGAAGATAAGGAAACTATCATATTAGGTCATGTGTGGTAGAGTAAGGATTTGAACCAAAGTCTTCTGACTCCAGATGCAGTGTTCTCTCCCCTGCACCAGACCACATTTTGGCTTCAACTATGTAAAGTGTAACATATTATTTTACTATGAGCAAGTCACTTAGAGAACATCAGAGCAGGAATGGATTTTGGGACACATCTAGTCCTATTTATACCAGAATATCTTCTATGACATCTCTAAGTAAGGCCCAAACAGGTATGGATCCAACCTCTACTTGAAGATGTCCAATGATAAAGAGCTCACTACCTCTTTTGGCAGCCCACCTTTCTTTGGGACAATTCTAATTGTTAATTAGTTCTTAGATTAAATTGAAATTCAACTCTTTGTAAAATTTCCCCATTATACCTGGTTTTGTCCTCTGGAACCAAGCAAAATAAATCTAAAAAAACATGATAGTCCTTCAAATGTTTTAAGAAATTGATTTTTCCCCTAAGTCTTCTTTCCTTCAGGCTAATCATTCTCAGCTCCTTTGACAAATTCTGGGAGGACATGATTTCTGATCCACTGACTTTCCTAGCTGCCTTCATTTATAAATGTTGAAGTTTATGAACATCCTTTTTCAACTGTCACACTTGCAACCTGACATAGTATTTATGATATGGCCTAACTAGGGCAGAGGAAAACAGAATGATCGTATCCCTTGTTCTCAAAACTGTACTTCACTCTAGGCTTCAGTTTATTCCTCTAAAAGCATTTCTAAGATCTCTTCCAGCTCTTAAGATACAATGTTTTCTGATTTTGCACATTTGTATAGGCATAAATTAACAATGATAACAATGATAATGATGATAATGATAATTATGATTATAACAACAATAAAAATAAATAGTAAAAACTAGCATTTATAGCACACTTTAAGGTCTGAAAAAGATTTTATAGATATAATTTTATCTTTTTTTTTCTCAGAACAACCCTGGAATGTTATCATTCCCATTTTATAAATAAGGAGACTGAGGTAGACAAAGGCTAAATACAGCTAGTGAATATCTGAAGCTGGATTTGAATGGAGGTGCTCCTGACTCTAGGTGCAATAAACTTCCTCACTGTGCCACCTAGCTTCCTCAATAGAGGTCTAGATACAGGTCTATGCAATGATAGTAACTCACAGCACGGACACCACATGTGCATCAGACATTCTCCTTGATTTCTCTTATGCGACTGGTAAATCCATGTTGTAGCAGAACACAGCTGGGCAGGGTAGAATGTTGTAATGTCAAAAGACCTTACTGAAAAAGTCAAGAGGTCTGGTTGTAGCCTCTATTAATCATAAATTTACTATATGATTTTGAACAAATTGCTTCTCTTTGGGCCCAAGTTTCTTCCCCTTTAAAGTTATTGGATCAGACTCAGCATATTCCAAGGCTTTATTCCAGGTCTAAGAGTCTCTCATTTGAATATGAATGATGGATTGAGGTATACCCTGTTAGGATGAGCTTCACACTACCTATACCTGCAAGGCAGATGACAAAATCTCCCTTTTAGAACACATCAAAGCCATCTTTGTCCCCTCAAGGTCAGTTCCTGAGTAGTCTGTTTTCCCTGAAATGTGTTGGAGAGAAGGTGAAAACATCCACTTTAACTTCTTTGCTCTTGATTGCTCAAGTAAAAGAAAAAAAATCTCCCAGAATTAAATGTTTTCTACCCTATTCCTACATTAACTTTGGGTGTCATGGAAAGAGTACTGGGTTTGCAGTCAGAAGAAACCTAGTTTCAAATCCTGACTCAACTATTTAGGATCTGGAGTTGAAAGGGACCTTAGGTATCATTTGGTCAGGCTTCTTCCTTTTGTTAAGTCTCAAAGAGATAAAGTATTATAAGGTCATGGAAACAATAAAATCTTAAGACTAGAAAGGACCTTACTGGTAAATTGGTTCACTTTTAACCTGCAATATATAAAATGGTTATGTTGTGATTGAGGGCTAGAGTTAGGACTAGAAGCCAGGTTCAACTGACTCCCAGCAGGATGTGATCTCTTTTTGTCTTTCTGTTTGTCTCTTTTTGTCTCTCTCCTTTCTTTCTCCCCCCTCTCTCTGTCTCTCTGTATCTGTTTCTAATTTTTGTGTTTGTCTTTTCCTCTATCTGTCTTCCTTCTTCTCTCCCTCTTTCCATACTCATAGTCCTGTCTTCCCTTCCTAGAACACCAGCTGATTGAGAGCAGGGACTATTTTTTTGAACAAATTTCCAGTGCCCAGCACAGTTCCTTATGCATATTAGATGCTTAATAAATATTTGTTGAATTTAATTAAATCAAGCCCAGGTCCTTCCTCTGAGTCTTGGCTTAATACTATTTCTCCTACACAATACTTCATGTATAATCTTGGACAAATCACTGCACATCTTTGGCCCCAGTTTCTGCCTTTGTCAAATGAGAGTGTTTGGACTAGAAAATTGGCTAGGTCCCTTTCAGTTTTCAGTTCTTTGATCTTAAAATCCTTAATGCATGATTCTAAACTTTGGGGAAAGAAAGTTATATTGAAATGTCTGAATAACTAATTTAAGTAGATGTATTTTAATTGCTTTTAAATTATTAGAGTATGAAAGTGTACTCAAGAGATAGTTTAACAAATAGATCAGAATGGACTGTGATTAACCGTTCAATTATCTATATATGGATCAATGTTTCAAAATACATAAAACTATCATTTTGTTCTCCCAAGTAGATTTAGGCTGGCCAATACTTCAAAGATTTCTTCTTGTTTTGAGAATCTATTTTTAATCTCTTTGGATTTGCCTCCTAGAATAAGGGAGCTGCGAAGGACACCAGGTATCTTCTTGACTTTTCACAGAGGAGAAAGCTGAGGCCCAGAAAGGTTAAGGTCACTTAGGTAGTAAAGTAGAAGCCCAATGTTCATTGACTCCAAAACCCTCTTTCTACTACTTCGTGCTGATATTAGGGACAGGGCTAGTATGCCTTTTAGGATATAGATAGACCTTGGTTATCATCAATTTAGAACTATAAGGAGTCTTCTACTCCAATCCATTCATTTTATAGTGGAGGAAACAGAAGTCTTAAGAGTGAGAATGACTTGGCTACCATCATGTAATAAGTAGGAAATGGAGGTAAAATTGAAAACCAAGTGTTGCCATCCAAAAATGACAAATAATTATTAAGCACCCTCCTTCTATCATGACTTGTTCCGGATGCAAAGATGACTAAATGTGACTTCAGGGAGCTTAGAATACAGAAATACCATGAACCACATACACAAATAGCCATGACACAGATGATGACAGCAACAGATTTGATGGCTATAGCATTCTAAGATTTAGAGGTACAGTGGAATTAGCACTGAATTTGGAGTGAGAAGACTTGCTTTTGTCACTCCCTGTATAAACCTTAGGCAAGTCATGTAATCTCTGGATCTCAATTTCCTCATGTATAAAATGAGGGAGTAGGGACCACTAAGGTCCCTTTCTGCTTTATTCTTATGTCATTATGTTTTCTTGAGAACAGTCTTGTGAGGGGCGGGGATTGCATTATTATTATACCCACTTTACAGATGAGGTCATCACACAGAGAAAACAAGTAATTCATCCAAGGTCATACAAAAAGTAAAGTTCAGAACCCAGACTGAAAACCAAGTTACCTAACTCAGAACCAAAGTTCTTTATACTATATTTCACTGTCTTTCATAAATTAAAAAAAATATTTTACAGTACAATTTAGATATACATCTCTTTGTTAGGAAGCTTTTGATAGATAAGAGAGAGCTATAAAAAAAATCCTAAAAAGAAAATAAAATACCCTAAATACAGGATTCTTCCCGATACATTTTGAGAAAGCCAAGTCTAAGCTTTGTGGAATTTATTACTGAAACTTGCCCATAGTGTATAGGAATTAGCTCAGCCTGAAGCTTGGCATAAGCCTATTGATACAGCAAACCGTGAGTACAGACTCACCTGGCACATGAAGCAATTAATAAATTTTTGTTGACTTATGTATAGAGATTTTATGGACATAGTCATAGGCTAGTGTGGTGACTATGAACACAGACAGCCTTGCACCAATAATTTGGTCTGGGAGCTGAAATTTTAGTTACCATTGCTATTCCTAGTACTATTCTTGGCAAAAGCAATGCATCCTCCCCTAAGACTTGAAGTAATTTTATTAAAACAACTGGGCTGTAATATAAGGAAGCTAATGCTCAGAGACTTACTCAGGATCACACAGCTAAGGGCAGAGCTAGGATTCTAAACCAGGTCTTGTAACATCAAGATGAGCTTCTGTGAGCTATGTCTTAGTATGTTAGAGCTAGAAGAGACCTTCAAGACCATCAAGGTTAATGCCCTCATTTTACAGAAAAGAATGTGAGACTTGGAGAGTTTGTGATTTGCCCATGATCACACATTGTTACAGAGACAGAACTGGAATAATTTGAGGTCTTCTACCTTCCAGCTCAAAAGATTTAATATTATAACTAGAAATTGACTCTCAGCATTTCCTGGAGATGCCTAAGAAATCCAAGAAGTTGTTTGTTTTGTTTTGTTTTTTAACCAAGACATCATTAAACAGAAGGGGGGAATGTATCTATCCAAATTTTCTAACATGCTACCAGGAATGCCTTTTACAAAGACACTTTCAGGAACAGTTTGAGGTTAATGGCCAGGGTTAGATAGGGATGGGGTAGTTAAAGATTAGATTTCAGAGATTAAGATTAGATGAGGCATATGGGGCACCAAGGATGTCATTTTGCAGTCATGCCTGGCTCTTTATGCCTTCATTTGGGATTTTCTAGACAAAAATAGTGGAGTGGTTTGCCGTTTTCTTCTTCAACTCATTTTACAAATGAAGAAACTGAGGCAAAAAGGTTGAACTGACTTGCTCAGAGTCACACAGCTAAGCTGTAAGTGTCTGAAGTTGGATTTGAACTCAGGAAGATGAGTCTTTCTAACTACAGGCCCAATACTCTATACACTGTGCTGCCCAGCTGTCTGGGGACCATCATAGCATGGGGGTAAGAGGAAGATTGTTTGGATGGTATATATTGGGAACCAAGTTTGGGAACTTGAGGACAAAGTTCGGAAAGAGATAATGGAGTCAGAACTGAATATGAAAAGGGCTGAGGACCAGTACTACATGAGAAGTATTATGAACCAGGGTTGGAGAGGGAGAGTTAGGGATCAAGAATTGAATGAATGGGTTCTGGAACCAGGATTGAAATGGGTGAATGGTGGAATGTGGGACCAAGGTTAAGTGAAAATATTGAAAACCAGGGCTGGGTAAGAAGATATGGGGACCATAGTTTGATAGGGAAGGGGTTAGGGGCCATGGTCAGATGGGGGATAAATTTGGATATGATACTTTATTAAATTATAGAGGAAGAACAGAAACTGGTACTAAATAAAGAGTGTTTGGTAGTTAAAAACAAGGTTTAAACAAAGAGGACTGTTTATCAAGGTTGAAGTTGGGGGCCAAGGTTAAGGAGTAGTATTACACCCTCCTTGATGTTGATATTACATCCTATTCCCTGCCTCCAGCTGATCCATATGATCACTTCCCTGATGGGGAAGAGGGTGCAGGAATGGTCCCAGAGTCCAGATGCTAGAAGGATCAGGGAAGCCTACATGCCAGAGTGTATATTGACACACAATTCTATGACTCATTTATTCCATCAACCTTCAGAAAAATGTACGTGGGGAGGTAGGATGGGGTTGGCAAATAAAATAGTGACCAGTAGGCAAGTTCCTTATCTTCATTGTCTGAATAGATCATCAAAAATATGTTAAAATATTGGTTTTAGAGCTGGTGTACCTGGGTTCAAGGCCTAGATCTTGTTAGTAGTTTTTTGGCCTTGAATAAGAGTGTCTCTCTCTGTCTCTCTCTGTCTCTCTCTCTCTCTCTCTCTCTCTCTGTCTCTGTCTCTCCTTATCTAAATAAGGAAGGGGTTGGATCAGATACTGGTGTCAAACTCAAATTGAATTGAATCCCTGTGGGCTGTCCTGTCTAAAGAGGAAGTCTCAGAAAATTGCACTGACCTTGGCCTATGGGGAGGGGAAGAAAATGACTGTTGCTAACTTTAGGAAATTATGAGGGCAGGAACATATCCTCATTCTCCCAACCAGCTTTTCTCCTTTCTGAGCTTCAGTTTCCTCCTCTACAAAATTAGGATAGTCATATATCATTCCTTATGTTCCATGGTATATTGCAAGGAAAATATTTTGCACACTGTACCATGATAATGAAATGTGAAATGTCATGATATTATGTTTAGACAGGATCACCATGGAGCCTGTTTTTTTCCTGTGAAGTTCAATGACTAGCAAAACTCAAGTGGTAAACCCTAAAAAGGGAGGTCAGATTCTAAGTTTAAAAAGTTCACAATTTATAAATATCTTGGAAACTACAGGACTTTCGTATTGTCCTCATTGATAATGAGAAAATTATTAGATTAGGAGACAAAGGGCATGGGTTAAAATATTTACCAATATGGCACTGGGAAAATACTTTAATTCACCTTGAAATTCCTCATCTGTAAAATAAGAAGTCTGGATTAGGTGACCTCTCAGATTTCCCCAGGCTCTGGCATTCTGACTTCTATATTCTCTTTTAGATCTAACATTATATTTTCTATATTCTCTCTTCAAGTCCCAAAAAGACATGATTAGTGGTTTCTTACTAGGGACTGTTTTGGGGCTAACAGACCAGGCACTCTGGCCACCCTGAGGGTGGCAATTATATATTGCCCATCACAGAGACTCAGAGAGAAGTACCTTTTCTCAACCCCAGTCACCAGGGGAATTGATGGGTGATGAAGTCAAATCTCTTGGGTAACCCCCCAACCCCAGTCCTCTTTTCTACCTTGGCCTTTCTCAGCAGCTCAAGTCCCTCATCCTGCATACTTCCCCAGGGAACTGTGAGAGAATCCCAGGTCTCTAGCTAAAATCCTACGCAGTAGATTAGGTGAAAGGTGACTGAATTAAGACAAGGCCACTAGTGCCTCTTCCTTATCTCCTTTGCCAAAGGACAAAAGAGCCTGGATTCCAAGGTTATCGGGCCGAGTGTTTGGGAAAAGTGTCTTAAGGAATCATCTCTCTCAAGTAAGGGACTTTAAATTTTCTTTCTTTTTTATTAATAACTATATCCATTAAGGCAAGATGACCTTTTCAATGAGTTCTGAGTTAAATTTTAATATCTGTCCTGGACAAAATATCCCTTCTTAGGCAGTAAGAGAGAATAGTAGGGACCCACACAAAGTATACTTGTTGGACTATATGTCATACTATTTAATTAGGAATTAAAACCACTTTATACCTTAGAAGGGCCTGATTTTCACCAACTCAATCTGCTGCCACCGTTGTATGTGTAGGGGTGTGTTTGTGTGTGTGTGTGTGTGTGTGTGTGTGTGTGTGTGTATGGTGAAGGAGGGACTGGTTGGTGGCATAAGCAGTTCCCTAATCTCTGGTGGGACCAAAAAGGATTGAGGTTGGCAGCTTTCATATGGTGTTACTGAAAAGGGCTCTTGATTTGGAGTAACAATCCCAGCTCTTCTATATAACCTGTGAGATTTGGGGTAAATCACTACTTCTCTGAGGTCTTCTTTTCCCTCTTGTAAAATGAGAGGGAAAAGTTTAGTAGAAGGACCAATGGTATTAAAATCTGAAGATGACTTGGATTCATGCCTCATCTCCACCACTAGCTACACATGTTACCTTAGGTAAAGTCACTTAAATTTCCTGAGATAGCTTTTTCATCCCATTTTATGGGAATATAATAACAAGACTTGCACTACATACATCAAAAGATGGCTGTGAAAAAAGTGTTTTATGATGATATATAAATGTACTATTATGTTTAACAATAATAATAAATCCCACAAACACTTGATTTTTATGGGCTGTGCAAAGTTCTACATTACTAAAGAAATTAGGGTGGATAAATATTAAGTTTTCCAAGAAATAAACCCTACATGTTTTAAATTGCGGTGTTTGTCATATATATAGTTCTCCTCTGAACCTATTCCTTTAATCCTTTCTTATGGTGCAATATATTTCATCACATTCACATACTACAGTTTATATGTTCCCCAATATGTAGATACTTCCTTTTATGAAAAAGAAGTTATCATGAAAAGTTTCTAAGAAAACAATTGTTATAATTATTTTTATTTATATGAATGCTTTTCCTTTTTTCTTGATCCCTTTGGGATATAGATACAGTAGTGGCATAGCTTGATCAAAGGTTATGGACAGCTTAGTGATGCATTTGAACAATTCCAAATTGCTTTAACTTGGGGTTTTAGAGAATAGAACATTTATTAAGCACTTGCTATGTGCCAAGCAATATTCTAAGCACTGAGGATATGAATATTATCAAGCAAGGCACTCCTTGCCCTCAAGGAGTTTGATGTTAATAAGGGGAAAATGATAGATAAATGAAAGCTGAAAAGGTGAGAGTGGGGAATTATACATGTATACATGTGGCTGCATGCTTAGGAGATGGTCAGGAAGTGGCATGATGGCCCGGTTCTAGGAAATATAAAGCAAACACTTATGTCAGAGGCCAGTGTCCCAGGGGTTAACTTCCTCAGTTACAGTGGGGGAAAGATAGGATTATGGCCAGAGTGTTGACAGCATGGTGCAGAGATGGCTTTATTCTCCTATAAAGGCAAGAGTATTGGGCTGTACATCAGGACATCTGGGTTCTATTTCTTTCTCTACCACTATCTTTCTTTGTGGCCTTGGAAAAATCACTGTTCCCTCTTGCCCTCAGTTTCTCTATCTGTAAAATTAAAGTTCGCATTATATGTTCTATAATGTCCTTTCCAGTAGGTGTCAGTCTAAGCACCTAAATGTGATTATTGTCTCTAAATCCATGAACTATCATATAGTATAATCTTTTTTTTTGTTTGTTTTGTTTTGTTTTTAGTGAGGCAATTGGGGTTAAGTGACTTGCCCAGGGTCACACAGCTAGTAAGTGTTAAGTGTCTGAGGCCGGACTTGAACTCAGTTCTTCCTGACTCCAGGGCCAGTGCTCTATCCACTGTGCCACCTAGCTGCCCCTTATATAGTATAATCTTAAAGGGGTTTACCAAGAAATATCATCTTGGAGGTAGGTTTGCCACATACCAGCTCCTCAGATAGCAATCTGGGGACATTCAGTACAGGGAAAAGATTACCTCCCTCCTCCCTCCTCCAACAACATATTCCTTTATGACAGCAATGTTCCAAATTTGGCCCTTATATGATGACCCAGCATTGTTGATAAGAAGATTAAACCATAGTCAATTTCTATTTATAAAAGCAGAGGCACAGGTATGCAATTGAAAAAGATCTTCTTCCCAAATGGCTTAAGCATAAAACTGGTACATAAAGGGGTTCTTTTTAGCTTAATGGAAAATATATTGACTTTGCAAACATGGTTATTTTGGGGTTTCTGTGAGACATCATTCTATGGTACTATGCTAGGTGGACTGCGGTGAATTTCGAGACCCTAAAGTATACTGCACCAGAGAATCTAACCCTCATTGTGGCTCCAATGGACAGACTTACGGCAACAAGTGTTCCTTCTGTAAAGCAATGGTGTAAGTAATTGACCTGTTTCCCCATGTGTAAAGTAAGAGGATGGACTAGGTAACTCAGAAATGCCTTTGAGCCTAACATTTTATGTTCTAAGGTCTTTCCTAGCTTCTACATTCCATGTTGAAGTTCTCAGGTCCCATCTAAGGTCCCAAGTTTTCCATAAAACTGGTTCAAAGACTATTACAGAGTCACCCTTATTATAATTCTGTCAGCTAGGGGATAGAATGTGTGTATCTGCCAAAATATCATGGTCACAGAATCTCATGTTATTGGAGAATGTTAGAACTAGAAGGAACCTCAACGATGATTTTTTTATAGATGAGGAAGATAAGATCATTGGGAAGGTAAGGGACTAAACAGAGGTCACAGTGTTAACAAGTGAGAAAGCCCAAAAATTTACACCAGGTGTTCTTAATTTTCTCAATTTTCCTTCTAAAATGCCATATTTCTTACTCATGTCAGACAAAATATTCATGTTATTTAATTATCATGAATTATTTCAATAATTCGAGCAAATGTATTCATTTCATTGAAACCTCTTTAATTCGAAATATTAAAACAATCAAAGTAAAAGTTTCATGATATCTGTCCAGGGTCATAGGCTGGCATCAGCTCAGGAATAAAAAAGAGAGCTTTAGGCTTGGTTTTTACTAGATTTAGATGGCTCAGCCACAGAGACTAGTGGTTATTTTAAGATCTTCCTACCCTGTTGCTGCTGCCAAGGGATAAATGTTTATGGTCTTATTGGGGCGGGCGGGGAATCCTGCATTGGGATTTAGGGAATCTGTGCTCTCCTAGGTCTGACTTTGATTTCTTATGACCTCATCTCTTGGAAGCACTATTTTTCATGTATGAAATCAGGTGGTTTCACTAGATGAGCTCTGAGGTCACTTCTAACTCTCTTCTTCTATAACTATTAAATTTATGTGTGTCTCTTTCACAGGGAAAGTGGTGGAAAGGTGACATTAAAGCATCAGGGAAAATGCTGAAGCTTGACTAGTGTTGCATGTGGACCACCTTCCAGTTTTTACTCTTCCATTGTCCTGATCCCTTTCATTATTTCTCTTTTGCCTTATTTTTCTATGAGGCATCACACTACAAATTCACATCTTTTACTGACTTCAGGCCTGGGGAAGGGGCTTCAACCTAAACCAATTTACATATCTGCCCTCTGACATAATCTATATGAATAAAACACATTCAACAGAAGTCTGAGTCTTGTTTTCATTTCAACAGATGGAAATGCACAGAGAGATATGCAGGATAGCAGAAAGAATCCTGAGATAGCAATAGATGGTCTGGGTTCAAATACCAGCTCTGCCACTAACCAGCCATAAAAACTATGCAGGTCATTTTCTCTTTCTGAACCTCATTTTCTCTATCTATGCCAACATTATTAAAGAGATGATTTGTGACCCCTTAGAAAAGAAGGCAATCATCACTCCCAAACAATAAGAGTTCATCAATAGTAAGCCATGCTAGACTAAACTAATTTCCTTTCTTAATAAGATTGCTACATTATAGATCAGGGCATATTGTAGCTGAAGCATTTCTGAATTTCACCAAAGTATTGGACAAAGTCTCTCATAATGTTTTTACTGATAGATGGGTGAAAAAAGGTTGTTTCAGAAGTAGAGGTAGTGGACCAAAAGGATAGAGATTTGGGAATAAATGTCAATATGGTTGAAGGAGGTCTAGTCAAACATCCCAGGTGTCCGTCATTGGAATTCTCTATTTAACATATATTTTCAATGACTTGAATGAAGTCTGATGTGTTATATTATACTAATAAAACTATAACTAACAGGGAAAAAAGGATAGCTAACAAAAATGACAGAATCATGAACTAAAAAAAGTTCTTGACAGCCTCAAATCAGAGGATAAGTAAAAACTGAGAGAGCAATATAAGAAAGCATTTGGAGTTTTAAAAATCAGTTGAAGACAGGGCAGCTAGGTGGCACAGTGGATAGAGCACCGGCCCTGGATTCAGGAGTACCTGAGTTCAAATCCAGCCTCAGACACTTGACACTTACTAGCTGTGTGACCCTGGGCAAGTCACTTAACCCTCATTGCCCTCCAAAAAAATAAAAATAAAATTACAAAATGCTTATTTCCTTCCTTCCCTTCTTTAAAAAAATCACTTGAAGACATAAAGGTTAATTTCTTAACAGAGGTGAGGGATTATGGATGTGGAACATGAAATATATAGTCAGACTCTTTTGACGTGTTGGTTAGTTTTATGGATCTACTCTCCCCTCCTATTCTTTTTTTAAAAACTTTTTCAAAATGAAAGATGGATCTCTGGGTGGGAAAGAGTAAGAAATATATTTACAAATGAAAGTAATACGAAAATAAAAGTTATCAATAAAAATAGGATAGGGCAAATGAATCTAGACAGCATTTCATGTGGAAAAATTGATGGATTGCAAAATAAACATGAATTAACAATCATCTGACAGCTAAAAGAAACTAATTTGTTCTTATAATACATTGAGATTGGCATAGAAAGAATTAATAAACATCCATTTATACCTACTATGTGCTAGTCACTGTGGTATAGGCTGGATATATAAAAAAATAAATATTCCCTGCTTTCAAATATCTCTCATTCTTTAAGAGGAGTCAACTTATATACATATATATATATATACATATGAACATATATTATAAAAATGCAAGGTTATTTTAGTGGGCCTAGAGGATTAGGAGGGGTCATTTGTAGGTGGTAATGCTTCAACCAAGATTCAAAGTAATAAAGAAATGCTGAGACAGAAGTGAATATGGAGTACAAGCAAGGTTTGGGACATGTCCAGAGATGGTAGATAGAATATTCTCTGAGACAAAGAGCAAAAAGATCAATTTGGTTGTATGGAAGAGGTAGGTGAAGAGGAATAATGTATAATAAGGCTAGAATTATAGGTTAGAGCAAGGTTACAAAGTGAAATATTTGGATTTGATAGTTCCCAAAATGATAAATGTGGGTAATGCTGATGTCCTGATCAAAATATATTTGCTTTATTGTGCTGAGCTCTGGAGAATCTCACTTTAGAAAGGACATTGCAAATGTCCAATCTGGGCATCGTGGTCCATACCCATAATCCTTGATCCTGGGGTGGTTGAGGCAGATGGATTGCCTGAGTTTAGGAGTTTGTAGCTGAAATAGGCTGCTGCAATTCTAACTCAGTGGAGATAGGGAGACATTCTTTAAACAAACAAATAAACAGTCAAGCAAATGAAGGGATGAATGAATAAATAGATAGATGGATGCTGATTTATCTCTTCTGACACTGTCTCCACCCTGCTGAAGGCTCTTGTTCCTTCACATCTGGACTGCTACAGTTGCTTTCTGGCTGGACCCTTTGCAAAAAGCCTCTCTCTACTCTAGTCCATCTTCCACTGAGCTGCCAAAGTGATCTTTGTGGGGGTTAGATAGTTTAACAAATTATAGTATGACATTTCTTTACTTGAATAACCACCCAGCAACATGATGTCAGGGCAGTAGCTAAGATACAGAAGTACAAGTTATCAAGTACAAGATTAGATAGAATGGAGTAACAGAGTGTTTTGGTCATGCTAACTGAAAATACGCACCCAAAAAGAACCCTGTTCCTGATAATCATCATTGTGAAAGTTCTAATGTTATATTGCTTAAGTTTGTTCCACTGACATAGATACACTGACCAGCCTTCTGATATGTTTTTGTATATATGCTTAACATCCCACAATTAAACTTTGTCTCTTGTGCATGACCTGAGACCCCTGCTCTTCTCATTTGCAACTCTGGCAGATTTTCTTAAAGTGCATAGCTGATTATGTCACCACTCTGACTTTTTTTTTTTTTTTTTGCTAAGGGCAATGGGGGTTAAGTGACTTGCCCAGGGTCACACAGCTAGTTAAGTGTCAAGTGTCTGAGGTCGGCTTTGAACTCGGGTACTCCTGAATCCAGGCCCAGTGCTTTATCCACTGCGCCACCTAGCTGCCCCCAAAATCTCCCCCAAACCCTACAGAAAGAACCTTTGGATTTGTTTGTGTTTTTTTTTTTGGGGGGGGGGGCAATGGGGGTTAAGTGACTTGCCCAGGGTCACACAGCTAGTAAGTGTCAAGTGTCTGAGGCCGGATTTGAACTCAGGTACTCCTGAATCCAGGGCTGGTGCTTTATTCACTGCACCACCTAGCCGCCCCACCACTCTAACTTAATAAACTCCAGGGCCTCCCTATTATGTCCAGGATCAAATACAAAATCTTCAGTTTGGTGTTAAAAGACCTTCATAACTAATTTCACTCCAACCCCTTTCCCATTCTTCTTATATCTTATATTCTCATTTCCTCTAGCTACTCTTTGATCCATTGATACCAGGCTCCTTGTAGTTCCTGGAACAAGACGCACATTCCCTAGACATTTTCTATGGCTGTTCTCCATGTCTGAAATATTCTTGCTTCTAATGTCCACTCCCTCTCTTCTTTCAAATCCTAGATAAAAAACAAAACAACAACAACAACAACAACAACAAAACACTTGGCAGGAAGCCTTTCCTAATTCCCATGAATTCTTGTGCCTTCTCTATGTTGATTATTTTCAATTTATCCTGTACATAGCTTATTATATGTAGTTGTTGCATGTTGTCCCTGACATTAGGGTGTGAGCCCCTTGAGGGAAGGGACTTGTTTTTGTTTGTTTGTTAGTCTGTTTTTATTTTTTGCTGTCCTTTGTATCCTCAGTGCTTAGCATAGTGCCCATGTGATGTTTAAAATCTAACTTTTATGACTAAAATCTAATGCATGGTGGCCTTAAATTAGAAGCTTATTAGAAGCACCAGTCTTTGGGCATTAAGCATTTATTAAAGTATATTAGAAGTTAGCAAAAGAGAGAGAAAGATCACATGTAGTTCAGAACGAAAAAGCCTAGACACCCTACAGGAGAGATGAATTCAACCTGGTCTCCTTCTTCTCCCAAGTTTTTCTGCCACCGCCAGCAGTCCCAGCAACCCAAAAGCAGGCAGATCCCCAGTCTCCTAGAGCAGAAGCTCTCTGCGGGGCCACAAGAGGGGCAGTCCCCACACACAGCTCCAAGCTAAATGGCTGGTAGCATTGATTGACATGACTTACAGGTGGTTCTATGAATAGATGTAACTTCTGGATGCCAGACAGCTTCCAGACTCTAGGCACATGCTTTCTCCCTAGGGGGGTATTACCCTGGTTCTCACAAAGTCTTTCTCAGCACAGGGGTGGCACCCTGATTCTCACACCCAACACATAGAAAGCACTTAATAAATATTTGTTTACTGACTAAAAAAGCAGCTTCATTAAAATAATGCAAGTAAGTCCAACAAAGTATGCACTATTCCAAGTCCATAGTCCCTTCTAAGAAATGGAAGTTAAGCCTTTGCCTTCTGCTACCTTAGTCACTAAATGTTTATCACGCACTACTATGTGCCAAGCACTATTTTAAACATGAAGATACAAAACAAGGCAAAAGACAGTCCCTTCCATCACAGAGCCCACAATATAATGGAGGAAACAAAGAAATGTGGAGAAATAAGCTATATACAGAATACATAATGTAAAAAGGAAAGCACCAGAATTAAAGGAGGTTGAAAGTGGCTTTTTATAAAAGATGGAATTTTAGTTGTCACTGAAATGACGCCAAGGAAGACAGAAAGCAGAGATGAGGAAGGAGCACATTCCAGGCATGGGAGACAGAGAAAATGCCCAGAGCTATGAGCTGTAGTGTCTTCTTTGTGGAACAGCCAGGGGTCTATATCACTGGGTCAAAGAGTATGTATCAGAGAATAAGGTAAGAAGACTGGAAATATGGGAGAGGGCAGAGTTATGAAAGGAGTTGAGTGCCAAGCAGAGGATTCTGGATTTGATCACTTCATTGGAGTTATTCTCGGTCATTATAATTGTACACAATTCAGTATTCACTTTTTGTCATTGTTCTCTTTCCCATTTACATCGTTGTAGACTACACTGTCTTTTTTTTTTAACCTGATTTTGCTTTCTTCACTTTACATCACTGTACCCTTAACCCAGAGGTGTAACGATTGGAATAACGCCACCTGCTGGATACTAACTGTAGAAGAGTTCTGCCCATGAAGCGAAGGTCTTTGAGGGCAAGACCAGGAGTCTTGTCTTTGGTATCAGGAAGTGACGCAGACTAGTGGGAGGAGGAAGGAAGAGACTGGCGCGGAGTCTCGGGCTTCTTTCCTGAGGACGCTGGCGGAGAAGGGAGCTAGAAATGTGCTCTCCCTTTAATAGATAGGAATCTAGGCCTTTCTCTCTCTCTTTACCAAATTCTTATTCTCCTTAATAAATGCTTAAAAGTCTAACTCTTGCTAAAGCTTGTAATTGATTGGCGACCACTCATTAAATATTTTAGACAGTTTAGCTAGAATTTTAACCCTTAACAGAGGCATTCTTGGCTTTGTAATCTCATATTTCTGTAATTACTTTGTCCAAAGGCACAAGATGCCCTGATAACTTTATTGCTCATTATTGTAGGTCTGACATGGTAGGTCCTGAAATCACAAGGCTCTTTGTGTGTCATTGTGATTTTTGCAATCCGACTATAGGCAGCTTGAAAAAATATCACCACATGTGTGACCAAAATTATGATCCTGTCTATTCCACAGTTAGCAGCACACACTTCAATGCATGTATATTTTGCAATGTTGCTAAGTAAGCTTAAAAATGATTTTTTGGTTCCTTCTGAATATGACAAAGGAATTCCTAAGAACCTCAATAGGCCTGTGTTGTTGCTTCATTTCAATTCAGTTTAATTTGTGAAGTGATTTTTAAAGTGTCTTCTACATCTTTGTGCAAGACCCTAGGTGTACAAAGGAAAAAAAATATAGTCTCCCACCCCACAGAGTTTACATTGTATTGAGGGAATAGATGTACAACATGTACTATACACACACACACACACACACAAGTACATCAGTATATATGTGTGTATTCTGTATATGAGTATATATGCATTCACATTTATATGCCTACATGTAGAGATATATGTATACACATGCACACATGTAATGTGTGTGCATATATAAGATATATACACATATATGTATGAATATACATGCATGTATATACACAAATTCATTCAAAGCCATTTTGGGGAGGGGAAAAACTCTCTAAATGCAGATGATGATGTTTCCTAGGAAAATTCTTTCTTGTCTTCTGAGTTAGTTTGTTGATTTTTCCCTGTCACCTTAGTAACTTTTTATAGTCAGGCTCTGTGTTTTTTTCCCATTTTTCCAGACTACGTTTCAACTTTTAACTTGATGTTAAAGTTGGGCTCTGCTTCCAGGGTGGAGGGGGTACTGTGCCAAATTTCAGGGGGTTTGTACTGCTATTTCCAGAGCTAGTTTTAGAGGTCTATAAGCTTCTAGTTCTCCCAAGCTTGTATGAACCAAGGAGAGGTGTGGTCCCTGCTCTCCTGGCCTGTACTCTGGTCTGTGGACAACCATGCACTCTTTTCTACCCTGGAAGTGTGGCCACGGTGCCCAATTCTGCTAGTGCTTCTCCTCATCCTAGGACTGTAACCTAGAACTGTTTATGGATAAAGCAACAGAATTCTGTACCCAGTGCCAGCAAAAGGTCCTCTGCAGTCACCTCCTTACCATCTATGGACTGAGAGTTTCTGAAGCACTGCTACCAATTCACTTGTTGCTAAGGTTGGCTGTTGGCTTGCTGGGGAATAGCCTGTATTGGATTGCACTCTACTCTCATCCCAGTGAAATAGGGGGTGGCTAGGTGGCACAGTGGATAAAGCACTGGTCCTAGATTCAGCAGGACCTGAGTTCAAATCCAGATGCAGACACTTGACACTTACTAGCTGTGTGACCCTAGGCAAGTCACTTAACACTCATTGCCCTAAAAAAAGAAAAGACTTCTCTCGCAGTGAAATAGACCTTTCCTGCCAACACTGAGATTGAAATCTTCATTGGACAAAGCAAAGTACTTCTCAGTAATAACTGAATAGTACTGGGTTTAGATTCAGGACCTGGCGTCAAATCCTTTTTTTTTTTTTTTACTTATTTGACCTTGGACAAGTCATTTTTCCTGTGCCTCACATATAAAATTCACTCTCATGTATGAAAAAAGAGACCTGGCTAGATAATGATAGGTTCTTGGGGGGTAGAAGAACTTGTTAGCTCTGAAAGGGATGTTCAAAACTATCTCAGTTCTATGAAGTTAGAATGTTAACAAACTTTATTCAATCCATTTTATAAAGAAGGAAACTGAGGTCCAGAGAGAGGAAGTGAATAACTCAACATCACATAGCATGCAAAAAAATTGTTGATATTTCCTAATAACCAGTTGGTTTACTTAGCAAATATTAGGGAACTAACAAAGATAGAAAGTGAAGGCATTAATACCTTCAGCAATGTTACAGGTTACAAAATCAATCCTCAAAAATCAACAAAATTTCTATATAATAATAACAAGCTCTAATAGAAATTGATAGAAAGAGAAATCACATTCAAAACAATTGAATAAAATATTTTGGAGAATATTCTATGAAAACATACAAAATATTTATATCAATTTAATTAAAAATTCCCCCGTAAAGAAATTAAAAACTCGTTAAGTAGCCAGATAAATACTTGATGTTCATACCTGGGCTATGTCAATATGATGCTATCAAAGTTAATTTACTGTTTTAGTGCTTTATTAATCATTTGATCAAAAGAATAATTTATGGAATTAAAAAAATATTTAAAATTTTGAATTCCAAATTCTATCCCTCCCTCTCTTCCTTCCCCCATCCTGAGGTGGTAAACAATCATATATAGGTTATACATATGTAATTGATACTTATAGAACTTGATAAAATGAAAATGGAAATTTTTGGTAGAAATTAAAGATCTTAATTATCAAGGTAAGTAATGAAACAAATAAAAATAAATGAGTTGTAGAAGCTCCAGACCACAAAGCATATTGTAAAGCAAAATTCATTAGAAACGTTTGGTATATTTAAAAATAGAGAAATAGATCAAAAGGAATACTGTTGGTGCAGGACAATCAGAAACCATGGAACTCTATAACAAAGTGTTCAATAAGCCTGAAAATATAAATTCACTAATTAATAAGACCTTATTTTGTTTATTAAAATCACAAAAGAAACTACTGGGCAGAAAGTAGACTGATAGTTGGAGGCACAGTGGATAGAGTGAGAGCACTGAGCCTGTAGTTAAGAAGATACAAGTGCAAATCTGACCTTAGATACTACCTGTGTGACCCTGGGCAAATAACTTAATCTCTTTTTGCCTTCAGTTTATTCATCTGTAAAATGGGTATTATAATAATAACACCTACCTCCCGAGATTGTTGTGGGGATCAAATGAGATAATAATTGTAAAGTGCTTAGCATACTATCTGGGACATAATCGATGTTTTATAAATGTTAGTTACTATTATTATTATCATATTTTATTGTACAAAATATTCATACTCAATATTGAGTTTAATATTAATTATCATTGTTAAGGGCTAAAATTCTAGCTAAACTGTCTAAAATATCTAATGAGTGGTCACCAACAAATTATAAGCTTTAGCAAGAGTTAGACTTTTAAGCATTTATTAAGGAGAATAAGAATTTGATAAAGAGAGAGAGAAAGGCTTAGATTCCTATCTATTAAAGGGAGAGTGCATTTCTAGCTCCCTTCTCCTCAGGAGCCCTCAGGAAAGAGTGCAAGACAGAGCCCCCATCTCTTCCTTCTTCCTCCCACAAGCAGACATCACTTCCTGATGCCAAAGAAAAGACTCCTGGTCTTGCCCTCAAAGACCTTCGCTTCATGGCAGAACTTTCCTAGAGTCAGTCTCCAGTAGGTGGCGTCATTCCAATTATTACATCATAGAGTAAAAATTGTACTATATATCTACACATATATCTTTCTAATTGCTTGGAGAACTATTATATGCATGTCAATATGTGTATGAATATTCATATATTTATTTATATATGTGCATATATATATAGACACACATAAATTTAGATCTAGATATATCTATAGATCTATATCTATTTACTTTTTAATAATTGCTTTTGAGACTAGTTTTCTTTATTTTTTCTAGGCTGGAAATGCAAAAGCCACTAATGACTCTAATCTCATTGCTGATGGGCATGGAGGCTTTGGAGATGGTTTCTCTCTCCTTAGCCTGGTGGCCTCCCATTACTGGAGAGTTACTAGATTAGTGTAACCTTCATGCAGGGTCCCAATTGGCTTTAGCCTTACTGCAACTTGTAACACCAGAGATTAAGTGATGTACCAGTCTCAGCCTCCCCAGGAGCCAATATTACAGGCTTCACTACTATTCTTGAAAAGGAGATATATTCTTAACTAAAAAAGGGATAGTGATCATTACAAAAGATAACATAGGTAACTGATGTTGTGGCAGAGCCTATATCCCAAAACAGGTGTTCTGACTCCAAATACAATATGTTTTTCAATTGAAATTTAAAGCACTAAGATAATGAGAGATACTATTATAACAATGTTAACATCCTGGTTCTGAAAGTAACTAATTTTGTGATTCTGGGAAAATCTTATCCCATCTTCGAGACTCAATGTCCTTACTATAAACTGGGGATGACAGTACCTACACTACTGGCTTCACAAGGTTGTTATGGAAATTTACCTTGAAAATCTTAAATCTCTATAGATGTTATAATTTTACTTATCATCATCATCACTGACCAACTGAGCATATCTTCTATTGTGTTTCTTCCATGCCCATGATGTTCCAGGCAAGGCTTCTTTCTGACAGAGAAGGTAAGGAATGCTATGGTAAGATTAAACAATTCTGGGAATTGGACTGTGAGGTTGAACCCACTATTGCTTATAATAACATCTTCCTAGGACTAAATATAGTCAACAGTGACTTATTCTGATCTTCCCCAGGGATTTATAGATGTTGGCAAACTTTTCATTCTCACTGAGCAGTGACTTCATAGACATTTAAGAGGCTTCCTGGCTTCTCATGATAGTGATAATTATATTTCAAAGAGAACAGGTCTACCCAGTTTTTTAACCATGTACAAAATATGTCCCTTTTCCTCCATCACTACCAGCTTGCCCTTGAAACTGACAACTTTCTCAGAGTTAAGAAAAATAGAGAGAAGTTGCCAGGGAGGCATTTTGATTTTTTGGCTTGTTTGTTTTGTTTTGTTTTGTTTTGGTGGGACAATGAGAGTTAAGTGACTTGCCCAGGATCACACGGCTAGTGTCAAGTGTCTGAGATCAAATTTTAACTCAGGTCCTCCTGACCCCAGGGCCAGTGCTCTATCCACTGCACCACCTAGCTGCCCCTGGCAGTCTGATTTTGATATAAGGAAAAGGAGAATTTCCAGATGTAGTTCATCAGAAAGATCTAGATTTATATTTAAGAACCTAGGTTCAAATTTCACATTAACCATTTACTAGTTCACCTTGAGTAAGTATTTCTCATTGTGCCTCAGTTTCTTTATTTGAGTAAAGAAAAGAAATTCTACATAACTCACAGAGCTGTCAGGAGGAACAAGTGAGATGCTGATTTCAGTTTACTTTGTAATCATAAAGCAATAAATATATCTAAGCCAGTATTAATAACCAATTGTTAATAACAATGGTCAAAAATTGTTAATTACAATTGAATTATATGCCTTAAAAGTAGAGGGTTCTATGCCATTTCAATTGTTCAGGTGGAGATTGAATGACCACCTATTAGGAATTCTTTATTCCAATAGGAAATAGATTAGATGACCTCTGAAATATCTTTTAGTTTTGAGAGACTAGGAATCTTTCAGAAGATATGAAACAAACATATTCTTAAGTATAAAAATTTATGAGACTTCAAAATATACTCTGGATGTAAGTTGCCTTCTACCTCAGTCCCATCTTCCTTATTCCATCATTTTCCTTATTAGAGAAGTGATAATCATTTCCAATGAGCAATAAATGAATAGAAGACAGCTTGATGAAGTATAAAGAATCCTGGACTAGAGGGTTAAGAGATCAGGCACCAAAGTACTTGGATTTGAGTCTCTGCTGATAATAACTGAATGACTCTGAATGAACTATTTTTCATCCATAGGTTTCAGTTTTCTTATTTTAAAAATGAGTGGATTTGACTAGGTGATTTATAAAATCACTTCCATGGCCACACAAATTATCATACAAAATCTCATACTATATACTAAAATAAGGTCAAAATGGGTACATGATTTACACACAAAGGGTGATGCCATAAGGAAATTAAGAGAGCATTGAATAGTTTATCTGTTACATTTATGGACAGAGGAAGAATTTAGGACGAAAGAAGATATAGAGACCATTACAAAATGTATAATAGATAATATTGATTATATAAAGCTTTTGCAGAAACAAAACTATTGTAACCAGGAAAGAAAAAAAAAAACTGGGAAAGAATTTTTAAAACGTATCTCTGATAAATGCCTAATTTCCCAAACATATAGAGAACTGAGTCAAATTTATAAAAATACAAGTCATTTCCCAATTGATAAATGATCAAAGGATATGAGCAGGTAGTTTTGAAAAAATAAATCAAAGCTATCTATAATCATATGAAAAAATGTTCTAGATCATTATTGATCAGGGAAATGCAAATTAAAACAACTCTGAGGTATGTGATGTTTAAAATCTAAATCAGAAACCTTAAATCAGAAGCTTCAGCTCCAGTCTAGCCTAGAGTTCCAGCCTGGTTGAGTTCTTCCTGAAGTCCTCCTCCATGAGCCTGCTTTAATCAGGAACACTCTCACTTGATTCAATCAGTATAGATTAATCTCCAGGTGGGTCTTTGAGTATCTGCTAAATCCCATTATTTCATCACAGGTATAACCTCACACTTCTCAGAGTGGAAAATGTAACAAAAAAGGAAAATGTTGGATTTTGGAGGGGATGTGGGAAAATTAGGACATTAATCCACTGTTGATGGTATTGTGAACATATCCAACATTCTGGGGAGCAATTAGGACCTACGCCCAAAGCACTATAAAACTGTGCATACCCTTTGATCCAGTAATTCTATTGCTAGGTTTATAACCCAAAAATATCCCCACAAATAGAAAAAGACCTTTTTGTACAAAAATATTTATATCACCTCTTTTTGTAGTGGCCAAGAATTGGAAATCAAAGGAATACCCATCAATTGGGGAATAGCTAAATAAACTGCAGTATATAATTGTGATGGAATATTATAGTGTTATAAGAAATGACAAGCAGGATGATTTCAGAAATGCCTGGAAAGACTTATATACACTGATTATCTAGTGAAGTGAGCAGAACTAGGAGAACATTGTGCACAGTGACAGCAATATTGCTTTTTTTGACAATATTGTTTGATGAAGAACTGTGAATGACAACTATTCTCAGCAATACAATGATCAAAGACAATCCCAAAGGACTAATGATAAAACATACAATCCACCTCATATTGACTGAACACAGACTGAAGCATACTATATATTACTTTATTTTATATTTTCTTTTTTTTTTAAGATTTTTTTGGGGGGTGAGGCTATTGGGGTTAAATGACTTGCCTAGGGTCACACAGCTAGTAAGTGTCAAGGGTCTGAGGATGGATTTGAACTCAGGTCCTGCTGAATCCAGGGCCTGTGCTCTATCTACTGTGCCACCTAGCTGCCCCATTTTATATTTTCTTTTATTTGTTTTCTTGTACAAAATAATTAATATGGTAATGCTTTACATGATTTCACATGTATAACCTATATGTGATTCCTTACTGCCTCAGAGAGTGGGGAGGGGAGGGAGAAAAGTAGGGATGGATTTGGAACTCAAAAATTTAAATAAATATGTTTGTTATTATTATTATAATAAAAATAAATGACCATTTGGCATCTGGACAGAGGCTGGATTAGAGACATAGGAATCTAAATGCAAGGATGTGATAGGTGAGATGTGAGTGTAAAGAAAGGGATGGATGAGACAGATATGAAACTTCCTGACTTTCAAGTCAAAGTACCTAGTTTTGGGGGTTTTTTTGTTTGTTTGTTTGTTTCCACTGGGCAATGAGGGTTAAGTGACTTGCCCAGGGTCACACAGCTAGTAAGTGTCAAGTGTCTGAGGCCAGATTTGAACTCAGGTACTCTTGAGTCCAGGGCTGGTGCTTTATCCACTGCGCCATCTAGCTGCCCAAAGTACCTAATTTTAAACCTGGTTCTGCCACTCACAAACTGGATTTTTTCATCAGTCACTTATACTTTTCCATTTCTTTATGTATATATGTGTGTATGTATATGTGTATGTGTATATATGTGTGTGTATTCCAAATTCTCTCATTTTACATATAAAGAAGACACCCAAGATAAAGGAAAAATATAACACTCCTTTTACATTTGCAGTCCTGCAAAATATATTTCCATATCACTCATGTTGCAGGAAAAAAATCAGGAAAAATAAAGAGAAAAAAATATACTGCTATTACCACTCAGTGTCCATTAACTCTTTATCTAAAGGTGGATAGCATTTTTCATCATGGGTCCTTTGGAATTGTTGATCATTGTATTGATCAGAGTTACTAAGTCTTTCATGGTTGATTATCATTACAATATTGCTGTTAATATATAAATTGCTCTAATTGTTCTGCTCACTTCACTTTTAGTTATTTCATGTAAATCTTATCAGGTTTCTCTGAAGCCATCCCTTTCATAATTTCTTATAGCACAATAGTATTGCATCAAAATCATGTACCATAACTTATGCAGCCATACCCCAATTAATGCATATTTTCAGTTTACCAACACAACGAGAGCTGCTATAAATATTTTTTCTACACATTGGTCCATTTACTTTTCCTTTGGTCTCTTTGGGGTTTAGACCTACTAGTGGTATTAGTGGGTCAAAGGGTATGTATGCACTGCTTTATAGTCCTTTGGGCATGGTTCAAAATTATTCTCCAGAATGTTTGGATTAGTTTGTAGCTCCACAAGCAGTGCATTAGAATCCCAATTTTTCCACATCCTCTCCAGCATTTATCATTTTCATTTTGTATTATCTTAGGCAAATGGATGGGTATGAAGTGATAAGTCAGAGTTGTTTCAATTTGCATTTCTCTAATTATTAGAGATTTAGAGCATTTTAATATGACTATTGATAACTTTGATTTCTTCTGTAAATTGCCTGTTCATATCCCTTTATCATTTATCAATTGGATAATGTCTCTTATTTTTATAAATTTTGTTCAGTGTTGAATATATTGGAGACATGTATTCTTTATCAAAGAAACTTACTATAAAATACATATATTTTTTCTTCTTCCTAATTTTTACTGCATTTGTTTTGCTTGTTCAAAGCCTTTTAAATTTCATGTAATCAAAAACTATCCATTTTATTTCCTATGCTTTTCTCTGTCTCTTGTTTGGTCATGAACACTTTCCCTATCCAGAGATCTGACAGGTAATTTTTTTCTAAGTTCCCCCAATTTGTTTATGATGTCACCTTTTATGTCTAAATCATGTATCCATTTTTAGCTTATTAGATGTTATACCGGGTATCAGATGTTGATCTATGCCTAGTATTTGCCAAACTACTTTCCAATTTTCCAGGCTGTTTTTGTCAAATACTGAGTTCTTGCCCAATAGATTAGATCTTTGTGTTTATCAAATGATTAGTTACTGTGCAAATTTGCTTTTCTATATTGCATACCTAATCTATTTCATTGATCAAGCACTCTATTTCTTATACGCTGCCAAACTATTTTGATGCTTTCCATTTTGTAGTATACTTTGAGATCTGGTACTGGTAAGCCCCCATTCCTTCTCTCTTCCACCCCCATTGATTCTTTTAATATTCATGTCTCTGTGTTTCTACAGATGAACTTTGTTATTTTTTCTAGACCTGTAATTTTTTGGTAGTCTGATTAGTATGGCATAAAAAAGTAAATTAATGTAAGTAGTATAATTATTTTTATCATATTGATATTAAACTTATAAGCAATGAATCTCTCTAGTTCTTTAGATCATACATTATTTCTGGAAGAAATATATATATATATATATATATATATATATATGTATAAACTGAGTTCATATAGTTCCTGTGTGTCTATTGGCCGGTAGAGGAATTTTAAATGTGCCTTTTCTTTCCATTTCTTCCTGCCTGCATTTGTTGATAATATAAAGAAATGTTGATTATGTGGTTAGGGATATATTATATCTTACAACTTTGCTTAAGTTGTTAATTGTTTTGTCTGATTTTTTTGTTTTGTTTGACTCGCTAGAGCTCTCTAAGTATACCATCACATAATGTGTAAAAAGTGATAGATGTGCTTCTTTGTTACATATGCTTATTCCTTTATTTTTGCCTTATTTACATAGCTAATATTTCTAGCAATGACAGCGATAATGAATATACTTACTTCACCCCTCATTCTGTTGGGAAAGTTTCTAGGTTTTTTTTCCCCCCATTCATCTTGGTTTTATATTTGTTGTAATTTATTTGTTTCAGTCATGTCTGACTCTTTGTGACCCTCATTTGGGGCTTTCTTGGAAGAGGTACTGGAGTGGTTTGCCATTTCCTTCTTCAGCTCATTTTACAGATGGGGAAACTGAGGTAAATAGGGTTAAGTGACGTGCCAAGGTCACATAACCAATAAGTATCTGAGGCCAGATTTGATGAATCTTCCTTAGTCCAAGTCTGGTACTTTTATTCTTTGCATAACCTAGCTGCCCAGGTTTTTCTTCCAATGTTTTTTAATGTTTTACATAAGAATGTGATGTATTTTGGCAAAAGTTTTTCTGCAACTATTGATATAATTATATAATTTTGTTGTTTTTGTTATTGATTTGGATTATTGTGCTTATAATTTTTTGAACATTGAACCATCCCTTCTTTCCTCATATAAATGCAACACAATCATAGTCTATGACCTTTGTGATATATTATTATAGTCTCATTGTTAGTATTCTTTTAATTACTCAATAGTCATTAGGGAAATTGGTCTACAGTTTTCTTTTTCTGCTTTTTCTATCCCTGATTTAGGGATCAAAACAATATTTGTATAGAAAAATATAAATAAAAATGTTTATTCTGGAAAGGTGGGGGAGGGTCATGTTGTGGAAGTGTACAGGAGTTATATGTGTATTTATACACATAGACACACACACATATATATGTTGTGCATTTATGAGTTATTTAGGTATTATTTATATAGTAATCATGTTTAAACCAATTTATCATAAATTATTTATATAAATTGTTATGTATTTGTTATTTATGAAATAGTTATTTAGGGAATTAAAATACTAAGTTATATGCATTAGAAAATCTCTTGGTTTATCTAAATGTAATAATGCAGAAAATTTACATTACATATGTCATATATGTGTCTATGTTTGATATATGTATAACATATAGTTATATATCAAATAAATTTTAAAAATTTTAAATCAATATTTGTGTTACAGAAGTCAGTTGATAGGATTCCTTCTTTGCCTATTTTTTTCAAATAGTTTATAAAGTAGTACAACCAATTGTTTTAACTTGTTCTATTTCTTTTTCTAAAATAAGGTTACCTGAAGATAGTATTTTACTTTCTGTAAATCTGTGGATTGTAAAATATTGCAATCATTCATCCATTTCATTGTCAGTTTTATTGGCACAAAGTTTGGCAAAATAGTTCCTAATAATTGCTTTAATTTCATCTTCAATGGTTGTTCATTTGTCCTTTTCATTTTTGAGACTGGAATTTTGATATTCTTTCTTTTTCTTCAAATGAAATTAACCAATTGTTTATCTATTTTATTATTTTTTCATAAAAGCATATCTTCATTTTAATTATTAGTTCAATTTTTATATTTATTTTTTAATATTTTCTTTGATTTTCAGGATTTTTATTTTGGTGTTTTATTGGGAATTTTTAATTTGTACATTTTATAGAATATTTTAGATGCATGCCCCAATCATTGAACTGCTATTTCTTGGATATGTGTTCAATTATATAAAATTTCCCAAAGTACTGCTTTGTCTGCATCCAAATCTGTTTATAGTTATTTCCTTTGATGAAATGATTATTTCTTTGATTTTTGACACTCATTTTTAGGGTTATATTATTTGCTTTTAAATTAGTTTTAATCTATATTTCAAAGGGCATATATTCAAAGTAATTTTTATTGTGTTATGATCCAAAAAGGATGCATTTAATATCTTTACTTTTTTGAATTTAGTTGTGAGGTAAAAAAATATACTAATATATAGTCAATTTTTATGAAGGTACCATTCACAGCTGAGAAAAATGTATACTCCTTTGTATTCTTATTCAATATTCTCAAGATTTATGCTATCTAACTTTTCTAGAAATCTATTACTTTCTTTAACTTCTTTCTTATTTTTTTATGGTTAGATTTATCTAATCCAGAAAGGGGAAATTTGAGGTCACCCACTAGTATATTTTTACTATTTGTTTTTTTTCCTGCCTTAACTTGTGTCATGGGGCGCAGAGCACCCCAGAATTTCTCTGGGGCACACCGAGGAATCTTCTCCTTGAGAAACTAAACCAGAGGACAGATAACGCCTAGAGGAACCAAATCGGACTGAGCTAGCTTGGGATTCCTACCCTTCATTCCCGTCTCCCTTATCCTGGGGAGATAAGTTTGGGTGTGGCTTCGGCCTTTGTGTCCTGAAGAGGGATCCGTAGCCACCCCTCACCCAATTCCTTTAGTCACTACCAGTGGGGGATGGTCCTCCACTGCTCACCCAATTCCCCCAGCTACCACCAGTGGGGGATGGTCCTCTCTCACTAAAGGAACTTTTCATGGGCAGATGGTCCACCCCCATCAGTCCTCTATAAAAGTACCTTCCGGTCTCCTGTTCGAGGAGATTTGGTACCTCTGAGCCATGTGCTTTATGCCAAATCTCCCCATGAAAAGTCCAAGGATTTCTTTCATGGTTTCCCTTCCCCCACCCTTCCCTTCCCTTGCTCCTAAATAAACTATCACCTTGTTCTAACTATGTTTTGTGTGCAAGAGGGTGTAATTCTTTAAAGAGGAATTCCCAAGAACCCCAACCCCAACCCATACCCCATTTTCCCACTATATCACTTGTTTAACTTTTCCTTCATGAATTTGAATGTTATGCCATGTGGTATATATATGTTCAGTACAGATATTAATTTATTGTTTATGGTACTATTTAGCTAAATGTGGCTTTCTTTATCCTCTCTTTTAATGAGGTCTATTTTTTGCCTTTGCTTTGTCTGAGATAATGACTTCTACCCCTGACATTTTTACTTCAGTTGAAGCATAATAGATTCTGCTCTAGCCCCTTATTTTGACTCTGTGTGTGTCTGTTTCAAGTGTTGTTCCTTTTTAAACAACGTAATGTTGGATTCTGGTTTCTAATACTTTATGCTATCTGCTTCCATTTTACAGATGAGTCATCCCATTCATATTCACAGTTATGATTAATAACTGTATTTTCTCCATCCTATTTTTTCTCTTTATCCTTCTCTGACTCTTTTTATCCTGTCTCTCCTTTAAAGTCTATTTTGCTTTTGACCACTGTCTTCTTTTATCTGGCCTCCTTTTTATCACAAGCTACCTTTCCCTTGTCTCCTTTCCCTTCTACTTCCCTGTTCTGTGAGATTTGTTTCATTATTAGTTGAGTATGTATATATTTTCCCTCTCTGAACCAATTTAAATGTAAGGTTCAAGCCTTGCCTACACTCCCCATCATTCCTCTCTATAATGTAAAACTCTTCTTGAGCACCTCTTTTATGTGAGATTATTTTCCCCATTCTTCTCTATTCATCTTCTCTTATGGCATCTGACTTTCTCACATATCCATTGTTTTTACATTATCCCACCCAAGTCAACTTGATTCTTGCCCTCTCTTTCTTTGCAAAAGCCTTTTAACTATCCCAATAATGATAAAGTTTTTAGAAGTAGCATGTATCTTCCCATAGAGAGAGGTAAAGAGTTTAGACTTAATGAGTCCCTTTTACTTTCCCTCTCATGCTTACCTTGTTATGCTCCTCTTGATTCTTGAATTTCGACGTCAAAAGTCAAAATTTCTATTATTTTCAACAGGAATGCTTGAAAGTTTTCTATTTTATTAAATATCCATTTTTTCTTGCAGGATTATATTCAATTTTGTTGGGTAGTTTATTTTTGGTTGTAATCCCAACTCCTTTGCCTCCTGGAATATCATATTCCAAGCCCCATGCTTTTATAACATGGTAGATGTTAAATTATTGTTTGATCCTGACTGTGACTACAATATTTGAATGATATTTTTTCTAACTTCTAGAAGAATTTTTCTCTTTGACCTTATAGCTCATTTTTAAAAAAATCTCTTTTAGGTGATGATGAGTGGATTCTTTCAATTCCTATTTTACCTTCTGATTCTAGGATATTGAGGCAGCTTTCCATGATAATTTCTTGAAATGTGATGTGTAGGCTTTTTATTTATTTCATTAAATTTTTCTCTGTTTAGAATTTTATTTTACATGTAAAAACAAATTTTGACATCAATTTTTTAAAACTTTGTGTTCCACTTTCTCTTCCTCCCCTTCTTCCCACCCCCACCCCTAAGAACTCAAGCAATTCAATATAAATTATACATGAGTAGTCACGGAAAACGTGTCCACATTAGCTATGCTGTGAGAGAAAACAGATAAAAACAAAACTTCAGATTAAGGAATTGTGAACAAAAAATGTGTTTCAGTCTGTTTTCAGATACCATCAGTTCTTTCTTTGTAGGTGGACTGCAATTTTCATAAGTTCTTCAGAGTTATATTTGATCATTTCTTTGCTGAAAATAACCACGTGCTTCCCAGCAGATAATCTTATACTACTGCTGTTATTTCATATACAATATATTCCATTCTGCTTCAGTTCATGTATGTCTTTCCAGGTTTTTTTCCAGTTATGATGTTCATCATAACTTTTATATAATACCTTTTTTAAAAAAAAATCATGGTTTTTAGGTACCTTAATAATTCTTAAATTCTCTCTCCTTTATTTTACAAGTTAATTGTTTTTCCAATATGATATTTCACATTTTCTTCTACTTTTTCAGTCTTTTGAATTTGTCTTATTGTTTATTGATGTCCCATGGAGTTGTTAGCTTTTATTTGCCAATTTTTAATTTTTGAGAAATTATTTTTTTCAGTGAGTTTTTTTGTACCTCTTTTTCCACCTGACAAATTCTATTTTTAGGTATTATTTTCTTCAGTATTTTTGTGCTTCCTTTACTAAGTTGTTAACTTTCTGTCATAATTCTCTTATAACTTTCTTCCTTTGCTTTCATTTTTACATAAATTTTTCCTCTATCACTCTTATTTTATTTCAAAAATCAGTTTTGCTCTTCCAGGAATTCTTTAGGGATTGTATCCAAATCACATTTTTCTTTGACACTTTGCTTATTATTGTTTTGACTGTATTGCCTTACTCAGAGTTTGTGTCTTGATCATTCTTCTCAACATAGTAGCTTTTTATCTTCCCTGGCACCATGGTAGCTTTCTTTTTTTTTGTTCTTGTTTACTCATTTATACACCCTATTTCTTGATTTTGAATTTCATGTTAAGTTGGACTCTGTTCATGGGGTGAGTGTTTGGGTATAGGCACTGTCCCAAGCTTCATTCTTTTACACACTATTGTTTTCAGAACTAGTTCTGGAGGTTTGGAAGTTGTCAGTGCTTCCAAAATGGTGTGATCTAGGGAGAGGTTGGTCACTGCTGTTCTTTTCTACACCCTGGTCCCTACTCAAGAAAGGGTCCCTTATCCTGTGAAATTGCAGTCAATACTGTTCCTCACAGTTCCTGATCCCTTGGGACCAGAAGTAATACTATTTCTCATTGTCCCTCATCCTTTGTGACCAAAAGTGATACTGCCCATTATGTTTTTTTTGCTCCCTCTTAACTAAAAGTACTTCTCTCTTCTCTTGAACTATGACTTGGAAATGGGTATAGGCAATGGAGTTGCCAGATGGTTGCCCTTAATGGCTCCCACTCCCTCTTGATTGAAAGTCTCCTGTCTGTCCTTGAACCATGACCTAGAATTTGGTTTAGACAATGGAGTTGCCAACCAGCATCTATTCCTGTGATTTGTGCTAGTATAGAGGTCACCTGTAATCACTTTCTGACTAGTTGCCAGGTCCACTTACCATCTCTGGTTTGAGAACTCTTTAAAGCTACTGCTGATTTTCTTCACCACCACCTGAACTCACCACTGTTGTTTCATCCATGTAGGTTTTTGGTCAGCTTCTATCCCCATGCCACAGATCTCTCTTTCCAATCTTATAAATTGCTTTAATTTAAAAGAATGCCTCAATCTGACCTTCTGTTTGCTCCACAATTTGATCTGAGGCATTATTTTAATGTTGTTTGGAGGAGAATTTTGGGAGAGCTCAGCTGAGTGCCATCTTGACCCTGTTTCCTGGAAATCAAAGCTTTCCAAATTCTAGTAGTCTACAGTATGTGGAAGACAGAATTCTAGATGGAGAATACGAAGACTTTGATTCAAAGTTTGGACCTGCTACTTACTAATTATGTTTCCTTGGGCCAGTCATTTAACTTGGCCTCAAAAGATGGGGTTGGACTGGAAGATTTTTAAAGTCCCTTCACATTTTATATTCCATGGCTTACTTGGATGTATTGTTTAATTTTGAGTGAAATACTTTGTAAACATTAAAGTTCTATGGAAAGGTAAGCTTCTAAGGACTTCCAGTCATTTGAAGGACAACACCCTTGAGTTATAATGTTTGTTAAAATGAGGTTCATTACCTCACATTTTGAAATTGCTGCTTAAATTGAAAATACATTTTATAGTGTTATTGCCTACCTCTCTGTGATTTTCCCTCTCATGTCATATTTATAGAGCTGTTTATAGACTGAGGCTATTTTTCTTTTCAATGCACTTCAATTGTTCTTTATTGTTTTATGGGTTCATAGAAAGAAAGTGATGACATCCTTCTCTTTGTTCTTGTTGACAGGGAAAAGAGGCAGGGTAGCCATTATAATATTTTTCTTACCTGAAATCCAAAGAAGGCTCCACTCCTCGATAGAAGAACAAAGGTAGTAAATGAGGGAAGTACCTTAAAGCTTTGTTTGCCCTTGGAAGTGCTTGAGACTGTCTTATTAAATATGTAGGGAGAAAACACTGTCTGCATTGTTAAGTAGACTATGGAATGATAGGTGAATCATAGTTTCATGGGATGAGAGCTGGGTAGGATCTTAGATTCTGTCATAGATTGTGCTCCCCACATCTATGATATCCTAACCAGTCCTGTGCTCCACAACAAACTTAATTGAAATGCTGCACATTTTGCAAGACCTCGTTCAAATGGAACCTATGGACTTGGAGTCAATAAACCATGACTCTGCTTCATAAAATTTAAATGACTTAGGCAATTCATAAAGTTACTTAATCTTTTTGAGACTATATCCTAAGCTATAAAATGAGGACTAGATAATCTCTAATGTCCATAATTACTCTAAAACCTATCATATGATCCTTTGATCTCCAAGTCCAGTGCTATTTCTATGTTATACAACTGATATCTCCCACCATTCATTACTATCCCCAAAATATATGTAACAAACTATGTAACAAACATGTGTAACCCTTCACCTACAGTATGGCACTCCTTAAAAAGTAACTAACAAGATCACCAATGTATGCCCTGAAATCTTCCCTCCTCTGGACTTAACACTCTGATTTCTTCATATAGCACAGTTTCTATTCCACTTAGCATGCTGGGTACCTTGCTCTGTACCTACACCAATTTGTCAATGTTTTTCTTAGACACAAGGATAACATATTTCCTGGGTTAGGGAATAAGCTCATTTCTGCATGTGGTTAGTCAAAACAGTTTTGAGAACCAACTTGATGACCAGTATTTGTATAACCAATCAAAATGTTGCTCTGTCAATATTATCCCATACCCTGTATCAATTGTTATACTTTGGTGGCTTTTGTCATGCAAAGATTGGTTTGGTACACAAGGCCGGTAAATAGGCTGAATCCTTTTGGTAATTGACTACTCTGACCAATGCAGTTGTGGAAAGAAGCTTAAGTTGAGAGTCAGTACCTCTGCAGCCAAGTCTTTTCTTAATTTGATGCATCATCTTGGGCAAAGTTATTAGGGAAGAAAAGGAATGACTCAATGGTTGTGATAGATCGACTCTAAGGTACATTCTGTCTCTTCCATCTTATAATTTATGTTTTGAGATCCTTTCTGGTTTTGACATTTAGTGAAGAAAATGAGTCATCTTGTTGCGTTTAAAGATTGTTTCATCCTCCTTTTGTGCTCTGAAGAATTTCCTCCATATTAGGAATATTAGCCTGAAGCAAGTAGGGGGATCCTATCCTAAACAGTTCAAACAATAATATAGGGGGAGCTAGTTAGGAGAAAAACACTCCTCAAACTATAAATTACTAATTGTTTTCATTTCTCCTATTACCTTGATAGACCTGATTTTCACAAACTCAATCTGCTGCTATTGGTATAAGTATCATGAGTGTGTATGTGCGTGCGTGCGTGTGTGTGTGTGTGTGTGTGTGTGTGTGTGTGTGTGTGTGTGTGTATACGTACCTTTGTTTGGGGAAGAGGGACACATTGGTGACACAGGTTGCTCCCTAACCTCTGGTGGTAACACAAGGGTTTAAGGTTGGCACCTTGGATCTGGTATTACTGAAGGAATTCTGGACTTGGAGTAACAATTCCAGTTCTTTTACTTAACTTGCAAGATTTAGGGCAAGACATTACCTTTCTAAGGGCTTTTTCCCTCTTCTGTAAAATGAGAGGGAATGATGTAGTAGAGAGACCAATGGAATTAGAATCTGAAGATGATTGGATTCATGCCTCATCTCTAACACTAGCTTGGCATGTGACCTAGGTAAAGTCACTTAAATTTCCCAAGCCTTAGCTTCTTTATCTCATTTTATGGATATAATAAGACTTGCAATACCTACATCAAAGGATTGTTATGAGGAAAGTACTTTATGGTACTACATGGTACTATGTAAGTTGTACTATTATAATTAACGATAATAATAAATTCCATAAACATTATGATTTTATGGGCTGTGCAAAGCTCTAGATTCTTAAAGAAATCAGGATGGGTGAATATTAGTTTTCCAGGAAAAAACTACATATTTTAATTTTACATGCCTTTAAACAAATCCTTTTCTCCCTCCCTCCCTTTATCTTTTTCTTTCTTTCTTCCTTCCTTCATCTATTTATTCATTTATCTATTCATTCATTTGTTAATATATTAATTTATTTTGCAACCATTTGTTATCTCTTCCTCCTACTTATCCTGTCTCAATGAGTAATTAAAAAAAAGAAAATCCCCACAACAAATATGCATAGATTTACAAGTTGTCCATATCCCAAAATGTATGCCTTATTCTGGACTTTTAGTTTATGAATCTTCTGTCAGGAGGTAGGTAGCACTCTTGATCTTCAGTCCTCTGAGCTCATTATTGAACATTGCACTGATCAGAGTTCTAAAAATCAGTCCAAATTATTTTTCTTTTTAATGTGATATAAATTGTTCTAGTCCTACTTACCTCGTGCTTCATCTCTTCATTGAGGCTTTTCAGTTGCCTCTGAAAACAACCATTTTTTTCCTTTCATATGGTGCAGTAATAATCCATTACAGTCATTTACCATAGTATATCTATTCTCAAATAGGTAGAAAGCCCCTTTTATGAAAAAATTATTATGGGGGCAGCTAGGTGGCACAGTGGATAGAGCACCAGCCCTGGAGTCAGGAGTACCCGAGTTCAAATCCTGCCTCAGACACTTAACACTTACTAGCTGTGTGACCCTGGGCAAGTCACTTAACCCCAATTGCCTCACTAAAAAAAAAAAAAGAAAGAAAAAAAGAAAAAAATATTATGAAAATAGTTGCTCTAAATGTTTTTTATACAAATAGATCTTTTTTTTCCTCTTTCCTTTATTTCTATGGATTGTAGGCCTAGTAGTGGTATAGCCAGTGAAAGAACAAAAACAATTTGGTGTTTTTTTTAGGACAGTTCCAAATTGCTCTAACTTGGTATAGCATATACACAGACAGACAAAAAGATATAATATTTATTAAGAGCTTATTATGTGCCAAGCATTGTTATAAACACCAAAGATATAAATATAAGCAAACAAGGCAGTCCTTGCTCTGAAGGAGGTCCTATTGTAATGAAGGATAACAATGCATAAAAGAATGCAAGAAGGGGGTCAGGTGAGACGGGGGAGTTATGCATGTGGTGGAGCATTATAGAGATTATCAAGAAATGACATGGAAGCCTCTTTCCAGGAAAGATAAAGCAAACACTCATCTGTCAAAGCCCATTGTTAGAGGGGTTGGACTCTAAAGTTACAGGAGGGAAATTAGGATCATGGCCAGAGTGTAGACAGCACAGTCCAGTGATAACCTTATCATCTTAAATAGGCAAGAATATATTGGTCTGGGCTTCAGGAAACCTGGGTTCTGCTTTCTACTCTGTCACTATCCTTGGATAAATCAGTGTTCCCCCTGGGCCTCAGTTTCACTATCTATAAAATTAAGGTTTATATCCTTCCCAATAGCAGTCAATAAACCTAACCACACAAACATAGTTATTGTTTCTGAATTCAAGAACTATCATATAGTTTCATTTTAGATGGGCTCACCAAGGAGGATCTTGGAGGTAGGTTGGCCATATACCAACTCCTCAGCAATTTGGAGCCATTCAATACAGGGAAAAAACTACCTTCTCCTATCCTACCCCCACCATATCTCTATATGACATAAATGTACAAAATTGAATGTTCATCATGATGACTAAGCATTATTAATATGATTTTATTGTGATCAATTGTCTCTATTTTCAAGTAGAGAAGATGTAATATAGCTGAGAAAGATTACCCTCTTGAATAGTTTAAATGTAAAAACTGGTATATAAAGGATTTGGCTTTAGCTTTACAGAAAATATACTGACTTTATGACAGGACCATCCATCCTCTGGGAATGCTATAAGACTTCTTTTTTATAGTAAGGTGAACTGCAGTGAATTTGAAGACCCCAAAATATTTTGCACCAGAAAATTTAACCCTTACTGTGGTTTAGATGGCCAGAACTATGACCAGTATGCCTTTTGGCAAAGCAATGGTGTAAGTCATTGATCTCTTCTCCACAAATGTATAGTGGGAGGGTGGACCAGGTCACTGAATGGTTTCTTCCAGTTTGACATTCTATGTTCTGTGTTCTAAGGCTCCTCCCAGCTCTGACATCCCATGTTCCAGGTTCTAGGGTCCCATCTAGTTAAAAAAACCCTAGATTTCCACAAAGTTTGTACAATGGCTCCTATAAAGTCAAACTTATTATAATGCTGCCATCTAGTGGGAAAGGCATAGGTTTACAGCTGCCAAAAACTGGCCACAGAAACTCCTGCTGCTGGAGAACGTTAGAGATAGAAAGAACCTCAAAGATTATCTTTTTCTATGTTCTCATTTTATAGGTGAGAAAAATGAGAAAATAGAGAAGATAAGGAACTGATCCAAGATTACACAGCTAACAAGTTGAAAAGTCCAGAATATAAACCAGGTGTCATAAATCCAAATCAACTGTTCCTTCTAAAATGTCATGCTTCCTACTCATGTCAAACAGTGAAATATTTGGATAATTCAAGCCAAAGTATTTATTTCGAAGCCACTTAAATTTAAATATTAAAACAAGGAAATTAACAATTTCATTGAACTTAATTATGCAGATACCTGTCTAGTTACACAGGTTGACAGTAGCTTAGCCAACAAGTAGAGAGCTTTAGACAAGTATTGCTAGATTCAGATGGCCGGACTACATGGGCTAATGTTTATCTCAACAATCTACCCTGTTGTTGTGGCTGAGGAGTAAAAGCTTATGTTCTTATGCAAAAGAACCCTGGTGGGGACTTGGGAGACCTGTGTTCTCCTAGGTCTATGTCTGACACATAGATACTGTGTGATCTGGACCAATTCCTTCACCTCTTTGGACTATTCACTTCTCGTCTATGAAATCAAATGGTTTAACTAGATGAGCTCTGAGATCACTTCCAGCTCTGCTCTTTTATGACTGTCATGTCAGTCTCTTTCTTTCACAGGAAAAGTGGTAGAAAGGTGGCATTAAATCATCAAGAAAAATGCTGAAACTTGACTGGTATTGTGTGTAGACCATCCTCTCTAGTCTCTACTTCTTCATTGTCCTACTCCCTTACCTTATTCATCTTTCGCATTTACTTTTCTTCAAGGGATTACACTATAGATACACATCTATTGACTTTAGGCCTGTGAGAGGGGTCCAAACTAAACTGATATCTATATCTATAGCTATAGCTATAGCTCTATATCTCTATAGCTATATCTATATCTATAAATTCTCTGACATGTTTTCTGTGAATGAAATTCTACATAAGCCAAGGTCTTGTTTTATTTTCAGTATGACTTCAATACTTTGAAAGAACTGCATAGAGACAACAATTAATAGGGAGGAAAGCATTAATGAAATGCAAAAAAAAAAGTCTGTTAACAATAATCTGGCATCCAAAAAAATAATTTGGTCTTATACTGCATTAAGATAGACATAGCCAGACTGAAACATACTATTTTCACTTTTGTTGTTGTTTGTTGTTGTTGTTGTTGTTTCATTTTTCTTATCTTTTTTCCCCTTTTGTTCTGATTCTTCTCTCATAACATGATTAATGTGGAAATATTTTTAACATTATTGTAATGTATAACCTATATCAGGTTGCTTGTTGACTTTAGAAGGGGGGAGGGAAGGGAACTTGCGAGAAAAAATTTGGAACTCAAAATCTTACAAAAATGAATGTTGCAGGGCACCTAGGTAGTGCAGTGGATAGAGCACAGACCCTAGAGTCAGGAGGACCTGAGTTCAAATACAGCTTCAGACGCTTGACACTTACTAGCTGAGTGACCCCAGGCAAGTTATTTAACCCCAATTGCTTCACAAAAAAATTAATAAAAAAAACAAAAAAATGAATGTTAAAAACTATCTTTACATGTAATTGGAAAAATAAAATACTATTTAAAAATAGGCATAGCAACCAATCAATAAGCATTAATTAACCACCTATACTGCGCTAATGTTTTTTAAATGAAATACACCCCAACCTCAGGAAGTTTACATTCTATGAAGGGAGAGAAATTTATACACATACAAGTATATGAACATATATAAAACTGCAAGGTAATTTTCATGGGCTAGATTAAGAGAATTCACTTATAGAAGTTCAAATGCTTTAGCTGAAATTTAAAGGAATAAAGAGATGTTAAGACAGGTGAGGATGAGAAAACTTCTTTCTTTCTCTTTTTATAATATGTTATTTCCCCCAATTACATGTAAAAATAATTTTAATATCTATTTTTAAAACTTTGAGTTCCAATTTATTTCCCCTCTTCCCTCTCCCCCACCCTTCGAGAAGGCAAGCAATTTGATACAGATAATACATGTGTAATCATTAAAAAAACATTTTCATATTAGTCATGTTGTGAAAGAAAAAAGACAGAAAACCCCAAGAAAAATAAAGTAAAAAAATATGCTTCAGTCTGTATTCAGACACCAACAGTTCTTTCTCTGGGGATGGAAAGCATTCTTCATCATAAGTCCTTCAGCTTTGTCTTGGATCATTGTATTGCTCAGAATTGCTAAATCATTCACAGCTGATCATCTTACAATATTGCTGTTACTTTGTACATGGGTACATTTCACTTTGCATTAGCTCATGAAAGCCTTTCCAGGTTTGAGAGCATCCTGCTCATCATTTCTTATAGTACAATAGTACAATACCACAATCACATATCACAATTTGTTCAGCCATTCCCCAATTGATAAGCATTTGCTCAATTTCTAATTCCTCACAATCAGCAAAGAGCTTCTATAAATATTTTTGTACATATAGGTACTTCTCCTTTTTTATCTCTTTTTGGATGCAGACTTAGTAGTGGTATTGCTAGGTCAAAGAGAATGCATGATTTTATAGCCCTTTGGGTATAGCTCCAAATTGCTCTAGAGAATGGTTGAATCAGTTTACAACTCCAAGAGTGCATTAATGTCTCCTTTTCCCCAAATTCTCTCTAATATTTGTTATTTTCCTCTTCTGTTCTATTAGCCAATCTAATGAGTATGAGGTAGTACTGCAGGGTTGTTTTGATTTGCATCTCTCCAATCAATAGAGAATTAGAGTGTGTTTTTTTAATATGCTATATATAGCTTTGACCACTTCATCTGAAAACTGTTCATATCTTTTGATAATTTATCAATTGGAAAATATCTCTTATTTTTATAAATTTGACTCAGTTCTCTATATGTTCAAGAAATGAAGCCTTTATCAGAGAAACATAATTATGTTTCCCCTGATCCTATTCCCACCCCCATTTATTCTATTCTCTTTCCTCTTTCACCCTGCCATTCCTCAAAAGTGTTTTGCTTCTGACTACCCCCTCCCCCAATCTGCCCTCCCTTCTATCACCCACCCCAACCTCTGATATTCTCTTTTCCTCCTACTTTCCTGCAAAGTAAGATAGATTTTTCTGCCCAATTAAATGTGTATGCTATTCCCTCTTTGAGCCAATTTTGATGAAAGTAAAGTTAATTCACTCCTTATGTCCCCTATCTTCCCCTCCACTTTAAAAGCTTTTTCTTTTGGAACACTAATGCATTGTTGGTGGAGCTGTGAACTGATCCAACCATTCTGGAGAGCAATTTGGAATTATGCCCAAAGGGCGATAAAGCTGTGCATACCCTTTGACCCAGCGATTCCACTTTTAGGTCTTTTTCCCAAAGAAATCATGGAAGGGGGAAAGGGACCCACATGTACAAAAATATTTATAGCTGCTCTTCACGTGGTGGCAAGGAATTGGAAGTTGAGGGGGTACCCATCAATTGGGGAATGGCTGGACAAGTTGTGGTATATGAATACAATGGAATACTATTGTGCTGTAAGAAATGATGAGCAGGAGGAGTTCAGAGAAACCTGGAGGGTCTTACGTGAGCTGATGATGAGTGAGATGAGCAGAACCAGAAGAACAATGTACACAGTATCATCAACATTGAGTGTTGACCTACTATGATGGACTATATTCTTCTCACCAATGCAATGGTACAGAAGAGTTCCAGGGAACTCATGATAGAAGAGGATCTCCAAATCAAAGAAAAAAAAAAAAAAGAACTGTGGAGTATAGATGCTGATTGAACCATACTATTTCTTTTGTTTTGGGTGCTGTTGTTTTTTTTTTTCTATTTTGAGGTTTTGCATCACTGCTCTGATTTTTTCTCTTGTAACAGGATTAATGTTATTATGTGTATATATATATATATATATATATATATATATATATATATATATATGTGTGTGTGTGTGTGTGTATATCAATCTATATGGATATGGATATGATATATAGATATAACCTATATCAGATTACCTGCTGTCTAGGGGAGGGGGGAGGGAGGAGAGGGAGGGAGAAAAATCTGAAATTGTAAAGCTTGTATAAACAACAGTTGAGAACTATCTTTACATGTAACGGAAAAAATAAAATACCTTATATGTAAAAAAAGAAAAAAGAAAAATAGCCACAGGCTAACCAAAACTTTCTTAAAAAAAAAAAGCTTTTTCTTACTTCTTTTATGTGAGATAATTTACCCCATTCCACCTCTCCCTTTCCCTTTCTCCCAGTGCATTCCTTTCTCACCCCTTCATTTTATATTTTAAAGATAGTATCTCTTCATATTCAACTCACACCTGTGCCTACTGTCTATCTATACTCTGTTCAACTGCCCTAATAATGAGAAAGTTCTGAGTTACAAGTATCATCTTCCCATGTAGGAATGTAAACAGTTTAACCTTTTAATATCCCTTATGATCTCTTTTTCTTGCTTACTTTTTTATGCTTTTCCTCACTCTTGTTTATAAAAGTTAAATTTTCTATTCAGCTCTGGGATTTTTATCAAGAATGCCTGAAAATCCTCTTTTTTGCTGAATACCCCCTAAAGGATTATACTCAGTTTTGCTGGATAGGTGATTCTTGGTTGTAATCACAGTTCCTTTGCTCTCTGGAATATCATATTCCAAGTCCTCTGATCTTTTAATGTAAAAGCTCCTAAATCTTATGTGATCCTGACTGTGGCTCCACAGTACTTGAATTGCTTCTTTCTGTCTGCTTACAATATTTTCTCCTTGACCTGGAAGCTCTGGAATTTGGCTAGAATATTCCTAGGAGTTTTCATTTTGAGATCTCTCTCAGGAGGTGAGCTGTGGGTTCTTTCAATTTCTATTTTACCTTCTGGTTCATGAGTATCAGAGCAATTTTCCTTGATAATTTATTGAAAGATGATATCTAGGTTGCTCCCCCCCCCCCGCCCCGATCTTTTTTATTATGGCTTTTAGGTAGTTCAATCATTTTAAAAGTATCTCTCCTGGCTCTATTTTCCAGGTCATTTGTTTTTCCAATGAGATATTCTATACTATCTTCTATTTTTTTCTTTTTGTTTTGTTTGATTGTTTCTTGATTTCTCATAAAGTCATTACCTTCCATTTGCTGAATTCTAATATTTAAGGAAATATTTTATTTTTTAATTTAACTTTATCTTTGATTTTTTCCCAATTCCATGTAAATATAGTTTTCAGTATTCCTTTTGGTAAGATTTTGAGTTCCAAATTTTTCTCCTATCCTCCCTTTCTTCCCTCCTCCTAAAGCCAGCCAGCAATCTGATATAGTTTATACATTACAATTGTATTTCTCCATTAGTCATGTTGTAAGAGAAGAATCAGAACAAAAGGAAAAATCACACAAGAAAGAAGAAACAATACCTAAAACAACAACAACAACAAAAGTGAAAATACTAAGCTTCAATCTGCATTCAAACTCCATAGTTCTTTTTCTCTATGTGGAGAGCATTTTTCATCATGAGTCTTGGATCATTGTATTGCTGAGAAGATTTAAGTCTATTACAGTTGATCATCATACAGTGTTGTTGATTACAAAATCTTAGCTAGAAGAAACCTTTTATCTGTAGACCTAATTCTAATTTATGTAAAAATCCCCTCTATAATGTCCCTGAAAACTGGATACCTGCCCTTGATCTGAATACTTCAAAGGACAGGGTACTCACCACGTACTAATTTAGCTCATTCCATTTTTTGTTAGTTTTAATTGTTAGCACTTATTCATTTAACCAGTTCCAAATTCACTTCATTGTATCATCCTCTAGTGTTCACCTTTGCAACTTCTCCATAAAGATATCATAGGACCCTTTGCTGATTTTCCGTCATATAATATCTCCAATATGCTCCTGCTTAACCAGTGTAGTAACTGTGTCAATAAATTAAACTAGAGTGGAACCTTCCCCTTTCATTCCACTTAAAGCATGCTTAAAGATTTTCTATTTGTTTTGGTTAGCCCTACCATTATGCCAAGGTATGACCCTCCCATCATCTACCTCCTGACTGGAGTCACAGCTCATCTGTTTGAAACTTAATGCCATGAGAGCCACTATCTCTAATGTGTCTCTTCTTTGTGGTGCCTCCTCACATCCAACCACCTATTAGCTTTTCTAACTCATCTAACAATTTGATGATTCACACCAGTGATGTCATCTTGAGAAGCAGGCACCAGAAGAGAGTGTGCTGGAAGGGTAACTATTCTTTAAGAAATACTATAATCAGTACACTACCTCACAATGAGCTCAGCCTTCTCAGAGATTCTATAATTCGGAAAATCCCCATGACACCTTATAGCTCTTGATTAGAAGATATCATGCTTCAGAAATGACATCAGTATTTCCAGCTAAATTATATTCTCTTGAAAGAACAGACTATGCTTTCTTATCCTCTGTATTTTGCATGGGCCTAGCCCAGTCCTGGGAACATAGTTAGTGCTTAATAAATACCTAGGTGTAGGTATCTAGATGTCACCATGGTTAAAAGTGCTAGAACCAGGAAGACTTGAGTTCAAATCCTGCCTCATATACTTATTTGCTCTGCCACCCTGGGCAGATCATTAACTTCTGCCAGTCTCAGTTTCTTAATCTATAAAATGGAGGTGATAATAGTTCCTGTCATTTAGGGTTTGGGTGAGGAAATAAATGAGATAACATAAGTACAACACTGAAAATATTCAAGTGCCACATGAAGCACTATTCTTGTTAGGGCTGATGGATATTCCTTAACTTAACAAGAGAAAAGAAGACTATGTGACTGTGCTATAGAGCAAAGAATCTAGCTTTGAAGTCAAAGGATCTGGACCTCAATCTCTGCCCTGCCTCTTATTCCTTGTGTGATCTATCTAGATATAGATATAGATATATAGATATGTGTGTGTGTTTTGGTAGGGAAATGAGGGCTAAGGGACTTGCCCAGGGTCACATAGCTAGTAAGTGTCAAGTATCTGAGGTCGGATTTGAACTCAGGTCCTCCTGAATTCAGGACCAGTGTTTTATCCACTGTACCACCTACCTGCCCCCTGATTTCTATATGTTTAAAATTAAGAGATTAGACAATTTTTGCCTTATCTCTGAATTTCACCATTTTAGAAGGCTACCAGTCCATGGGGTATAGCAAATGGACTAGAATCAGACAAGATGAGAAGAACTAGTTGATAGAAAATTCTTATTTATACAATTTGAAGGAGAAAGGCACCTCACTGATGAGATGTTATTGTTGTTCAGTTCTTTCAGTTGTGTCCAACCCTTCATTACCCCATTTTGGTATTTCATAGCAAGGACACTGGAATGGTTTGACATTTCATTCTTTAGCTCATTTTATAGGTGAGGAAACCAGTAAACAGGGTTAAGTTACTTAACCAAGGTGATGCAGCTAGTATTTATCAGAGGCCAAATTTGAGCTCATGAAGATGAGACTTTCTGATTCCAGGCCCTGGCATTCTATCCACTGTGCCACCTACCTGCCCTATATTTTTATGTTTTTGTTACTTATTTCTCAATTCTATTTCAATCTTCTTCCCTCCTAACTCAGCAGTGCCCCATGTTTGACACCTCCAATGTCAAGGCTCCTGGGTAGGTCATGAAAAGATGTGAGTTCTCATCCTAGTTGTGACACTTACTTTCTACAAGACCTTTTCTGAACAGTGGTTTCTATACTTTCAGGGAATGGACCATCCATGATATCAATGCCATAGGGAACTTTAGGAGGAGGATATTTTCTCTACTAATGTAGGTACATACATCTTCTATAATGTATAGTCTTAGAGTAATGTTCAAGACCCTGAGTGGTAAAGGGTCTAGCCCAGGGTCATGGAACCAGGATATTTTAGTTGGAACTTGAGCCCCAAATTTCATGTCTCTAGAACTGGCTCTCTATCCATTGTCCCAGGATCTTCTCATATTACTATTATAGCTATGATAACCTCTAGCCTGCCTTGCTCACAAGTTTGTTGAAGGGGCCATCTAAATAAATAATTATTAACCACTCACTATGTACAGATCACTGTGCTAGGCACTGGGAAAGATGCAATGTTTACATAATCCCTAGGCTTTATTTAAATAGAATCACAATTGGAGGCAGCTACTTGGCACAGTGGATAGAGCACTGGCCCTGTATTCAGGAGGACCTGAGATCAAATCCAGCCTCAGACACGTGACACTTACTACCTGTGAGACCCTGGGCAAGTCACTTAACCCCAATTGCCTCACCAAACAAATAAAAATAAATAAATAGAATCACAATCTATCAGGGGATATAACACTATAAAGAAAGATAACTGTAGAGGGGCGGAGCCAAGATGGTGGAGGAGAGGCTGTGACTCCCACAAGCTCCAGATAAACCCATCCATTCACGCCCAAATAATGCGGTAAAAATCAAAACCCAGAACAGCCTAATGCACATAAGAACAGAGTGAGACTGTTTCTCCGCAAGAGGGCGATTCTGATCACCTACTGATCAGGCTGAACAGCTCAGCGCGCGGTCGGGACCCAGCCAGTGACAGTGCTTCCAACACGTCAGAGTCTTCAGCACCAGCAGCTTCTGAGGCTCTGATAACGGACTGGTGAGGGGGTTCGGAGGTAGGCCGGGGTGAAGTGGAGGCAGTATCTGCTGGAGTTGGGGCAAAGCGCCCTGGGTCTGAACCAGTGGGCTGAATTGAGTGGTGGTGGCTGAGTGGGGGAGGGGTAAAAGCACGCCAAGCTTCCGACCATAGAGAATCAGAGTTCAATCAGACTTCTGTTTCCGGGTCAAAGAGAAAGCGGCTGTGATTACTCACAAGCCAGGCAGGCTGAGAAGAAGCCCAATCACCCCCTGGTCCACACTGTAGCACCAACGGTGTGTCCGGGAAGCAGCGCTACACTTTAAGGAGTAAAAAGCCAAGAAACAGTAAGCCAGGATGAGTAGGCAGAGAAAGCAGAAGACCATCGAAAACTTCTTTGGGGGAAAGGTAGACCACAATACATCCTCAGAAGAAGAAGATAATAATAGGGTCAAAGCTCCAACATCCAAAGCTTCCAAGAAAAATATGAACTGGTCTCAGGCCAAGGAAGCTCTCAAAAGGGACTTTGAAGAGAAAGTAGGAGAGATAGAACGAAGATGTAGAGAAAGAGAGGAAGGAATGGAAAGAGAAATGAGAGCAATGCAGGAGAGTCATGAGAAAAAAGTCAACAGTTTGAAAAGCCAAATGGAAAAGGAGATTAAAAAACTGTCTGCTGAAAATAATTGCCTAAGAATTAGGATTGAACAAATGGAAGCTAGTGAGCTTATGAGAAACCAAGACACAGTAAAGCAAATCCAATTGAATGAAAAAATAGAAGGCAATGTGAAATATCTCCTTGGAAAAACAGCTGACCTAGAAAATAAATCTAGGAGAGATCATTTGAAAATCATTGGACTACCTGAAAACCATGACCAAAACAAGAGTTTAGACACCATCCTCCAAGAGATTGTGAGGGAAAATTGCCCTGATATTCTTGAAGCAGAAGCTAAAATAGAAATTGAAAAAATTCACCGATCACCTCCTGAAAGAGATCCCAAAAGGAAAACCTCCAGGAATATTATAGCCAAATTCCAGAACTCCCAGATCAAGGAGAAAATATTGCAAGCAGCTAGAAAAAAGGAATTTAAATACTGTGGAGCTCCAATAAGGATAAAGCAAGATCTAGCAGCTTCTACATTAAAGGACCGGAGGGCATGGAATATGATATTCCAGAGGGCAAAGGAACTGGGACTACAGCCAAAAATCACGTACCCAGCAAAACTAAGCATCCTCTTTCAGAGGCAAACATGGAACTTCAAGGAGAAAGAAGACTTTCAGGCATTTGTTATGAAAAGACCTGAACTGAATAGAAAATTTGACTTTCAAATACAACACCCCGGAGAAGCATAAAAAGATAAACAGGAAAAAGACTTCATGAGGGATATTAAAAGATCAAACTGTTAACATTCCTATATGGGAAGATAATACAGAGGACACAGGTCTGAACTGAATACAAAGGGAAGTTATGTTTTGTTCTTTGTGGGGTGTCTTATGTATGGGGCCGGATTTGGGCTTGGGGCCTCCTGGGTCCAGGGCTGGTGTGATGTCCACTGTGCCACCTAACTAACCCATAATGACATCCTTAAAATAGGGTTGAGGTGTAGAAGAAATAGACTGGGGAAGGGGGAAGGGGAGAGATGGTCTGGGGAGAGGTTATTCATATGAAGGAAACAAGAAAAAAGCTTATGGAGGGGAGGGGAAGAGGGGGAAGGAATTGGGGAGTGAGTGAACCTTAATATCATCAGAATTGACTCAAAGAAGGACTAACATACATACTCAAGTGGGTATAGTAATATATTTTGCCCTGAGGGAGGGGAGGGAGATAAGGGGGGGGAGGGGAAGGAGGGAAGGGCAGATTCTGGGAGAGAGTAGTAAAAAGCAAAATACTTTCAAGGAAGGTGAAGATGTTCTGCATAACGGCACAAGTATGAAATATTGAATTGCTTGATTTCATAGGGAGGGTTGAGGAGAGAGGGAGGAAGAAAATTTGGAACATAGAATTAGCTCAAAGACCTTAAACTCATCAGAGTTGGCTCATGGAGGGAATAACATTCACACCCAGTTGGGAGGAGTAATCTATTTAACCTTACAGGAAAGTATGAGGGGAAGAGGATAAGGAAGGAAGGGTGGAAAAAAAGGGAGTGTAGAGTAGGGGAGGGGACAGTCAGAAGTAAAATACTTTTGAGGAGGAATAGTTTAAAAGAAGATGGAAAATTGAGTAAATATCATGGGAAGGGAATAGGATGGAGGGAAATAGTTATGATGACTTTGCTGGGCTAATACGAAGAAAATTCTTTGTCAAGTTTAAGGTACATTGTTTAGGGTATGATGAACAGGATACTATTAGAAAAACCTGGAAAGACCTACATGAACTGAAGCAGAGTGAAATGCACTGTATACAAAATAACAGCAATAGTCTAAAATGATCTGCTGGGAAGCATGTGGTTATTTTCAGCAAGGCAATGGTCCAATATAACCCTGAAGGACTTATGAAAATGGCAACCCATCTACAGAGAAAGAAGTGATAGTATCTGAAATAGTTGGAAACACATTTTTTTTTTCTTTTCTCTTTTTTTTTTCTTTTTTGGTGAGGCAATTGGGGTTGGGTGGCTTGCCCGGGGTCATGTGGCTGGTGGGTGTTGGGTGTGTGGGGCTGGATTTGGGCTCGGGTGCTCCTGGTTCCAGGGCCGGTGCTCTGTCCGCTGCACCACCTAGCTGCCCCTGGAAACACATTTTTTTAAAAAAATGTTTTTTCTCTTTGACAATTCCTCAGTCTGAAGTTTTGGGAGTTTTTTGACTGTTTTTTCCTCACAACCTAGCTAATGTGGGAATGTTTTCCATGACTATTCCTGTATAATTTATTTTGAAATGCTTGAGTTCTAGTGGGTGGGGGTGGGAATAGAGGAGGAAGAGAAGTTGGAACAATTTTTTTTTTAAATTGATGTTAAAATTTGTTTTTACATATATTTTGGAAAATAAAATTCTATTCTAAAAAAAATAATAAAAAAAAAGAAAGATAACTGTAACACATAGTAATGCATGATGAACTACAATGGAAAGGAGAAGGCATACATACATACATGCATATATATATGTGTGTGTGTATATGTGTATGTATATCTGAGGAATATAAATCATTGCTGTGGACATCAAGAAAGCTTAACAAAGAAATTCCCATTTACATCAAAGGAGGATCACAGGGTTCATGCTGGAAAAAGCACTGGATATGGAGGCAGAATCCTTGGTTTCAGTTAAGTTCTCTTCCACTTACATCCTGAATTATTTGGGGGGAGGGGTTCCCTTTCCCTCTATAACCCTAAGTTTTCTCCTCTGTACAATAAAGAAGTTATCCATTCTTGTGCCAAGATTTTATTCTCAACATTCTAAGATCTCTCTTACTCCTGAAATTCTATGTTTTGGGGGTTGCAGTGGCCAAGGGGTAAAATAGACCTGAATAAGAAGTGAATTAAGTCCAAAGAATCAAAGACTAAAAAGATGTACCCAGAGGTACATCTGTGAGAAATGTTCTTTCATTCACTCATCAAACCTTTTTGTCCTCCATATTGGTAGTGAGCAAAGCAACATTCTAAGAATAGAACACATTAGTGGTTATCTAGAAAAGAAAGAAGAAAGATTTTTTGCTGTAAGTGCCTTAAGAACAGGAACGATCTTTTGCCTTTGTTTCCATAGGACACATCATAATTCTGTATATATTGTAGGTGCCCAATTAATGCTTTTTCACTGATTAACTGGAGAAGAATTACAACCACCAGAAAGATATAAAGAGAAATTGGATTCCAAAGTAAGGAAAAATAATTGCAAAATATACCATACTATACTAATCTTAAGGCTTATACATGTGTAACAAAATTATATAGGCAGAGACCTTTTGGGCTTGGGACATAGTGATCATAGGTAAAGGGATAGTTAGAAAGATGCTTTGTGATGTGTTCCATGTCTCACAGTCATAATGTAACAAAATTAGGGGAGACAATTTGCATGCATCATAGCACAGCAGGGTTGAATGGTCAATGAGAAATTCACAGAATCATAGATTTAGAGCTAGAAAGGATTTCAGAGGCCAATCATCCAACCTCCCCTCCCCCTTATTTTATAGATGAGGGAAATTATTAAGTTCACTGGCTAGCCCAAGGCCCCACAAGTTGCATATGTTAAAGCCTTATGTTAGGTTGTGAGTTTATATTATTTCTTATTCCCATGACTAAACCAACTCATGTAGGATATCAACATTTCTTGAACTAATCTTTGAAAGTCTCAATCTCTACAATACCTTGTGATCCAGCCTTCAGTGGGATATAGTAAAGAGCAACCATGAATAAAACATAGTCAAACCAAGGCTGAAGCTGCATTTCGACATTCAATGTCTTGAGGTGCCTTCCAGCTCTGAAAAGGTTATTTTTATTCTATTATTTTTAGGTCTTTTCAATGACATATGGATATGTTATTCCCAAATACTTTCTGACCCTGAAGTTCCATTTTATATTCTGATATTTTGTATTTTAATATTTTTTGTACAAAGATTCCTTCAAGATCTGGAATCTGATAATTGTGTGATTCTCAGGTCTGTTCCAACTCAGGCATTCTATGAGACAAAGGGTATTAATATGTTTTTGGAAATTGGAAAACATCATTCACATGTATCATTAAACAATTTTATTTGGAGTAAGGAAGGGAAAGAGAGAGGACAGTCTTCAAGTATTAAAGGATTAATGTGGGCCAGAGGAATTAGACATGTGCTGCATGGTTCCAGAGGGCAGCCATGAATTCAGCTTATATGAAGCAGGCTTTAGCTCTATATAAGGAAAACATTATTAAGTATTAGAACCATCTCAAGATATGATGACTTGACTGAAAGGTGACAATTTCCCCATCCAAGAGATATTCACATTAAGCTGGATGATAAATTATTGGGGTTATGCTGAGGCAGTGTGGGACAGTTAAAAGAGTGTTGAGCTCCAGAAGACCTCGGTTCAAATCCCAGTCCTGTTACTTGGTAGATAATTGACTTCGGGCAAGTCATTTTACTTCTGTGGGCCTCAGTTTTCTCATCTATAAAATGAAGATGTTGGAACAGATACCATCTAATTTGACTTTTAGCTCTAAGTCTCTGATCCTTTGTTTTACAGGGGGTTCCTTCAGGTATGGATTGGATAAGATTTCTTCTGAGGTTCTTTCCAACTTTGAGATTCTTTGTTTCTCTCCCATAGGTCTCTGTTTCCTCATCTGTAAAAGAAAATTTATCAACTCTACAATCTTATTTCTCTGGGAAGTTCAATTAACAAAATAGGCATGACAGCAATGTGTTCACACCTACCAGGATCAGGCTTGATGTGTGGCAAGTGATATAACCAGCTCCCCATGCTTTGAAATCACATTTATAGCTTTTGACAGACTACTCCTCACCAATAACTAATATGTTCCCAAAGCCTTAAGCAGCATCACTCTCTTTGGGGCCTCATAATTATATGTCAACAGGTATGGCCTAACCCAGATACCTACCCAATTGCTTGGAGTCTATTAAGTGACTGAAATCCAGCTGAGTGTTCTGACATTCCCTTCCCTTCCCCACCCCTTTGAATACATGTGTTCCTTTGATTCTCACACTAAGGCCTTATGAAGGGACTTGTGCATGCTTGTCACAATGTCCTAGCTAATGGGGTCAATAATGGTCCTATGAGTAAGAGATGAAATGCTATAAAAACTTACTGACTCGCTCAGTAAAAAAGGATTCATAAGCATCATTTGGTGGGAATATTGCAAAATGATATGTTGGGTAAAGTTGGAAAAACCCCACATTTTTCACATGTCCTATTAAGCTCCTCCCTTGTTTGGAAAAACCTTGGTCTGAGAATTGGAGGAGCCGAGTTGAATTCTTGGCTTCTCTAATTCTCTATGTGAATCTGGACAAATTCCTAATTTTCTGTGGGTCTGTTTTTTCCATTCTAAAACAATACTGTTGAACCATGCCTCAGCTGTCTTTTCACTCTCTTTCTATTTGTGAGTTCCTCCCGGAAACTCTGTTTTGAGGAAGTGCCCTAATGCAGACAAACATTTCTCTTTCTCGTGGTTCCACTCCTAACTCTCAAAGCTTCATTATCATGTCCCTATGGTTATATCTCCACCCCCACTCCCATATATAAAAGTTTAAAATTCCCTGTTGTGTGATTTTCCCCCATGAAAATGTAAGATTCTTCTGGGCAATAATTGTCTCTCTTTTTGGGGCGGGGCGTGTATTTGTATCCCCAATCCTTTGCCCAGCAAATAGTAAATGTTTATGGAATTGTTTTCTTTTGAATTAGAAAATCTCTAAAGTTCCTTTTGTTTGCAAAAACTGTCAATTTTTATGATCTCTGATGTTTTATAATTTTACTGTAAAACAAAAAGCCCTGTATTGAAGATAAAAATCCTGAGTTTGAATCCCTACCCTGGTCCTAATCACCTTGGGTCATGGGATTGAGAAGTGAAAAGGGATTAATCATTGAAAATCTCACAGAGGAGTTTGGAGATCCTTCTTATTGAGGATATCATAGATGGTAGGAGTTGGAATGATGCCCCCAGAGGGACCTTACAGCACCAGGTTCTACAATTTTGTGGTCATTCAATTCAATATTCTCTTTTTATACATGAGAAATCAGAAACAAAGTGATTTAACTAATGGTACCCAGGTAATAAGCAAAAGTAGAAGAATTGGTATTCAATTAAACGTAGGGTTTCCAATGACTCCCAATCCAGTACTCTTTCTATTATGTTGCACAGCTATTCCAATAATATTTATTTTTGTGGGCCTCAATTTCTTTAAATATACAGAATGACGTAAGATTTAGAAATGGAAGGGAAGGGGAAGCTAGGTGATGCAGTGCATAGAGCACCTGCCCTGGAGTCAGGAGTACCTGAGTTCAAATCTGGCCTCAGACACTTAACACTTACTAACTGTGTGACCCTGGGCAAGTCGCTTAACCCCAATTGCCTCACTAAAAAAAACAAAAAAGAAAAGAAATGGAAGGGAATCTAGAGATCTTAAAGAGTACACGGCCCTTATTTTGTACACCAGGAACCTATGGCACAGAGAGAAAATATCTTTCATCATATTGGAAAGAAAACTCTTAGTTTTGTTTAAATATCACACAACAATGGTAGTAGTACTAGATGGCCAGTAGTAGATGTTTAAATGTTTATTTATTGATTATTGGATAGAATTTGGACTATAATGTAGGACTTCTAATTTCTAATTATGTTTTTTCATTCCTGTTTTATTTCCAATATGATTTGGAGTTATTTAATGGGTTAATGTAATTTCTTCAAAGGCAGGGACTATTTCATTCTTGTTTTTGAATCCTTGGCACCTCACTGGCCCTTAATAAATGTTGAATTGATTATCCAAATTGTAATGCTAAATGTCTGTATATCATTGAACATCATCATGTCCAAGGAATAAAAATGGCAGATAATCTGTAGTATATTGGATAAATCCAGAATGCGTAAGTTGGCTTCAGTTTATTACCATTGACTTCTGCAGGGGGGGAAAAACCATCATCCATGAAAAGTATAATTGGAAAAGGGGATGGGATGATGATGTCACAAGAACTAAAGTTAACAAATGGACACCCTAAGTACTTGTATCAACAAAGAGTTAAGAAATATAAATTAAGCTTCTTTTTCCCATTCTATCCCCAGTCCTGGCATTCATCAGGTAAATCCTTTGAGGAGGACTGATGGGAGGATAGGAATAATTATTTCACAGGATGTGAAAACATGGACAGCTTGTGATTTGTCCTGTAGGAAGGAATGTGTTCATCAATGTGATGAGAAACCTATTCAAGTTTGAAAGCACTAATGTATGGGTTGGAGCCAGACTTATTCAAATGCTTCCCTGAATCTCAGATTCACCATATTATGCATTCTCTGTATTCTCCTATTCCCCATTCATTCAAAAATTAATTGAGGAAACATTTATCTTTATTAAGAGATTGTCATGGATACTAATTTCTTTTATGCATGGACAAAAGATTTTCTGGGACTAGGGACCACAAAGATCATTAGAATATGGTCCTGCCCCTTATGGAGTTCAGTTCATAATCTAGCCAAGTGAGTAGAATATATAATACAAATGCACAATGACTATCTGACAGCATAGAATATTCTATTTTAGCATAGTTCCAGTGCTAAACACAGAGCCTTGAATTCAATGCCTGGCATGGCACTTTTAACCCTTGTAAACTTGGACTATTAACTTCATCTCACTGGGCCTGTTTCCTCTTCTATGAAATGAGGGCCATCAGAACAGATGGCATCTAAGGCTGCAGCAGGCTCTAAATATATAATTCTTTGACACAGAAAATATTTAAGAAATGTTTATTGGGATTAAATAAATAGAAACCAATTGAATAAAATGATAAAATATAATGATTTCTACTAGAAAATTATCAAAGCTCTGGAGTTCCCAAAGCCTTATACAATTGTTAGATAAACTTTGCAAATATTCATTCTTCTTTCCAGCAATATGTGTTTAAATCTATTATATCTATATGTGAGTATGTATGTACATATAAATGTTGTTCAGTTGTTCAGTCTGATTCTTTGTAAGCCTATAGACTATAGCACACCAGTGGGGTGATTGTTTTTGTTGTTGTTGCTGTTGTTGTTGTTGTTATTGTTTGGCAAAGATACTGGGGTGATTTGCCATTTCCTTCTCCAACATACATAAATATTCAGCAAAACATGCATACATGCATACATACATGCATACACACACATTCATTAACACATAATTTTTTCATCTCCAAACACCAGGTGGCAACCTTCTTCCACAAATTTATTTTCCTGGGTGAAGGACCTAAAGTGTAGATTCCTTAAACCAGTATCTGATTTTTAGATTTGGAATGAACCTTAGACATCATGTAGTCCAATGTTTTCATTTTAAAATTTATAAAAATAAAGGTGAACCAATTCACCCCAGATCATATAGGCAGTATATGGTAGAGTAGGGACTCAAAATGAAATCTTCTGACTTTTCACTATATGCTTTATTTTATAGCACATAAATTTTATAGCACAACTAGTTTAGAAAATTCAATGTTATTTCAGAAGAAAAAGTATGGGGGGGGCGGGGCAGCTAGGTGGTACAGTGGATAGAGCACTGGTCCTGGAGTCAGGAGTACCTGAGTTCAAATCCGGGCTCAGACACTTAACACTTACTAGCCGTGTGACCCTGGGCAAGTCACTTAACCCCAATTGCCTCACTAAAAGAAAGAAAGAAAGAAAGAAAGAAAGAAAGAAAGAAAGAAAGAAAGGAAGGAAGGAAGGAAGGAAGGAAGGAAGGAAGGAAGGAAGGAAGGAAGGAAGGAAGGAAGGAAGGAAGGAAGAAAGAAAGGAAGGAAGGAAGGAAGGAAGGAAGGAAGGAAGGAAGGAAGGAAGGAAGGAAGGAAGGAAGGAAGGAAGGAAGGAAGGAAGGAAGGAAAGAAAGAAAGAAAGAAAGAAAGAAAGAAAGAAAGAAAGAAAGAAAGAAAGAAAGAAAGAAAGAAAGAAAGAAAGAAAGAACTATGGGGTAGGTAGGAGACATATTTTCCCAGAAGAGAGGGGGTGATTTCCTATAGTGCTTCTGGAAAGACTTTATAGGCAATAAATTATAAAACCTGAGAGCTATTCTTTTCTTAACATTATGTACTACTTAACACCTAAGGTATTAGTGACATTTAGCATATGGCTATGGATTTCACCTAAAAAGTATGGGAGCACCTCGACCTTTCTCAGAAAGATTCATATGGTGATGCGACAATAATAATAGCTACCATGTGGTGATTTGGGTGTACATATTTATATATGTGGCAGTAGAGTTTGGGCTTCCTACCTCAACCCCTCATTAGCACTGGTAATGCAGGACGCTAGATTGCAGCTAACTTGTCTATCCCACCCCTCAGAGTTCTAGGAGTAAATTGGATGGGGTGGTGGGATGGGCCATCTCAAACTATTACTTTCAAACACCCATAAAATGTGGTCCCCATTGAATTATTCACCCAGTTATTATGTACTAATATCATCTAAACAATAATGACTGCCTCCATTTTATTTTGACCAATCTTTTCTCAATATCCACAATTAGTCAACATCAATTTCCTTTAACAAAGGTGTATTTGCTGAAAGACATAATAAGAACCAAAATATCCCATTACACACACATGCACACACATGTTAGTATGTATTAATTACACGTGTGTGTGTGTGTGTGTGTGTGTGTGTGTGTGTGTGTGTGAACAGTGTGCTTCTGAGTGAGGTATGGCCAATGAACAAGTCACTTGCTTGAAGGAAACTATGTTGTAGGTTCTGGTTCAGTCCATTGTTGGGTTTGGTCACACAGGTTACATCTCAGAATTTACTTCTCACCAGCCTCAGTTGCTGTAGCTATAGTACCATTCTTCCATAGACTCTGGGTGCTGAACCTCTAATAGCTCTTCCAGTCTTTCAAAGCTTACAAGGTACTAGCTGTGTGACTCTGGGCAAGTCACTTAACCCTCATTGTGCTGCCAAAAAAAGAAAGGAACAAAACAACAACAACAAAAAAAAACAAACAAACAAAGCTTACTAGGTCATGACTTGGTCATTTCCATCTCTGGTAGTTACTTATCTAAGATTAAAAAATAATCAATCAAACAAACAAACAAAAACAGAAGAGATAGAATAAGCAGCAGCACCAATCTATTCACTTTCACATGGCTACTGAGTGAAGGAATGTCCCTCAACTTGCATGCATACAACTTTTTTCCCTCCTCATTTAAAATTTGCCAGGGAGAGAGAGTTCTCCTATTCATTTGAATTCTTTGCATATATATTCTGTTATTACTCCAAAGCTAGTTAAAAGGTGTTTCACCACTACACAGTAATCCAACAGGAAATAGAGAATACCTCTATACAACCTCAAGCAGGGTGGTAAAAGGCAGAACTTCCTTCATATGCTACCACAAACAACCATGCTAAGGTTTCATATGGTTTGATACTAGGCAGAAAATATTACAAATTCCCTAAGAATTGGGACCTTATTCATGTTAACATGTAGGTTATCTTATTTGAGCCTCACAACCTTATGAGATAGATGCTTTTATCATCCCCATTTCACAGATGAAGAAACAGGCTAACAAAAATGAATTGTCCAGCATCATACATCTAGAAAGTCTTTGAGGCAGGATTCAAACTCAAGTCTTCCTAGCTCCAAGTGCAGAATTCTATCCATCCTGCCACGTTGTTGTAAATTTATAGGAACTTGATCTGCCTGGGTATCATCTTACACTTGAAATATGGGAAAGTCTCTTACATTCAAGGTGTCCTAAGAAGCATCTGTTCAGGGACAGGTCAATGGATTTCAGAACACGAAGAGCCTGAATATGGTTCAAAGGACAGTACACAAGGATCAGAAGCCAGAAAATTGCAGGAACATGGTTTTCTTAGCCCGGAAGCTAGACTTGGGGCCAAAGAGTCATGCTTCTAAGGCAGAACATTGCTGAATAAGGAATGTAACACGTGTATGGTCTCTATTTCCTAGGACCACAATCCTATTCCAGGCCTCTGTTACATTTTGCTTAGATTATTAACTTACTAAATGGATTAATGGCTTCCATCATTTCCAGACTCCCATCCATCCTCTATACAACTGCTAAAATAATCCTCTTAAAGCATAAATCTCACCATGTTTCTCTCACTCAGTAGACTTCAGTGGCTTCCTATTGGCTCTAGGATAAAATAAAAATGTCTGGGCTTGAGATTTAAAGTCCTTCAAATTCTCATTTCAGCAAACCTTTCCAGAATAATTATAGTAACCTAGGAGGCACAGTGAATAGAATGCTGGGCCTAGAGTCAGGAAGACCTGGGTTCAAATCTGTCCACTAGCTGTGTGATCTGGGCAAGTCACTTAATTTATATTTTCCTCAGTTTTCTTAACTATAAAATGGGGATAATAATAATAATGTCTACCTCTAGTTTGTTGTGAGGAAAAATAAGATAATATGTTATATATAGCAAATGTATGTATGTATATATATATATATATATATATATATATTTAGCACAGTGCCTGGAACATAGCTGGTGCTATACAAATGCTAGATATTATTATTATTACTATTAATTCTATGTTGTTTCCCTTTCATGTACTATGCATTTCAGTCAGATTGTCCTACCTATTACTCTTAGGACTCTAAATTTCCTCTCATCATATCCGATCTTTGCACAAGCTTCTCCCATTCTTGAAATAAATTCTCTTCTCACCTTTGTCTAATAGAATCTCTATTTTCCTTTGATAAGAAAGGTTCTTAACAAGTTGGACCACATGAGCTAAACCTTTTGTGATACCTGTTCATTTTTCTCCCTCCTGAATGTATAATATATATCTCTATTTCCCTGTTCTATACCCCTAGGAGAATGGATGCTCATTGAAAAAAGATGGCTTTTCATTCCTAGTGCCTAGTAAAACACCTTATTTATGTGTTTTATCAATACTTACTTAACTGAACTGAACTAAAACAAGTTTAATCCTTATATAATCATCTAGGCTTAAATACTCCTAGTGCAGAAAGCTCTTCCAAGGCAGTCTATTCCATGTTTGACTGGCTAGCTCTAATTGTTGGGAAGTTTATTTTTTATGTCAAACTAAAATCTGCCCTTCTATAACTGTCCTTTAGCCTTGCTATCACTGTTCCTAGTACTGTGCTCTGGGGCCAATTAGAACACATCTTACTCCTGTTGCATAACACAGTTCTTCAAACATTTAAAAATAACAACCATTTCTCTTCCAAGCCATTTTATTCTCTAGGCTAAAAATCCCTAGTCCTTCATTTGACTTCCTGATGTTTAGCATTCTTCCCATTCTAGTTATCTTCCTCTGGATCAGGTCCATCCAGAACCATGCTCTTGGCAACCATGACCTGGTAAGTGAAGTATTTTCTACTCTTGTCCCACTTTTTCTCCCACCTAAGTGCTTACTCAAATAGTTTGAACAGTAAATCAAGATGGTTCAATGTATATGTGGTAGTGTTGGGTGAGGGGGATAGTTTGTGATCTAATAGCATGTTACAGAGTAAGAGTCAGAGGACATGGGCTAAAATTTTGACTCTGCTACTAACTACCTGTATGAACTTGGAAAATTAATTTTCCCTCTTTGAGTCTTTTTCCTAATCTGAAAAATGAGACAGCTGTAGTGAATGGCATTTATAGTCATTAGTACTTCCATATGTATCATCTTAAGTGCTAGATAAATGGTTCATTCTGAATCCTGAAAGTGGAGAAATCTTTGAATATCTTTAGAGATATAGTCCCACTTCTTCCTTTGCCAGAGAAGGAAATTGAGACCCACAAAAAGACATTGACTTATCCAATGTCCAAAAATGATTCAGAGAGTAAAAGGGGGAGCTAGGACTCAGAACTGATTTCTAAGCCAGAATTGTTTATACATCTCTGCAAATTCAATAGATGAAGTAAACTGAATTCCAGATGGTAAATTCTGCCTTTCTCCCTTCCAGGACATAAAGAGGAAGCTCATGGCAGGAGGGAAATTCACATGGACAAGAAAAAATGGTGATGCTCACATGTAGATAGGTGCAAGAGATGGTAGATGATGAGGCAGTTAACCTGGCTAAAGTATTAATTGTCAATGGGTGATAACACTTTAGATAGCACTTTCATATCTATAATGCATTTTGCATATATTATTTCCATAAATCTTCACAAGAATCTATAAGTTAGGTGCTATTATTGCACCCAATTTAGAAATGCTAAAAGATGCTGAGAGATGTTAAATAACTTCCCCAGGATCATATAGATTGTGGCTCCTTAAGGTGGGATTCAAACCAAGACTCCACTATCAGTTCTATTTTGGAATATTGCCTGCCAAGTAGTCAATGCTTATTGTTAAGAAGCACTGAGGGAGAGGAAGAAGGATGGCATGAAGCATGGGAAGGGGAAATACCAAGAAAGTTGAAAGGCAGGTTTTGAAAAGGGGTTTGATCTGTTGACCAGTTTGGGTTCTAGTTGGAAGTGGGGATCACATTCTGAAGCAGCCACATCCCGGTTTTGGAGGGGACCATTAGTCTTAGGTAGACATTACCAGATTTCTGGGAGGATAAAGGAAACAACTTATTGGGGAAAAACCCCACAAAACTAAAAACCTTTGTGTCAGTAAAGTTTTGATATATCTTCAGTAAAGGTTTGATATATCTTTATATATCTAAGATATATAAGGGGATGATTAAGATACATTAGAACAAGAGCCAATGAACCATTACCCAAATGGTCAAAAGATTTGAACAGTTAGTCCTCTAAGGAAGAAATTCAAACTCTCAATGGCCATATTGGGGGGGAAAAACCCTCTCTAAATCATAGGCAAACACTAATTAAAACAACTCTGACATTTTACCTCATACCTTTCAGATTGGTAAAGGCTTGAAAAAGGAAAAGGGCTATTGCTAAAGAGGCTTTAAGAAAATTGGCACACTAAAGCACTCTTGATGAATATGTGAATTGTTTCAGCCATTCTGGAAAGCGCTTCACTGTGTATACCCTTTGATGCAACAAAACATGATTATATCTATCCCTAAAAGAAATCGAAGGAAAACAAAAAAGACACACACACATACCCAAATAGTTATAGCAGCTCTTTTTGTCTATTTAGAAAATCAAATGTCCACATTCCACTTAAAGTGGAAGATTGTTTACCTTGAGACCTTTATCAAATGAGAATACATTTTGTTATTTATTAAATTTGAATGAGACCTGGATAATCTCTGGCATTTCTATCAAGTGTAACAGTAATTCTGTTCAAATTGAATAAAGGACTTCATCTTTCCCTATTGGCTTGTATCAAACCAATGACCCGGTTTAACACAAAGGATTCAGGTGTCTAGTGGCAGAAAAGAGGAAGAGCTGCTACTGAGAGGGAATCATTTATATGAGGTGGAAAGTGGAGATGAACTTGGACCTCAGTATCAGTTTCCTCCTCCTTTTGTCAGAAAAAAAAGACTTTGTAAATTTCAAAGCACCAAAGGATTTGGACTTTTCATCAGCATTCTATCAGCATACCTGGGATAACAATGTCTAGCTAGTGTCTGCATCAGGGGTGGGGGCTAGACCGAACATGATGAGGAAAGCCATATTCAAGGCTCTACAAGGAGCCACACAAAGAATCTACATCTTACTAAAGGAGAACTTCATTGGTTTATCCCCAAAGGGGACCAAAGAACTCCCAGTAACCAAAGACTTTAAGTTACCCATTTTCCAATATTTGTCAAAACTTCAAGTCACTTTCTCCTGGACTCTGTATTTATTGGTAAAAGAGTATGTCACAGACTTTGAAGGGATATTTTATATGAACTATTCTTTTCATACCATTTTGGTAAATACCCCCTTTATAAAAGCTAATTAAATCTGGCTAAGTGATATTAACCAAAAATCATGGAAGGAAGAATACCAGTGGTGTTCATGAGCTGTAGCGTTATAGAAGCCACCTCCCAGTCCTTCAGGGAATCCTGAGGGGAGAAATGTTATAATGTTATAATATTCAAGATTTGTAAATGAGTGGATTCCCATCAACTGGGAATTGAATTAACAGATTATGGTATATGTATGTAATAAAATATTATCCTATAAAATGACGAAAGGGAAAATATTTGTTAATTTATACATAGTGAACTGATCAGAACCTAGGTAGCAATTTATATAATAAGAACAACATTGAAAAGGAAAGCAACTTTGAAAGACCTAAGAATTGGGTTCAATATGATGAATGAACATGATTCCATAGAACTGATACTGGAACATGCTACTAACCTTCTTACAGTGAGGTAATAGACTCATGGTTCAGAATGAGATAAATAATTCCAGATGTGGACTCTGGGAATTTATTTTGGTTGATTATGTATATTTGGTACAAGAGTTTTGTTTTTGCTTGTTTGTTTCAATTTGCGTGTGGGGATAAAGAAGTTAGTGATAAAGTTATGAAAAGAAAAAGAAAAGAGAGCCATTGAAACATTTTTAATGTACAAAAGAGAACAGCAAGTATGCTGGAAGAAAACACAAACAAGCAGGGCAGCTTTTCGAACTTTATAACTTGAATTTGTTATAAACTTAAAAAGGAAAAGCCAATTGTATGTAATATAGATACATGGTTTCATGTACAATCCTATTTTAGGCTCTACTTTGTATATGAAAATTCTCATTGCATTTATTTAATTTCAAATAAAATGAATGCAATTTTAACAAAAAAAGACACCATGGAGGGAGGTTGAATAAGTCTTGCTGTCAACTTCTGATCATGTGACCAATGTGATGGTAGGCTAGACATTTTCTTCAGTGCTCATGAACTTTGAAAATTCCTCATAATTATAAGGAAATTATATGTACAAAATAAAATAATTATAGCTCTCCATGGGCCAAGATCTTAAGTCAAACAAGGTAACAGTCTGATGAATTAAGGTATAGGAAAGTGGAAGCTCACTCTTCCTGGGGTAGCAGTACCTACAGCAGCTCTCAGACAGAAAACTAAAGAACAGAATGAACTGGGGCAGAATTCCCCAGGGAATGCACTAGGACTAAAGGAAGGTAACTGGTATCTAGTTTGGACAAGTTCTAACTCTTCAGAAGTCACTTAGATTAGGGATTGAAGTCAGCAGAAAGTGAAATCTCTAAAATGGGAGGAAACTGAGAGGTCAGGTCCTCAGGCCACCTGCCAGTCCAGTAGAAGAAATTAGAAAGTAAGAAATAAGGGGATGTGAAAAGGGTGGAAAACAATAACATTATCAAAGATACCAGAAGGAAGAAAACTAAGCGAAAATATCAAGCAAAAGGAAATAAATAATCAGTGAGGATATGAAAACTGAAGGGAAGATGGTCAGCAAGACATCTAAACAAATCCAAAAATCTCTAAGTAAATATTTGAAATAAAGGAAATTGAACCAACAATGATGAGGGAGAAAATCCTGTGATTCACCAAGATAGCATGGAACCACAGTTGTTTCTAAATTGTTCAAGAGAGAAATAACAATTGTGAAAGCAAAATAGATGGCTTGCATAACCGAAATCATAGATGCTATTTTTTTTTTGGAGAGGCAATTGGGGTTATGTGACTTGCCCAGGGTCATAAGTAAGTGTCAAGCGTCTGAGGCCACATTTGAACTCAGGTCCTCCTGACTCCAGGACCGGTGCTTTATCCACTGTGCCACCTAGCTGCCTCCATTGATACTATTTTAAAAACAACAAAAACCTTGGTAAATCTCTCCAAAGAAACAAAAGAGAGGACAACTGATTGAGAATAAAAACATAGAGAAGCAAAGGGCAAATTTGGAGAAGAGATGCAAAAATCAGTAATGCTAAAAGAACACATGAATCGTATAAAAGCAAAACATATTGATTACGAGGACAACATGCAGAGGCAACTTAAGTATCATAGGTCTCACAGAGGAACATGACAAGTTAAAACACTGAAACAATATGATGCTAAAACTGATACAAAGAAACTAACCAGAACTTCTGAATACAGAAAACAAAGTATGAATCAAAATAGTCAACAAATATCCTCTGGGAGTTGTGAGGAACATTGTGCTACAAACTCAAATGTAAAGAAACATAGTAGTTAAATTGAACAATTCCATTGATGAACAACATAATCTGCAAGCAACCAAGAGAAAAATATTTAAATATTAAGGAAAGGAAATTCAAATAACCCAATACTATTATCTAGCCATCAAAAACTATAGAAGGAAAAGAAATAATTTATTCCCCACCCAAAAATGATATATCCCTGCCTGGATCATGGCCTTATCATAATGGAGGGGCTCGTGTAGTTCAATGAAACTATAAACTATGCCATGCAGAGTTAGCCAAGATAGTGGAGAGGTCATAATGGAGAGTTCTGACAAAAGGTGATCCACTAAAGAAGGAAACAGCAAACTACTCTAGTATCTTTGCCAAGAAAACCCCATGGACAGTACCAAAATGATATAAAGAGATGATATCATAATATGAGCCCCTCAGGACAGTGTCCAGTACACTACTGGGGGAGAGTAAAGGACAACTACAAGTTGCTCTACTACTAATGAAGCAGCTGGGCCAATGCTGAAAGAAAGCTCAGGTGTGGATGTGTCTGGTTCGGAAAAGAAAGCTTGATGCTGTAAAGATCAATACAGATTTTGAGAGATAGTGCAGGATAGAAAGGCTTGGCTTGCTATTGGCCATAGCTCATGAAGAGTTAGAAAGGACTCAATAACAACAACAACCACCACTTCAAGATGCAGCCCAAGGGGACATATCCTGAAAGGTTGAACTTGATCATTAGTAAAAAATAACCATTTTTTCAGTGGCATTTGAAGCATTCTTTTTTTTTTAATCACAGAAGATATTTATAAATATTTTAGATAACAGAAACACAAGAAAAGTAAATACAGCAAGATAGGAAAACACAATTAAAATAAATTACTTCAGAAAAAAGGAGAAAACTGGAGGGAGAAATAACAATAACTAGCATTTATATATAACTTTATATGATATATACACATATGTATACATATATGTATAGCACTACATATATGAAGCATTTTACTAATATTGTCTCATTTTATCCCCACAATAACAGTGGGAGGTAAGTTTTATTATTATCACAACTTTACAGGTGAGAAAACAGAGGTACAAAAGAGGTTAAGAGACTTGTTCATAGTCACATAACTAGTAAATAAATCTGGATTTGAACTCAGATCTTATTGATTCCAGGTCCAGCACTCTAAGCACTGTACTGTCTCGCTGCCCCTATGAAATTAAAAACAATAACAATAAACAAAAACAACAAGAATAACACAAGAGGGAAAACCTTAAGAAAATATTTATTTCTAAAAATACACAAAGATAAATGTGAAAGTGGAAATTAAATAGAAATGATGGTTGAACCACAGGCCCAAAACACAGATTAAATCACTTTACCCTGCCATAGGTGAATGAATGTATTTTATTTTTATTTTTGATGAGACTAAGTTGAAGATTGAGAGGTAGCATGAAAGATGAGAGGGGAGATAGAATATAAAGGGACTAGTGTGATATACCCTAATCAAGTCAATGTTAAACGATGAAGGGAAAACAACTACTTCTTTTGGGAAGGAAAAGAACTATAGGAGTATGTTCTAGGTGGCAAAGAGAGGAATTAAAACAGGAGGAAAGAAAAGGAACTCTATGGTGGGAGATGGGGATCTTATATTAATCTGCAAGGATCTGGTTGTAAGAAAGGTATTAAGACCTCTGGGTGAGTGTTGTATTTCCATGAACAGCATTCAACCTCAGGAAATAGAGAATCAGAGCTCCTGGGAATAACCAGTATCCAGAAGGGTAGAAGAACACGGATCCATCGAAAAAGATTCTATGACAAATGGGAAACAAATGATCATAGGGAGACCAGAAGGTAGAATGATCTCTGTAATGAGAAATTTGGGAAAATTTATATCACAAGGCAATACTTCTGTCTTCTCCATCTCTTGTAAGAATTGATACTTCTACAGAAGGGCAGATGATGACAACCATGGACGCTGGTCACCAGAACACTTTCCATGTGGTCAACTAGAAAAAGGAAGAGCAATTCCAAGCATGTTCCAATGGATGATTCCCTGCTTCAATTCTATAAGCACTGATTTGATCACCACTCTCCCCACCCCTGCCAGGATATATGTTCCTTGAGAGTAGAGATAATTTGGTTTTTTTCTTTGTGCCTGTAGTGCCCAGGCCTGGACATGGTACAAAATAGAAACTTAATAAATCTTACTGAATGACATTTCTATCTTCTTAAATCTAAATTTATTTTAAATCTAAAATTAAATTTAGAACACACCTATCAGTTTATCATGTTATGCCTTGTATTACAGACATTTAGAGATTTGCCATATCTCTTTTTTAGATTATCTATTTCTTGAGGTCAGAGACATGATTTTGTTTTATCTTTGTCTCTCCGGGGCCATTCATTGTGCATAAGCTATCACAGGAGCTTAATGAAAATATGTTGAATGAATGGATGACTTTTCAACAATTTCTTTTTTGTCTCTGTGAAAATAAGACTGAGTGTTATAGTGAGCACAGGGGTAGACTACATTCAAATCTTGCCACAGATATTGGATAAAGTTGTTTTTTCAGTCCCTTGGAGGGAAAAATTGATATTTCTGAGGGGTATCAATAGACAGAAGGAAAGGGGGCGACATCTACAGGACAATAACATAGAAATGATTTAGAAACTCAAAATCAGTATTTTAGAAGCTTTATGTCCACAAAGAAAGCAGAAACAAAAGAATATATAAGTATAAACATCAAGAATCAAAAAATAAAAGCTCAGAATCAATAGGAAGCAAAGAGAATTAATGAAGAGAAAAGGGAAAGAAATCTTTTTAATGACTCTTTCTGAGAGGAATCATATACCGACTGAGGATGTCACCCTGTAAGAGAATGAGACAGATGCTGAGAAAATGAGGGAAGCAGGTAAATCAAAACTCTGGGGAGTCAGATTCTAGTAAGGCTAAGGGCATTATCATACCCTAGTTTGAAGGAGGTAGGGTTGAGAAGAAAAGGAAAGGAAGGTAATTAACATTTATATAGCATCTACTAGTGAGGCACTGTGCTAGGTGTTTTACAAATATTATCTCATTTTATCCTCACAACAACCCTGGGAGGTACATGTTATTTATCCCCATTTTACAGTTGAAGCAACTGAGGCAGACAGAGTAACTCACTCAAAGTCACAGCTAGTTAAGTGTCTGAGGTCAGATTTATGCCTAGGTATTCCTGACTCCAAGTCAAGTCTCATATTCATTGTGCCACCTAGCTGTGTGGGGTAAGAGTGGGAGTTGGGGACGAGAGATCTAACCATGGAAAGGGAGGCCCAGACTCTAAATGGGGGTAAAAAACAACTAAAAGTTGGAGGATAAATTAGAGGATAAGGGGGGATCATTTGCCTCAGAGAGGAAAGGGAAACCTGGAAATCCTTGCATTCTTTTATCTGATTGTGGCCAAAGACAGAGCTGGATGGCCCCACTATCACAGAGTTCCCAGGACTCCCTGGATCAAATTCTCTAAAACTGCACAGTTCAGGGAAATGGATTGGGTGTGGCCTTCATTAAGCACAGTTAGACACTCAGCTCAGGGTGTGTGATATGGTAGCTACTATTTGCAGATATATTTGAGTGGAGCTATCAGTGTGATGAGTCTACCTGCCTGCACAGAACATCCCTGGAGCAAGCATCTTTTAATTCCTGGTGCCTCTCTCTGTGAGGACTGGAAAAGCAGATTTCATCACTAGGGTGGAGGATCTGGCTGAATGCCCTGTGTATGAACATTTAGCTGTCTGTCCATGGATCCCCTTATAAATGCCACTTGGGGGCCTCACTCAGGCACTACACCACTGAATTCTCAACAGAACAGTCACCCCGCACTGCCATGACTTCTTCACGTAGCTCAATGATTCTGCTGTGCTTAACCTATGCCTTCTTAATTGTGGGTGAGTGCAAGATCTTTTATTTCTCCAGTCTACCAGCAATGGGATTATGGACCTTATGAACCAACCAATCATGGGCCAGATAAGGGCTAGGTGGTGAAATAGATCGAGTTCTGTGCCTGAAGTAGGAAGTTCAGTCATTTTTGACTCTTTGTGACCCCATTTGGGGTTTTCTTGGCAAAAATACTAGAGTGGCTTACCATTTCCTTCTCCAACCCACTTTTGCAGATGAGAAAACTGAGGCAAACAGGGTTAAGTGACTTGCCCTGGGTCATCCAGTTAGTAAGTGTTTGAGGACAAATTTGAACTCAGGTTTTCCTGACTTCATATCCAGTGCTATAGCCACTGTACTGCCCAACTGCCCTAATGAATCTACTGACTCGTTATATCCAGGGCTTTGTACTGTGTTCTTCACTGCCTCAGAAAGTAAGTTGTGTTCTGAGGGAAAAAAAATAGCCTATTTGTGCAACAGCTAGGAGTCTCTTGTAATCATATAAGGAGAACCTCAAAGAAGCATGAGCACTGATCAAGGATAAGAATCATGCTTTGGGTAAGGGATATTTTAGATATTATTTGAGGTTGCTTTTAGCTCTGTGATATGAAGGGTTCTGTACCTCAGATAAATTTTGTGATTCTATTGCTCTCTGAGACCATACTCCAAGAATGCCTATAGATCTGTTGTTCCTATGAGCATATGACTAATAATGCGTCCATTATCGTCACTTAGTTATATAAGAAAAATTGACACATATACATTTTCATGTCTCCTTCTACAAAAGATTAGAATATCTAGAAGAGTATTTTTTAAACACAGCACTAAAGAAGGCACTGTGTAATGGGGAGAGCATTGAGCTGGGAGTCCAAAGAGTCAGTGAGGCAGCATGGTGTTATGGGAAAACGCTGTGCTGTTGAGTCAGAGCACCTGGGTTCAAGGCCCACTGCTGTCATTTACTATCACTATGACCTTGGACAAATCATTTGGTGTCCATTTGTAAAATGAGAGGATAGAGTGAGATAATCCCTTTTAGCTTTAGGTCTATTCCAGTCTTATTCTGCTATAAACTTACTATGTGACCTCATACAAAGCACTTCCCCCTTCAGGGCCTCAATTTTCTTTATCTATGAATTGGGGAAAATAATAGTTGTATTATTTATAGTGCTGTTGTGAGAATTAAGTATATAAGGCATCTTATAGTTATATGTAAATGACTTATTGTTATTTATTGACAGTGGACTTATTTATCAATTTTACTGATTCTTCCAAGAGTCTATTATTGGAATAATTTTCGCAAACCCATATTTTAAAAATTATTCTTTATTTATTTGCTCTAAAAGTTGTTTTCTTGAGTGGTGATGGGGCAGATAGGTGGCACAGTGGATATAGTGTTGGACCTGGAGTTAGGGAGACTCATCTTCCTAAGTTCAAATCTGGATTTAGACAATAGCTGTATGACTGTGGGCAAGTCACTTAATCCTCTTTGCCTCAGTTTCCTCATCTATAAAATGAGCTAGAGAATGAAATGGCAAACAATTCCAGCATGTTTGCCAAGAAAATCCCAAATAGGGTCACAAAGTCAGACATGATTGAAACAACTGAACAAGTAATAAGAGTACAGGTCTAGGGGTCCAATCACAGCTCTATCCAAGTGAATTTGATGAAGTTCAAGTCCATCTTCTTTGGATTTCATTTTGTCCATTTCTAAAATGAGCAGATTGAATTATTCTATAGGGTTTCTTCTGGCTCATTTATTCTGGATTCTATGTTAAGTTTTGTCTAGCTCTGACATTCTGTGATTCTTCCAAACCATAATGTGTTATCTCATGAATATTTGATGTCTCCTTAATTCCAGATGCTGTAAGTCAAGGTGGCTATCAGGTATGTGCTACTTTCTCTACTAGAGGCTCCATTCTTCTCAAAGCAGAAGATAAGTGACCAATCATCCATTGGTCCTACAATTGGTTTGTCATTCAGATGACCCAAGCCTATTTGGATGAACTCATTGGTTCTGGGAGTGACACATAGAAGCATCAGGCCAGGTCCCTATCCTCATGGAAATTACTGTCTTATAGGAGGATGTGACAGGGGCACATAGACCTACCAATAATGGAGATTATGGAAGTGAATTTAGAGGAATAAGATATTGTGAGAGAGAAGTCCTTTCTGATTAGAGAATACCCAGAAAGGTTTACTAGAAGGGGAGACATTTCAGCCACTTACACGTGGAAAAGGGCACACTGATTGGACAATTCCATTTTATAGGCTAAGGTGCATTCCACCTTTAAAATTCTATAATTTGGGGTTTTAAGATCTCTCCTCAACTTGGACATTCTAAGTCTTTCCTAGCTTTAATATTCAAAAGTAAATGATTTAAGAAGCTGAGCTTTTTTTCCCCTCCTCGATACCCGTTTTTGTCCAAGAAATTTTTATGTGACCCAGGGTATACAGGTATATAAAATAGGTACACATAACCTTTTACTGTTGCCAAAGTCTTCACAAGCCCCACATTAAGTTACGCAACCCAATATGGGGTTGAGGCCCACAGTTTAAGAACTAGAATCTAAGGTACTTTTCAGAACTAACACATGATAGTAGAGGTTCTAAATGTCTATTCTAGCTTTAATGGACTATGTTGCAAGACTTCATTCTCCTTTTTCATTGGCCATAGCATATCAGTGTACTAACTCTTCCAGTGCTACTGTAGATAAAAGAATAATAAAAAATTCGTATTCTTGCCACAGAGACTCTGTGCCTCCTTTTCTGAAAATTATTCTTTCATGGAACTCTATGGAAACCTTACACTGTATTATTTAGTCCTTTAAATTTTTTAATATTTTATTTTTCCAATGACATGTAAAGACCATTTTTAACATTTATTAAAAAAAATGAATTCCAAATTTTCTCCCTCCTCTCTTTCCTCCTCCCTGACATAGTAAGTAAATTGATATAGGTTATACACGTGCAATCATGCAAAACAAATTTCCATATTAGTCATTTTATGAACAAAAGACACAGACTAAAAGAAAAAAAGATGAAAAATCGTACACTTCAATCTGTAATCAGACTCTACCATTTCTTTCTCTGGATGTAAATAGCATTTAGTCTTCTTAAAAGTGACTACAAGCTATACTAATGGGGAAAAGTCTTAAATTTGAAATAAAATTTTGTCTCCCACAATGCCTAGTTCTGCCTGACTGAAGAAGTCAGTCCTTCCATTAATAGTCCTTGACATACAGGAAGTCAGTAACCAAGTCCTCATCCCTACATTGCCCAGTGCTATTTGCTGTTCTCAGGACTGAACTGTAATGTCCTCCCCTTTTGTCTATTGCTGTTAGATGCAAAACATTCTTGTGAAAGGATCCACCCCAAATTCATGCTGAGGGAGCTGTACTTGGCCAGTACAGCTATTCCAGATCTTCTTTTTCCTCAGACTCACAGCTCCACACATAACACAACTCATTCACTTCCTTAGAACCTTCTTGACTCTCTTTTCTCCTTCTTACTCTTACCCTTTCACCTGGGCTGTGAATTGTGTTTTGAAAAGAGATATAGACTTAAATTCAGAAGCCCTGAGATCAAATCAGTGCTCTGCTATTTACTGCCTGTGTGATCAGATACTCCATTTCTCTGGACCTCCGTTTATTTTGCCTTCTGTAGAATCAGAGTGTTGGCCTAGATCATCTCCTATGGTCCTGTCCTGGTCCAGCTCCACTGATTCATGTTCCTCTTCCTTCTTCTTTGACCTTGGTGTTTCAAGTAGTGTCTTTTTTTTTCTTCATTATTTGTGTGGGCCAGATAACATCTACAATTCTGTATGTGGTTCTATGCATCATGTTTAGCCAGAATAGAGAAACCAGAAATTGTAAGGAGTCTAGAAACCATATGATTTGAGGATCTTTTGAAGGGATTTGTCTATGCTAACCCTGAAGAACTGAAGACAGGGGAGGCAAAGGATAGTACTAATGGTTGTTTTTAGCTATTTTAGGACTCTCATAAGTAAAAGAAGTTGGACCTTTTTCTGCTTGATCCCAGAGAGCAGAGCTAGGTGTCACAGTAATTGTAGAAGGTGAAAAAGGAAGAGCAGCTTCAGAAGGGAAGATTTTGGGTTTTTTGTTTTGTTTTTTTGTGGGTCAATGAGTATTAAGTGACTTGCCCAAGGTCACACAGCTAGTAAGTGTCAAGTGTCTGAAGCTGGATTTGAACTCAGGTCCTCCTGAATCCAGGGCCAGTGCTTTATCCACTGCACCACCTAGCTGCTCCCCAGAGGGGAAGGTTTTTAACAATGAGAGTTTTCCAAAAGTGGGATAAGCTACCTCAGAGAGTAATGAGTCTTTTTCTCCTGGAAAGTGAGAAGTTGAAGGAGCCCATATCTGAGCTGTTCTAGAGGGTACTCCTGCTCAGCACTGGCTAGACTACATGGCTTCCAGAATCCCTTCCAACTCTAAGAGTTTATGATTCTATGAAACTTTCCCAGTGAAGTTTCATTTCTACAAACACTCCCTAAATGCTAATTATAACTAATCACACTAAGATTTTATTGAGTCTATAAAACAAATTGGCCCCTGTGGTGGTTGGAAGGTAAATGGATTTCTGGAGTTAAGCAAACAGAGGGTAAACCAGGTCTCCATCTAGTGGCACCTGCTGTGTGGAGCCAGCAATGGGGTAGTGGAAAGGCCCCTGGGTTTGTAATCAGATAGCAGGCTTCAAATACCAGTTCTCTTAAGTATTTCTTCTGTGACCTTGGGCAATTTCTCTGTTTCCCCGTCAGTAAATAAAATGGTTAGAGACCAAAGTATTCATAAGATATCTCTAGTTCTAAACCCTAGAATCTTCTTGGGTGAAGAACTGAAATTATTGTGTTGCTATTGCAGGCCCAGTGCAAAAAATTCAAGGCACCTGCCCCAGGAGAAAAGACTGAATGTCCCAATCTTAAAAAACCCGTGTGTGGAACAGATGGCCAGACCTACAAGAACCTCTGTGAATTCTGCAAAGTAGCTATGTGAGTATAAAGACACATTACTTCTGAATACCAGGGGTTGGGGAACATAGGGGAGAGGAGGAGTGAAAGATAGGGGAAAACTTATTTTTTTTGAACTCCACAAATTTAGTTTTTATTCAAAAATATCTGTGTAACATTTAAATATCTGGTCATCCAGCCTCTACTCCAATCCCTCTGGTTACTAAAGATTCAGTACCTATGGAGACAATCCATTCTAATGTAAAGCACCACACACCCGCAACAGAAGGTCCCTGCTTTTCCTTGGCATTTCTACACCTGGGTCAAACAGGGTTTAAAATTCTTTTGTCACAGCCTTCAATTCACTTCTACTCTGCAGGTGAATTACTAAAGAAGACAAACTGTTGTGAGAATGTAGGTGGAAGTCATCCCCATTATAATTTTTATTTCTCTTGTGTTTTGTATAGTCTAAAACACTTTCCCCACCACTATGTCCTGAAGTAGAGAGTAGGAAAATTTCCAAAGCCATTTTACATATGAAGAATCTGAGATTCAAATAGGGAGGAATGAGTGGCCCTAGGACATATGGCTAGTAAGTAGAAGGACCTGGATTTGAAACCAAGTCTCATGAACCTCCTCCCTGTCCTCTTTCCACTAAAGCATGCTGCCTACTAAGGAAGGAGTCACAAGGAGAAATAATAACACAGAGAGGAAGACTAGGGGACCTGGGGTCTATTGACATTCAAAGGGATTCTGTGAAAGCTCCATTAATGTAAGGTGGAGAGTGACTTTGTCTCTAAGAAATATATCTCTTTCTTTTAGGGAAAAGAATGGGCAGCTTGGCTACAAACATGACGGGAAATGCTAAACTTCCAAGTGGTTCAGTAGCTACAGTATTCCCTCACTAACTCACCTCCAATAAAAAAAAAACTTGGCAAATATTTGAGGGTCAGTTTGTTTATTTCTTTGGTTTATTGTTTTGTTGTTGATGGAACTAAGGGATATCTCAAACAAGACCCTGATGAGGAGACAAGCAGCTGAAGCAATGTCAAATACAGTACTTTGGGTTTTATGTGTACTTATTATTGAATCATAGTATTTACAGATAGAAAGGACCTTAGAGATTATCGGATCCAAATCATTGATTTTTCAGGTGAAGAAACCAAAGCCTACAGAAGTTAACGTACTTACCCAAGGTCCCGCAGCTAGGAATTGGTAAAGTTGTAATTCAAACACTGCTACTCTGATTCCAAAGTCAGGGTTCTTTCTACTATATAACTCAAATCACAGAATATCAAGGTTGAGAGTGATATTAGAAGACATCTAGTCTATACACTATCCAAAGAATTTTCTCACGGTTATTGGGGAAACTTGCTATACCTGCTTTTCCTGGGTGGGGAGGAACTGTGCATACCCAAACCCAGTAATTCAAATCTTCCAATGAATAGCCACTTACAATTTCCAGAATTCCTTTACCAAACAGAATACACAGATCATTAGAATTTTCAACCTGTGATGAGGGTACAAAAAGAGGGAGACTGAAATGGGGCTACAGGAAGATAAACAGTATCATTAACAGAGCAAGGGAGGGAATGTGGGGAGAGAGAAGAGTTAGGCTATGGACAATTAAAATATATATTTTATTCTGACCTAAACAAATAAAACAAGTGTTTCCATTGTGTCTAATGGATGCATTTTGATGTAGAAGAAAAATCACAGGACTTGAAGTCTAAGAGACATGAACTTTAATCCCAGTTCTGACACATTAATTGTGTGGCCATACACAAATCATATAGTTTCACTGAGCCTTAGTTTCTTCATTTATAAAAGGTGAGTAACATATTACTTACTTCATAGTACTGTTGTGAGGAAAATGATTTAAAAAGCCTAAAACATCATATGAATCTCCACTGCTAGTGTCTCAAGATTACGCCATAAAAGAACTTGTTAAACATGAGTTGTTAATTTGTGTGTGTGTGTGTGTGTGTGTGTGTGTGTGTATGCTATGTATTCATTTGGCAATGTGATGAAGTCTACTGACCTCTTTTATAAGTCCTAAATTTTAAAAATAATTATAGGAAAGGTTACATTTTAGTTAGAGGTTAAGTGAAAATAAAGATGTTTTTTTTCCTATCCAAGCTCACAACTCCCCTGAAATCTAACAATAGATTGCTTGCTTGATAGTCCATGGATCCCATGCTAAAAACTCTATGCTAAAGGAATTAAAGATGTCTAGCATGGGGAAAACTGAAGGACGGATAGCTGTCTTTAATCACTCAGGTAGTTGGTACATATAAACTGAATTCAATTTGTTCTGATTGCTCTCAGATGGCAGAACAAGGATAGAAGTTGTAAAGTGGAAAATTCAACTTAAAAAAAATTCTTAAAATTTTTATTGTTCAGTTGCATCCAACTTTACACGACCCTTTTGGAGTTTTCTGATCAAAGATGATGAAGTGATTTCCATTTCCCTCTTCAGTTCATTTTTCAGATGAGGAAACTGAGGCAAACATAGTTAAGTGACTTTTCCAGGGTCACATAGTGTTTGAAGTCAGATTTGAATTCAGGAACATGAGTCTTCCTGACCTCAGGCCCAGCACTCTATCCACTGTACCATCTGACTTACCTCTTAAAAATTAGAGCTGTTGAAAAGTGGAATGAACAAACTCTGGAGATGGGGAGTTCTCTCTTCCTAGAGATCTTTGAGCAAAGGTTGGATGACCACTTGACAGGTATCTTGTAGTTAGAATCAGGTTGGACTAGATGGTCTCCCTGGTCCTTTCTCAGCCTGAGATTTTGTTAATCTTAAGCTATAAGGAACTTTGCAACATAGAATACAGAAAGTCAGAGTCCTTAAAACAGAAAACCCAGAATGTCAGACTTGGAAGCATCCACACAACTATCAAATATTATTATATGGAGAAAGTAATAGCAAGAAAGGTTCAGGTCATGTTCTGAGAAGCAGGACTGAAGCTTACGTCATCACTGGATTCAAAACTGAAGGATCTTTCCCTGCCCAGGGAAACAGTATGAAATAAAGCATTGGCTCTGAAATCTGAGGACCTGCATTCATATCGCACCTTGGATATCTAAGTAGTGGGGAACTGGCTAACAATGACTCATTCCTGAGGTATAAAGTTGTTTCATGAGCCTGCTTTCAAGCAAGTGAAATGAAGGACTCTGATGTCTCAGACTATGCATGGGTAATGTAAGGGCTAAAATTCTAGCTATACTGTCTAAAATAACTAATGAGTGGTCACCAATAAATTATAAGCTTTAGCAAAAATTAGACTTCTAAGCATTTATTAAGGAGAATAAGAATTTGGTAAAGAGAGAGAGAAAGGCCTAGATTCCTCTATCTGTTAAAGGGAGAGAGCATTTCTAGCTCCCTTCTCCACCGGAGTCCTCAGGAAAGAGAGTAAGAGCCCCAGCCTCCCCCTTCTTCCTCCCACAAGCAAACGTCACTTCCTGACACCAAAGAAAAGACGCATGGTCCTGCCCTCAGAGGCCCTCTCCTTATGTTGGAGCTTTCCTACAGTAAGTCTCCAGCAGGTGGTGTCATTCCAGTCATTCCAGTAGTCTATGATGATTTTCTATCCACTTGCTGGGTGAAGGGCCTTTTCAAGGCCTCCCCTGTCAAGTATTAGTGTATAAATCCAATGACTTAACAACTCAATCTCATTCTCTTTTTGTTGGTCTTGATTGAAGCACAAAATACTGAATACTATAAGCCTCTGGTTGGGAAGGGAGGCAGAGCCAGTGCTAAAGGCCTGTTCTCCTCACTTAGGCTCATATATAGCCATGAAAACATGGTACTTCTTTTCTTATTTATGTGTTTATTTTCTCCTGCTCTTAGGTGAAGGAAGATTGAAGATTTACTATGAACTTTGAAAGTTCAGAAGTTCAAGATACCAGGGGTCCAGGACCTGGAGGTCACACTAGAATCTTCTAGTAACTGAACCTGGTGAAGTCCCAGGAAACCTGAGACCTGACCTCCCAGGGACATTGTACTGCAGAAAGGAAAAGACTCATCCAAAGGCTGTGCTAAATTCAGAAGTGAACTAGGGGGAGTGGATGCTTCGAAAAACTTCTTTAAGGGGAACCCCATTTTTATAATACTATTGTTACAATACAAATTGTTCTGATTTTGCTCACTTCTCTCTGCATAAATTCATAAAAGTCTTAAAAACACTGGTCATTCAATGATCAAACATGATTTCCAAGGTACTCATGGTGAATGAATACCCACCACTTAACAGACAGGTGAAAGATTCAATATACAGAAAGAGACATCTATTTTTGTACATTTACTTGGAAGGAAAGCTATGAGAAATCTGGAAAGCATACTAAAAAAGGGATATTACATTGATGACAAAGGTCCATATAGCCAAAGTTATGACTTTTCCAGTAGCAATGTATAACTATGAGAGGTGGATTGTAAGGAAAACTGAGTGCTGAAAAATAGATACTTTCAAATTGTGGTGCCGGAGAAGATTTTTGAGAATCCCTTGGAAAGCAAGAAGATCAAAACAGTGTATAATTAAAGACATTAGTTCAGGTTATTCACGGGAAAGTCAAATACTGAAGCTGAAGCTTACACACTTTGGCCACATAATAATGACAGCATTCATTCATTGGAAAAGACCCTGGTGTTGGGAAAGATTGAAGACAAGAAGAAAAGAGAATGGCAGAGGATGAGATGGATAGTGTCATAAAAAAAACCCCAACAAACATTAACTTGGTCAGACTTTGAGAGATAGTGGAAAATAGAAGGGTCTGGTGCACCATGGTCCATCATGAAGAGCCGGTCATGACTAAATGACTAAACAACAAATGTAGGAATTTGTTTTTCTTATTGATGCATATTGGAAGGTGGACCTGGGATCAACTGGATAGAATGCTTGACTTAGAGGCAGGAAGACTTGATTTTGAATCCTCCATATTTATTAGTAGTGTTACTCTTTGTGTCTCTGTACAAGTCACATAAAGTCTTTCAGCCTCAGTTTCCTCATTTTTAAAAGAGGGATTATAATAACACCTACCTCAGACTTTTTTGGGAGAATTAAGTGAGGTATATATTAAGTGCTTTATAGACCTTAAAGTGCTATATAAAGGCTAGCTATTATTTTTCATTAAAAGTTTTTATTTTATTTTATTTTATTTTTATTTTTAGTGGAAAGAGTTGTAAAGGAGTAAAATTCTTGTTAATTTAAAAATAATTTTAAAAGGTTTGAATCCACTGTCCCCAGAAACTGAGTTGGGAGAAGAAGGGGTGTGCTAATGGCCTTCAGGAAGATATTTTTGGACTTGTGTTCCTCCTGTACCTTCTTAATAAATATCATTTTTGTAAATGCTAATTAATAAATGGCCTAACACTGCTATCTAGGTACTAATCATTATCAACATTATACAGGACATATCAATTGTAACTGTTGAGTGATATTGGAAATAGCACAACAGAATGAGAGTTAATCTAATGGCATTAGAAAGCAAAACAATAACTCCTTGGGTTACCCCAAGAATACTTAATATTTAAATACTTAACCAGTCCTCTGGGAACCCAATCTGCTAAGACAAATATAGGTGAGAAGACTAAAGGAATAAGTTGAAAATTGCAACATGTGGGCAACTCAATTCAACTCCTTGAACCTTAGTTTCCTCATATGTAAAATAAGACAAGTAGAATCAGATCCCTTTCAGTTCTAGAGCAACTATAACAAATCAGGATAAGAAAGTCAATCTGGGACCAAGTAAGGAATAGTCATAGCATATGTAATTATTACTCTGCCTGTAATCCTGAATTACCAGGCCCATAAAGCTTTTAATGAGACTTTATATACCCAATTGGAAAAACCACTCTTCGACATGATTGGCAACATAATAACCTTTTAAAGATGCATTATGTTTCATAAGGCAATAATAATTCCATTTCAAAAGGTAGAGACCAAGCCCAAACATTCAGGTGACAAGACTAGGCTAAGTTATATAGGAGTTAAACCCATTTAACTTCAAGTTCCATTGTAGCTGACAGGAGACATTGTAAACACCACCCTCTGAAATTTCTGGACTCTCCCCAGACATAGTTCCTGAGGTCTGTTCTATGGAACCACTAAACAAAATGCATTCATTCATCAAAGATTTATTAAATATATGCAAAGTGCAAGGAGGGCCTGTGTTAAGGTCTGGTGATACAAAACCAAAAAATAAATAGTCCTTGAATTCAAGGAGCTTATTGGTGGAATTAACATGGACACTTGGTGGCTCAGTGGACAGAGTTCTGGGCCTGGGGTCAGGAAGACCTGAATTCAAAATCTGCCTCAGACACATTATTAGCTATATGATCTTGGGCAAGTCACTTAGCCTCTCTTTGCCTCAGTTTCCTCAATTATAAAATTGGTATATTAGCACCTACATTTCTGGGTTTTTGTGGGGATAAAAGGAGATAATATTTGTAAAAAGTTTAGCGCAGTGGGGGCAACTAGGTGGTGCAGTGGATAAAACACCGGCCTTGGATTCAGGAGTACCTGAGTTCAAATCCAGCCTCAGACACTTGACACTTAATAGCTGTGTGACCCTGGGCAAGTCACTTAACCCCCATTGCCCCTCACACACAAAAACGCTTAGTGCAGTGCCTGGTGCAGTTAGATACTATACAAACAATAATCATTATTGTTACTAATAATAAACATAATATATGTATATGTCTTTATAAGTACAAATTATACAAAATAATTTTGTTGGGGTCATTAGCCACAGGGGAATCAAAAAAGGCCTCATTTAGGAGGCAGCACTTGGGCTGAGTCTTAAAAGGAAGACAGGAACTCTGAAAAATGGAGGTAAAGAATTAGTACAACCTAACGGAAATAAATTAATTAATTAATTAATTTTAAAAAAGGGAAAAAAGAATTAGTACAACCTAGTGACAGGGGAAGAGTATATACAAAGGCAGGGAAAACAGATCAGATGTCAGGTATAGGAAACATAAGTAGACTATCATGGCTGAAATGTAGACACCATGAGGGAAGGTATATAAAATGCCTGGAAAGGTAGATTGTCACCATGGTGTGATATGCATTGAAGGTAAATGAGAGGACTGAATTTTATTGCCTACAGGCAATTGGAAACCCTCAAAGGGGAGTAACATCAGCAGGTTTGTACTTTAAGAATAGCAGTTTGTTGGGGCAGCTAGGTGGCACAGTGGGTAAAGCACTGGCCCTGGATTCAGGAGGACCTGAACTTAAATCCAGTATCAGACACTTGATAGTTACTAGCTGTGTGACCCTGGGCAAGTCACTTAACCCTCATTAAACTTAAAGAAATTTAAAAAAAAGAATAACCATTTGTTTACCTACATGGAGGGTATATTGAGTAAGGGAGAGAATTAATTTAGAGAGACCTGGAAAGAAATGGAAAACTAAACTGAAAGCTTATGGGAAGTAAGAAAGAAAAAAGACAACACGGACCCTAGAGTATAAGAACTGAAAAAATATCTTAGAACTTAATATTATCTTTTAAAAAAAATTTTTAGAACTTAATATTTTAACTTCCCTTGAGAGAGCTCATAGTCCCTTTCTCATAAACTAATAGGATTTAGAATTGGACATTAAAGACCATCTAATTCAAGCTGCTTAGTTTAGAGTTGGGTAACTAATATCCACAAAGATTAAATGACTTGCCCAAAGTCACACATGTAAGAAGTAGCTTTACACAGTTAATAATGATCATAACTCCTATTTCTTATATAAGGTTTTTTTCTTACGTGTTATGATAGTCATAGTGATAACTCATGAAATATTTGTCAAAAAGAATATATGCAAGAGTGTGCTGGAAGTAGCTCAAATTGGTTCACAACAGCTGTTAAATTTTCAGTGTGAGCATTTACACATTAGAAATCAACAAACACCAGGAATCAGGGTTCAATTTATTGTTTTGTTGATTGTTTAGTCTTAATAATGTGAAGGAGAAAATGTTAATAATGCAAATTGAAATTAAAATTATGTCCCGATTGCTTTTTTTGAGAACACCTCTGAAATAGAAGACTAGAATCTTAGAGTTAGGAGGATTAACAGGAAAAGACAACATATATGTGTATGTGTGTGTGTATACATACATACATACATAAACATTGTGTGTATGCATATATGTATGCGTACATGCATATGCATATATTTCTTATACAGAATTTGACATAGCTAAAATATGAACATTTCTAAACATAAAGAGAAAAAGATTGTGAAATTGTATATCTCCTTACAGAGTTTGATTTTATTAAAGCAATGCTAAATTCAATATATTAGTCCCAAAGCTCTCCCATTTGTTTGTGCTTTCCTCTGAACCTCCTCTTCTTCTCTATGAATTTTAAGTGCTTCATACATGCCTCTTTTCTTTCTTTTTCCTTTTTAGGTGGTTGTGGGGAGACGACTGATATCACAATGATTTATTTCCATCTCAATTCTCCTTTGCCAAATAAATAAACAAATAAACTTTTCCTTGTAACAAATTAGCATAATCGTGCAAAAGAAATCCATACTATAGCCATGTTTAAAAATGTATGCCTCATTCTAAGCCCTTTGTCTATCACCTCTTAATAAAGAAGTTTGAAAGAGAGTTTATACTTTGTATCCTATAGTAATGGTTGGTCATTGCAGTGATGAGACTTTTTAAGTCTCTCAAACATATTTCTCTTTACACTGTTGTCATCATATAAATTGCTTATCCATGTTGTGTTTACTTTACTCTGCATCAGTTTATAGAAATCTTCCCAAGTTTATCTGAATCCATCCTTTTCAACATTTCTTATGATGCAATAATATTTCATTATATTGATATACTATAATTTGTTCAACCATTCATAATTGATTACTGCCTTAAATTCAATCCTTTGTTTCAATAAAAAGGAATTCTATGAATACAATTATATACTTGGGTTCTTTCCCTCTTTCTTTTATCTCTTTGTGGCATTGCTAGTAATGACATAACTGGGTCAAAGGATATGAAAAGTTTAGTTACTATGGGAGATTCGAATTCCTTTTCAGAATAGCTGGATCAAATCAGTTCTATAAGCAGTGAAGCAGTATGCTTGTCTTTCCAAATTTTCTCCAAAAATTGTCATTTGTATTCCTTTGCACCTGTAAAAATATCACAGATATAAGGAGAACTTCAGAGAAATTTTAATTTCTCTTCTATGTGGTTGAGAGCATCATTGACCACCCTCCCCTTCTCCTACACATGGCAGAGATGAGGAAGAGTTATAGGAATAAACAGTAGGTCTGAATCAAACCCAAACTATTTCCTTCTACTACCACCCCCCACACATCTCACCCTCCCATTTTCTCATCCTTAATAATTCTCAACCCTACTACATTCATGTGTCACTACAACCCCATCCACTTCCTTCTATTGTGTCCTCTAGTGTTCCTGTTCCATAATGTAAATATCTTACCATGTTCTCTAGAATTAAAAAAAAAAAAAAAACCTTCTCCAACGCTCTGGTCCTAACTGGGGAGTCAGAATACTGCTGGCTCCACATTTCCATTACCAGATTCTCCCATTCATCTTCATTACTCTCTAAACTTACTTTCTTCAAAATCCACTCAGTCAAAATTTTCTGCCCAGTCTAAATCATGACACTTGTTATATTTTCCCTCCTTTCTCAAGGAATTCAGCACCTGCTTCACCATGTTCCTCACCTCCCAAACTCCTTCCCTTGATCTAGGCGATGCTAGTTTTCATGTTAATGATCGCTTCAACTTCCTAACCTCCCTGTTCCTCAACTTCTTAAATTATATGATCTACCCCTTTACTCTACGTACATCATACATAGAGCTGTTCACACACTAGATCTTTCCATTAATAAGAAGCATCCTACTTCATTAATTGGAAGTTCTGACATTCTTCTGGATATAACCTTCTATGATTCCAGTTTTCTTCATCCCTTTCCAAAATTTCTTCTCCCTTTACAAGATCTCCAATCCTTCTGTCCTCTGCTCTTGAATTTTTCACTCTTGTCCAATCACCACTCTATCTCTTGATAAATCTTCAACTTGTGTTATTCACAACCTTGATACCTAGATACCTTAGAAATTCATGTCATTCAAATTCACCTGTGCCTTCACTGAAGCAATGAAGTATTTTTATTCTACTCCCTAAGTTATTGCCTTCTTACTTTTTACACCTCTCTATAAAAGGAGCTCCCTTAGGGTGGGATAGTACTGGGAATTAGGATTTATCCAAAAGATGGCAGGGAGAAGGCATGAAATTTCGTGAGCTCTACCAAATTTCCCTCAAAAACAACATTAGAGGCAGCTAGGTGGTACAGTGGATAGAACACCAACTCTGGATTCAGGAGGACCTGATTTCAAATCTGGCCTCAGACACTTAACAATTACTAGCTGTGTGACCCTAGGCAAGTCACTTAACCTCAATTGCCTCACAAAAAACAACAACAACAACATTAAATAAAGCCTCTAAACAGATTCTGAAACTACAGAATGTACAAAAAGACAGAGAGATACAATCTTCCTACTTGAGATAATTTAGAAAACTTGAGGAAAGGTCTGTCTCACTTGGGCAAAAGGGGAGCACAGTGCAGCACAGCACAGTGCAGAGGAGGTCTGGGCAAGTCAGCAAGAGGCTCTTGTCCACAGCACAATAACTGAGGCCCCTTGGCCCTGGTCAGCAGGCTGGTGACACAGCATTCCAGTTCTAAGACCTGCCAGCCCTGTCTGAGAGGGCAAACTGACAGCTAGAGAACCACCAATAAGACAGGAGTGAATTGGCCAAGCCATCCTAGTACAGGAAGTAAGATCTGGGTGGTGAGGAATCCAAAAGCCACAGAGGTCTCAGAGCAGAAAGCCAGTGATCATGGCCCTATCCCCCAGCACAAGAAGCTTGCAAGAGTGGCCCCTTTTCCCCAAGTGTAGACCTTAACCTTATAAGTTGAAAAATAGGCTAAAATATGAGTAAGAAACAGAAAGGGGGTGGCTAGGTGGCACAGTGGATAGAGCACCGGCCCTAGATTCAGGAGTACCTGAGTTCAAATCCAGCCACAGACACTTGACACTTAACTAGCTGTGTGACCCTCAGCAAGTCACTTAACTGCAATTGTCTCATCAAAAAAAAAAAGAAAAGAAAAGAAACAGAAAAGGATTCTTACCATTCACAGCTTCCTTGGTGACAGGGAAGACCAAAACACAAACCCAGATGAGGATGCTATTGTCAAAATGCCTACATGTGAAGCCTTAAGTGGGAAGATTATCTGGTCCCAAGTCCAAAAAGCCTTCTTGGAAGAGCTCAAAAAATCTGTTAAAAATAAAATAAAAGAGGTAGAAGAAAAAATGGGAAAATAAATGAGAGAAATGAGAGTTACACAAGAAAATAATGAAAAATGAGTCAACAGCTTGGAAAAGGAAGCACAAAAATGGACCGAAGAAAATAATTCCTTAAAAAATACTAATGGCTAAATGCAGAAAAAATTGGCCAAATGGAAAAGGACGTGCAAAAGCTTACCTTGGAAAATAATGCCTTAAACCTTAGAATTGGACTGAAGGAAGATAATGACTCCATGAAACACCACGAATACATCAAGCAGAATCAAATGATTGAAAAAAAATGAAAGAAAATGTGATATACCTCATTGGAAAGACAAATGACCTGGAAAATAGATCCAGGAGAGATAATTTAAGAATTATAGGACTACCTAAAATCCATGATCAAAAAACAAAATAGTCTAGACACTATATTCGAAGAAATTATCAAGGATAACTGTCCTGATATTGTAGAATCAGAGGATAATATCATCATTGAAAGAATCCACTGATCACCTCCTGAAAGAGACCTCTAAAGGAAAACTCCAAGAAATATTGTAGCCAAATTCCATAATCATCAGGTGAAGGAGGAAATACTCCAGGCAGCCAGAAAAAAGCAATTTAAATATCATAGAGCCACAGTCAGCATTTCTTAGGACCTGGCAGCTTCAACATTAAACATGGCACATATACAAAAAATGTACCATGTATTAGGACACAAAAACCTCCCAGTCAAATGTAGAAAGGGAGAAATAGTAAATGTGTCTTTCTCAGATCATGATGCAAAAAAAATTATGTGTAATAAAGAGCCAAGGAAAGATAGACCAAAAATTAATTGGGAACTAAACTCATCCTAAATAATGAGTGGGTCAAATAACAAATCATAGAAACAATCAATAACTTCATCTAAGGGAATAACGATAGTGAGACAACATACCAAAACTTGTGGGTTGAAGCCAAAACAGTTCTTAGGGGAAATTTTACATCTCTAAATGCTTACATAAATAAAATAGAGAAAAAAGAGATAAATGAATTAGACATGCAACTAAAAAACCTAGAAAAAGAACAAATTAAAAATCTCCAATTAAATACTAAATTTGAAATCCTGAAAAATCAAAGGAGAGATTAATAAAATTGAAAGAAAACTATAAAATTAATAAATAAAACTAATAACTTTTTTTTGGAAGGGGCAATGAGGGTTAAGTGACTTGCCCAGGGTCACACAGTTAGTAAGTGTCAAGTGTCTGAGGCTGGATTTGAACTCAGGTGCTCCTGAATCCACTGTGCCTCCTAGCTGTCACTAAGAGCTTTTTTAATGAAAAAAACAATAAAATAGATAAATCATTGGTTAATTTGATTTAAAAAGAAGAAAGAAAAAAGAAATTATCAGTATCAAAAATGAAATCGGTGAATTCACTACCAATGAAGTGTAAATTAATGGAATAATTCAGAGCTATTTTATTCAACTGTATGCCAATAAATTTGACAATCTATTGTTTTTATTTAGGATTTTTATTTTTCAAAATTATATGTAAAAAAAATTTTGACATCAATTTAAAAAAATGTGTGTTCCAAATTCTCCTCCTCCCTCACTCCATATAGCCCCCCCAAAACTCAATAAATTCAATATAATTTTAAATTTTACAATCTAAATGAAATGGATGAATATTTACAAAATATAAAATGCCCAGATTAACAAAAGAGGAAATAAAAATACTAAATGAGCCCATTTTAGAAAAATAAATTGAAGAAGCCAACAATGAATTCCCTAAGAAAAAGTCTCCAGGACCATAGGGATTTACAAGTGAATTCTAACAAACATTTAAAGAATAATTAATGGCAATACTATAAAAACTATTTGGAAAAATAGGTGAAGGAGTTCAACCAAATTCCTTTTATGACACAAATATGGTGTTTATACCTAAACCAGCCAGAGCCAAAAGAGGGAAAGAGACTTAAAGGCCCATTTCCCTAATGAATATAAGTGCAAAAATCTCAAATAAAATATGAGCAAGGATATTACAACAATTCATCACCAGGAAAATACACTATGATCAGGTGGGATTTATATCAGGAATTCAGGGCTGGTTCAACATTAGGAAAACTATAAACATAATCAATCACATCATGAACAAAACTAACCAAAATCACATGATTATCTCAATAGATGCAGAGAAAGCTTTTGACAAAGTAGAACACTCATTCCTATTATAAACAGTAGAGAACATGGGAATAAGTGGAGCTTTCCTTGAAATAATTAGCAGTATATACCCCAAACCATCAGCAAATATTTTATGTAAAGGAGATAATTTAGAGGCATTCCCAATAAGAACAGAGGTGAAACAGGGAAGTTCATTATCACCTCTATTATTTAATATTGTAGTAGAAATGTTAGCTTTAGCAATCAGAGAAGAAAAAGGAATTAAAGGAATTAGAATAGGCAAGGAGGAAACAAAATTATTACTCTTTGCAGATGATATGATGGTATACTTAGAAAATCCTAGAGAATCAACTCAAAAATTACTTGAAACAATTAAGATCTTTAGCAAAATATCAGGATATAAAATAAATTCACATGAATTGGCAGCACCATTTCTATACATGACCAACAAAATCCAGCAGCAAGAGATAGAAAGAGAAATTCCATTTAAAGTAACAGTAGATAATATAAAATACTTGGGAGTCTACTTGCCAAGACAAACCCATGAACTCTATGAACACAATTACCAAACACTCTTCTCACAAATCAAATCAGATCTAAATAATTGGAAAGATATCAATTGCTCATGGATAGGCCAAGCTAATATAATAAAAATGACAATTCTACCTAAATTAATGTACTTATTCAGTGCCATACCAATCAAACTACCTAAAATTATTTTATAGAGCTAGAAAAAAGTAATAACAAATTTCATCTGGAAAAACAAAAATCAAGAATATCAAGGGAAATAATGAAAAAAGTGCACAGAAAGGTGGGTTAGCTGTACCAAATCTGGAGCTCAACTATAAAGCAGCAGTGATCAAAACTATCTGGTACTGGGTAAGAAATAGAGTGGAGGACCAAGAGAACAGGCTAGGCACAGGAGATACAGTAGTAAATGGCATTAGTAATGTACTGTTTGATAAACCCAAAGACCCCAGCTTCTGGGATAGGAATTCAGTATTTGACAAAAACTGCTGGGAAAACTGGAAGATAGTATGGCAGAAATTAGGCATAGACCAACATCTGACACCTTATACTAAAATAAGATAAAAAATGGGTATATGATTTAGACATAAGAGGTGATACCATAGGTAAATTAGGAGAGGAAGGAATAGTCTACCTTTAAGATCTTTGAAAAGGAGAGCAGTTTATGACCAAACAAGAGATAGAGAATATTATGAAATGCAAAATGGATGTTTTTGATTACATTAAATTAAAAAAAAAAGTTTTGTAGAAACAGAAGCAATGCATCCAAAATTAGAAGGGATGCAGAAAGCTGGGAAACAATTTTTATAGCCAGTACTTCTGATAAAGGCCTCATTTCTAAAATATATAGGGAACTAAATCAAATTCATAAAAATCCAAGTCATTCCCCAATTGAGAAATGGTCAAAGGATATGAACAGGAAGTTTTTCTGATGAAGAAATCAAAACTATATATTCCCATATGAAAAAATTCTCTAAATCACTATTAATTAGAGAAATGCAAATTAAAACAACTCTGAGGTACCACCTGACATCTATCATATTGGCTAATATGACAAAAAAGGAAAATAATAAATGTTGGAGAAGCTGTGGAAAAATTGCAACACTAATGCACTGTTGGTGGAGCTGTGAACTGATCCAACCATTCTGGAGAGCAATTTGGAATTATGCCCAAAGGGCTATAAAGCTATGCATACCCTTTGACCCAGCAATACCATTTTCGGTATTTTTCCCTAAGAGATCATAAAAAAGGGAAAAGGACTCACATGTACAAAAATATTTATAGCTGCTCTTTTTGTGGTGGCAAGGAATTGGAAATTGAGGGGATGTCCATCAATTGGGGAATGGATGAACAAGTTGTGGTATATGAATGTAATGGAATTCTTTTGTGCTGTAAGAAACAATGAGCAGGAGGAGTTCAGAGAAACCTGGAAAGACTTGCATGAATTGATGATGAGTGAGATGAGCAGAAACAGAAGAACATTATACACAGTATCATCAACATTATGTGTTGATCAACTGTGATAGACTAGATTCTTCTCACCAATCCAATGGTACAAGAAAGTTCCCAAGGACTCATGATGAAAAAGGCTCTCCAAATACAGAATAAAGAAAAAAATAACTGTGGAATATGGATGCTGATTGGACCATACTATTTCTTTTGATTTTGGTGCTGTTGGTTTTCAATTTTGAGGTTTTTCCTTTTTGCTCTGATTCTTCTCTTATAACATGACTAATGCAGACATATGTTTAATGTTATTATGCAAATATAACCCATATCAGATTACCTGCTGTGTAAGGGAGGGGGTAGGGAGGGTAGGGAGGGTAGGGAGGGAGAAAAATTTGAAATTGGAAATCTTATATAAACAAATGTTGAAAACTATTTCTACATGTAACTGGAAATAATAAAATATTTTTATTTAAAAAAATAAAAAAAATTAAAAGGCCTTTCTAATAATAAAAAAGACACTCACTATTAAACTAAAAAAAGGAATAATTGGGTACAAATACAATAGTTTTGGGGATAAACCCATTATTCTCTTCATTATTCAAACTGAATCAGAAACATCTTAAGTTTGTTTTAATGAAGAACAGAGGGACAGCTAAATGGCACAGTGGATAAAGCACTGGCCCTGGATTCAGTGGGACCTGAGTTCAAATCCAGCCTCAGACACTTGACACTTACTAGCTGTACGACCCTAGGCAAGTCACTTAAACCTCATTGCTGTTCAAAAAATAAAATAAAATAAAACTTTAAAATAATTAAACATAATTTTAATGAAGTTTTCTTTGAGGAGGGTAACTTATGGAATCTTTTGTCTTACGCCAATGGAAAAGTCAATTTTATTTGAGTTTATTGTGTAAAAGAATATCCTGTGGTACAAACATATTTTGTTTTAAACAATTTATTTCATATGCACTGTTTTGGAATTAATTACTTAAGTATTATTCTAAGTCCTTTGCCACAATTGAAGGTAAGTTGCTAATTTTTATATAAACTCCTTTGCATATCATAGACCATCTTCTTATTAAAAATACTCTGTAATCAAAAAAATTTTAAAAAATATTCTGTAATCTATGTTTCTATGTATTATGGCCTCATTTGTCTCTGCTCCTCCAGTGGAGGGCATTGATTAATGGAATTAAATTGGAATTTCTTTTAGTTAAGGGGCATTTAGATTTGGATTTCTAAAATGCTTAACAATTTAAATAGTAATTGTAAAGCAAAGCATTTAGTAAAATTTTGAAAAAAAACATTTTGGTCAAATGAATATATATATACATATATTCATATATGTATATATATGTGTGTGTGATTTGAAAAGATTTGAGTTCTGCTTTCTGTGTCTTTTGAAATATTTAGGTTGCATGGCTTACATGTATCAAAGCATTGATAACCCTTTGGCTTTATTAGCAATGTTTATATTAGATACAGAATTATATAAAGCTCTGAATAGTATCAGTCATTCAAGCCATAAATTCCTAAAAGGTTCAGATAAACTATGAACCCTTAATTTTGATATTCCCCTTATAACTCTATTGTTAAAAAGATCAGAATCATAAGGTGTGAACTGATTTTCCCGATGTGAAGTAGTTATTGGTGTGGTAAAAATTATTTGTGGTAAAAATTATTGGAGTTTTAGCTTGAATAGGAGGGTGACCAAAAAGCATTTCATAAGATATATGAAGTTCTCCTCTTGGTCTACTGCATAGATATAATAATGCCAATGGTAGAACATCAGGCCATTTCAAATGGGTTTCAATACATAATTTGCCAATCATACTCTTAAGCTCTTTATTCATAGGTTTAACCTGTCCTGAACTTTGTGGGTGGTAGGGTGTATGGAATTTTGGAGTTACTCCCAAGAAAGAGTAAATTTGGGATAAAACCGAATCAGTAAAATGTTTGCATATGTCAGAATCAATGCGGGCTGGTGGGCCAAAGCAAGGAACTATCTCTTTAAGGAGAGTCTTGGCAACAAAGTCAGCTGTGGCTCGGGGACAGGGAAATGCCTCCACCCATCAAGTGAGTTGGTCAACTATAACAAGGCAAAATTTATAATGTCCTGCCTTTGGCATTGTAATATAGTCAATTTTCAAGTGCTCAAAGGGTGTATATGCTAGAGGACATTCTCCATAAGCTTTGGCCATGAAAGCATGTTGATTATAAGATTGATATGTGGAGCAGCCCAAACAGATTTGAGATGCTGTGTTAGTCACACCTGTTGCTATCCAGGTTCTCTTAATAGAGTCCACAATACCTTGTGTACCAAAATGATCTTTTCTGTGAATAGAGAGGCATACCTGGTAATAGAATTTCCAGGGAAGAAGTAACTTACCTTCTGGAGACACCCAGATGCCATTGATCTGTTTTGCCTTAAATTTTTTTCTCCATTTTTCCACTTCTGAATCATCATAAGTTAGGTTGGGAGGAACATTCTCAGAAGGCAAGAGGTTAAATAGGTGTTCAGGAGCTTCTAAAGCTGCGAATGTGGCTGCAGAATCAGCTCATGCATTCCCCTTTGAAACAGGATCATTATTCCCTGTGTGGGCAGGGAAATGTACAATGGCTAGAGTAGAGGGGAGTTTCAGGGCATCTAGGAAGCCCTTCATAAGGTCCCCATTGCCAAAGGCCTTGCCCAAAGATGTAAGTAAGCCCCTTTGTAGTCAAAGAATACCCACTGAGTAGCATATTCCAAAAGAATATTTCGAGTCATTAAAAAGGGTGGCACTCTTTCCTTTGGCTTTATTACAGGCTTGTGTGAGAGCCACAAGTTCAGCAGCTTGCACACTAAAATGGGAAGACAGAGAAGCTGCCCAGACAATGTCATAATCAGAAACTACAGTAGCCCCAATGAAATGGGTCCCATCTTTCATAAATGAAGAACCATTCATATAGAGGACGATATCAGAGTTTTCTAAAAATGTATCCAAAAAATCATCATGGGGTTTCTCAGCCATATCAACTAATTGAACACAGTCATGCAATGGCTCCCCCGAGAGTGGTAAGTTAGGGAGCAGTGTTGCTGGTTAAGGACTGTGCAGCATTTTAGAATGATATTCTCATTACCTAACAGGGTTACTTCATACTTGGCCAGCCTTTGATCTGAAAAGGCTTGTGTCCTATGATGTAGTAAGAGAGCCTCTAGTTCATGAGGGCATTGCACGATTAGAGGGTTACCTAGGACCAAATCAGAGGCTTTTTCTACCAAAAGGGCTGTGGCCACCACTGCCCTAAGGCAAGGTGGCACCCCAGAGGCTACACGGGCCAATTGGGTTGAATAGTAGGCTATGGGGCATTAGTTGGGCCCCAGTGATTGAGTCGGAATTCCAGAAGCCACCCTCCTTTGTTCATGCATAAAGAGAGTGAAGGGCTTACCATAATCTGGGAGTCCTAGGGCAGGTGCTGATAGCAAGGCTAGTTTTAATTGTTATAGCTGAGAGATGCTGGGAATCCAGCTGTAAACGTTCTGGGACAGAATTTTTGGTTAGATCTATAAGAGGCCTAGCAATTTCACCAAAAGAGGGTATCCATTGTCTACAATACCCAGCTGCTCCCAGAATGGCTCTTTTTTTTTTTTTTTTTTTTTTTTTTTTTTTAGTGAGGCGATTGGGGTTAAGTGACTTGCCCAGAGTCACACAGCTAGTAAGTGTTAAATGTCTGAGACCGGATTTGAACTTAAGTACTCCTGACTCCAGGGCCAGTGCTCTATCCACTGCGCCACCTAGCTGCCCCCAGAACGGCTCTTAACTATTTCTTAGTATTGGGGGCAGAAAGTTGTTAAATGGCCTGTACTCACTTAGGAGAGATAAAGCAAGTTCCATCAGCCAGAATAAATCCTAAATATTCTACCTGGGGCAAACACCATTGTACCTTTGACTTGGACAGCTTGTGGCCTCTCTTGTGTAGTTCTAGTAATAAGTGACAGCTATCTTCCTGACAGATTTCAGCAGGCTAAAAGTAAGTCATCAACATATTGTACTAAAGTGGATCCTTTAAAGGTAATGGAGGCCAGATCCTGCTGTAAAATTTGGGAAAATAATGTGGGACTGTCTGCAATTCCCTGTGGGAGTCCAGTCCAGGTGCACTGTGTATTTTTCCAGGTGAAAGCAAGTAAATATTGGAAGTCCTCATGTACTGGTATGGAGAAAAAGGCAGAGAAGAGGTCTACCACTATGAAGCATGTAGCCTCACATGGAATGGAAGACACTATCATGGCAGGGTTTGGCACTATAGCATGTCTAGGAATAACATGATTGTTAATCATTCTAAGATCTTGTACAAAATGATAAACAGATTTACCTTCTGGCCCAGACTTGGATTTTTTAACTGGCAAAATGGGAGTATTGCATGGAGAATGATGGCATGGAACAATAATACCCTGGCTTTTCAAAGCCTCAATTATAGGGGTGATCCCTTCTATGGCTTCTTTAGACAATGGATACTGTGGAATGGATGGGGATGGTCCTCCTTTAACTTTAAAGGTAACAGGCATGGCAGATTTAAGGAACCCCACCCCAGTAGGGGATGAGGCCCATAAGAACCCAGGAATATCATAGGGGATTTTGGATATATCCCCTACTGCTCTTTGTGCTTCTATAAGCAAAATTGATAATAAATGAATAGTATCCTCCGGCAATTGTAGGGAGACAGCCCCATCTGGAGCACAAGATATGGTTGCTCTGAGCTTTCATAGGAGATGACGACCTAATAAATTCACAGGGGCATCAGGCATAAGTAAGAATGAATGTTCCACTGTTAAAGGCTCCATAGATACCATGCAAGGGGTTAATCTTGCCACTCTTTGTGCTTTTCCCAAAACTCCTACCACATTCAAAGATCCTACAGCTTTATATCCAGGGTCTGGTTTACTTACTAATACTGATTTAGAAGCTCCTGTGTCTAGCAGACAATCATAATACATGTCCCCAACTTTGAGGGTCACATGAGGTTCATTACTCTGGGGAGGTAAATGGACTGGTACAAGGACATTTAAAAAATCAGGGTCTGGAAATATGTGGCTTTCAGTATCTATTTTCCATCCATCCCCTTTGTCTCATCAATCTTGTGCCCCCCTCTGAGGGAAATCTTTGTTAGTCTGATTTGGTTCTGTCCTTCTGTACTTCTGATAGGGTCTACGGTTATTCTGATACTGTCTCTCTGTATCCCCCTGAAAATATTTATTTCCATTTTGATTTCACCTGTAATATGGCCTAAAGTTGCCTTGGTCCTCATACATTATCTGTTTAAGTACTCATCTCCAAGTCCTGAAGTCCCTCAGTGAGTGTCCTTCTTTATCACAGTAACTGCAGACCTTATTGCTGTTGTGTTGGCCCTTAGATGCCTGACCAGAAAGTACTGGTACCAGAATTCTCTGTTTAGGCTTATTCTCCTCATGTGAGTCAAAGACATAGGTGGCAATTTCCTTAAGCCTATGTATAATCAAAGTTCTCCAGTCTGGATGTTGTGTCAGAAAATATTTGCAGATTTCTGGCAACAAATTGTAAATAAAGGAATCTTTAAAATCTAGTGGGTCCAGTCTAGTATATTGTCTAGCAGCTTCACAAAGTCTATCATAAAACCTATTAGGTCTTTCATTAGGCTCCTGATCTAGGTTTAAGAATTTCTGCCAGTTTTCATATTTTCTAGGGGAATGTAATATGATATGATATGATATATATATATATATATATATATATATAGAGAGAGAGAGAGAGAGAGAGAGAGAGAGAGAGAGAGAGTTTGAGTATGAGTTATATTTTGAAGAATTCTCACTGCTTAATTTTATCATTGACAATGCTATGCTAAGGATTAATAAAAATCCAGCAGTTCAACAGCTCAAAAAGTGAGTCCAGAGACAACCAGAATCTAGACCAGAGTCCAGTTTCCCTGATGAGTCCAAACCAAAGTCCAGTCGTTCCTGATGACAATTTGAAGAAGACAAGATCTCGAAGACTTTAAATGAATAATTTCATTTTGTTGGTTTTCTTTTTTTTCATTATTATTATTATTTGTTGTTGTTGGTTTTTTGGTTTTTTTTTTTTTTTGCTGGGCAATGAGGGTTAAGTGACCTGCCCAGGGTCACACAGATAGTAAGTGTCAAGTGTCTGAGGCCAAATTTGAACTCAGGTACTCCTGAATCCAGGGCCGATACTTTATCCACTGTGCCACCTAGCTGCCCTTTTTTCATTATTAAATAAAAGTATTTTATTATTTTCCAGTTACATGTAAAGATAGCTCTCAGCATTTGTTTACATAAGATTTCCAATTTCCAAATTTTCTCCCTCCTTCCCCTCCCCCCGTCCCCCAGACAGCAGGCAATCCAATATTCCAATATAGGTTATATATATATATATATATATATATATATATATATATATATATATATATATATATATATATATATATACATATATATATACACACATAACAACATTAAACATATTTCTGCATCAGTCATGCTATAAGAGAAGAATCATGGCAATAAGGGAAAACCTCAAAATAGAAAAACAACAGCACCAAAAACAAAAGAAATAATATGGTTCAATCAGCATCCATATTCCACAGTTATTTTTTTTTCCTTGATTTGGAGATCCTTGTCCATCATGAGTCCCCTGGAACTTTCTTGTACCATTGTATTGGTGAGAAGAATCCAGTCTATCACAGTTGATCAACACATAATGTTGATGATACTGTGTATAATGTTCTTCTGGTTCTGCTCATCTCACTCAACATCAGTTCTTGCAAGTCCTTCCAGGTTTCTCTGAACTTCTCCTGCTCATCATTTCTTGCAGCACAATAGAATTCCATTACATTCATATACCAGATCTTATTTCCAAGATAAACAAAGAACTGATTTGAATTTATAAGCCCAAAAGTCTCTGTGCAATTGATTAATGAGAGTTATCAGAGGAAGAAATCCAAATATTAATATCTGAATATTATGTTTTAAGTCACTAATAATCAAAGTAATACAAATTAGTGGGAAATTAAGGTCTTATTCCATACTTACTAAACTAACACAAATTTAAAGAGGAAAATGACAAATTTTGAAGGCACTACTGGAAAAGTGGAACACTATTGAACTGTTGGTAGAGTTGTAAATTCATAAGTTTAGTCATTCTGGAAAAGAATTTGGAGCCCACCTACCTAGAAAGTTACCAAATTGTTTATATCCATTGATCAAGTTATATGATTATTACAAGGGCAGAAATATTTATAGCAGTTCTTTTCATTGTAGCCAAACACTGAAAATCAAGGAGCTGACTTCCTATTTGTGAATGGCTAAACAAAATATGATATTTCAAAATAATGGGAAATTATTGTCCCATAAGGAATGATGAAATAGAATGATGCAGAGAAAAGTGAACAGAACTAGGGGAAAAATTCATACAATGAGAGGGGGGAAATCTCAGAAAGATTTTAAGAATTCTTGTTGACTCATCCATAAATCTTAAATCCTAAGAATTGAAGATGAAACATGACACTCACCTCCTGCTAGAGGGATACAGAAAGATATACACTTTTTCACAAATGGCCAATGTGGATTTTTTTTTACAGATTATGTAGGTATATATTGAAGACCTTTGGGGAAAATTTTGTTCTTTTTTTAAGTTCAATTGGGAGGGAAGAAAATGGAAGGGATAAAATCTTCTTTAAGGGAAGTTGGACTGGGTTGAAATGAATGAATCCATGAAATTAATATCAACAAACCAGGGTGGAAGTCCCAGAGAAGCTTCCTCTTCTAGAATATTAGGATGGAAAGAACAATTTAGCCAATTTAGATTCAGAGGACTTAAATTCAATGTTCAGTTTTATTCTGATTGTAATTTAATCTCCCTCTTCTTAGATTCCTTATTTGTAAAATGGAGGGGTTGAACTTGATGGCCTCTTACATCCTGTTCAGTTCTTAATTTATGATTTTGTGATCTTCCATCAGACAACCTTTGAATTCTTGAAGTTAGTGACCATCTTCATAAGATCATAAATTTGGACCAAGAAAGGACTTAAGTGATGTCTTTTCCAAGAATATTTCTTTTTAACTTATGTTCAATTGGAAGGGTTTCAATCCACCCACCTCTATCCCTTTTCTGGTCTCCCTTCTATGAAGTGATTCTATATTGTCTACATAATTCACACACCTAAAATATACCATCTAGAGCAGAACAAAATATGCAGAAAATGTTCTAATCAAAATAGACTAGTTCCCTGATGTGATACATTCTACAAATATTAATGAAGCCTAAGTTCAAATTAGCCTTCTTTGTAGACAACACACCATTAAGTCAAGATGAATTTGCAGTCAATGAAACCCTCTAGGTCTTTCTCACATAAATTGCTGGAGAGAACAATGCCATTATTACAATTTGGTTTTATGTGTCTAACAAAAGACCTGTGTCTACATGGTACATCATTAAATCAGCATCATTACTCTCATTTAACACACCTCCCTCCTAAAGCTAATGGTCACTGCTTTGTCCTTTCTCCTTAATTCCCTCATGAAAATTGTTGAATAAAAATTTTCATGGAATCTTAAAAAGGATTCAGCCACTGAATATGGTGTTGAAATCAATGAACATTAAGCTCACTTCAGCTTCTAAAATAATGTTTCCAGGAGCCCATGATTCAATTACTGGAAGTTGGTTATATCAGATTATCTCAGGGAAGCTAGGTGGTGCAGTGGATAAAGCACCAGCCCTGGATTCAGGAGGAACTGAGGTCAAATCTGGCCTTAGACACTTGACACTTATTAGCTGTATGACCCTGGGCAAATCACTTAGCCCTCATTGCCCTGCCCCTCCCCCCAAAAAAAGATTATCTCTAATGTCTCTTTCAACTTTTGCAGTCCATGATTCTGAGAATTATTGGATCAGAAGCCACAGCATTTTTGTCACTGAATAATATATTTCATAAGTTTTATTGATGCCTTTTACTTTTATATAACTCATTTCTGGTGCTATAGCCTCATTTTAATCCAGAATTAATTTTTTTGTAATAAAGAAATACAATTTAGAAAAAAAAATCTTGATCATGTCTGAGAAGATATACATTTGTCTACTCTGATAATCCCCCTCTCTTCTATATTGAAGGAAGTATTTTGCGCTATTTGTTTTCTGTGACCATCTTTTGTTTGTTCAGCTACTTAGAGTTGGATTCCTTCTGAGGGATTTTTTCATCTACCCTGTTACAGTCATTGTGCATATTATTATTTTTTCTTATTCATAGGATCATAGATTTAGTGGTCTGCTTTTTTAATGGCATTAGTTTGCATAAATCTTCCCACATTTCTCAAAGTTTTTAGTGAATAATTCTTCCTGAGAGAAGAAAGAACACTTTAAGAGCGTAGTGAGTGAAAACATTAAATCAATATGTCAAAGAGAGTGCTGGCCTCAGGACATGCCAGAGCTGGCTGCCATGCAGCTTTGTTTCAACATTTAATTGTGGTAGCAGGAAACTCTCCTCTAAGGCCATCCATTGTAAATGTCTATATTTTTATGGGGCTCTCGGTGTGAAATGGGTTTTAAACATGGCATTGCAGTCAGGAATGTTCTTTCTTAACTGTGAAAGCATCTTCATAAAATGAACTCTATTGCAGGCTTGAGGAGGGTGGTGGGAAGTGGAGCTGTTTTGAAGTAATAACAGTTTTTCAAAATTTGGGTGGAGGATTATTTTCCAATATATAGCGCACACAGTACCCAGGTTATTCACTCTATCTTTCTCCTGCAGAGGGTGTCACTGAATACTGGAGAAGGTTCAAGAGCTATAGCCAGCCCCATGATGAAGACAGCAATTGCATGCATACTCTTCTCCTTAGTGCTGGGCAGCATCTTCTCAGGTAAGAAGGTTGGAGTGGATAATATCCAATTTCCTGTCCACTTCTAAGAATCTATGTGTGCTACTATGGCATAAGAGTCAGGAGAATTGACTCAAGTCATAGCTCTTACAATTAATACATGTGTGGACAAAGAACTTAACCTCTCTAATCCTACACTTTTATCCTTTATAGAAGAAGGAAACTAAACTTAATGGTTTGGTACCTCTTCTATCTCTGATTCTGATGTTCTGTAGTTTTATGGATAATATTTGCATAAACTGTATAAAGTCTATTATCTAATATCATTTAGAGAAATTGTTGATGGTCAAAATGTTATAAAAATGTGGTTTTACCTGTGCAGGGAAATATTGGTGAGGAAATTCCTTCCACACATCGAGATCAACAAGTTTTATTTTGTTTGTTTTTCAATTTGTCCTCACAGAGTATTGTGTGAGGCACTGTGAGGTTAAGAGATCTCTGTAAGGTTAAACAGGCAGCAGTATCAGATGTAGGGCTTGATACCAGATTGTTCTTATGTTGAAGCCTGCTTCCTATACTCTATACAGAATGTCCTATCATTTTCATCATCATTCCCAATAACAACTAGAGATGCAACATTGTATAGTGGTCTAGCCTTAGTGTTAAGGAGACCTAAGTTTAATTACCCACCTCTCACACATATTAGCTGTATTACCCAAATCAGGTCATTTAATCTTTCAGAATCCCCAAGCAACTTTAAGAGTAAGTTACAGGGGCGGCTAGGTGACACAGTGGATAGAGCACTGGCCCTGGAGTCAGCAGTACCTGAGTTCAAATCTGGCCTCAGACACTTAACACTTATTAGCTGTGTGACCCTGGGCAAGTCACTTAACCCCAATTGCCTCACTAAAAAAAAAAAAAAAGAGTACGTTACAGATGATTTGTCACGATGATCTAGTAGAGGAAGTTTTCAAACCGGGATTTCCCTATACTAATAAACCCCAAAGAATGAATCCTACATTTTGGTAGGATTTTATTTACATAATGTATTGGAAACATTTAGATTAGATTTTCAGTTCCCAAGATTTTGAGTACCTTCTCATGGACTGTCTTTCAATTTTTATTTCTATCCCCAGTTAGAATGGTGTCTGGCACACAGTAGGCACTTAATAAATGCTTATTGATGGACTGAATGACTGACTCACAATAGCAAATCTATGTTCATTCAAAGGAATACATAGACCTATGGCATATCATATCTAAAGATATGTTTAACTCTAGTAGTAATACTCATTTCTATAGCATTTGACAATTTTAAAATTACTTCCCTTGCAAAATTAAAAACAAAATTGTTAGATAGGTATGAAAATAGTTTATCCCTATGTAAAAGATTAGGAAATTGAGGGACCGAAATGTAAATATGGCTCATATAGCCAGGAAGTAGAAGAACTTGATGTTGAATCTCTGGCCCTTGTTTTCAAGTATTAGAGTCTTTCTACTGCAGACTAGTATTATTTAAATGATTATATACATTATCTCATTTGATCTTCCCATCATAATGTGAGGTATTCAGTGTACATCATTTGTAAGTTGTAGGGGAAGATTATTAAGATGGTGAAGGGCCCTGAGTCCATGTCATGTAAAAGACTGATGGTTCTTGGAATGTTTATCTGGTAGGAGATTGGTAAGGTGGTAGGGCTAGAATAGTGTAACTGTGTTCAAGTATTTGAAAGGCTGTCATATTAAAGGCATTAGACTTCTTCTATTTAGCCTGAGTAGATAGGAACAGAAGCAACTACGAAAACTTACTACAAGCAAAATAATAATTGATGCTAGGAAAAATGTCCTAAGAATAGAATAGTCTTAATAGTGGAATGGGCTGTATTGAGAGGTGGGCTGGGGGAAGGTGCTGCTCCCTGGAGGTCTTCAAGCAGAGGCAGAATAACTACTTGTCAGGTGTTTGTTATGGAATGTATGGTTTGTATAAAATGGCCACTGAAGTTATTTCCTTCTTTCCTATTTTTTCATATTGTTTAAGTCTTATCATCACTTTACAGTGTAAGAAACTGAGAGCCAAAAAGAGAGGAAATGACTGAGAGCATCATAAAAGGATGGATCTAAAATCTGAAGCCAAGACTTTTAATACCAATTACAGTGGTTTTACCAGAGAACCATAGATTGTTACAAGTGGAAGAGCTCTTGAGCAATCAACTATTCAAACCTCCTAATTTTACAAATGAGAACATTAGGACTCTTAAAAATATGATTGGCCAAAGGACATATGGGAAATCAGTGACAGTAAGGACAAGAACCCAGGTATTAGAAGGGAAAGAACTCTAAAAGAGTTCTATATTTGGAGTTAGAGGAGAGAATGACACAATTTCATAAATGAAAGGGATGTCAGTGGTCACCTAGTATAATCCTTACCTGAAATCAATTCTGTTAAACAGAGGCTTCCTGTATTTGAATCTTGGCTCTTTTACTTACTACTAGTGTGACTTCTAAGATTTGTTCCACTTCTAAAGTCTTATGAGTAAGGTTAGACAGGTTATTCTTCTGCCTTTAGGCAGGCAAGGACTCATAACTCTTTGAAAGAGCAAGTCATACATGCCACTTTACCATTTAGTCTACTAAACCAATGGCAAGGAGATGAAAGAGCAAGAAGCATTTGCTTTTGGTATATGTGTATGTCTGTGTTTAATTCAAAAGCCCCATGTTAAATTATGTTTTCCAAAGTATTCTGACTTTTAAAAGGAAGATTTGTCCATCAAAACAGAGGCAAAATATCTTTTTTTTCACAGAATCACAAAGCCAGAAAGGAAATTAATAAGAGACTAGTTCAAACATTTCATTTTATGTATGAGGGAATAAAGGAGTGAAGTAACTCTCTCAAGGTCACAGAACTAGCAAGAGACAAGGAAAGACTTGAACCTACTAGGTCTTTTGACAAAGTTCATCTCTCTGATCACAGCTACTCTCAAATTTCTGTTTTTTTTCTACTGTTTTCCAATTTATGAATATTTTTTATATATGGACAAATGTAAAAATAAAATTACTTAAATTTGATTTAGAAATAAATATAGTAACATGTAGGAGACAATAGATAAAATGTTCAGCATTTGGACTAAATATTCCTTTCTGATCCTTTAACCCTATCTGTTAACTCAAATGTGATTTGTTCTTGGATATGTTGAGTTAATTGGTGGGACACAGAGGTAAAAATATCTATAGGAAGCTGGAAGTGGGGGTCTGAAGACAATGAGGACATTTGGATATGGAATGAATGGATCCAACAAAGGAGGCCATTTATAGTGGTTCCTATGGAGGGACTGCCTGCTAACATGTGGTGTGGTGGAAGAACACTAAATTTGTATTCAGAGGACCTGAAATACAGGAGTCATCTTTATTATTTTTTAACATCAAGGGAGTCATTTAAACTCTCTGTTCTCAGTTTCCTCATCTGTAAAATAAGGAAGCACATAGCTCTAGATCTTTGACCCTAGAGGATTTCTGAGATCCCTTTACGTCCTAAAAATATGATATTCTGATTCTGTGACATCAGTCAACAAGCATGTTCTAGGCATTGCTTTGTGCCAGGCATTATGTTAAAATCTGGTCGGTAGTGTAGACTAGATAATTGAGGAAGAACATTGAGGATGTGTTCCCATAGTAGGTGGGAGGTCTAAAGAGAGACAGAGGAAGAACAAATAGGAATTTAAGAAGAAACTCAGGATAGTTCAATGTTAACAAACACACATGAGAGTCAAATTTCCAGAAGGAATATGAGTTACCATTACAATTAGTTAATGAGGGGAGGGTTAGATTAAATATTCCAAAAGATACTTTGTTTCAATTTAATTTTTGCATTTGTGGTTTATCTCCAGATGCTGCTAGTCAAGTGGGAAAGGCAGGTGGAGTCAGTAAAAATCAGAAGCCAGGTACCTCTAACCAGAAGATGAAAACAGGGGCTACTGCTGTTCAAGAAGAAGAGAAAAATATGGCTAAATCTTCTGCTGGTAACATAGTGGAGACGCAAGTGAGTACCACTGGTTTTTGTTTGTTTGTTTCATTGATGTCACCAAATGAAACACCCAGTCAGGATCTGGCAGATCCATGACTTTAAGCAGGAAAAGAGAAAAAAATTCTTAGAATACAGCCATGTAACAGTTTAGACTAACATAACATTAGAAGGGGAAAAGACCCTAGAGATAGAGCCCAACTCTCTATTTAATAAATTAATCTCTAACACAACGTAGAATATCAAAAATGGAAGGAACCATAGAACAAAGAATGTCAGAATTGGAATATTTCTTAGAATATACTTTTGTAAACCTAACTTGGTGGAACACTCCTATAATACTTACTATTAGGGGACATTGGCGAAATCACTTCAGCTCAGGGTTCTGTGGTAGAGTAGGGTGAAAATGAATTAGGTGTTCACACTGAGGCCTGAACTAATGTGGTAAGCCCCTTCTGCTCTAGAAGGAATGGATCTCCAGGTGTCAGGTTAATCAAGCTACTGATTGGGGTCAAATTGGGACAGGTAGGAAGAAAAACAGAACAAGTTAAGGCTCCCATACCAATCAGCATTGGGATCAGGCCAAGTGGCTTCTGTGCTTCTAAGCCTGGTGAGAGCCAGTCTAAAAGAAGACTTACCAGTAGAGCTGGAAGAAAACTTACAGATGATCTATTTATGGTCTCTCCTTTTTCACTGGAGGAAACTGAAACAATCAAAAAAAGATAAAATATTTCAAGTTCAACTGAGGCACTATGTTTGCCAACTTGTCTATGACTGCCTCTTTCTCAACCTTTTGGCTAGTTAAACACAGCTCTGAAATGGCTATTCTGGATTGGCCTCATGATGCTTTTCTTTCCAGAATGGCAGCAAGAAGCCTTCAGAGGATCACATCAGCTGTCCAGCACTCTTTGACCCTGTCTGTGGCTCTGATGGAAAAACCTATTCCAACATGTGTATGTTTGGAGTAGCAAATAAGTAAGTACAGATTGATTCCTTCTGGGATATAGACTATTGATCCTTTTAACTATCAGAATAGACAAGAGCCTTTAGTACTAGACTTATAGTCTCTCAATTTCAGAGACTGGTCCTAGTGAGAAAAAGGAGCCAAGGAGACTCAACACGACTTACAAGAAACAAATAGCAGAAGCAGGTGGCTATGTTCAATATTTAGCAATCTGCCACTGGTTATATAGCTATTATATGAGAAAGGTGACATTTGAACTTGTCTTACTGATATCAAGACCAACCCTCTAGACATTATATCATGCTGCCTTTTAATTAACAATAGCCCACATTTCTATAGAGATTTAGAGTTTACAAAACACATTCTATGTAATACCCACTGTGATTCAGGTAGTGTGAGTATACCCACCCCATTTTGCAAAAGGGAAAGCTAAGGCTCGAGTTAAATGACTGGCCCAAGGGCATACTACTGGTATATGGTAGTGCCAGACATTGAATTCAAGATTTCTGACTCCAGTGTCAGGTCTTTCTCTACTAAATTATACGTAAGTATCCACTGAGCACTTACTATGTGTAAGGAACCTTGCTAAGTATTAGGAATATAGATAAAGGCAAAAAGTATTTCTGTCCTACAGTCTGCTGGGAAAATGCAGCAGTAGCTAGAGTCATGACCACACCATGGATAAGCTAAGGTTTATGGCAGCCTGACATCAGTACATAGAAAATACATGTATAATCATTTATACTAACTATTAATCATTGTCATCATCCTTGCTTTTATTCTTTCAGGAAAAATAATGGAAAACTAAGCCTGAAACACAAAGGAAAGTGCTGATCCCTTGAGGTGGCCAAATATCGGATGATCCATTCTCTACACTTTCCTTTCAGCTCATTGCTTCCTGAAGACTTCCTTTGTGCTAAGATTGAGGGGTTTGGGGACTTCCCTGATTGGCATTATTCATTTCAATGGACAATAAAGTCAGCTCTAACGTCAGTCTAGTATTTTCTTTACTGGGGGCTTCTGAACTTGGAAACACCATGTATAACCAATTTGCAGTCCATACATCTGTGTTCCCTTCTAAATCTGAACTTCTAATAAGGCACTTGTCCCCCCACCCCACCCCCCACCAGAAACTTCTTAACATAAAACACTACTTACTGTGATTAATCAATGAATCTAGGGACTCAATGATCCCCCTGCATTCTTTTCAGTGTGAATATTAAAACCTATCCATGCCAGCTCAACTGCTGTAAATCTTAGGCATTTTCCTTTAGACGTACTCCACCACTTGCTGGTAGCCTTCTTCTAGGACCTAGAGTCTAGGTCTTCTGGAATCAACATATATGAATTCAAATTCAGCTCTGCTAGTTATTATTTGTGTGACATTAAGCAAGTCATTTGAACTCTCTGGGACTCAGTTGCACATTTGTAAAGTGAGGGATTGGACAAGAAATTTTCTGGGATGGCTTCCAACTCTAAATCTATGAGTTTATGAAAACTTTACACATACCAGTGCAGAATTCAAGCCATTTATCTTTTATTTCATATTCTAACTACATGATCAATCTGCTTATCCCACCCTCAGCTCCCCAGCAAACTAGATCATCTTAAATTATTGAAAACAGAATATAGTATATCAAAACTGGAAGAGAATGGTCCTCTGTTTCAAAATTCATGGTTCTTTTCATTATACTATAACTATGCAATTGTTTATAAAATAATTAGAGGAAAGGAAGTATTTTTCAATCACTAAAAAACTCACTCTCATGACAAGACCCATGGTTGTTCCAGGCCATGACACACTGAGGTCTAACCAGAGAGCCTAGTCATATTTACAGGTCAGGAATAAAGAATTTAATGAGAAAGTAAGAATATACAAGCCCTAAAGTGAAAAGTTAATAACACTGGACAAGAGGAAACATTTCCTTTTCTCTCTGTTTGTTTTATATTTTTTAATTTCTTTTTTCTTTTTTTCTGTTTAGAATTTTATTTTCCAAATTACATGTTAAAACAAATTTTGACATCATTTTTTTTTTTTGCGGGGCAATGCGGGTTAAGTGACTTGCCCAGGGTCACACAGCTAGTAAGTGTCAAGTGTCTGAGGTCGAATTTGAACCCAGGTACTCCTGAATCCAGGGCCGGTGCTTTATCCACTGCGCCACCTAGCCGCCCCCTTGACATCAATTTTTAAAACTTTGAGTTCCAACTTCTCTTCCTCCCTCCCTTCCCACCCCCCACCCCCAAGAACTCAAGGAATTCAAAATAAGTTATACATGAGTAGTCATGGAAAGCATCTTCACATTAGCTAGGTTGTGAGAGAAAACAGATAAAAACAAAACTTTAGATTAAGGAATTGTCAAAAAAAAATGTGTTTGAATCTGTTTTCAGATACAATCAGTCCTTTCTCTGTAGATGGATTGCAATTTTCTTAAGTCCTTCAGAGTTATGTTGGATCATTGCCTTGCTGACAATAAATACATGCTTCCCAACAGAACATCTTACACTATTGCTGTTATTTTGTATGCAGTACATTTCACTCTGCTTCAGTTCATGTAAATCTTTTCAGGATTTTCTGATAGTATACTGTTCATCATAACTTTTATGTAGTACCTTAAACTTGACAAAGAATTTTCTTCACAATAGCCCGGCAAAGTAGGTACCATAAGTTTTGACATTATAGTCAATCATCATAAATATTTCCCTCCATCCTATTCCCTTCCCATGATATTTACTCTGTTTTCTATCTTTTACACTATTCCTCCTCAAAAGTGATTTGCTTCTGACTGCTCCCTCCCCCACTGTGCCCATCCTTCTTTCACCCTTCCATCCTTATCCTCTTCCCCTCCTACTTTCCTCTAGGGTTAAATAGATTACTCCTCCCAATTGGGTGTGAATATTATTCCCTCCTTGAGCCCACTCTGATGAGATTAAGGTCTTTGAGCTAACTTTGTGTTCTAAATTTTTCTTCCTCCTTTCTTCCCTCTTCAACCCTCCCTATGAAATAAAGCAATTCAATATAAGTCATACATTTGCAGTTATGCAGACCATCTTCACCTTCCTTGAAAGGGTTTTGCTTTTTACTGCTCCCTCCCCCAATCTGTCCTTCCCTCCTTCCCCTCTTCTCTCCTTCCCCTCTTCTCCCCCCCCTCCGCCCCCGCCATCTCCTTCCCCTCCGAATTTCCCTCAGGGCAAAAATATATTACTATACCTACTTGAGTATGTATGTTATTCCCTCTTTGAGCCATTTCTGATGATAGTAAGGTTCACTCACTACCCCACTCCTTCCCCCTCTTTCCCTTTCCTCCATAAGCTTTTTTCTTGTTTCCTTCATGAGAGCTACCTCTCCCTAGTCTACCTCTCCCCTCCCCCCTCCCTCAGTGCATTACTCATACCCTTGAACCCTATTTTAAAGACATTATCATAGACAAAGCACCAGACCTGGACCCAGGAGGACCTGATCCCAAATCTGGTACAAGACATAAGAAACCCCACCCTATTTGCCCCACAAAGAACAAGGATAAACCAAAAATAAATGCTTTACAGATATCATCCCTTCGTATTTAGTTCAGACCTGTGTCCTCTGTCTCAGCTACCTTAATACTGAGAAAGGTCTTATTCATTAGAAGTACTATTTTCCCATGTAGGAATATAAACAGTTTAATCTTTTAATATGTCTCCTGATTTATTTTTCCTGTTTACCTTTTTATGCTTCTCTAGGGTCTTGTGTTTGAAATTCAAATTTTCTATTCAGTTCAGATCTTTTCATCACAAATGCCTGAAAGTTCTCTTTTTCATTGAAGTCCCATTTTTTCCTCTAAGAGAATACACGAAGTTTCGCTGGGTACATGATTCTTGGCTGTAGTCCCAGTTCCTTTGCCCTCTGGAATATCATATTCCATGCTCTCTGTTCCTTTAATGTGGATGGTGCTGGATCTCATTTTATCATTATTGTAGCTCCACAATATTTTAATTCCTTTTTTTCTAGCTCCTTGCAATATTTTCTTCTTGATCCGTGAGCTCTGAAATTTGGCTATAATATTCCTGGGAGTTTTCCTTTTGTGACTCTTTCAGTAGGTGATTGGTGGATTCTCTAAATTTCCATTTTACCTTCTGCTTTTATAATATCAGGGCAATTTTCCCTGACAATCTCTTGGAAAATGCTGTATAAACCCCCATTTTGGTCTTTGCTTTCAAGTAGTCCAATGATTTACAACTTATTTCTCCTGGACCTATTTTCCAAATCAGCTGTTTATCCAGAGATATTTCATATTGCCCCCTGTTTTTTTAATTCATTTGGATTTGCTTTACTGTGTCTTGGTTTCTCATAAAGTCACTGAGTTCAACTTATTCAATCCTAATTCTTAGGCAATTATTTTCTTCAGAGAACTTTTGTATTTCCTTTTCCATTTTTTCTCATGTCTCCTGCACCACTCTCATTTCTCTTTCTGTTCTTTCCTCCACCTCTCTAAATCTTCTTCCTATCTCTCCTCCTTTCTCTTCAAAGTCCCTTTTGAGTTCTTCCATGGCCTGAGACCAATTCATATTTTCCTTGGAAGCTTTGGATGTAGGGGCCCTGAGGTTGTTATCCTCTTCTGATGGTGCACCCTGATCTTCCTTGTTGCTAAAGAAACTTTCAATAGTTCTCAACTTTCTTTGCTTGCTCATCTTGCAGTCTTCTACTTGACTTTTAACTCTTACAGTGGTGCCCTACTTCCAAGGTACACTGTCCCAAGCTTCAGAGGGTCTCAGGTGTTTCAGTTTGAAGGAGTGCAGGTTTTTCCTCTTACCTGTCCTGTTCTCTGGTCTGAAGATAACCTCAAGCCAATTTGCTAATTAAATAGCCAGCAGAAGTTTGTTTGCTGTGGTGGTTCTTAGCTTCTGAGGAGCCTGTGCCCCTCCCCAACCTGGGTCTCCTGCTGCTCAAGATTTCTTCCTGCTTCCCAGCTGGGGTTGGATAGGTGAATTCCTCCTTAGGTCCCATAGACACCCCTGTATTTCCCCCCCACTCCTGCCAGGTGTTCAGCCCTCTCACCAGACTGTAAGCTTAGTTCTAGAAGATGCTGGTGCTACAGCTGTTTAGGAGGCTTGGGGGTAAGTTACTCTGGCACAGAACTGCTGGGGTCGGTATCTGCATGATTGGGGGGAGGGGGGTTGAACTCTGTTTGTAGCCCAGCAGAGCTGTCTTTGGATGGAAAATAATATTAGCCTATCTTTTTTGGGGGTTTGCTGTTCCAGGAATTGTTTTATTGCTGTTTGGGGGGTAATTGTGTCAGGAGCTCTATGTGTTTAATGTCTTTCCTCCACCATCTTTGCCCCACCCCCAAAGCATTTCAATAATAGGAAGCAGCATGGTTTAGTTGTATAAGTAGGGACTTTGGTTGGAGATAAAAATTTAAGCCTTTTCTCTAAAGTTTATTAGTTATGTGACCGTAGCCAAGTCCTTTGCCTTCTTTTATCCTAAATTTACTTATCTATAATAAAGTGCTGCATTATATTTGAACAGGTACAGTTATATCAAAAGTGGTTAACAGAATACTGGAAGTCAAGATAGGTAAGTATATAAGGAGTATCATTTGCTCTTAATGAATACTACTCACCAGCAGTGGATAAAATGCATTCCAAGGTTTATCAAGAAATGACAGGTGTGATTGCTGATATACTGTGAGTGAACAAGAAAGATATAGAGAATGGAAGAGGAAGCCAAGACTGGAGCTTATCAAATACTGTCCTAGGTTGAGAGAGAGAGAGAGAGAGAGAGAGAGAGAGAGAGAGAGAATGAGAATATTTTCAAATAGGCAAATTACGCTAATTCATGATAAAAATTCTAGAATACAGTGTTAATTGGAGGGTTTTTAAGGATTTAGGAAAGGAAGTGGTGATAATCAAGAGCTATTTGAGCTTTATCAAGAACAGGGAACATTAGAATCACCTAATTTTCCATTTTGACAAGTTTATTAGAATGGTAGCTCAGTCCATAGACAGAGTATTCATTCCACTATTGTCTCTAGTAGATCATCTTTTGTCAGATTGCCCCATTATGATCTTTCCATCTTGGCTAAACTTGTATGTATTTTCATTCTGTTACACAAGCCTGCTTCTCTATCATGACAAGGCAGTGATCCAGGAGGGATTCTCCCCCCCCCACCGCCCATGTGACAATGAGGGTTAAGTGACTTGCCCAAGGTCACACAGCTAGTAAGTGTCAAGTGACTGAACCAGATTTGAACTCAGGTCCTCCTGAATCCAGGGCCAGTGCTTTATCCACTGTGCCACCTATCTGCCCCTATTAGGAATTTCAAATTATGTTACTGAAGAAGACTTTTGAGGGTTCATTGGACACTAACTAGATAATATTGGACAATATTTAAAGAAATTAACTCTGACTAATCATTGGAATGACAAATACTGAAACTCAACCTTAAGCACTTTGACCATATAATGAGAAAACAGGACTTATTAGAAAATACTCTGGTGCTCAGAAAGGTTGAAGACAAAAGACAAAGGGGACAGCAGAGGATGAAATGGATAGATAATGTCATCGAAGTAATGAACATGAGCTTGAACCGACTTTTGGAGATAGTGGAGGATAGAAGTTATGCTTTGGTTCACGGGGTCATAAAAAGTTGGACATGACTGAAAACAATAATCATAAGAGTAAATGTGAATGGGATGATGAACTCACTCATAAAACAGAAGTAGGTAACAGAATGGATAAGGAGGCACGCTTGAAACAGAAAAAGAGTTAAAATAAAGGGACTAGAGTAGAACTAATGTACAAAAGACACAAATAGAAATAATGATATCAGACAACGAAAAAGCAAAAATAGACTGAGTTAAAAGAGGTCATCAGAATAGGTACATTTTGCTAAAAGCTAACAGACAAGTATATAAAAAATACAGAAAGCTCTCAAATAAAACCCTCATTTCACAAGCATATAAAGTACTGAGTCACATGTATAAGAATAAGAGTCATTCCACAATTGATAAATGGTCAAAGGATATGAACAGTTTTAAGAAGAAAAAAATTAAACTTATCAAAAGTCATGAAAAAATGCTCTAAATCACTATTGAGTAGAGAAATGAAAATTAAAACTACCTTGAGGTACCACCTCAAACCTATTAGATCAGTATACATGACAGAAAAGGAAAATGATAAATATTGGAGTGGATGTGGCAAAATGACACTAATATGCGATTGGTAGTGTTGCAAAGAATATTTTGGAACTATGCCCAAAAGTCTATAAAACTCTGTTTATCTGTTTTTACCCCAAAATACCACTACTAGGTCTCTATCACAAAGAGATTAAAGAAAAAGGATAAAACTCTGTATGTACCAAATATTTATTGCAACTCTTTTTGTGATGGAAAAGTTGGAAATAGTGGGGATGCCATTATTGCCAGAACAAGTTCTGGTATATGATTTTTTTTTTTGGTTTCTGGGTAACTTAATCATTTTATAAACAGGCTAACATGTTTTTTACACACATACACACACACTCATCAGTCCTCTTCTTTCTCCAATCATCATCAATCCACCAATAAATCAGTCATCAGTCATCATCATCAACATCATCATCTTACATTACTCTTGCCTCTGTTTCATAATTTTTTTCAGTTACTATTGTTAACTGTTTCCCTCCATCCTATTCCTTCACCATGATATTTACTCTATTTCCTATCTTCTTTTACCCTATCCTTCCTCAAAAGTGTTTTGCTTCTGACTGCCCCTCCCCGACTCTGCCTTCCCTTCTTTCACTCCTTCCTCATTATCCCCTTCCCCTCTTACTTTCCTTCAGGGTTAGATAGATTACTCCACCCAATTGAATGTGCATGTATGGTAGTTCCTCCTTGAGCTAACTCTGATGAGAGTAAGGTCTTTGAGCCAATTCTGATGGGTGTAAGGCTCATTCACTGCCCTACTCCTTCCCTATCTCTCCCCTTACTCTGTAAGCCCTTTCCTCCTTCTTTCATGTGAGATTTCACCCCATTCTACTTCTCCCCTTTCCCCTCCCCAAGTGCATTCCTCTCCCCCCTCAATTTTAGCCTAAATATGTCATCATGGGACAGATGGGTGACACAGAGGACAATGAACCAGCCTGGACCCAAGAGGACCTGAGCCCAAATACAGCCTCAGACATAAGACATGATTTAGAGTATTTTTAAATGACTACATATAGCTTTAGTTCTTCTGAAAATTGCCTGTTCAAATCCTTCTATTTTTAAGATGCTATTTTCTTCAGTATTTTAATGTCTCTTTTACCAAGCCATTAATTCTCCTTTCATATTTTTCTTGCAATACTCTCATTTCTTTTTTCCCTCCTCTTGCTCTACCCCTCTCATCTCTTTAACTCTTCCAGGAATTTTTGTTGGTCTTGGATAAATTTAACTTCTTTTTCTTTTCTTTTGAGGTTTTACTTGTAGCTGTTTTTACATTGTTGTCTTCTTTTCAGTTTGTGTCTTGCCACTACAGTAATTTTATAGAGTAATATTTTTGTTGTTTGCTTATCTTTCCAGCCTGTTTCTTGACTTTGTTCTTTATGTTAATGTTAGGCTCTTCTCACCTGGGAGTGGGGAGGCACTCTCCCAAGCTTCTGGCTTTTTTTGTGCTACTGTTTTCAGGGTTAATTCTGGAGGTCTGCAAATTTTCAGTGCTTCCAAGGTCATGTGATCTGGAAAAAAAGGTGTGGTCACTGCTTTTCTGATCTGCACTGTGGTCGTTGCCCAGCAATGGCCCTTTCTACCCTGTAGCTACAAGTATTAGCACTCCTCTTGGCCCTAGAATTGTGACAAAGTCCCCTGCTGCCTTGTGACTGATGACAAGTCCTCCTCTCCTTCCTGGGATTAAGACCCAGAATAGTGCATGCTCTAGACAGGCCTCCACCCTTGTGTCACAGAACTCTCATGTCAATTTCCTAAGTTTTCTTAGGCCAGTAAAATGTCTCATTCTGACTGTTCGTGGGTTCTGCCACTCCAAAATTTGACTCGAGGCATTATTTTTTTGTTTTTTTGCAGGGCAATGAGGGTTAAGTGAACTGCCCAGGGTCACACAGCTAGTAAGTGTCAAGTGTCTCAGGCCGGATTTGAACTTGGGTACTTCTGAAACCAGGGTCAGTGCTTTATCCACTGCACCACCTAGCTGCCCTGCCCCCCCCCAAGGCATTATTTTTAATTGTTGGTAGGGGAATGTTGAGAGAGTTCATCTGATTTACTGCCTCAGATCCTCCATCTTAGTACTCAGTGCTGGTAAAGGGTTGAATGACCCCTTACCATCTGAAAGTTAAATGAATATTAAAAGATTATACAGATATAGGCCTAGCTCACAAACCTCTGTTTGCCCCCTCTATGAACTCCCAGATGTTTTCTGTGAACTCTACTATAGCTTCACATGGGAAATTGCCCCTGTTTTGAATGAGAGTGGGAACGTGAAGGAGGATACCCTGCTGGGAACCTGGCCAGGTCCCTTCTAGCCATATCTCACTGATTAACTGCCTAAGGTTCTCAGGAACTAGCCATTCCTAGGGACTATAAACAATTCCAGGAGTAGTCCTGGGGGGTTGGCTCCCCCTCAGGAGTATGTCCTGAAAAACTAAAAGTTTATTCCAACTTCTCTGGCAGTGATCCTGTGAGAACTCACTTGGTGTCAATCATAAAATTAGTTCATCATATAAGCCGCTATTGGTGGCTTCAAGCCACTTTTGTTTAAGGTACTATATAAGTCAAAGTAAGCCCCCACCCCTTTGGAGTCTCACCTGTGGAGAGGATGCTCTGCCCAGGATATTCCCAATTGGGACTCTGGGAGGCTGTACCAGGACCCCTAGTCAAATGGACCCAGGAGTTGGTGTTTCTTCAATTTGGTGATGTATTTTCCCTTAAAATCTTTACATAATGGTAGCTTTTGCTTTAATAGTTACATTGTTAGGGTGCTTACTTTATTGCTGCTGCAAAACTAATATCTCTTTTCCTGTACTATAATATTCATTAAATTTAATTTTCTTCACCTGGCATTGGATTGTCATTTTGTAGGAGTGAATTTGAAAATTATCCTTAACAATACATATTGATGTCATGGACAGGATTTGCTATGCAAAATGCCTCTGTTTAAGAAATATGCTGAAAAAGGAAAAGAAATGATTGGAGTTTGTAGAAGAGGGTAGGCATTTTTTACTGTGTATTAGATATTTTGTGAGGATAGGAATAAGAAGATAAAAGAAAAAGCAAATTTGGGAATAGAGTTGCCTGAATTACAGGGAAAATTACCTAAGTTACAATGTCAGAATTTTATACTTGAAGTTCAAACTCAGAATTATCAGAGTATAGCTGAGAAAGCTGCTGTGAGAGTGGCTCAGTATGAGTATAAGAAAAGAAAGAGGAAAAGTGATGGGACATGGAGGATGGCTGTTGATTATAGACAATTAAATAAGGTAACTCCTCTACTTTATGTAGCTGTTCTGGACACAGTGACTTTAATAGAGACTATTCAAACTTACCCTGGGCAGTGGTATGCAGTTATAGATCTTGCGAATACCTTTTTTACAATACCAGTAGATTCTAGTCAGTGGGACCAGTTTGCAAGGGAGCCAATATACTTTCACCAGACTTCCTCAAGCATATTTGCATAGCCCTATTATTTGTCATAGAACTGTGGCTGAACACTTGGATGAATTAAAACTTTCTGGAGTACAAATTATTCATTATTTTGATGACATTATGGTTCAGGGAGAGAACAAGGAAATAGTAGAAAAGGCACTACACACTTTGATTGATTACATGAAGGATAAGGGGTGGGAGATAAATCCTGCTAAAATACAAGGGCCTGCCCAGAAAGTAAAATTTTTAGGAATTATGTGGAATGCAGGCCATAGAGAAATCTTACCAAAAGCTAAACAGAAAATAGCTGACTTTGCTCCCCCTACCTCTAAGCAAGAGACCCAGAAATTTATTGGACTTTTCAGATACTAGAGGAATCACATTCCTCATTTGGGGCAAATTTTAAGTCCTCTTTATAAAGTAACTCAAAAGAAATATGAATTTGAATGGGAACCACAGGAACAAAAAGCCTTTGAAGAAGTTAAGGCCACAGTTCAAACTGCTTTAGACCTGTGGCTTATAAAAGAAGGTCCAGTAGAATTACAAGTCTCTGTAGAACAAGAATATGCAAATTAGAGCTTATGACAAAAAGAAGAAGGAAAGAATGTGCCCATGGGTGTTTGGTCCCGTAAATTACCAGGTTCTGGTTTTCGATACACCCCTTTTGCACAACAACTATTAGCTGTCTATTGGGCACTGCTGGAGACTGAGCAACTGAGGCTTAATCATGAAATAACTATAAGACCACAAATCCCTATTATGAGTTGGTTAATAGGGACTCCTGCATCACATCAAATTGTACATGCTCAAGAAGCAAGTATTATTAAGGGGAAGTGGTATATATAAAATCAAGCTAAACCTGGGAAGTCAGGAATATCTGTATTACATGAAAAGGTATCAGCTGTTAGCAATGAAGGGGAAGTCCTTATGAAAGAAACTCTTAAAACATATTCTGTGGTTAAATGGAACCAAGAGTATGCTTCTCTTACTACGGACCAAAAACAACATGTATGGTTCACTGATGGTATGCCAAAATATTTGGGTCAGGAGAGATATTGGAAAGCTGTGTCATTTAATCCTATTACTAAAGTAGTGTTAGAAATGAGAGGGAAGGGAGGAAGTAGTCAATGGGCTGAATTTATGGCAGTATATCAGGACATTAAACAGGAAAAAGGAAGACAATGTCATATTTTTACTGATTCATGGGCAGTGGCTAATGGATTAACTACCTGGATGCCAATCTGGCAAACAAAAAATTGGGATATACGTGGAAAAATATTTGGGGATATGAAATGTGGAAAGATATATGGGAATGGGATCAATTTACTAATGTTTTAGTTTTTCATGTAGATGCCCATACAGATGTGAATTCAGTGGAATATGAGTATAATGCCCATGTGGAAGGACTGGCCAAAATAGGGGTAACCCAAATTTAGTCCAGGGTTTCCCCTGATGACACTAAGGAACTTTTATCATTGTGAAGATGGCTCCACAGAATGGCAGAACATCTGGGACCCCAAGCATCATACAGGTGGGCATTGGCCCATGGAATGGCCATTCCCATTTCCCTATTAAGACAAGTAACAGATGAGTGCAAACAACTCCAGCTGTTTAAAGAAAAGGCAATCTCTAATACTGTTATTGGGGAAATTGGAAGAAGAACTTCAACTGTCCAAGTATGGCAGATTGATTACATTGGTCCTCTGCCTATCAGTCAGGGTTGTCAGTATGCCCAGTATGCCTGCGCTTGCATGGATCCCTACTCCGGAGTGTTGATAGCTCGCCCATATAAACAGGCTACCCAAAAGAACACTTGCAAAACTATACATATTATAACACTATATTATGGGTCTCCTATACAGATACACAGTGATAATGGATCTCATTTCTAAGGGAAAGAGATCGATCAGTATTGTCAACAACATAATATAGAACGGTTATATCATTTACCTTACTATCCTCAGGCATCAGGCCTGATTGAGAGGATGAATGGTCTATTAAAGGAAAAATTAAAGAAATTGGGAAATAATTCTCTCCATAAATAGAAGGAGAATTTGTTTGAGGCTTTACAGCGATTGAATAACAGGCCTCTGGGTAATGGAACACCTTTATCTAGAATGATGACTCCTAACTTACAAATAAGAGCACAGCAAGTACATTCTAAGACTTTGAAATGGCGGTCCACCAGTTTGTATGCTCAAGCCCCATACCATGGGACAGCCAGGGCTTCTGGATGTGATATATCTTTTTTTTTTTTTTTTTTTTTTTTTAGTGAGGCAATTGGGGTTAAGCGACTTGCCCAGGGTCACACAGCTAGTAAGTGTGTGTTAAGTGTCTGAGGCCGGATTTGAACTCAGTTACTCCTGACTCCAGGGCCGGTGCTCTATCCACTGCGCCACCTAGCTGCCCCGATATATCTTTAATAGAAGATGTGGAGTTAGGGCCTGGAAAATTGGGGCTCTTCCACACAGGGATTGGAGTAGAGATACCAGAAGGCTATTATGGACAATTGATCACTAGAGCAAGCACTGCTATTAAGCAAGTCCAAGCGGCAGGGGGTATAATTGATAGTGATTATAGAGGAGAAATTAAAATATATCTGCACAATTTCAGTATTTCTGAAGTGTATATAGCATTCAAAGGAGCTTGAGTATGGCAACTAATAATATTGCCATGCCTTAGAGTTGGATGGGAGGAGGTAAAAGAACCTCCCTCCAGTGCTACTTGAAATGAGAGATTTGGATGAACTAATCCCCGATTGGAGCAAAAATATGGGTGAACAAAAACCTGACTGATATTCCTAAGGCTGCTAAGATCATTGCAGAGGGCTCTAATAACACTGTTATGGTTGGTTATACTGGAGATGACAAATTATATACTGTACCACTCACACAAACCTTCCTTCGGGAATGACAATTTCTTTTTATAGTTTCCTGGTTGCAGTTACAGATTGCTTACTGCTGGACCCCCTGCTATCCTGTTGCTAAAGGGAGGAATTCACTTTGGATGGAGAGATTCCACTCAAAACCACACCCAAGATACTTATACTTGTCTTGCAAATCAAATCTGCTTTGGGGGTAATTTCTCCTGGTACAGACCAGCAACCACCTGAAGGGGAGTCCTCCATATAGACGACATTTTGTAAAGGGAAACGTGACACAAATAATATTTAACACTTTTGTAAACATGACTTGTTGTTTATATGATCAGTCCCTCTTTCTTCCACCTAAACAGTGGACTGCCTCACAAATGGAAGCTAAAAACCTAACTGAACAGTGTGCCAAGACTTTGGATTATAGAGGGACCAGTATCACAATACCTCTTGATAAGAAAACTAAAACTATCTTGTGTACTAATAGCACACCAATTGTAGGGAGAGGGCCATTTATGTATTATCTTAGAATTTTACACCCAACTAAGAGAGAAAGAAATGTGTATATACCTTCCATAGTCAAAATAACCTCCAGTTGTGTTAATGTAACTCAGCAAGTTCAGAAATTTGTATTATATTACAACATTAGCTTTCTAGTAATGAAAACTTGCAATCAAAGAAAAAGAGCATGGTATGATACTTTACTTGGTAGAGCAGGAACTGGTTTGGGCTTAATTAATTCAGTAGATCTTGAGTCCCTTTCCAGCAGACTGCGCAGTGCTGGACAGGATGTGTCTCAAGCTTTGACTGTTAATGCACAATGGTTGCCCACAACAATCCTGCCTCACCAACATTCTTTGAACTATCAAAAGGAAAATGCTCAAAGATTGTTAATGTTAGGTGACTCAACCATGTGTAATGTATTGTTTAAAGCCTATTTACCTAATGATCACTGGATATCAAAAGCTGTACTTAATGCCTATTGCAATAGTCAATATTGTATTGGGACTTTAACTCACTTTAAGATCACCTCTGCTACTATCATGTGTAATTTTCATGTAATCCTATTTGTATTACAAAACTATTTTGCTTTACCCCAGATTGAAGGGGAGTATATTTATCTGAATAATGTAACTCATGTTCTTAATGACTGTACTAAATGCTATCTAGGTCTAGTGTGTGGGATGACAAAGCAGTTGAAGCCCTGCTTGTTGAGCTATTCCTCTAACTTGTGTTCTCTTACTCTTTTCCCCCAAGCTAATTTTTCTATGTTATATGAAGTACCTGGCCAGCATATTTGTATTGTATCTAATGATCAAACTGATCTTGATTCTATGGAACAGAAGGCACTGTTTGCTTGATGTCTAGACAAGGTTTCTTTTCTCCACTGGCAGGGTGATGATTTTTACTTTTCCCCTGACCATGTGGATGTTATTTTTCCTGGGTACCCAAACCTCTGCTTTTACCCTCATTGTATATATCCCTTGACCCTTTAATGGTCATTTTTAAATCTTCTGTAGACTTGAAGGTTCTATTGGATAAAAATGAAAGAGCACTCATTGAACATTAAATCCAAACCCACATATTAGTAGAGACCTCTCATTATTACTACTGATAATAATCATCATTGGTATGACTTTCTATTTAAATCTGTGTCTTCTCAAAAATATTTTTCTGTCCTATTACACCCCATATTATTATTTGCCATCTTGTTAATATTGCTATTTTCATGCAATATCTATATGTATGTGAAGATTCATAAAATGTATACTAAACTGACCCCTCATGTTGGTACAGCCTATACACTGTATAATCTTAAGGCCAAATGAAAGTTAAATGAATATTAAAAGATTATACAGGTATAGGCCTAGCTCACAAACCTCTGTTTGCCCCCTCTATGAACCCCCAGATGTTTTCTGTGAACTCTACTATAGCTTCACATGGGAAATTGCCCCTGTTTTGAATGAGAGTGGGAACGTGAAGGAGGATACCCTGCTGGGAACCTGGCCAGGTCCCTTCTAGCCATATCTCACTGATTAACTGCCTAAGGTTCTCAGGAACTAGCCATTCCTAGGGACTATAAACAATTCCAGGAGTAGTCCTGGGGGGTTGGCTCCCCCTCAGGAGTATGTCCTGAGAAACTAAAAGTTTATTCCAACTTCTCTGGCAGTGATCCTGTGAGAACTCACTTGGTGTCAATCATAAAATTAGTTCATCATATAAGCCGCTATTGGTGGCTTCAAGCCACTTTTGTTTAAGGTACTATATAAGTCAAAGTAAGCCCCCACCCCTTTGGAGTCTCACCTGTGGAGAGGATGCTCTGCCCAGGATATTCCCAATTGGGACTCTGGGAGGCTGTACCAGGACCCCCAGTCAAATGGACCCAGGAGTTGGTGTTTCTTCAATTTGGTGATGTATTTTCCCTTAAAATCTTTACATAATGGTAGCTTTTGCTTTAATAGTTACATTGTTAGGGTGCTTACTTTATTGCTGCTGCAAAACTAATATCTCTTTTCCTGTACTATAATATTCATTAAATTTAATTTTCTTCACCTGGTGTTGGAGTGTCATTTTTGTAGGAGTGAATTCGAAAATTATCCTTAACAATACACCATCTGTGGGCTGAGAGCTCCCAAAGATGCTGTTGCTGCCACTGTTGTTACCATCCTACCACAAGTGTATGCTCTGGACAGGCCTCCACCCTGGTGTTATAGTTCTGTCCTGCAAATCTATTAAGTTTTCTTAGGCCAGAAAAATGTCTTATTTTAGACATTTGTTGCCTCTGCCATTCCTAAATATGATTTCAGGTATTGTTTTTAAATTGTTTGAAAGGGAATGTTGAAAGAGTTCAGCTGGTTCTCTGCCTCTAATCTTTCATTTTGGGCTCCATCTTATTTATGTTTCCAATTTTTCCTCTACCACTCTTATTAGATTTTTAAAACAATTTTTTGCTCTTTAAAATTTTTTCTTTAATTCTTTTAGGAATATTGGGAGAGGGTGTCCAATCTGCATTTTTCTTTGAGGCTTATAGATGTTTTCATGTCATTGTCGTCTGTATTTGTTTTTAATTTCTGTGTCACCATAGTAGCTTTCTATGATCAAATGATTTCTTTATATATTTGCTTATTTTTGTGGCCTACTTTTTCACTTTGAATTTTATGTTAGAGTTTTCAGGACTGGGCAATGGTGGGGAGGGCAGAGATGACTGACTTTAGCTTCTTTTATGTCTTTCTTCTGCTTTGACAGCTCAGTCTGTAGGCCTGTATGGTTTTTTGTTTTGTTTTTGTTTTGTTTTTGCTTTGTGTTTTTTGTTTGTTTGTTTGTTTTGTTTGGTGCTTGCAACATGATGTGATCAGGGGAAAGTTCTGTTCCCTGCCCTCATTGTCTGTGCTCTGTTCTTTACAAAGATTGTGCCCCTGTTCCCTCCTGACCAGGACTACTCCTATCCTTCCAAGATCTGTGACCCATAATGGAGTAATTGACAATAGAACTTCTAGAGTGAGATCAAACCTATATTTCCTGGAATTGTGACCCAGAACTTAGTAATGGGTGACAGAGCTGCTAAATTGCACCCATTACTGCTTTTAGTGCTACTATAGGGGTTCCCTGAGATCTCTTTCTGTCCAAGTGTTCAGTCCTTTTATCATCCCTGGGTATTAGGCTGCTCCCTACAGCTTCTGTTGTAATGACACACTTTTGTTACCACTACAGCCTGGTACAGCTTCCATTGTGGTAAGCTGCTGGCCAGTCCCCAGCTAGTGTCCATAGAACTCTTAGTCTATCATTCCAACCTGCCCTGGGCTGGAAAAATGATTCATTGTTACTTTATCTTGGTTTTCCTACTCACAATTTGGGTTGATATATTTTCTGTGGTCATCATAGAAGTTCAAGAGGAGTTCTTGCACATTTAGAACTTTCCACTGTGCCATCTTGACTCTTCTCTCTTTCCCCCAACCTGAATATTTTAACTATACTCTGATGAACATCAGTGAGACACTAAGACCAGAAAAAAAGAATCTTAACAGAGCCAGAATATACATTTTTTGGTATATATTTATAATTCTACAAAGAATGATGCCACTGACTTTACATCCTACCTTCTGATTTTTAAGCAAAAGCCATTCTTACCTATTGACTTATGTTTTGATGTCTATGAGCATATATCAATTTTAGTTACTCGTGATTAGTGGATCTCTAGTATGACAATGCAAATGAAAGAAGCCTGTTACCTAGTTACATTAATAACCAGGCAGGATACTCAAAAAATAAACATCAGTATCATGTTTTTTGTTCATTACTCTAACCTTCAGCATGTTTTAACAGAATCCTCCAAAGAAATCATGGCAGTCGGCAACATACAAATTAGCAGACCAATGAAAGGCTGTGTAACACCCAGTTTTATAGAGGTTAGGCACTTTTCCCATTCATAAAATAAACCCTGAGATGTATAGGCCCAGTAAATACAATTCATCATTATTATTTGGTGCCAATCATAGAGATATTTAGCTTCTGTAAAAATGTTATCTCACTCAATCTTTACAAAAAAAATTAGAAAGTTGGGGCTATTATTATTCACATTTTATAGTTGAGGAAATGTAGTAAAACCTAGATTAAGTTAATTGATCAATGTCACACAACTTGTTAAGTGTCTAAGGTGGGATTTAAACTCAGGTCCTACTTACTCCAGGGGCAGCACTCTGCTGTGCCGCCTAGTTCTGATTATAATTATGGTCATCCCATATAATCAACTAGTATAAGTATAGGTGCAGATAGGTCAGTAGGTTAAGGGAGGATTAGGATTATCCACCCTTTTACTAAACTCATTTATGATGTTCTTCCAGATGAAACTGGGGAAATGGTTATACACCTAACCAGAAGTTAATGGAAATATTTAATCTACTATTTTCCCTGAATATAATTGCATATGTTCATAGATGTACATTTTTGGATACAATAAAGTCTATTTGTTTATCATGTTATGTTTGTGGTTTGTATGTATATCATATCTGTTTTGTAACTCCATTTGCTTGTTAACCTTTGTGCTATTTGGTAGGCCTACCATTGATATTTTTCTATACTTATTTGATTTTATTTTATGGACATGCACTTGTCACTGTGAAATGTGTATTAATATATCTTGCATGTAATTTGACTTTATTTTTAGTCCTGGAAGCAAACTGCCAAATGCTTTGCATTGTGCTATGTCTTTTGCATGTACTGTTACTTCTTGTTGTTACTATTTTCTATGAATACTTTTCTGAGGTAACTTTATAGGATGTTGGTTAAAAAAACCAAAAACCCTTTGATCAGGTTTTTTGCAGCTTTGTTAACTTTCAGGCTTGTTGCTATTGATTTGTCAGGGAAACATAAGATTTCAACTCTCAAGGAGGAATGTTACCATATAAAGCAAGGAGTTGCCTGGCTGCTAAGGCCATTGTGATTTGTATATTCCCAGTTTGGAAAGAGAAAACTATTGAAAAATCAGACCAAGAATAGGACTGGGGAAGTTTTGACAGTAACTGGGGTTAATACAGGGACATGAGAGAAGAAGAGCTCTGAGAGGTGATATATGGATTGACAAATAGAAGCTTGTGTCACTTGAGAGTGGGGATTGTCACACCCTTCCATTACCAGGAGTGCTGAGAACAAATTTGATAGGAGAAAAAGGTATTCCTTAACCTACCTTTGCCTTAATTCTACTTAATCGTGTGGTTTTGAATAAGATTTTGTTAAAATATGATCTTTGCTAGATTTTTACAGTTTCTAATTGTATAAACATCTGTGACATTTCTTGTATTTAAGTTGCCTAGTGTCATTTGCTTGCTAAATGAGGGTAAAGAGAGCAATGGGAGTCACTCGGTAGAAAGGGCCCTTTTTTATTAAAGACCTGGAAGCTAAAACTCCAATCCTTTTTAGAGTTAGACTCACTACCTGCATGCATAAAGCATAAGTCATTTTATAAACTCAAAATTGATACACATGTGGGCACTATTGGAAATTTTTCCTCACAAATACAAGCCAAAGTTACACATTGAAATAGTCACTCAATTAATCTGATTCCTCCAGACTATGCTGTTTTGCCCCCAACTGTTTCACTTGGTTCCCTACTTTTATTTGCAGTCTAAGAATAAGCTCAATAGGGGAGAGAGTTTAGTATCTAATTAGGGGAATTGGGATCAGCTACCGTTTTTGTGATCCCATAGTTTGACTTCCTTTTTTTCTCATAGTAATGAGAGAGGGGAACTTATCTCTACCTCCCTAAAAGTGATAGTGAGGCAGTCACTTAGTACACTTTTTACATGGAAAAGTAATTCATTTGAGGTTTGGTTAAGGAAACACACTGTTTATCTGAAAGAGACTCCAGAGAGGTAGAGAAAGTAGGTGTTTTAAAAACTACTTAATCTTGAAAATAAGCACAAAACAGAACAATATTTCTTGCAATATTTAGTGAAAGAGCCAAAGAAACAGTGATCGTGCACTTCCTGGCACCAGGTGAGGAGAACACAAGTTGTGTAGCATGCCCCAGGCCTGAGCAATCATGGCAATACATATGACAGCAAGGAGTCAGCAGTGACCATAATGTTTAAATTTAACTGTCCTAAAAGTTTCCCTAAAGGAAGAAAAAGATGAAAAATCAGTATTCATGTAGGAAAAAATCACTTGTTACAATCCTACAGAACAAATTTCCCTGATAATCTCAGGAAAATGGAGATATTGAACATCAGTTTTTTTACGTTAGAAGCACTTTTAGGAATTAGTCAAACAACAAATATTTAATCACAGTTACTTGTCTGACACTACTAACCACTGAATACATAAAGACAAATTAATAATAATAGCTTGTGGGCACAGTGAATAGGAGACTGGACCTGGATTCAAGAAGACTCATCTTCTGGAATTCAAATCTAGCCTCAGACATTTACTAGCTATGAGACCCTGGGTAAGTCACTTAATCCTGTTTGCCGCACTTTTCTCATCTGTAAAATGAGCTGGAGAAGGAAATGGGGTCACAAAAAGCAAGACATAACTGAAATGACTTATCAATGATGTCTACTTTAAAATTTGCAAAGGACTTTAAATATGTCGTCTCAGTTCATTTTCAAAAAAATTCTGGGAGGTAAGTGCTGTTATTATTCCTCATTAGGGAGATGTATGTTGGAAGAGACTCAAACTCCTAATAGATTGGGGTGAAAAAGAAGCGTTTCTCCTATTAAAAGCATGGGGATAACCAGTCCACAAGGATAGGGATGGGAAATGACTGCTGTGTATGATCTCTTTGTGTAACAGTGGTTGAGTCCCCAGAGCTACACAAAGAGATTGATTAGAAACAACTAAATAACTTGAAGGGCCAGAGTCACCTGAGTTTGTCCACAACAGTCTTGTGAACAGCATGAAACAGAAACTACAGGGAAGAATCAATGGGACCATTGACATTAGTTGGACCTACATATTTTCTTGTTATTAAATGACATATCTAAAATCCATGCATAATAGGCCTACCCACCATTGAAGAAAGAGGAGCCTCCTATTCAAAAACTTTCCCAGAACACATGGTCTTCTGAATTTGGAGAGTGCTTCTTGTTCCCCACAATAATTCTTCTCATTTTATATATACTTGATTTTCATGCATGTTGTACATTCATCCTCCCCAATACAATGTAAGCTCCATTATGACTATTATTTTTGGCTTGGGATACCCAGTGCTTAGCACAGTGCCGGGAACGTATCTGGAACTTTTATAATGCCTCATGAATTAAATTGAATTGAAGTGAAGCAACAACATTGGCTATCTCAGGTTCCTGTAAATCCTTTGCTATACTCAGGAAAAACCAGCCTGTTATTTTTTGTTTGTTTGTTTGTTTGTTTTGTGAGGCAATTGGGGTTAAGTGACTTGCCCAGGGTTACACAGCTAGTAAGTGTTAAGTGTCTGAGGCCGGATTTGAACTCAGGTCCTCCTGACTCCAGGGCAGGTGCTCTATCCACTGCACCACCTAGCTGCCCCTTCTTTTTTTGTTTTGTTTTATTTTTCAGCCTGTTATTTTTTATACTTACCTAACAACACTGCAAAAAATACATTCATTTCCATATGTTTGGCTATCTGAGGCACAGATAGGATCATTTTCTCTGCTGCATGCATATGATGGTAATTTATTGTAGAAGCTACAGTCGGGCTGCAAGAATCAGAGGTATGCAGTATGGATAAGATATCATGTCTACAAAAAAGCCCTGTGACTTGAGGACCCACTGTGTCAGACCCTTAGGAAAGGACAATCAAGATATCAAGCCATCTTGTGCCTTTGGACAAAGTAATCACAGGAGTACAAGGAGATAAAGTTCAGAGTGCTATTGGGTTCAGGTCTGTTGTTTCACATCAAGAGCTCACCAAAAAAAGTACTATAACAGCTCCACTTACTGTTATGAGGTTGTGATCTGGACTCAGGCTGCTTCTCAACACTGTCAACAAACCATTGTTTAGGCTCCAAATTCTATCCATCATTCAAAGATTGGATAGAATCTCATTTCTTTCACAAAACCTTCCCAGTTCCCTCTAGACTCAATTCATTTCACCTTTCATGGAAACTTATTTAAAAAAATTAATATTTTATTTAACCCCAATTCCATGTAAAAAACTATTTTTAGTATTTGGTTTTTTTTAAATTTTTGAGTTCCAAATTCTCTCCTTCCCTCTCTTACCCCACTCCCTATTGAGAAGACAAGCAATTTGATATAGGTTATATAGGTACAGTCATGCAAAATATATTTCCATGTTAGTCATGTTGTGAAAGAAAAAGCAGATAAAAAGCACAAGAAAAATAAAGAAAAAACATGCTTTGATCTACATTCAGACTTCATCAGTTCCTTCTATTTAGATGGATAGCATTTTTCATCATAAATATTTAAGAATTACATAATTATATTACTGAGAATAGCTGTCATTCACTGTTAATCATCAACACCTTATACAATTTTCTTTTGATTCTGCTCATTTCACTTTCCATCAGTTCATGGAAGTCTTGTCAGATTTTTCTGAGAGCATCCTGCTCATCATTTCTTATAGCACAGTACACATCACAACTTGTTTAGGCATTACACAATTTATGGGTATCCCCTCAATTTCCAATTCTTTGCCACCACTTAAAGAGCTGTATACATTGTAGACATAGGTCCTTTTCCTTTTTGTTTTTATCTCTTTGGAATATAGACCTAGTAGTGGTATTGTTTGGTCAAAGAGTGTGCAAAATTATATAGCCCTTTGGTCACTCTTCCAAATTGCTCTACAGAAATGTTGAATCAGTATACAAATTTTTATACATATTCTCCAACATTTGTTATTTTCCTTTTCTGTCATATTAACCTATCTAATAGATGTAAGGTGGTAGCTTAGAGTTGTTTCAATTTGCATTTCTCTAATTAATAGTGATGTAGAACATTTTTTCATAAGATTTCAGATAGCTTGGATTACTTTGTCTGAAAACTGCCTGTTCACACCCTTTGGCAATTTATCAATTGAGTAATGTCTCTTCTTTATATAAATTTGAATCAATTCTCTATAGATCGGAGAAATGAGATCTTTATCAGAGAAACTTGTTATTCATTTTTCCCCACAGTTATAATTACAAACTCTACATTTGCCTCTATACTGTTTTCCCATGGTTTATAATAATCTTTCACTCTGTCCATTCTCAAAAGTGTTTTGTTTCCAATTTTTACCTCCTCCAATCCTCCCTCCTAACAGCCCCTACTTATTATTTTTTTATCTCCTTTCTCTCCTAATTTCCCATATGGTAAAATAGATTTTTATACCCAATGAAGTATATATGTTATTCCCTCTTTGAGCTAATTCTGATGACAAAATGTGCAACATATATATGTATGTGTGTGTGTGTGTGTGTGTGTGTACACATATAAATAAAATATTTGAAACGTCACTGTTACCAAAGAGCTCTGCTTATAATGGCAAGCCCCAATCATAGAGTGAAAAAAACTTACTCGATATTTTCCATGCCTCATGGCATTGATGAAAATACCTACAATGACAACACAACAAATCACTTAATTTTTTTTTCAAAAGTCACTTGAAAAATATATTCACCTATGTGAATGTCCCTTTATATCTCAGTTCATCTCTTAGGGTCCTTTAAGGGATACCGAATACCTTTCATGAGCTTGTATATCTGTGACTTGGCTGTCTATAGACCACCACAAACAATGGGCCATGAATGATCAGATAGACCTAAAAAGGGAATACCATAGCTGGGCCATAGAAGAATTCTACATGAATTGTGCTTTAGGATTGACTTTGAGGTGGCGCAGTGGATAAAGCACCGGCCCTGGATTCAGGAGTACCTGCGTTCAAATCCAGCCTCAGACACTTAGCACTTACTAGCTGTGTGATCCTGAGCAAGTCACTTAACCCTCATTGCCCTTAAAAAAAAAAAAAAAAGGATTGTCTTTGAAGCAAATTTTCATTCCAGGAAAGCCCTTTGGGACTAACTCTTTCTTTTGATTGAATGCCAATGAAAACCTAGAGGATTCATAACTACTAATTAATATATAATGTAAGGATTAAGGATTTCATGGACTCAGATTGGGAAGGATCCCTAGAAATTAGCTCCTGCCATCTCCTCACTTTATAGAAGAGGAAATTGCAGCCTAGTGAAAAACCTTGTCCAAGGTCAAATAGCAAGTGAATAGTGAATGTAACACTGATTAGCTAACTCCAATTCAGATATATTTCTGTCATACAATAATGCCCTCACCTTTTGGAATGCAGCAAATACTTTACATTCACCAACTCATCAAATCACATCTTTTAAAAAATATCCATTTTGATCTACAAGCTCAGAATTTGCAGAGGAGAGGGGAACAATGTATTTCAAGCAACAGGTAATGTTATTTTATCACAAAATTTTCTGAAAGGTTAAGTAATTCCCCACCAAGGACTTAGAAATGTATTCACCTATGTTACTGGTCAATATCAAGATGAAGAACGCTAAGTGGACCTTGTTTTTCAGTAAGGAGAAAGTCATTTAGCCTCTTGGTTGTTTACTGGATTAGATTATCTGTGAAGAAACAAAATAAAACAAAACAAAATTCCAGATTGGTCACTTTTGACCTAAAGGTCAAGGGCAGCTTTCCTGTTAACAAAAAGGTATGGTTGTGTAGCTTCCACTTACATGAAGGTATGTCAACTGGAATTTCTTAGTCTCTTCCTTTCTATACCCACAATAGTTATCATTGGAAACAGTAATCCCCCATTTCCATTCCACAACAGTACTTTGACCTAACAAGAAGTCATAACTGTTCCTTCTCTATTCCTCAGAGAGAGAATGATATTGATGGGACCACCCTTCCCATACAATACTCTGCCACCTTGACTGAGGAGGGAAATAAATTAAAGCCATATAGGTATCTCTTCCCAGAGACTAGTATCATCCCTCTCCTTCTGCCATTATCAATCAAGGCATCTTCTGATCCCCAAGAAACACAACAATGACAACCTTCCAGAGTTATAAGATTTAACCAGATACCTACAACATTGAAGAATGGGAAGGGGGGGGGCACTGACCCAACTCCAACAACAAATGACTCACCCCAGAGGAAAGTAAAGGAGTCCTAGAAAAATGCACTGTTGCTATTGCCTCTCCCTTTGCTTGCCTCCCAAATATTCACAGCCTGTCACACTAACCCCTTTTGAAGGATGAGCAAAGGGGGAGGTCAGTCAGCTGATGGAGAAAGCCCTGAGGCAGCTTGTGCTCCTCTCAGAGACTGTAGCTTAACTAAATTTTGTGCTTCAGCACAGGGTTAAAGGACCAAGGAGAAGTGAAAAGGACTTGGAGGATTTTCTGGAGGCATGAATAAAAAGTCCCTAGAAAGGACTGAAAGGTTCCAATCAGGTTAAGTGGTCACAGGGCAAAGGGAACAGAGAGGAAGTAAAGAAAATGGTTGTGAAGAGGCTTAGAGAATGAGAGAAAGCCATTTAGATCCCTTTTATTTTCATCAGTTCTGGATGCTGCATTGAAGACATGACTTTGACAGACTGGAGTATGTCCTGAGGAGGGCTGGGAGCAGCTGAAGCAATTGAGTGCGTTCAGACCAGTGGCTTCAATAGAATGATATTCAGACTCCTCCATCTGGCATTCAAAGAACTTAACTGCTCCACAAACTAGCTTTCCAATCTTATTGTGAATAAGTATACCTCAAGCACTCTGGACAAAATGGTCTCGTAGAAATAATTTGACTAGTTGGTCTAATTTGGGGACTAATCTAACTGGAGGACTAATCTGGGGACTATTGACTAACTGCCTATCTGACTGCTATTAATTTAATGCGGGCCGTTTATAAAGTTCTACCACACTGCCACTCCCCAAATTGATAAGCAAAGGATTAAGAAGCCTCTTAACTAAATAATCAAAACAGAGTTTATTTATGAGATACTATTCAAAATCAAGAATACAGGGAAATAAAATGTACAACCTGATTGCATTGCAGCACATCTCTTTCCACTGCTTCTCTTTCCACCTGCTGAGCCTGGAACTTTTTTTTAATACAATAAGGGTCATTGCTGCCTCTTGCCTTAGGGTCTGTTCCACTTTCCCTGCTCTTCTCTTAATCTTCACTTTCTCCAACCTGTACCCTGTGCTGACCTCCTCTGTGCTCTCTGCTGCCTCCTGGTCTGTCTGTCTGCTGTGTCAGTCTGTCCTCTTTTTGTCCGTTCCTCTCCAATCTTGTCAGTTCTCCCTCCTCCTAGTCCTTCAACCTCCTCCCTCCTTGCTCTTAGCTTTTTCTCCTTCCCCTGTCTCGTAGTGCTCCAGCCTTTCTGCTCTCTTAATCTCGTCTGCCCCCCTTAATCTTGTCCACTGGCCTTGTCAGTCCCCTTTCTCACTGACCTTCTAATCTCGTCCGCCTCTCTTAATCTTGTTCTTGTCCACTGGCCTCCCTTTCCTTCTAATTCCCAGGTCTATATATATATTTTCCTTTTCTCCACTCAAATCTTGGGGCTTCTTTCACCTCCACAGACCCCAAGCTAATCTGCCAGCCAGTGGCTGGGGCTGGGGGGGGATGCTTGAGCATCACGTGCCTCAGCACAGGCTATGCCAGAGCCCGGCCTGGACAAGCCCTGGATCTCTGGGATAGATCCGCTCAGGTCAGAGAGAGCTGGGGGCTTTCCCCTCCCCCCCCCCAGCTGTCTGACCTGGAGTCTCATACAACCCAGGGGGCTTTTTGGCTCAGCTGAAGCAGAGGGGGAGGGGCACCAGCCCCTCCCACAAAGAAGAGACCCTGAGGGCCTAAGGTTTTGTAATCTCAGCCCAAAGGTAGTATCGCCAAATTAAAATAAATTTCCACAGTCTTCATGCTCCTCTTCATTCATAGTACTCAATCTCTTAGCTCCTTGCCTTTGCAGACTGTCTCTCAAGAATGCAATATACTCCTGTGGAATCTAGTTTCAACTGTACCTTTGAGAATCCTTTTTTTTTCTTCATAGCACAGCTCAAAAGCAACCTTCTGTGCTAAATTCATTGCCAAAAGTCTTCAAGAGGAATCTAAAAGACTCTAAGTTAAGGGTGCTAAAGAAGGAATTCCTCATTACTTATGGAATTCATTACATAGTCTCTAAGGCTACTTCTGATGGTGGAATTCTATCATACCTTAATTCTATGAATTTAAATACTCTTGTCATAAAGGTCATTTTTCTTTGGGTGATTTCCATCTTATAAATATCCTTCCTAAAATATGTAGCTAAGAACAGAACATAACCTCTCAGAGAGGATCAGAGTAGGTAATTTAACAGTGGAACTGTCACCTTTTTTTTCTGGTCTCAAGACTTCTCATATATTGCAGAGTTGGTGGCATGTGCTTGGCAAATCTGCCAGATTCCATGTTTCCTTCCGCTAACACCAATGCCAGATTATAGTCAAGTAGGTGTAATACACTTATTTGAGGAAGGAAATCAGTAGACTCTCAGAAAAGCCTGTTCCCACTTTCTCCTTTCAGTCACATTGCTCCTGAATACCTCATGCAATTTTCAAACTAATTTCTATAAGTTCTCCCACAAGTAACTGAAATGCATTTGGAATTTCATTCGCTCTTTAGTTATTAGCCAATAGCATGCCAACATGTTACCTTTTCTGTCATTCCAATTTCTAAAAAGTCTTCATTATTCATCAGTGAAGTAATCCATCAATAACCACTTATTAAACATCTACTATGGGCCAGGTCTGGTTCTAGGCATGGATGATACAAAAACAGACTTAGACCATGTAGAGTCCAATAGTCATTGACTATATATCAATTACATAGGATGGGGAATGGGATTGATTCTTCATAATTAGACATTTGGAATGGAAATAGATTGTCCTGCTTGCTTTTGTGAATTTGCATATTACTTTCAAATACCCTAAGTTACTCACTAAGTTGCTCAAAAGCCCTTTTTCTTAACATCATTATTATCATAGTGATTCTATATGGCTCTGAATTAGAGAACATTGGTCTTTTGGAAGAATCACAATTTCAGGATCTCCAAAGGGCAAATTGAAAGCTGCATGATGCAAATAAGTAGACTACAACATATAATCAATAATAATTTGTGCTTGAAAAATAGATATCAGCAAGGGCATGGATGATTGGAAAGTCTGGCTAATTATGGAGTGAAGATACTTAGTACAAAGGTTATAGATTAGTGGAAGGGTTTTTCACATTAATATCACAGATTTATTTCTAAATCCAAGAGTCAAAATTGTTCCCCCTCCAAATCCCCTTAATGGCTATGTGTTGCAAAACTTTTGATTCAATGATTTTCATTATTACCTAGGGCCAACCCTACCCCATTGATACATCAGGAAAGTTTGTAAAATTACCCAAGATTGTACCACATATAAGAGCCAAACTTCTAGCCAACATAATTCCCCACAGAGCCAGGAGAATTTGTATTTGAATCTTGGATTGACTACATATTGTCAAAATGACTTTTGGCAGCTTTCTACATCACTATGAGCATAATTTTCCTCATATATCAAACAAATATTTTTTTAAAGTGATCTCTAAGACTCTGTGTAAAAATCTAATGAGAGAAATGAAATGGGACTCCCCTCTGAAGCAGAGATAACATATAGCTTTGAGTGAGATAATAAGGGAAGATATTTTCATATTTTGGGGGGGTATTTTTGTATCCTCAGTGTTTGGCACATAGTACGTGCTTTGTTTTGTGGAGTCATTTCAGTCATGCCCTATTATTTGTGACCCAGTTTGGGATTTTCTTGGCAAAGATACTGGAATGGTTGCTCTTTCCTTCTCCAGCTCATTTTACAGTTGAGGAACTGAAGGAATCAGGGTTAAGTGATTTGCCCAGGATCACAAAACTAGTAAATGTCTGAGGTTGGATTTGAACTCAGGTATGCCTGACTCCAAAGCCAGAATGTTATCCACTGCACAACCTAGATGCCTCAATATGTGTTTATTGGTTGAGTGAGTGAAAGAGATATATATATATATATATATATATATATATATATATATATATATATATATATATATATATATATATATATATATACTGTAAATTATCCTTTTTCATGTTTATGTGGAGCCAGACCTATCCTGTGGGTAACTATGAACAGAATTAAGGAAATAAAACTGTTTATTAAAATAGTCATGCTATTTCTGAACTTTTTCATCTGGGATCTAGTGGTAACAGTTCTCATGTTAATAAACTCTTGTGATGAATTTGCATAAGAACAAAATATTCTGTATAGTTCATTACAGTGCTTGGTAATCTTGCTTTAATGAGAATGCAACAGAAGTGAAAAGATATTTCACTATCTAAAACAGAGGTTCTTAACTTGAAATCCATGATTAAAAAAACTTTTTAAATAACTGCCCATCAATATAATTGTTTTCCTTTGTATTCTTGTGTATTGTATGTATTTAAGTAAATGGATCTGAGAAGAGTCCATTACACAAAAAACTAAGACTCCTGAACAAAGGAAATAAGAACCCTCTTAATGATGACTGATGGGTATGTAGTACTTTTTTTTAGACAGGATTATATGATTTTATCAGTACAAAGAGCTCCTAGTAAGGAACTCCCCCTATTAATGCAGGTTATCATCTTCTCAGTCATCTATAGTCTTAGGATATTTGCATGAGGAAGTGCAAAATTAAGTGACTTGTCAAGTCATATACAGACAGCATGTGTAAGTTATGGGACTTCAACTCAGGTCTCCAGTCTCTTAGGCCATCTCTCTATTATAACACAAATTAACTTTCTCTTCTTTTTTCTTCTCATTCTAATTCATCCTATACAATGCTGCATAAGTGATTTTCAGTAAATGGAGCACTGACTGTGTTAACTTCTTAGGCCTTCAACTCTCTCAATTTTTTTTTTCCTTTAGAAAAACAAAACAAAACAAAACAAAACAAATGTCCTTTGTTAATCAATAAAGACTTTCATAACCAGAAATAAACCTTTCTTCTCAACTTCATTGGACATCAATCCCTCTCCTATATATTCACTATTCTCTCAACAAACTGGACTGCTGTATTCTTAATATACAACATTCCATGTTTTTGTTTGTTTTGTTTTGTTTTGTTTTGGTGAGGCAATTGGGGTTAAGTGACTTGCCCAGGGTCACACAGCTATTAATTGTAAAGTGTCTGAGGCCAGATTTGAACTCAGGTCCTCCTGAATCCAGGGCTGGTACTCTATCCACTGTGCCACCTACCTGCCCCTACAACATTCCATGTTTACACAACTGCTAGTTCTTTCCATAGAAAAAACCTTGTATCTATTTACAAAATATTTGTTTTATATATATTGATATATATTTTCTTTGGCATTAGAATGTAAGTTCCTTAGGATTCTTTACATAAACAAGTAATATTCTCATTAGGATTCTTTTTTAATAGTATATTTTTGTATTTTTCCAATTATACATAAAGATAATTTTCAACATTCCTTTTTGTAAAGTTTTGAGTTCAAAATTCTTCTCCCACCATCCCTTCTCTTCCTCTTCCCCAAGACAGCAAACAATCTGATATAGATTATACATTATAATCATGTTAAACACATTACCACACTACTCATATTGTGAGAAAGGAATAAGAACATAAGGGAAAAACCACAAGAAAGATGTAACAACAACAACAAACTCAATAAAAGTGAAACTAGAATGCTTTGAGCTGAATTCAGATTCCATGGTTCTTTTTTCTGGATGTGGAGAGCATTTTCCATCATGAGTTTTTTTGAATTGTCTTGGATCATTATATTGCTGAGAAGAGCTTAGTCTGTCACAGCTGATAATCACACAATGTGGTTGTATGTTTTTTTGGTTCTGCTCACTTCACTCAGCATCAGTTCATGTAAGTCGGGGTTTTCTGAAATATGACTGCTCATCATTTCTTATATCACAATAGTATTCCATTATATTCATATAACACAACTTGTTTAGCCATTCCTCAATTGATGGGTATCCTCTAGCTCTACCTTAAAACCTTAATCTCCTGACTATTGACTCCCTTTCAGGGACTAACATTTTAGGAAGAACACCAAGCATGCTTAATAATCTCACTTCTGGGGGGCAACTAAGTGGCACAGTGGATAGAGCACTGGCCCTGGAGTCAGGAGGACCTGAGTTCAAATCCAGCCTCAGATACTTAACACTTATTAGCTATGTGACCCTAGGCAAGTCACTCAACCCCAATTGCCTCACCAAAAAAAAAAAAAAAAAAAGTACAGGAGAAAGTCCTAAAAAAAAAAAAAAAGGTTTCTAGTGAAAGACCTAAGTGGAGCTAGAACATGTGCCAATATTTGGAATTTCAGGAGCTGCTACCCACTGAAGTAAACATTCTTAACACCCTAAACTTAACTTATTATAAATCTATTTAATCTAGCTAAACCTTTTCCTTTTTCTTATTTCATTAAATGCCCTTAGATTTCTTTTTTTTTATCTTGGAATAAGATAATTTTTTTTCTTAAGACAATGATGGAGATGTTTTATGTTGTTAGTTCCTTTTGACTCTAGGATTCCATGGCTGGGAGATGCCATTACCTCGTGAGGAAAACTATTTCATGGTTAACCAACTAGAATTGTGAGAACAGCCTTCCTTAGAGGCAGCTACAAAACATGGGGAAAAGAATGCTCATTGGGGAATCAAGGAACTTGGTGTTCCAGTTATGCCTCAGGCTACGTGACCCCAAGCAAGTTATGAAAGTGCCATAAACTGGCTATGTTATTATTACAGTGATACTAAATATATCTTTTTAAATTAAAAAAAAACCTAGTTGCATCTAAAAACAGCTTTTAGCACTCATTTAAAAAAATTAAATTCCAGATTCTCTTTTTTTCTCCCTCCCTTTAGCCCTTCCTGAGATGGCAAGCAATTTGATATAGATTATGCAAGTTTGGTAATGTAAAACTTATTAGTCATGTTGTGAAAGAAAACATAAAACAAAAAAAATAAATCAACAAACCAAGAAAAATAAAGAATTTTTTTAAAAAGTATGCTTTTAACTACATTCAGACTCCATCAGATTTTTCTCTAGAGGTGGATAGCATTTTTCACCATAAATCCTTCAAAATTGTCTTGGATCACTGTATTGCTGATAATAGCTAAGTCACTCATAGTTGTTCATCCTGCAGTATTCCTATTACTATTTACAATGATCTCCTGGATCTGCTCACTTATCTTTACTTAAGTCCATATGGGTCTTTCTAGGTTTTTCTAAAAACATTCTACTTGTCATTTTTATAGCACAATAGTATTCTATCACAATAATATACTATAGCCTGTTCAGCCATTCTCAAATTAATGGCATCCCCTCAGTGTCCAAGTCTTTGCCACCACAAAAAAAGAGCTGCTATAAATATTATTTGTATATTCAGGTTATCTTCTTTTGTCATTTAGAATTTTATTTTCCCAAGTTACATGTAAAATACAAATTTGGACATCAATTTTTTTTTTTAAACTTTGTGTTCCAAACTCTTTTCCTCCCTCCCTCCCCAACCCCCAAGAACTCAAACATTTCAATATAACCTATACATGAACAGTGATGCAAGACATTTCCACTTAAACCAGGTTGTGAAAGATAACAGACAAGGTATATGAATGTAATGGAATTCTATTGTGCTGTAAGAAACAATGAGCAGGTAGATTTCAGAGAAAGCTGGAAGGACTTGCATGAACTAATGATGAGTGAGATGAGCAGAACCAGTAGAACACTGTACATGGTATCATCAACATTATGTATTTATCAGCTGTGATAGACTTGATTCTTCTCAGTAATACAATAGTACAAGATAGTTCCAAAAGACTCATGATGGAAAAGGCTCTCCAAATCCAGAAGAAAAAAAAAAGAACTGTGAAATATGGATGCAGATTGAACCATACTATTTCTTTTGTTTTTGGTGCTGTTGTTTTTCTTTCTTGAGGTTTTTCCTTTTTGCTCTGATTCTTTTAACATGACTAATGCAGAAATATGTTTAATGTTATTGTACATATATAATCCATATCAGATTACTTGCTGTCTTGGGGAGGGAGGGAAAATTTGAAACTAGAAATCTTATAAAACAAAGGTTGAAAACTATCTCTACATGTAACTGGAAAATAATAAAATACTTTATAATTAAAAAAAGAAAGAAAACAGACAAAAAGAAAATTTCAGATAAAGCAAATAACAAAAAAAAATGCTTCAATCTATAATTCAAATGCTATCAGTTCTCTCTCTGTAGAAGTATTGCATTTTTCATAATACCTTCAGAGTTGTCTTGGATCATCGCATTACTTAAAATAATTGAGTCATTCACAGCAGATCATCTCACAATACTGCTGTTATTTTGTATACAGTACATTTCAGTTTGCATTAGCTCATGCAGGTCCTTCCAAGTCTTTCTGATAGCAATCTGCTCATCATTTTTTATAGTAAACTACATTTATATAGTATTTTAAAGAGAGATTTCCTTACAATGAACCAATGATGTTGATTATTGCAACAGGAGTAATAGATAACATTTATATAGTACCTTATACCTGACAAAGAATTTTCTTCAGAGTAGCCAGCAAAGAAAGTGCCTTATATTTGTCATCATTATCAATTAATCAACAATCAGCCATCAATCATCAATATCCTCAATCAATCCTCATCACCATCAATCGATTCTCATCTTCTTCATTCAATCCTTATCATCATCAATCGGTCCTCATCATTAATTGATCCTCATCAATCAATCCTCTTCTTCCTGCAATCAGCATCAATTCATCACTCATCACTCACCACCATCATCATCATCATCTTATATTACTCTTGCCTCTGCTTCAAAATTTTTTTTCACTGTTACTGTTGTTAACTGATTCCCTCCATCCTATTCCCTCCCCATGATATTTTCTCTATTTTCTAACCCTGAAGGAAAGTAGGAGGGGAAGGGGATAATGAGGAAGGAGTGAAAGAAAGGAGGGCAGAGTGGGGGAGGGGCAGTCACAAGCAAAACACCTGAGGAGGGATAAGCTAAAAGAAGATTTTCTTGTATCACTTTCAATTACACTGGCCCCATTTTTTCCTCTACTTCCCTTATTTAATTTTAAAAATTATTTTTGAGCTCTTCCAGGAATTATTTTGGACCTGAGAACAATTCACATTTTCCTTTGAGACTTTTAACATGGCTGCTTTGACTTTATTTTCTTCTTCTGCGAAGCTACATAGCATCATGGAGAGTGTTGGGCCTGGCATTAGGAAAACTAGCTTTCCTGAGTTTAAAAGCCAGCCTCAGACATTTACTAACTGTATGACAACATATAAATTACCTGTTTATGCACATTTCATCATATATAAAATGAGCTAGAGAGCTAGAGAAGTAAATGGCAAACTGTAGTATTTTTTTGCAGGGCAATGAGGGTTAAGTGACTTGCCCAGGGTCACACAGCTAGTACCTGTGAAGTGTCTGAGACCGGATTTGAGCTCAGGTTCTCCTGAATACAGGGCTGGTGCTTTATCCACTGTGCCACCTAGCTGCCCCCAAACTGTAGTATTTTTGCCAAGAGAAGCCCAAATGGTGTCATGAAGAGTTGGACATGACTCACCACCACCAACAACAACAGTCTGAGTTTGTGTTTTGATCTTCCCAGTCACCACAGTAACTTTCTGTGGTCACATTTTTCTTTTTGTTGTTTACTCATTTTTTTCTTTTATATTTAGACTCTAACTTTTAACTTTAAATTAAATTTGTTTTCTGTTCCTGGGTCAAGGGGACAGTGTGCACAAGCCAGTAGCAAAACCATATGACACAGTGCAAGCCAGCCACAAGAACCCTGGCACCAGCTGAAAACAGTCCATGGGGGAGTAACTAAATTGGCAGCACTGGCTTCTGAAACTCTCAGATAACAGATAAAAGTGTAGGACAACTGGTAAGAAGGATATATATATATATATATATATATATATATATATGCAAGGGAACAGACTTTTTCTCCCCCCCCCCATGCCAAGAAGTGGTCCCCTATAATTTCCTTCTTACCAGTTGTCCTACACTTTTATCTGTTATCTGAGAGTTTCAGAAGCCAGTGCTGCCAATTTAGTTACTCCCCCATGGACTGTTTTCAGCTGGTGCCAGGGTTCTTGTGGCTGGCTTGCACTGTGTCATATGGTTTTGCTACTGAAGCCCAGGGTGAGGAGGAACACTAGCACACTGGAGTTGAGACTACAGGGGAGAAAAGAGAAGGGTCATAGTTCCAGGGTGGAAGAGAGTATTTGTGGTCACTCAGACCAGATCACAGGCCAGGAGAGCACTGGTTACACTGTCCAAAACTTTAGGTTTTTCATGTTGCTCATTACAGAGCTAGTTCTGGGGGGTTCTGTGAGATTTTACTACTTTTATGATGATATGATCTAAGAAAAGGTGTAACCAGTACACTGTGTCATATGGTTTTACTTCTGACTTGTGCTGGGCTTGGGACTTCTCTGCTGGCTTGCTAAGGTAGGCTGAGGTAGACTATGCTACACTCTCATTCAGTGAGACAGATCTTCCTGATCAAATTTCTAAGTTGTCTTAGGCTCAATAATTGTTTTACCCCTCCCTTTTTGATTCTGCCACTCTAGAATTCATTTTATAGTGTTTTTGTAAAGTTGTTTGGAGGGAAATTGGGAGAGCTCAGGTGAGTCTGTGCTTTTCCTCTGTCATTTTGATTTTAAACTTACTTACTTTCCCCAAGTTCCATGTAAAAAGTTTTTTCACATTGATTTTTTAAAACTTTGTGTTCCAAATTTTCTTCCTTCCTTCCTTCTCAACCCTCCCTAAGAAATCAAGCAATTCAATATAAGTTATACATGTACAGTCATGCAAAACATCTTCACATTAGTCAGGTTGTAAAAGAAAACAGACAAAATAACTTTAGAAACAGGAACTAACAAATACATTTATACTTCAGTCTGTATTCAGATACCATCAATTCTTTCCCTGTTGATCATTTGTATTTTTCATACAGCCTTCTTATAGTATCCAGCTCATCATTTCTTTCACAATTCCTATTGCTAACTCTATTACTCTCCATCCTATCACCTCCCCTTGATATTTACTCTATTTCCTATCTTCTCTCACCCTATCCCTCCTTGAAAGTATTTTGCTTTTTACTGCCCCCTCCCTCAATCTGCCCTTCCTTTGCTTCTACCCCCACCCACACTTTATACCATTCCTCTTCCACTTTCCCTCAAGGCAAAGTATATTACTATAGCCACTTGGGTGTTTATGTTATTCCCTATTTGATCCAATTTTGATGAGAATAAGGCTTACTCATTCCCCCACTTCTTCTCCATCTTCCCCTCCACTCCATTCTTGTTTCTTTTATGTGAGCTACTTTACCACATTCCATCTCTCCCTTTCCCTTTGTTCCAGTGCATTCCTCTTACCTCTTAACTTTATTTTAAAGATGTCATCATGGGTCAGCTAGGTGATACAGTGGACAAAGCACCAACCCTGGAACCAGGAGGCACCCACCCTAAATCTGACCCCGGACATAAGCTACCCACCCTTCCTGCCCCACAATAGACAAGGATAAATAAAAAAATAAATGTTTACAGATAACAGGTTTAATATCTCCAAGATTAGAGGTATCTGATGTATTTTCCTCCATTCAAATTATATTTTAAAATGTACAAATACACACATGTGTTTGACCTTTCAGATAAACATTTTGAGGCTAGTGACTTTCACTTTAGTGGACCCCAAGAAAAAAAAGGCCACCTTCCCATCATGAAATAATTACATCATTCATACAAGGAAGAAGACATAGATATTTCAAGTGAGGAAGAATATATATACCCAATAAGAAAATCCTATGAAGGGATTCAACCGAATATATCAACAACAGGTTTTCTGCCCAATACTTTAGACCCAAATACTACAAAGGGACAGGCAATTCCATGAGGTCATAGTAATACCACCAGCAGGCCTGTGCCCATTATAGGGTAGAAATATTAATAATAATAATAGATTTAACATTTATGTATTGCCTAATATGTATCAGGTACTATGCCAAGTGCTTTACAAATATTGTCTCACTTGATCCTCACAAGCACCTTGGGAAGTAGAAACTATTTTCATCTCCATTTTAAAGTTGAAGAAACTGAAACAGATAAAGGTTAAGTCATTTGCCAAAGTTCACACATTAAATGTCTGAGTCAGTATATCAACTCAGGGCTTCCTAACTCTAGGTCCTGAATCATGCAACTCAGTTCTTATTAGTATTTTGGTCAGTCCATACCACCAATTAACACAGGTATAGGATTAAATTGATCAGCAGGTCATAGGAGGGTTAGCATTATTCATCCAGTGGTGAGACTCACTTTGGACATTCTAGGTGAACCTGGGAAAATGGTTACACATCTAGCCAAATGTTAATGCCATTTTTTGATCTTATGCTATTTGTCTTGAAAATAATTGCATAAGTTCATAAATGCATGTCATTTTCAAAATTGATTAAGGGCATTAGATTGTTGTGTTTTTTCTGTTTTGTATTAACATTATATGTTTGTTACAACTCCATAGGCTTGTTAATTTTATTTAGCTATTTATTACCTATCGTAATATTTAATAGACCTCCCATCATTTTTGTGCTTATTTTTATTTTATTTTATTTTATGGACATGTATGTGTTCATCATTTTGAAATGTGCATTTGTGACATATCTTACATGTAATTTTACTTTGATTCTAATCATGGAAACAAAGTGGCTAATGTAATTTCGCAATGTGCTACATTCTTTGCACATTGCTGGTTCTTTTTCTTTCCTATGTATAATCTTCTGAGATGACTTTATAGGATGTTGGTTAATGTGGGGCAGCTAGGTGGCACAATGGATAAAGCACGGGCCCTGGATTCAGGAAGACCTGAGTTCAAATCCAGTCCCGGACACTTGACACTAGCTGTGTGACCCTGGACAAATCACTTAACCCTCATTGCCCTGAAGAAGAAAAAGAAAAAAGGACCTTGGTTAATAATCTTTCCTCTGGTTTTTGGTCCTATTATACAACTACCAGGCCTATTTCAGCTGATTTAAGAAACTACAAAATTTTAAATACATGGGAGATATATATCCATTAAAGTCAATGAGCTTCTGGCTCCAAAGCCCTTTGTGATTTGTAGTGCTTCCTAGTTTTAGAAGAGATGAAATGAATGAGAGGCCTGGAATGTGGGGAGGTAGAATAGTTTTGACAGATAGTGACTTGTTTGTATAGAGATGCATGGATGTAATGAGAGAAGAAAAGAGAAAGGTAGATGATGACAGCAGAGCAACCACAGAATCCAGTGATCGGGCACCTGTAGTTCCTTTTTGAGGATTATGAGGGGTGACATCTGTATAAACTGGCATAGAAGATGGTAGGTAGGGGTGGAGGACAGGGATTCAGGCTTTCATTCCAGTAGCACAGGTGGTGAGGAAAAATTTTCTAGGAGGAATAGGCAGGCCCTATACTATCTCTGTATTACTTGCACTAAATTTTGTGGTTTAAAAAAAAAGTGGTAGAACACTGCATGTATCTGTTTTTTTTTCTTGATCCTGTGCTGTATTATTTTATTACCATTATTTTTAGTATTACCACTATTTTATTAATTTAATGTTATTATCACCTTTTTACATATGAGGAGATACAAGGAACATGGCAGGTATGTGGCTTCCCTGTTTACTTAATCCCATAGTTTGACTGACCACTCTTTTCATTTGCAATAATTGGGGAGGGGAGCCTATGTCTAACTCCCTAAAGGGGATGGTCAGTGAGGCAAGGACTTGCTATACCTTAGGAATGTGACATACTTACTCTTTCAAGCAACAGACTCCCCAACTACTGGGATCCTCACTCACCAATGGCTGTAACTTTTCAATTTCAAGTCTCCCATCCATCCCCTTTACAGGTTCAGGGAGTTGAAGTTTATATTTCTTCTCCTGGCCAAATAAAACCTTTTTCTTTTAACTCTGATTGGATCATATGTGAATTGCTTCTTTACTTAATAATATCTAAGAATCAGCACCACCCCCAAGACATTATCTTTATGCCACCAAGCTATCCTTCAAGGATGTCTGGTTTGTTATCCAAATAAATCTGGTCCACTGTCTTTGCCCTTGCAGGTGCGCCCAAACAATGAACATTTCTTATCAGAGGAAGGAAGTAAGGGCTGATGTCAGCTCTTCATTTTAATTTCACCAATCATAATGTACCCATGCTGCAGCTTTCTAACCTGTCATAACTTGTTCCCCACCAAAACATTTTGTTCATTTTTCTGTACCTCCCTAAAAAATAACTATATATGGAAGTCATTCTCTACTGCAGGGTTGTAGCTTTACTGGGGAAGCTGACATCCTATTTATTGGTAAATTCCTACTTTACTAATAAGTTGATCTTCCTCTGTATACCTTAATTTTATGTGTTATGATACAAAAATAGAAAAACAGAAATAGCAATTCAAGCAATTTGACTGTTCAGAACTCTTCTGCTTAGCTTTAAAGACGTCTCTCTTGGTTCTCTTTGTCTCAATACTTTAAGGGCATAAAGATTACCACTAAAGTACGGTGGGCCTTTCTGACATTGTCTTGGAAAGCTAAATTTTTGCTGTGTTAATTTCCTAACCACAAGAAACTTCAGGCCTTCCTAATAAGTTTTGGTATTAGATTCTGCCATCTTTATCCCATATTTCAATAGACCTCCCATCCTGCTTATGGTAATGGAGGCAGAGAGACTGTGTGTATATTCCAGAAGGTAATGATGAATGAGGCACTGACTTGGTTAACTGGCTGAAGGGTAGTGTCTGAGGTAAAATGAAAGAAAATTCACACACTCTGGAGAAAGATAATTCAGGAAGAAAGAAGTAGATTTTTAATGCTATTGAGTGGTGAAAATAAGCACAAAGCACAATGATTTTTTTTCTTACAATAGTTGGACAAAAAAAGAATCAGTAACTAGACTTCCTGGGATGAGTTAGGGAGAACATGGGTGGTGAAATATGGACCAGGCCTGAGGACTAATGGCATTGCATAGGCTACCAAGGAGTCAACACTGACCAAAGTGCTTAAATTGAATAATGGATACATTGGGCCTAAAAGGGGGGAGGAGAGAAAATTCATTTTCAGGTAAAAAGAATTCCTTTCTGCTATCTTATAAATATTCAGAGGTCCTTCATGTATATTTATACATAAATAAATGTAGATGGCATGACTATTTGAACCTTGAATGACTGAGGATTCAGCTCTTAAGGTTGATGGGAACCCATGGAGACTGCCAGTCCACAGGCACAGAGATGGGAAATGACCACTGCATATGAGATGCATAGGTCCAATAGGGAGGTTGATTCTTTACGTTACACACAGAATTGTCTTTAAGTCAGAAGCCAATTGAAGATAACCAAATATTTGTCAAGAGTATCAAAAACATATGAATCTGTCCACAAAAGTTTGGTGAGCAAAAGGAAATAAAAACCACATTCCAGATTCAAATCAGACAAATGGAAGTAGTTGAGCGATACAAGAATTCTGGTTAAGAAATGATGTATCTATAATCCATGTAAGTACATGGTTCCCTTAGAAGACAGAAGCTTTCTACTCAAGAAGTCTTCAAGGACTTCAAGGACTTCATGGTCTTTTTAGATGTTTTTAGTTCCCCATAACCTCAAACCCCCACATCTCATCCATTACTCTATCCCAATTTTATATGTACTTATCTTTTTGTACATGTTGGACAATTATCCCACCAACAGAATTCATGATTTTTAGGATGAGCAATGGTTTCATTTTTCCTTTGTAACACTGAGACTCTGGCACAATCCAGGAACATAGTAGCCACTTTAAAATTGCTTGCTAGTAAAAAGAGTAGATCCAGTATGGTGGAGTAACAGGTATTCACTTGAACTCTCCCAAATTGCTTTCTAACCACTTAAAATAATGCCTCAAATTTAATTTTGGAGCACCAAAACCAACAAAAATTGGAGGTGAAACAAACTTGTAGCCCAAGACAACTTAGGAGGTTGATAGGAAAGGTATTTTTCACTAGGGTCATGGTCACTACAGGTAGACAGTACAGGTAGCACAGGCCCTGACTTGGGAATGACTGATGCAGCTTGCCAATGGTAGTGGAATAAACAAGTGGTCAGGAGGAGATTACAGGGGACCCTCTGCTGGCACTGGATGTAGGACATAATTGTATTGCCCATACACAGTTCTGGGTCATGGTCCAAGGAAGAAAAAGAACACTGGTGTAGAGGAGTGCTTGTGGTTGCTTACAGGAGAGCAGGGGCACTTGCCTAAGATCCAGGGCATAGAGGAGCACAATCTCTTGCAACCACCAGAGAGTGTGGTCAAAGCTGCATTTATGAGCCAAAGGGACTGAGATTGCTCAGGACCACAAGGGAGTAGGTGAACTCTTCTTGGTTTCAGGATGTAGAAGAGTGTTTGTGAAAGCCTCACTGTCCAGAACAGAAGCCAGGAGTTCAGCGACCACATGCCAAGTTAGTCCATACCACCTTAGAAAAACTGAAAATTTTCAGACACCCAGAACTAACTCTGAAAACAATGAACAACTACAGCTAAGTTGCAGGATATAAAATAAAAGCACAAGAATCATCAGGTTGTCTATATATGTCCAAAAAGGAAAGCTGGAAAGAGTAATAAAAATAGCTATAGACTTTTAAAATAGTTGGCAGTTCACCTGCTAAGATAAACCCAGGAAGTATAAGAATTTAATTGCATAATACTTTTCACATAAAAATTTGATTAAACAATTCAGGAAATATTAATTGCTCATGGATAGTCTGAGATGATATAATAAAGATAGTTGTATCTAAATAAATTTAATTACTCAGTGCCATATATAGGAAACTAACAAAACTTATTTTATAGAGTTAGAAAAAAGTAACAAAATTAATGAATATCAAGGGAATGAAAAAAAACAAAAAACCTTTGAAGAAAGTTGCACTATCAGTACCAGATGTCAAACTGTATTACAAAATTGAAATAATTAAAATAATCAGTTACTGGCTAAGAATTAAAGGGTTGGAAGTGTGGAATAGGTTAGGCACATCATACAAAATAGTAAATGACCATAGTAATTTATTGGTTGACAAATGCAAAGAGCTTCTTTGACAATAACTCATAATTTGAGTTATGATCCTACTGGGTAAACTAGAAAGGAGTTTTTCAAAAACTAAGTATAGGGGAGCAGCTAGATGGCACAGTGGTAAAGCACCGGCCCTGGATTCAGGAGGCCCTGAGTTCAAATCTGGCCTCAGACACTTGACATTTACTAGCTGTGTGACCCCGGGCAAGTCCCTTAACCCTCATTGCCCTGAAAAACAAACTAACAAACAAACAAAAAACAAAAAAACTAAGGATAGACCAATATCTAAACCTATACCAAGATAAGGTCAAAATGGGTATATGATTTAGAAAAAAAGGATGAGAACAAATTAGGAGAATATAGAATATTTCACATTTAAAATCTATGGAAAATGGAGAGGCTTATGACCAAATAACTCATAGGGAGATTTACTGGATATAAAATATGTAATTTTGATTACATCAAATTAAAAAAATCACAAACAAAACCAATGAAGTCAAGATTAGAAGGAAAGCAGGAAACTGAGGAAACTCTCCCCCACACCCGAAGAATTCTCAAATATATAGAGATGTGTCTCAAATTTATAAGAGTACAAATCACTGCCCAATTGATAGATACATGCTGAAAGGATATGAACAGGAAATATTCAGATGAAATCAAAGCTATTCACAATCATATAAAATGATTTTAACCATTATTGATTATAAAAATGCAAATAAAAATAACTCTGAGATATCACCTCATCCCTATCAGATTGACTAGCATGAAAGAAAAGGAAAAGAAGAAATGATAGAGGACATGTGAAACACTGGGGCACTATTGAAATATTTATGGGATTGTGAACTGATCTATTTTTTTTGAAGGGCAATTAGGGTTAAGTGACTTGCCCAGGGTCACACAGCTAGTAAGTGTCAATTGTCTGAGGCCAGATATGAACTCAGGTCCTCCTGAATCCAGTGCCAATGCTTTATCCACTGTGCTATGTAGCTGCCCTTATTAATCTAACCATTTCTGAGAGCAATTTGGAACTATACCCAAAGGGCTATAAAACCTTTCATACTCTGGCATAGCAAGACAACTAGTAGGTCTGTATTGCAAAGAGATCAAAGAAAAAGGAAAAGGTCCTATATATATATATAGAATAATATTTCTAGCAGCTCTTTTTGTGGTAGCAAAGAATTAGGAACCGAAGGGATGCTCATCAGTTAGGGAATGACTGAAAAAACTATGGTATATGATTGTGATGGAATAATATTTTGCTATAAGAAATGATGAACAGGATGTTCTTTAAAACCTAGAAAAACTTACATGAACAGATGCAAAGTGAAATGAGGAAATGAGTAGAACCAGGTGCTGTGGTTATGCACAGTAAAAGCAATAATGCCTAATTGTCAATTGTGAATGACATCTATTCTCAGCAACACCATGATCTAAGACAATTAAAAAAAAAACTTACTAAGAAAAGTGTTATCCACCTTCAGATAAAGAATGGATGGAATCTGAATATATATTGAAACATATTTGTTGAGTTTTCTTTATTTCTTTCATTTTGGGGGGGGGTCTGATTTTTCTTGAAATGTGGTTAGTGGGGAAATATATTTTACATGACTATATGTGCTATATAATTTATATCAAAGTGCTTGCCTTCTGAAGCAGGTGAAATTTGGAACTCAAAAAGTATGGAAAATGAATGTTAAAATTTTTTTACATGTTATTGGTAAAAATAAAATAAAAACTTTAAAAAATGTTTAAAAATGAAATTTATTTCTGAATTAATCAATAGAAATGAAATAACAAATATGGCTATATGTCTGTGACTCTATGTGTATCCTAGAAGATTACTAAGTCAAAAGGGTGATGTGGCAGCCAAAAAACCTAATGTAATGACAAGCTACATTAAGAAAAATGTCATGTCCAGGACAAAGACCACATTATTCTCTGGCCTGGTCAGACCATATCTAGAGTGTTCTGTTCTATATTTTATGATGAACATTGCTAAACTGGATGGTCCAGAAAAATGTCCAAGATCATAAGAGGTACCAAAATTATGCCATATAAGGATTAGTTGAAGAAAGTTTTAAGGGAGTGTTTATTTGGGAAAAGAGAAGACTTGAGAACCTGATTGTTGCTTTCAAATACATGAAGACTTGTTATGTGAAAGAGGGAGTAAATCTACATTTTTATGGCCTCAGGATGAGAAGTAGGCCCTATAATGAAAGTCATTTAGGGGAAGATTTCACATTAATATGAATAACTTTCAAATAATCAGAAGTTACCAACATTCAAATAAACTGTCTCACCAAGTAGTGAGTTCCTATTGTTGTTCAGTTTTTTTCAGTTATGGCTGACTCTTCATGATCCCAGTTGGAATTTGTTTTCTAGGAAAAGATACTGGAGTGGTTTGCCATTTCATTATTTAACTTAAATATTTTTTTTATTTAACTATTATACTAAATATCCTTAGATTTTTAAGTATTATTTGACAAAGCATAATTTAACTGGTTGAATTCTTCTTATACACATTCACAGTTTTGGTTGCTAATTGTGTCTTTTCCCCCATCCTATTTCCTTATACTTATTCTTCTCTTTTTACCCTGTCCCCTCTTTAGGATTTATTTTGTTTGTGTCTTCCTTAATCTACCCTCCCTGTTATTCTGGCCCCTCTTTGCTCTTATCTCTTTCCCCTCCTGCTTCCCTGTTGGGTAAGATTTCTGTATATGTATATTTTTTCTTGAATCAGTTCAAAGGAGAGGTTTAAGTGTCATCCACTCCTCCCCCCACCCAGCAACTGTCCCATAAACCTCTCTATCTTCCTAAACTGACCCAGACTAAAAATAAATGAGTTACTATGACTTTCTTGGATCTCCTAATCAGAATTCAGCCTGGTGTATTTTCTAACTTGTTGTGGGATAGATGTGTTAGGTGAGCTAAGCAAAAGTGCTGATCTTACTTTGTCATCTTGACTCTATTCCTCAACTCCAATGGATTTAGTTATCATCTCTATGCTGATTATTTTCAATCCTACTTATTCAACCCTAGCTTCCACTGATTTCCAGGCTCATATGTTCGGCTTCTTATTAGAAAGCTTAAACTGCATTTGTCATTGACATCTTAAACTCAACATGTACAAAACAAATAATTCTTTTACCCCAAATCCTTCCCTCTTCTTTACTTGCCTATTAGTGTTTAGCATACCACATCATCTTCCCAGTCACCCAGGCTCACAATCTCAGAACTATACTTGACTCCTCATTTTCTATCATTTCTCATATCCAATCTATTTCCAAAGGCAGTCAATTTTACTTTCCTGACATCTTTCACATATGTCCTTTTCTGTTCTCTGATACTGCTCTCACCTTTATACAGGCCCTCATTATCTTACAACCCCTCTTCCTTAAAAGTTTCATAAAAGGGAGATGATATTACCATATTACCATTCCATCATCTGTGATTACATTCTGTGATTATATCAACTGAAATGGAAGAGGGGAAACCAAATCTCCCTTCCTTTATATGAAGGTACATATAGAATCCATACATCATTATCTATCAAGAGAGTAGTGTGGTACGATTAAAAAGCCACATACAGAGTTTGATTTGCAGTTAGAGAAGGTGGGCTCTATTACATGCTACCTGTATAACTATGAATAAGTTATTCAACTGCTCTGAAATTAATTATTCTCACTTACCAAGTGACAAAGTTGGAATAATTAACTCCTGCATTCTTTTTTGCTCTAAATCAATGATCCTATTATCACAAATGGTCAGAGCTGGAAAGAACCTTGATAAATCTAATACAAATTGCTAGTAGTACTACACTGGCATATGATAGTCTGAGAAGTTTCTGGATTGAGCAATCTGGGCATTTTTGTTATGAGATATCTTTGCAGTAGATAGTATTCTATCCTTTTTTGTTACTCAATTCTTCCTACCATTTCCTTGACTACTTCACCCCCTTCATCCCTAACCCCAATATCTATGATATTTCTTGTGACGAATTCTATCTTCTAGTTCACTTGTTTCTCTTTACATTGACTTGAGAATTGTGAAACCAACCAGAGAATTTAAGGATAATTCCCTACATCCAAGCCCTAATACAGACACTCTCTCAATATGAGTGGTTTTATTAATCAAGATTTACCCAGAATTGGGGTAGCTAGGTGGCACAGTGGATAGAACACTGGCCCTGGATTCAGGAGGACCTGAGTTCAAATACGACCTCAGACACTTAACACTTATTAGCTGTGTGACCTTGGGCAAGTCACAACCCAATTGCCTCACTAAAAACAAAACAAAACAAAATAAAACAAAACACATTTACCCAGAATTATTTGTATTCAAAGAAGAATGACTGACAAGAGCCTGGCAAAGGCTAGGCATCTATTATCATGTGATCATTTGCCCCCTTCCTATAGCCATAATGACATCACAATCATCTCAGTGAAGATGCAATCCCTTTAATTTATATCTTTATATTATTCCTTTTCAGAAGACTGATTATTGAGTCTCCTAGTTAAACAAGATCCTGCTGGGTATTTATCCCTCTTTTTTTTCTACATTCTTCATTCCCTTTTGGGGTATTCAAAGGACAATACATTTCCTTGACTGAGGTACAAAGTACCCACAATAGAATTATCTTCCTTTGATCATTATGATATGGTTTGTGCTTCTATTGAAGAAGTCCATGAAAAGAGGCTGAAGCAGAACAGGGAAGGTATCATCTAACCCACTCGTCTCATTTTGCTAAAGCCAAAGGAAGTGGATGAAGTGATTGGCCAAGGTCAAACAAATATAGGAACAGAGCCAGCACTAGAGGTCACATCTTTTGCAGAAAAAAGAGGGAAATCCCTCTACTTACTTGTTTAGCCTTTAATTGACTGAAAATATAAGAAGAGAATTTATGTGCTATCAATCTGAGGATGATACCCAGGCATGTCAGAGAGACTGTTTATACTCTGACATTGATGGATCCCATTTGTATATGAAAAAGCAGATTCTAGGAGAGAAAGTCACTGATGAAGAAAATAATTCTGATACCATAGCATAGTAGAATCATGTCAAAGAGCCCAGGAAAGTCTGGAGATCTTGGAGAATATCCAGTTCCAAGTAATGTCTAACAAAGATGTCTATGGTCTTCAGAAGATTTATTCAACAGAATCAACATATATTTTTTTGTGAAACATGGCACAGGGAAAAAAATGTATCAAGAACTTTGATGTCCCCAGGGATAGACTTCAGTCACAGAAGGATCCCTCACAAAATTTGATTTTAGGCAATACATCAGAAGATTCAAAACAATTATCACCAATATCATCATTATCCATTGTTGGGGACACATACCATGGTGTAGGAGTCAGGGACAAATAATTACAGAAGTTTGTTTGAACGTTAAACCCATCTCATAATCAATTTATATCCTAAAAACCAAGGACTATATTTGGCAGGCTCCCATGAAGCATCCTGGTGATCCTGGTAAAAAAACTAATGCTCTTGTTATACCAGTATACCCTCAGAACTAAGGAGAGCTATTCCAAAGACCCCTTTGATTTTAGTTAATTCTGGAGTTTCAGATGTTCAGCTCCCAACACTTGCTTCCCATGAATGTATTTCTACAACAAAAGGTTCTGCATGAGGTCTCTACATGGAGATTACTTCAACAGGAAGTGTGGTAAATTAAACCATTTTCACACAGATTTCTTACATGTGAGCTTCACTACTATTATGGTCTAAGTTTAAGTTTACCCCTACCCTAGATACTTTCAGTTTTTGTGAGAAGGAGTGAACCAGGTTTTTAGGAGAATGATTTGTTTTATCTATCTTTACCATGTTACCTGAGCAAATGCCTTTGGTAAAAACTAACTGAGCCTAGTGGATGACTGTCAATAGGGAATACTGCATTTGGCAGTCAAGATCTACAGTAAGAGAAGCACAGTCACTGAGAGTTATTTCTAGGACCCTGAGAATAGTAGTGACTGCCCTCTGGGGACCAAACTTGTCAATTTGAGCAAATGTTGGGGAATGCTATTTTTCCTCTTCTTCCTTCTTGTCCTCTTCTTTTTCCTTCTTCCCTCACCACATGTGGTCCCTCTCTCAACTTGGGGTGCCCTAGCCTTACATTTGAGTGATCTTTACATGGGAATATAAATTTTGGTCACATATTTTGCAATATATTTATCATTTTTTTTTAAATCAGGGCAATTTACTTTGTCTGCTGTATGGTTTTCAATTATGATTTCTTGAAATATAGCTCTGAAAAAACAGGCTTTAAAACAAAAACCATTGTCTTTAAAATTAAGCTATGCAACCAGCTTTTAAGCAGAAATCACTATAGATTTTATTGAAAGACAAATAATAACCTTTTTTATTCATTTGGATTTGCTTTATTGTGTCTTGGTTTTTCATAAAGTTACTAATTTCCATTTGTTCATTTCTTTTGTGTGTGTGTATGTGTGTGTGTGTGTGTGTGTGTGTGTGTGTGTGGTTTTTTGTTTGCTTGTTTTGTTTTTTGGGGTTTTTTTTGCAGGGCAATGGGGTTAAGTGACTTGCCCAGGGTCACACAGCAGGTAAGTGTCAAGTGTCTGAGGCCAGATTTGAACTCAGGTACTCCTGAATCCAGGGCCAGTGCTCTATCTACTGTGCCACCTAGCTGCCCGGCCATTTGTTCATTTCTAATTCTTAGGCAATTATTTTCTTTAGAGAGCTTTTCCATTTGGCTTTACAGGCTGTTGACTTTTTTCTCATGACTTTCCTGCCTCACTCTCATTTTTTCCTCTACCTCTTTTACTTTATCTTCAATGTCCTCTTTGAGTTTCTCTAAGCCCTGAAACCAGTTCATATTTTTCTTGGAAGCTTTGGATGTAGGAGCCCTGCTATCTTCTTGCTATCCACTTCTAAAATACCTTGATCTTCCTTGTCAATAAAGAAACTTTTTATGGTCTGCATCTTTCTCTTTCTGCTCATCTTGCCTCTACCCCCTCCATATACGTTACTAATTAAGGAAGCTAAATTCTCAAGTTTCCAGGTGTTTTTTTAAAAGCCTTTGGTGGGGGCAGCTATGTGATGCAGTGGGTAAACCACTGCCCCTGTATTCAGGAGGAGTTGAATTCAGATCTGCCCTCAGACACTTAACAATTACTAACTATATGACTCTGGGCAATTCACTTAACCCTCATTGCCCCATAGGAAAAAAAAAAAAAAAGAAGTACTGCAAGCAGCCAAAAAGAAATAATTCAGGTACTAGGATCCATAGTTTTGATCACCTATTATTCAACAGCCACCACTATGAGGGAGTGTAGAAATTTGAAAATGATATTCAGAAAGCAAAGATATGAACTTACAACCAGGACCAACTTATCTAGAAAAAAATATAAAAAATATGAAAAAGGGACCTTTCATGAAATAGAGGCCTTCCAAGTATTCCTGATAAAAAAGACTAGAGGTACAGAGAAACTTTGAAGAACAAATATATAAGTGAAAAAAAAATAATAATAAAGGATTAAAGTAGTACACACTTTATATTAAAAGATGGAGAGATGATACTATTTCCTCTGAACCCTATGTACCATCAGTTTTTATTGAGGAAATTAATTTCATAATGTCTTGGGGTGGTTCTCTTATGTCTGATGGTCGTAAGAAGGGAATGGAGAGAGAGGAAGAGGAATATACTGGTATAGGAAGGAGAAAATTAGGGAATATTTTCTAACCTAATGAGGATATGCAAGTTGACATCTACATAAATGGAGAGGGGGGTGGAAGGGAACTTAAAACTCACTTTGATCTTACCTTGTCAAAAGAAGGAAGATTTCATACATATACATATCTGGGTATAGAAATACATTTCACTTAGCAGGTAAATAAAAGGGAAATTAGGAGAATGTGGGAGGGAAAATCAGTCGGCGGTTAGATTAAAAGAGTGATTAGCCATAAGCAAAACAAATTCTAAGGATGTCCATAAGTATTTATAGCTTTTTTTGAACTTACAAAGAAAGGGATTTTGAAGGAGCACTTATAAATTGGGGTAAGGAAGAAAAAGTTATGGTCTATGGTAGCAATGGAATTCTATGGTGCTGCACTTTTATCAAGTGTCAAAGCATCTTATGACTTCAAAGGAATAATGGGATATGAGGTGAGAAACCTAAGGGTGCTTTTGGGTTCAGCTTTCAAACTAAAACTCCCCCCCAAATAGAAGTCTAACCATTCCATTGACACACATGGAACCATGATGTAGATCCTGAGTATGCATCTCAACAAGCCTTTATTTGGGTTCCAAATTGTTGCTGTCATTCAGAGATTGGTCAAAGTACCACTTCCTCCATGAAGTTTTTCCAAGTATCACCATATTGAACTCATCTTGACTTTCCTGGAATTCCCATAGCAATCATGGCCTACTCAACTCAGATTTTTGTTGAGACCATAATCTATCATTGTAAAGTGAGTTTTAACTGCCTCATATATGGAAGTCTTGCCTCCCATGTAAGATTGCAACTCCCTTGATACCATGTACTCGAATAAACTTGGAAAGGACTTTAGTGGAATCCATGATTTTATGAATAAGGAAAATGATATCCATGGACATTAATCCATGTGCCAAGGATCACACTGGCATTAAATAGAAAAACTGAAATTATAATTTGTGCCAATAAAAAACATAAGATTTAAGTGACTATAATGCCCATAAACTTTGACTCAGAGATTCTACTGCAGGGATTATAACCCAAGGAGGTCAAAAATAGAAAGAAAAGTGCCATATCCATCAAAGTATTGATTTTAGCTCTTTTTTCCCCAGTTACATGTAGTGATAGTTTTCAACATTTGTTTATATAAGATTTCCAATTTCCAATTTCTCTCCCTCCCCCCCTCCCCTAGACAGCAGGTAATCTGATATAGGCTTTATATATATGTGTGTGTGTGTGTGTGTGTGTGTATGTGTGTATAACATTAAACATATTTCTGCATTAGTTGTGTTATAAGAGAAGAATCAGAGCAAAAAGGAAAAACCTCAAAAAAGAAAAACAATAGCAACAAACACAAAATAAATAGTATGATTCAATCAGCATCCATATTCCACAATTTTTTTTCTGGATTTGGAGAGCCTTTTCCATCATGAGTCCTTTGGAACTTTCTTGTACCATTGGATTGGTGAGAAGAATCTAGTCTATCACAGTTGATTAACACATAATGTTGATGATACTGTGTATAATGTTCTTCTGGTTCTGCTCATCTCACTCATCATCAGTTCATGCAAGTCCTTCCAGGTTTCTTTGAACTCCTCCTGCTCATCGTTTCTTGCAGCACAATAGAATTCCATTACATTCATATACCACAACTTGTCCAGACATCACCCAATTCATGGGCATCCCCTCGACTTCCAATTCCTTGCCACAACATAAAGAGCAGCTATAAATATCTTTGTGCATGTGGGTCCTTCTTCCCTTTCCATGATCTCTTTGGGGAAAAGACCCCAAAGTGGTATTGCTGGGTCAAAGGGTTTGCACAGCTTTATAGCTGATTTTATTTCTGTGAAAAGTGTTTTGTAATTGTCTTCATAGAGTTCCTGAGTTTGTCTTGGCATGTAGACTCCCAAGTATGTTATATTATCTACTGTTACTTTAAATGGAATTTATCTTTCTATCTCTTGCTGCTGGACTTTGTTGGTCATGTATAGAAATGCTGATGTGGATTTATTTTATATCCTGCTACTTTGCTAAAGTTGTTAATTGTTTCAAGTAATTTTTGAGTTGATTCTCTAGGATTCTTTAAGTATACCATCATATCATCTGCAAAGAGTGTTAATTTTGTTTCCTCTTTTCCTATTCTAATTCCTTTAATTCCTTTTTCTTCTCTGATTGCTAAAGCTAACATTTTTAGTACAATATTAAATACTAGAGGTGATAATGGACATCTCTGTTTCATCCCTGATCTTATTGGGAGGACCTCTAACTTATCTCCATTACATGTAATGCTTGCTGATGGTTTTAAGTAGATACTGCTTATTATTTTAAGGGAACCTCCACCTAGTCCTTTTTTTTTTTTTTTTTTTTAGTGAGGCAATAGGGGTTAAGTGAATTGCCCAGGGTCACACAGCTAGTAAGTGTTAAGTTTCTGAGGCCGTATTTGAACTCAGGTACTCCTGACTCCAGGGCCAGTACTCTATCCACTGTGCCATTTGGCTGCCCCTATTTCTAAGCTTTCAAGTGTTTTAATTAGGAATTTGTGTTGTCTTTTGCTAAAAGCTTGCTCTGCATCTATTGAGATAATCATATGATTTCAGTTAGTTTTCTTATTGATGTGGTTGATCATGTTAATAGTTTTCCTAATGCTGAACCAGCCCTGCATTACTAGTATAAATCCTCCCTGATCATAGTGTATTATTCTAGTGATCACTTGCTGTAATCTCCTTGCTAATATCTTATTTAAGATTTTTCCATTGATGTTAATTAGGAAAATTGGTCTACAATTTTCTTTCTCTGTTTTTGCTTTGCCTGGTTTTGGTATCAACACCATATTTTTGTCATCGAATGAATTTGGTAGAACTCCTTTCTCACCTATTTTTCCAAATAAATTGTATACTTTTGGAAGTAATTGTTTTTTAAATGTTTGGCAGAATTCACCTCTAAACCCATCTGGCCCTGGGGCTTTTTACTTAGGGAGCTCATTAATGGCTTGTTCAATTTCTTTTTCTAATATGGGCTTATTTAAGGATTTTATTTCCTCTTCAGTTAACCTGGGCAGTTTGTATTTTTGTAAATATTTATCCATTTCATTTATATTGTCAAATTTATTGGCATACAGTTGGACAAAATAGTTCCTAATTAATATTTAATTTCCACTTCATTGGTGGTAAGGTCACCCCTTTCATTTTTGATACAGGAAACTTGGTTTTCTTCTTTCTTTTTTAATCAAATTAACCAAAGGTTTATATATTTTATTGTTTTTTTTTTCATAAAACCAGCTCTTAGTTTTATTGATTAATTCTATATTTTTCTTGCTTTCAATTTTATTAATTTCTCCATTAATTTTCAGGATTTCTAATTTAGTATTTAATTGGGGATTTCTAGTTTGTTCCTTTTCTTTGCTTTCTCTGAGATAAGGATTGCTACCCCTGTTTTTTTTTTTTTACTCTAGCTGAAGCATAATATATTTTGCTCCAGCCTTTTACCTTTACTCTGTGTGTATCTCTCTGCTTCAAATATGTTTCTTGTAAACAGCATATTATAGGATTCTGGTTTTTAATCCACTCTGAAATTTGCTTCTGTTTCAGGGCATAGTTCATCCCATTCACATTCACAGTTATTATTACTAACTGTCTATTCTTGTCCATTCTATTTACCCACTTTGTACTTTTTCCCCCTTCTTTCACCCTATTGCTCCTCACCAATGTTATGCTTCTTACCCCTGCATCCCCCATCTGCCCTCCCTATTTATCACCCCCTCTCTTTTCTTTACCTTTTTCTCCCTTGCTTTTGCCCTCCTCTCTATCAGTCCTCCCTTTCCCCTTACGCTTTTACTTCCCTAAAGAATAAGCTAAGTTTCTTTATCCAAATGAACCTATATGTTATTCCCTCTTTGAATTAAATCTAGTGAGAGTAGGGTTGAAACAATATTCACCCATCCTTTCCTTCTATGGTAATAGGTTTTTTCACCTCTTCCTATGATATAATTCACTCCATTCCACCTCCCCTTTCCTCTTCTCCCCATAACCTCCCTTTTTAACCACTTAATTTTCTTTATATCATCACATCAAAGACAATTTATATTTATACACTCTGTGTATAATCCTTCTGTTTGCCCAAATAAATATACAGTTCTCAAGAGTTATAAGTATTATCTTCCCATGTAGGTATGTAAACAGTTTAACCTTATCAAGTAACTTTTTCCCCCTGCTTACCTTTTTATACTGCTCTTGAGTCTTGTTTGTTCAGATCGAATTTTCTATTCAGTTCTGGTCTTTTCATCAAGAAACCTTGAAAGTTCCCAATTTCATTGAATGTCCATTTTTTCCCCTGAAAGAGAATGATGAATTTTTCTGGGTAATAGATTCTTGGCTGCAATCCAAGCTCCTTTGCCTTCCAGAATATCATATTCCAAGCCTTGTATTCCTTTAATGTTGAAGCTGCCAGGTCATGAGCAATCCTGACTGTGGCTCCATGGTATTTAAATTGCTTCTTTCTGGCTATTTGGAGTAATTTTTCCTTTGACCATTTGATTGATTTAATCTATTGATATGTCTCACATACTTAAAAATTTTCCACTTCCCTCTGTTCACTTATTTGTACAATCTTACATTTTGGCTTTCTGAAAAACCCTATCTCAGTTATCCACATATTTTTTGAATAAGGATTTATTCTATGGTTTTGAAAAATATTTCTGTTTTTATAACACTATAGGAAGCTCCTTTGAAACTTAAAAAATACAGCTAAGCAAAAGAAGTCAAGAAAATGTCCTTGTTTGAGAAAATATGCTTCTTTCTGTACCTACCTGTAGACCATCTCCTCTTCTGAGAAGAGTGATGTAATTCTCACAAATTTAAAAAAAAAAAAGGATGTAAAAATCTTTATTCTAGTTCTGCCTTTCTTGTTCTGTATCTGTCCAGTTAAGTCTTCCTAAACTTCCCTGAAGTTTTTGTATTCATCATTTTTAATAATTAAATCCTGTTTTACTGCTTTCACCTGAAAATATTGTTGAACCTTTCCCCAACTGATGTATCAACACATTTTCAAACAGATGTGGGAAACTTTGTTGACTTTGGTTTAGTAACTGTTCAATTTGTAAAATTACTAATCTGGCCATGGTATCTACAGATTTTCATCTTAGTATTATTCCTATAATTTTCCCCAGACTAGTTTTTCTTTGTATCATCCATGTAATTTTTTTTTTCTAAATACTTCTGAGTTCATCAAGGTGGGCATGCTCTCTACTGACATAAAATTCCCTTCCCCAAATCCCTTAGGAAATAATAGAATCATAGAGGTAGATATGGAATATACCTTGCACCAATAAGGTATAAAGAAACACTATTCATAATGTCATACTTAGTTGATGTAAATGTTTTTTTTAAAGAATTGTTATTTCATTTATTTTCCATTCTATGTTATACAGTGTGGCTCCCTGGGAGGATTCAGAAGGGATATGGTGAAACATGTGCATGATATAAATATATACAATTGTAGATTACAAATACACTTATATCTAATTATCAGTTAGTTTTTATTATTTTTATAATTTATTATATATTCATTATATCTATTATTTTATAAAATGCTAATATTGTGATATTGATATATAAACATGAATAAAATAGCAATTTTATAAAATATTAATAATCTTTTATTGATGTTTTAAAAATATAATCAAAAATTAAACATATGTTATATATAAATCTATTAATAAAACATGATATGTAAAATGGATATATTTGAATTGTTACTTTAATCAAAGAGCTTTGCTCACAAAGCCCACCTTTGAATGAAAAGTGATTTTTAAAAATTGCTTGAATGCTTCTATTGCAAAAGGCATGGGTGAAAGTATCTGCAACAAAATACAGAAGCAATAAACCACTTGACATGTTTTGTTAGGAATCACTTCACTAATTATAAGGAATTAAGGGGGTTTTTCCATGCATATATTTATGTGGATTTGCTCTCAAGAGAGTACCAAAATAATAAATGATTAGAGCAACCACTGAATTTGGGCCTGTTGGTAATTCCAGAGTAGTTGGGCCATAGGAGATCTGTGGGCAAATTGTGCTTTAGGATAAAATTTGTAATAAATCATAATCCAAGAGACTTCTTTTGATCTAACTTTTTCTCTTAAGTCCATGCCAATGAAAACCTAGATGTTTCAAAATTATTAACAAATACATCATGTTCTTCCTCATTACTTTGTTCAAGAGGAAATTAAAGCCCAAAGAGAAACTTTGCTCAACACATTGCTCTTTTCCCCATATAACACTGTATTCACCTTTTGGAATGTACCAAATACATTAAATTCCCCAACTTAGCAAGTCATTTTAAAAAAAGTTTCCAATTTTAATCTATGAGCTAGAAGTAAAAGAGAAGGAAGGATCAACATATTTCCAGAAAACATTAATTCCTCACAGAAGCCTCTGAAATACCAGTGGTTCCCCACCAAGGACTCAGAAAATTACACACCCGTGTAACAAGTTTTTGTTTGTCCTTTCTTCTTGAAGAGGACCTGGCATCTGAGGGGTGAGGTCATTACTTGCAGTGAATTGGATTTAAGTGAAACAGCACTATGCAAAGTCATCAGCCTCACCCCCTCCTTTGAACCATCTAGATTTAGTGCCAAGATATAGAACAGGGCAATGGTTCTTTAAGATAAAACATTTGAAAGAAATGATTTCTGAAACCCCATCTGTTTTTAAAGCCAATGAAAGTAAAAGGAAACAGGGAAATTTCCACCTAAAGCATAAAGGACATCTTATGACTCAGATGATAAGGGAAGAGACTTTGATTTTTAAAAAAAATATTTGTTTTATCAGGAGACATTTTAGGATCCACTGTGTTTAGCACATAGTAAGTTCTTAATAAATGCTATTAAAGCAATTTTATATTCAAGTCTGAAATGAATAAAGTTTAAAGGCTGCTTCATATCTTCCCCATGGTTCTCTACATGGGGCCAGAATGACCCTGAGAAAGCCTGTGCACAGCATTAAGGCAGTGCAATTACTTGTTAAAATAGTCATACTGTTCCTGAACTTTTTAATCTAAAATAAAGACCTGTATTCTGGCAATAACATTCATTATGTTTAGAAATCATTGTAATGGATTTGTAGAACAAAGTATTCTTTGCATTTCATTATAATAATCAGTAATCTTTGTGTAATGGTTATATAATGTAAGTTAAAAGATATGTTACCAATCAAAAGAGAGTTTCTTAACCAAGAGTTGATGAACTTTATTTTTAATAATATTTTATTTTCCCAATTGCATGTGAAAATAATTTAACATTAACTTTTAAAAGTCTTGAGTTCTAATTTCTCTCCCTCCCTCCTTCCCATACCCTTACTAGAGATGGCAAGAAACTAGATATAGGTTATGCAAGTGCAATCATATAAAATATATTTCCATTGCTAGTCATGTTGTAAGAGAAAACAAAGACCAAAAAAAAAATTTTTTTGGTGAGGCAACTGGAGTTAAGTGACTTGCCCACGGTCACCCAGATAGTAAGTGCCAAGTGTCTGAGGCCAGATTTGAACTCCGATCCTCCTGATGCTAGGGCCAGTGCTCTATCCACTGTGCCACCAAACTGCCCCCAAAGACCAAAAATTAAATAAAAAACTATAAAAAAGGGGCAGCTAGGTGGCGCAGTGGATAGAGCACCGGCCCTGGAGTCAGGAGTACTTGAGTTCAAATCCGGCCTCAGACACTTAACACTTACTAGCTGTGTGACCCTGGGCAAGTCACTTAAGCCCAATTGACTCACTATAAAACCAAAAAAAAAACCCCCAAAAAAACTATAAAAAAATTAAGAAAGTAAAAAGTAGTATACTTAAATATGTATTTAGATTCTATCACTTCATTCTCTGGAGGTGTATAATATACTTTTTTTTTTATCATGAGTCCTTTGGACTTGTCTTGGATCATTGTATTGCTGAGAATAGCTAAGTCATTCATAGTTCTTCATCAAACTTGGTTCAATATTAGGAAAACTACCAGCATAATTGACTATATTAAAAACAAAACCAACAGAAATCATTTGGTTATCTAGATAGTTGCTGAATAAACTTATGACAAAATAAAATACTCATTCCTATTAAAAACATTAGAGAGCATAGGAACAAAGGACAGCATTCTCAATAAGATCCAGAGTGAATCAAGGGTGCTCATTATCACCACCATTATCAAATACTGTACTGAAAATGTTACCTATAGCAATAAGAGAAAAAAAAAGAAATTGAAGGAATTAGAATAAGCATTGGGAAAATAAAACCAATACTCTCTGCCAATGATATGACAACATTCTTAGAGAACCCTAAAGAATAAACTAAAAAACTACTTGAAATAATTAACAATGTTGGCAAAGTGGGAGGATATAATATAAAATCATGTAAATCATCAGGATTTCTAGGTATTACACAAAAAGTCAAGCAGCAAGGAATAGAAAGAGAAATTCCTTTTAAAATAATTATAGACAATATAAAATACTTGTACATCTAGCCGTCAAGACAAAGCCAGGAACACAATTTCAAAACATTATTCACAGAAATAAAGTCAGATCTAAATAATTGTAAAAGTATCAATTGTTCAGGGGTAGGCCAGGCCAATATATCAAAAATGAAAATTTTGCCTAAACTAATTTACTTTTTCAGCATCATACCAATCTAATAGTAACAAAAAGTATTTCTATGAAATAGAAAAAACAACACAACAACAAAATCTATCTGGAAGAACAAAAGGTCAATAATATGAAAGAAGTTATTGGAAAAAATACAAAGGAATGTGACCTTGTCATACCATATCTCAAACTATATTACAAACTGGGAATCATCAAAACAATCTGGTATTGGTAAAAAGAAATAGAGTGGTGAATCAGTGGAATACATTAAGTACACAAGACACAGTAGTAAATGACCATAGTAATCTAGTGGTTGATAGACCCAAAGACCCCATCCTTTGGGATAAGAATTCCTCTTTGACAAAAACTAGTAAGAAGACTGGAAAATAATATGGTAGAAACTAGGTATAAACCAACATCTTACACCAAGTACCAAGCTAAGGTCAAAATTTAGACGTATGGTCAATGATTTAGACATAAAGGGTGATACCATAAACAAATTAGGAGAGAAAGGTATAGTTTATCTGTCAAATCTATGGAGAAGGGAAGAATTTATGACCAAACAAGAGAGAGAGTGCATTATGAGATAGCAATGGATAAGTTTGATTATCTGAAATTAAAAAAGGTTTTGTACAAAGAAAACAAATGCAACTGAAATTAGAAAGAAAACTGAAAACTGGGAAACAATTATTATAAGTGTTTCTTATAAAGGCCTCATTTCTCAAAGATATAGAGACTTGAATCATAATAAATAAAAAGGAAGATATCCTAAATAAACTATATCTAAAACTACATTAGAAAGTGGTAATCATCAAAACTATTCGGTGCTGGCTAAGAAATAGAGTGGTGGATTGGTGGAATAGATTAGGTACAAAAAATACAGAAGTAAATAAATATAGCAATCTATTGCTTGATAAACACAAATAATCCAGCTTCTAGGATAAGAACTCACTATTTGACAAAGACTGCTGAGAAAACTGGAAAACAATGCGGCAGAAACTCAACCCAGACCAACATCTCACATCATATACCAACATATGGTTAAAATGGGTTTAAGATTTCGAAATAAAGGGTGATCACATAAGCAAATTAGAAAAGCAAGGAACAACCTACCTTTCAGAAGTATGGAAAAAAAAGAATTTATAACTAAATAGAAAGTAGAGAACATTATGAAATGTAAAATAGATCATTTTGATTATATCAAATTAAAAAGGTTTTTGCATAAACAAAACCAATTCAACCAAGATTAGAAGGAAAACAGAAAGGTAGAAAACAACCTTTACAACAGATATCTCTGATAAAGGCCTCATTTCTCAAATATATAGAAACTGAATCCAATTTATAAGAATAAAAGTCATTCCTGATTGATAAATGGTCAAAGTATTATGAACTAGCAGTTTTCAGATAAAGAAATTAGACTTAACTATAGTCATATGAAAAAGAGTTTGAAATCACTTTTGGTTAGAGAAATGTAAATTAAAGCAACTCTGGGGTACAACCAGACACTTATCAGATTGATAATATAACAAAAACAATATGTAAATGATTAATATTGGAGAGGGTGTGGGAAAAGTGGGATAGTAACACACTGTTGGTTGAGTTGTGAACTGATCCAACCATTCTGTAGATCAATTTTCACTATGCTCAAAGAGTAATCAAATTGTGCATAGATTTTGATGAAGCAATACCATTACTAGGGCTGTATCCCACAGATATCATTACAAAGGGAAAAGGACATACACATGCAATATATATATATAGCTGCTCTTTTTGTGGTGGCCAAAAATTGGAAAGTGAGGGGATGTCCATCTATTGGGGCATGGCTGAGAAAGTTGTCACATATTCATATAATTGAATACTATTGTGAAATAAAAATGTTGAGCAGGAAGATTTCAGAAAATCCTGGAAAGACTTATAAGAACTGACACAAAATGAAATAAACAAAACCAAGAAAATATTAGATGTAGTAACAGCAATATTGTGTGGTGATCAACTATGAACTTAACACTTCTTAGAAATGCAATGATACAAGACAATTGCAAAGGACTCATGATGGAAAATGCCATACACATCCATTTATAAAAAACAATGGTCTCTGAATGTAGATCGAAATATACCATTTTTATTTTATTTTTGTGTTTTTTCTTCCTTTTGGTCTGTTTCTTTCTTCATAACTGTGACTAATATGGAATTTTGTTTTATATGATTGCACATATATAACATCTATCAAATTGCTTACTGTTTTAAGAATAGTGGAGGGAAGGAAGGAAAGGAAAAGAATTTGAAACCCCAAATCTGGTAAAAATGAATGCTAAAAATCATTCTTAAAAATTATTGGAGAAAAGGTAAAATGCTATTTTCAAAAAGAAGAACAAATAAGCACCTTTGGTGGTAAGCTTGTAGTCTTATTTCAGAATCTTATTTCCTGGTCCTGGTGAATCAGGAAAAGAAAACACCATGCTACTCAGGAGTAGCAACCTGGCCCACAAAAACCAAACACAATGCAGCAAATAACTGCTTTTTGACTAACAGGAGCTACCTTTTCATCTTTTCTGAGGAGGTATGACATGTAGGAGAGAACAAGATCTGGACTTGTTATTTCATGAGTACACTGAAATCTATCTCTGGGAACACATAACAAGGTACAAAAATTGGGAAGATATGATTCCAAATGTTTCTCCCCACACAGGCCCCTCACTTACGGTCAATGTGAGACCATCTATGACCAGAAAACTGAGAATGCTATTTGCAAGCCATGTAGGAAGCATCCTGATGACCACAGTAAAAGATGTCATCCCTGTCACCCAAATATACCTTCAGATCCTAAGATATATTCCTGAGATGCCTTTGGTATCCATCATTTATGGGATACCAGTGTTATAGCTCCCTCACTCATGTTGCACTGATTGGCATCAGACCTACCTAAAGGGAAGTTCTCCTTGTCTCCTATAAACACACCTTATCAACAGGTTGTTAGTTTACAAGGAAAGAGGGATTATTATCTCTGACGTCCCCAGATTACAGTATTTCAGGCAATTTACCCCTTCTCAGAAATGCAATGATACAAGAAAATTGCAAAGGACTCATGATGGAAAATTAATTTATAAAAACAAATATATGCTCTCATATGAGTCTCTGTATGTCATACACTCCTTGAATCTCAGAGCCAGAGGGGATCTTAAAGACCATTTAGTTCTTCCCTTATATGAATTATAGAAAGCCCTAAGGGATTCTTATCCAGTGTCTATTGAATACCCTGCTAAAGTGAGGTAGAGAAGAAGTCCTCACTCACTGATCAAGCTTATTGTAGTTTCAAAATTTCATGTTACTTTTCCTTTACTTATCGCCAAACTTGACCCCAAACCTGCCTCCTCACACTCTATATAATTCTTCTAGCTCTGCCTTCTGGGTTCCAAATAGCTCGAGTGTAAAAACCCTTCTCCATAGACTTGAGATGTTTGGAATCAGTGATCCTGTCCTTTGGTGTGTTTTTCCTTTTTAAGCTAATGTCCCCAGTTCTTCAAATGATTCTCATGCAGCATGATCTCCAGTTCCTTGACCACTTTGGTAATGCTCTAATGTGTAAATACCAATTTGTCAATGTCACTTGAGAAAAGTGTTTCCCAGAAGGAGTTGCAATAATGCTAATCTGTTATGACTAGCAGGGAAGATGATGGCAATACTGTCACCTCCCTGAAGTCTAGAGACTTCAAAGTTTCATAATATTCTCAGAAATCATCTATTCGCAAGTTTGTCTGTATAGGAAAACTCCTGCAACATTCTGTAAGGTTGTTTTTTTCTTGCCGGTACTTGAAGGTCATTCCAGTGATGGGGTACTCAGTGTCTCTAGAGGAATCCCATTCAATTTTGCGATGTTTTTAATTTTGGCAAAGTTTTTCTTGACATTTACTCTAAATCTCTCTGCAGATTTAATGTAATTCTTCCCTCTAAGGACAAATGATAAAAACTATGAGCCCTCCTTGTTAAGACAACCCATCCCTTTTTTTTTTTTTTTTGGTTATATACACTTTGCTCACTTTGATTTTGTCATGGGGGAAATAGCTGGTGTGTGGGTCCCTAGGTATTCCTCTTTAAAGAATTACAACTCTTGCACACAATCCAATAAGGATAAAATGGTTTTTTATTTGGGTGAAAGTGACCAAGAGGAAGTCAAAGATTTCACCTTAAGGGGATAAAATGGCTTGGAAAGACCATGCTTCTCTGAGACAGATTTCTCTTGAACAGAAGAAAGGCAAAACTTTTTATAGAAGACAGATGGGGTGATCACCTGACAATGGAAAGTTCCCTTTGCGGGTGGGGCGGGGAAATATTCCTGAGAGTCTGGGGGTCTGTCTTTTGGAATGATAGTTCTGAGCTCTGGAGATATCTCTATCTCCTAGCTCAGTTAGTAGCCACACAAAACTGACTTTCCTTCTATAGAATTTAATCTCTCCTTACTTCTTGGGTGTGCCAGTCCTGATAGCTAGTTGCCAGTTTAAACCTTACTAGTCTCTTAATTCCTTGATCTGTCCCAACCCCATATCAATTTTTTTTATAATTTTTTTTTTTTAGTGAGGCAATTGAGGTTAAGTGACTTGCCCAGGGTCACACAGCTAGTAAGTGTTAAGTGTCTGAGGCTCGATTTGAACTCAGGTACTCCTGAATCCAAGGCCAGTGCTCTATCCACTGTGCCACCTAGCTGCCCCACCCCCCCCATATCAATTTGAATGGACTCTAGCTTCTAAATTAGGGTACCCAAAATAAATCACAGCATTTTAAATATGGACGAAGCAGGAGAGTGGTAAGTGGGATTCTTACTTCATTCTAAATATTATGTATTTGCTAAAAGAACCTCAGGGTTAATAATATAGTCATAGATTTAGAACCAGAAAGAATCTCAATGACTAAATACTGAATTCTTCTCATTATGTGCATGAAGACATTGAGGTCCATGAGAGGCTGTGAGTTTTCTAAGTTGACGTGGTACATAAGAGCATATATTATTTTTTAATCCCTGAATAGAGAATTCTTTCTCCCTTCTAAGATTTTCCCCATAGATATTTTGCAACAGAACAGGATAGCTCCTTGATTTTGTTTCTGCTGCAAACACTGTGTCCTGTTTGATACTCCTCTCTCCATTCCCCTTCTGCTTTCCTTAGTTTAGGCACATACATAGAATAGGGATAAGCTTTTGTTAAGGATGCACTTATCTTTGACCTTTCATCTGCCACAGGATCAGTACTCTTCATCTCCTTAGACTATTTTGTATCAAAGGCCTCAGAAACATTCCAGCACAGTCCAATATACAAGATATTCTCAGAAACATGTGTAATAGTGAACTAATAAGATTGATTCTATATCTTCTTTTAAAAGATCCTATTTTCAGTTAGTTGATTTTGTGCTATAATTGCTTCATTCAAGATTCTTTGGCTCTGAACTTAGTTCAGAAATTCAGCTGGCCTGTAATGAGTTAAATTTAGAATTGTGTTTCTCTTTCTGATCTCTATTCTATTCTTGCTTCAAGGATATCTACTATATTTGATGGATGTAGGTGAATACCAGGAAGTTTAGTTTAGTGTTGTTGCTGTGGGCCGAGTTAGAGGACACTCTGTGAGAAATAAAACAGATGATCAACTTGCTGGGGTCAGTTAGATGGTACTTTTCCCTTAAAAAAAAACAAGGTGGTTAATTAACCAGCTAGTGGTTAGTCAAACAGATTCCAAAGCAAATGTGTCAGGAGTACAAAGAAAATTAGGCACCTTGAAATTTATAGCAGGATCCTAATTGGAAGCCAGATGTGCTTATAATGTAACAAAGATCAGGTAGTGACAATAACCTCAAGACAGGAATGTGACATACTTACTGTTTCGAGCATCCCATTCCCCAACTACTAGAATTCCCAATCCCCAATGGCCATAACTTTTCAGTTGCAAGTCCCCTATCTATCCCTTAAACAGGTATTGTCTTCTCTTTTGTCCAGGGAGTTGAAGTTTAGATTTGTTCTCCTGGCCAAATAAAAACTTTTGCTTTTAACTTTGATTGGATCATGTTGGAGTCAATTCTTCACCAAACAATACTTAAAAACCAGTCATCCCCACCCCACTTCCCATGACACTATCTTGATACCACAAAGCTATCCTTCAAGTATGCCTGATTTGTTATCTGTAGAAATCTGGCCCACTATTTTTGCCCTCCCAGGTGGGTTCAAACAATGAACATTTCTTAGTCAGAGGAAAGAAGTGGGGGCTGATGTTAGCTCCTGATTTTAATTTCACCAATCATAATGTACCCCAAGCCTTTTCCTTCTAATCTGTCATAACTTGTTCCCCAACAAAACATTTTGTTCTTTGTTCTGTACATACATAATATCTATATCTATATCTATCTATCTATATCTATATCTATATCTATATCTATATATATAACTATATCTATATAGATAGATATAGAGATAGATAGATGGATAGATAGATAGATATAGATATATAATTTATTCCCCACTGCAGGGTCTTAGCTTTGCCTGGGAAGCTGACATTCTATTTATTTGTAAATTCCTACTTTACTAATAAATTTAAGTTCCTCAGTGTACCTTATTTTTAAGTTTTACAATACAAAAAACTAGCAAAACATAAAAATAGCAACTCCAGCAATTTGACTACTTGGGGCTCTTCTGCATAGCCCCAAAGAAGCCTTTCTTGGTTCTCTTTGTATTTATACTTTAAGGACATAAAGATTACCACCAAAGTAAGTTGGGACTTTGTGACATTGTCTTGGAAAGCTAATATTTTGCTGTGTTAATTTCCTGCCACAAGAAATTTCAGGCCCTCCTAAGAGTTTGGGGTATTAGATTCTGCCATCTTTATCCTATATTTCAACAGACCTCCCATCCTGCTTATGGTAATGGAGGCAGAAAGACTGTGTGTACATTCCTGAAGGTAATGATGAATGAGGCACTAACTTGGTAAACCTGCTGAAGGGTCATGTTTAAGGTAAGATGAAAGGAAATTGATTTTCCGGCAAAAGACAGCTTAGAAGGTTGACAGGAGGGGGCTACTGTACTGGGGTGGGAGTGGCATAAAACCCTGCAATAAGGCTGACACAGATCCAGTCCCAGGCGGGCCTCACCAGAGAAAGAATCCCCCAGAGCCTCTGAATCAGCAGCAGCACTAATGTTGTCTGGAATTAAGCTCAGTCTTGTGAAAAGGCCGAGTGGTTGGCCAGGGGGAGATTACAGAGGTCCCTGCTGGTGCAGAGGAAGAACTTGTTGGGAACCAGGAAGCAGGCTTGAGTGGCAGTGGCCAAGGTAGGGGAGGGGTGCAGCCTTGAAGAAGCTAACAACCATAGAACACAACGTTTTGCTTCCTGGTTAATTAGCAAGGTGGCCTGGGGTTATCTATGGACCAGAGAAAAGGCCCGGCAAATGAAGAACCAGCCCCTCATTACATCTTACCACCTTGGACCCCCTGAAGCTTGGGAAAGTACATCTTGGAAGCAGTGCCCCACTTTAAGAAGGAGTTAAAAGTCAAGTAAAAGATGGTCAAGATGAGCAGACAAAGAAAGATGCAGATGATAGAAAGTTTCTTTAGTAATAAGGAAGATTGAGATGCTCCCTCAGAAGATGATAGCAATATCCTGGCTCCTATATCCAAAGCTTCCAAGAAAAATATGAATTGTTCTCAGGCCACAGAAGCACTCAAAAAGAACTCTGAAGATATTGTAAGAGAGGTAGTTGGAAAAGTAAGACAGGTAGAAGAAAAATGGAAAGAGAAATGAAAGGAGGAAAGGCAGTGAGCTCTTGCACTCATGGCATGATCACTACAGAAAACATCCAAATAATGCCATAGGACAATTGCTGGAGCAGCAAAATATACAAAAGCATGTGCTGAGATCATTTTCCAACTAAGGACAGCTTGGAAGATTATAGACATGAGTAGAGCCCAACCCCACAGTCATGCTGACAGAGATCCAGTCCCCAGGAAGGCTTCACCAGAGAAAGAGATCCCCAAAGCCTCTGAATCATCTGCAGTGCCACTGTCATGTGGAATTAAGCTCACAGTCTGGTGAGAGGGCTGAGCCCTTGGCAGGGGGAGATTACAGGGGTCCATGCTGGTGCTGAGGTAGAACATGGGTTTTTCAACCCTGCTGGGAATCAGGAGGTAGGCTTGAGTAGCAGTAGCCCAGATTGGGGAGCGGAACAGGCTCATAAGAGCTGACAATCACAACATACAAAGCTAGTTTATTAGCAAGTTGGTCTGGGTTCATCCATGGACCAGGGAATAGGCCAGGCGAGTAAAGAACCTGATTCTCCTTAGATAATAACACCTAGGACCTCCTGAACCTTGGGATAGTGCAGCCTGGAAATATTGCCCCACTTTAAGGAGCTAAAAGTCAAGTAAAAGAAAGGCAAGATGATCAGACAGAGAAAAGTGAGGATAATAGAAAGTTTCTTTAGTGACAAGGAAGATTGAGGTGCACCCTCAGAGGAAGATGTCAATGTCAGGGATCCTATATCTAAAGCTTCCAAGAAAAATATGAATTGGTCTCAGTCCATAGAGATGCTCAAAAAGTACTTTGAAGATAAAGTTAGAGAGGTAAAGAAAAAATGGAAAGAGAAATGAAGGTGATGCAAGAAAGACATGAGAAAAAGTCAACAGCTTGAAAAGCCAAATGGAAAAGCTCTCTGATGAAAATAATTGCCTATGAATTAGGATTGAACAAATGGAAGCTAGTGACTTTATGAGAACCCAAGACACAATAAAACAAATCTAAATGAATAAAAAAATAGAGTGCAATGTGAAATATCTTCTTGGAAAAACTGCTGACCTGGAAAAGAGATCCAGGAGAGATCATTTGAAAATTATTGGTCTACCTCAAAACCATGATCAAGGAAAGAGCTTAGACATCATCTCTCAAGAAATTGTCAGGGAAAATTTCCATGATATTCTAGAAGCAGAAGTTAAAACAGAAATTTAAATAATCCACTGATCGGGGCAGCTAGGTGGTGCAGTGGTTAAAACACCAGACTTGGATTTGGGAGGTCCTGAGTTCAAATCCAACCTCAAACACTTGACACTTACTAGCTGTGTGACCCTGGGAAAGTCACTTAACCCCAACTGCCTCACAAGAAAAAAAAAAAAAAGAATCCACTGATCACCTCCTGAAAGAGATCCCAAAAAGAGAACTCCCAGGAATGTTATAGCCAAATTCCAAAGCTTTCAGGTCAAGAAGAAAATATTGCAAGGTGACAAAAAGAAAGAATTCAAGTACTGTGGAGCCCCAGTCAGGATATCACAAGATCTAGCAGCTTCTACATTAAGGGATTGGAGGGCATGGAATATGATATTTCAGAAGGCAAAAGAATTGGGATTACAACCAAGAAACATGTATCTAGCAAAACTGTGTATAATCTTTCAGAGGAAAAAATGGAACTTCAATGAAAAAGAGGACTTTCAGGTATCTGTGATGAAAAAACCTGAACTGAATGGAAAATTTGACTTTCAAATACAAGACTTTAATGAACCATAAAAAAATTGGAGTTGGGAGAAATGAGAGTCACGAAGGAGGGTCATGAAAAAAAGTCAACAGCTTGAAAAGCCAAATTGGTCAAATGGAAAAGGAGGTACAAAAGCTTTCTGAAGAAAATTATTGTTTAAAAATTAGGATTGAGCAAATAGGAGCAAAATAATTTATGAGAAATCAAGAAACAATAATGCAAATCCAAATGAATAAAAAATAGAGGGCATTGTGAAATATCTCCTTGAAAAAACATCTGTCCTGGAAAATAGATCCAGGAGAGATAATTTGAAAATTATTGGACTATCTGATAACCATGATCAAGGAAAAATCTTTGACATCATCTTCCAGGAAATTGAGAAAAGTGCACTGATATTTCAGAAGCAGAAGTTAAAATAGAAATTGAAAAAATCCACCAATCACCTCCTGAAAGAGATCCCAAAACGAAAACTCCCAGGTATATTATATTCAAATTGCATTGCTCCCAAGTCAAGGAGATAGTATTGTAAGCAACCAGAAAGAAATAATTCAAGAACTGTGGAGCCACAGTCAGGATAGCACAATATCTAGCAGCTTCTACATTAAAAGATTGGAGGGCATGGAATATGATATACTAGAGGGCATGGAATATGATATACTAGAGGGCAAGGGAATTGGAATTATGACTAAAAATCACATACCCAGCAAAACTGACTGTAATCTTTCAGGGGAAAAATGGGACTTCAATGAAAAAAGACTTTCAAGTACTTGTAATGAAAAGACCTGAACTGAATAGAAAATTTGACTTTCATATACAAGTCCCAAGAGTTGCATGAAACAGGAAAAATAAAGTAAGAGGGATGTTAAAAGGTTAAACTGTTTACATTCCTACTTGAGAAGATTATGCATCTAACTCCTAAGAATCTTCTCAGTATTAAAACAGATGATATGAATAAAGTTAGATATAGGGCACTGGTTGGAATTGATTATGAAGGGATGATATTTGTAAATCATTTTTTATTGATCTTTTTTTGTGGGGTAGTTGGAGTTGGTTGACATGCCCCAGGTCAAGCAATGGGTGAGTGTTTTGTGACTGGGGCCAGATTTGGGCTCAGGTCCTCTTGAGTCCAGGGTGGGTCTTTTGTCCTCTGTTTCACCTAACTGCCCCCATGATGATATCTTTAGGGCAAAATTGACGAATGAGATGTTTGCACTGGGGGAGGGGCAAGGGCAGAGATAGCATGGGGTAAAATCCTACATGAAAGAAAAAGGAAAGTGCTTATGTATGGGGGAAGAGAGTTGGGAGGAGCAGGGCAGTGAATGAGCCTTACACTCATCTGAATTGGCTCAAAGACCTTAATCTCATCAGAGTTGGCTCAAGGAGGGAATAACATACAGACTCAATTGGGTGGAGTAATCTATCTAACCCTGCAGGAAAGTATGAGGGGAAGGGGATAAGGAGGGAGGGCAGATTGGGGTAGGGAGCAGTCAAAAGCAAATCCCTTTTGAGGAGGGATAGGATGAAAGTAGATAATGGAGTAAATATCATGGGGAAGGGAATAAAATGGAGGGAAACAGTTAACAATAGTAACTGTGAAAAAGAGAAAAGGGAAAAACTGTACAAAAAATATTTATAGCAACTCTTTGTGGTGGCTACAAATTGTAAATCAAAGGAATGCCCATCAATTGGGGAATGACTAAACAAGCTGTGCTATATGATTGTAATGGAATATTATTGTGCAAAAGAAATGACAAGCAGGATGATTTCAGAAAAACGTAGAAAAAATCATATAAATTGATGTATAGTGAGGTGAGCAGAACCAGGAGAATATTGCGCACAGTGACTGCATTATTGCTCTATGAGCAATTGTGAATGACTTAACTACTTTCAGCAATACAATGATGCAAGATAATCCTACACAACTAATGATGAAGCATACCATCCACCTCCAGAGAAAGAACTGATATTGCCTGAACACAGACTGAAGCATGCTATTTTGCACTTTCTTTATTTTTTTACTTGAGTCTTTTTGTATAAAATGAATAATATTGTAATGTTTCACAGAAAGGCATTGACAAAACAAAGCAAAGCACCTTCATCCGACGAGAATGGATTGGCTTACAAATGATCTAGAAACTCCTGTTGGGCAAGGGAAAACCTTAAAGCCATCTGTCTGTCCCTGCTTGAACAGCTCTCACTACCAAGAGTGACTTGCTCTGTTTGGCCCAAGACCAAATAGAAGGACAAGTGGACAGAAATTCCAGGGGGACAGCAATAACTTCATAACAATGGGAGCTGTTTTTAAAAAGTGGGGGACTTGCCTCTTGAGAAGATAAGCCATGTATTGCTAGAAGTGTTCAAGCAGAAACTGCATGTGTACTTGTTAGATGTTGAGGTAATTCCTGTGCTAGGAAGAAGTCAGGGAAAGATGAGCACTCTTGTCCTTCCACATCCCACTTTGTTGTGCACAACTTTAGAACAGAGGGTATGTTTCCCTACTCCAGTATCATCCCACAGGTGGGGGCAGGGGAAGCTTTCTGGTCATTCAGTAAGCAGGGTTTTCAAAGTGGACTGTCAGTCATGAATTGTCATCAGAATCAGCTCCTTGCTGGATGGGGTGGGTGGGGGGTGTCAATTCACTCTCTTGTGTGCACTCCTCCCACCACCACCCCCATCCCTTGGTACTTTTCCTCTCCAAGGATTGTCTCCTTCATTAGAACGCTTGGAGACAGGGAGTGCTTCATTTCTGTCTTTGTGTCCTCAGGGCTTGTCACATAAGAGCTTATTAAATGGGGTTTTTTTTAATTCATTCAAAAAATGAAAGGAAATTCACAAACTCTGGAGAAAGAAAATTCAGGAAGAAAGAAGTAGATTTTTTAATGCTATTTAGTTGTGAAAATAAGCACAAAATATCATGGTTTTTTCTTACAATAGTTGGACAGAAAAGAATCAGTAACTGTAGACTTCCTGGTAACAGGTGGGGAGTACATGAGTGGCGAAGGATGGACCAGGCCTGAGGAGTCGTGGCATTGCATAGGCTACCAAGGAGTCAGCACCGACCAAAGTGCTTAAATTGAACAGCAGATATGTTGGACCTTAAAGGGGGGAGGAGAGAAAATTCATTTTCAGGTGAAAAGAATTCCTTTCTGCTATCTTGTGAATATTCAGAAGTCCTTCATGTTTATTTATCCATAAATAAATGTAGATGGCATGACCATTTGATCTTTGAAGGACTGAGGATTCAGCTCTTAAGGTTGATGGGAAAAGAGATTGCTCCTTCCATTCTGGCCATGGAGACTGTCAGTCCACAGGCACGGAGATAGGAAATGACCACTGAATATGAGATGCATAGGTCCAATAGGGAGGTTGATTCTTTATGTTACACACAGGATTGTCTTTAAGTCAGAGGCCAATTGAACATGACCAAATATTTGTAAAAAGTGTCAAAAACATATGAATCTGTCCACAAAAGTTTTGTGAGCAAAAGGAAATAAAACACAGTCCAGATTCAAATCAGACAAATGGAAGTAGCTGAGATACAAGATTTCTGATTGAGAAATGATGTATCTATAATCCATGTAAATACATGGTTACTTTAGAAGACAGAAACTTTCCACTCAAGAAGTCTTCATGGATTCATTGTCTTTTTAAATGGTTTTAGTTCCCCATAACCCCAAACCCCCATATCTCATCCATTACTCTATCCAAATTTTGTATGCACTTATCCTTTTGTACATGTTGGACAATCATGCCACAAACAGAATTCATGATTTTTAGGGTGAGCTATGTTTTCATTTTTCCTTTGCTACACTGAGGTTCTGACACATTCCAGGTGCATAGTAGCCACTTTAAAATTGCTTGCTAGGAAAAAGAGTAGATCCAGGATGGTGGAGTAACAGGTACTCTCCCAAATTTCTCTCCAACCACTTAAAATAATGCCCCAAATTGAATTCTGGAGTAGGAGAACCAATAAAAATTGGAGGTGAAACAAATTTGTAGCCCAAGACAACTTAGGTGGTTGTCAGGAAAGGTCTTTTTCACTAGGGTCATGGTCATCCTAGGAAGATAGTACAGGTAGCACAGGCCATGCCTTGGGAGTGTCTGATGTAGCTTGCCAATGGCAGGGGAATAGACAAGTGGTCAGAAGGAGATTACAGGGGACCCTCTGCTGGCACTGGATGTAGGACATAATTGTATTGCCCATAAACAGTTCTGGGTCATGGTCCAAGGAAGAAAAAGAACACTAGTGGAGAGGAGTGCTTGTGGTTGTTTACAGGAGAGCAGGGGCACTTGCCTAAGATCCAGGGAATAGAGGAGCACAATCTCTTGCAACCACCAGAGAGTGTGGCCAAAGCTGCATTTATGAGCTATAGGGACTGAGATTGCTCAGGACCACAAGGGAGTAAATGAACTCTTCTTGGTTTCAGGATGTAGAAGAGTGTTTGTGGAAGCCTCATTGTCCAGGACAAAGGCCAAGAGTTCAGTGACCACATGCCAAATTAGTCCATACCACCTTGGAAAAACTGAAAATGTTCAGACACCCAGAACTAACTCTGAAAACAATGAACAACTACAGCTAAGTTGCAGGATATAAAATAAAAGCACAAAAATCATCAGGATGTCTATATATGGCCAAAAATATCCACCAGAAGGATAAGAAGAGTAATTCCATTTAAAATATCTTTAGGCAATTTAGAAATACTCAGGAAGTATGTGAATGAAATTGCATAATACTTTTCACACAAAATCATATTAAACAATTCAGGAAATATTAATTGCTCATGGATAGACTGAGACAATATGATAAAAACGATAGTTATACTGTGATAGACTAGATTCTTCTTACCAATACAATGGTACAAGAAAGTTCCAAAGGACACATGATATAAAAGGCTCTCCAAATCCAGGAAAAAAAAAAAAAGAACTGTGGAATATGGATGCTGATTGAACCATACTATTGCCTGCTGCCTAGGGGCAGGGTGTGGGAGGGGAAGGAGGGAGAAAAATTGAAATTGGAAATCTTATATAAACAAATGTTGAAAACTATCTCTACATGTAACTGGAAAATAACAAAATATGTTTATCAGGAAAAAATAATAGGTGTACTCATTCAGTGCCATACATAGGAAACTAAGAACAAACTTTATAGAGATAGAAAAAAATAATGAAATTCATGAATATCAAGGGAATGAACAAAAACAAAAAATCTGTGAAGGTGGACTATCAGTATCAGATGTCAAGCTGTATTATGAAATTCCAATAATTAAAATAATCAGATACTTGCTAAGAATTAAAGGGATGGAAGAGTAGAATAGATCTGAAACATAATAAACAATGGCAAACACCCATAATAATTTATTGCTAGACAAATGCAAAAAATATTTTTGGACAATAACTCATTATTTGAGATATTATTCTCCTGGGAAAATTGGAAAACAGTTTGACTGAAACTAAGTATAGATCAACATCTAATAAGTATACCAGGATAAGGTCAAAATGGGTACATGATCTAGAAAAAAGGATGATATCATGAACAAATTAAAAGAGCATGGAATATTTAATATTTAAAATCTGTGGATAATAGAGAAGTTTATGACCAAATAAGTGATAGAGAGATTTAGAAATTGTAAAATACATAATTCTGATTACATCAAATAAAAATATATATATATATATATATATATATATATATATATATATATATATATATATATATATATATATATATATATATATACAAAGAAAACCAGTGAAGTCAAGATTAGAAAGAAAGCAGGAAACTGAGACAATTTCCCTCTTCTCCTGAGATTTCTCAGACATATAGAGATATGACTCAAATTTATAAGAGTATAAGTCTTTGCCCAACTGATACATGCTTAAAGAATTTGAACTGGAAATTTTAAAAAGAAATCATATAATCCATATATATATATATATATGAAGATGTATATTTCAGAAGAAATATATAATCCATAGTCATATACAAAGATCTTAATAATTATTAATTATAAAAATTCAAATTAAAATAATTCTGAGATACCACCTCACCCCTATCAGATTGACTAGTATGAAAGAAAAGGAAAAGAAGAAATGGTGGAGGACATGTGAAACACTGGGACATAAATGCAATATTTATGGAGTTGTGAACTGATCTAACCATTCTTGAGAGTCATTTGGATCTATCCCCAAAGGGCTATCAATCCTTCCATATTATTTGACCTAGCAAGACAAATAGTAGGTCAGTATCCCAAAGAGATCAGAGAAAAAGGAAAAGGTTCTATGTATACAAAGATATTTCTAGCAGCTCTTTTTGTGGTGGCAAAGAATTAGAAACTGAATGGATGCTCATCAATTAGGGAATGGCTGAACAAGTTGTTTTATATGATTGTGATAGAATACTATGTTGCTATAAGTAATGATGAATGGGATTTTTTTAAACAAGAGAAAATTAATATGAACAGATGCAAATTGAAATGAGTAAAATCAGGAGATATGGTTATACACAATAAAACTAATAATGTATAATTGTCAATTTTGAATGACATCTATTCTCAGCAACACCATGATCTAAGAAAATTTTTAAAAAACTTATTAAGAAAAGTGTTATCCAACTTCAGAGAAAGAATGGATGGAGTCTTAATGCATATTGAAACATATTTCTTAAGTTTTCTCTTTTTTCTGGTTTGATTTTTCTTGAAACATGGTTAGTGTGGAAATATGTTTTACATGACTACATGTGGTATATAATTTATATCACAGTGCTTGCCTTCTCAAGCAGGTGTTAAGCAGGTGAAATTTGGAAATCAGAAAGGATAAAAAATGAATGTTAAAATTGTGTTTACATGTTGTTGAGAAAAATAAAACTTTTTTAAATGTTAAAAAAATGAAATTCCTTTTGGAATTAAACAATGGAAATTAAGTAACAACCTGTGTTGTCATTGGTTCCTGGGAATGCTTTTGCTGTATTTAGGAAGAGTCATCAATTTGTTTTATATACTTACCTCATTGCACTGCAAAATACACATTCATTGTTGTATGTTCTACCATCCTTGGCACAGATAGGAACATACTTTATGGGGCACTTGTATGGTGGTTCACTTGAATACTTGGTACAGTCAGGCTGCCAGAATCACAAAGACATACAGGTTGGATCAGGTATCATTTATATAAATAACCTTATGGCTTGAGAACCCACCATGCTAGAGCCAGAATAACAAGATATTGAGATGTCAAGGCATCTTGTGCCTCTGGAGAAAGGAAACACAGGAGTATGAGGGAAGCTTATGTGACTTATGTCTTCATATCCAGATCTGTATTTTCAAAAAATATCAGAAATAGTTTGGATTTGAGGGTTATATATGGAATCCTAAGACTATCTTTCAACAGAGTCAGCAAGGCATTTTGGGCCTCCAGTTACTGTCCATCCTTTAGAGACTAAGTCCCACATCCTACTTGAAGCCTTCCCACTTCTCTCTAGCCCCAACTCATCTGCCCTTCTCCTGAATCATTACAACCACCTAGGACTCCTTAATTCATTTTTGTGCTTGGGAACAAACTTTTTCATTTGGTTTAGTGACTGAAACAACTCATAGGTAGACTTTAAGCTACCTGATAGCTTGAACTAAATGTAAAATTGAAAAGACTCTAACTTATATGAGAAAAGTGAAGTCCAGAGAAACCTCACATTTGAACATAGGTCCTCTGACTCTAAATCGACCCTGATTTCCCTCAATAACACAGTGTTACCTGTGCTTCTATCTACCCCCACAGAAACTAAAGCCCATCTGGTTACAGCCAACACATTTACTTAAAACTTAGTAAATTGAATTAAACTGAACAGACCTGAGCTGAGCTGCATATTATTTAAAGAATGGGTGATTCCTACTCCAGTGGTTAGACAGGATGGAAAGTCATTCCAACCCATTCAATGAAGCAATTGCAGACCGTAGATGATCAACTTAATGTCTATTTTTCATCCTCACCATAAAATGGGGACTGTAATCCAGGGGAAAATGAGGGAGATGAGAAGAAACTTTGCATTTTCTACATAACACCAGTATCTGTATGAACTAGGCTGTTTCTGCTTCAGCTTTAGGCTTAAGACTACTTTTCCACATACTTATTTTAATTTTCCACTACATGCTAGGCTCTTAATTGATATACAGTGAGACATTTTTATTTTGTACAAAATTCATACTCAGTTATCTCCATATTACTTTTTTAAACTATATTGTCTTATTGATATTAACAAACCCTATTATCTATTCCCAAAGACTCTACCTCTATCCCTTTTAACAAAGGTGGACATCTAAGTAAATTAAGTCAACACACCATCATAACATGAAAATGGATACTTTACTCTGTTCCTGTTGTGCTCCTCCTCTGTTGAGAGAGAAGTAATTAGATAAAAGTCAAATAGTGAATTTTTCTGCTCTTGGCTCTGCCTTTTTTTTTGCTCTATTTCTGTCTGTTCAAAATATTTTAAGCTTGCTGGAATTCTTCACAGGAAAAAAGTACTAGATATATAATGTCGTATTTGATTGATGAGTTGGTAAATTTTACTTGTTTTTTCTACTATTTTATTAATTCTGGGCATAGGTTATAATTTTCTGAGGGAGAAAAGCACATTTATAATAGTCAGGATTTTTAAAAAATCAACATTTTTTTTCAAAAATTAAATGTTACTGTAATTAAAGAGCTCAGTTCATAGCACTAAACACCAATTATATAGTGAGAAAAAACTTACCCGATCTTTTTTAATTTTCTTTTTGGATAAACCTGCAGAAAAATAGAGATGCAACAGATTTTGTTTTATACTTTTGGGTAAAGTTGCTTCAACTCTAGGCAAAAGGAACTAATAGTATGCTCTTTCCATACTCAGGATCTTACAAAAAATTCAGAGAGTATAGATATGGTTGTATTTATATGGTCTGCTTGTCTAAAAACTACCACAACCAGCAGAAAATGAAAGGTAAGACAAAGTGTGGCCTATGGTTATTCTGAAATATGTGGGACATAGTAAATATCTGGATAAATTATACCTTGGGATCATTTTTGTACCAAAAAAAAAAAAAAAACCTCATCTAGGAGGATGCTTTGGAACTAAAACTTTCCCTTGATTCAATACCAATGGAAAACTAGAGGATTTATAGCTGCTAACTAATACATTACATTAGGAATTCTTATTTTCATTACCTCACACATAATCATAATGGGGAACAATACTACAGATCAGCTCATTCTACCACCACATTTCGTACTAGGGGAAATGATACCCAGTGATGAACTTTGCCCATTGTTTTAGCAAGTGAGTAACAAAACAAAGTCAAAATTGCTCCCAGTCCCATGTTCTTTCTGCCATACAATACTGCCATCACTTTATGTGCTGCATCAAATATATTAAACTCAGCAATTCAGCAAATCACAATTTAAAAAATAAATTTCCCAATTTGATCAACTCATTTGAATTCCCCCAAAAGAAAGGAACCACCTATGCTAAGCAGCAGAGCACACTAGCTCTTCACAGAAGTTTCTCAAATATTAGTGGATTCCCACCAATGATTTAGAAATTCACTGACCTGAGGAAACAGTAAGTATCAAAAAGAAAAGCCCCAAAAGGGCCTTCTTTATCAGTTGGAAGCAGGTCATTCAGCCTCTGAGGAGTCCCTGGATTGGGTTCTGTATGAGGAAAAAAATACAGACTGGTAAAAGCACAAGGACAGATTCTCATGAACAAAATGGAACATTTTTCCAGGCCTACCATACATGAAGGTCTATAAAAATTAAATTCTTTATTCTCTTATTTCCCACACCCAAAATTTTAGGATTGGAAATCCTATTTCTCACCCACCCCCTTCATCCCAGATCAGAACCTTCAAGCCAGCACAAGTAATAAACCCTCTTCCTCTATGACTCAAAGACAGAATTGTGAAGATGGATAACTTTCCCATACAATACCCTGTCAGTGCACCTAAGGAGGGAGACTAGGTGAAGCTATGTATGTATCACCATGCCCATGATCAACCTTTATGTTTCTCCCTGAGAACTATAATATTGACAAGTTTTCAGAAGAGTCAAATTCAGAAAGACGTCTAAATAGGAAATACAGGACACAATTGGGGGAAAGGAGCAGTGTCTCAATTGCAGTCTTTGAGTGACCTACATCAGATGGAGGAAGAGAGAGATGAGAAATGGAAATAGTCTGTCTCTTCCCTGTGTGATACCTAAATACTCATGAGCAGGGAGGGAGGTCAGGCTATTCTCAAGATGGGTTGAGAAGTTAGAGAGCAATGAGGCAACACGTGCTCTACCCACAGGCTATAGAGATTATCTCCTCATCTGAAGCTTTGGGTTTATCAACATTTATGCTTCAGCAAGATTTTGAAGGAATAGGGAAAAGAGAAGAGGTCTAAAGTGTAAGAGTCGTGAAGAAAAAGTTGTAAAGAGAAGCTGAGTGAGGTGAGAGGAAAAGCAGGCTATAGGAGAAGGGCACAGGAAGAATGTAAAAGGATCTGGGAACTCAGAGAATAGAAAAGAAGGGAAGAAAACAGTGAAAAATAGGCCCAGAGAAGAAATGAAACCCATTAGGGCACCTTGCTGTTGTTTTCTGATGCACTGAAGAAAGGACATAAGGGAGGTAATAAGAATTATAGAATTCTATTATTGTTTGTCCTTCCTTTTCTTTTTTTTTCTTTTCTTTTTTGTTTTTTTTTTTTGCAGGGCAATTGGGGTTAAGTGACTTGCCCAGGGTCACACAGCCAGTAAGTGTTAAGTGTCTGAACTCAAGTACTCCTGAATCCAGGGCCAGTGCTTTATCCACTGCACCACCTAGCTGCCCCTGCCCTTCCTTTTCAAAGAGGACCAATGACATCACTGGTGTAAATTCTTGACTTGTGTGTTATTTGCATTTATGTGAGGCGAAGTTGCAGAAAGTCATTACCTTCACTCTCTCCTCCAGAGTTATTGGAGTCCAGCAGCAAGACAAGATTAATACTGATAGTCCATTATGCAGTGTGTGACTTTGTAAATTAAGGTTTTTCCCAGGTCTCAGTTCATTTAAGGCCTTGCCCAATCAATGACTAAGGATTAGGTAGGAATGAAGACAAAACAGGGAGTAATTTTTCATGACAAAAATACTAATCAGAGAGGGGAAGACCATCAAAGTTTCTAGCATTGAACAGAACAAAATTTCTATTTATACGCATTCTAAACCATCAAAAACTATACATTGAGCCACTAAGGACTGGGCTGAGGGTTTATTAGTCATTCAATGAAAGCCAGAGTGATTCATGTTTAAAGACAGTCAACTAACTTCATTTGAAACACAATAAGCTTTTTAAAATCCTATCTTTTCTTTCTTATTTTTTTTTTGGTTGGGCAATGAGGTTTAAGTGACTTACCCAAGGTCACACAGCTAGTAAGTGTCAAGTGTCTGAGGTCAGATTTGAACTCAGGTTCTCCTGATTCCAGGGCTCTATCCACTGTGCCACCTAGCTTCCCCAATCCTATCTTTTCATAGCCATATTTCAAAAAGTCATAAATCAAACCACAAAACAAAAGGTAAATTGTTTCAGTTTTTTGAAATGATATGATATATGATATAATATGATATCATACAACACAATATATGATATGATATAACACAATGCAATATAATACAATATAATATAATATGAATAAGTAATGTAGTTATATATATATGTGTGTGTGTATATATATATATATATATATATATATATATATATATATATATATATATATCTTCCCGTTTTATTTTAAGGACTTATATATTGGAGCACATGCAAATCTGCTGAATTGTTACTATTATCAGATGATATTTCTCCATCTTTCCATAAATATTATAGGGTTAGGATTAAAGTTTAAACTGACCAGCTAAACTAAAGGAAAGCCATACTTTGAGAAGCAAGAGAGATACGCCCATTAAGCATGCCTGTTGCCTGAGTGTCACCAAGGAGACAGATAACTCCAGAAGTCAGGACCTCTCCTCATTCCAGCTTTCTCCACCCAAAAAGGCACTTTCCACAGTCAGATGATCACCCCTTCTGTCCCTCCACCATCTATCCTTTAAAAAAAAGCTTTTATAGAAGCTTTTGCCTGGGCAGTGATATTTTTTCAGGTATTATAATTTCCCTTTCCCCATTTTATTTCCTTTCCCTTGATCCTACTGATCCTGTTTGTGGTTTTTTTTTTTAAGTTTGTTCTTGTTAAAATAAATCTTGTTCTGTTTTGAGGGAGGCTGCCAGTCTCCTTCCTTGCCCCAACATTGTGGCGAGCCACTTAGCTAGCACTCCCCAATTAAAAATTGGTCCCCACAGGTCCTTTTCTGTTTCTTACTCATATTGTATCCTATTTTTAAACTCATAAAGTTGAACTCTACTCCTGGGGCACAGAGGTTACTGTTGCAAGATTCTTGTGATGGGGGCTAGGGGCCTGGTCACTGGCTTTCTGCTCTGAGGCCTCTGTGACTTTTAGAGTCCTCACCACCTTGGGCTTACTCCCTGTGCTGGGAGGCTTGGCCAAGTTGCACCTGTCCTGTGGGTGGTTATATAGCTGGTAGTTTGCCCTTTCAACCAGGGCTGGTGGGTCACAAATGGCCTATTGTGCCACCCCCTTCTGAGCCAGAAACACAGGGCCTTAGTGACTGATTTATGGTGTGTACAAGAGCCTCATACCAACTTGCCCAGACCCCCTCTGCAGTGCAGCTGCACTAAGCTGTGTTGTACTGTGGTATGCTATGCTGCCTGCCTGTTTTGCCCAAGTGAGACAGACCTTTCCTGAATTGTTCCAAATTATCTCATTAGAAGATTTTCTCTCTGTCTTTTTGTAGGTACTGTAGTTCCAAAATCTGTTTAGAGGCTTGATTTAACGTTTTTGAGGGAACTTGGGAGAGTTCAGATAAATTCCTGGCTTCTCTCCACCATCTTGGCTCCACCTCTGCTTCCTCCTCACTTTCTAGCAGCTTCTATATTAAAGGATCAGAAGGCTGGGAATATCATATTCTGGAGGGCAAAGGAACTGGAATTACAACCAAGAATCCCTACCCAGCAAAACTGAATGCAATCCTTTAGAGGAAAAGAAATAGGCATTTAATGAAAGAGAGGACTTTGAGGCATTCTTGATGAAAACACCTGAGCTAAATAGAAAATTTGACTTTCAAATATAAGATTCAAGAAAGGCATAAAGAGGTAAACAGGAAAAATAAATCATAAGGGATTTTAAAATGTTAAACTCTTACATTCCTACATGGAAAGATGATACTTGTAACTCATAATAACTTCCTCATTATTAGGGCAATTGGATGAAGCATATACACAGGGCACAGGTATGGGTTAAGTATGAAGGGATGATATCCAAAAATAATAAAATTAAGGGCTGAGAGAAGTATGCACTGGGAGAAAGGGAAAGGGAAAGGTGGAACGAAGTAAATTATCTCACATAAAAGAAGAAAAAGCTTATGTAGTGGAGGGGGAAATGGGAGAGGTACTGGGGAGTGAGTGAACCTTACTCTCATCAGAATTGGTTCAAAGAGGGAATAACATACACATTAAATTTGGTATAAAAATCTATCTTACCATGAAGGAAAGTAGAAGGGGAAGGGAAAAAGGCGGGTGATAAAAGGGAAGGGGAGATTAAGGGAAGGGATAGTCAGACATAAAACACTTGTGAAGAGGGAAATGGTGAAAGGAGATAGAGGATAGAATAAACAGCATGGGGAGGTACTATGATGGAGAGAAATATAGCAATACTGACTGTGAAAAAAATTTAAGCAAGTTTTTCTGATAAAGGCCTCATTTCTCAAACATTTAGAGAATTGAGTCAAAATTACTAAAATAAGAGCCATTACCCAATTAATAAATGATTGAAAACTAGGTAAGTAGTGAAGCAAAAAATGGCCTCTGTTACCTACTCAAAAAAAAAAAAAAGAACAAAACTTAACCTGGGAGGGAAAGAACAGAACAGAAATAATTGCTTTGTATACTCCCTCTGAGCAAACAAAACCACCAAACTGACCCAATGAGGCTTGGGATCAGCCCATTATTGGCCCTTCAGGCATCATTTATGTGTAAATCATGCATCAAATTTCACCAACATGATATGTTGATCTGAACTCTTAGAGGCAGAAGATGGCAAGAGTATCACCTAACCAAATTCTGGACACTAACATTTCAAGGAATTCCCCAGAAATCATTTAATCTCAAGTATGTCAGTAGAGGATACACTCTACAACATCCTGATAAGATTTTTTTTCTTGGCTTTATTTAAAGATTGCTACAGTAACAGAGTACTCATTGACTCCATAGAAAGCCCATTAAATTTTTGGATGTCATGAATTGGGGGAAGTTTTGATTGATATTGACTCTAAACCTCCCTATCTGTAATCCTCATCTAAACCTTTCCTCTGAGAACAAGCAAATATTATCCTTCTTCCTTGGGACATCTTGATTACCATCCTTTGAATGGCTCTAGATTCTAAATGTACTTCCTGAAATATGTTACCTGAAACCAACTATAACACTTGAGATATGGACTGAGCAGGGGAGTGATAAGTGGGATTCTCAGTTCATTCTGAACATTATGTAGTATTATATAACCTCAGTCTTAATCTTATAGCCATTAATTTAGAACCAGAGGGAATTCATATCTACTAAATTCCTTTCATTTTTTGGATGGTGACACTGAGGCCCAGGAAGGGTATGCATTGTGTATATTCACATAGTATATATTAGAACAAATTATCTGCTTTGATACCTGGAAAATAGTTCTTTCCACCTTATGAGGTTCCCTCCATAAATATTTTGCCACAGAATAGGATAGCTCCTTAAATTGAGTTCCCACTAAAAACATGTTATCAGCTTTGCTATTGCCCTCTCCTCTTCTCTTTAGGTTTCCCTAGTGCAGGCACATACATAAGGGAGAGATAAGCTGATGTTGATGATATAGCTATCTCTGACATTGTGTTCATTACTATTCATATCCTGATTATTACTATTAATTTTCTGATCTTGGGAATCATTCCTATTTATTTCCCTGATATATTCTGTACTAAAGACTTCAGATACCTTCCAGAGGAGTACAATACACAGGATATTCCCAGGAACATATATCACATTGAAATAATTAGTTTGATACTGTCTTCTTTTAAGTGATCATATTTACAGTTAATTGTGTCTTATAACTGCCTGTCATTATTCTTTGTCTCTGAACATAATTCAGTAAATCAGGTGGCCTCTAGTGAGTTTAGTTTACAAGTTCTGCTTTGAATCTCTATTTTATTTTGCCTCTAGGAAATCTGCTATACTTGAGGGATGCAGATGGACACTTGGAAGAATGATCTAGTATCTTGCACCATCAAGCTCTTCTTCAAGGATGTCTGTTTTGTTATCCAAAACAGTCTGCTACACTATCTCTGCCCTTGCTGCAGACTCAAATAATGAACATTTCTTAGGAAAATTCCTTAGGAAGGGAGGGGTTTTGCTATCTCTTCATTCTCAATTTCCAATCAATTATATTGTCTCCCATGTCTCAGTTTTGTAATTAATCATAACTTGTTCCCTGAGTTCAAAGTCCTGTTATTTGTTTAGCACATCCCTAGAAAAACCGGTAAAAATGGGAATCATTCCCCACATGAAGAAATCTTGAGTTTGGTTGGGAAGCTAAGATCCCATTTATTAATTAATCAACATATTATTAATAAATTGATCTTGCTGAAAAATTTGTGGCTTAGTCTGTCCTAATGTTAACTGTTACAGTACAGAGAATTCCAAAACATAGATATAGCTACTTAAGTAATTTGATTCCTCAGAATGGTGTTACTATTCCCAAAAGAAGTCGCTCCTGGTTCTCTCACTCTCCTTGTTTCAAGAACATAAAGATTCACAATTATAGTATGGTGGGTCCATTTGCATTAGCTTGGAAAGCTATTCTTTCTCCATTTTATCAGTTATCTATGAGAATCCTAGATTCTCCTAATGGGTATTGGTATCAGCTGCTGCTATCTTTGACTTATAATTCAATAGACTTCCCATCCTACTTCTGGCAAAGGAGGTGGGGAGCCTGATCTACAACCCCAAATTTTATGCTTAATGAGACACTAATTTGGCCAATTTTTTGAAGAGTATTGTTTGAGGCCAGATGCAGGAAAATTCCCATACTCAGAAGAAAGAACATTCAGGAAGAAAGAAGCAGATGTTTAATGGTATTTAGTCTTGAAAATAAGCACAGAGTAAAGTGCTATTTATTGCAATATACAGGGAAAAAAAGACACAGTAACTGTGAATTTCCAGCAAACTGATGAGGAGAACAAGAATCATCCAACATTTACCAGGCCTGAGAATTCATTGGTCTCGTTTTGGGTTTACATATGTTCCACACTTTATAATTTTATCAATTTGAGGATTAATGAAATGTTTCCTAAGTGGAAAAAATGATTATTCATTTCTCCTATGAAAAAACATCTGCTTTCTTCAAAGTATTAATAACTCTCTCTTGAAATATATATATATATATATATATATATACATATACACACACACACACACATTTTCATTCATTCATTCATACATATATAAGGGTAGATGGCATGGCCAGTATAACTTGAAGGAGAGTCAGAATTGAGCTCTTAAAGTAGAGGAGAAAAGAAAATGCTCATGTATGAACACAATTATGAAACACTTTTCATACAAAATATATTCATATTTGAACAATTGGGAAAATGTTAATTGTTTATGGATATGCTAGGCCGATATTATAAAAGTGGCAATTCTACCTAAACTAATTTATTTATTCAGTGCCATAGCAATCACTCTAAAAATATTTTATAGAAGTAGAAAAAAAAATAAAATTCATCAAAAAGAATAAAAGGTCAAGAATATCAAGGGAATCAATGAAAAAATAGTGTGAAGGAAAGTAGACTAGGAGTATCAGATCTCAAATTGTATTCTAAATTTATAACCATTTAAACTATATCAGGAGCAATTAGGTTGCACAGTGGATAACGCACCAGCCCTGTATTCAGGAGGACCTGAGTCTAGATTCAGTCTTAGACATTTCACACTTATTAGCTACATGTCCCTTGGCAAGTCACTTAACCTTCATTGTCCCATGCAAAACAAACAAACAAACAAAAAAACTGTATCACACTGGCTAAGGGATAGATGGATTAATCAGTGGAATAGAATAGGCACACAATGCACAGTAGTAAATGAACATAGTAAACTAGTGTTTGATAAACCGAAAAGACCTCAACTTTCAGGACAAAAATTCACTATTTGACAAAAATTGCTGGGAAAACTAGAAAGCAGTTTGGCAGAAACTAGGTATAGACCAATATTTCACAATGTATACCTCGTTAAGTTCAAAATGGGTACATGACTAAAAAATAAGGGTGATATCAGTAATCTAGGAAGCATGGAATACCTTTTCTGATTTATAGATGAGGGAATAATGTGTGACCAAAGAAGAGATAGTGAGCAAAACAGGATGTAAAATAGATAGTTTTTATTACATTAAATTAAAAAGGTTTTGCACAAACAAAAAGGAGGAAAATACTTTACATCAATTCTCTGATAAAGGTTTCATTTCTCAACTATATAGAGAACTGAATTAAATTTATAAGAATACAAATCATTCCCCAATTGATAAAAGTCAAAGGATATGAACAGATTCTTTTTTTTTTTTTTACTTTTCAGTGACCTTTATTTATTTAGAATTTTTTACCCAAGTAACGTGTAAAAACAAATTCTAGCATTAATTTTTAAAACTTTGTGTTCCGGGAGATCTAGGTGGCACAGTGGATAGAGCACCGGCCCTGGATTCAGGAGTACCTGAGTTCAAATCCGGCCTCAGACACTTAACACTTACTAGCTGTGTGACCCTGAGCAAGTCACTTAACCCCAATTGCCTCACTAAAAAACAAACAAAAAACTTTTGTGTTCCAAATTCTCTTCCTCCCTTCCCCTTAAGAACTCAAGCAATTCAATATATTATACATGTGCACATTAGTCATGTTTTGAAAGAAAACAGACAAAAAATTTAGAAAAAGGAACTAACAAAAAAATTATACTTCAACTTGTATTCAGATACCATCAGTTCTTTCTCTGTAGATGGGATTGCATTTTTCATAAGTCCTTCAGAATTTTCTTGGATCATTTCATTGCTGAAAATAACTAAGTCTATCACAGCAGAACATCTTACAATATTGCTGTTATTATGTATACGGTACATTTCACTTTGCATCAGCTCATGTATGTCTCTCCAGGCTTTTCCGATAGCATCCTGCTCATCATTTTTACAACACAATAGTGTTCCCTTCTAATCTCATCCCACACTTTGTTCAGCCATGTCACAATTGATGGGCATCTCCCTAATTTTGAATTCAACTTTTTTTTTTTTAAATCTCTTTAGGATACCAACCTAGTGGTGGTATTGCTAGGTTGAAGAGTATTCATGGTTTTATAGTCCTTTGGCCATAGTTCCAAATTGCTCTACAGAATGTTTGAATTAATTTACAACTTTATCAAAAAAGTATCAATGTACCATTTTTCCCATTTCCCCCAGAACATTTGTCATTTTCCTCTGCCCTCCTATCATCCAATCCAATAGGTATGAGGTAGTACCCAGAATTGTTTTAACCTGAATCTCTCCAATTAACAGTGAGTTAGAGTATTTTTTTCCATATGGTCATATGTGGATTTGATTATTTCACCTGAAAACTTCATGTTTTTTGATCATCTGTCACTTGGGAAATGGCTTTCATTTTAACAAATTTGACTCAGTTCTCTATGTGTCTGAGAAAAGAGGCCTATGAGACAAACTTGCTTTAATTATTTTTTCACAGTTACTATTGTTAACTGTATTTCCCTCCATCCCATTCCTTCCCCTTGATATTTACTCTATTTTCTCTCTTCATTCACCCTATCTATCCCTCCTCAAAAGTATTTTTCTTCAGACTGCCCCTTCCCCCAATCTGACCTCCCTTTCTTCATTCTCCCCTTTTATCCCCTTTCCCTCCCACTTTCCCACAGGGCAAGATATATTACCATAACCAATTGAGTGTGTGTTATTCCCTCCTTGAGACAACTGTCCCCATATTCCCCTCCACTCCATAAACTTTTTATTGCTTCTTTTATGTGAGATTCTTTAGACCATTCCACCTCTCCCTTTCCCTTTCTCCCAGTGCATTCCTGTCACACCTTAATTATTTTTAAAGATATCATCCCTTCATATTCAACTCACACCTGTTCCCTCTGTCTAAATATACTCCATTCAGCTGCCCCAAATGATTAGAATATTCTTGATTTATAAGTATCATCTTCCCCTGTAGGAATGTAAACAGTTTAACCTTTTAATATCCCTCATAAGTTCTTCTTCCTGTTTATCTTTTCATGTTTCTCTAGGGTCTTGTATTTGAAAGTCAAATTGTCTATTCAGGTCGGGTCTTTTCAAGACAAATGCCTAAAAGTCCTCTTTTTCATTGAGGCCCCATTTTTCCCCTGAACAATTATACATAGTTTTGTTGGATAGGTGATTCTTGGTTGTTATCTGAGTTCCTTTGCCCTCTGGAATGTTATTTTCCAAGCCCTCTGATCCTTCAATGTAGAAACTGCTAGATCTTGTGTTATCTTAACTTTAGCTCCACAATACTTGAATTGTTTATTTCTGGCTGCTTGCAATATGTTCTTCTTGACCTGGGAGCTCCGGAATTTGGCCATAATATTCCTGGAAGTCTTCATTTTGGGAACTTTTTCAAGAGGTTATTGGTTGATTTGTTATTTCTTTTTTTGTGGGGCAATGAGGGTTAAGTGATTTGCCCAGGGTCACACAGCTAGTAAGTGTCAAGTGTCTGAGGCTAGATTTGAACTCAGGTACTCCTGAATCCAGGGCTGGTGCTTTATCTACTGTGCCACCTAGCTGCCCCAGTGGATTCTTTCAATTCCAGTTTACCTTCTGCTTCTAGAATATCAGGGCAATTTTCCCTGACTATTTTTTGGAAGATGATGTCCAGGCTCATTTTTGAATCATGGTCTTCAAGTACCAAAATAATTTTCAAAGTATCTCTCCTGGGTCTATTTTCTAGGTCAGTTGTTTTCCCAAGGAGATATTACACATTGCCCTCTATTTTTCATTCTTTTGGTTTTGCTTTATTGTGTCTTGATTTCTCATAAACTCATTAGCTTCTATTTGCTCATTCCTAGTTTTTAAGCAATTATTTTCTTCAGAGAGCTTCTGTACCTCCTTTTCCACCTGGCCAATATGGCTTTTCAGATTGTTTACTTTTTTTCATGACTTTCCTGCATCTCTCTCATTTCTCTATTTTTTTTTCCTTTACCTCTCTACTTTGAGCACTTCAATGGCCTGATACCAACTCATGTCTTTCTTGGAAGCTTTGGATGTAGGAGCCCTGACCTTACTATTCTCTTCTCAGGGTGCACCTCGATCTTCCTTGTCAGCATAGAAACTTTCTAGGATCAGAATTTTTTTCTGTCTGCTCATTTTCCTAGCCTATCTCTTGATTTTTAATTCCTTCTTAATTTAATTTTTTTAAGTGAGGCAATTGGGATTAAGTTACTTGCCCAGGGTCACACAGCCAGTAAGTGTCAAGTGTCTGAGGCCAGATTTGAACTCAGGTGCTCCTGATTCCAGGGCCAGTGCTCCATCCACTGCACCACCTAGCTGCCCCTTAATTCCTTCTTAAAGTGGGGCACTGCTTGCAGGATGCACTGATCCAAGCTTCAGGAAGTCCAACGTGGTACAATTTAAGGAGAGGCACTTTGACTAGTGCCCTGATCTGTGCTCTGGTGTGCAAGCAACCACAGGCCTGCTTGCCCTTTAACTCAGAACAGAGTTGTGTTTGCCTGTGGCTGCAAATTCTAATGTGTCTTCTCACCCCATCCTTTTGTGGGTTCTGCTGCTCCAGGGATTGTTTTATGACATCATTTGAATGTATTTGAGTGGGTCATGGCAAGAGCTCTGGGAAGTCATTGCCTTTGCTCTGCCATTTTGGCTCTGCCCCACAGAAATATGGCCTTTAATTGGGTCAGAGGAGTTATACCTCAGAGTATCACTGAACAGATTCTTTTCAGAAGACATTGAAGCTATCTACAATCATATATAATGCTTTAAATCATAGCTTCTTTAACTTTGGGTCATAACCCATGTAACTGAAAGTGAGGGTCATGAAAAATTGGGCAACATTAAAAGGTTATGTTTACCTATTTTATATACCTATATAATCGATGTTACATAAAAATTGAAAGTGGGTCACAAGTGGAAAAAAAAGTTTAAGAAGCCCTGCTCTAAATACTATTGATTAGAGAAATGTAAATAAAAACAACTCTGAGATACCACCTCACACCTATCCTATTGACTAATATGAAGGAAAAAGAAAATAATAAATATTGGAGAGACAGTGGTAAAATTGGGATATTGATGCATTGTAGTTGGAGTTGTGAACTGATGCAACCATTCTAGAGAACAATTTGAACCTAGCCCCAAAGAGTTATAAAAGGTGTATACTTTTTGATCTAATAATATCACTATGAGGTATATGTCCCAAAGATATGACATAAAAAGGGAAAGATACTACATGTATAAAAATATTTATAGCATCTCTTTTTCTGGTAGCAAAACATTAGATACACAGCACTTTTGGAAATGGTTCAACAAGTTATGGTATAAGATTGTGATGGTATGCTATTGTGCTACAAGAAGTGATGAATGGGGTTGTTTCTCAAAAATCCTGGGAAAAATTATATGAACTGATACAAAATGACTCAATCACAGCCAGGAAATCATTGTACATAGTAAAAGAAATATTGTAAGATGGTCAATTGTACATGATACAGCCATTCTTAGAAATAGAGTGATATAAGAATTCTGAATGACTTCTGATAAAAAATTCTATCCACCTCTAGAGAAAGAACGGATGCATTATGAATGCATACTTTTTAAACTTTATTTTTCTTATTTTTTCTTGCCCTGTGTTCTCTTTTGAAACATGAATAATAAGCAAACATATTTTGCATGACTGCACATGTATAATCTATATCAAAGTGCTTGATTTTTTTAGGATAAAGGATAGAAGGAAGAAAGGAGGGAATTTAGAACTCAAAAGTTATAAATAATCAAATATTAAAATTTATTTTATGTATATTTAAGAAACAATAAAATAAAACATTATTGTTGAATTAAGCTGAATTGAAATGAAGTAACAACATGCACTGTCATAGGTTTCAAGGAATACCTTTGCCATATTCAAGAAAACCCAGCATGTTATTTAATATACTTACATTATTGCATGGCACAGGAGACAGAGATCCCAAAATGTCACCCCAGTTTAGGTACAATAAGGTCTATAGACATTAGCGCAATAAAATGGGACTATTACATGATGTAAACTACATTTAGGTTTCTAGAATCACATAAAAAACATGAAGTTTATATTAGACATCATGACATTAGACATTAGACAAAGAACTCTATATGAAGACCCACCATGCCATAGACAAAATAATAAGCAATTGAAGTATCAAGGAACTCATGCATAAAGGAAACAGAGGAGTATGAGGAGACAAACTAAGGGTACTACTGGGTTCAAGTCCAGGCCAGCATTTTCCAAAAGAATAATAAAATCAAAATTATTGGGGTGATGGGAGTAATACCTTGAAAAGTAAGACTGAATTTCAACATAGTCATCAAAGCCATTTTGGCCTTCCAAATTCTGCCCATCCTTGAGAGACTGGCTATGTCCTACATTCTACTAGAAGCCTTTCCACTTCTCTCTAGATACAACTCATCTCCTTGTTTCCTGAATTCCTACAGTAATATGTATCTCCTCAAATTAGTTTTGTGCTTGAGAATGTACTATATCGGGAGCCAAGATGACACAGAGGAAGCAGCAAGCTTCCTGAGCTCTCCTTCTGTTCCCTCAAAAAGAACATTAAATCAAGCCTCTGGACAGATTCTGAAACTACAGAACCTGCAAAGAGACAGAGAGACACAGTCTTCCAACCAGAGATAATTTAGAAGACTTCAGGAAAAGGTCGGTCTGACTCGGGCAAAAGGGAGGCCCAAAGCAGGGCAGTAGCCCAGCGCTGAGGGGTCAGGGCAAGTCAGCAGGAGCTGCGAGCCACAGCCAAACAACTGAGGCCCCTGGAACCTGGCTCAAAAATCTGGTGGCCAAGAAGGACAGTGGAAAATCCTACCTGCACCAGCTGAGAGGGCAGGTGGCCAGCTGTAGGGCCACAAACAGGACAGGCGGGATCAGGTGCCTGACCGAGCGTGCTCAGACAGGAAGTGCAGGGGGGCGAGCTGCACACACTATAAAGGCCTCAGAGTAAAAATCCAGTCACACAGCACCTATGCCCCTGCACAAGAAGCCCAAAACAGGGACCCTGATGCCCCCAGAGCAGACCTCAACTTAAAAAATAAATAAATAACCTGCAATAATGAGTAAGAAGCAAAAAAGAGCCCTCTCCATTGAGAGCTTCTGTATCAATAGGGAAGAAGCCAACACAAACTCAGATGAGGACAATACCCTCAAATTGCCTACATGTGAAGCCTCACAAGGGAAGGTGAATTGGTCTCAAGAACAAAAAGCCTTCCTGGAAGAGCTCAAAAAGGATTTTAAAACTCAACTGAGAGAGGTAGAAGAAAAAATGGGGAGAGAAATTAAAGCAAAACAAGAAAACTATGAAAAAAGAATCAGCAGCTTGGAAAAGGAAGCATAAAGATTGACTGCAGAAAACAGTTCCTTAAAAAATTCATCTGGCCAAATGGAAAAATAAAAGTGCATAATTTCACTGAAGAAAACAATGCCTTAAAAAATTCATTTAGCCAAATGGAAAAAAAGGTGCATAATCTCATTGAAGAAAACAATGCCTTAAAAATTAAAATGGGACAGTTGGAAGATAAGGAATCCATGAGACACCAGGAATCAGTCAAGCAGAATCAAAAGAATGAAACAATAGAAGAAAATGTGAAATACCTCACTGGAAAGACAACTGATCTGGAAAACAGATCCAGGAGAGACAATTTGAGAATCATTGGACTGCCTGAAAGCCATGACCAGAAAAAGAATCTAGACACCATATTCCAGGAAATTATTAAGGACAACTGCCCTGATATAATTGAATCAGAGGATAAAATCATCATTGAAAGAATCCAGCAATCACCTCCTGAAAGAGACCCCAAAAGGAAAACTCCAAGGAATATTATAGCCAAATTTCAGAATTATCAGGTGAAGGAGAAAATACTCCAAGCATCCAGAAAGAAGCAATTTAAATATCATGGAGCCACAGTCAGGATTGCTCAGGACCTGGCAGCTTCAACATTAAAGGACCGCAAGGCTTGGAATATGATATTCCAGAAGGCAAAGGAGCTTGGATTGCAGCCAAGAATCTATTACCCAGCAAAAATGTGAATTCTCTTTCAGGGGAAAAGATGGACATTTAATGACATTGGAGACTTTCAATCTTTCCTGATGAAAAGACCAGAACTGAATAGAAAATTCGATCTTAACATACAAGACTCACGATAAGTTTAAAAAGGTAAAGAGAGGGAAAAAAAAAGATTACTCAATTAGGTTAAACTGTTTATATCCCTACATGGCAAGATAATATTCATAACTCTTAAGAACTGTACATGTATTTGGGCAGAGAGAAGGACTTTACACAGAGGGTATAAATATAAATTGTCTTTGATGTGATGATACAAAAAAAATTAAGGGGTTAAAAAGGGAGTCTATGGGGAGGAGAGGAAAGGGGAGGTGAAATGGGATGAATTATATCATAGGAAGTGGTGAAAAATAAAACCTATTACAATAGAGGGAAAGAAAGGAGGGGGGAACATTGTTTCAACACTATTCTCATTAGATTTGATTCAAAGAGGGAATAACATATGCATTCATTGGGATAAAGAAACTTAGTTCATTCTTTAGGGAAGCAAAAGGGGAAGGGAAAGGGGGGGGCGATAGAAGGGAAGACAAAAGCAAGGGAGAAAAGTGTAAAGAAAAGAGAGGGGGTGATAAAAAGGGAGGGCAGATTGGGGGAGGCAGGGGTAAGAAGTAAAACATTGGTGAGGAGGAATAGGGTGAAAGAAGGGGGGAAAAGTACAAAAGGGGTAAATGGAATGGAGGGGAATAGAGAGTCAGTAATAATAACTGTGAATGTGAATGGGATGAACTCTGCTACAAAACGGAAGTGAATTGCAGACTGGATTGAAAACCAGAATCCCACAATATGCTGTTTAGGAGAAACACATTTGAAGCAGAGAGATACACACAGAGTAAAGGTAAAAGGCTGGAGCAGAATATATTATGCTTCAGCTAAAGTAAAAAAAGCAGGGGTAGCAATCCTTATCTCAGACAAAGCGCAGGCAAAAATAGATCTCATTAAAAGAGATTAGGAAGGAAACTACATCTTGCTAAAAGGTACTATAGATAATGAAGTAATATCAATATTAAATATGTATGTGCCAAGTGGTATAGCATCCAAATTCTTAGAGGAGAAGTTAAATGAGTTACAAGAGGAATTAGACAGTAGTACTATACTAGTGGGGGATCTGAATCTCCCCCTCTCAGAATTAGATAAATCTAGCCAAAAAATAAATGAGAAATAAGTGAAAGAAGTAAATAGATTACTAGAAAAGTTAGACATGATAGATGTCTGGAGAAAATTGAATGGGGATAGAAAGGAATATACCTTTTTCTCAGCAGTACATGGCACATTTTCAAAAATTGACCATGTATTAGGGCACAAAAACATCATAGTCAAATGTAGAAAGGCAGAAATAGTAAATGCATCCTTCTCAGATCATAATGCAATAAAAATTACATGTAAGAAAGAGCCAGGGAAAAGTAGAATGAAAATCAATTGGAAACTAAATAATTTCATTCTAAAGAATGAATGGGTCAAACAACAAATCATAGAAACAATCAATAACTATATCCAAGAGAATGACAATAATGAGACAACATACCAAAATCTATGGGATGCAGCCAAAGCAGTGCTTAGGGGAAAATTTATAGCTCTAAATGCTTACATGAATAAAAAAGAGAAAGAGGAGATTAATGAATTGAGAATGTACTATATCATTTGATTTAGTGATTTAACTAGCTCACAGGTAGATGTCTTGCCTCCCCAAACAAATTGTAAGTTACTTGATACCAGAAATATACCTGGCATTTGAACTCAGTTCCTCTGTCTCTAAATCTACCTTGCTTTCCACAGTACCACAATGTTACCTGTGCACATCTAAGCACAACCAACACACTCACTTAAAACTTAATGAATTGAATAAAACTGAACAGCGGAGCTGCATGTTATTTGATGAATGAGTAATTGCTATTCTACTAATTAGACAGTATGGGAGGTCATTCCAATCAATTCATTGAAGCAATTATAGACCATACATGACCCCCTTAAAGTCTCTTTTTTATCCTCAACATAAAATGGGGAATGTAGACCAGAGGAAATTGAAGTAGATAAGAAGAAAATTTGCATTATCTATATGTCAACAATGTCTGCATGAAAAGTTAAAATTCTGCTAGTTCTAGTTAAAATTCTCCTTGTTCCACTTGCTTGACCATTTAATTGAATTCATCCTTGTGACCGTTTTCCACATATTTATTTTAATTTTAAGTTTTTGGATTTAGCCTCTCAATTGACATTCAATCTTAAATATTTCACTTCATAGATAACTCCCTTTAACTTATCTGCATATATCCTTTTTAAATAATAATGTTTTATTAATGATTTTTTTGCTATCTATTCCCAAGGACTCCACTCCTATATCAATAGAACTTCCCTTGTAAGAAAGTATGATATCTAAGTAAAGTAAGTAAACACATAGTCCTGACAGTACATTTTATGCCTCATTCTATTTCTTTTATGGCTCTCTGCTAAAACAAAAGCCTTCCTCTCAAGAAAAAAATAATGGTAATTTCCTCCACTTACATCTGCCTTCTTTGCTCCATTTCTGTCCATTCAAGAAATTTCAAGCTATCCTAAAATTCAATGGAATGGAGTACTACATATATAATATCCTACATGGTCTGGTAATTTTTGTTAAAGTGTTTTTTTTCTCTATTTTATTAATTTTGGGTATAAGATATAGGTTTCTTTTTTTTGCTGGGTGATGAGGGTTAAGTAACTTGTCCAGGGTCACACAGATAGAACAAGTCAAGTGTCTGAGGCCAAATTTGAACTCAGGTCCCCCTGAATCCAGGGCCAGGGATGTCCCAAGGGACAGGGACCTAGCTGTCCCAAGATATAGGTTTCTGAAGGAGAAGGACATATAAAAATTTACAGGATAAAAATATTAATATTTCTTTACAAAAATTAAATGTTATTGTAATAAAAGTACTCATTCTAAGCCCCATTTATCATGAAATTAAAACTTACAAATAGTTTGTTACTTTTTTGGAGTAATGGTTTTTTCCTGTTACCTGCAACAAAAACATAGATGAAACCAATGATAGTTTATAATTTTGGATAAAGTTGTATCATCTTTTAGGACAAATGAAAGTAATAGAAAGCTCTTTCAACACTCAGGGCACTATGTATACTTGCATTTATGTGGTTTGATTGTGTAGAAACTACCATAACCAACAGGGAATAAATGATATGACAAAGTGGGGTCTGTGGCATTCCCAAAATAGCTGGGATATAATAGATCTCTGGGCAAGTTCTGCTATAAAGTTTGTAAAAATATTCTCATCCAGGAGGATGCCTTTGAACAATCTGATTCTCTTGATTCAATTGGCAATGAAAACCTAGAGGATTCATAATTGTTAACTAATACTCTATATTAGGAATTATTATTTTCACATGCTCATAGATCATTAGAGTGTGGAGGGATACTACAAATCATCTCATTCTGCCTCCTCTTTTTATACAAGAGGTACCTGAGGCCCAGTAGTGAACTTTGCCCAAGGTTATAGTGAGTACCAAAGAAAGTCAAAACTGCTGACACCCAACCCCTTGCTCTTCCTGACATGCAATATTGTCTTCCCTTTTTGTAACGCATCAAATACATCAAATTCAGCACTTTAGCAAATCATAACTTTTTTAAAAAGTATCTCAATTTGATCTAGAAGTTTAGAATGCTCAAAGTAGAAAGGAGCAACTTATATCAAGCATCAAGTAACACTAGTTCTTCACAGAAGTTTCCAAAAGGTTAGTGAATGCCCCCCCAATGATTTACTGACTTGAATAAACAGGCAGTGCCAATAAAAAAAAAAAGTATGAAGAGAGTCTGCTTTATCATTTGGAATAAGACAATTAAGCCTCTGAGGAATTCCTGGATCAGCTTCTCTGTGAGGATAAAAAAATTAAAATAGCTTGATAAAGGCCTGAGGACAGTTTCTCAGGTCTCACATTCATAAAGTTGTATAAAAGTTAAATTTCTATTCTCTCATTTTCCATACCCACAATGTTAGTATTGGAAAGCCCCTTCTCCCCTTCCCCATCCCAGACCCATAGTTTCTGTTGTACCAGGTTGAAAGTGACTGTAGTCCAGCACAGGTCACATGAGCACAGACCAATTCTCACTGCCAACTCAGCCCCAGTGAACCAGGAGCTGAAGACATCAAAGTTCCTACATCCAAAGCTACCAAAATAAATGTGAATTGCTCTCAAGAAATAGAAATGCTCAAAAAGAACTTTGAAAATCAAGTAAAAGAGGTAAAGGAAAAAAATGGAAAGAGAAATGAGATTGATCCAAAAAAAAATGAAAAAAAGTCAACAGCATGGTAAAAGAGACACCAAAAATACTGAAGAAAAATAATATCTTAAAAAACACAATAGGGACAGCTAGGTGGCTAAATGGATAAAGCACCTGCCTTGGATTCAGGAGGAGTTCAAATCTGGCCTCAGACACCTGACACTTACTAGTTGTGTGACCCTGGGCAAGTCACTTAACCCTAATTGCCACACCAAAAGACAAAGAAAAAAACAAAAACAAAAATAAAAAACACACTAGGCAAAATGGCAAAAGAGGTACAAAAAGCCAATGAGGAAAATAATGCCTTGACAAGCCAAATTGGCCAAATGGAAAAGGAGGTACAAAAGCTCTATCAAGAAAATATCTCCTTAAAAATTAGGATTGAGCACATGGAAGCTAATGACTTCATGAAAAATCAAAAACAATAAAGCAAAACCAAAAGAATGAAAAAATAAAAGGCAATGTGAGATATCTCCTTATAGAAGCAACTTACTTGGAAAATAGATCCAGGAGAGAAAATTTGAGAATTATTGTACTACATTAAATCCATGATTTAAAAGAATAGCTTAGACATCATCTTACAAGAAATTGTCATTGAAAATTGCCCTGATATTCTGGAACCAGAATATAAAATAGAAATTAAAAGAATTCACAGATTACCTACTAGAAGAGATCCCAAAATGAAAACCTCCAGGAATATTATAGACACATTCCAGAGGTCCTAGTTCAAGGAGATCATATTGCAAGCAGCCATAAAGAAACAATTCAAGTATTGTGGAGTCACAGACAGGGTAACACACAATCTAGAAGCTTCAACATTAAATGATCAGAGGGCTTGGAAAACAATAACCCAGAGGGCAAAGGAACTTAGATTACAACCAAGAATCACCTACCCAGCAAAACTTCGTATAAGCTTTCAGGGGAAAACATGGAAATTCAGTGAAAAGGAGGACTTTTAGGCATTCTTGATAAAGAGATCTGAGCTGAATGGAAAATTTGACTTTCAAATGCAAGACCCTGGAGAAGCATAAAAAGGTAAACAGGTAAAATAAATCATGAGGGATGTTAAAATATTAAGCTGTTTACATTACTACATGGAAACATGATACATCTAACTCATAAGAACTTTCTCTGTATTACGGAGATGATAGAAATACATTTAGACAGAGGGCACAGGTGGGAATTATGAAGTGAAGATAACTGTAAAGTATTTAATTTCTGTTTATATTTTTCTGTGGGGTAATTGGAGTTTGGTGACATGCTTGGGGTCATGCAGTGGGTGAGTGTCTTGTGCTTGAGGCCAAATTTGGGCTCCTGTCTTCCTGGGTCCAGTGTTGATGCTTTGTCCACTGTGTCACCTAGCTACCCCATGATGACATTTTTAGGGTAAAATTGAGGGGTGAGGGGAATGCACTGGGGGAGGGGCAAGGGCAGAGATAGCATGGGGTAAAACCCCAAATGAAAGAAACAAGAAAGGGCTTATGCAGTGGGGGAAGAGATGCGGGAGGAGTAGGGTAGTAAATTAATTTTCTACTCATCATAATAGGCCCAAAGACCTTAATCTCATCAGATTTGCCTCAAAGAGGGATTAACAAGAACACACCCAATTGGGTGGAGTAATCTATTTAATCTGGGCAGTAAATGAGGCTAAAACTCTTCAGAATTGGCTCAAGGAGGGAAAAACATATACACTCAATTGGGTAGAGTAATCTCTATAACCCTGCAGGAAAATAGGAGGGGAAGGGGATAAAGAGGGAGGGGCAAAACAAGGGAGGGCAGATTGAGAGAGGGGACAGACAGAAGCAAATCCCTTTTGAAGAGGGATAGGGTGAAAGAAGATAGATAATAGAGTAAGTATCCTGGGGAAGGAAATAGTATGGGGGGGGGGGGAAACAACAATAGTAATTGTGGAAAAGAGAAAAGGGGGGGGAAATTGTACAAAAAATATGTATAGAAACTCTTTGTGGTGTCTAAGAATTGGAAATCAAAAGAATGTCCATCAATTGGGGAATGACTGAAGAAGCTGTGGTGTATAATTGTAATGGAGTGTTACTGTGCTGTGAGTAGTGATTGGCAGCATGATTTCAGAGAAATCCGGAGAGACTCATATGAACTGATGTATAGTGAAGTGAGCAGAAATGGGAGGATACTGTGCATAGTGACAGCAGTATTGTTCTATGAACAATTGTGAATGACTTGACTACTCTCAGCAATGCAATGATCCAAGACAATCCCACGGGACTAATGATGAAGCATGCTATCCACTCCCAGAGAAAGAACTGATATTGACTGAACACTGACTTAAAAAAAAATGAGCACTTGTGGATTGTACATTTATAACCTATGTCAGATTGGTTGTTGTCTTGTGGAAGGCGGAGGAAAGGGAGGAAGAAAAATTTGGAATTCTAAATCTTATGAAAATGAATGTTGAAAACTTCCTTTACTTGTAACTGGAAAAAATAAAATAAATGGGAGATTTAAAAAAAGAACTTTATGAAATTAACTGACTAAAAAATGGTTCCCTTAATTTCTATTCTAATTTTTGGAAATTTTATTTTGTTTCTTTTCAATTTTCTGTCATCAAAATTCTACATTTTATTTATTGTTTTTCTTTTTATGCCATGTTTAGTCAGAAACTCACTGCCTAGACATATTTGTAATAGATATCTCCTTCATTGTTGGTGTTTTTGTTGTTGTTTCTGACTCCTTGTGACATTATTTTTTTTTTTGCAGGGCAATGACAGTTAAGTGACTTGCCTAGGGTCACACAGCTAGTTAAGTGTCAAGTGTCTGAGGCTAGAATTGAAGTCAGGTCCTTCTGAATCCAAGGCCAGTGCCTTATCCACTGTGCCACCTAGCTGCCCCCATGACATTAATTTTTAAAGGAGATTTTTCCAAGGTCCACATTTTACAGTTGAGGAAACTGAGGAAAACAGAAGTTAAATGACTTACCTAAGATCACACAGATAATCAGTGTCTGAGGTTGGATTTGAATTCAGGCTCTCTGGATACAGGATACAGGATTCAGGATACAGGCCCAATACTGTATCCACTGTGTCACATAATGGCCCAATCTCCTTCATTACTCCTCTAATTTATATTTAATATTAATTGTTTATATCTAGGCCATTACTAATTTTATATATTAATATGTCATGAATAATAGTAGGTATACAGAATAAGTATTATTACTATCATATTTCAAATAACAACATTAACATAGAAAGGTGAGGGAAAGTACGCAGTTACTCAGTGTTCATGATACAGAAAACTCTCTGTTAACTTTTCCTCTTTCCCACTGCCTGACATTTTTTACTATTTAAGGACAACTAGGGTTTGAAGACCTAATCTCTTGCCTGATGATTCCTTCCCAGGGGCTGACATTGTTTTGTTTTGTTTTTTTTTTAGTGAGGCAGTTGGGGTTAAGTGACTTGCCCAGGGCCACACAGCTAGTAAGTGTTAAGTGTCTGAGGCCGGATTTGAACTCAGGTACTCCTGACTCCAGGGCTGGTGCTCTATCCACTGCGCCACCTAGCTGCCCCCTTTGTTTTTTAATTTTTTTTTTTTTTTTAGGGGCTGATATTTTAAGGAAGGACACTGGGCATGCTTAATCTCCCTTCTACCTGGACTCATTACTCATTATTCAAATTACTCTTGCTTCTCCTTGCATTTATTGTTTTCCACCACTAAAACATGAGTTTCTTGAGAAGAGATACCATATTGTTTGTCTGCATTTCAATCACTGGTACTTATATTGCCTGACAATTAAACTTCAAAATTTTTATCTATCTCTCTCCTGATTCCAAGACCATGCATCATTTATCCTTAACCAGCTGTTTCTATGGAGAGCTGAGCATATTTTCCCTTTGCGGAAAGGAGGAATAGAATCATTTAGCTTCAAGTAAACACAGTTGGTAAAAATGAATGAGAGATTCCTAATAAAAACAGTCCTGATGAAAGACCTAAGTGGAGCTGGAATTTTAAGTGTTAATTTTAAGTGTTAATATCTGGAATTTCCGAGGCTGCCACCCAGTGAAACATACATCCATATACAACTCAACACCCTCAACTTAAACTAAACTATACTAAGCTAAACTAAACTCTCTTAGATTTTTCATTATTTTATCTTAGAGAAGGTACAATTTTATCATTTATATCAATGATAGAGATGTTTTTGTTGCCTTTTCCTTTTGACTCTTCGGGACCATGGCTGGGATATGTGTATATGTCCAATATATAAAAATGTATAATATGACATATACCATATATATATATATAAAAAGTATATAATATTTGTATTTATATATACCCACACACATATACCTATACCCAACCCATACCCAAACACATATGTGTGTATGTATGTGAGTATATACATACATACATGCACACACACACACACACACACTCACATATATATGGAGAACATATTCCTGATCCATGAATTTCTTTTTCTTTTTTTTTTTGCAGGGCAATAGGGGTTATGTGACTTGCCCAATGTCACACAGTTAATAAGTGTCAAATGTCTGAGGCCAGAATTGAACTCACGTCCTCCTGAATCCAGGGCCGGTGCCTTATCCATTGAGTCATCTATTTCTTCATGAGATTTGCTTATATTGTGTTCATTTTCCATTTTGACAATATATAATCATTAGCCAGATCCAAGCCTCCCTAATTGCCCACTATCCCTTTGTTTCTATGGATTTAGTAGCCTTTCAGAGACATATACTCAAACAATAGTTGATATTTTTGAAGTTTTCCTGCTCTGGTTTATTGAAAAGAAAAAAAAATATTTTCAGAAAACATAACATCAATAAGAGGAACACTATGTTTTGGGGCTTTTTTGATCAAGGATTATTAATCTGGTCAAAGTGTCTCTTCCATCCTTGGAATACTTAAAGTTTCACAAACCTTGGAAGCATCCATCATTCTAGTGTTATATCTAAAATTGTATCATGCCATGTGGAGAACCCAGAAGGCTTTCTGTTGCCCCTCTGACTGAGTTCCCCCGCTCCCGCCTCAGGCCATTGTCACTGAAGCAGCAGGAGTTTCCTGGGAGAGTTTTGTGGTTAAAGCTTGAATTCTGGGGATAATGCCTGGTTGATCTCCTGGGGTCCAAATAGTTAGCTGTGCAAGCCTCACCTTGTTAAGGCCTGGAACAAGTTCTGTCATGCTAAGGATGAAAGGTTGAAAAATACTCTTATTCTCTAGAATTATTCTTGTGGAGATTTTATTTGATTTCTTTGTAGTTTTCTGCTTTAAATACCGAACTATACTAATAAAGGGAGCACGCAGTTATTCACTCACAAGGTGGTGCTGATGTGTCAATTATTTATCATCTCTGATTCTCAACTGCCATCTGCCTGAACCCCCAACCCCAACAATGCCATTAGTAATAGCCTAACTCAACAGAGGACTGAGTGGCAGAAGACATTTAAAAGTGTTTCATTTGATGTTCCACACTAAAGTCAGCATATCTCTAAAATCAAATCTCCTGGCCCCATTTAATAGGCCTAATTTATGGCTGAATAAAACACCTGTCTGCAAATCTGGTAAAGGTTGTCCATCCCACTCCCATAAAAATATTGGGCCTATAAGCAAAGAAATCATGAACTACACTCTACCCTGTTTCGTCAACTACCATCATTTCTAAAAATTGCCAGAGTTTCTGCTTCAATGGCTTCTCTATCCCTTCTGGAGCCAAAACATTATTTTTGAGTCCTAAGGATAACACTCCATTTGTCACCCTCCACATGAATGGAATTTGTGTGAATTGATGAGAGGCTATTGCATTCAAGACCCTCATTTCCAAACTCTGTCTCCATAGAAGCATTCAAGTGCAAGGTCCTCTGGCCAAGCATCATGCTTAATTTTATTTCTCATATGTACCTCACTAACAAAATCGTGAAAAAGCACACCCCAGTCCATTAGCCTAATTCCATGAACTGCTATGACTATATCTGCTATCACAAGTAAGGTCAGCATGTTTGCTACCCCATTTCCTATTGGGGAAGAGAGAAGTTTAATAATGTCTCTTGGAGCCAGATAATTGTTCTCTTCAGGCAACACAAAGAGCACTGGTGGAGACCTTTTTGTCCTCTCTAAAATTTTTATTTTCAAATTCAATTAAAAATATTTTGAGTCAAAATTCTTCTCCTCTCTAAAGCTCCTTTCCTACTCATTGAGAAGACAAGTAATATGATACCCATTTTACATGTGAAATCATGCAAAACACATTTCTATATTAGCTACCCCCACCCCCAAAAGAAAACAAGAAAAATAAAATGAAAAGCAATATACTTCAGTCTGCATTCAGAGTCCATCACTTCTTTTTTTTTTTTTTTGCGGGGCAATGGGGGTTAAGTGACTTGCCCAGGGTCACACTGCTAGTAAGTGTCACCTAGCTGCCCCCAGAGTCCATCACTTCTATCTCCTGAGGTGGATAATATTTTTCATCATGAATCCTTTGGCATTCCCTTAGATAATTGTGTTTATTAGAGTGGCTACGTCATTCATCATTAATTATCATTATAATGTTGTTATTGCTTACAGTGGTATCCTAGGGCTGCTCACATCACTTTACATCAATTCATATAAATCTTCCCAGGTTTTTCTGAAACCATCGTCCTTATCATTACTTATAAGACAATAGCATTCCATCATAATCATATGCCACAACTTGTTCAGCTATTAACCAATTGATGGGAATACCTTCAAATTCCAATTCTATAAAAAGAGTTGCTGAGAATATCTTTGTACATTAAGGTAATTTACCTTTTTTATTATTTGATCTCTTTCGAATGCAGTCCTGATAGTGGTATTGCTGGGTCAAAGAATAAGCACAGTATCATAGCCTTTTGGGAATCATTCCAAATTGTTCTCCAGAATGCTTTGACCAATTTGCAACTCCACCACCAGTGGATTCTAGTACCTGTTTTTCCTCATCCTCTATTCCATTTTTCATTCTTTTTTTGTTACCTTAGCCAATTTTATAGACATGAGATGGTACCTCAGTTAATTTTCATCTTTCTAAATGATATTTATATAAAGCATTTTTTCATATGACTATTGATACTTTGATTTCTTCTTCTGAAAACTGCCTGTTCATATCATTTGGTCATTTATCAATTAGGGAATTTTTCTTATTTTATAAATTTGGTTCACTTTTCTATATATTGGAAGAATGAGGGCTTTATCAGAGGAATTATCTGCAATGAGTTTCTTGATTTCCTTCTAATTTTGGCTGAATTGGTTTTGTTTGTGCAAAATCTTTCAAATTCATGTAATCAAAATAATTAATTTTATATCTTATGATCCTCCCTCCCTTTTGATTGTAAACTCTGAACTTCTCTGGAAATTTGGCAGGTAAGTTTTTTTCTATGCTCATGTAATTTGCTTATGCTATGATCCTTTATGTTTAAATCATGTAGCATTTTGATCTTACCTTGGTATATTGTGTGAGATGTTGGTCTCTGCCTAGTTTCTGCCAAATTGTTTTCCACTTTTTTCAGAAGTTTTTGTCAGTGATGTCTTGCTCCAGTAACTTGGAACTTTGTGTTTATCAAACATTAGATTACTACAGTCATTTACTACTGTATATTGTGTACCTTATCTATTCAAGTGGCCAATCACTCTGTTTCTTAGACCATATCAGATTGTTTTGATGATTACCACTTTGTAATGCAGTTTGAAATCTAGAACTTCAGGGCCCCTTTCTTTCACATTTTTTCCATAGATTCTCTTCATACCTTTGACCTTCTCCCAGATGAATTTTGTTATTTTTGTTTAATCGTATAAAATAATTATTTAGTACTTGTATATTTATGGCACTGAAGAAGTAAATTACTGAGATAGAATTTCCATTTTAATTATATAGACTCAGGCTACCCATGAATACTGAATACAAATCCACTTGTTTATATGTGTTTTTATTTGTATAAAAAGTGTTCTGTAATTGTGTTCATATAGGTCCTGGGTTTGTCTTGGCAGGTAAACTCCTAAGTATTTTATAATGTCTACAGTTATTTTTTCAATTATATGTAAAGATATTTTTCAACATTTATTTTTGTCAGATTTTGAGTTCCAATTTTTTCTCCCTCCCTCTCTTATATCTCCCCTCTTCAAGAGAGAAAGCAATCTGATATGTAAAAATTATATATGTAAAATCATAATAAACAGTTCTGCATTAGTCATGCCATGAGAGAAAATTAAAACAAAAGGGAAAAAATATATGAAAGGAGAAAAAACTAAAAATCAACAAAAGTGAAAATAGTGTGCTTGAATCTGTATTCTAACTGCATACTTCTTTTTATGGCTGTGAAGAGCATTTTCCATCATGAGTGTCTTAGCATTGTCTTGGATCATTGAATTGCTGAGAAGAGCTAAGTCTATCACAGTTGATCATCACACAATGTTTTTGTTACTGTATACAATGTTCTCTTGGCTTTGCTCATTTCACTCAGAACCAATTCATGTCTTTCTAGGTTTTTCTAAAATCTGCCTACTTGTCCTTTCTTATAAAATAATAGTATTCTATTGCATTCATATACCACAACTTGTTTAGCCATTCCCCACTTGATGGGCATCCCTTTAATTTCCAATTCCTTGCCACCACAAAAAGAGAAGCTATAGATATTTTTATACATATGGGTCATTTCCCCCCTTTTGTGGTATCTTTTGTATATAGACCTAGTAGTGGTATTAATGGATCAAAGGATATGCACAGCTGTATAGCTTTTAGGCATGGTTCCAAATTGCACTACAGAAAGGTTGGATCTGTTCACAACTCCACCCAACATGCACACATCTTCTCCAATATTTATCATTTTCCTTTTTGGTCACGATAGCCATTCTAATTGGTGTGAGATGGTACTTCAGAGTAGTTTAAATTTGCATTTCTCTAATCAGTAGCTTTTTCAAAAAGTAAGGTTTTATCCCAGAAGCTGGAGTCTTTGGGTATATCAAACAGCAGATTGCTATATTCATTTAATATTGTGTTTTGTGTTCCTAACTTATTCCACTGATCCACCAGTCTATTTCCTAGACAGTACCAAATAGTTTTGATGGTTGCCACTTTATAATATACTTTTAGATTCGGTACACTAAGGCCACTTTACTTTGCATTTCTTCAATAATTGCCTTGATATTTGTGAACTTTTGTTCTTCCAGATGAATATTGTTTTTATTTTGCATAACTTTATGAAATTATTTTTAGTATTTTGATTGGGATGGCACTGAATAAGTAAATTAATTTAGGTAGAATTGTCATTTTTTGTTATATTAGCTCAGCATTCCCATGAGCAATTGACATTTTCCCACTTGTTTAGATCTGGTTTTATTTGTGTGAAAAATGTTTTATAATTGTATTCATATAGTTCCTAAGTTTGCTTCATCAAGTAGACTCCCAAATATTTTATATTATCTAAAGTTATTTTTAAATAGAATTCCTCTTTTTATCTCTTGCTACTGGACTTTGTTGGTCATATAAAAAATGCTGATGATTTTTGTGGGCTTATTTTATATCCTGCAACTTTGCTAAATTTGTTCATTGTTTCAAATAGTTTTTAGTTTATTCTTTAGTATTCTCTAAGTTTACCATCATATCATCTGCAAAGAGATAGATTTGTTTCCTCCCTGTCTATTCTAATTCCTTTAATTTCTTTTTCTTCTCTTATTGCTAGAGCTAAGATTTCTAGTACAATATTGAATAATAGTGGCAATAATGGATATGCTTATTTCACCCCTGATTTTACTGGGAATGCTTCTAACTTATCCCCATTACATATAATGTTTGCTGATAGTTTTAGGTAGACACTGCTTACCAAGTTACGGAAGGCTCCATTTATTCCTATGCTCTCTAATGTGTTTTTTTTTTAATTTTATTTATTTATTTATTTTAGTTCTCAACTTTTGTTTATACATGCTTTACAATTTCAGATTTTTCTCCCTCCCACCCCTCCCTCCCCCCTCCCCTAGACAGCAGGTAATCTGATATGGGTTATATCTATATATCTCTATACATATACATATAGATATATATATATACACACACACACATATATATATATATACACATAATAACATTAATCCTATTTCCGCATTAATCCTGTTACAAGAGAAAGAATCAGAGCAGTGATGCAAAACCTCAAAATAGAAAGAAAAAAAAAAACAACAGCACCCAAAACAAAAGAAATAATATGGTTCAATCAGCATCTATACTCCACAGTTCTTTCTTTCTTTTTTTTTCTTGGATTTGGAGATCCTCTTCTATCATGAGTTCCCTGGAACTCTTCTGTACCATTGCATTGGTGAGAAGAATATAGTCCATCACAGTAGGTCAACACTCAATGTTGATGATACTGTGTACAATGTTCTTCTGGTTCTGCTCATCTCACTCATCATCAGCTCATGCAAGACCCTCCAGGTTTCTCTGAACTCTTCCTGCTCATCATTTCTTACAGCACAATAGTATTCCATTGTATTCATATACCACAACTTGTCCAGCCATTCCCCAATTGATCGGCACCCCCTCAACTTCCAATTCCTTGCTACCACCTAAAGAGCAGCTATAAATATTTTTGTACATGTGGGTCCCTTTCCCCCTTCCATGATTTCTTTGGGCAAAAGACCTAAAAGTGGGATTGCTGGGTCAAAGGGTATGCACAGCTTTATCGCCCTTTGGGCATAATTCCAAATTGCTCTCCAGAATGGTTGGATCAGCTCACAGCTCCACCAACAATGCATTAGTGTTCCAATTTTCCCACAGCCTCTCCAACATTTATTATCTTCCTTTTTTGTCATTTTAGCCAATCTGATAGGTGTCAGGTGGTACCTCAGAGTTGTTTTAATTTGCATCTCTCTAATCATCAGAGATTTAGAGCATTTTTTCATATGGGAATAGATGGCTTTGGTTTCTTCATCAGAAAACTGCCTGTTCATATCCTTTGACCATTTCTCAATTGGGGAATGACTTGGATTCTTATAAATTTGATTTAATTCCCTATATATTTTAGAGATGAGGCCTTTATCAGAAGCACTGGCCTCAAAAATTGTTTCCCAGCTTTCTGCCTCCCTTCCAATTTTGGATGCATTGCTTCTGTTTGTACAAAAATTTTTTAATTTAATATAATCAAAATCATCCATTTTGCATTTTATAATATACTCTATCTCTTGTTTGGTCAAAAACTGTTTTCCTTTCCAAAGATCTGATAGGTACACTATTCCTTTCTCTCCTAATTTACCTATGGTATCACCTCTTATGTCTAAATCATGTATCCATTTTGACCTTATTTTAGTATAAGGTGTAAGATGTTGGTCTATGCCTAATTTCTGCCATACTATCTTCCAGTTTTCCCAGCAGTTTTTGTCAAATACTGAGTTCCTATTCCAGAAGCTGGAGTCTTTGGGTTTATCAAACACTACATTACTAGTGTCATTTACTACTGCATTTCCTGAGCCTAGCCTATTCCATTGATCTACCACTCTATTTTTTAGCCAGTACCAGATAGTTTTGATGACTGCTGCTTTATAGTAAAGCTCCAGGTTTGGTACCGCTAACCCACCTTCCTGTGAATTTTTTTTCATTATTTCCCTGGATATTCTTGATTTTTTGTTTTTCCAGATGAATTTTGTTATTATTTTTTCTAGCTGTATAAAATAATTTTTAGGTAGTCTGATTGGTATGGCACTGAATAAGTAAATTAATTTAGGCAGTATTGTCATTTTTACTATATTAGCTCTGCCTATCCATGAGCAATTGATATCTTTCCAATTATTTAGATCTGATTTGATTTGTGTGAAGAGTGTTTGGTAGTTGTGTTCATAGAGTTCCTGGGTTTGTCTTGGCAAGTAGACTCCCAAGTATTTTTTATTATCTACCGTTACTTTAAATGGAATTTCTCTTTCTATCTCTTGCTGCTGGACTTTGTTGGTCATGTATAGAAATGCTGATGATTTATGTGGATTTATTTTATATCCTGCTACTTTGCTAAAGTTGTTAATTGTTTCAAGTAATTTTTGACTTGATTCTCGAGGATTCCTTAAGTATACCATCATATATCATCTGCAAAGAGTGATAGTTTTGTTTCCTCCTTGCCTATTCTAATTCCTTTAATTCCCTTCTCTTTTCTGATTGCTAAAGCTAACATTTCTAGAACAATATTAAATAATAGGGGTGATAATGGACATCCCTGTTTCACCCCTGATCTTATGGGGAAGGCCTCTAATTTATCTCCATTGCATATAATACTTGCTGATGGCTTTAGGTAGATACTGTTTATTATTCTAAGGAAAGCTCCCCCTATTCCTAAACTCTCTAGTGTTTTTATTAGGAATGGGTGCTGTACTTTGTCAAAAGCTTTCTCTGCATCTATTGAGATAATCATATGATTTTGGTTGGTTTTCTTATTGATGTGGTTGATTATGTTAATAGTTTTCCTAATGTTGAACCAGCCCTGCATTCCTGGTATAAATCCCACCTGGTCATAGTGTATTATCCTGGTGATCACTTGCTGTAATCTCCTTGCTAATATCTTATTTAAGATTTTAGCATCAATATTCATTAGGGAGATTGGTCTATAATTTTCTTTCTCTGTTTTTGCTTTGCCTGGTTTTGGTATCACCACCATATTTGTGTCATAAAATGAATTTGGTAGAACTCCTTCTTCACCTATTTTTCCAAATAATTTGTATAATATTGGAATTAATTGTTCTTTAAATGTTTGGTAAAATTCACCCGTAAACCCATCTGGCCCTGGGGATTTTTTCTTAGGGAGTTCATTAATAGCTTGTTCAATTTCTTTTTCTAATATGGGTTTATTTAAGGATTTTATTTCCTCTTCAGTTAACCTGGGCAGTTTGTATCTTTGTAAATATTGATCCATTTCATTTAGATTGTCAAATTTATTGGCATAAAGTTGGGCAAAATATTTCCTAATTATTGCTTTAATTTCCACTTCATTGGTGGTGACATCACCCTTTTCATTTTTGATACTGGTAATTTGGTTTTCTTCTTTCTTTTTTTTTAATCAAATTAACCAATATTTTATCTATTTTATTGGTTTTTTCATAAAACCAGCTCTTAGTTTTATTGATTAATTCTATAGTTTTTTTGCTTTCAATCTTATTAATTTCTCCTTTAATTTTCAGGATCTCTAATTTAGTGTCTAATTGGGGATTTCTAATTTGTACTTTTTCTAATTTTTTAAGTTGCATGCCCAATTCATTAATCTCCTCTTTCTCTTTTTTATTCATGTAAGCATTTAGAGCTATAAATTTTCCCCCAAGCACTGCTTTGGCTGCATCCCATAGATTTTGGTATGTTGTCTCATTATTGTCATTCTCTTGGATAAAGTTATTGATTGTTTCTATGATTTCTTGTTTGGCCCATTCATTCTTTAGAATGAAATTATTTAGTTTCCAATTGATTTTCATTCTACTTTTCCCTGGCTCTTTCTTACATGTAATTTTTATTGCATTATGATCTGAGAAGGATGCATTTACTATTTCTGCCTTTCTACATTTGACTATGATGTTTTTGTGCCCTAATACATGGTCAATTTTTGAAAATGTGCCATGTACTGCTGAGAAAAAGGTATATTCCTTTCTATCCCCATTCAATTTTCTCCAGACATCTATCATGTCTAACTTTTCTAGTAATCTATTTACTTCTTTCACTTATTTCTCATTTATTTTTTGGCTAGATTTATCTAATTCTGAGAGGGGGAGATTCAGATCCCCCACTAGTATAGTATTACTATCTAATTCCTCTTGTAACTCATTTAACTTCTCCTCTAAGAACTTGGATGCTATACCACTTGGCGCATACATATTTAATATTGATATTACTTCATTATCTATAGTACCTTTAAGGAAGATGTAATTTCCTTCCTTATCTCTTTTAATGAGATCTATTTTTGCCTGCACTTTGTCTGAGATAAGGATTGCTACCCCTGCCTTTTTTACTTTAGCTGAGGCATAATATATTCTGCTCCAGCCTTTTACCTTTACTCTGTGTCTATCTCTCTGCTTCAAATGTGTTTCTTGTAAACAGCATATTGTAGGGTTCTGGTTTTTAATCCACTCTGCAATTCGCTTCCGTTTTATAGCAGATTTCATCCCATTCACATTCACAGTTATTATTACTGACTGTCTATTCCCCTCCATTCTATTTACCCCCTTTGTACTTTTCCCCCCTTCTTTCACCCTATTCCTCCTCACCGACGTTTTACTTCTTACCCCTGCCTCCCCCGATCTGCCCTCCCTTTTTATCACCCCCTCTCTTTTCTTTACCTTTTTCTCCCTTGCTTTTGTCCTCCCTTCTATCAGTCCCCCCCTTTCCCTTCCCCTTTTGTTTCCCTAAAGAATGAGTTAAGTTACTTTATCCCAATGAACTTATATGTTATTCCCTCTTTGAGTCAAATCTAATGAGAATATGGTTGAAACCATGTTCCCCCCTCCTTTCTTTCCCTCTATTGTAATAGGTTTTTTTCCCCCTCTTCATATGATATAATTCATCCCATTCCACCTCCCCTTTCCTCTCCTCCCCATAGACTCCCTTTTTATCCCCTTAATTCTTTTGTATCATCACATCAAAGACAATTTATATTTATACCCTCTATATAAAGTCCTTCTCTCTGCCCAAATACATTTACAGTTCTTAAGAGTTATGAGTATTATCTTCCTGTGTAGAGATATAAACAGTTTAACCTAATAGGGTAACTTTTTTTTTCCCTTCTGTTTACCTTTTTAAACTTCTCTTGAGTCTTGTATGTTGAGATCAAATTTTCTATTCAGTTCTGGTCTTTTCACCAGGAAAGATTGAAAGTCCCCAATGTCATTAAATGTCCATCTTTTCCCCTGAAAGAAAATGCACATTTTTGCTGGGTAATAGATTCTCGGCTGCAATCCAAGCTCCTTTGCTTTCCGGAATATCATATTCCAAACCTGGTGGTCCTTTAATGTTGAAGCTGCCAGGTCCTGAGCAATCCTGACTGTGGCTCCATGATATTTAAATTGCTTCTTTCTGGCTGCTTGGAGTATTTTCTCCTTCACCTGATAATTCTGGAATTTGGCTACAATATTCCTTGGAGTTTTCCTTTTGGGGTCTCTTTCAGGAGGTGATCGGTGGATTCTTTCAATGATGATTTTATCCTCTGATTCTATGATATCAGGGCAGTTCTCCTTAATAATTTCCTGGAATATGGTGTCTAGATTCTTTTTCTGGTCATGGCTTTCAGGCAGTCCAGTGATTCTCAAATTGTCTCTCCTCGATCTGTTTTCCAGATCAGTTGTCTTTCCAATGAGGTATTTCACATTTTCTTCTATTTTTTCATTTTTTTTATTCTGCTTGACTGATTCTTGGTGTCTCATGGATTCCTTATCTTCCAACTGTCCCACTTTAATTTTTAAGGCATTGTTTTCTTCAGTGAGATTATGCACCTTTTTTTCCATTTGGCTAAGTGAATTTTTTAAGGTATTGTTTTCTTCAGTGAGATTCTGCACCTTTTTTTCCATTTGGCCAAGTGAATTTTTTAAGGTATTGTTTTCTTCAGTGAGATTATTCAGCTTTTTTTCCATTTGGCCAAATGAATTTTTTAAGGCTTTGTTTTCTTCAGCTTCCTTTTCCAAGCTGCTGATTCTTTTTTCATAGTTTTTTTGTTTTGCTTTCATTTCTCTCCCCATTTTTTCTTCTACCTCTTGCAATTGATTTTTAAAATTCTTTTTGAGCTCTTCCAGGAAGGCTTTTTGTTCTTGCGACCAATTCACCTTCCCTTGTGAGGCTTCAGATGTAGCCAATTTGAGGCTATTGTCCTCATCTGAGTTTGTGTTGGCTTCTTCCCTATTGATACAGAAGCTCTCAATGGAGAGGGCTCTTTTTTGCTTCTTACTCATTATTGCAGCTTATTTATTTATTCTTTAAGTTGAGGTCTGCTCTGGGGGCACCAGGGTCCCTGTTTTGGGCTTCTTGTGCAGGTGTATAGGTGCTGTGTGACCGGGCTTTTACTCTGAGGCCTTTATGGTGTGTGGAGATCCCCCCCCCCCTGCACTTCCTGTCTGATTGTGCTCAGCCAGCCAGGCGCCAGACCCCGGCGTCTGATCCTGCGGTTCGTGGCCCTCTCGGCCGGTGCAGGTAGGTTTTTCCACTGTCCTTCTTGGCCACCAGATTTTTGAGCCAGGTTCCGGGAGCCTCAGTTGTTCGGCTGTGGCCCGCAGCTCCTGCTGACTTGCCCCGACCCCCTCGGCGCTGGGTTGCTGCCCTGCGCTGGGGCTCCCTTTTGCCCGAGTCAGACCGACCTTTTCCTGAAGTCTTCTAAATTATCTCTGGTTGGAGGACTGTGTCTCTCTGTCTCTTTGCAGGTTCTGTAGTTTCAGAATCCATCCAGAGGCTTGATTTAATGTTCGTTTTGAGGGAACAGAAGGAGAGCCCAGGCAGCTTGCTGCTTCCTCTCCGCCATCTTGGCTCCTCCCCCCTCTCTAATGTTTTTAATAGAAATGGGTGCTGTGTTTTTGTCAAATGCTTTCTTTGCTTCTATTGAGATAATCATATGTTTTTGCTTAGTTTTGTTATTAATGTGGTTGATTATGTTAATAATTTTCCTAATATTGAACCAGTCCTGCATTCCTGGCATAAATCCCACCTAGTCACAGTGTACTACTCTGGTGATAAGTTGTTGTAATCTCTTTGCTAATATTTTGTTGTTGTTGTTGTTGTTGTTGTTGTTTTTTATTGTTGCAGGGCAATGGGGGTTAAGTGACTTGCCCAGGGTCACACAGCTAGTAAGTGTCAAGTGTCTGAGGCCAGATTTGAACTCAGGTACTCCTGAATCCAGGGCCGGTGCTTTATCCACTGCGCCACCTAGCTGCCCCACTAATATTTTATTTAGAATTTTTGCATCAATTTTCATTAGAGAGATTAGTCTATACTTTTCTGTCTCTTGTTTTTATTCTTTCTGGTTTAGGTATCAGCACCATATTTATCTGATAAAAGGTTTTTGGCAGGATTTTTTCACCTATTTTTCCAATTTTTTAATAAAAAAGTTGTTTGTAATTGTGTTCAAATAGTTCCTAGGTTTGTTTTGGCAGTAGATTCCCAAGTATTTTATAATGTCAAAAATTATTTTTAATGGAATTTTTCTTCCTAATGCTTTCTGCTGGGTTTTCTTGTTAGTCTATAGAAAGGCTTATTTTTTATGTGGGTTTATTTTATACCAAGCTATTTAGATAAAGTTATTAATAGTTTCACTTAGTCTTAAATCAACTAGTTGAATCTCTAGATTTCCCTAATTTTATTATCATAGCATCTGCAAAAGGTCAAAAATTTTTCTGGCTGCTTATTCTTATTCTTTCAATTTCTTTTCTTTGTCTTATTGCTGGATCTAGCACTGCTAGTTCAAATGAAATAACAGTGGTAGTGTTGGAGATCCCTGCTTCACCCCTGATTTTATTGTGAAAATTTCTAATTTATCTAACAATCTACAGATTATTGGTCTTAGATGAAGATATATGGTACTTATTATCTTAAGAAAAAAGTCGCATTTATTTCTATGTTTTCTAGTGTTTTTAAAGGAATTTGTGTTGAAATTTGTCAAAAGATTTTTTGCATCTATTGAGATAGTCATATGATTCATGTTTTTTTTTGTTGTTATTGTTATTGATAGGGTACATTATGCTTATAGTTTTGCTCTTATTGAAATATCCCTGAATTTCTGGTAAAAATCCCACCTGGTCTTACTATATGATCTTTGTAATGTATTGCTATAGTGTCTTTGCTAGTATTTCAATTAAAATTTTTGCATCAATATTGATTAGGGAAATTATAGTTTTCTCTCTCTGCTTTAGCTGTCCCTGATTTGGGCATCAAAATTATTTGTGTCATAGAAGGAATTTGGCAGGACACCTTCTTTACCTATTTGTTTTCAAATAGTACATATAGTATGGGAATTAATTATTCCTCAAATGTCTGGTAGAATTCAACTGTCAAACTATCTAGTCTTAGGGATTTTTCCAAAGGGACCCAAGCACCTAGTCTTGTAACTCCAAACCTTCACAGGAGTTGCTGGTAGTGACTTTCTGTCCAGTTGTCTAGTTCTCCTCTTGTCTCTGGGTGGCAAAAGCTCTCAAAAATGCTTCTGCTGTTGATACTGTTGCTAGCGTTTCCAAAGCTGCTGAACTGAGATCCTGGCCAGTCCCTACCTCATAGTGTCATATACTGCTGACATCCTAACATCTTGGGCTAGAAAAATGTTTTACCTGAACTGGTGCTAGCTATAGAGCTCTAGAATTTGATGTGATACATTACTTAATGTTTTCTGGAGGGAAATATTGGGGGTTGCAGCTTGAAGTTTCCATCTCCTTTACCATTGTAGCTCTACCTCCACTATAATATTTTTTGGGGCTGGGCAATGAGGGTTAAGTGACTTGCCCAGGGTCACACAACTAGTAAGTGTAAAGTGTCTGAAGCCGGATTTGAACTAAGATCCTCCTGAATCCAGGTCTGGTATTTTATCCACTATGCCACCTAGGTGCCCCCACTACAACATTTTTAAGATAAAAAGATTTATGGGAGTTCTGCTGGCAGAGCCAAGATGGCAGAATAAAACCAGGAAGCTTCCTGAGCTCTCCCAAATTTCCCTCAGAAACAACATTAAATTAAGCCTCTCAACAGATTCTAGAGCTGCAAACCTGCAAAAGAAAAAAAAAAGTGAAACAATCTTCCAACTTAAGATAACCTAGATCTTCAGGAAAGGTTTGTTTCATCTGTGTAAAAGGGGAGCACAGCTCAGTGTGGAGGGTGCTTGGGCAAGTCAATAAAAGGCACTTAGTCACAGCACAGATCAGCAGCTGAGGATCCATGATCCTAGCTGAGCAAGCTAGTGGCACAGCAGGCCAGTAGTGATGACTACAACCCCAACACAGAATGAAATTTGGCAGCTAGGGTAACAGGACCATCTAAGTGAGCCACTCCAGTACAGTGAGCAAGCTGCAAACTGCTGATGCCTCAGAGCAGAAAGCTGGTGACTCAGCCCCTGGCCCCTAGGAAAAATAAGCTTGGGGAAATTTGCATTGTACCTGAGGAGCAGAACTCAACCCTAAACAACATAAAAGCAGCTATAATAAAAATTAAAGAATATGAGTAAGAAATAAAAAAGAACCCTCACCCTTGAAAATTAATATGGAGGAGGGACTTCCAGGGTGAAGCCAAGATGGCAGAGGGAAGGCAGTGAGCTCTCAAACTCCTGACACGATCACTCCAAAAAAAAAAAATACTAATAATGCCATAGGACAATTCCTGGAGTAGCAAAATACACAGAAGAATGTGGTGAGGTCATCTTCCAACCAAGGACAGCTTGGAAGGTCAGAAGGAGGGAGCTGCTGGGCTGAGACAGGAGTGGAGTCCAACCCTACAGTCGCCCTGACACAGATCCAGTCTGAGGCAGGCCTCACCATAGAAAGAGACCCCCAGAGCTTCTGAATCAGCAGCTGAGACAGTGTCATCTGGAACTAAGCTCATGGTCTGGTGAGAGGGCTAAGCAGTTGGTTGGGGGCAGATTATAGGGGTCTCTGCTAGAGCTGAGGAGGAATTTGGGTATTTCACCCCTACTGGGAACCAGGAAGTAGGCTTGAGTAATGGTAGTCCAGGTGGGGGAGGGGCACAAGCTTGTCAGATCTAACAACCACAGCACACAAAGTTTTGCTGGCTGGTTAATTAGAAAGTTGTCCTGGAGTTATCTACAGGCCAGAGAACAGGCCAGATGAGTAAAGAATCTGCCCCTCCTTAAATTGTACCAACTTAGACCCCCTGAAGCTTGTAACACTACATCCTAAAAGCAGTATCCCACTTTAAGAAGGAGTTAAAACTTAAGTAAAAGAGGGTCAAGATGACCAGACAGAGAAAGATGTGGACCATAGAAAGTTTCTTTAATGACAAGGAAGATAGAGTTGCACCCTCAGAAGAGGATAGCAATATCAGGGCTCCTATATCCAAAGCTTCCAAGAAAAATATGAATTGGTTTCAGGCCATAGAAATGCTCAAAAAGGACTTTGAAGATAAAATAAGAGGCATAGAGGGAAAAGCAAGAGAAGTAGAGGGAAAAAATGGAAAGAGAAATGAGAGTGAGGAAGGAGGGTCATAAAAAAATAGATTGTCAAATTTATTGGAATATAGCTGGGGAATGCAGCTCCTAATTATTGCTTTAATTTCCACTTCACTGGTGGTGAATTCACCCCTTTCATTTTTGATACTGGTAATTTGGTTTTCTTTCTTTTTTAAAATCAAATTAACCAAAGGTTTATCTATTTTAGTATTTTTAATAAAACCAGCTCTTAGTTCTATTGATTAATTCTATAGTTTTCTTACTTTCAATTTTATTAATCTCTCCTTTGATTTTCAGGATTTCTAATTTAGTATTTGATTGTGGATTTTTAATTTGTTCTTGTTCTAGCTCTTTTAGTTGTCTTCCCAATTCATTGATCTCCTCTTTCTTTATTTTATTCCTATAAGCATTTAGAGATATACAATTTCCCCTAAGAACTGCTTTGGCTACATCCCATAAGTTCTGGTATGTTATCTCACTATTGTAATTCTCTTGGGTGAAGTTATTGTTTCCATGATTAAATGTTTGACCCACTCATTCTTTAGCATGAGATTAGTTTTCCAATTCATTTTTATCTATCTTTCCAAGGCTCTTAATTACACATAATTTTTATAGTATCATGATCTGCGAAGAATGCATTTACTATTTCTGTGTTTCTGCATTTGACTGTGAGGATTTTGTGCCCTATTATATGGTCAGTTTTTCTGTATGTGCCATGTACCACACAGAAAAAGGTATATTCCTTTTTATGCCCATTCAGTTTTCTCCATATGTGTATCATATGTAACTTTTCTAAAATTCTATTCTCCTCTTTAACCTCGTTCTTATTTATTTTGTGGTTACATTTATCTAGTTCTGAGAGAGGAAGGTTCAGATCCCCCACTAGTATAGTTTTGCTGTCTATTTCCTCTTGGAACGTGTTTACCTTCTCCTCTAATAATTCGGATATTGTACCACTTGATGCATATATGTTTAGTATTGATCATATTTCATTATCTATGGTACCTTTTAACAAGATGAAGTTTCCTTCCTTATCTCTTTTAATTAGATCTATTTTTGCTTTTGCTTTGTCTGAGATAAGGATTGCTAATGATGCTTTTTTGACTTCAGCTGAATATATTCTGCAACAACCTTTTATATTTATTCTGTGTATATCTCTCTGCTTCAAATGTGTTTCTTGTAACAACATATTGTAGGATTCTGGTTTTTAATGCACTCTGTTAGCCGCTTCCATTTTATGGAAAAGTTCATCCCATTCACATTGAGAGTTATCAATACTGCATATTTCCTTCAATCTTCTTTTCTCTTTGTTTGTACTTTTTTTCTTCTTTCACCCTATTCTTCCTCAACAGTGTTTTGCTTCTGACCATTGCCTCCCTCAATCTGCCCTCCCTTTTAAAAGCCTCTCTTCCTTGTCTTTCCCATTCCTTTCCCTGCTTCTGCAATCTATCAGTACCACCCCTTCCCCATTACCCTTTTCCTCCTTAAAGAGTAAGCTAAGTTTATTTATCCAAATGAGCGTGGCTCTTCATATGGTGTAATTAACCCCATTACACCTCCACTTCCCTCTCCTCCCCCATTCTCTTTTTATTCTGCCTCTTATATATATTTTTTTAATTTCATCACATCAAAGTCTATTTAGTAACTATACACAAATAGAGATACAGATATCAAGAGTTAAAAGTATTATCTCCTATCATAGGGATGTAAACAGTTTAACCTTATTGAATAACTTTTTTTTTTCCCTGTTTAGCTTTTTATACTTCTCTTGAGTCTTGTATTTGAAGATCGAATTTTCTGTTCAATTCTGGTCTTTTCTCCAGGAAATATTGGAAGTCCCCTATTTCTTTTAATGTCCATCTTTTCCCCTGAAAGATAATGTTCAGTTTGCAGGGTAGTTGATTCTTGGTTGTAATCCAAGCTTTCTTTGTCTTCCTTGCATATCATATTCCAAGCTTTGTTGTCCTTTACTTGTTGAAGATGCCAGGCCCTGTGTAATCCTGACTGTGGCTCCATGATATTTAAATTGTTTCTTTCTGGTTGCTTATAGTATTTTCTCCTTCACTTGTTAATTCTGGGATTTGTCTACAACGTACCTTGGAGTTTTCCTTCTGGGGTCTCTTTCAGAAGGTGATCATTTGATTCTTACAATGATAATTTTATCCACTGATTCTATAATATCAGGGTAGTTCTCCTTGATAATTTCCTGGAATATGGTATCTAGACTCTTTTTTGGTCATGGCTTTCAGGTAGTCCAATAATTCTTAGATTATCTTTCCTGGATCTATTTTCCAGGTTAGTTGTCTTTCCAATGAGGTACTTCACATTTTCTATGGTTTTTTCATTAATTTGATTCTGCTTGATGGCTTCTTGGTGTCTCATGGAGTCATTAGCCTCCAGCTGGCCAATTTTAATTTTTAAGCTGTTATTTTCCTCAGTAAGCTTTTACACCTCCTTTTCCATTTGGTCATTCTCCCTCCCCTCTCCCCGCTCCCAATTTGGCCAATAGTATTTTTTAAGGAATTTTTTTCTTCTGTCAATTTTTGTACTTCTTTTTTCCAATGTAACTTTCATTTTTTCTCATTTCTTTTCCCATGTTCTTTTATTTCTCTTATTTGATTTTTACAAGCCTTTTTGAGCTCTTCCAAGAAAGTGTTTTGGTCTTGAGACCAGATCATCTTCTCATTTAAGGCTTCACATGTAGGTATTTTGACAGTATTGCCATCATGTGAGTTTGTGTTTTCATATTCCCTGTCACTATAGGAGCTGTCAATGCTAAGTGCTCTTTTCTGTTTCTTACTCATTCTGTATCCTTTTTTTTTTTTTTAACTTATAAAGTTCAATTCTGCTCCTTGGCACAGGGGTTACTGTTGCAAACTTCTTTTGCTGAGCAATAAGGGTCTGTTCACTGGATTCCTCTGTGGGATTCAGATTCCTCACTACCCTGGGCTTGCTCCCTATTCTGGAATGGCTTGTCCAAGTTGCACCTGTCCTGTGGGTGGTTATTTAGCTGGCAGTTTGCCCTCTCGGACAGGGCTAGTGGGTCTCACAAATAGCCTGTTGTGCCACCAGCCTTCTGAGCCAGGGCTGCCATGTACTCAATGACTGATTTATGCTTGTCCAGGAGCCACCTGCTGACTTGCCCAGATACCTTCTTTGTTGCCACTGCTCTGAGCTGTTCTGTGCTGAGCTGTGCTATGTTTCGTACCCCTTTTGCCCAAGTGAGACAAACCTTTCCTGAAGTCTTCTAAATTATCTCAAGTTAGAAGATTGTGTCTCTCTGTCTCTTTTAAGTTCTGTAGTTCGAGAATCTGTTTATAGGCTTGATTTAATGTTCTTTTTGATAGAAACTCTGGAAAGCTCAGGAAATTTTTTAGCTTCTCTCTAACATCTTGGCTCTGCCTCCACCACTCTTTCTAATAGTATCTACATGAAAGGATTAAATGGTTTGGAATATGATAGTCTAGAGGACATAGGAACTGGGATTACAACCAAGAATCCCTACCCAGCAAAACTGAATATAATTCTTCAGAGGAAAAGATGGGCATTCAACAAAGGAAAGGAATTTCAGGCATTCTTTATGAAAAGACCTGAGATAAACAGAAAATTTGACTTTCAAATATAAGACTCAAGGGAATCATAAAAAGGTAGACAGGAAAAATAAATCATAAGGGATTTTAAAAGGTTAAACTGTTTATAATCCTACCTGGGACAATGATACTTGTAACTCATAATAACTTTCTCATTATTAGGGCAATTGGTTAGACCATATATAGGCTTAGGGCACAGTTATGGGTTAAACATGAAGGGATGATATCTAAAAATAATAAAATTAAGGGGTAAGAGAAGGATGCATTAGAAGAAAGGGAAAGGGAAAGGTGGAATGAGGTAAATTATCTCACATAAAAGAATCAAGAAAAAGCTTACATATTGGGGAGTGAGTGAACCTTATTCTCATCAGAATTGGTTCAAAGAAGGAATAAAATACACATTTAATTGGGTATAAAAATCTATCTTATCCTGCAGTAAAGTAGAAGGGGATGGGGATAAGGTGGGTGATTCAGCGAGGGGGTAGTCAGAAGCAAAACACTTTTAAGGAGGGACAGGGGGAAAGGAGATTGAGAATAGAATAAATAGCATAAAAAGGCAATAGGACAGAGGGAAATATAGCAATAATAACTGTGAAAAAATTTTGAAGTAAGTTTGTCTGATAAAGACCTCATTTCTCAAACATAGAGGACTTGAATAAAATTGATTAAAATAAGAGCCATTCCTCAATTGATTAATAATCAAAGACTAGGAAAGAAATGAAGCAAAAAATGTCCTCTTTTACCTACTCAAAAACAACAATTAAAAAACACCTCAATGTGGGAGGGTAAGACACTCAGGGTTTGTGGCCAGAACAAAAATAATTGTTATGTATACTCCCTCTGAGCCAACAAAATCACCAAAATGACCCAATAGGGCTTGGGGTCAGCCCATTATTGGCCAATCAGATATCATCATTTATGTGTAAATCATGCATCAGTTTTGACCAACATGAAATGTTGCTCTGAACTCGTAGGGCAGATGATGGCAAGACTACCACCTCATAAAATTCTGGATGCTGAAATTTCAAGGAATTCCCCAGAAATCATTTAATCTCAAGTATGCCAGTAGAGGAAACACTCTGCAACATCCTGATAAGTTTTTGTTTGTTTTTGTTTGTTTTGTTTTGTTTTGTTTGGCTTGACTTTATTTAAAGATTGCTACGGTAATAGAGTACTCAGTGGCTCCATAGGAAGCTCATCATTTTTTTGGATGTCATGAATTAGGGGAAGTTTGGATTGACATTAACTCTAAACCTCCCTCTCTGTAACCATCATCTAGTCCTTTCCTCTGAGAACAAACAAGTATTATCCCTCTTCCTTATGACATGAACTTTTCTTATGTCCACCTTGATGACCATCCTTTGAATGGCTCTAGCTTCTAAATGTACTTCATAAAATATGTTACCCCAAACCAACTACAATACTTGAGATATGCACTAAGTAGGGGAGTGGTAAGTGGGATTCTCACTTCATTCTGAATATTATGTAGTATTACATAACCTCAGACATAATCTAATAGCCATAAATTTAGAATCAGAGGGAATCCATATCTACTGAATTCCTTTCATTTTATAGATAGTGACACTGAGGCCTAGGGAGAGTGTGCATTACCTAAGTTCACATGGTACATAGTAGAACAAATTATCTGCTTTGATACCTGGAAAAAGAGTTCTTTCTCCCTTATGAGGTTTCCCCCCATAAATATTTTGCCACAGAATAGGATAGCTCCTTAAATTGAGTTTCCACTACAAACATGGTATCAGCTTTGCTACTGCCCTCTCCTCTCCCCTTTAGGTTTCCTTAGTACAGTCACATACATAGGACAAAGAAAAGCTGAAGTTGATGATATAGCTATCTCTGACATTTTTGTCCTTACTATTCATTTCCTTATTATTACTATTCATTTTCTGACCTTGTGAGTCATTACTATTTATTTTCCTGGTATATTCTGTACCAAAGACTTTAGATACTTTCCAGCAGAGTACCATACACAAGATATTCCCAGGAACATGTAGCATTCTTTTAATTGATCCTATTTACAGTTTATTGATTTTGTCTTATAAGTGTCATTATTCTTTGTCTCTGAACTTAATTCAGTAAGTCAGCTGGCCTGTAATGAGTTTAGTTTACCAGTTCAGTTCTCCTTCTAATCTCTATTTTATTCTTGCCTCCAGGAAATCTGCTATTCTTTCACAATGTATACCTAGATAACTTCAAAATGGGTACATGCCTCAAAAAATAAGGGTGATATCTGCAATCTAGGAAGCATAACATACCTTTTCTGTCTGATTTACAGATGAGGGAAGAATGTGTGAACAAAGAAGAGATAGTCAGCATTACAGGATGTAAAATAGATGATTGTATTACATTAAATTAAAAGGTTTTGCACATACAAAAAGGAGTAAAAATTTTACATAAGTTCTCTGATAAAGGCTTTGTTTATTAAATATATAGAGAACTGAGTCAAATTTATGAGAATACAAGTCATTCACCAATTGATAAAAGTCAAAACATATGAACAGATTCTTTTCAGAAGAAATCAAAGCTATTTATAGTCATATGCAATGCTTTAAATCATAGCTTCCTAAAATTTGAGTCACCACCCATGCAACTGAATGTGAATGTCATGAAATATTGGGCAAGAGTAAAAGGTTATATATACCTATTTTATATGCCTAAATAATCTATGTTGTGTAAAAATTTCTCAGACAAAAACAAGTCACAGGTGGAAAAAATTTAAGAAGCCCTGCTCTAAATCACTATTGACTAGAGAAATGTAAATTAAACCAACTCTGAGATATCACTTCACACATCAGACTGACTAATATGAAGGAAAAAAAAAACAAATATTCAAGAGAATCAAATTTTGTTTTGATATAAAGAAATGTAATACCTATTCAAGACAGATGGCTTAAATTAGAACAAGTCTTTCACTATTGATTATTGCCAAAAAAGTCTTCAAGAAGAATCTGGAAGATCTTATGTTTGAGCTGCTATACAAGGGATTTCACTGCTGTTGTATCTTCAGAATATATTAGATACCCCTCTGAAGACAGTTCCAGTGATGAAATGCTATCATTCATCAAATCTATGAATTAAAATACTCTTTTTATAAATGTCATCTTTTGAGGGACACATTTTGGCTTTTTAATATCCTTCCTAGAATATGGAGCTGAAAACTGAGCATCACTTCTCATAGGGGGGCTAAGAACTGAAATGAGTAGTGAAATAATCATCCACCTCCATTTTCTTATCTCTAGGCTTCTCTTATGTATAATAGAATTTCTGGTACATGTTTGGCACATCTCCCAGATTCCATGCTTCTTTCTGCTAATCTCAATTCCAGTTTGTAGTGAAGTAGACAATACACTTCTGTTTGAGGAAGGAGCTGAGTAAAATCTCCAAAAAGCCCTAAAACCACCCTCATAGTAATTCTCCTCTGACCCAGCCACATTGCTCCTGAATGTACAATTCAAAACTTCATGTAGTCTTCAAACTATTCTCTATAAGTTCCCTTATAAGCAACTGAAATGCATTTGGCACTTCATTCCTATCACAACATCAGCAACTATTATCTAGTAGTATGGCAACACATGAGCTTTTCTGTCATCTCAAATTCTGGAACTGTCTTCTATTTATCAATTACTCCATGCATGCATAAGAACTTATTAAGTGCCAAGTATGCTGCTAGGCACTGGCAGTATGAATACAAATTTAGACCTCATAAAGTACTACAGGCATTAATTATACATATACTATGTAGGATAGAGAACTGGACTGATTCTTCATACTTAGACATTTTATGTGTAGCATTGAGTTGAAGGAAATTGTCCTAGATAATATTTAGAAATTTGGAGTAAGGATACACAGCACAAGTTAGGTTGGGTAATGAGGAGGACCAGTGTAAGGGTTATATTTTTTCACTGAAATTACCAAGTAACAAGGAAAAGTCTTCCATGAATTTAGTCAAACATTGGGAGGAAAAATTTGGCATACTTATAATCTATATTAGTGAAATGGGTTTTCATGTGGATCAGAATGCAATATATATTCACAAAACTTGGATTATGGTTGTTTCTGGTCAGTATTCCCTTTAATAGTATTTATTGCAAAATTTTTGATGTAATGTTTTTCATCATTACCTTGGGCCATACCTGGCTTATTACAGCAAGTTTGGAAAGTTAGCCAAAATTGTGAGCCACACAAGAATCAAATTTCTATGGGCCTATTCCCAAAATCTGAAGTTCCATTGTCTTTAAAAAAAATCCTGGAGTACTAAAGACAGAGAATTTGGAGTGCCAGTTTCTGGGTTTGACTACCGGTGTGACTATGAATTATATATGACATTTGGCAAGATTCTTAATACCTATGACCTCCATTGTTCTCATCTCTATATTAAGATATTTGAATAAAATGATTTTTGAAGCCCCATCTATTTCTTAATCTGGAAATAATGCTTACATTTAGAAACCATTGAAATGGATTTACAGAACAAAGTATTCTGTACAGTTCATTATAATAATCAGTAATCTTTGTTTAAAGGGTATGTATCATAAGTAAAAATATATCTTACCAATCAAAAGAAAGGTTCTTGAGCCAGAGTTGATGAACTTTATTTTAATAATATTTTATTTTTTCCCAATTTCATGAAAAATAATTTTAACATTAATTTTTAATTTTTTTTTTGGTGAGGCAATTGGGGTTAAGTGACTTGCCCAGGGTCACACAGCTAGGAAGTGTTAAGTGTCTGAGTCCAGATTTGAACTCAGGTCCTCCTGACTCCAGGGCCAGTGCTCTATCCATTATAACATTAATTTTTAAAAGCCCAAAGTTCCAATTTCTTTCTCACTCTTCTTCCCCTCACTCCATACCAGAGATAGCAAGCAATTTTATATAGGGTATGCATGAGCAATCGTGTAAAACATATTTCCATACTAGTCATGTTGTAAAAGAAAACATAGACCAAAAATTTTTTAAATCTACAAAAAAAATGTTTGGTAGAATTCACTTGTAAACCCATTTGTCCCTCGAGATTTTTCTTAGGGAGTTCATTGATGGCTTGTTCAATTTCCTTTTCTAAAAAGGGCTTAAGGATTTTATTTCCTCTCCTATTAATCTGCAGAGTTTATATGTTTTATAAATATTCATCCATTTCATTTGGATTATCAAATTTATTGGCATACAATTTAGTAAAAGAGCTACTAATTATAATTTTAGTTTCCACTTCATTGGTGGTGAATTTACCCCTTCCATATTTGATAGTTGTAATTTGGTTTTCTTCTTTTTTTAAATCAAATTAACCAAAGGATTATCTATTTTAGTGATTTTCTTTCATAAAACCAGCTCTTTGTTTTACTTATTAATTCTATAGTTTTCTTACTTTCAATTTTATTAATCTCACCTTTGATTTTCAGGATTTCTAATTTAGCATTGAATTGGGGATTTGTAATTTGTTCTTTTTCTAGCTTTTTTAGTTGTATGCCCAATTCATAGATCTCCTCTTTCTCTCTTTTATCCCTGTAAGCATTTAATGATATAAAATTTCCCCTAATAACTGCTTTGGCTGAATCCCATTTGTTTTGGTATGTTGTTTCATTATTGTTATTCTCTTGGATGAACCTATTGATTGTTTCTATGATTTGTTGTTTGACACACTCATTCTGTAGGATGAGATTATTTAGTTTCCAATTAATTTTCGGTCTGTCCTTCCTTGGCTCTTTATTACATGTAATTTTTATTGCATCATGATCTGTGAAGGAAGCATTTACTATTTCTGCCTTTCTGAATTTGACTGTGAGATTTTTGTGCCCTAATACATGGTCAATTTTTGTGTATGTGCCTTGTACCACTCAGAAAAAGTATATTTCTATCCCCATTCAATTTTCTCCAGAGTTCTATCATATCTAATTTTGTAAAAACTCTTTAACTTCCTTCTTATTTATTTTGTGGTTAGATTTATCTAGTTCTGAGAGGGGAAGGTTCAGATTCCCCACTAATATAGTTTTTATGTCTATTTCCTCTTGTAACTCATTTAACATTTCCTCTAAGAATTTGGATGCTATACCACTTGGTGCATATATGTTTAGTGTTGATATTACTTCATTATGTATGGTACCTTTTAGGAAGATGAAGTTTCCTTCCTTATCTCTTTTAATTAGATCTATTTTTACTTTTGCTTTGTCTGAGATAAGGATTGCTACCCCTGCTACTTCACTGAATTTCCATCTTTTCCCCTGAAAGATGATATTCAATTTTGCAAGGTAGTTTATTCTTGGTTGTAATCCAAGTTTCCTTTGCCTTTCAGAATATCATATTCCAATCTTTGTGATCCTTTAATGATGAAGCTGTCAAGTCCTGTGTTATCCTGACTGTGGCCACATGACATTTACATTGTTTCATTTGGGCTGCTTGTGGTATTTTCTCCTTCACCTAATAATTGTGGAAATTGGCTACAATTATGCTTGGAGTTTTCCTTTTGGGGTCTCTTTCAGAAGGTGATTGTTGGATTCTTTCATTGTTATTTTTATCCTCTGATTCTACAATATCAGGGCTGTTTTCCTGGATAATTTCCTGGAATGTGGTGTCTAGAATCTTTTTCTAATCCTGGCTTTCAGGTAATCCAATAATTCTCAAATTATCTCTCCTGGATCTATTTTCCAGGTCAATTATCTTTCCAATGAGGTATTTCAAATTTCCTTCTATTTTGTTCAGTCTTTTGATTCTGCTTGATGTATTCTTGGTGTCTCCTGAAGTCATTAGCCTCCAGCCACCCAATTTTGATTTTTAGTAAGCTTTTGCACCTACATTTACATTTGGCCAATTTGTCCCCCACTTCGCCAATTGCATTTTTTAAGGAATTGTTTTCTTCAGTCAATGTCACCCTCATTTTTGTCATTTTTTTTCCAGTTTTTCTTCTATTTCTCTCATTTGATTTTATAAGACTTTTTGAGCTCTTCCAAGAAGGTTTTTTGGTCTTGAGACCATATAATCTTCCCACTTGAGACTTCACATGTAGGAATTTTGACAGTATTGTCCTCATCTGAGTTTAAGTTTGGTTTTCCCTGTCACCTTAGAAGCTGACAATGGTAAGGGTCCTTTTCTGTTTCTTATTCATATTTCATGCTCTTTTTATACTTATGAAGTTGAGTTCTGCTCCTGGGGCACAAGGATTACTGGTACAAGCTTTTTTGTGCTGGGGCATGGGGGTTTATTCACTGGCTTTCTGCTCTGAGGCCTCTGTGGCTTTCAGATTCCTCACCCTGTGCTTGCTCCCTGTGCTGGGATGGTTTGGCCAAGTTGCATATAACATAGTGGTTATCTATCTGGCTATCTAGTGGTTATCTAGTTTGCCCTTTCAGCCCCGACTGGTGAGTCTCACAAATGTCCCAATTTCTCTCGGAATTCTCTCCTCAGAAAAACTCTCTAATGGCCTCTAACTGTATTTCCCACCAGAAGGTGGGGATGGGGGGGAGGGGTTCTTAGCCATGTAGAGTCTTCAACTGGCTCAGCACACCCACATGGGCTGTCCCCATTATAATCTGGCCAGGTCTATGTGGGCGTGGGGGAGCCACTAGGGGAGGCTTAGTTACTTAGTTTCAATAAATGTTCCCTGCAGTCAGAGTTCCTCTTGTTTGTTTAATTATTTCCCAAAGTATGCACCCATCTTCTCTTAGGCTTTTAACCTTATATTTTTTTCAGTCTGACCATAATGAAGCAAAGATAGGGTTATGAAAACCCCAAATCACAATTAATTCCTTACAGGTAGCATAGTTTTGATTGATATTGACTTATTTATATGGAGATATACAGATGGAAGGGGAGAGGAAAAGAGAAGGACAGCAGAGAAACCATGGAATCCAGGGATCAGACACCTATAGTTCCCTTTTTTAGGGCACTGAGGGGGTGACAGCTGCATAAACTAGCATAGAGGATGGTAGGTGGGGTTGGAGGGTGGAATGTCAGGCTGTCATTGCAATAGCAGGGGTTGTGAGGAAAACCCTCTGGGGAGGAACAGGCATGAGGACAGCCTCTCTCTGCTTTACTTCTACTAAATTTTGTCATTTAAAAAATTGATAGAATACTGTATCTATTTAGATTTTTAAATAGTAATTGCATGAATGCCTATGACTGATATTTTCTTTAAGTTACCTGGCATCATTTGTTTGCTTTATGAGGGTGTGGGAGAGCAATGGGATTTATTCAAAAGAGAAGACCCTTTCTTACAGTGTTGGAAGCTAAAACTAAAGGTCATTGTTAGAAGGTTCTCCTATCTAAATGGATGCATAAGCACAAATTGTTTCATCAGAACAAAATTGTTACAAATTTGGGCCCAATTGTAAAAATTATCCTCACATATACAAGCCAAGGTTACATATTAAAATAACCATTTAAGGCTCAAAACTCCTCAGGCATCTGCTACTTTGCCCAAAAGGAGTCTCAATCTGGTTTTCTTCCTCTGCATGCTTCAAGGATATAAAGATCTAACAACACAGTATGGTGGGTCTGCCTGACAATGGTCCAGCAGGTTAATCTTTCCCCACTTTTATTTTCAGTCTGAAAACAAACTCAATAAGGAAGAGAGCTTGGACCCTCATTAGGGACATTGGGATCAGCTGCTGTTTTCTTTATCCCACAGTTTGACTAACCTCTCTTTTCATTTGTAGTAATGGGGGAGGGGAACCTATGTCTACCTCCCTAAAGGTGATGGTCAGTGAGGCAGAGACTTGGTACACCTTGTGCAAGGAAGAATCATTCATCTGAAATTTGGGAAAGGAAACTCACCATGCTCAGCTGAAAAACATTACAGGGAGACAAAGGAAGTGGATATTTTAAAAATCCTTAATCTTGAAAATAAGCACAAAACAGAAAAATATTTCTTGCAACATTCAGGTAAAGAGCCACAGAAACAATGATTGTACACTTCCTGGCACCAAATGAGAGAACAGGAGTTGTGCAGCATGCCACAGGCCAGCATTGTCAGGGCACGTAGGAGCAACGACCATAATGCTTAAACTCCACTGTGTCAAGAGTGTCCCTAAAGGAGTAAAGGAAATCAGTATTCACATGAAAACAAGCAGTTGCTACAGTCCTACAGAACAAACAAACCTTTGTGACAGTCTCAGCCAAATGGGAAGACTGAACATCAATTTTTGACATTAAAGCCATTCTTAGGAAATAATGCAAGAACAAATACTTATTTAAATATTTGCCTGACAGCTACTTGACTAATACTGATACTGGAGATAGAAAGACATATTAATAATTAATAATGATAGCTAGCATTTGTATATAATTTTAAAGTTTACAAAATACCTTACAAATATTGTCTCATTTCATCCTTACAATGACCCTGGAAGGTAGATGATATTAATAGTCCTTATTAATAGGATGATTGTTTTTAAAAGACTCAAGCTTTTGATAAGTTGAGGTGATAAAGGAGTGCTCTTCACATTAAAAGCATGGGGTTATGCATTCCACAAACATAGAAGTAGAAAATGAATGTTGTGTACAAGGTTTCCAGAAGAGTGGTTGATTACCCAGGGTTATTATTTTTTATACTTACCGAGCAACATTGCAAAATTCACATTCATTACGATGTGTTTTGCCATTTGTAGAACAGACAGGATCATAGTTTTTGTCGCATACATGTGGTGGTAGTTTTTCAAACTGCTTACAGTCAGGCTGCAAGAATCACAGATATCTGGTATGGATCAGCTATCATGTGTACAAAGAACCTTGTTACTTGAGGACCTACCACATCAGATCCTTGGTAATGAGGAATCAAGGTGTCAAAGCATCTTGTGACTTCAGACAAAGGAATCATGGGAATATGAGGTGAGAAAATTCAGGCTGCCTCTGGCTTCAGCTTTCATACCAAAAGCTCTCCCAAAATAGAAGTCTAACCATTCAACTGATACACATGGAACTATGCTGTAAACCTTGAGTCTGTATCTCAACAAGTCATTGTTTGGGTTCCAAATTGTCACCATCATTCAGAGACTGGATAAAGTCCCATTTCATCCATGAAGTTTTCCCAGGTATCTCTATAGCCAACACATCTTGCCTTTCCTGGAATTCTTACAGCAATCATGGTCTGCTCAACTCAGTTCTGTGTTGGGATCAGACTCAATCATTTGGTTTTATTGTTTAGCTGACTCATATTTAGAAGTCTTGCCTCCCAAAGGAGATTGAAACCTACTTGATAACATGTACTTGAATCAAGTTGGAAAGGACTTTAGAGGAATTCCTGATTTTACATAAAAGGAAAGGGAGGTGGGCATGCAACTTAAAAAGTTAGAAAAAGAACAAATTAGAAATCCCCAATTAGACACTAAATTAGAGATCCTGAAAATTAAAGGAGAAATTAATAAGATTGAAAGCAAAAAAACTATAGAATTAATCAATAAAACTAAGAGCTGGTTTTATGAAAAAACCAATAAAATAGATAAAATATTGGTTAATTTGATTAAAAAAAAGAAGAAAACCAAATTACCAGTATCAAAAATGAAAAGGGTGATGTCACCACCAATGAAGTGGAAATTAAAGCAATAATTAGGAAATATTTTGCCCAACTTTATGCCAATAAATTTGACAATCTAAATGAAATGGATCAATATTTACAAAGATACAAACTGCCCAGGTTAACTGAAGAGGAAATAAAATCCTTAAATAAACCCATATTAGAAAAAGAAATTGAACAAGCTATTAATGAACTCCCTAAGAAAAAATCCCCAGGGCCAGATGGGTTTACGGGTGAATTTTACCAAACATTTAAAGAACAATTAATTCCAATATTATACAAATTATTTGGAAAAATAGGTGAAGAAGGAGTTCTACCAAATTCATTTTATGACACAAATATGGTGGTGATACCAAAACCAGGCAAAGCAAAAACAGAGAAAGAAAATTATAGACCAATCTCCCTAATGAATATTGATGCTAAAATCTTAAATAAGATATTAGCAAGGAGATTACAGCAAGTGATCACCAGGATAATACACTATGACCAGGTGGGATTTATACCAGGAATGCAGGGCTGGTTCAACATTAGGAAAACTATTAACATAATCAACCACATCAATAAGAAAACCAACCAAAATCATATGATTATCTCAATAGATGCAGAGAAAGCTTTTGACAAAGTACAGCACCCATTCCTAATAAAAACACTAGAGAGTTTAGGAATAGGGGGAGCTTTCCTTAGAATAATAAACAGTATCTACCTAAAGCCATCAGCAAGTATTATATGCAATGGAGATAAATTAGAGGCCTTCCCCATAAGATCAGGGGTGAAACAGGGATGTCCATTATCACCCCTATTATTTAATATTGTTCTAGAAATGTTAGCTTTAGCAATCAGAAAAGAGAAGGGAATTAAAGGAATTAGAATAGGCAAGGAGGAAACAAAACTATCACTCTTTGCAGATGATATATGATGGTATACTTAAGGAATCCTCGAGAATCAAGTCAAAAATTACTTGAAACAATTAACAACTTTAGCAAAGTAGCAGGATATAAAATAAATCCACATAAATCATCAGCATTTCTATACATGACCAACAAAGTCCAGCAGCAAGAGATAGAAAGAGAAATTCCATTTAAAGTAACGGTAGATAATAAAAAATACTTGGGAGTCTACTTGCCAAGACAAACCCAGGAACTCTATGAACACAACTACCAAACACTCTTCACACAAATCAAATCAGATCTAAATAATTGGAAAGATATCAATTGCTCATGGATAGGCAGAGCTAATATAGTAAAAATGACAATACTGCCTAAATTAATTTACTTATTCAGTGCCATACCAATCAGACTACCTAAAAATTATTTTATACAGCTAGAAAAAATAATAACAAAATTCATCTGGAAAAACAAAAAATCAAGAATATCCAGGGAAATAATGAAAAAAAATTCACAGGAAGGTGGGTTAGCGGTACCAAACCTGGAGCTTTACTATAAAGCAGCAGTCATCAAAACTATCTGGTACTGGCTAAAAAATAGAGTGGTAGATCAATGGAATAGGCTAGGCTCAGGAAATGCAGTAGTAAATGACACTAGTAATGTAGTGTTTGATAAACCCAAAGACTCCAGCTTCTGGAATAGGAACTCAGTATTTGACAAAAACTGCTGGGAAAACTGGAAGATAGTATGGCAGAAATTAGGCATAGACCAACATCTTACACCTTATACTAAAATAAGGTCAAAATGGATACATGATTTAGACATAAGAGGTGATACCATAGGTAAATTAGGAGAGAAAGGAATAGTGTACCTATCAGATCTTTGGAAAGGAAAACAGTTTTTGACCAAACAAGAGATAGAGTATATTATAAAATGCAAAATGGATGATTTTGATTATATTAAATTAAAAAATTTTTGTACAAACAGAAGCAATGCATCCAAAATTGGAAGGGAGGCAGAAAGCTGGGAAACAATTTTTGAGGCCAGTGCTTCTGATAAAGGCCTCATCTCTAAAATATATAGGGAATTAAATCAAATTTATAAGAATCCAAGTCATTCCCCAATTGAGAAATGGTCAAAGGATATGAACAGGCAGTTTTCTGATGAAGAAACCAAAGCCATCTATTCCCATATGAAAAAATGCTCTAAATCTCTGATGATTAGAGAGATGCAAATTAAAACAACTCTGAGGTACCACCTGACACCTATCAGATTGGCTAAAATGACAAAAAAGGAAGATAATAAATGTTGGAGAGGCTGTGGGAAAATTGGAACACTAATGCATTGTTGGTGGAGCTGTGAGCTGATCCAACCATTCTGGAGAGCAATTTGGAATTATGCCCAAAGGGCAATAAATCTGTGCATACCCTTTGACCCAGCAATCCCACTTTTAGGTCTTTTGCCCAAAGAAATCATGGAAGGGGGAAAGGGACCCACATGTACAAAAATATTTATAGCTGCTCTTTACGTGGTAGCAAGGAATTGGAAGTTGAGGGGGTGCCAATCAATTGGGGAATGGCTGGACAAGTTGTGGTATATGAATACAATGGAATACTATTGTGCTGTAAGAAATGATGAGCAGGAAGAGTTCAGAGAAACCTGGAGGGTCTTGCATGAGCTGATGATGAGTGAGATGAGCAGAACCAGAAGAACATTGTACACAGTATCATCAACATTGAGTGTTGACCTACTGTGATGGACTATATTCTTCTCACCAATGCAATGGTACAGAAGAGTTCCAGGGAACTCATGATAGAAGAGGATCTCCAAATCCAAGAAAAAAAAAGAAAGAAAGAACTGTGGAGTATAGATGCTGATTGAACCATATTATTTCTTTTGTTTTGGGTGCTGTTGTTTTTTTTTTTCTTTCTATTTTGAGGTTTTGCATCACTGCTCTGATTCTTTCTCTTGTAACAGGTTTAATGCAGAAATAGGATTAATGTTATTATGTGTATATATATGTGTGTGTGTATATATATATATATATATATGTATAGAGATATATAGATATAACCCATATCAGATTACCTGCTGTCTAGGGGAGGGGGGAGGGAGGGGGGGGAGGGAGAAAAATCTGAAATTGTAAAGCATGTATAAACAAAAGTTGAGAACTATCTTTACATGTAATGGAAAAAATAAAATACCTCATACATTAAAAAAAAAAAAGGAAAGGGAGGTCTATAGATGTTAAATCATATGCCAAGGATAACACTAGAATTAAATGGAAAAACCGAAATTAGAAATTGAGCCAATAAAAATAATATGACTACAGTATCTAAAATGTCCATAACGTTTTTTTGTTTCATTTTGTTTTGTTTTTGGTGAGGCAACTGGGGTTAAGTGACTTGCCCAGGGTCACACAGCTAGTAAGTGTCAAGTGTCTGAGATCAGATTTGAAGTCAGGTCCTCCTGAATACAGGGCCAGTATTTTGTCTACTGCACCACCTAGCTGCCCTCACTACGCCACCTAGCTGCCCCCATGTCCATAACCTTTGACTCAAAGATGGAACTGCTAGGATTATAACCCAAAGAGGTAAAAGACAAAAAGAAAATTGTCATATCCACCAAAGTATTGTTTATAGCTTTTTATAGAGTAACCAAGAACTGGAAACAAAGGAGATACTCATCAATCACTAAACACACTGGAGTACATGTAAATGAAGAAATATCAGTGTGCTTTAAGAATAAATGAATATTGGGGCAGCTAGATGGTGCAGTGGATAAAGCACCGACCCTGGATTCAGGAGGATCTGAGTTCAAATCCAACCAAAGGACCAAAGACACTTGACAGTTATTACCTATGTGACTCTGGGCAAGTCACTTAACCCCAATTGCCTCACCCAAAACCAAAAATAGAATAGATAAATATGAAGAATATAGAGAGATATATTATGATATATGAAGTGGTACAAAGTTCAGAAAGCAAAAACAGATGAAAAAATAGACAGGGACTACTACAGCAATGTAAATGGGAAAGAGAACAATAACAAAAAGTCAAAACTGAACCAACCTCCAAAGAGTTAAAAAACTTACTCGAATTCTTCCATTGCTAAAGGCATTGATGAAAATATCTGCAACAAAAACAGAGATGCAACAAACATGACTTTTTTTAGGAATCACTTCATTTATTATATGGAATGAAAGGGACCTTTGCATGCATGTTTTCATGTGGATTGCTCTCAAGAAAATACCACAACTAGTAAGAAATAAATGATTGAACTGATCAACAAATTGGGGTTTGCTGATAATCCCAGAGTAGTTAGGCCACAGGGGAACTATGGGTAAACTGTGCTTTAGGAACAACTTTCTATGTCTTTTTTTTTAAGTGAGGCAATTGGGGTTAAGTGACTTGCCCAGGGTCACACAGCTAGTAAGTGTTAAGTGTCTGAGGCTGTATTTGAACTCAGGTCCTCCTGATTCCAGGGCCGGTGATCTCTCCACTGAACCACCTAGCTGCCCCAGGATCAACTTTCTAACTAATTCTAATCTAGGGGAACTCTTTTGAACTAACCCTTTCTCTTGAGTTAATGCCAATGAAAACCTAGACATTTCAAAACTAGTAACAAATACATTATGTTAGGAATTAATCAGAAATTAAATCTGAATTTAAATTAGTCAGGGATGCTTATTCCTCATTATTTTGTTCAAGAGGCAATTGAAACTCAGAGAGAAACTTTGCCCAAAGTCAGGTATAACTGAATAGCAAAACAAAATCAGGTTAGCTGATTCTCAAATCCACTACTCTTTCTCCCACACAATACTGTGTTCAGCTTTTGGAATGCATCAAATATATTAGACTCACCAACTTAGCAGATCAAATATTTTAAAATAATTTCCCATTTTGATCTAAAAGGTAGAACTCAGGTGAGGGAAAAGAACATATTTTAATCAACAGAAAACATTAGTTCCTCACAGAAGCCTCTGAAATATCAATGATACCCCACCAAGGACTCAGAAAATTACTCACCTGTGTAACCAGTTAGTGTCAAGATGAAGAGCCCAAAGAGAGCCCTGTTTATCAAAAGGGAGAAAGCCATTCTGCCTCTTGGTAGTCTCCTGGACTGGATTTTCTCTCAAGAAAAACCAAAACAAATCAAAACTCCAGACTGACTTTTTTTTTTTTTTACCTAAAAGCTAAGGACAGCTTTCCAATGAATAAAAATAAGTTGTTGCCTAGCTTCTACTTACATAGAGGTCTGTCACTTTATTCTCTTCCTTCCCACACCCACAATGTTATCATTAGAAATAATATTTTCTCAACCCTATCCCAGAAGAATATATCAAGCTTGTGAGAAGTTGTAGCTGTTCCTTCTCTATTACTTATAGACAAAATGGCAATGATGGGACCATCCTTCTTGTACAATACTCTGAAAACTTTACTGAGGAGAGAGACAAAGCAAAACTGTATAGGTTCTCTTTCTTGGACACAGATATTACCACCCCCATCACGAACCTGGGCATCTACTGATCACCAAAAAACACAACAATGCAAACCATCCAAAGTTGTAAGATTTAGCCAGATGCCTGGAACTTTGAAGAAGGGGAAGAGAGGAGCACTGACTCAACTGAAGGAATGAATGACTCACCTCCAAGGGAAGAAGAGAGGGGCAAGAAGATGAAGTGATGCTTCTGCCTCTTTCTCCAAGTGACTACCAAATACAAACAACCAGTTACAGACAAGGTCCTTTTGAAGAATGAACAGAGGGAAGTCAGGCTGTCAGGTGAGGGAGCCCTGAGGCAGCTTGTGCTCCACCCAGAGATTGCCTGGGAGCTGTTTTTTACCTAAAGTCTGTGCTTCAGCAGGAGGCTGAAGAACAAAGGAGAAGTGAAGAGGCCTTGGAGGAATTTTTTCTGGGATAAAGGAAAAAACCCTACAAAGAAGTAGAAGGTTCCAAGGAGGTTAAGTGGGCAGGGGGCAAATGGAACAGAAAGGAAATAAAGAAAATTGTTTTGAAAAGGCTCAGAGATGAATACAAATCCACATATACCCTTTTATTATCTATGATTCCTGCTGTTGGACAGACTGGAGTATGTCTTGAGGAGGGCAATCAGGATAGTGGGAGACTAGAGACCATGTCTTTTGGGGATTAGTTTAGACCAGTGGCTCCTCTAGAATCCCATCCAATCTCTTCTATTTGCCAAAGTCCTAAAAATTCCTACAAACCTATTTTTCCAACCTTATTATACATGACTCTTCCTCAAGCACTTTGGCCAAAGTGGCCTTCTTGCTATTCCTCATACATGGTGGTCTTTTATCTGCTAGACTTTTCACATACTATCTCTACAGATTAGAATGTAGTCATGTAGAGTCTTGCTTCAATTCTACCTTTATGATTCCCTACTATGTTTCCCTACTATGCAGAAACTTGGAAATATTAAATGCGTCCTTTTATATCATAATGAAACAAAAATTACATTCAAGAACAGGACATAGAAATATAAATTTAAAATTATTTGAAAACTAATCTCATCCAAAAGAATAAGTGGATCAAAAAACAAATCAGAAAAAATCAATAATTTCATTAAAGAAACTGCCAACAATGAGAAAACATGCCAAAATTTACGGGATACAGCCATATCAGGACTTAGGGAAATTTTATGTCTCTAAGTGATTACATTAATAAAAAGAAAGAAACAGTACATCAAAGAATTGTTCATACAACTAAAGAAACTAGAAAAAGGAAAAATTGAAAATCACCAATTAAACACAAAATTGAAAATCAGATGAGACATTAACAAAATTGAAATTAAGAAATCCAGTAAACTTACAAATAAAACTAGCTGGTTTCATGAAGAAAAAACAATAAAATATATAAACCATTGGTTAATTTTATTTAAAATAATAAAGAAAACCAAATTACCAGTATAAAATATTAAAGAGGTATGAAGAGGAAATTAAAGCAATTTTAGGAATTATTTTGCCCAATTATGTGCTAAGAAATCTAAAAATATAACTGAAGTGGATATTTACAAAAAAAAATTATTCCCATATTAACAGAAGAAATAGAATACTTGATACCCTCATCTTAGAAAAAGAAATTGAAGAAGCCATCAATGAGCTCCCTAAATAAAGATGCACAGGCACAGAATGACTCATAAGTTAAATCTACCAATCATTGAAATAATAATTATTTTCAGTACCATATAAACTAGTAGGAAAAATAGGCAAAGAAAAAGTCCTACCAATTTTTTTTCAACTATGATGTTAATGTTTAACCAGGAAGAGCATAAACAGAGACAGAAAATTGTAGATCAATTTCCTTAATTAATATTGATGCAAAAAATAAATAAAAAATACTAGGAAAGAAATTATGGTAATATGTCACAAAGATCACACATTATGACTAAATAGGATTTATACAAGGAATACAAGGCTGATTCAATATTAGAAAAACTATCAGCATAATTAACCACATGAATAATAAAACCATTGGAAATTATATGATTATCCCAGTGGATGCTGAAAAAGCTTTTGACAAAACAGAACACATATTGCTATTAAAACACTAGAGAGTATAGACATAAAAGATTTACATAAAATGATAAATAGTATTTATCTAAAACCATAAGCAAGCATTATCTGTAATGCAGGTAAGCTAGAAGCCTTCTCAGTAAAATTGGGCATGAAGCAAGTTCATTACCATCACTATTATTCAGTATTGTACTGGAAATGCTAGCTATAGCAATAAAAGAAAATAATAGAAGGAATTAGAATAGCTATTGAAGAACCAAAATAATCACTCTTTGAAGATGAAATGATGGTGTACTTAGAGAATACTAGAGAATCTACCAAAAATTAGTTGAAATAATTAATAATTTTAACCAAGGAGCATGATACAAAATAAATCCCCATAAATCATCATATTACCAAGAAAGTTCAGCAGCAAGAGATAGTAAGAGAAATTCTATTTAAAGTAACTGTAAATTATATAAATTAGTTGCGAGTATACTTGCTAAGACAAATTTAGGAAGTATATGAACACAATTACAAAACACTGGACAATTGGAAAATATTAATTGTTCATGGGTGGTATGAGCAATATAATCAAAATGGAAATTCTACCTAAATTGATTTATTTATTTAGTGCCTTATGAATCAAACTACTAAAACATTTTGTTGAAATAGAAAAAAAATAATAAAATAAATCTGTAGTCAACAAATAGTCAAGAATATCAGGGGAATTAATGAAAAAAAAAATGTGAAAGAAGGTAGTGTGGTCATACCAGATCTCAAACTGTAATATAAAGCTGTAATCATCAAAACAATTTGGTACTAAGTAGTAAAGAAGTAGAATAAATTATTGTATATGATTGTAATGGGATACTATGGTGCTATAAGAAATTATGAGCAGGATGCTTTTAGGGGAAAAAAACCTGAACTTATACAAATTGATGCAAAGTTAAGCGAACAGGACAAGGAGAACATTGTGCATAGTAACAGCAATATTGTGCAATGATCACCTGTGAATGATTTAGCCATTCTTAGCCCTACAAATATGCAAGACAATTCTAAAAGACTCATGATGAAACATGCCATCCAACTCTAGAGGAAGAACTAATGGAGTCAATGCAGATCAAAGCATACTTTTTAAACTTTTTTTCATTTTTTGTCTGTTTTCTTTTGCAACATGGCTAAGATGGAAATATGTTTGCATGACTGCACATTTATAACCTATAACCAATTTACTTACTATCTTAGGGAGGAGGGAAATGAAGGAGAAAATTTGGGGTTCAAATTTTTTTAAATGTTAAAGTGATTTCACATGTAACTGGAAAAAAATTAAAAATCAAAAAACCCCACAAGAATAAGAAAAAAAAAACAAAATATAATAAATACAAATGCTTATTTATTTGCTCACTTAAAAATCCATTAAAAATCCCCCCAAACATTCCATAACACACACACACACACACACACACACACACACAGAAATGTTGACCAAAGAAAATATGTTCTCTGTTAATGATGATACATACATATATATTTATATCACGTTTTCTTTCTTGGTATAATGTGAAATTCCTTTATCAATGCACATTGTTTTATTCTCAGTTATTCATGGTCTTAGAGAGTTGCATGAGGTAATGCAAAGTTAAGTGATTTGTATATTCACAGATAGTTGGGGTATGTCAGACATGGGGTTTCAACCCAGATCTTCCTGTCTCTGAGGCCTGCTCTCTGTTTTTTATACCACAGTGGATTTTTCTCTCTTCTCTTTTCTTTCCATTCCAATTCATCATACACAGTGCTACTGAAGTGATTTTCACCAAATGATGCTTTGACCATGCTACTCTCCTACTCACTCGAATCTTGCAAGATTCCTCTAGTATAAGAATAAAAAGTCCTTTTCTTATCTTGTAATACCCTTCACAACTTGTCCTCAATCTCTCTTCTCATCAATCCCCTCCCATGCATACGCTACTTTCCAGCCAACCTAGTCTTTTCAGCATTCTTCATACTGTGGGCATTGAAATTAACCTCAGGCTCCACAAGTGGAGCTTCTCAGCCCTGTCTGCTTCAGCTGTGGGAGGCCTCTGAGCCAGACTAAGCTGTGTGGATGAAAAACCCCAGGCCACAGCCTGGTCCCTGCACACAGTGGGGAGGCACATGAAAACCCTCAGAGATGCTGGAGTTTGCTTCACCCAGCCCCCAGCTCGGCCTAGAGAGCACAGACTTGGATGGCCTTGCCGGTAGCCAGCCCGAGGTTTCGCCTAAGAGAGAGAGTTAATAAAAAGGGACACTAGAGACCCTGAGGGGGGTGGTCAGCAAAAAGGAGGTTGGAGAAAGTGAGGAAGGGCTATGATACAGAGACACTAGAGATACCAGGGGGTTGGCAACAGAGGTGAGAACACTAAGGGGCTTTTCAGGGGGGTCAATAAAGTGAAAGGGGCTTGGAGTTAGAAGAAAGGAGCAGGGCAGTAAAAGTGAAGCAGGGGAGTTGGAGTGAAAAAGAAAAATAATGAAAGTTGGAGAAAGCTGGAGCATACTCTAAGGCAAGAGGAAGCAACAGCCCTTATTATATTAAAAGCAGACAGGTTGTATAATTTGGATTTCTTAACCCTTATCATTTACATTGATTTTTATAAATAAATTCTGCTTTGATTATTTTTTTTAATTATAACACACAACATTCTACATCTATACAACTGCTAGTGCTTTCCCTAGAAACAACCTGGTATATAACTATGCATCTATTCACTTTATATTTATTCTGCATATATTTAGAGATTTATGTCTTCTTTATTACAATGTAAGCTCTTATAGATCAGTTTATATAAAGAACTGATGTTTAAATTAGTTAGGATTGTTTATATTTTTAAACTTGGATCCTCATCATATAGTATAATGAATGCTTAATAAATGCTTATTGATTGATTGTTTACAACTTGCCTTACTTTTTTGATATCACGTCCATGTCCATTGACCACTTTGCTGACAAATGGCTCCTATCCTTTTATATTTGAATCAGTTCCCTCTATATCTTGAACATCAGGTCATTATCACAGGTACTTGATGCAAAAATTTTTCCCCTCAATTTCTTTTCCAAAATTAGCAGAATATTTTTTTTGAAATAGTTTTTTTTTCAATTTTAGGTTATAAAATTGTACATTTTATTTTCTGTGTTCCTTTTTATGCCATGTTTGCCTAATGATCATTGCCTATCTATAGTTCTGAGCATTGTTTCCTTTCCTGCTCCTCCAACTTGTTTGCACTATTGCTTTTTATATCCAGACCAGTAATATTTTTTTAAATAATAATAAACATTTTCATTTAAAGTTTGGGGCTCCATATTCTATATTTTCTCCCTTCCCTTCCCTCTCCCATTCCTGAGGTGATAGGCAATTAGATATAGGTAATACATGTGCAATTATGTAAAACATTACCATATTTAGGACAAATTTTATATTATTTTATGCCATAAACTCTTTACTTAAAACCCCTTTGGGTAAATAGCATAAGTGTTATTATCTGTATATATCATATCAGAAAATAGACCTCCAAAAGTAAGAGAAAGTAAGCAGGAAATTAGGTATCATGATATAGATCATGTTCTACACACTTCTTTCTCCTTAACTTATAACTTTCCAGCTTAGAGAAACCTCTGCCTTGAAATCCTACTTTCCTGACCTGTGACTCCCTACCAGAGAATACTATTTTAGGAAGGATATCAGGAATGCTTTATCTCATTCATGCCAAGACTCATTCACCAAATATTCTCCTCCTCCTTATCTGCTGTTTTATTAGAAAATTTAGTTCCTAAACATTGGAGGGAATGTGGAAAAATTGGTACAAAAAACATTGATCATAAGATTGTAAATGGATCCAACCAATATTGAAAGCATTTTGGAATAATGAAAAACATTCACACCCCCAGAATTTGTTCTGAAAACAGAACAAAATACCCGGAACTTGGGGCAGTGCCCTTTACACCCTAGGAGAAAAGTCCCTCTTTACCCATGTGATAGATTGCCACAAGATGTAGTGATATCTCCAGGCCATGAACCCCAAAGTCAAAAGGAAAGAATAACACAGAACATATTCATCATTGCCTCAAAAATAAAATTGTACTTTCTTTAAGATCACTTAATGAGCTTCCTCCCCGCGAGCCTCGTGCCGGCGCCCGCTGAGCTCCGCTCTGCTCCCCGCAGCTTCTTCTCTCAGAACTCTTCCCTGCCTCTTCTGTCTCCTCCCGTGTGCTTCGTGGCATCGTAGAACCTAAGAGCAGCCCGGCCCCGAGCGAAGCCGACTCGGGAAGTCCCGCCCCGCCGCTGCCGCTGCCGCCGCCATCATAGTGAACGTGCCTAATTGCTGACGCACCTACTTCAAGAAGTGCGGCAAGCACCAGCCGCACAAGGTGACGCAGTACAAGAAGGGCAAGGACTCTATCCGCGCAGGGCAAGCGGAGCGGCTACGGCGGCCAGACCAAGCCCATCTTCCGCAAGAAGGCCAAGACCATGAAGAGGATCATCGTGCTGAGGCTCGAGTGCGTGGAGCCCAACTGCAGGTCCAAGAGGATGCTGGCCATCAGGCGCTGCAAGCACTTCGAGCTGGGAGGAAACAAGAAGAGGAAGGGGCAAGTGATCCAGTTCTGAGCTGCCTCTGGCACGCGCCCTGGCTCCCGAGGGATAAATGATCAAAATATTGAAGCTCCAGCAAAAAAAAAAAATTACTTAATGAGAAATCTATGGGCATTTAATGTAATAGCAAAAGGGAAAGTTTTGTTACATTAAATAATGGTAGATTTAAGTTAAAATTTAGGGTGTCAATGGGGCGGCTAGGTGGCGCAGTGGATGAAGCACTGACCTTGGATTCAGGAGTACCTGAGTTCAAATCCAGCCTCAGACACTTGACACTTACTAGCTGTGTGACCCTGGACAAGTCACTTAACCCCCATTGCCCTGCAAAAAAAAAAAAATTAGGGTGTCACGAATATAAGTTGGAAATAGGTATTGGTGGGTAGAGGCTTCTGGAATTCTAGATACTGTAACGATTGGAATAACGCCACCTGCTGGATACTTGCTGTAGAGGAGTTCTGCCCATGAAGCGAAGGTCTTTGAGGGCAAGACCAGGCATCAGGAAGTGACGCGGACAAGTAGGAGGAGGAAGGAAGAGACTGGCGCTCGGTCTCACTCTCTTTCCTCTGGACTCTGGCGGAGAAGGGAGCTAGAAATGCGCTCTCCCTTTAATAGATAGGAATCTAGACCTTTCTCTCTCTCTTTACCAAATTCTTATTCTCCTTAATAAATGCTTAAAAGTCTAACTCTTGCTAAAGCTTATAATTTATTGGCGACCACTCATTAAATATTTTAGATAGACTAGCTAGAATTTTAGCCCTTAACAGATGGCTGACCACGAAGAGGAAAGCTAAACCTCAGTCTTCTGATCGGGTAAGAAATTTCCCCTCCCTCTCCCTTTAACTGCTAAGTACTGGCGTACTGGCTGTGTTTTCCTTTAAATTTTTTCGAATGGACCTTTTAAACTCCCTAATTACCCTATTTTTGATTTTAGTCTGTTTAACCAGACAAATGGGAGATAAGATCATGTTAATGCTTTGTTTTTGTGGATTTTCTATTTTTCTTTTTATTTTTGTTAAAAGAGCCAGCAACTTACTCACACAAGGAAATATCACTCCCTCTCCCAACCATGCTTTTTCAGAGAAACCTGAAGAGATTCCCGCAGCTTTTCCCAGTTCTAACAGTAATTGTTGCTTTAATTTTGCATGCCTGGAGGCAATGACCCACCCTCTAGAAGCTTTTAATCCCCTAGCACCTGGAGGCAAAGTGGGGGAAGAGGAATCCAGGCCTGAGTTCAAAATCAAGTCTGATTCAAATTGCTCTGGTCCCTCCCCTCCTCTCCAGACCCCACCCTCTACTCCTCCTATGGCCAAGCCCATTGCTTCCCCTGCCTGGGAAGTCCAGAGATCTGATGCGCATGCTCAACTTTTTCTACCTGCATTTGCAGCTTCAGGCTCAGCCCTTCCCCGGCCTGGCTGTGCTTTTGAGACAATCTTAGAAAACTCTTTAAATTCCAGATATGCTCGTTTTGTTCATAATTTTGCTAACCTGCTTTTGTCTTTAATTAGTAATCTTATAAAGCATTTGTATGGTGAAAAGACTGACAGACAATATAGAGGGGTTAAAGAAGAAAAACTTAAGCTGAATAAGAATGACAATCAACATAGTTCAAGACTCTGCCTCTTTTGCCATGGAAGGGTATATATTTTACAGAAATGTAGAAGTAAGCAGCAAGGTATTGATATGAGTATTGGGGATTTTAGATATCGGAATCAAAGGTGTTCTGAATTCACTCAGAGTATTAATATCAGTTCAGAGGTTACATAGGATTTCTATGCTATTACATATACATTTTGAAATTAATGGTATGGGTTTATTTTCATAGAGATTTTCATGGTTTTGAGATTGTGTTTTATATTTAGTTTTTAAAACAAGGAGAATATTTGTAAAAGCTTTTTATAGTCATGTGATCAAGTTTATATTTTATAATACTCTTATTAATATTAAGTTCACATTCATTTAGACTTCCTTAGTTTGAATTTCATTGTCTTTTATTGTTCCATGTGTATTTTCTTCTATTCATTTGTCTATCTAATTTTGAAACATTGCAAGATGGTTTTGATTTTATTATACAATGTTAATTCTAGGAGTATTGTGCTCCCATATTCTGAGTTGTTTGTTTTTGTTATTTTTTCTCAACTGATTATTTGATCAAACTCTTTAAAGCATTTCCCTGGCAAATTGGTTGCCATGGCAAGTGTAAATTGATTCTAGAAGTATTATTTTTGATAAGCATATTCCAAAAAAAAAAAAAAAAGAGGGGAACATTTGTAAAAGTTTTCTTTGAGATTGTGTTGTGCTTTAACTTGTATTTAAATATGTTCAGATTTTTCAAAAAAGTAATTGTATACTAAGTTAAAAAAAAAGGGGTATTATTTGAAATTGTTGCATAATTATATATTGTGTTCTGAGTCAAGATGTATTCACATTTTTTGCAATCATTTATTATCCTCAATTTTTAAATCCATATGAGACTTGGAATTATGGGAACTTATCATTTAAAACATTAATTGCCTTTATTCTGAGTTATCAGATGCCAGTTGGCCAAGATGCCATCCAATCACAAGAGGAATACATGCAAGAGCAGACACTGAACTGTCACATGAGGGGAGACGTGCATGAAGTCAAGGTATGGCCGAGGGAACGGCTTTTGACTAATGTTGAGGTTGGATTCTCTTGGTTTAATATTTTATTTTATTTTTCCCCACAATATTGTACAGATGGCTGGAAGTATTGATCCCACCCATCTCACTTCTACACCTGGCTTCTATGCTCCCTCCTATATGCCTGATGCCATGGACCATCTCAATCCCATGCATCTGATTAAGTCTGACTCAGTTTCCTCCAATATGTTCGGTGGCATGGACATATATTCCATCCACCTATTTTAAGCCTGGCATACTGCATGGGCAGTACATATTGCTCAAGTGTGGGAATGCTCATATCCCATCATTTCTCTGTTCTTTTATGGTAACCCCCATAATTATCTCAGGTGTCATGATAAATACAGTGTTGAATTTGGCCTTGACACCTGTTACCAATTATATTAGATTTTTTAATTTCTCATAATGGCATGAGGATAATTAGGCAGATGATGCAAAAAGTGATGAAACAAAGATAAAAAATTATTTTTAATAATTAATATCGCAGCAATTGTCTTCTCAATTACCCTCCATAAAGGGGGGACTATAGTAATATTATAATTTTAAAGAATGTTTTAATTTTTGTTTTATTATATGTTTCATGTGTAACAACTAAGATTCTGAATTCCCTTAGACATGTTTTTGAGAACTTTCATTGTTTGATTTGATTATTGACAAAGCTATTTTAAAGTTGTGTTAAGCTCAATTTTGCAGGAAATTTTCCTGGCTGATTACCAGCATCCACACATCAACCCCTGAAAAGACTTCCATTCCACGACTACACCTAGAGGACATCTGAGAAAAGACTTTCAGAGACTTTAAATGAACAGTTTTGATTTGTTCTTTTTGTTGGTTTTTTTCTCTTTCTGTTATAATATACACCATCTGTAACATGTATTCTCTGCAGAGGCCCTCCCTTTGCAAGACTAATGTCAAAGCGTCGGTTCATGAGGACAAAAAAAATCGCCCCTCTGAACAAAACTTTCCTCTCTTCCTTTTCTATATTGTTGTTCAGCAATAGTTATCATATTGTTTTTACTGTTCCGTCAAGGAAACATTTTGTTTCTTGAGGAACAACAGGGGGGACTGTAACGATTGGAATAACGCCACCTGCTGGATACTTGCTGTAGAGGAGTTCTGCCCATGAAGCGAAGGTCTTTGAGGGCAAGACCAGGCATCAGGAAGTGACGCGGACGAGTGGGAGGAGGAAGGAAGAGACTGGCGCTCGGTCTCACTCTCTTTCCTCTGGACTCTGGCGGAGAAGGGAGCTAGAAATGCGCTCTCCCTTTAATAGATAGGAATCTAGACCTTTCTCTCTCTCTTTACCAAATTCTTATTCTCCTTAATAAATGCTTAAAAGTCTAACTCTTGCTAAAGCTTATAATTTATTGGCGACCACTCATTAAATATTTTAGATAGACTAGCTAGAATTTTAGCCCTTAACAATACTAGGATTTGTCTAAGCTCCACTTAAGTCTATCACTAGGGCTTTTTCCCCAAAACAACCTGTTTCCTTCACTTGTACCAATTGTTTTTGTTTAGTTGTAGCTAAATTCTTCTATGATTTGGTTTGTGCAAAGTAAAAACATGGTCAGTTCTCTAGCAGTAAGATAAAGTGGAATGATGCCTGGCCTTAGAGTTAAGAGAGACACAGATAACATCCTTATTAAGCCTAACATTGTACTAAGTGCTTGAGATTCAAATACAAAAAAGAGCATATCTCCCCTGTAGGGGCCAAATTTAATATGGGGAGAGTTAATTGGGTGGCTCACCATAATATTGGGGTTCAGAAAATAATGAGGGACCTCTAGGTCCAAAGTTTACACCCCTCCCCTCCTCCCTAGGCCAATAAGAAAGGAGATCAACAACCTCTTTTCCACAAACAAATCAGGTTTTATTAATGGGAATAAAATACACAGCAAAGGTGAAATTAATTAAGACAATGACAAGGGAATAGGGAAAGAGGAAAATGGAAAAGTTCCCTGGCTCTAGCAAAGGCTAACACAATCCCCAAACTTGCTTCCAGTCAGCTGATTCAAACAGCCAGACTCCTTTTTATTAACTCACCACCTGGAGTCTGTAGTTTCAATAGGAAACAGCTGTGCAGCCTCTCAGCAGTCTGCTCCCAGAAGCTCATCAACAGGAAAAGACCTCCTCCCCTCAGCAAGCTTTTCGTTTTCTACTTTTACTCTCCCTCCCCCAAAAGGGAAGTCCTTCAAACTGGATGTGGAGAGTAGTTACCCTGCTGACATCAGCAGTATATGTCACTCAGGGCAGGCCAGGTATGGCCCATATTCAATCATCCCTAGCTGGTTTCCCAAACAGTACTAGATCATTCAGTTGGGATCCCTGGGCATCTGCCAAATTCCATTATTTTATCACACACCTCAAGGAATTAATTATCTCTTCTTTTTAAAATATATTTCCCAATTAACATTTAAAAACAATTTTTATCATTCTTTTTTAAAAAATGAAATTCCAAGTTCTCTCCTTCCCTCTTCTCTACCTCTCTTGAGAAGGCAAGCAAAGTGGTATGATCTAAGAAGAGTTGTGATTGCTGCTCTCCTGGTATATGCTCTAGTCTATAAAAAAACACAAGAACTTGTTTCAGCCCTGGAATTGTGACCAGGGACCCCATTCTCCTGAGTAGTGGGCTAGTATTCCCTCTCACCCTGGAACTATGACCCACAACCATATATGAGTCATGAAACAGAGTCCTACACCAAGTGGCAAGAAAAGATTCCTTGCACTTTCCTTCTGAGCATTTGTCTGACTCTCATACTATTTGTGGGGTGAAAGCTCCGGAAGCCATCAATGTGGCTTCCCCCAAAATCTGCTGCTGGTTTGCAGAGGTTGTTGTTTGTCCTTCATACTCAAAGAGAACCATGACATCAGGGTGCCTTTACCGCACCATCTTGGCTGCACATCTAAGACCTTTTATTAATAACATAAAAAGCATCTATCTAAAACCAAAAGCAAGCATCATATACAATGGGGATATACTACAATCTTTTCTAATAAATATGGGAGAGAATTAAGTATGTCTATTTTCCTCACTATTATTTGATATGGTTATGGAAATGCTAGTATTAGTAGTAAGACAAGAAAGGGAAGAGTATTAAAGGAATAAAGATAGGCAACACAAAGATAAAGCTATTATTTTTGTGGATGGTATGATAGTTTACTTGAAAAATCCTAGGAAACCCACAAAAATACTAGTAGAGCTTTAATAAACAGCTATAATTAAGCTATAAGCTACAAAATATTCTCAAAAACCAATGGCTTTTCTATATAACAGTAACAAAGAAGCAATAAGGTAGGGAGCAGCTGGGTAGCACAGTGGATAAAGCCCCAGCTCTGGATTCAGGAGGACCTGAGTTCAAATGCAGGCTCAGACTCTTACTAGATGTGTGACCCTGGATGATTCACATAACTTTCATTGCCCTGCAAAAAAAAAAAAAAAAAAAAAAGGCAATAAGGGAAATGCTGTTCTAAATGACTACAAAATGCATAAACTATGTGAAAAGTGACCTCCCAAAGCACACAAAGTGCTCCTTAAAGTAATAAAGAATAACTTAAATAGCTAGAGAAATATTCAGTATTCATGGCTAGGCTATGGAAAATAACAATATAATATTTCTAAAATTTATTTATACTATTAATGCTACATCAATCAAATTACTAAAGGATGAGGAGATCAAAATTAATATTATCTTGGGTTTCTACTGTATTGATTCTAAAATACAAGTGATTTTATGCTGTATGATTTCTGTCAAATTTATTTTACTTTCAATTCATGGAACAAAATAAATATTTTTATAACAAAGTATAATAAAAAAGATGATTGACACAACAAAGTTATGCAAATTTCTTTTTTTCTCTCCCCTCCACTATAGATAACTACAATTAGGCACAAATAAGTATGTGTATATGTATGTGTATATATATATGTTATTCTATACTTATTTCTATTTATCAGTTCTTTCTCTGGATACAGATAGCATCTTTCTTCATATGACCTTTATATTTAATTTGTGTATTTATAATAGTCAAAATGACTTAGTCATTAATAGATGTTCTTAAAACAATATTGCTGCTACTGTATAGAACATTCTCCTAGTTATGCTCACTTTGCTCTTATTATGCTGTATAGGTTTTTATAGTTGAGTCTATAACTACTTATAGTCTCATTTCTGTGTACTTGAGTTGACCTGAGGAATTTAGCTTTTCCCCTGAGTTAAAATTATAATTAATGGAAAAAACTTATCTACCATACCTTTAGTTCCTGTGAAAATCCTAAGATATCTGGTGTTATCTTTAAGACCTGAAGCTTTCTCTGACATACATTGTCCCTGAACTGTCCTTGCATCATTAAGGAAAGCCATTATTTCCCTAACAAATCTATTCTGAAAGGCAAATAATATAGGCTTACAGCCAAGAATAACATACCTAGCAAAACTAAGTATAATTTTCAGTGTGGGGGAGGGGAGAAGATGAACATTTAATGAAATAGAGGACTTTCACAAAATTCTGATGAGAACACAAGAGTAGAAAAGAAAATGTAACATTCAAACACAAAACTCAAGGGAAGCATAAAAGAGAAAACATGAAAGAAAAGTCATAAGGGACTTAAGAAACTGATAATATCCCTCTTATAAAAATGATACAAAAATTATAATAATTTTATTATTATTATTAGAGCAATTGGAAGGGGTCTATATGGACAGAGTGTGGGTTGATTATGTTGAGTAAACTCAAAAAATAATGGAAAGGTGAGAAAAAGGATATACTTAGAGAAAGAGAAAAGGAAAAGAATAGAGAAAATTGTCCCACATAAAAGAAGCAACAAAAGAGAGAATATTTGAACCACACTCTCATCTGAACTAGCTCAAAGAGCAAAGAATATATATGCACACTCAGCTGGGAAAGTAAATCTACCTCATACAATAGGGAAGTAGAGGGTCAGAGGCTAAGACAAAAGGGGAGAATTGCTAAACTAAATATCAGAGTAAGGGAGGTGGTGGTTGGAAGCAAAGCAGATTGTTGTAGAGTGTCAGGGTAAAAAAAGAGAGAGAAGGATAAACAGAAAATAGAATTACACAGTAATCATTTTTATTAGTTTTTTATTTGTTTTTATTTCTTTAGAATTTTATTTTCCTAATTACGTGTAAAAACAAATTTTGGCATCAATTTTTAAAAACTTTGTGTTCCAACTTCTCTTCCTCCCTCCCTCCCTCCCCGCCCTACCCCTGAAAGAACTCAAGCAATTCAATATAAGTTATACATGAGTAGTCATGCAAAACATCTCCACATTAACAAGCGTGTAAAAGAAAACAGACAAAAACAAAACTTCAGATTAAGGAACTGTCAAAAAATTATGCTTCAATCCCTTTTCAGATACTATCAGTTCTTTTTCTGTAGATGGATTGCAATTTTCTTAAGTCCTTCAGAGTCATATTGGATGATTACATTGTTGAAAATAACCAAGTCCTTCACAGCAGATCATCTTAAACTATTGCTGTTATTTTGTATAGAGTACATTTCACTCTGCTTCAGTTCATGTAGATCTTTCCTGGTTTTTCTGATGGCACCCTGTTCATTAGATGGATAGATAGATAGATAGATAGATAGATAGATAGATAGATAGATAGATAGATAGATAGATAGATAGATAGATAGATAGATAGATATTTGTTTCCTATAAATTAACTAATGAAAAAGAATTATGTTTTAATCTGTATTCAAATACCATCAGTTCTCTCTCTGTAGATGGATTGCATTTTTCATAAGACCTTCAGAATTGTCTTGGATCATTGCATTACTGAAAATAACTGAAGTCAGTCACAGTAGATCATCTCACAATAATATTATTTTGTATATTTTAGATTTCACTTTACATCAGCTCATGCAGATCCCTCCAGGTATTTCTGATAGTACCCTGGTTATCATTTTTATAGTAAGCTACAATTATATAGTATTTTAAAGAGAGATTTCCTTATAATAAACCCATGAGGTTGATTATTCCAACAAAAGTAATAGATAATTTTTATATGGTACCTTAAACTTGACGAAGAATTTTCTTCACAATAGCACATCAGAGTAAGTACCATACATTTTGGCATTATCATCAATCATAATAGATGTTTTCCTACATCCTATTCCCTTCCCATGATATTTACTCTATTTTCTATCTTTTTTAAACTTTATTCCTCCTCAAATGTGTTTTGTTTCTGACTGCCCCCTCCCCTGCTCTTCCCTCCCTTCTTTCACCATTCCCTTTCCCTCCTACTTTCCTGCAGGGTTGGATAGATAACTCTACCCGATTGGGTGTGTATTTTATTCCCTCCTTGAGCCAACTCTGATGAAATTAAGGTCTTTGAGCTAATTCTGATGTGTATAAGGCTCCTTCATTTCCCCACTCCTCCCCCATCTCTCCCCCATTCCATATGCCCTTTCCTGCTTCTTCCATGTGAGATTTCACCTCATTCTACCACTCCCCTATCCTGTCTCCCAATGTATTCCTCTCCCCCCTCAATTTCACCCAAAAAATGTCATCATGGGGCAGCTAGGTGACACAGTGGACAAATCATCCACCCTTGACCCAGTAGGATGCAAGCCAAAATATGGCCCCAGACACAAGACATTGATCAATCCTGATTGCCCCCCCCCAAAAAAAAAAGAAGAGAAAAAATAAATGTTTTATAGGTATCATCCCTTCATAATCAATTCCCACCTGTGCCCTCTGTCAAAATTTATTCTTATCAACTGCCCTATTACATAGAAGACTCTTATGATTTAGACATAGCATCTTCCCATGTAGGAAGTAAACAGTTTAACCTTTTAACATCTTTCATGATTTCTTTTTCCTGTTCATCTTTTTATGCTCCTTTAGGGTCTTGTATTTGAAAGTCAAATTTCTATTCAGTTCAGGTCTTTTCATCATGGCCTCAGACACTTGACACTTACTAGCTGTGTGACCCTGGGCAAGTCACTTAACCCTCATTACCCTGAAAAAACAAAAACAAAAATACAAAAAAGAAACACTGCCTGTAAAATGTTTCCCATCTTTCTGATTTCCTTCTAATCTTGGTTACATTGGTTTGATTTGTGCAAAAACATTTTAATTTAATATAATCAAAATTATCCTTTTTGCACTTCATAATGTTCTCTATCTCGTTTGGTCATAAATTCTTCACTTCTCCATATATCTGACAAGCAAACTATTCCTTGCTCACCTAATTTGCTTATGATATTACCCTTTATGTCTAAACCATGTACACATTCTGACATTATGTTGATATATAATGTTAATTGTTAGTTTCTGCCATGTACTTTTCCTAGTAGTTTTTGTCAAATAGTGGGTTTTTATCCCAGAAGCAGGAGATTTGGGGTTTATCAAACAGTAGATTACTATAGTCATTTACCACTGTGACTTGTGTACCTAATCTATTCCAACAATCTACCACTATATTTCTTATCCAGTACCAAGTAGTTTTGATGATTCCCACTGTGTAATGTAGTTTTAGATCTGGTATGGATAGACCACCTTCTTTTGCATTTTTCATTAATTCCCTTGATATTCTTGACCTGTAGTTCTTCCAGATAAATTTTATTATTTTTTAGCTTTATAAAATAGTTTGATTGGTATGGTACTGAATAATTAAATTAATTAAGGTTAAATTGTCATTTATATTATATTAGTTTGGCATAACCATGAACAATTTATTTTTTTCTAATTGTTTAGATCTAATTTTTTTCTATGAAAAGTGTTTTGTATTTTTGTTCATAAAGTTCCTGAGTTTTTCTTAGTAGGTAGAATCCCAAATATTTTATATTATCTATAATTATTTTGAATGGAATTTTTCTTTCTATCCCTTGGTGCTGGGCTTCATTGGTAATATGTAGAAATGTTCATGATTTATGTGGGTTTGATTTTATACCCTTCAAATTAGATAGTTGTTAATTATTTTAATTAGCTTTTTAGTTGATTCTCTAGGCATACCAACATAGTATGATAGTTTTGTATCCTCATTACCTATTCTAATTCCTTCAATTTCTTTTTCTTCTCTTATTGCTAAACCTAACATTTCTAGTAGAATAATGAATAATAATGGTAATAATGGGCATCCTTGTTTTACCCCTAGTCTTATTGGAAAGGCTTCTAGATTATTCCCATTACAAATAATGTTTGCTGATGGTTTTAGATAGATATTACTTATCATTTTAAGGAAATCTCCATTTATTCCTGTGCTTTCTAGTGTTTTTAAATAAGAATGTGTTCTATTTCATCAAAAGAATTTTCTGCATTTATTGAGCCTGGAGCAAGCACAAGGATCAAGCCCAGGGTGGTGAGGAATCCACAAGTAACAGAGGCCTCAGAGTAGAAAGCCAGTGACACAGCCCCTATCCCCCAGCACAAGAAGTTTGAAACAGTGACCCTTGTACCCCAGGAGCAGACCTCAACTTTTAAATAATAAATAAGCCACAATATGAGTAAGAAACAGAAAGGGCTCTTACCATTGAGAGCTTCTGTGTGAACAGGGAAGAGCAAAACACAAACTCAAATGAGGACAATACTCTCAATTTTGAAGGAGTAGTTTTCTTCCTTCAATTTTTGTGTTTCCTTTTCCAAGGTGTTCACTCCTTTTTCATAATTCTCTCACATAATTCTCATTTCTTTTCCCAATTTTTCTTGTCTCTCTTACTAGTTTTTCTTTTTAAATATTTTTGAGTTCTTCCAAGAGAACCTCATGGGCTTGGGACCAATTCATATTCCTCTTTGAGGTTCCACCTTTGGGCATTTTGCCATTGTTGTCCTCCTATGAGTTTTTATTTTGACCTTCCCTGTTGCCATAGTTTTTTGTGCTCAGTGCCCTTTATGTTTTTTTAATCATTTTAATCCTTTTTTGTGACTTTTAAAAGTTGAGCTCTGGGGCAGCTAGGTGGCACGGTGGATAGAGCACCGGCCCTGGAGTCAGAAGTACCTGAGTTCAAATCCGGCCTCAGACACTTAACACTTACTAGCTGTGTGACCCTGGGCAAGTCACTTAACCCCAATTGCCTCACACACACACAAAAAAAAGTTAAGGTCTACTCCTAGTGTACTGGGGGTACTATCTTAAACTTCTTGTGCTCAGGACCAGGAGCCTGGTTACTGGCTTACTGTGCTGATACCTCTGGGGCTGGTGGCTTTGTTACCATACTAGAGTGACCCAGCCTAATCACACCACTTGTGCTCTGGTTTCCAGGGCTAGAGACCTCATAGCTAATCTGCTGTGCCACTGGCCTGACGACCAAGAATCTTGGGGTATCAGTTGCTGATCTGTGCTGTGGATAAGAACATCCCACTGGCTTGCCTTGCCACTGCCTGTGATGAGTTGTACTCCCCTTTTACCCAAGTAAGACAGACCTTTTCTGAAGTCCTTCTTTGTTATCATGGGATGCAAATGTGTTTCACTCAATCTTTTCCTGGGTTCTGGCACTCCAGAATTTTAGAGGCTTGATTTAACATTTTTTTCAGAGGGAAACTGTGGAGAGCTCAGGCAACTTTCTGTTTTTTCTTCAACATCTTGGTCCCCCCCCCAACCCTTAAAAGTGATTTATAACAAATATTTAAAGAATCCATAACTGTATACAGTCTATAGAGTTATCAAATGGTGCCCGGTTCTGCACACAGTGCCAACAAAGAGTCCACTTTTATCTCTTTCTGACCAGTTGTCTCACGTTTAACATCCCTGACTGAGAGCTGAATCTGCTGCAACTGCTGCTGTTATAGCCACTTTCTGGTCATTTTGATGGTATTGGTGGAACTGAGAACTTGTACCACCATTCTAGAAAATAACTTAAATTGAGTGTAAAATGTTACTGAATTGTACATATCTTTTTGCCAAGTTATATAATTAGTAAACCTATACACTAAAAAGAAAAAACAAGAGGAAACAGATCTCCAGGGAAAAAGATAATTTATTATAACTCTTGTTAATGTAGTCACATACTGGATACTAAGGGTGTATGCTCTTCAAAACATGAAGAAAAGTAAATATTATCATATCATATTTAATGATTAAAAGGGCAGTTACAGAGGAAAATTGAAAAACCTCTATGAACTATTATAGATAGAAGTGAGGAGAATTAAGAGAATTCAGATAATGAAATCCACATTACAGGGGAAAGATAAAACAGTGATAAACTCCATGAAAAATGACAAGTCCCAAAGAATAAAAATGGAACAAGTCACTCACCTACTTATAGAAATTTGATGAACATAAAATATAATTTTAAAAAGAGAAACAAGTAGAAAGCAATAGAAAACAGGATAGAAAGGGGAAAATGAGAGAGGAACAGAGGGGAGGCAAAATGAGGGGAAGGAAAAATAAGGGAAGAGTGACATGGATATGGTGACAGAAAAAGAGATAGAAGGTTTCCAGGGGAGAAAGAAAGAAAGGGGCAGAAGTTAATCAAGGTTGGGGTGATAAAATACACAAAATGAATATCAATCCCCTGTGACAGAATTCCTAGAAGGGCTTTCTGCTATAGGCTATTAGAGGATCTAAATTCAAAATCTTACTTTAGTTCTTATGTGCTCATGAGGATGTTATCTAATCTTTCTCTTTTTATTTTCCTTTACTGCAAAATTAGCTTGATCTGGATGGCCTCTAAAGTCCTCTACAGTACTAAATTTATGATCTTCCATCAGATAGCCCTTTGAATCCTTGAAGTTAGTGACCACATAGGATCATAGATTTGTACCAAAAAGTATTATCTTCATTCATATTTTTTTAACTGATAGTCTAATGCACTGAGTCTTGATTTTCTCTTCTTCCTGGTAACTCTCTTATGGAGTCACTCCATTGTCTGAGTGTGGTTCTCAAAAACAGCATCTGGAAGTGAACAAAAAACTCAGAACATGCTCTGATTAGGACAGCAGATAGTAAGACAATCAAATCTCTCATTCTGAATATGCTAATTTTGGTAATGAAGCCTACAATAAATTTTCTTTCTTTCTTTTTATTATTATAGAATTTTATTTTCCAAATTACATGTAAAAGCATATTTTGACATCAATTTCTCTTTTAAACTTTGTGTTCCAAATTCTCTTCCTCCCTCCCTTCCCACCCCCACCCCAAGAACTCAAGCAATTCAATATCAGTTATACATGAGTAGTCATGTAAAAGAACTCTACATTACCTAGATTGTGAGAGAACACATCAACAACTGATGCTGAACTTATAGGCAATAAAACCTACTATGTTTTTATTTCACTAGGAATACTATTGTGTATTGACAGGAGAACACAAACACAGTGAAAAATTATTGTACCATAAAAAACAATGAAATTTATAGTCATGGAGAAAACTAGGAAGGCCTCTATGAACTAATGCAAAGAGAAATGAAGAGAAATAGTAGGACAATTTAGTTACTGAACACCACGTCATTGCAGGAGAAATAGCTTTTGAAGTACTTTAAAACTCTGTTAGTTACGTGATAAATGACAAATCCCAAAGAATGAAGATGAAACAAGTTACTCACCTCCTGCTAGAGAGACAATGTACTCAAGCTATAATGAGAAAAAAGGAGGGATTAGGACCTTCATTATCATTATTATGACTTATTAATCCATAAATGTTTTACGCTTTCTGAAGCTTTGTTGGAAAAATCTATTAACATTATATATATATTTGATGAAGCAAATAATTGATTTTAAAAATCAATCAAGAAAGGTAGAAGAAAATGGGGAAAAATGAAAGCTACACAAGAGAATTATGAAAAAATAATCAATAGCTTGGAAAAGGAAGCAAAAAGATTGACTGAAGAAAACAATTCCTTAAAACATTCATTTGGCCAAATGGAAAAGGTGGTTCAAAAGCTTACTGAAGAAAACAATGCCTTAAAAATTCATATTGGACAGATGGAACCTAATGATTCAATGAGACACCAGGAATCAATCAAACAGAATCCAAAGAAGAAAAAAATAGAAGAAAATCTGAAATATCTCTTCAGAAAGACAACTGACATGGAAAATAGATCCAGGAGAGATAATTTGTGAATTATTCAACTACATGAAAGCCATGATCAGAACAAAATATTCTAGACACCACATTCCAGGAAATTATCCAGGAGAACAGCCCTGATATTGTAGAGTCAGAGGATAAAATTATCAATGAAAGAATCCAAGAATCACGTCCTAAAAGAGACCCCAAAAGGAAAACTCCAAGGAATATTGTAGCCAAATTTCAGAATTATCAGGTGAAGGAGAAAACACTGAAAGCAGCCAGAAAGAAATAACTTAAACATCATGGAGTCACAGTCAGGATTGCTTGGGACCTGGCAGCTTCAATATTAAAGTATCACAAGGCTTGGAATATGATATTGTGGAAGGCAAAGGAGCTTGGATTGCAACCAAGAATCTGCTACCCAACCAAACTGAGCATTCGCTTTCAGCAGAAAAACAATTCAATGAAATAGGTGATGTTCAAGGTTTCCTGATGAACATACCAGAACTGAATATAAAATTTGATCATAACATACAAGATTCAAGAGAAGTATAAAAAGGTAAATGGGGGACATGTTATTCAATAAGGTTAAACTGTTTACATCCCTAAACAGGAAGATAAAACTTATAACTCTTGAGAATTGTATCTATAATTGGGCAGACAGGACTATATATAGAGGGTATAAGTATAAATTGACTTTGATGTGATGATATAAAGAAAACTAAGGGGATAAAAAAGAGGAGTATATGGGGAGAAGAAGAAAGGGGAAGTGGAATGGTGTTAATTACATCATATGAAGAGGTGCAAAACACCTATTACAATAGAGGGAAAGAAAGGAGGGGTGAGAATTGTTTCAACCTTACTCTCATTAGATTTGGTTCAAAGAGGGAATAACATATGTGCTCATTTGGATAAACCAATTTAGCTCATTCTTTAGGGAAGTAAAACGGTAAGGGGAAAGAGGGGGCCACTGATAGAAGGGAGGGCAGAAGCAGGGGAGAAAAGGATAAAGAAAAGGGAGGAGGGCTGACAAAAGGGAGGGCAAATTGTGTGAAGCAGGTGTCAGAGGCAAAATGCTGGTGACAAGAAATAGGGTGAACGAAGGGGGGAAAAGAACAAAGGGGGTAAATAAGATGGTGAGAAAAAGACAGGAATAATAACTGTGAATGTGAATGGGATGAACTCTGCTTTAAACTGAAGCAAATGGCAGAGTGGATTAAAAATGAGAATCCTATGATATGTTGTTCATAAGAAACACATTTGAAGCAGAGAGATACACACAGAGTAAAGGTAAAAGGTTGGAACAGAATATATTATGCTTCAGCTGAAGTAAAAAAGGCAGGGGTAGCAATCCTTATTTCAGACAAAGCCAAGGCAAAAATAGTTCTAATTAAAAGAGATAAAGAAAGAAACTATATCTTGCTAAAAGGTACTATATCTAATGAAGTAATATCAATACTAAACATGTATGTGTCAAGTAGTATAGTATACAAATAGTAAATGCATCCTTCTCAGATCATGATGCAATAAGAATTACATTTAATAAAGAGCCATTGAAAGGTAGACTCAAAATTAATTGGAAACTAAATAATCTCATCCTAAAGAATGAGGGGGTCAAACAACAAATCATAGAAACAATAACTTCATCCAAGAGAACAACAATAATGAGAAAACATACCAAAACCTATGGGATGCAGCTAAAGAAGTGCTTAAGGGAAATTTTATATTTCTAATTGCTTACATGAATAAGAAGGGGGGAATAGTACAAAGGGGGTAAATAGAATGGAGGGAAATAGACAGCTAGTAATAATAACTGTGAATGTGAATGGGATGAAATCTGCGAATAGCAGAGTGGATTAAAAACCAGAATCCTACAATATGTTGTTTACAAGAAACACATTTGAAGCAGAGAGATAGACACAGAGTAAAGGTAAAAGGCTGCTTCAGCTAAAGTAAAAAAAAAGCAGGGGTAGCAATCCTTATCTCAGACAAAGCAAAGACAAAAATAGATCTAATTAAAAGAAATAAAGAAGGAAACTACATCTTGCTAAAAGGTACTATGGATAATGAAGTATTATCAATACTAAACATGTGTTGGGAAGCTAGGTGGCACAGTGGATAGAGCACCGGCCCTGGAGTCAGGAGTACCTGAGGTCAAATCTGGCCTCAGACACTTGACACTTACTAGCTGTGTGACCCTGGGCAAGTCACTTAACCCCAATTACCTCACTAAAAAAAATAATAAAAATAATGCTAAATATGTATGTGACAAGTGGTGTGGCATCCAAATTCTTAGAGAAGTTAAATGAGTTACAAGAGGAAATAGACAGCAAAACTATACCAGTGGGGGATCTGAATATTCCCCTCTCAGAATTAGATAAATCTAGCCACAAAATAAATAAGAAAGAAGTTAAAGATGTGAATAGAATATTAGAAAAGTTAGATATGATAGAAGTCTGGAGAAAACTGAATGGGGATAAAAAGGAATATACCTTTTTCTCAGCAGTACATGGCTCATATTCAAAAATTTACCATGTATTAGGGCACAAAAATCTCATAGTCAAATGTAGAAAGGCAGAAATAGTAAATGCATACTTCTCAGATCATGATGCAAGAAAATTACATGTAATAAAGAGCCATGGAATGGTAGACTGAAACTTAATTGGGAGCTAAATAATTTCATCCTAAAGAATGACTGTGCCAAACAACAAGCCATAGAAGCAATCAATAACTTCATCCAAGACAATGACAATAATGAGACAACAAACCAAAATCTATGAGATACAGCCAAAGCAGTGCTTAGGGAAAATTGTATATCTCTAACTGCATACATCAATAAAAAAGAGAAAGATGAGGTCAATGAATTGGGCATGGTCCTTAAAAAGCTAGAAAAAGAACAAATTAAAAATCCCCAATTAAATACTAAATTAGAAATCCTGAAAAGTAAAGGAGAAATTAAGAAAATTGAAAGCAAGAAAACTATAGAATTAATCAAGAAAATTAAGAGCTAGTTTTATGAGAAAACCAATAAAATAGATAAACCACTGGTTAATTTGATTTAAAAAAAAAAGAATGAAGAAAACCAAATTACCAGTATCAAAAATTAAAGGGTTGATTAAACTACCAATGAAGGGGAAATTAAAGCAATAATTAGCAACTATTTTGCCCAACTGTATGCCAATAAATTTGACAATCTAAATGAAATGGATAAATATTTACAAAAATACAAACTTCCCAGGTTAACTGAAGAGGAATACAAATCCTTGAATAAGCCCATATCAGAAAAAGAATTTGAACATGCCATTAATGAACTCCCTAAGAAAATAATCTCCAGGGCCAGATGGGATTTCAAGTGAATTCTACCAAACATTTAAAGAACAATTAATTCCAATAGTATTCAAGTTATGTGGAAAAATAGATGAAGAAGGAGTTCTACCAAATTCCTTTTATGACACAAATGTGGTGTTGATTCTTTTTTTTTTTAATTTATTTGTTTTCAACCTTTGTTTAGATAAGATTTCCCCCCTAGACAGCAGGTAATCTGATATAGGTTTTATATATATATATATATATATATATATATATACATATATATATATATATATATATATATATACATACATATATATATATATATATATATGTATGTATATATGTATGTATATATGTATATATGTATATATGTATATATGTGTATATATACACATATATGTATATATACACATATATAATACATATATACACATATATATGATACATATATGTATACGTAAATGTAAACATATACATATACATATACATATATAATATATGTATATAATAACATTAAACATATTTCTGCATTAGTCATGTTATACAAGAAGAATCAGAGCAAGAAGGAAAAACCTCAAAAAAAGAAAAACAACAGCACCAAAAACAAAAGAAAGAGTATGGTCCAATCAGCATCCATATACCACGGTTCCTTTTTTTCTTTTTTCTGTATTTGGAGAGCCTTTTTCATCATGAGTCCTTGGGAACTTTCTTGTACCATTGGATTGGTGAGAAGAATCTAATCTATCACAGTTGAATGTTGGTGATACTGTGCACAATGTTCTCCTGGTTCTGCTCATCTCACTCATCATCAGCCCATGCAAGACCCTCCAGGTTTCTCTGAACTCCTCCTGCTCATCGTTTCTGACAGCACAATAGTATTCCATTGCATTCATATACCACAACTTGTCCAGCCATTCCAGAATTGATGGGCATCCCATCAACTTCCAATTCCTTGCCGCCACAAAAAGAGTAGCTATAAATATTTTTGTACATGTGGGTCCTTTTCCCTTTTCCATGATCTCTTTGGGGAAAAGACCCAAAAGTGGTATTGCTAAGCCAAAGGGTATGCACAGCTTTATAGCCCTTTGGGCATAATTCCAAATTGCTCTCCAGAATAGTTGGATCAGTTCACAGCTCCATATGGTGTTGATTCTTAACCATATAGAGCCAAAACAGAGACAGAAAATTATAGACCAATTTCCCTAATAATATTGATGCAAAAATCTTAAATAAGATGTTAGCAAGGAGATTACAGCAAGTAATAACCAGGATAATACCCTATGACCAGGTGGGATTTATACCAGGAATAGAGGGCTGGTTCAACATTGGTAAAACTATTAACATGATCAACCACTTCAATAAGAAAACCAACAAAAATCATATGATTATCTCAATAGATTCAGAGAAAGCTTTTGGCAAAATATAGCACCCATTCTTCATAAAAATACTAGACAGCTTAGGAATAGGTAGTACTTTCCTTAAAATAATAAGCTGTATGGGGGGCTGCTAGGTGGCACAATGGATAGAGCACAGGCCATGGGGTTAGGAAGAGCTGAGTTCAATTCCAGCTTTAGACACTTGACACTTACTAGCTGTGTGACCTTGGGCAAGTCACTTAACCCTCATTGCCCTGCCAAAATAAAACAAAACAAAATAATAAGCAGTATCTACCTAAAACTATTAGCAAGCATTATATGTAATGGAGATAAGTTAGAGGCATTCCCAATAAGATCAGGCGTGAAATGGACAGGGATGTCCATTATTACTCTATTATTCAATATTTTACTGGAAATGTTAGCTTTAGCAATCAGAGAATAAAAAAGAATTAAACGAATTAGAATGGACAAGGAGGAAACAAAACTATCACTCTTTGAAGATGATATGGTATACTTAGACAATCCTAGAGAATCAACTCAAAAATTACTTGAAACAATTAACTACTTTAGCAAAGTAGCAGGATATAAAATAAATCTACATAAATCATCAGCATTTCTATACATGCCAACAAAGTCCAGGAGCAAGAAATAGAAAGAGAAATTCCATTTAAAATGATTGTCAACAATATAAAATACTTGGGAGTCTACCTGCCAAGACAAGCCCAGGAATTCTATGAATACAATTGCAAAACTCTTTTCACACAAATCAAATTAGAACTAAATAATTGGAAAACTATCAATTGTTCATGGACAGGCTGAGCTAATATAATAAAAATGACAATTTTGCCTAAATTAATTTACTTATTCAGTGCCATACCAATCACATTATCTAAAATTATTTTATAGAGCTAGAAAAAATTATAATCCTTTCAGATTTGTGGAAAGGAGAATAGTTTGTGACCAAATTAAAGATAGAGAATAGTATGAATCGCAAAATGGATGATTTTGATTACATTAAATTAAAAAGGTTTTGTACAAACAGAAGCAATGCATCCAAAACTAAAAGGGAGACAGAAAACTGCAAAAGAATTTTTATAGTCAGATAAAGGCCTCATTTCTAAAATATATTGAGAACCAAATCAAATGTATAAGAATCCAAGTCATTCCCCAATTAAGAAATGGTTAAAGGATAAGAACAGGAAGTTTTCTGAAGAAGAAATCAAATTTATCTAATGTCATAGGAAAAAATGCTCTAAATCACTATTAATTATTAAAATGCAAATTAAAACAACTCTGAGGTACCACCTGACACCTATCATATTGGCTAATATGACAAAAAAGGAAAATAATAAATGTTGGAGAAGCTGTGGAAAAATTGGAACACTAATGCATTGTTAGTGGAGTTGTGAACTGATCCAACCATACTGGACTGCAGTTTGGTACTATGCCAAAGGGCTATAAAGCTGTGCATACCCTTTGACCCAGCAATACCACTTTTGGGTCTTTTTCCCAAAGAGATCATAGAAAAGGGAAAATGACCCACATGTACAAAAATATTTATAGCTGCTCTTTTTTTGTGGTGGCAAGGAATTGGATATTGAGGGGATGCCCATCAATTAGGGAATGGCTAAACAATTTGTGGCATATGAATGATGAAGAGATTATGAGCAGGCAGATTTCAAAGAAACTTCAAAGGACTTGTATGAACTGATGATTAGTGAGATGAGCAAAACCAGGAGATCATTGTATACAGTATCAACAACATTGTGTGTTGATCAAGTGTGATAGACTTGACTCTTCTCAGCAATACAGTGGTCCAAGATTGTTCCAAAGGACTCACGATAGAAAATGCTCTCCAAATCCAGAAGAAAAAGAAAAAAAAACTGTTGAATCTGGATGCAGATTGAACCATAATATTTCTATTGCTTTTGTTGTTGTTTTCTTTTTTGAATTTTTTCCTTTTTGCGCTCATACTTCTCTCATTACATGACTAATACAGAAATATGTTTAATGTGATTGTATCAGATTACTTGCTGTCTTGAGGAGGGGGGAGGGAGAAAAATTTGAAACAAGAAATATTATAAAAACAAATGTTGAAAACTATCTCTACGTGTAATTGGGAAATAATAGAATTTTTATATAAAAAAAAAGAAAAGAAAAAAAAGAGGACTTATGGGTATTGGTGATGAAAAGACCTGAACTGAATGGTAAATTTGATTTTCAAATACAAGACCCTAGAGAACCATAAAAAATTGGAGTTGGGGTCATACCTGGGGTTGTGCAGGGGGTGACTATTTTGTGTCTGAGGCTGGGTTTTGGCTGGGATCCCCTTGGGTCCAGGGGGGATGCTTTGTCCACTGTGTCACCTAACTGCCCCATGATGACATCTTCAGGGTTAAATTGAAGGGTGAGGGGAATGTACTGAAGGAGGGGGAAGGAAGAGGTAGCATGGGATGAAATCCTACATGAAAGAAACAGAAAAGGGCTTATGGAGTGGGGGAAGAGATGGGGGAGGAACAGGGCAGTAAATGAATTTTACATTCATCAGAAAAGGCTCAAAGACCTTAAACTAATCAGAGTTGCCTCAAGTAGGGATTCACACACACACACACACACACACACACACACACACACACACACACACACACACACACAGGCACGCACACACACCCAACTGGGTGGAGTAATATATTTAATCTGCACAGTAAATTAGCCTAACACTCATCAAATTTGGCTAAAGACCTCAATCTCATCATAATTGGCTCAAGGAGGGAATAACATACATACTCAATTGGGTGAAGTAATCTCTCTAACCCTGCAGGAAAATAGGAGAACTGGGAGGACATTGTGCACAGCACAATACAGCAGTATTGTTCAATGAGCAATTGTGAATGACTTAACTACTTTTAGCAATAAAATGATCCAAGACAATCCCAAGGGACTGATGATGAAACATACTATCCATCCCCATAGAAAGAACTGATAAAAAGAGCACTTGTGGATTGTACATTTATAACCTGGTTGCTGTCTTATGGAGAGGGGAGGAAAGGGAAGAAGGGAGAAAAATTTGGAGCTCTAAATCTTATGAAAATGAATGTTGAAAACTACCCATACATGTAACTAGAAAAGATAAAATAAATATTTGTTGCAAAAAAATTAATTAATTAAAAAGTGATTGGGCTAGGGAAAGACAGAAACTGTGTGGAGCTCCCTAAACTATATCTCCACAAACCTGCAAATAATGCCATGAGACAATTCGTGGAGCAGCAGAAAATCACAAAAGGATAGGAGGAGATCATTTGCCAGCTTTAGAAGGGTGACAGGAAGGGTCTGTGTACTCACCCTGGTGAGAGTGGAGCCAGCACAAATATAGCCCCAGAGAGGCCACACCTCCGAAGCCTCAGAATCATTAGTGTCAGCAGCTACTGCTGAAACTCAGCTCATGGATAGTTGAGGGGGTCCAGCGGTGGGCCAAGGGGAGAGAGCAGGGGTCTTTGTGAATGCTGAGGTGGAATATTGTTGTGTTGCCCTCACTGGGAAGCAGGAAGCAGGCTTGAGTGGTGATAGCCCAGTGGGGGAGGGGCACAGGCTTGCCAAGCTTGCAGCCACAGCTGAACAGAAAACTGTTTCTATGTTAAAAAGCAAGCAGGCCAGTGATTACTTACAGACCAGAGCACAGGCCAGGCAAGCTGAGAATGTGCCTCTCCTTAAATCTTAACACTTGGGAAACCCTGAAGCCTGGGACATTGCATCCTAGAAGCAGTGCCCCACTTTAAGAAGGAGGTAAAAGTCAAGAAATAGGCTAGGAAATTGAGTAGACAGAAAAGAATCAAAAGTTTATTTGGTGACAAAGTAGATCAAAATACACCCTCAGGAGCAGCTAGGTGACACAGTGGATAGAGCACAGGCCCTGGAGTCAGGAGGACCTGAGTTCAAATCTGGCCTCAGACACTTAACACTTACTAGCTGTGTGACCCTAGGCAAGTCATTTAACCCCAATTGCCTCACCAAAAAAAAATACAACCTCAGAAGAAGATAACAAAGTCAAAGCACCTACATTCAAAACTTCCAAGGAAAATATGAGTTGTTCTCAGGCCATGGAAGTCCTCAAAAAGGACTTTGAAGATAAAGTAATAGAGGAAGAGGAAAAAATAGAAAGAGAAATGAGCGTGACACAGGAAAGTCATAAAAAAAGTCACCAGTTTGAAAAGCCAAAAACAAAAGCTCTTTGAAGAAAATAATTGCTTAAGAATTAGGATTGAGCATCACCACAATATTTGTGTCATAAAAAGAATTTGGTATAACTCCACTTATTTTTCCAAATAATTTGTATAGTATTGGAATTAATTTTTCTTTAAATGTTTGGTAGAATTCACTTGTAAACCCATTTTGTCCTATTACCATAATCAACCACAACAATAACAAAACTACCCCAAATCATGTGATTAATTCAATAGATGCAGAGAAAGCTTTTGACAAAATACAACATTCATTCCTATTAAAAACACTAGAGAACATAGGAATAGGTGGAGCCTTCTTTAAAATAATAAGCAACATCTAACTAAAACCACCCGCAAACATGATATGTAATGGTGATAAGTTAAAGGCATTCCCAATAAGATCAGGGATGAAACAGGGATGTCCACTATCACTTCTATTATTTAATATTGGACTAAAAATGTTAGCTTTAGCAATAAGAGAAGGAAAAGGAACTCAAAGAATTAGAATAGGCAAGGAGGCAGCAAAACTTTCACTCTATATACTTGGAGAATTCTAAAGAATCCTAAAAAATCAGCTAAAAATATAATTGAAACAATTAACAACTTTAGCAAAATTGCAGGATATAAAATAAACTCACAGAAATCATCATCATTTCTATACATGACCAAGAAATCTCAGCAGCAAGAGATAGAAAGAGAAATTCCATTTAAAGTGACTGTAGACAATATAAAATTCTGGGGAATCTACCTGCCAAGACAAACCCAGGAACTCTATGAACACAATTACAAAACACTTCTCACACAAATAATATCAGATCGAAATAACTGGAAAAATATCAATTGCTCATGGATAGGCCAAGCTAATACAATGAAATTGATAATTCTACCTAAATTAATTTACTTATTCAGTGCCATACCAGTCAGACTACCTGAAATTTATAGAGTTCAAAAAAAATAATAATAACAAAATTCATCTGGAAGAAGAAAAGGTCAGGAATATCAAGGGAATTAATGAAAAAAAAAATGCACAGGAAGTTGGGCTAGTTGTACCAAATCTAAAGCTATACTATAAAGTGGCAGTCATCAAAACTATTTGGTACTATCTAAGAAATAGAGTGGTAGATCAATGGAATAGGTTAGGCAGAGGAGACACAATATTAAATGACTATAGTAATCTTCTGTTTGATAAACCCAAAGACTCCAGCTTCTAGGATAGGAACTCAGTGTTTGAAAAAAACTGCTGGGAAAACTGGAAGATTGTATGGCAGAAACTAGGCATAGACCAACATCTTACACCATATACCAAAATAAGGTCAAAATAAGTACATGATTTAGACATAAAGGATGATACCATAGGTTAATTAGAAGAGGAAGGAGTATTTTATCTCTCAGTTCTGTGGAGAGAAAAAAAATTATGTTCAAACAAGGGAGAATATCATGAAATGCAAAATTAATTATTTTGTTTACATTGAATTTTAAAAGTTTTTCTACAAACAGAAGCAATGCAGTCAAAATTAGATGGGAGACAGAAAACTGGGAAACAATTTTTCCACCCAGTACTACTGATAAAGGCCTCATTTCTAAATTATATAGGGAACTAAATCAAATTTATAAGAATATAAGTCATTTCCCAGTGGAGAATTGGTCAAAGGATATGAATACAAAGTTTTCATATAAAGAAATCAAAGCTATCTATTGCCATATGAAAAAATGCTCTAAATCACTATTGATCAGAGAAATAAAAATTAAAACAACTCTGAGGTACCACCTCACACGTATCAGATTGGCTAATATGACAAAAAAAGGAAAATAATAAATGTTGGAGAAGCTGCAGAAAAATTGAAAGACTAATGCATTGTAGGTGGAGCTGTGAACTGATCCAACCATTCTGGAGATCAATTTGGAACTATGCCTGAAGGGTTATAGGACTGTACATACCCTTTGACCAAGTAATACCACTACTAATTCTGTATCCCAAAGAGATCATAGTAGAGGGAAAAGGACTCACATGTACAAAAATATTTATAATAGCTCTCTCTGTGGTGGCAAAGAATTGGAAATTGAGGGAATGCCCATCAATTGGGGAATGTATAAACAAGTTGTGGTATATAAATGTAATGGAATACTATTGTGCTAAAAGAAACAAAGAGCAAGAGGATTTCAGAGAAACCTGGAAGGACTTATATGAACTGATTCTGAGCAAAATGAGCAGAACCAGGAAAACATTGTACACAGAAACAGCAACATTCTGTGATGATCAACTATAATAGACTTGGCTTTTCTCAGCAGTGCCATGATACAAAACAATTTCAAAGGACTCATGATAGAAAATGTTCTCCATATCCAGAAAAAAGAACTGTGGATTCTGAATGCAGATTGAACAATACTGTTTATACCTCTTGGTTGGTTTTTTTTCTCTTTTATGAGGTTTTTCCCTTGTGTTCTGCTTCTTCTTTCACAATATGACTAATACAGAAATATTTTTAATGTGATTGAACATATATAACCTATATCAGATTTCTTTATGTCTTGGGGGAGGGGAGAGGTAAGGGAGAATGGGAGAAAAATCTGGAATGTAAAATCCTATGAAAACAAATATTGAAAAATATCTTTACATGTAACTGGAAAATAATAAAATAATTTTATGATTAAAAAAGATTTAGGATTGAACAAATGGAAGCTAATGACTTTATGAGAAATCAAGACACAATAAATAAAAACCAAAAGAATGAAATAATAGAAGGCAAGGTTAAATATCTCCTTGGAAAAATAGCTGACCTGGAAAATGGATCCAGGAGAGATCATTTGAAAATTATTGGACTATCTGAAAAAACATGATCAAGGAAAGAGCTTAGACATTATCTCCCAGGAAATTGTCAGGGAAAATTGCCCTGATATTCTAGAAGCAGAAGGTAAAATAGAAATTGATAGAATCCACTGACCACCTCCTGTAAGAGATCCCAAAATGAAAACTCCCAGAAATATTATATCCAAATTCCAGATCTCCTAGTTCAAGGAGAAAATATTGCAAGCAGCCAGAAAGAAACAATTCAAATACTGTGGAGCCACAATCAGGACAACAAAAAATATAGGAGCTTCTAAGTTAAATGATTAGAGGGCATTGAATATGATATTATGGAGGACAAAAGAACTGGGATTACAACCAAGAATCAGCTACCCAGGAAAACTGATTAAAATACTTCAAGGGAAAAAATGAGACTTCAATGAACAAGAGTTCTTTCAGGTATTCATGATGAAAAGAACTGAACTTAATACACAACTTGACTTTCAAAGACAAGACCCTAGAGAAGCATAAAAATGTAAATAGGAAAAAGAAATCATGAAGGATGTTGAAAGTTTAAACTGTTTGCATTACTACATGGGAAGATGATACTTTGAGTTCATAAGAACTTTCTCAGTATCAAGGCAGCTGAATGGAATATATTTAGACAGAGGGCACAGGTGTGAATTGAGTATGAAGGGATGATATATGTAAAGTATTTATTTTTTGTTTATATTTTTTGTCGGGTGGTCAGGATGGGGTGACTTATGTCTGAGGCCAGAATTGGGTTCATGGCCTCCTGTGTATAGGGCTGGTGCTTTGTCCACTGTGTCACCTGGCTGCCCCATGATGATATCTTTTTTGTTTTGTTTTGTTTTTGTTTTTGTTTTTTTGCAGGGCAATTGGGGTTAAGTGACTTGCCCAAGGTCACACAGCCAGTAAGTGTCAAGTGTCTGAGGCCGGATTTGAACTCAGGAAGTCCTGAGTCCAGGGCCGGTGCTTTATCCACTGTGCCACATAGCCGCCCCATGATGATATCTTTAAAATAAAATTAAGGATTGAGATGAATGCATTGGGAGAAAGGGAAAGGGAATAAAGGGGAAAGGGAAAGGGGTAAAGTATCTCACATAAAAGAAGCATGAAAAAATTATGGAGTGGAAGGGAAAATTGGGAAGGAGCAGCTGAATGAGTGAGCCTTACTCTCATTAGAATTGGCTCAAAAAGTGAATTACCTACACAATCAAGTGCATATAGTAATATGTCTTGCCCTGTGGGAAAGTGTGAAGGGAAGGGGATAAGAGGGGAGAGGTGAAGGAACAGAGGGCCAATTGGGGGAGGGTTCAGTAAGAAGCAAAACACTTTTGAGGAGGGAGAGGGAGAAAGATGATAGAAAATAGATTAAATATGAAGGGGAGGGACTAGGATGGAGGTCAGTATAGTTAGCAATAGTAACTGCGAAAGAAGTGATAAACAGGATGCTATCAGAAGGATTTATGAAAAATCCAATCCATATACAAAGAAAGAACTGATGGAATCTGAATACAGATTGAAGTATAATTTTTTTTTAGTTCCTCTTTCTAAAGTATTTTTGTCTATTTTCCTTCACAACCTGACCAATGTGGAGATGTTTTATATGACTGCATATGTATAACTTATATTGAATTACTTGTGTTCTTAGGGAGGGGTGGGTAGGAAGGGAGGAAGAGAATTTGGATCATACAATTTTTTAAAAATCAATGTAAAAATTTGTTTTTACATGTAACTTGGGGAAAAATTCTAAATAAGTAAATAAGTACAAATTGTGAGATGAGATTATGATGGAACACTATTGTGTTATAAGAAATGATGAGCAGAATGCTATCAGAAAAAATCTGGAAAAACTTACATGAGCAGATGCAAAGTGAAATGCACTGTATAAAAAATAACAGCAATATTGTGAGATGACCTGCTGTAAAGGACTTTGTAATTTTCAGCAATACAATGGTCCGGCATTGTATTGCTGAAAATTACAAAGTCCTTTACAGCAGGTCATCTCACAATATTGCTGTAACTCTGAAAGACTTAAGAAAAATGCAATCCATCTACAGAGAAAGAACTAATGGTATCCTGAATACAGATTGAAGCATAATTTTTTGTTAGTTCCTTTTTCTAAAGTTTTTTTTTCTATTTTCATTCCTAACCTGAATAATGTAGAAATGTTTTATATGACTACACATATATAATTTATATTGAATTGCTTAAGTTCTTAAAAGGGGATAAGGAGGGAGGCAAAAAGAGAATTTAGAACACAAAGTTTTAAAAATTGATGTTAAAATTTGTTTTTACATGTAATTTGGGGGAAAATATTAAAATTCTAAGACTAAAAAAAATAAAGTATTCTATTTATGTAAAAAAAAGTGAATGGGTTAAAGCCACCCATAAAAAGGAAGCAAATAACAGACTGGATTAAAAACCAGCATCTAAATTTATGTTGGTTATAAGAAAAATGCTTGAACAAAAGGGACACACACACAAAGTAAAGAAAGGAGTTGGAGCAAAATGTATTAGGCTTTACAAAAAGTTTTGTTGTTTCTTTCTTTGTTTAAAGCAATGGTAACAATTATGATCTCAAACAAAACAAAAGTGAAAATAAATCTAATTAAAAGAGATAATTAGGAAAACTAGATTTTGCTAAAAGGCACCATAAATAATAAAATAATGTCAATACTAAATAAGTGGCAGGATATAAAATAAATGCACAAAATTCATCAGAATTTTATATATTACCAACAAAATCCAAAGGGAAGAGATAGAAAAAGAAATTCAGTCTAAGATAACTTCCAAAAATTTAAAATAGTTGGTAGTTGGGCGCAGCTAAGTGGCACAGTGGATAGAACACTGGCCCTGGAGTCAGGAGGCCTGAGTTCAAATCCCGCCTCAGACACTTAACACTTACTAGCTGTGTGACCCTGGGCAAGTCACTTAACCCCAATTGACTCACACAAAAAAATAGTTGGTAGTTTAGTTGCCAAAACAAACTGAGGAGCTATATGAACACAATTATAAAACACTTTGCATACAAATAAAATCACATCTAAATAACGGGGAAAATATTAATTGCTCATGGTTAGGACAAATGAATATAATAAAAATGACCATTCTACCTAAATTAATTTACTTATTCAATGTCATACCAATCAAAATACCAAAAAATTATTTTATAGAGCTAGGAAAAGTAGAAACAAAATTAATTTGGAAGAACAAAAAGTCAAGATTATCAAGGGAATTAATGAAAAAAAAAATGTGAGGGAAGATGGACTAATTGGACCAGATATCCAACTGTATTACAAAGTGGTAATCATGAAAAGAATTGGTATGGCTAAAAAAGAGAGAAGTTGGTCAGTGGAATAGAAAAATACAAAATAGTAAATGACCAACGTAATCTAGCATTTGATAAACCCAAAGATCCAAGCTTTTGGTTCAATGACTCACTATTTAATAAAAACTACTGGTAAAATTGGAACAGTTTGCAGAAATTAGCTATAGCCAACATATCACACCATATGCTAAGATAAAATCAAAATGAGTACATGATTTTGAAATAAACAGTGATATCATATGCAAATTAAGGGAGCAAGAAATATTTTACCTGTCAAATTTACAGATAAGGAAATTGTTTATCAACAAGATGTAGGAAGGATAATACAATGTAAAATAGATACATTTTATGTCAATAAATTAAATAGTTTGTGCACAAAGAAAATCAAAGCAGCCAAAATTATAAGGAAAGCAGAAAACAGTATAAAATTTAAAAGTTTCCCTAATAAAAGCCCCATTCCTCAAATACATAGAGATCTAAGTCAAATTTATAAAAATAGAAGTCATTCCCCAATTGATAAATTGTCAAAGCATATGAACAGGCAGTTTTCAGAAAAGGAAACCAAAGCTCTCTGTACTCATATGAAAAAATGCTCTAAATCACTATCAATTAGAGAAATGCATATTAGAACATCTTGGAAGTACTACCTAACACCTATCAGATTGACTAATATCTTGGTCTCCATAACTCAGTTTTGTGCTGTATTATTTGATTTAATGATTTAATTAATTCACAAGTAGATGTCTTGTCTCCTCAGTGAGATTATAAACTACTTGATAGCTAAACCTAGACTAAAGAGTTGCAAAGATTTGCGATGACTTGATCTTTCATGAGGAAAGTGAGGTCCAGAGATACCTGGCATTGGAACTCAGCTCCTCTAACTCTAAATCTACCCTGTTTTCCACTGTATGACAATGTTAACTGTGCTTTCTATCTGCCCCCAGAAAACCTAAAGCACATCTGGGCACAACCAACACATTAACTTAAAACTGAATAAATTGAGGGCAGGTAGGTGGTGCAGTGGATAGAGCACAGGCCCTGGATTCAGGAGTACCTGAGTTCAAATCTGCTCTCAGACACTTGACACTTACTGGCTGTGTGACCCTGGGCAAGTCACTTAACCCCCATTGCCCCACAAAACAAACAAACAAACAAACAAACAAACAAAAAACTGAATGAATTGAACTAAACTTAAGAGACCTGAGCTGAGATACATCTTATTTAATGAATGCTGGATTCCTAATCCACTGATTAGACCGAAAAGAAAGTCATTCCATCCATTCATTGAAACAATTACAGACAGTAGATGATGCCCTAAAAGTTCACTTTTCATCCTCACCATACAATAGAGATAGTGCCCCAGGAGAAAATAAGGCAAATGAGAAGAAACTTTAAATTGTCTACATATGACTGATGTCTGAATGAAAAGTTCAACTTCTACCAAGCCATTTCTCCTTGAGACAGTGGCTTGACCATTTAATTGAATTCATATGATTATTTTCCACATATCTATTTTAATTTTTCACTCCATACTAGCCTCTCAATCGAAATACAATCGTACATTTTTACTTTGTAAAAAATTCAATGTTATCCCCATATTTCCTTTTTAAATAATAACATTTTATTGAGACTTAAAAAAAAACAACTATCTATTCCCAGACTCCACCTCTGCCAAAATAGAAACTTCCCTTACTGCAAAGAATGACATCTAAGTAAAATAAGTAAACAAATAATCCTGATAAGAAAATGTATGTCTCATTCTGTTCTTTTTGTGCCTCTCTGTTGAAAGAGAAACAGAATTCTCAAAAAAAATGGTGACTTATTTTTGTCTTGGTTCTAGCTTCTTTGCTCTATCTCTATTCATTGAAGACATTTTAATTTCTTCAGTAAGGGAGTACTGCACATTATATGTGTGTGTGTGTGTACACACAAACACATACATGTATATACATATGTGTTTATCTGCATTCATATACATATACACATATATACATACATATGTGTGTGTGTATGTATGTATTTCATTAGAAAGTTTGGCCAAAGTGTGGCTTTATTTCATTACTTTTGGGTATAAGGTATAGTTCTCCAATTGTGAAGTGCATATTGAAAAATGTATAGGATAAAAAAATAAACAACAAAAAATATGTGCTAGATGTAATCAAAGAGCCAATCTCAATTCCAGGCCCCATTTATAAAATGAGAAAAACTTACTGTTGCTCTTATATTTTCCATAAAATTGCTGGAAACACCTGCAACAAAAATATAGATTATAATAGGTTAACTTATTTATAATTTTGGATGAAATTGCTTTATCTCTAGGTCAAATGAACCTAATAACATTTTTCCAACAATCAGAGTCCTAGAAAAGATACAGGGGTTATCTGTATACTAGTATTTATGTGATCTAATTTTCTAGAAACTACCATTTGGTTGACAGATTAAAATCTAAAAGAGATACTTTGCCAAGAATATTATTTCATGTGTATAAATAAGAGATAGTTGCTTCAGTGCCCCAAAACAACCAACCTAAAAATGATAAATACTAATAAAAGCAAAGAAAGGAGGGAGGGAAGGAAGGAAGGAAGGAACAAACTACTACAGCCATGTTCAAATGATTGATATGACAGACAAAATGGGTCCTAGAGCCATTTAGAAATAACTGGAACATAGTAGATTTGTGGATAAATTGTGTTTAGCATCAGCTATGTCAAAATGTTCTCATCTAGGAAGATGCTTTTTTACTAAGATTTTCTCTTAATTCATTGCCAATGAACGCCTAAAGAATTCATAACTGCTAACTAATACACTATGTTAGAATTATTTTCATTTGCTAATAGATCATTAGAGTGTGGAGGAATACTACAGATTATCTCATTCTCTCTCCCCATTTTATACAAGAGGTACCTGACACCGAGTGATGAAGTTTGCTCAAGGTGATAGCAAGTAAGCAGCAGAGAAATGTCAAAATTGCTGACTCCCAACCCCATGCTCTTCCTGCCACACAGCAGTGCCATCACTTTTTTGTAATGGATCAAATACATTAAACTCACCAATTTAGCAAATCATAACCTTTTTAAAAAGTATGCCAATTTGATCTAGAATTTTAGAACCCCTAAAGGAGAAAAGAACAATTTATTCCAAGCAGTGGGTAATACCAGTTCTTCATGGAAGTTTCTGAAATGTTAGTGGATTTCCATCAATGACTTAGAAATTTACTCACCTGAGTAAACAGGTAGTATCAAGAAGAAAAGCTCAAAGAGGGCTTTCTTTATCATTTGGATGAAGAACATTCAGCTTCTGGTAAGTCCCTGGATTGGGTTCTCTATAAGGAAAAAAAAAGAAAGGTAAAAGCCTAACGACAGTTTCTCATTAACAAAATGAGACATTTGTCCAGGCCTCACATATATGAAGGTCTACTAAAAGTAAATTCTTTATTCTTTCATTTCCTATATCAACAATGTTAGGGTTGAAATGCTCACTCTCCCCACCCCATTCCCGACCAGAACCTTCAAGCTAGCATAAGTCATAACTATTCCTCCTCTACTAGCTCAAAGACATAATGATGAGGATGGGACAACTCTCCCCATACAATACCCTGTCATCTCTCCTGGGGAGAGAGATAAGGTAAAGCATTATATGTATCATCATGCCCATGATAAGCCTTGACATTTCCCTCAAAAAAATATAACAATGACAATTTTCCATTTGAGTAAGATTTAGGCAGATGTGCAAACAGAAAGAACAGGGCAGAATGGGAGGGAAGGGGCAGGGTCTCAACTACAAGGCCAGTGACCCACCTCAGAGGGAAAGAGAAATGGGCAAGAAGTAGAAGTGTCTGTCTCTTCCGTGTGTGACACGTAAATACCCTTAAGAAGCCAGTCATAATATTTACTCTTGAGGGATGACCAAGGAGGGGGGTCAGGCTGAAGTCAGGGGGGTGGTGAGCAATGAGGCAACTCGTGCTTTACCCACAGGCCAAGGAATATATCCTTGTGTGAGGCTTTGCCTTCATCAATGTTTATGCCTCAGCAGGAGGTTGAGGGACCAGGGAAAAGGGAATTTAATACTAGAAAATTCAATGGTCTAAACACACTAAGTGTCTTCAGTTGATCCTGATATGGCCTGATAACTAGACTTCTATCATCCTGGTTGCTTCCCTCAGGATGTTAGATTTTTTTTTTTGAGTGAAGAAGCCAGAATTGAAGAGAATAGGAAGGGATCTCAATGGGTTTCACTTCTTCTTTATGCCCTTTTATTCAAGTCTCTCACTCTACATTCAATGTAGGTAAGGGTGAGTTACAGGGAAGGATTCAGGAAGGACATAAAAAAAAGCTAGAAGAAAGTGTCAGGTACATAAAAAAAGGCCACAAACACCCTTTTTCTGTTGTCTCACATGTCACCCCATCTCCTATATTCTTGTCTTTGTTCACTGAAAGATACTCCTTTGTCCTCTTGTCTGTCTTCTGCCTTTGAGGATCCCTAAATTTCTTCACAGCTCAGCTCAACAGCAACCTTATAACAAGAAGCTTTTCCCATCATGCTCCACTCTCTCTAGTTGGCATAAGTGTCCTGCCAATATCTTGTCTTTATTTTCTATGTAAACTTACAAGTATTTCCTTTCTTTCAGTATAATATGCATTCAATGAGGCTGAGAAACTGGTTTGTTTCTGTCTTTCTATCACCAACTTCTTAAACAGTGTCTGGAATATAGTAGGATCTTAATAAAATTTCGATAATTGATTAGATTGATTGATTGAGATAAAAAGTCTTAGAGGATACATTATCGTTGTTTTCAAGCAATGGAAACTGTCCTGCAGTAGAATAAACTGAATTAAAAATTTTAAATAAATATTGACATAGTACATACTCTATGCCAGGCATTGTACTGAAAGCTTTCCTAATACTTTCCCATTTGCTCCTCAAAACAAATCTGGGAGGTAGGTGTCATTACCTTCACTTTACAACAAGAAAGTGAAGTAGATTGAGTTTCAGTGATTTTCCTAGGGTCACACATCTAGTAAGTGAGGCTCGATTTGTACTCAAATGTTCCTAACTCTAGACCCAATTGTGTACTACCTAGGTCTTTCATAAGCAATTAATTTCTTTTTTAAAGACTTTAATTTTTTCTCTGAATTATATGTAAAGAGAATTTTAAACAGTTTTTTAACTTTTAAGTTCCAAATTTTCTCCCTCATCTCTCCTGACCAAGAAGTAAGCAACTTGGCATAGGTTATATAAGTGCAGTCATATAAAACATTTTCATATTAGTCACATTATGAAAGAAGAAACAAAAAAAGAAAAAGGCATGAAAAACATAAAGTGAAATATAGTATGCTTTGATCTGCATTTGGACTTCCTCATTTTTTTTTCCTGAGGAGGTGGATAATATTTTTCATCATGAGTTCTTTGGAATTATCTTAAATCACTGAATTGCTGAGAATAACTGTCATTCACAGTTAAGTTAATTATTGTTCAATATTGTTGTTACTATTTACACTATTCTCCTGGCTCTGCTCACTTTACTTGGTATCAGTTCATGTAAGTCTTTCCAGGTTTTTCTGAAATCATCCTGCTCCTTATTTCTTATAGGACAATAATATTCCATTGCAATCATGTACCACAACTTGTTCAGTCATTCCCCAATTAATAGGCATCTCTTCAGTTTCCAGTTCTTTGCCACCACAAAAAGAGTTGCTATAAATATTTTTAGACAAATAGGTCCTTTTCCTTTTTTTGGAATTCTTTGGGATACAGATATAATAGTGGTATTGCTGGATCAAAGGGTATGCACAGTCTGAGTTTGCTATAGGCATAGTTCTAAATTATGGTTCCCTCAATTAACAACTCCACCAACATTGATTTAGTGTCCCAATTTTTCCACATCCCAACATTTGTCATTTTCCTTTTCTGTCATATTAGTCACTCTGATATGTGTGAGGTAGTACCTCAGGGGTGTTCTAATTTGCATTAACCTAATCAATAGTGATTTAGAACATGTTTTCATATGACAATAGATTGTTTTGATTTCTTTATCTTAAAACAGCCTGTTCATATCCTTGACCATTTATCAGTTGGGGAATGACTTGCATTCTTATAAATTTGACTCAGTTCCTCACATATTTGAGAAACGAGGCCTTTCTCAGAAACAGTTGCTATTGACATTGTTTCCTCATGTTCTGATTTCCTTCTAATCTTGGTTGAATTGGTTTTGTTTCTGCAAAATCTCTTTAATTTAAAATAATTGAAATTATTCATTTTATACCTAATAATGCTCTTTTTCTCTTGCTTGCTCATAAATTCTTCCCTTCCAAATAGATGTGACAGGTGTGAGATTTAAAATTGGCTATTAGAGCATAAATCTACCCTACTTATTCTCTCCTTGCCTTTTAAGCTCACACTCTGGAAGTGGAGTGCTAGCAGGCAGTCTGATGTGCGCAGCAGGCGGACTGGCGTGCGTAGCTCATGCCGTTGGTCTCCTCCCCAAAAGGGTGGTCCTTAAAAAAAAAACTGGCGTCTTTCAGTTATCCTAACCGACTGTTAAAAAACTTTCATATTTTTTTTACCACACAGGTAAACTACTCTTTGCTCTCCTAATTTACCTTTGATATCACCCTTTATGTCTAAATCATGTACACATCATGACCTTATCTTGGTATATGGTTAAGATATTGTTGGTCTATATCTAGTTTCTGCCATACTGTTTTCCAGTTGTCCTAAGAATTTTTGTCAAACTGTGAATTCTTGTCACAAAAGATGGTATCTTTAGAATTTCTCTTTCTATCTCCAATAGCATGGAAGTAATTCATTTCTCAAAAGGTCTTCAAAAGGTAATTACTTCCAAGCAATAGGAGATAGAAAGAAAACTCCCTTACAAAAGTGAAATTCCATCATCAATTTATTCCATGGTTTCAAATCACTATGCCATCCAGGTCAATTACTCTGAATTTTTTCTAGATTATCTATATCCTTTCAAAGAATACAAAGTCTAAAATTGAACAATACCTCCTAAAAGGCTTCTGAGTTATAAATAGTGCATTGCAATGATCAGTTTTCTTTTTCTAGCCTATATAATCCTCCTACATAATGCAGGGATGAGAGCATAAAGTTGTCACTTTCCTTTTGTTTTCTGCTTCCATTTTCTAACCCTGATGCTAGTTTATAATGTAATAGGTGAAATTTGAAGAAGGAAGTCAGTATACTCTCAGAAAGGGTCTACTTTCACTTCTATGAACCCAGATATATTGATCTTGAATCCCCACTGGAGACTTCACTTTGCCTTCAATCTCTGCAATAACAAACTGAAATGCACTTGGGACTTATCTAAATCCCATTAAATCTACTGTACAAATTAATTAATAGCAGGCCAGCAGGTCACACATTTTGTTATCCCAAATTCTGTGAGTGTTGCTTTTTATTAGTCAATCCTTCAATAAGCACTTGTCAAGCACTTCCTATGAGCTAGGCATGGTGCTTAGTACTAGGGATATAAATCAAAACGATATCACACTATTGGTTGTATCTCCATCATGTAGAATTAGAAATTTAATTAAATATAGCGTTGGGTAGGGTATTGTTTTACATTGCATTTGGGAAAATGTGCATCACTTTAAACCATCCTAATCTGCTTACTGAAGCAAAACCCTTCTCTTTAATATCATTATTGTTCAGTGATGCTATATATTTGTGAATTACAGAGCACCATTCTTTGAGATGAGATACAATGGAAGGGGCCCCAAAGGGCAACAGACAGCTATATGGTGCACATAAGGACATGACAGCATAATGCCAGTTGTGATGTGCTAGGGAATTGGACATATATAATTGAAAAATGTGGTAGGCAATTCATGGATACTTAGGCCACTGATAGATTTTTACCCCTGAAATATTAAGAGATTAAGAGAAAGACCTCTGTACATTTGGTGTCACATAGAATGAGAACACAGTGGGCACTTATAATCTTTGTTAGAGATATTAGAACACTGAGATCACAAACCCACTTGTGAAGAGTTAATTTTTTTTCAAGTGATTTTTTTAATATACTTTGTGAGATATTGATCTTAACTAAGTTTCTGCCAAATTTCTTTCCAGTTTTCACAGCAGTTTTTGTCAAATAGTGAGTTATCGTCCCCAAAGTTTAGATATTTGGGTTTATCAAATACTAAATCACTGTGGTCATTTGCTACTACATATTGTGTGCCTAATCTAATTCATTGATCCATCACTCCATTTCTTAGCCAGTACCAGATTTTTTTAGATTGCCATTCCATAATACAGTTTGAGATCTGGTATGGGTAATTTACCTTCTTCCACACTTTTTTAAAAAATCTATTCCCTTGATATTCCTGGCCCTCTTGTTTTTCCAGATGAATTTTGTTATTCTTTTCTCTAGCTCTATAAAATATTTTTGGTAGTTTGATTGGTAAGGTACTCAATAGATATATTATTTAGGTAGGATTTTAGCTTTTATTGTACTGGATTAGTCTTTACATGATCAATTATTATGTTTCTAATTATTTAGATCTGATATCATGTGAGAATTGTTTTTGTAAGAAATAATTATTAACAATCTATATCTTGCTGGACCAAGTGATCTCCCTTTCTTTCTCAAGCCCTTTCTCCCCCAACCCTTCACTCAAAGGCAAAGTCTCTTTGGGAGATTTCATCAAATTTTCTCTCATTAAACCAAACTCAGCCCCAAAGTAACAAAGGAGTCTTGGGTGGAGAAGGATTCTTTTGTCTAGATAAACTGAAGGAATTTACTGATGAGATTTGACCTGATGTGAACCAGTTCTGCGTGGGAACCATTGTGCTCCCATCAGCTTGGGTGGGGGTCTCTACAGTTTTGCCTGATTTTATCTTTACTTGAGTCACATATACCCGGACTTCACTTTAATATAGCCCACCTCTAAAACCTGTTAGCTAATTAGATTGGAAGGATGCTAACTAATTAGATTTGATTGTTATATGATGTATCTCCTACAGTGGAAAGGGTATAAGAACCAAGACCAGACTATGAGAAAGGAGTCTTTTGTCTGAGAGAGACTGCCATAGACTTTGTTTTATTAAAAAGCCACTAACATATTAATAAAATGATAAAGTTACCCAGATATGTTTCTCATATTTTTAATCATCAAATTTTATAATTGAGTTCGTATGGTTGCTGGGTTTGTCTTGGTAGGTAGGCTCCCAAGTATTTGTTGTTGTTTGACTATTTAAATGGAATTTTTCTTTCTATATCTTGCTATTGGATATTGTTGGTAAAATATAGAAATGGTGATGATTCAACATATATTTATTTGATATCCTGTGACTTTGGTAAAGTTGTTAATTATTTCAACTAGGTTTTTTTTTTTTAATTCATTCTCTAGGATTCTCCAAGAACACCACCATATTATCTGTAAAGAGAGATAGTTTTGTTTCCTCATTGTTATTCTAGTCTCTTTCATTTTTATCTTCTCATTTCTATAGCTTGCATTTCCAGGAGATTATTGATTAATAGTGATGATGATAGGCATCTTTACTTCATCCTTGATCTTACTAGGAAGGCTTCTAGTTTATCCCCATGACAGATAATGCTTGCTTTTGGTTTTAGATAAATACTATTTACTATTTTAAGGAAAACGTTTTTTATTCCTATGCTTTCTAGTATTTTTATTAGGAACAAGTATTATATATTGTCAAAAGCCTTTTCCACATCTATGAAGATAATCAGGGGTTTTTTTGTTTGTTTGTTTTTTATTAATATAGTCAAATATACTGATAATTTTCCTAACATTGAACCTGCCATGTATTCCTGGTATTAATCTTACCTGGTATGTATAATCTTCATCATATATTGCTGTAATCTCCTTACTTGGATTTATATATATATATGTATGTTGCCTCCATGTTCATCAGGGAAATTGGTCTACAGTTTTCTTATTCTGTTTTGGCTTTTCCTAGTTTAGCTATCAGTATCATATTTGTGTCATAAAAGCAAAAAAGCAATTTGATAGGATTCCTTCTTGTCTATTTTTCCAAATAGTTTATAAAGTATTGAAATTCATTTTTTTAAATGTTTGATAGAATTAATTTATGAATCCATTTGATTAATCTGGGCAATTTATACTTTCCACTTGACTTAGATTGTTAGATTTATTGGCATGCAGTTTGGCAAAAGAGCTTCTAATAATCCCTTTAATTTCATCTTCATTTTTAATGAATTGACCCTTTTAATTTTTGATACTACTAATTTGATATTCTTTTTTTTGTTTTTTGTTTGTTTGTTTTTTATTTTATTTTATTTTATTTTATTTTATTTTTTTAGTGAGGCAATTGCAGTTAAGTGACTTGCTCAGGGTCACACAGCTAGTAAGTATTATGTGTCTGAGGCCTGATTTGAACTCAGGTACTCCTGACTCCAGAGCTGGTGCTCTATCCACTGCACCACCTAGCTGCCCCTGATATTCATTTTTTAATGCAATTAACCAGTGCTTCAATCTGTATTATTAATTGTTTTTTTTATAAAATCAACTCCTAGTTTTATTTAGTAGTTAAATGGCTTATTTATGTAGTTCTGAGGGACTAAAGTTGTGCATAGTATAGGATAACCTAGAATAGTTTTGTGGTCTATTTCCCCCTGTAACTCATTTAACATTTCTTCTAAGAAGTTGGATGTTCTAGCCTTTGTTGTATATGTTTAGTACTGATATTACTTCTTTGTCTAGGATATCTTTTAGGAAAATAAAGTTTCCCTGATTATCACTTTTAATTAGATTTATTTTGCTTTTGCTTTGTCTGAGATCATGATTTTGACCTCTGCTTTTTTTCTTACTTCAGCTGAAGTATAAGAGATTCTGCTCCACATTAGATTCAATGTATTTTTACTTTGTTCCCATGTGCTTCAAGTGCTTTTTTTTAAACAACATTTTGTAGGGTAATAGGTTCTAATCCACTCTTCTGTCTGCTTCCATTTAATGGAAGAGATTATCTTATTCACATTCATAGTTTTAGTACTATGCATTCTTGAACCTTTTTGCCACTTTGCCTATTCTGTTTTTTAATGTGTTTTTTTCTTCAGTATTTTTTTTGTGCCTCCTTATCAAAGTTGTTGACTTTATTTATGATTTTCTTGCATCACTCTCATTTCTTTTCCCAAATTTTACTCTGCCTTTTTATGTGATTTTTAGAATTCTTTTTGACCCCTTCCATGGCCTGAGATAAATTCACATTTTTCTTTGAGGCTCTTCATGTAGCTGCTTTGATTCAGTTGTATTCTTCTGAGTTTGTGTTTTATTCTTTCTTGTCACCATAATAACTTTATAAGGTCAAGCTTTTTTTGTGGTTTGCTCATTTTTCATCTTATTTCTTGTCTTTCAACTTTGTTACTGGGGTTGAAAGAACACTGTTATAAGCTTAAGATTTTTCATACAGCTGTTTTCAGAGCTAACTCTGGGAGTCTGTAAGCTCTGTGTTCTTCTGAGATGGTGTCATCCAAGAAGATGTGTCGTGACTACTCTCCCAGCCTGTGCTCTGCTCTTTTCATTGCCACAAGCAATCTCTTTTCCACCCTGGAACTTTGACTAGACTCTATGCTACTGCTTGTGGTTCTCCTCACCCTGGGACTGTAACCTGGAACCATGTATAGGCAAGACAACAGAGTCTTGCTGCCATTACAAGCAAAGAGTCCTTTGAAATCTTCTTCTGAATAGTTGTCCAAGCCATCTATGGTCTGAGAGCTATGAAAACCGCTGTTTCCAACTACTCATTGGGGCCTAAGGCTTGCTGCTGACTTGCCAGCTTGGCTTGTATTGGTACCACCTTGGCTGGACAGCATTCTCCTCTCACTTTAGTGAGACAGACCTTTCCTGCCAACCTTTTAAGTTGTCTTGGACTGCAAAATTATTTCACCCTAATCCTTTTGTTGGTTTTGCCACTTCAGATTTTGTTTTGTTTTGTTTTTGAGTGAGGCAATTGGGGTTAAGTGACTTGCCCAGGGTCACACAACTAGTAAGTGTTAAGTGTCTGAGGCTGGATTTGAACTCAGGTCCTCCTGACTCCAGGGCCGGTGCTCTATCCACTGTGCCACCTAGCTGTCCCTCAGAATTTGTTTTAAATCACAGTGTAATGTTGTATGGAGGTGAATGTGGGAGAGCTAAGGCAAATTCCTTCCTTTACTCCATCTTGACTCTACCTTTTTAAATTCAAAGAAGATAAAATTATTTATGCCCAACTAAAATTATAAAATTAATCTAGTGTATGTTTATTTTATAAACTTACTTTCCCTGAAAAAATGCCTTAGATAAAAAGAAAGTTAGATCAATAGATGAGAGATATAGCTAGTTATATAATGATGTTACATATATATGATTGTGAGTGTGTATATATGTGTGTGTGTATAATTATATATGCAAATATAAATATGTATGCATTATGTATATGTGATGATATATAATGTATAAATATATCATACATGCATACATATATCTCCACATACACACATATATATGTGTGTGGGTATATAATATATGTGTATACATGCATATGTGTGTATATATATGCCTGTGTGTACACTCATATATGTATATCTAGTGTATATGTGTATATATACATGTGTATGTGTATATATGTACGTGCATACACACACACACACATATATATATAAACACAAACATATATAGTCATCAATTTCCTTATGAGAATTTTTTACATCAACATAGAAAATTATTTTGCATTGACCATGAGAAAGAGGCCAGCATTGGGACAAACCTTTGAAACTGTCCACCCATAATGCCTACATTAAGAAATATGTTCCCAGAGATAGGTGATGTCAAAATATACTCAGAAAATAATATATCTCAGTCTTGTGACACCTGTCCTTTTTCCCTCAAAAAGACAAAAGAGTAAAAGTAAATCCTACTATCCTAGAATACAACCACTCGGTGCTATTGTCTGTAGTCTTAACAAGCCAAATTGCCTTTCCCTAGGATTACAAAGTGTTTTCTTGCCCTTTCTCCCCACCAAAACCAAATTCTGCAATAGAGACTCTCCAAGTCCAATTTTAAGGGCCCCTTTTTATTTTGACAGGTGAAAGGTAATCAGTCTTCCATAAATAACAAATCTATATTTGACAGTACCAACATGCTATTTAAGTATTTGCTTCACCATACATACACACACATACATGTATATATATATTATATATATACATGCATGTGTGTGTGTATATATATATATACATATATATATATATACATATACATATATATATATATATATATATATATATATATAATTTTGCATCAGGGCTTCAGGCAGGGTCAAAAATTGTTGGACATTATGGGGTCCTAATAATATTTCTCTCTGTAGTCAATACCCTTAACAATGTTTTTAGTGAAAAATGAGTTTCATTGACCACAAGTTCAATATTGGTTAATGGTGTGTTATGATCAGGAAAACTAATTATGTATTAGACTGCATTAAAATATGTGCAATGTCAAGGATAAGGGATATAATTTTCTAATTATTATTATTGTTCTGATCAGAGCAAATTATGAGTGTCGTGTTCACTTCCCATGTCTATATTTGGCAGCTTCCCATTAAGCTATCTGGAAACCATAGTGAAAGATGATTTCCTGATCATATAAATATCCTCTCAGAATCTGAGAGACCTTAAGACTCCTTTGATTTCCATCATTTCTGGGGCTTCCCTTTTATAGCCCCAATCCTGCTACTAAACAGATCTGTATCAACCTTGCTCTAAGAGAACTTCCATATCCCTAATAGAGGCAAGCCTTATCAACAGATGGTCAGTTTGTAGGGATAAAGCATTCAGTCCCTCTAGTATCTCTGGACTACAGTGTTTCAGGCAACCTATGACTGCAGACTCTCTTCTTTCCTAATACTGAATCTGAGAGTTTCAGAAGTGGGAAAGAATTTCAGAGGCTATCTACTTTGAACTATATCTAAATAATGAAATCTTTCAATAGTTCTTCATGGCAGTTTTGGGGACAAAATAACAAAAACAAAAACAAAAATTCAGTGGTTTCTCATCAATAACTTTATTACCAAGAAATTTACTCACCTGTGTAACTAGTCGGTATCAAGATGAAGATTCCTATGATGGCCTTGTTTATTAGTACAGATGAGGCCATCATCCTCTAGGGAGTGCATTAGATTTCCTGTGAGAGTTTAAAAAAAACAAACTGGTCACTTTTAACCTAAAGTTCAAAGATAGAACTCCCATTAACAAAATAGAACATTTGTCTTGAGTTACTATGACCATGATGATCCACCAAATTAAATTCTTAATTTCCTTTCCATACTCACAATGTTAGGATTGGAAACCTCATTCTCCCAACCATATCCCAAATCAAAACTTTCAAAGTAGCAAAAAGTTGGATCTACTCCTTTTCTGTGCTTCAAAAGCAAAATGGTGATGATAGGTCAAACCTTTCTATATAATTATTTTCCTCATTGACTAAGGTGAGAGATAAGTTGAAGCTCTGTAGATACCCTTTCCCCAAGTTAGGTATCACCACTTCCATTATCAACCTTGGTATCTGCACCTTTCCCAAAAAACATGACAATGAGAAGATTCCAGAGGAGTCCGATTTCTACAGATGCCTAGAAAAAGGAATGGAAGGGAAGTACACTGACCTAAGTACAGTAGTGAATGGCTGCCTAAGAAGGAAGAAGCCATAAGCAAGAATTTGCAGTGTTGATTCTCCCTTTTGTGTGTTAAGGACACACTGAAATCTTTAAGAATACCTGAGCTAAGAAACTATGCTCTGTTAATTAGAATTTACAAGTATACAACACTTTTTTTTAAACATGGTTAGAGAAAGGTTGGAACATCAGTATGGTGGGTCAGACAGACAGACAATGGCAATCAACTTCTTGGAAAGCCATCATACCATCATCGTTTAAAGAGGAAAAACCAAATCCACTGGCCTAGCCAACTGGATGATGACAGACTAATGGTTTCATTCTCTCTATATCATATTTATTGTACATGTGCCACTTGGATTGGGTTAATATTGTGAGAGGAGATTTTGTGTACAAATACCCTTAGATCCTGAGGCTTGGGGTCTTTGGGTCCTAGACCTGAGACTGGCTTTATTGTGAGAGAAGATTCCTCTCTCAATAAACCTATTTTCTTTGGCTTGGAGACTTTGGTTTTTCTTCATCTAACACTGTGACTTAGAAATTTTTGTAACACTATTAGTCATCTTGAACTGAATTTCCCACTGATACCTTAAGCTCAACATATTCAGAATAGAACTCATTTTACTTTACCCCAAATCCTTCTCTCTTCATTACTTACCTATTATTTTTCAGCATACCACCAACCTCCTCCTAGTCAACTCGGCTCAATCTCAGTGGTATCCAACCATTATGGAGAGCAGTTTGGAACTATGCCCACAAAGACTATAAAATTGTGCATACTCTTTTACCCAGTAATACAAGTACTGGGTTATATCACAAAAATATCATAAAAAGGGAAAAGGAACCACATATACAAAAATGTTTATAGCTGCTCTTTTTGTGGTAGCAAAGAATTGGAAATTGAAGGGATACCCATTAATTGGCGATATAATGGAATACTATTGTGCTGTAAGAAATGATGAGCAAGCACATTTCAGAAAAAAAACTGGACTTACATGAACTGATGCTTAGTGAAGTGAGCAGATCCAAGAGAACATTGTACGCAGTAACACCAACATTGTGTGGTGATCAACTGTGATAGATTTAGCTCTTAGCATTATACAATGATCTAAGACAATTCCAAAAGACTCGTGATGGAAAAATCCCTTCATATCCACCAAAGGAACTATGGAGTCTGAATGCAGATCAAAGTATACTAATTTCACTTTTGTTGTGTTTTTCTTTCTTCTTTCTTGTGCTTTTTCCCATTTGGTCTGATTCTTCTCTCACAACATGACTAATGTGGAAATATGTTTAACATGATTATAATGTATGACCTATATCAGATTACTTGCTGTCTTTGGGAGAGGGAAAGGAAAGAAGGGAGGGAGAAAAATTTGGAACTCAAAATCTTACAAAAATGAATGATGAAAACAATTTTCACATATATTTGTAAAAAATAAAATAAAATATTATTAAATAATTTTTTAAAATTTAAAAGAAGCTTCGTAAAAAGGAGATGAGGGTATTAACATATTACCCTTCCTTTATCTGTGATGAGGAGGGGAACACAAATATACCCTACTTTTTATAAAGATAAAATCATTGATAAAGGACATAGTTCCCATACCATAACATAGTTTTCTTGAGTATTTTTTGTATGACCTTCAAATACAAGACTCAAAAGGAACATTAAAAAGGTAAACAGGAAAAGGAAATAATAAGGGATTAAATAATGTTAAATGTTTACATTATTATTTGGGAAGGTGAGATTTGTAACTTACAAGAACTTTCTTATCATGGCAGTTGAAAGGTGTATATATAGAAAGAGGCAAAGGTATGAGTTGAATATGAAGGGGTAATATCTAACGAAATAAAATTAAGGGGTTAGAGAGGAATGCACTGGGAGAAAAGGAAAGTGAGAGGTAGAATTAGATGAATTATCTCACATAAAAGAGGCAAGAAAAGGCTCTTAGAATCAAGGGAAAGACAGGAGAGGTAAGAATTGGTGAGTGAATATTATTCTAATCAGAATTGGCTCAAAGAGGGAATGACATACACACTCAATTAATAGAGTATAAAAATCTATTTACCCTGCAGGAAAGTAAGAGAGGAAGGGGATAAAAGAAAGGGATGGTGATAGAAGGGAGGGAGTAGTAAGAAGCAAAATACTTTTGAGGAGGGACACGGTGAAAGGAGAGAGAATAGAATAAATGGGGAGAGAGGATGGAGGGAAATACAGTTATCAATAGTAACTGTAAAATAATTTTGAAGCAACTTTTTCTGATAAAGGCCTTATTTCTTAAACACATAAAGAACTGAGTCAATTTTTAAAAAATGAGATGCTCCAATTGATTAATGAACAAAACATAGGAACAGTTTCCAGATGAAATAATAAAAGCTATCTATAGTGATATAGAAATGCTCTAACCCATTATTGATTGCAGAGGTGCAAATCAAAACAATTCTGGGGTACTAGCTCATACCAATTAAATTGGCTAATAGGACAGAAGAGGAAAATGACAAATATTGAAGGGGATGTAGGAAAAATGAGACATTGATGCACTGTTGGTGGAGTTGTAAGCTGATTCAACCATTCTGTAGAGCAATTTGGAACTATTCCCAAAGGGCTATAAAACCATACATCTACTTACTGATTTAACAATACCAGGCCTGCTTTCAAAAAAGAAATAAAAAAAAGAACAAAACAGAAAAGGAGATATGTTTACAGAAATATTTATAGCAGCTCCTTTCTAGTGGCAAGGAATTGGAAAGTGTGGTGATGCCCATCAATTGGGGAATGGCTGAACAAATTGTAGTATGTGATTATGATGGAATAGTACTGTATTCTAAGAAATGATGAGCAAGATGCTCTCAGGAAAGCCTGGAAAGACTTACATGAGCTAATGCAAAGTGAAATGTACTATCTACAATGTAACAGCGATATTGTATTCAGATGTGAATGACTTAGCTATTCTCAGCAATTCAATGATCTGGCACAAGTTTGAAAGACTTATGATGAAAAATGCTATCCATCACCAGAGAAAGAACTTATAGTTTCTGAATACAGATTGAAGCATGCTCTTTTTTTAAACTTTTTTTTCTTGAATAATTTTTTCTGTTTTTTTCACAACATGACTAATATGGAAATGTTTTGTATGACTACACATGTATAACCAATATTGAATTGCTAGCCACCTCAATGGGTGGGGAATGGGAGGAAGAGAATTTGTAACTCAAAGTTTTCTAAATGAAATTTTCTAAATAAAAATTGTTTTTACATGCTATTGGTGGAAAATAAAATACTAAATAATTTTTTTAAAAAAGAAAAAATACTTAATTAACTCAGACTTCAAAAATTTAAAGTCACCTAATTGGTATGATAGAGCATTCAAGAAGTAAATCTTAGTCCTCAGATTATAATTCTTCCAGTCTAGCTTGTAATGGTGAAGTTATAAGGTATTAATAACACTTTGCAGAGCTGAGCAAATCCAGGAATGGAATAATACATGTACAATATCATGCTTGATTAATAGGCTGGTTAGATTTATCAAAGTTTTTTTTTATTCTTTGTTATATGGTATGCCTCTCTTGGAAATGGAGCCGAAGAATATATAAAAATAATATTCATTATACAAGAGCAAATGACATAAACTACGTTAAAAATGTTACTGACAAATTGGAACCATGCCCAAAAGGCTATAAAATTGTGCATACCATTTGACCCAGCAAAACCACTACTAGGTCTATATCCCAAAGAGATCATAAAAAAGATGGATTTCTGAAAAAACTGGAAAGTACCTACATGCACAAATATATTTATAGCTGTTCTTTTTGTGGTAGCAAAAATTAGAAATTGAGGGGATGCCCATCAATTGGGGAATGGCTAAACAAGTTGTGGTATATGAATGCAATGAAATACTATTGTGCTATAAGAAATGAAAAGCAGATGGATTTCTGAAAAAACTGGAAAGACTTACATGAATTGATGCTGAGTGAAATGAGCAGAACCAAGAGAACATTGTCCACAGTATAAACAGTATAGTGTGATGATAAACTGTAATAGACTTAGCTCTTCTCAGCAATACAGTAATCCAAGACAATGCCCAAAGACTCATGGTGGAAAATGCTCTCCACATTCAGAAAAAGAATTATGGAGTCTGAATGCAGATTGAAGCAAACTGTTTTTAAGAAGAAAATGTTACCAACAGCAAGGATCAAAGTTCACAATGCAAAGTTTCAATTATAGATTAAGAAGAATTTATTCAATGTCTTCCATTTTTCACAGCATTTATGAAAATAGTTGTAACCAAATGAAGGATGAAACATATAATTTGTCATATTTTTGGCAAGTAACTTCATTTTAGATAGAAGGAACAAAAGCTCTTTCATTAGGAGTGCAGCCAAGATGGCAGAGTAAAGGCAGAGAGATCTCCCAGATTCACCTCCAAAAAACCTCCTCAAGGTGAATTCTGGAGCAGTAGAACCATCAAAAGGATGGGGGTGAAACTATTTTCCAGCCCAAGATAACTTGGGTCAGTAGGAAAGGTATGAGGCACTGGGATTAGAGTGGAACATAGTACAGAATATGCTATGCCACTAGAGGCTGCACCTTAGCAAGCTGGCAGCAGGCCTTGAGAGTGATCAAATCATTAGAAACAGCTTCCAGGGCTGTTAACTCACAGACAGTAAGATAGACAAATGGTCAGAAGGAAATCACAGGGGACCCTTTGCTGGCAGTGGGAGCAGGAATGTATTGCATTGTGCATGCCTGGTTCTGTGTTGTGGTCCTAGGGTTAGAAGGAGCAATAACATAATGGGGACCCTGGTCCAAGTTCCAGGGCAGAAAATAATGTTGGTGGTTGCTCAAGTACTAGGTCAAACATTAGTATAACAATGACCAGACTTCTCCTTAGATCATAAGACGTTGGAAGAACTGAGAGCTTGCAGCCTTCTGGAACTATCTCTAAAAGCAATGTCACAAAAAACTGTAAACTTGTAATGGTGCCCCCTCTACCTCAGGAGCAGAGTCCAACTTTAACCTAAAGTTAAAAGTCAAGATGTAGACCAGAAAACTGGACAAACAATAACAAAAAAGGACCTTAAAACATAGAAAGTTATTATTGTGGCAGAGAAGATCAGAATACAAACTCAAAGCAGAAGCATGAAAAACATCAAAGGAAAATGTGAATTGGTTTCAGGTCTGGAAAAGCTAAAAAAACAAACAAAAAAAAACATTAAAAAAAGAGAAGTACAGAAAAAATTGGGAAGAGAAATGAAAGTGAAATAAATCATGAAAAAAGAACAAATAGCTTAGTAAAGGAGGCACAGAAATACTGAAGAAAATAACACCTTAAAAAAAAAGAATAGAGTTCCAAGAATATAAAGAGTTCCAAAAATACAATGAAGAGAAGAATTCTTTAAAATACAGAACTGACCAAATGGAAAAGGAGATATAAAAGCCCACTGAAGACAATAATTTCTAAAAATTAGAATTGGATAAATGTAAGCTAATGACTCCATAAACCATCTAAAATTAAATTAAATTAAAAGAATGACAAGGGGGGAAATGAAATATTTCATTGGGAACACAACTAATCTGGAAAATAGATTGAGGAGAGGGAATTTTAAAATAATTTGACTCAAAGGATGTACAATTAAAAATGCTATCTACATTCAGAGAAAGAACTAATGGAGTCATAATGCTTATTGAAGTATAATATTTTTCACATTTTTGATGGTTTTCTTTTTCTTTTGGTCTATGTCTTCATTTACAATATGACTAATATGAGTATGATTGCACATGTAAAACCCATATAAAACTTTTTACCATCTTGGAGCAGGGTTGGGGTTGAGGAGGGGAGGAAGGAAACTTTGAACTCAAAGTATTTTTTTTAAAAGAATGCTAAAAATTGTCTTTACATGTAAATGAAAAAAATAAAATATTATTTAAAAAAAAGAAGTATTGGACTACATGAAAGTCATGATCACAAAAAGAGCCTAGAGATAATATTTCAAAAACTTATAAAAAAAAAACAGCCTTGACATCTTAAATCCAGAAGGTAAAATATAAATTGAAAGAATCCATAGATCATCTCATGAAAGAGATCCCCAAATGAAAACTCCAAGATTTATTATAGTCAACATTCCAGAGCTCTTATGTCAAGGATAATATATTGCAAACAGCCAAAAGGACACAATTCAGATCTTGTGGAGCCATACCCAGAATAATACAAGATCCAGCATCTTATATATTAAAGTTTTTTGGAATATGATATTGGAAAGGACAAAGGATAGAGGATTACAAAAAAACAAGAAAACTATGCACTCAGCAAAACTAGTATAATTCTTTGAGGATGAGGGATGGGTATTTAATAGAATTCAGGACTTTCAAACATTCCTAATGAAAATACCAGAGTTGAATAGACTATAATATAAAATTTAACTTTCAAATACAAGACTCAAGAGAAGCATAAAAAGATAAATATGAAAGAGAAAGCATAAATGACCTGAAATGTTTAAAATGTTTGCAATCCAATATAAGAAGATGATATTATAATTCTTAATAACTTTAACATTTTGGGGCAGTTTGAAAGAGTATACAAGACAGAGGGCACAGGTGTTAGTTGACTATTATGGGGTAATATCCAAAATAAATTTAAGGAGTAAAAAAGAGGGATGAACTGTGAGAAGATGGAGAGATAGCATGAGATAAATTATCTCACATAAAAGAGGCATAAAATGAAGAGCTCTCACATGGGAGGGTAAGACGGGAGTGGTGTGGATGGGCAATGCTTGAAGCCTACTCTCATTGCAATTGGCTCAGAGGGAATAACATCCACTTAGTTGGGTATAAAAACCTATCATACTATACAGATAAGTAAAACAGAAGGGGCAGGAGATTAGGGGAGGGAGGCTGATAAAAGAGAGAGTGGATTGGGGAAAGCAGTAGTCAGGAGTAAAATAATTTTGAGGAGGGACAGGGTGAAAGAGAGGAGGATAAATAGCAGGGAAAAGCAGAGTAAAAGGATATACAAAGTTAGTAATCCTAACAGTGAATGTAAATGGGATGAATGACCGATTAAATGGAAGTTAATAGCAAAGTGGATTAGAAACCAGAATCCTACACTATATTGTTTACAACATACAAACCTGAAGCAGAAAAACCCAAAGAGTAAAAATAAGGGGATGGAGCAAAATTTATTATGCTTCAGTCGAAGTTTAAGAAAAAAAGTAGCCATAACAATCAAGATCTCAGACAAAGCAAAAGCAGAAGTAGATATACTTTAAAGAGATAATCAGGGAGCCAAGATAGCTGAGAGAAGCTAGGAAGTTGTCTGAGCTCTCCCAAGTTTGCCTCAAAAACAACATTAAATCAAGCCTCTAAACAGATTCTGAAAATACAGAACATACGAAAAGACACACACAATCTTCCAACTTGAGATAGTTTAGACTTCACAAAGGGTCAGTCTCACTTGGGCAACAGTGCAGTTCAGGCAACACAGCACAGCAAAGAGGGGATCTGGGCAAGTCAGCAGGAAGCTCTTGGTCACAGTGGCACAACTGAGATCCATTGGAATCTGGCTCAGCAAGCTGGTGGCACAGCAGGCCATTTGTGAGATCCACCAACACCAGCAGAGAGGGCAAGCTGCCAGCTGCAGGGCCACCCACAGGACAGGCGGGACTGGGCTTAGCCATCCCAGCACCTGTAGCAAGTGCAGGGAGCAAGCCCAGGGTGGTGAGGAATCCACAAACCATAGAGGCCTAAGAGTAGAAAGCCAGTGACACAGCCCCTATCTCCTAGCATAAGACACTTGAAACAGTGACCCTTGTTCCCCAGGAGCAGACCTCAACTTTCAAAACAAATAAGTTGCAATATGAGTAAGAAACAGAAGAGGGCTCTTACCATTGAGAGCTTCTGTGTTGACAGGGAAGAGCTAAACACAAACTCAGATGAGAACAATACTCTCAAATTGCCTATATGTGAAGCCTCAAGAGGGAAGATGAATTGGTCTCAAGACCAAAAATCCTTCTGGGAAGAGCTCAAAAAGGATTTTAAAAATTAATTGAGAGAGGTAGAAGAAAAATGGAGAGAGAAATGAAAGCAACACAAGAAAATTGTGGAAAAAAAGAATCAGCAGCTTGGAAAAGGTAGCACAAAGAATAAAGAGCTTAGAAACGGAATCACGAAGATTAACTTGTGATGTTTAAAAAAATTTGACTGTGATGTTTAAATCTTAATATGTGGTTGCCTTAAATTAGAAGCTTTAGCACCAGTCTTTGGGCATTAAGTATTTATTAAAGTATACTAGGTATTAGTAAAAAGGAAAACATTTGGAGTTCAGAAAGTTAAGAAAAGGCCTATCTAGCCTAGAGTTTCAGCTTGGTCTGGTTCTTCCGCAAGTCATCCACCACGAGCCTGCTTCAACCACACACTTCTTCAGCAACATGAGTGTGGAAGCTTTTTTATAGGTCCAGAGCAGAACTGGTCCTTAGACACTGCTTCAAGTTGATTGGTTAGCGTCATCCAAATTCATTGGTTCACTGGGCTTGAAGGTGGTTTCCTGTTGAGTTCAAAGTCCTTAACTTCTAAGAACCATACCTTCCTAAGGGTCAGCCAGCTGTGGTTGCAATCTAATTAATTTTAAGTAGGCTAATGAGCAAAGTCAATCACTCTCACTTAATTTAATCAGTTTAGATTAATCTCCAGGTGGGGCCTTTGAATATCTACCAAATTCCATTATTTTCTTACAGACTAGAGAAAACAATTCTTTAAAAAATTCATTTGGCCAAATGGAAAAGGAGGTGCAAAAGCTTACTGAAAAAAAAAAAGCCTTAAAAATTCGAATTGGAAAGATGGAAGCTAATGACTCCATGAGACACCAGGAATCAGTTAAACAGAATCAAAAGAATGAAAAAATAGAAGAAAATGTGAAATAGCTCATTGGAAAGACAACTGACCTGGAAAATAAATCCAGGAGAGATAATCTAAGAATTATTAGACTGCCTGAAAGCTATGATCAGAAAAAGAGTCTAGACACCATATTCCAGGAAATTATCAAGGAGAACTGCCCTAATATTACAGAATCAGAGGATAAAATCATCGATGAAAGATTCCACAAATCATGTCCTGAAAGAGATACCAAAAGGAAAACTCCAAAGAATATTATAGCCAAATTTCAGAATTATCAGATGAAGAAGAAAATACTCCAAGCAGCCAGAAAGAAGCAATTTAAATGTCATGGAGCCACAGTCAGGATTGCACAGGACCTAGCACCTTCAACAAAACTAAGAGCTGGTTTTAGGAAAAAAACAATAAAATAGATAAACTTTTGGTTAATTTGATTTTAAAAAAAGAAAGAAGAAAACCAAATTACCTGTATCAAAAATGAAAGGGGTGATTTCACCACCATTGAAGTGGAAATTAAAGCAATAATTAGGAACTATTTTTCCAAATTGTATGCCAATAAATTTGACAATCTAAATGAAATGGATAAATATTTACAAAAATACAATTCACCCAAGTTAATTGAAGAGGAAATAAAATCCTTAAATAGGCCCATATTAGAAAAAAGACATTGAACAAAGAGATAAGCAGAGAAACTACATTTTGACAAAAGGAACATAGACAAGGAAGGAATATCAGCAATAAACATATATACAACAAATATTATAGCATCCAAATGTTTAAAAGAGAAGTTAAATGAGTTATAGGAGGAAAAATACAAAAAAACTATACTAGTGGGGGACCTCAACTTTCCTCTCTCAGAACTAGATAAATCTAACAAAAATAAAACAAGAAAGATATTAAGGAGATGAATAGAAATTTAGAAAATTTAGTTATGATAGACCTCTAGAGAAAATTAAATGGGACTAGAAAGGAATATACCTTTCTCTCAATGATACATAGCACCTATACAAATATTGACCATGTATTGTGGCATTAAAAACCTCACAATTCTTTGTACAGAATCAGAAATAGTAAATGTATCCTTTTCAGATAACACTGAAATAATATTACATTCAATAAAGTGCCATGGAAACAAATAAAAAAAATTTGAAAATGAAATAATCCAATCTTAAAGAATAAGGGGGTCATAGAACAAATTGTAGAAACCACCATTAATTCCATTAAAGAGAATAACAATAAAATAACATACCAAAATTTATAGGATGCAGCCAAAGTGGCACTTAGGGGGGGAATTTACATCTCAAAATGTTTACATTAATAAAAACAAGCCGATCAATAAATTGGGCATGAAAGTAAAGAAACTAGGAAAAGGACAAATTAAACATTTACAATTAAACACCAAATTTGAATCTTAAAAATCAAAGGAAATATTAACTAAATTGAAATTAAGGAAACCATTAAACTAACAAATAAAACTAGAAACTACTTTAAAATAAGTATATATGCAGAAATATTATCAGTATTCTTAACACTGTCATTAGTATATGATTATTTTGAAAGAAATGTTGGGATTGAGCTGAGTATTATAGAGTGATTCTAAAAAATATATAGGAAAAGGTAAAAAAAAGAGCAATTACATCATGCAAATGAGGCTTAAGAAAAAGAACTGATTCAGGGGAAACAGAGTGGAGGGATGGCAGTGATGAAGCCCTACTCTTATCAAATCTTAGTTAAAGAGAAAACAACATATACATCTAGTGATGGATATGTGGATTAGATTAGACAAGTAATACCCAGTAGATAATAACCATAGTAAACTGGTATTTGATAAACTCAAAGATCCAAGCTTTGGGGACAAGAACTCACTATTTTACAAAAATTTCTGGGAAAACTGGAAGGCAGTTTGGCAGGAACTAGGTATAGACCAGCATCTCACACCATGTACCAAAATAAGGAAGGTCGATATGGGTATATGATTTAGACAGAAAGGGTGATACCATGAGCCTGTCAGATCTATGGATCATGGAAAAATTCATAACCAAACAAGAGCTAGAGCAGAACAGTATGTAAAATGGATAATTTTGATTACATTAAATTGAAAAGGTTTTGCATAAACAAAACCAATGCAGCCAAGATTAGAAGGAAAGCAGAAAACTGGAGAAATTTTATTATGAATTTCTTTGACAAAGGTCTCATTTCTCAAATATGTAGATAACTGAGTCAAATTTATAAAACTACAAGTTTTTCCCCAATTGATAAACTATCAAAGCATATGAACAAGCAGTTTTCAGAAGAAGAAATCAAAAGATATCTATAGGCATATGAAAAAAAAACCCTCTACATCACTATAGAATAGAGAAATAAAAATCAAAACAACTCTGCTATACCTCCACACACCTAATATGACAGAAAAGGAAAATGACAAAAGTTGGAGGGGATGTGGAAAAATTGGGACACTAATGCACCTTTGGTGGAGTTCTGAATTAATCCAATCATTCTGGAGAGCAATCTGGAACTCTCTCCAAAAGGATATTAAACTGTGTGTACCCTTTGACCCAGCAATAGCATTATTAGGTTTGTATTCTAATGAGATTTTAAAAGGAAAATGGTTTATATGTAAAAAAGTTATAGCTTCTCTTTTTGTGGTGGCAAAGAATAGGAAATAGAGAGGATGCACATCAATTGAGTAATGCCTGAACAAGTTGTGGTATTGTTGTTTGTCCTTCATTTTCAAAGGAGACCAATAACATCACACATGAAATGGATTTAACTGAGGCAGAGTAACACCAAGTCAAGCCTAATCTAAGACTAGTCCAAAGAACTCGTGATGAAATATGCTATATACCTCCAGAGAAATAACTGTACTCTGAATACAGATTGAAACATACTTTTTTCTTAAACTTTATTTTTCTTGGGGTTTTCTTTGGTCAGTTTTCTTTCACAACATGACTAATAGGTAAATAAGTTTTTTTTATTACTTCACATGTATATGCTATAACAAATTGCTTGCATTTGCAATGAAGAGGGATGGAAAGGAGGAAAGGAAAGAATTTCAAACTCAATTTTTTAAAAGAATTAAATTTTTATATGCAATTGGAAAGAAAATAAAATATTTGAAAAAAAAGTCTTTCTTCACTTGGGTCCCTACAAAGTATGTAGAAGGGCAATGTATGCTTGTGTTTCTGTGGACTACCTGCCTAGAGACTATCAAAATCATTGGGCAATGAATGATAAAATAGACCCAAAACTTGGGGCCTTTGGTAATCTCAGGGTATTGGAGATCTCGGAGATCTCTGGGCAAATTATACTATGGGATTAATTTATCTCATCTCCCAGACCCCTTTTGAATTAGGCCCTTTTCTTGATTCAATGCCAATGAAAAGTAGAGGATTTATATCTGGTAACTAATATATTATGTTAGAATTGGGAATTATTTCATTGATCTATAAATGATTGGATTGGGAAAGGTACTCTAAATAACATCTTCCACCTCCTCATTTTATAAAAAGAGGGAACAAGGTAACAAAGGTAACAAGCTCAGGGATGAGCCTTACCCAAGGTAAGACAAGTGGGCAGGGAAGCAAACCCAGATGTCCTAATTACCGGTCTAGTGCTTTTTCTGCCATACAATACCATCCTCGCCTTTTCACCTTTTGTAGTACATCCAATATATTAGACTTGCTAACTCAGAAAATTATATATATATATATGTGTGTGTGTGTGTGTGTATGTGTGTGTGTGCATGTGTGTGTCTATATGTATATGTATATTTATATGTATGCATATATATGTATGTATGCATGTACACATTTTAAATTTCACATTTTGACCTATAAGCTCAGAACTCAGAGGAGAAAACAATATATTTCAAACAGGAGGTAACATTGATCCTTCATAGAAACTTGAAAGACCAGTGGTTCCCCACCAAGGACATAGAAAATTACTCACCTGAGTAATCAGTCAGTGTCAGGGAGAAAATTCCTAAGAAGGCCTTAACATTAGTAGGGAAAAGGTCACTTGCTTCTTAGGAGAGCCTTATATTAGGTTCTGTTCAAAAAAACCTCAGATTGGTCACTTTTAATGTAAAGGCCCCAACACAATTTTCCCATGAATAAAATGGAACATTTTTCCAAGCCTAACATGGATATAGCTCTGTCACCTTAAAATCCATATTCTGTGCCTTCCCATATCCTCATTGTTAGCATGGAAACCCCATTCTCCCAGCCTCATCCCAGACAAGAACCATCAAGCTAAGAAGAAATAATAGCCATCAATTCTCTATGCCTCAAAGAATGATGAGGATGAGGCCACCCTCCTTATATGATTCTCTGCCATATCAACTGAGGAAGGAGAAAGGTGATGTTGGATAGATAGATGATAGATAGTTATAGATATAGATATTTTCTCTGAGACTAAATATTACTCTCCCCCATCATCAATTTTGATATTTTCTCCAAAGAAATACAACAATGACATGCTATCAGAGGAGTCAGATTTAGCCAATTGCCTGGAATAGTGAAGAATGGGAGGGGGGAACACTGACCCAACTGCAGGCCCAGAATGACCCACCTCAAAGGGAAGAAAATAGAGGCAAGAAGTTCAAGTGGTGCTTCTGTCCGTTCCCCAAGTTATACCTCAATACTCTTAGCCAATCATACTATCTCCTCTTGAGGTAGGAACAGAGAAGGAGGTCAAGTTGATGTCAGGGGAGGTCGAAAGCAGTGAGGCAATTTGTGCTCTATACAGACTGTACAGCATCTCCCTGTGTGGGGACTTTGGCTTCATCAAAGTTTAAGCCTCAGCAGGAGGTTGAAACACCAAGAAACAGTGAAGAGGCCTAGAAGTAAGTATATGAGGCAGGAATAAAGGAGAACATAGAGAAATTTCAGTGGGGAAAAAGAGGAAGAGATCAACAAAGAGTTGAATGTGTCAGGAGCACAGAGAAGAGAAGGGAACAGCTTAAACTCACTTAAACCCCCTCTTATTACCTTCAATTCTGGCTACTGCACTGAAACAACATTCACAAGCTGAAGTGTGACCAGGATGGTGTGTTTAGATCAGTGAGACCCCTAGCATCACATTAAAACTCATCAGTGTGAGGGCAGCTAGGTGGCGCAGTGGATAGAGCATTGGCCCTGGAGTCAGGAGTACCTGAGTTCAAATCCGGCCTCAGACACTTAACACTTACTAGCTGTGTGACCCTGGGCAAGTCACTTAACCCCAATTGCCTTACTAAAAACAAAACAAAACAAAACAAAACAAAAAAAAAACTCATCAGTGTGTCACTTGAATACCTTAACAACTTTCCCCAGTCTATGTTTCCAATCTTATTATGCATTCATCTGCCTAAGCCTTCTTGCTGTTACTAACATATGGAACTTCGTCTTTCCTATCCCTTAGCCTTTACAAAGATTGTCTCCCAAGACTAGAATATATTCTAACATACACCTGCCTTGCCTCTACCTTTGGGAATATCCTTGTTTTCTTCATAGTCTTATTTATGTTCAATCTTCTAAATGAAGCTTTCCTTCCCCCTTCTGATCATCTATCTTCAGTTGCTAGTGATGTCCCCTAAAATATCTTCTATTTCTTTTTTTTTTTGTGGGGCAATGGGGGTTAAGTGACTTGCCCAGGGTCACACAGCTAGTAAGTGTCAAATGTCTGAGACCGGATTTGAACTCAGGTACTCCTGAATCCAGGGCCAGTGCTTTATCCACTGCGCCACCTAGCCGCCCCTTCTATTTCTTTTTCTATGCATGTACTATTTCTCCTGTAGTAGAATATGTGTTCATTGGGACTCCCAAAGTAATTCATTTTTGTCCTTATATCAACAGATCTGTTTACAGTGTCTGGAATACAATAGACAATAAATGCTTGGTGATTGATTCCATTGATTGATTGATTGATTGAGATGAGAAGCCATGAGGGTTATATGATCAATATCTTCAAGCAATGAGAGCTGTACTACATTAGAATAAACTGAGCCAAGTAGTAATTAATTGCTCATTACCAAAAGTCTGCAAGAGTAATCCTCAGGATCATAAGCTGTGGATTTAATAAAAGGGATAACTTACTGTTTATTTGTGGACTGGACTAGCTGTCCCCTGAGGCACCTTCCAACAGTGAAATTTTATCATTCATTTATTCTATGAATTCAAATCCCTTTGCTATCTACATGATTTTTTGTGGGCACATTCCAATTTATCAATATTGTTTCAATAAAAATGAAACCTTAGAGTTCCAGAGAGAACTCCCAGAGATGCTCTGAGCAGTAAACAGAGCAGTAGAACTGTGATCTTTCTTGCTCTTGACTCTAGATTTCTTTTCTATATACTAGAGTTGTTAGTATGTGACTAATCGTCTCCATGGTTTGATGATTCCTTCTGTTAACCACAGTGCCAGTGGAGAATTTCCTGTTCAAAATAATTTAAGTAGAATCTCAGAGAAGAGTTGCCCCAACCTTCATGGAAAACCTTCTATAACCCAACCATGTTGTTTCTGAATTCCCAGTAGAGAATTCATGCTATCTTTAAGGTCCTCTTTATAAAGACCCCAATAAACAATTGGAATGCATCTGGGTCTTAACAGATTTCCATCATCTGAATAGTAACTATTAACCATTAGAATGCCAACAGATAACATATCTCAAAATCTGGAAATGCCCTCTACTTATCAATCAATTCATCAATAAGCCTTTATCAGCTATGAACCAGGAATGACGCTAGGCACTGATCATACAAATACAAATTTAGACCTAATAGAGGCTGCTAGCATATTAGGGATTATATATTCATTATACACTATGGAGAATTGTACTTTTTTTTTTTTAGTGAGTCAATTGGGATTAAGTGACTTGCCCAGGATCACACAGCTAGTAAGTGTTAAGTGTCTGAGGTCAAATTTGAACTCAGGTACTCCTGACTCCAGGGCCAGTGCTCTATCCACTGCGCCACCTAGCTGCCCCGTACTTATTCTTCATACACAGACATTCACTTAAGTATAGCATAGAGTCAGAGGAGATTGCCCTAAATCATATTTGGGAAATTACATATAATTTTCAAAAATAAGCAAAAGCCCATCTCTTTAATATCAATATTATTCTAGTGATGCTACATGTCAGTAAATGTGGAAAACCACTATTTGGGACAAATAGGGCAGGAGGCCCAGAGGACAAATAAAAAGCTGCATGGTATACATAAGTAGGCTAGATCATATTACTAATTATGATTTATGCATGAGAATTAACATCAGAAAGGATGATTGGAAAAGATGGTATGCTTGTCTTGGAATATGAATACCCAGCACAAGTGATAACATTTGGACTCTTGAAATTTTAGAACAAGGTTAAAACCTCCATTTATTTGGTGTCACCCTGGATGAGAAAGTGTAAGGACACTGTTAGTATCATTAGAAAATGTATTCATATCAATGAGATCATAAATCCATTCATGAATCTAAGAATGTAGGTTTCCACACTTTTGTTTCAATGTCTTTCATTATTAGGTATGGTTATCAGACATGGCAGAAACAACTGAATGACAGCAGCCACAACAACAAACTCTGCCCTATTACTGACTCTGTAAAGTTTGAAAATATAGCAAATCTGATACCCCATCTATATGGACCTTCAGATGGTTCCTTAAGAAAAAACCCAACTGTTATGGACCTCTTCAGTATAAGATATTCCATTGCCTAAGAAAATAAGAGAAGTCTATTGCAATATTCATAACACAAAATTTGGAATCAGAGGCTTGAGATTTGAATTCTGGCTTACTATTCATTATCTATATGATGTGTGGTGAGTTGATTAATCTATATGAACCTCACTGTCCCCACACAATTTTAAATCCAATGAAAGAGAAGCAGAGGCAAGTTGGTAAAGTATCACACACACACACACACACGCACACACGCACACAAAACAAAACAAAACAAAACAAAACAAAACAAAAAGCACAGCGTGCTGTCCGAAATCAAAACCCCTCCAAACAGATGTAGAAAACATATCAAATTAAATTCTAATTGGTAAATCTAAGAAAAAGAAATCATAATCTGGGTCATAGATCCAAAAAAGATCCTGGGAAGAGTACCTCAAGAAATTTAAAACTTTCCATACCTCTTAAAATCAAAGGGAAAAGTAGAAAAAAATCAAAGGCTACAGGGCACTTCATAAAAGAAACCCCAAAATGAAATTTCTCAAAAATGTCATGGCCAAAATCCAGAACTTTCAAGTAAAAAAATACTGCAAGTGGCCAGAAAGGAAGAATTAAAGTACAAAAGAGCATAGTCAGTATTGCAAATAATTTTGCTTGCATCACAATAAAGGGCAGGAGAGCTTAAAACATGATCATCTGGAAGGCAAATGTTATAGGCTTACAGCCAAGTATTATTTATCTAGAAAAACTGAGTAAAATCCTAGAAGGGAAAAAAGAGACATTTAATGAAATGAAAGATTTCTAAGAATTCATGATAAAAAGAGCTAGAGCTCTAGGAGCTCTGTAGAAACTTTAAAGCTCAAACACAGGAGTCAAGAGAAATGTAAAAAGGTAAACATGAATAAACAATCATAAAGAAATAAAATAATTCCAATAATTATGATTCCATTCTAATGTGAGAAGATGATTCTTACTCTGAACTCTATCATCATGAAGGGTCATAGAAGGAGTGCAATTCGAAAAAATGTAAAAAGCTACGAGAGTAATTTGTTCTGTTATATATTGATGTTAGGAATGGAGAAGGAAAAGGATTTCATTAGGAGAGAGAGGGAGAGACAGTTAAGGAAAATTATCTCACGTAGTCAGAGTCCATACAAACAAGTGGGAAGAGATTGGGAGATTGGCTGGCACTTGAGCCAAGCTATCAAATCAGCTTGTTAAAAGAGAGAATAAAATATACACATCATTGGTAACAGAAATGCATTCACAAAATAGGGAAATAGGAAAAGGGGAGAAGGAAAAAGGGAAAATAAGTGGAGGGAAAATTAAAGATATATAAAATATTCGTATATTTTGTAGAGGAAAAGAATTGGAAATTGAGTTATCTTCATAAATTGGGGAATAGTTAAACAAGCTATGATATATAAATGTGATAGGATAAATACTACATTGTAAGAGATGATGAAAGTGATGGTTTCAGAGAAACTTGAAAACTTGCATGAACTTGCACAGTGATATAAACATACTCAGGAGAACAATTTATACAATGATGATATTTTTAAAACAAAGAATGTTGAAAAATTTAGGGACTCTGATCAGTATAATGACCAATCATGATTCCAAAGGTCTAATGAGTAAACATGCTACCCACTTCCTTAGAGGTGAGAAATTCATAATGCAGGAGATTTTTAAAATTAATATCAGTGTAGAAATTTGCTTTGTATTACTATATATATTTTACAATGTCTTTGTTATTCTATCTTTTTTAATGGCAGGGGAACTTTGAAGGGCAGGAAAGAAGATGTTTTGCTGATTGAAAAAAATAAAATGTAGCTAAAAATGAATCTAATGAAAGAGAAGTGAAACAGGGGCATATACTAAGTCAGAATTGAATTCTTCCTAACAATGAGAACATGAGGAAAGAAACTTTAATTTTTTTTTGTCTTTGGATGACCAATATTTTTTTTAATCAATAATGTTTGTCACATAATTAATTAACTAAGAATTAATCACATAGGGACAGCTAGGTGGCACAGTGGATAAAGCACCATCCCTGGATTCAGGAGTACCTCAGTTCAAATCCGGCCTCAGACACATGACACTTACTAGCTGTGTGACCCTGGGCAAGTCATTTAACCCCAATTGCCCAGCAAAAAAAAAAATTAATCACACACACACACACACACACACACACACACACACACACACACACATATATATAATATATATATATATATATATAATTAATCCTTGTTGATTGATTGGATGAATAATGATATAATGAAAACTGAAGGGAATAAAGAGGAAGAACTGCTCCCTAACCTTCTCCCTGGTTCTCTAAAGGATTATTTTGATTGTATCTTGCATATAGTGTATTATGGTAATCAGGTTGCTTGCTGAGATAGCCATGATGTTCCTGAATTTTTTCTTCTGAGAAACAGAGATCTGAATATCTGAAAATAACAGAATTCATGTTTACAAGAAATTATAATGGCTTTGCAGAAGAACAAAATATTCTGTACAGATCATAACAGTACTTTGTAATCTGACTATAATTGGCATGCCACAGATGAGGAAAGATATTTCACCATCAAATAAGATGTTCTAAATCTATGATCTGTGACCTCGTTCACATCTCTATCTATCTATCCGTATCCACCTATCTATCTAAATGCATGAATGCATTAGAATATTATTTCTCCTTAAGAAATTAATATAAAGATTTCAAGGTACTAGAAAATGTATGTGAAATGATACTGTAAAGAAAATAGAACCAGAAAATTAATATTCATAATGACTGTGTCAATATAAATGGAAATAACCAAAATGAAATCTGAACGCTCTTTTGGCCCTGAAGAAGACATGAGAAACTACATACTTTCTCCCCTTTCTCCTTTGAAGAGGTAGAGAAATACATATGAAACAGCACATATTTTATGAAATTATTATCATAATAAATTTGATGAACTGTTTTTTCCTCCTTTCATTTTTATTCATGACTTCTACAATGGATGGTTCTCTGGTTAGTAGGAATATATTTGGAAATGAAAATGACATAATAGCAAAAGATATTAATGAATTTTAAATGTAGCTCCTGAATTCTCATACTAATATCCTATATGCACACATGTTTAAACACAAATGCATATATAATTTAGTTTACTGTATATCATGTATCCTTTACTAAATTTTAATCAATTAAATTCAATAATTTTTTTATAACAGATGTTTCAGGTATCAGAAAACTCAGAAGAAAAATCCTCTATGAGGATAATAATATGGGATGTCAGTGAAGTTAGAGTCTTTTTTTTTTTAATCAGTCTTGATTTAAAAAATCTTTCTACAGCCATTTGTCTCCCACAAATGTCATGTATTAGCAACAGTAATTTCTTGGCACCTACACTGAGCTCTGGTACTTGGTATTGAAATCTTCCAGTCCTTACTTCCTTACAGTTATACCTTTTTGCATTCCATGTATGCCCCTGGGCAAGCTAATCTGAAAACACTCAATATCATATCCTATCAAAGATTCATCCCTTTGACCTAGGTCTTCCATACTCTAGCTGTGAACATTGTTGATTCTTTTTTTTTTTTTTTTTTTTTTAGTGAGGTAATTGGGGTTAAGTGACTAGCACATGGTCACACAGCTAGTAAGTGTTAAGTGTCTAAGGCTGGATTTGAACTCAAGTACTCCTGACTCCAGAGCCGGTGCTTTATCCACTGTGCCACCTAGCTGCCCCCATTGTTGATTCTTTTAAGAGCAAAAAGTCAGAGGAAAACTTTATTGTAAACTATAACTCAGGTCTGATTTTCATTTGCAGACAGGAATTTATAATCTCAAATGCCATAATATCATATACTAGTGGAAAAATCTCTCATTCTGTAGAATTAAAGGTTTGGTTTACAATTCATTCAGAAAACAGTTGGGGGGCAGCTAGATGGCTCAGTGGTTAAAGCACCGGCCCTGAATTCAGGAGTACCTGAGTTCAAATCCGGCCTCAGACACTTGACACTTACTAGCTGTGTGACCCTGGGCAAGTCACTTAATCCCCATTGCCTGCAAAAAAAAAAAAAAAAAAACACAAAAAAACCCCAAAAAAAACAGTTGGATGGAAACCAATGTGGCAAATTCTGGGGTATACACAGGTATTAGACTGTCTCTGTATATATAATAAAGATAAGTAGTATGATAGACCCTACACATCAGAAAGATATAAACATTAAAGGATTTGATTAAAGTTACTATAGGGTGGGGGCAAAAGCCCAGAGATTGGCTGTTCACCCAAGATGAGCAAAAGGACAGAGATCAGATGAGCTGACACATCACCAAACATCTGGATGTGATTTAACTTTTCAGGTATAGAATGACAAAGGAATGATTAGATTGCAATTTGAAAAATATCTGGGGGTTGTAATGGGTAGTTTGGACAGTCAAAGACCCCGAGTCCCAGTCCCATAAGGAGCAATGAAAAAAACTTTTGATGACTAGCCTGAAGAATAAAAGACTCAAGGGACACAGTAACTACTTCAAGTATTTGAAAGACTGCTAAATGGAAGAGAAAACAGAGTTATTCTGTTTGATCAGAGAGCTCAGAAACAGTATCAGTGAATGGAAGCTGTAAGGAGGCAAATATATGCTTAGAGTCAACTTTGAGACCTAAACTTGTGAGTTTCAGAATTTGAGAGTTCTTGAATGGAGTACTTCTCACTGAGGAGAGAACCACAATTTAGGAAGATCCTATAGCAGGACAATGGAAAATACAAGCTGTGCCCTTGATGACTAGGGAATCTGGACCCTGAGAATTATTCGGACCATGTAGGATGGAGTGAATGTGAATGTGAACTATCTATCTAGGCATTTCTCAAAGCTGACTTTAAATTCCTTCTGAATGTGATGAATGTAATGGATTAGTTGAGATGTTTTATGTTTCCTTACTTGCTGGATATCCCTTTCAATTTCTTAACATTATTACTGAGAACCTTTTCTAGAAATACTCTATTACCCACAATTTCAAGAGACCTTAGACATCAGTTATATTTAAACTTTTTTTGGTTTTTCTGGTGAGGCAATTGGGGTTAAGTGACATGCCCAGGGTCACACAGCTAATAAGTTTCAAGGCTCTGAGGCCGAATTTGAACTCAGGTCCTCCTGAATCCAGGGCCTATGCTCTATTCACTGTGCCACCTAGCTGTCCCATATTTAAACTTTAAGAGATTTTCTCAGAGTTCCTCCAAGATGTGGGGAGACAGACAGACAGACAGACAGAGACACAGACCCAGAATGAGTCTAAGTCCATGGGAGGCCAGTGCCAATCTCTTTCCTTCTTAAGGTGTGCAGGGCTGAATGGGCCAACCTATTTCTTAGGCAGTATCAAAGAATTATGTTGATAAATCCTTTATAATGAACTTAGAAGGCTGGGAGGTCTATCTTCTATTCCTTCTTTTAAATTATCATTTCCTTTGAAATTATAGACCTTTCATTGCTACATGTATTTGTTATCATTGTATTTAGGCCATCTAGAACCCTGTTTGCCATTTGATTATTATAGCACTATCTATATATTAATTTAAGTAGTATCATGATTTTTATTAGTTTGGCTATGAGTAATGAGGATCTGTCCAATTATTTGTTATTTTAAGGGTGTTTTAGAGTTGCTTTTATGTATTAAATGTTTTTACGTATTAAATATGTACATTGAACTACAGAAAATTAATACATATTGTAATTAGTTGAATAGAGTTTCCATTTCCTTCATTTTCTCCTAAATACTATCATTGTTTGGCATCAAGAAGACCTCAGACACTTAAGAGACATGTCACCCTGGGAAAGTTACAACCTTTATGTGCATTGATTTCTGGTTCAGTAAAACGGAATGAGGACAAAATGAATTAATGTATGTAAAGCACTTTGCCAACCTTAAATTCTATATGAATGATTTATACGTGCCAGAAAAAGACTATTATCATTGGTAGTAGGAGCATAGGGAGACCATGTATCCTAACATTTTACAGAAGCTACTGATGCATTTACCTTCCTTGGTGATTCTCTGGGTCTCCTAATTAAACTATCATAGCATCAAAAAGTCACATTAAATTAAAATGTATTTTCTAAATGTTTAACAAAATAAATAAAAATATACTACAACATAGATAATGTTAATTTTTCATTTTCTAAGTTAATATGTCCTTCACTGTTCCAGTGTTATTGTTTTTGACAGCACTGATCTAGAATTAAGTCATTTTTTTTTATATAAAGGAAAATGAAACCCAGGGGATAGGAAGTATTTTCTCTATGACCATACCTTGATTTAGAGGTTAATTGAAGGTTATGACTTAGGTTTCCTGACATCAAATCCAGTCCTGTTTCCACTAACCTCAACTGCCTCCATCAACATCCCTTCCCCAACCAGATTTATCAAATAAATGAAAATGAGTTGTAAGGATTATTTAGATTGTGCAGAGGCATATACTCCCAGTTTGGAATGTCAGCAGTCATTTCAATTAATCTAAAAGTATTTCAAGAGGGATCCCAAAGGTTCAGCGCTTTTCTATTCATTTATGATATTGCAAAGATATTGCAAAAAACCTCTAAGACACCTTTAAGGAGCTTACAACCATTTACTTACATAGATAAGACTTAGAGAGCTAAAATAATTAGAGAATAGCTAAATCGTCTGATTCCAAGTGCTCAATTGTAGAGTACCAATAGAGTAAACAGAATCACAGAATTCAAAGTTTGAAAGGCCCTGAGACATCATCAAGCTCAAACCATACTGAAAGCATGAATCTACTAGATAGCATCCCTAGTCATCCTGTTGTTGTTGTTGTTGTTGTTTTTCAGTTGTTTCAGTCATGTCTGACTCTTCTTGACCCCCTTTGGGATTTTCTTGGTAAAGATACTGGATTGATTTGCCATTTCCTTCTCCAGCTCATTTTACAAGTGAGGAAACTAGGGAAAACAGGGTTAAGTGCCCAGGGTCACAGAGGCAGTGATTGAAGTCAGAATTGAACTCAGGAAGATTAGTTTTCCTGACTCCAGGCTCAGCATTCTGTCCACTGTGCCACCTAGCTGCCCCATAATAGTCCTATCTCAGAATGAAGACCATCATAAAAGGTAACTGAACAATATTTCGAGTTAGCCCAATTGAGTCCTGGACGGATATAATTTCTAGGAAGGTCACAGGAGTGTGTCTGTGTGTGTGTTGGGGGGGGGGTGTTAGCAAACTGCTTCCCTGTAACTTCTCCATATTTCTTAGAGCTGCTATTTAGGTTCAAACAGGATAAAACCTTCCCCATGATAGCCCTTCACATATATGAAGACTATATTTCCCTCTAAATCCAGATGCAAAAATATTTCAGTGAGCTATACCTATGAGCAAAATCATGTATAGGAAAATTCAATAAATTAAATATTGCCTAACTGTATGGTTTAAATAATCCACTGCACAAATAGAATAAGAGTGAATACATTTCTGAATGATCCTGGTTCCCTGACATGGGCTGTGCTAAGCTCTCTGTCTTCCTGGGCCCTTGTTACAATCAACTGGCATTAAACTGATACCTCCATGATGTCATCAGTGAACCCATAGTAATGATGATAATAGTGATGATAGCTAACATTTATACAGTTTTTCAAAATTTTCAAAGGGCCTTTTGATTATCTCATTTTATCCTCACAAAAACCCTAGGAGATCGGTGCTATTATTATCCCCGTTTTATAGATAAAGAAACAAAGGCACAGAGAGATTGTGACTTGCCCAGGACCACACAGCTATAAGGAGTATGAAGCAAGATTTGAATTCAGGTGTTACTGACTCCCAGTCCAGCTCTGTATCCTCTGCACCACCTGGCTACCACCTCATGACATCCTTATGAAACATTTCCTGAGGTTATTGCTGTACAGAAAACTCTCTGTTCTCATAGGAGATAAGGGGAAGTTTCTGCATATGTAAAGACATTCTCAAAACACATGCCTGAACCCTAGGGGGTGGAGATTAAGTACAAGAATAGGAAGGCAAAGAGCCAATTTGCCACTGGCACTGTCCTTAGATCATTGAGGCAATATCTGTATGTCATTAATCTCTTTTGCCCATAAACTCCTACCCCCAATAAAGGCATGTTTTAAACATAAAGGAGAAGCTGCCAAGCCTCCTAAAGACCCTAAGATACAGAATCTGATTCCTGGTAGATTGTACCTATTCACCAAGTTTAATGAGAGAGACAAGTCAAAAGCAAAAAGGACTTTAATCCAATGGAGAAGAGGCTTAAAGAGAGGCTTCAAGCCTAATTCCCTTCTAGTTTAAGGAATTATTTCAATATTGCTGCTAGCGTTAGCCTTTTCTTTTAAAATTATGGTATTTATCTTGTAGGCTGAATCCTTCTATTTGAGAAAGAGGTGGACAACCTACTAGAATACAAATTTTGCTTTGTTTTTCTAGAAAGGGAGTTGGGGCAGCTAGGTGCCACAGTGGGTAAAAGCACCTGCATTGGATTCAGGAGGACCTGAGTTCAAATCCAGCCTCAGACACTTGACACTTACTAGCTGTGTAACCCTGGGCAAGTCAGTCAACCCTCATTGCCCAGCACAAATAATAATTAAATAAATAAATAGATAGATAAACAAATAAATAAATAAATAAATAGATGAATGAATGAATGAATAAACAGACAGACAGATAGATAGATAGATAGATAGATAGATAGATAGATAGATAGATAGATAGATAGATAGATAGATAAAGGGAGTTATAAGGTCCCTGAGAATCCTACCCATCTTTCAAAGTCCTAGTCAAAGGCTACCTCTTCCAGGAAACCTTTTCTTGATTCCCCACTTGCTTTTGTGAGAAGAAGTTTCTTGCCCTCCTTGAGGATTTCTTGGCAAAGATACTGGAGTGGTTTGCCATGTCCTTTTCCAGTTGATGTTTTGGTCAATTTTGCTTTTTTTTTTAATCTTTTTTTATGGATAATTTTCTGAAAAAAGAAGGAAGAAGCTGTGTATTGGGAAATATAAATGAGAGACGATATCAATAAAATGCTTAAAAGGGAGTAAATAAATGCTTAAGTATTTAAGCCATTAGGAAATGTACAAAATGAAAGTCTACAACATGGCATCTAAAAGGGATCTCATAGATGATCTTCTCTGACTCTCTTCCTTTACACATGAAAACTGAGGTCAGATTGGAGAAGCCACTTTCCCAATATCTCAAAGTGAGTTATTGGCAAAGCCTGATCCATGGGATGGTCTTTCTATATCATTCAGTCCAAGTCCTTCATTTTATTGATAAAGAAATGGAGAACCAAAGAAATTAATTGACCTGCCCAAAGGCATAAAAGGCAGGAATTCAAGTCTAGGTTCTCAGATGTAAAATCCAACTTCCCTTCTACTATACTATAGAATCCATACTTAATGATTCTTAGTCTTATGTTTCATCAGGAAAAAAGGTGTAAGTTTGTTCTTAGTTAGGGTAAGACTATTTCTTTGAACAAAAAAGGGTTTGAGAACTCTGAGATAAGAGATAGATATTGTTTTCCTTAATTGTTGCTATACTTGGAATACTCCTGGATATGTTTGTGAGTAACCATTAACAGTGACAATAATGTAATCTAGGCTTAGAAACTTTCTAGTGACAAAAAAGGCTCTCTCTCTCTCTCTCTCTCTCTCTCTCTCTATATATATATATATATATATATATATATATATATATGTGTGTGTGTGTGTGTGTGTGTATATATAAATATATATATATATATATATATATATATATATATATATATATATATATATATATAAATGATCCCCTATCTCTTTCTTTCATATTTCTTCTATCTTTTGGTATTCAGAAAAATATCTATTTCTTCCTGAAGACATCATCCTTCCAAAGTTGATTGTTCTTCTCTGTTTCATGGCAAGAAAGCTTACAGGTTTTTTATTAAAATATAAATAATTATAATAGTTCATAATTACATGATAATGCAGGGAGAAGCATAAGTGGACACATAGAGAAGTATGTCTCTCTAGGGCAAATGAAGAGTGTCTGAATAAGAACTGCTCATCACAGGTAAAGAGGGAAAACATAATCATGATGAGTTCACAACTAGATAACCATGGAGACTTGGAGTTGCAGAGAAGATGATTCAGAGATCTTCCCATCTACTATTCTGCCATTGATCTTGGGGGGTCAAAGAAAGTGTAGACTCTGGGTTGCTGTTGCTCTTGCACAAGAAATTGAGAAAAAGAAGGCAGAACATACAAGATAGAGGTGACTACCCATTGAAACTAAAATCAAGAAATACATGAAAATAGTATTATTTATGTTGAAAAATGAAAAATTCATTGGCCTCCTCTCCCTGCCACCACCTCTCCCAAAGTCTGACATGCAAGGCAAGAAGAAGGAGTTAGCATCTTCCTTGCATCCCATGGTCACTTTCAAACCATTCCTCTGCCACCATTCTTGAGCAATGACCATTGAATTTTAATTAATCCTGTTGTAGTTCTAACTTTTGCCAACTATGTACCTCCAAGTCACTTTCCCTCTTCCACGCAATTTTGGTACTCAGATCATAGTCTTCATATGAATTTTAACCTATATCATTGATTACAATAACTTCTATTGCTAGCCTACCTCAACCACGCATTGGAGTGGTACCACTTTAGAAGAGGCTATCACATTGTACCTTTTATACTTCACTGCCTACTGAATTTTTTCCAGCTGTGAAAACTCCTACCTATAGTTTATTGAGCTCATGAGCTCAAGACACTCATCATGAACTGTATGATAGACATCTCCATCTGAATGTACTTTAGGTATATCAAGCTCGAGGTGCAAGGGCAGTTTCAAGATGGCTGAGAGAAGCCAGAAACTTGCCTGAACTCTCTGAAATTTCCCTCAGAAATTTCCTCTCCAGACCTCTAAACAGATTCTGAAGCTATAGAACCTACAAAAGGAGTAAGTGAAACAATCTTTCACCTTAAGATAACTTAGAAGTATTTCAGGAAAGATATGTCACACTTGGACAAAAGGGGAACAAAATGCAGCACAGAGGGTGTCTACGGGCAAGCCCACAAAAGGGTCTTAGTCACAGCATAGATCAGCAGCTAAAGACCCTCAGTCCAGGCTCAGCAAGCTAGTGGTACAGAAGACCAGTTATGAGGCCCCCAACTGCAACATAGAAGACAATCTGCCAGCTGAGGTATTCACTATACAACAGCCACAACTAAGCTTGGCCACTGCAATGCAGTGAGCAAGACTTGAGTCACTGAGGCATCAGAGCAGAAAGCCAGTGATCAGGCCCCTGGATGCCAGAAAACGAAGCTTGGGAGTGTGTCCCCTATACCCCCAGATCAGAGCTCAACTTTAAATGGCATGAAATAATCTAAAATATGAATAAGAAACAAAAAAGAACCTTCAGCATAGAAAACTGCTATGGAAAAAGGAAGAATGTATGACCAAATGAGAGCTAGAAACCATTACAAAATGCAAAATAGATCATTTTGATTGCGTAAAATTAAAAAGTTTTTTTGCACAAGCAAAACCAATGTGACCAAGATTAGAAGAAAAGCAGAAAGTTGGGAAACATTTTTTATAAAGTGTTTCTGATAAAGGCCCTATTTCTCAAATATATATAGAACCAAGTCAAATTTATAAAACTACAAGTCATTTCACAATCAATGAATGGTCAATAGATATGAACAGGCAGCTTTCAGATGAAGAAATTAAAGCTGTCCATAGTCACATGAAAGAAAGCTCTAAATCACTATTGATTACAAAAATGCAAATCAAAACAATGCTGAGGTACCACTTAAAACCTATCAGATTTGCTAATAGGAAAGAAAAGGAAAATGATAAATGTTGGAAAAAGTGTGGGAATATTGTAACACTAATGCATTGTTGGTGAAGTTGTGAACTGATCCAACCATTTCTGAAGAGCAATTTGGAACTATTCCCGAAGGGCTATAAAAACTGTTCATACCCTTGATCCATCAATATCACTACTAGTTTTATATTCCAAAGAAATCATAAAAAAGAAAAAGGACCCATGTATAAAATATTTATAGCAACTATTTTTGTGTTAGCAAAGAATTAGAAATTGAGCGTATGCCCATCAATTGGAGAATAACTGAACAATTCATAATAGAATGCTATTGTGCTAGAAGAAATGATAAGCATTCAGATTTCAGAAAAAAATTGGAAAGACTTACATGAAGTGATGATGAGTGAGGTGAGCAGAAGCAGGAGAACATTGCACACAATAATAGCAACACTGTGCTATGATCAACAATGATGGACTTAGCTCTTCTCAGCAATGCAATGATTGAAAACTATTCCAAAAGACTCATAATGGAAAATGTTCTCCACATCCAGGAAATATGGAGTCTAAATGTAGATTGAAGCATGCTATTTTCACTTTTTTCCATTTTTTCTTTCTCTTGGTTTTTCACTTCTGTTCTAATTTTCCTTTCACAACATGACTAATGTAGAAATATGTTTAACATGATTGTACTATATCACCTATATCAGATTGTTTCCTGTCTTGGGGAGAGGGCAGAGAAAGGAGGGAAGGAGAAAAAAATGGAACTAAAAATCTTACAAAGATAATGTTGAAAACTATAATTACATGTATTCAAAAAAATAAAATGGATAAGAAATTGTCTAACTCACCAGTGTCAAAAATTAAAAGTGTTAATGCACAGTCAATGAAGTTGAAATTAAAGAGGTTATTAGCTTTTTCCCCAACTCCAACTATATGCCAAAAACCCAACAAAATTAATGAAAAGGATGAATATTCACAAAACTATAAATTGACCAAATTAATAGGAGAAGATAAAGAATATTTAAATAACCCTATATCTTAAGGGTGGGGAAGGGAGAGGAGAAAAGAACAAGTCATAAAGGAGTTCCTTAAGGGGAAAAAATGCAGGGCCAAATGTTTTTACAAGCAAATTTTAGCAAATATTTAGAGGATAATTAATTCAAATATTTTATCAACCATTTGGAAAATAGGTAAAGAAATAGTCCTTCCAAATTCCATCTATGGTACAAATATAGTTTTGATATGTAAACCAGGAAGGGCAAAAATAGAGAAAGACTTTTTTTTGTTTTGTTTTTCCAGTGTGACTGGAAGAATAATCATATAATTATTTTTTTGTTGTTTAATGTTTTTATTGTTTAATCTTTTTATGAGAAAGAAAATTTAGATCAGTTATTTTAAAGAATATTGGTGCAGAAATTTTGAATAAATTACTAACAAGAAAATTACAGTGATATATCACAAAGATCATACAATATAACCAGATTTAATTTATACCAGTAATCCAGGAGGTTGAATATTAGGAAAACTGTAAGCACAATTGACCATATCAATAATAAAAATGATAAGAAACCATAGGATTATCTCAATAGAAGCAGAAAAAACTTTTCACAAGATATAACACCCATTCCCAAGAAAAACACTAGAAAGCATAGGAACAAATGGTGACTTTTAAAAAATAATAATAATATCTATTTTAATCATAAAGAGTATTTTATTATTTTCTAGTTACATGTAGAGATAGTTTTCAACATTTTTTTTTAGTGAGGCAATTGGGGTTAAGTGACTTGCCCAGGGTCACACAGCTAGTAAGTGTCAAGTGTCTGAGGCTGGATTTGAACTCAGGTACTCCTGACTCCAGGGCCGGTGCTCTATCCACTGTGCCACCTAGCTGCCCCCTCAACATTTGTTTTTATAAGATTTCTAGTTTCAATTTTTTCTCCCTCCCTTCCGTCCCTCATCCCTCACCAAGACAGCAAGCAATCTGATATAGGTTATATATTTACAATCACATTAAACATATTTCTGCATTAGTAATGCTATGAAGGAAGAATCAGAACAAAAGGGGGAAATCTCAAAAAAGAAAAAAAAAGAAATCATATGCTTCAATCTGCATGTAGATTCCACAGTTCTTTTTTTTTCTGGATTTGGAGAGCATTTTCCATCATTAGTCCTTTGGAACAATCTTGGACCATTGTATTGCTGAGAAGAGTCAAGTCTATCACAGTTGATCAGTACACAATCTTGTTGATACTATGTACAATGTTCTCCTGGTTCTGCTCACCTTACTCAGCATCAGTTCATGTAAGTCCTTCCAAGTTTCTCTGAACTCCTCCTACTCATCATTTCTTACAGCATAATAGTATTCCATTCCATTCCACAACTTGTTCAGCCATTCCCCAATTGATGGGCATCCTCTCGATTTCCACTTCCTTGCCACCACAAAAAGAGCAGCTATGAATATTTTTGTACATGTGGGTCCTTTTTCCTTTTTTATGATCTCTTTGGCAAAATTACCTAATAGCGGTATTGCTGGGTCAAAGTGTATGCACAGCTTTATAGCCCTTTGGGCATAGTTCCAGAATGCTCTCCAGAATGGTTGGATGAGCTCCACCAAGAATGCATTAGTGTTCCAAATTCTCCACAGCTTCTCCAACATTTATTATTTCCTTTTTTGTCATATTAGCCAATCTGATAGGTGTCAGGTGGTACCTCAGAATTGTTTTAATTTGCATTTCTCTGATCAATAGTGCTTTAGAGCATTTTTTCATTTGGCAATAGATAGCTTTGACTTCTTCATCAGAAAACTGCCTGTTCATAACCTTTGACGATTTCTCAATTGGGGAACGATTTGGATTCTTATAAATTTGATTTAGTTCCCTATATATTTTAGAAATGAGGCCTTTATCAGAAGTACTGGCTATAAAAATTGTTTCTCAGCTTTCTGCCTCCCTTCTACTTTTGGATGCATTGCTTCTGTTTGTACAAAAGCTTTTTAATTTAATGTAACCACAGTATAAAAAGATTACAAATGCATCCCAAATTATAAGAAAAACAGGAAACTGTGGGGGGAAATTTCATAGCAAGTTTCGCTGAAAAAAGGTCTCACTTCTCAAATAAATAGGAAAATGAGCCAAATTTTAAAAATTTTAAAAATAAGAACTATTCTTTATTTGATAAATGGTCAAAGGATATGAATAATCAATTTTCAGAAGATGAAATCAAAGCTATCAATAATCATATGGAAAAATGCTCTAAATCAATGGAAATTTAAACAACTCTGAGGCACTACCTCATATTCAAATTGGCTAAGACAAGAGAAAAAGAAAAAGGACACAGCCTGGAGATAACATGGAAAAATGAGTGTGCTAATGAATTGTTGATTCAGTTATAAATTGGTTTAAAAATCTTGAAAAAAATTGGGAACTATGCCCAAAGAGCTATAAAATTCTGCATACTCTTTCACTCATAAATACTGCCACTAGGTCTGTACCTTAAGGAAATCAAAGAAAAAAGGAAAAGAATGCAAATGTTCAAATATTTTTATGGTACCTATTTTTTGTGATAGCAAAGAATTGTAGGAGGGATGCTCATCACTTGGGGAATACTTGAACAAGTTAGGGTAAATAAATGTGATGGAACACTATTGCATTGTTAGAAATGATGGGGGCAGCTAGGTGGTACAGTGGATAGAGCCCTGGCCCTGGATTCAGGAGGACCTGAGTTCAGATATGGCCTCAGACACTTGATACTTACTAGCTGTGTGACCCTAGGCAAGTCACTTAACCCTCATTGCCTCGCAAAAATAAATAAATAAATAAAAATAAAAAAGAAAGAATGAAGGGAATAGTTTCAGAAAAATTTGGGAAGATGTGCAAAATAAAGTGAGAAGAACCAAAGGAGAATGAACAAAGTAACAAAATATTTTAAAGACAATCAACTGGGAAAGACAGCTACTCTGATCAATACAATGATCCACAACAGCTCCAAAAGTACTCTTAATGAAAATGCTTATGCACCTCCAAATAGAGAGCTGAGGGACTCAGAATACAATTTTCAGCATATTTTTCCCTTCTTTGTTTTTCTTGTATTTTTTTTTCCTTTTAAAAACATAGCTAACAGAAAATGTTTCGCTTTACTTCATATGTAAAGTAGGTATCATTTCTTGCCTTTTCAATTGGTGGAAGAGAGAGAGACAGAGAGAGAGAGAATTTGGAACTTTTTTAATATAACAGCACAAAAGGAGGAGAGGGGGTGTAAAGGGGAGTTCAGCTAGAGTGCTAATGCTTGGCAAAGGAAACATGCCTTCTAAGTATAATTTTCTAAACCATAATAATAGATTAAGCTCACTTTTTTCCTACTGAATGCAAGTGTTGTCAAATTATACATGTAACACATTTTTAAATTACATATAAAAATCCACTTTTAGTAAAAAAATAAAAAGACTGGAAGGGGAGCAATTAGCAAAGAAATGGTTTTGTGTGAAAGAGATTGTTCATGAAATTATCAAAGATATTAAGACCTATAGTTCAGAGGTGCCCTCAGTCTGCCCACTTACATGTTTTATTGCCATATTTTTGTAAGGACATGTCAACTCCCCTGCAGTACCCCTCTAGATACTATGTGCATTGGTGGAAAAGTGTGACCCAGGTTTATGTCTGAACTCTGCTGTACTGATTTTTCCTGCTTTTGTTTTATATTGTAATGCCGATGATATATTGGTTATTATTGATTTGAACTTATTAAGTAAAGTGGTTATGTTCATGTTAATGATTATATAATTGTATAATTATATAACTGATTATTTGTCATTAGAAATCACACTAGTGGGGGCTGAGAATCTCCTGTAATAAGTAAGAACAGTGTTTTCCACTTCCCTTCACAATAAGGTTATCTTTAGATCCTTCATAGAGTTTGAATTGTAGCTGTGTGGTGGTAGTCTTTCACTAGGACCCTCAAGATGACAGTGTGAAGGTGGGTTGGGGTGACTGAACCAGCCCAGGAAGTTAATGAACATGCCCCCTCTGAGGAACATCCCCTTATACTTTATGGATTCACACCAGGTGGTCTACTCAGGTACTACATTAGGAATTACTATGCTTGTAGAAATTTCAGTTGAATAGATATTAGGGGTGCTACAGAGATAAGCAGTCATGGGCTCACTTGTGCATTCCACCATTCCCTCTAATGTGCAGCCTTTGTCCTCACATCACAAGCAAAAGTCATCCATACTCCCTGCCCCAGCTCCAGGCCCAGCCCCAGCCCCTGGGAATAGACAGCATGGTACAGCAAAGAGCACAAGAATAAGTTCCATCCACTGGGTAGAAGACTGTGAAGTATAATGATGTTGGATGGGGATCTAATGCAAGGAAGAAGAATCCATCTCCCCTACACATACATTAATTCCATATTTGGGAATGTCAGAAATCCTGTCATAGCATGACAACTACTAAAAATCTTCTCTATGAGAAAATAATGAAATCAGATTAAAAAAAAAATTGGAGCCATTTTCTATCAAACTGAAAACTAACTGGCTTTCTGCACTTCAGATGACTGAAATGTTGAGCTTACCCAGAAAATTTCCTTCACTGGAAAACACACAAGGAAACAAATGCTGGGATTCCAGGGCATTGAGGGGGTCTTCCTCTCTGGTACATAGTTTCCTAGTCCTTGAGGGTGAGAAGGTAACAAGATTCAAATCTTTGGTGATATGGTACAAACCTTGCCTCAGCAAACTGGGGACAAATCAAAGGACAATATGAATTCTGTGGTTCCTTGTGACTGTTCTCCCTGTAACAGAGCCTTCCCCTTATCTTCTCTAACTACCCCACAGTGAGCCACAAGGACCTAAACATAGTTCTATGGGTAGCTTTAAACACATCAGTGTAGGTTCAATGAGAACACCAAGAGGACATCAGTTCTGTACAGGTCAGAGGTCATGTACCTGGATTTGCTCAGGAAAGGAGATGAATCTCCTCTTTCAGTGCTTCCCAACCCCCACAGACATCTTTGCCCAGACCTTGGAATCTAGCTCATTCCCAGTCTAAGATCTTCTGCTTGCTTCCTTCAGGTGTCTGATTTTCTCTCAGAAGAATATAAACTCCCTGAGTGCATTTTTTGTTTTAAATTTTGTATAGGACAGCATACAAGTCCCTACACATAATAAACATTTAATAAGGACTTATTTCACTGAATCATATTGTAATCTCTTCTTGATCCCAATGTAGACTGAATACCCCTCTGACAGCTCCTTTCTCAGTAACAATTAGCCAGAAAGAGGCCCTGATAATTGCCCTGTCTAGCTATTCTGACAAAAATTTAATGCAATAATGATTGCAATTTTTGTATGCATAGGACCATAGAATTTAGAGCTTTAAGGAACTCCATATGAGTCATCAGTGTTACACGAAAACCATAACACCTAATATAATCACTGGATGCATTAATATATCCACAGGGAGAACTGAGTCACATTTATAAAAACATGTCATTCCCTAATTGATAAATAGTCAAAGGATATGTACAGTCAGTTTTCAGACAAAAAAATCAAAGCTATATATACATGAGACTTCCACCAGTCATGGATGACCATGGATCAGAGCCTTGAAGAGCCACAGGCCACAGCGTGGTTTTGCAGTCCCATACGGGAGCAACGAGGACATCGGAAAACTGCGCTCTCTGTTGCCTGTCGGTTCCTGCATCTCATTTGTTTTTCTTCCTCCAGAGCTTGGAGGACCATCTCAGCTGCGCACAAGCTGCTTCTGAGTACTGAACTCCATCGGGTGCGGTCCTTGGCCATCTCCTCCCAGCTGCCGGTGTCTATTCCCAGAGCCCTCAAGTCTCGCTTGCACACATATCTGTAGAGAAGCTGGGGGCATCCGGCATGATGTAACAGCATGGAGAAGAAAATTCCAAACAGCGTGGGAGCAAGCACGCATCCTTGCTTGACTCCACTGTTTATGTTGAATGCTTCAGAGGTGTTGCCTTCAAACTGTATGATACCCTGCATGTTGCAATGAAAAAAGCGAATCAGGCTATGGAGTTTAGGAGGGCAACCAATTCTCGAGAAAATTTCGAAAAGACCTCTGTTAGACGTATCAAACGCTTTGGTCAGGTCTATGAAGGCAATAAAGAGGGGTTTTCTTTGTTCTCTGCACTTTTCTTGCAGTTGGCAAAGCGAGAAAATCATATCAATAGTTGACTTCCCTGCTCGAAAGCCACATTGCGATTGGGTTAAACACAGTCGGCAAGTTTACGCAGTCAAAGCAAGATGACCTTGGCAAACATCTTCCCAATGACGCTGAGAAGTGAAATTCCTCTGTAGTTGTTACAGTCACTCCTGTCTCCACTGTTCTTATAAAGAGTAACTATATGGGCATCAAGCATATCCTGTGGCACTTCACCTTCTTTCCAACACAGGTACAACAACTCATGCAGGGGTTTTAAGAGAACGTTTTTAGAGCATTTGATCAATTAAGCTGTGATACCATCTGCACCAGGAGCTCTTCCACATCTTAGGGAGCTAATTGCATTCTCAAGTTCCTCAAGTGTGCATACATTGTCCAACTCCTGTAGTACAGGGAAGGACTCCATGATGTTTAAAGCTGATTCTGTGATAAAATTTCTAACGCTGTACAACTCAGAAAAGTGTTCTACCCATCTTTCCATTTGCTTAACTCTGTCCGTAATGTACTCTCCAGTACTGGACTTGAGGGGTGCTGTCTTGCTCTGAGTGGGTCCACAAGCTTTCTTGATGCCTTCGTACATTCTTCTGATGTTTCCTGTGTCAGCAGCAACCTGTATTCCCTCACTAAGCTCAACCCAATATTCGTTTGCACACTGTCTCACGGTTCGCTGAGCATTTCTTCTTGCGGCACGTAGTTTCTGAAAAGCACTTTCATTCGGGGAAGATTTGTATTCAGTGAGTGCGCTGTGCTTGGACTCAACGACGGGATTCATTTCACTGCACTTGGCTTCAAACCAGTCATTCGTTTTGCTGGTCCTCTTTCTAAAGACATCAAGAGCAAGTCTGTGGACACTCTCATGTATCTGTTTCCATTTTTCAGCAGCTGATGTAGCAGGAGAAGACATGATCAATACATTCTTGAATGATCTCAAAAATTGATCCACCTTGCTGAGATTCATGGTTTTGCTAGTGTCAATACGCCCTGGTGGTTTAAGGTGATGCAACATTTTGGGCCGGAGCCGCACTTTACAACAAACTAACGATTGACCAGTGTCACAGTCAGCACTGTGGTATGACCACATATTAAGAATGCACTTGAGAGCAGACCACCTGGTTATTATGAAGTCCAATTGGTGTCAATGTTGTGATCTGGGATGTCTCCATGATACTTTGTGCTATGGCTTGGACTTATAAAATGAGTCGGATACACACAAATCATGGTGAGCGCAAAATTCTAACAGTCTTTGCCCATTTTCATTAATCTTTCCAGTGCCATATGGCCCGAGGCATGTTGGCCAGGACACATGGTCAGAGCCAACTCTTGCATTAAAATCACCAAGAAGAATGATGAATTCATATCTGAGGATAGCTCCTAGCATTGCTTTCAGCTTATCGTAGAACTCATCTTTGGTCTGTTGTGAAGCTGTTAATGTCGGAGCACCTACACTGATAAGGTTCACGGGGCCTTCGATTGTGTTCAGACGAAGTGTGAGCAGTTTCTCAGTACCATCGCTGATCAATTTAATAATTTTAAGCAACATGTTTTTCACAGAAAAACCCACACCATGTTCCTGTGGTTCTGCCCAAGTTTTGCCATTCCAGAAGAATGTTTAATCCTTTTCCTTCAGACGTCCAGAGTCTGCAATTCGCATTTCCTGCAAAGCTGCAATGTCAACATTTAGTCTCTGTAGTTCGTTGCTTATCACTGCTGTTTTCTAAAAGTCTCTGACTGCTTGTAGGTCATTTGAGCGTCCAGTCATCATAGTCCAGACATTCTAACTGCCCAACTTTAGGGCAGGTGGCTTGGAATGTGAATTAACTTTATTGTTTGCTGGTGCCAATGCTTCAGTTCACCTGTCCAGGCCGTAACCTTAATCCCCATGCACCCAGTGAGGAAGATGAACTGTGATGGGACAACACCTTATTGGCTGGGGTTTGCCCAGCTTAAGGCGGGCGGTAGCTGTCCAGTGGCACTCGATCATTCCTCCCACCATTGAATGCAGTCCCTGGCATCAAGCCCTACCTCAGTCGGGCAAGTGACTTATAACTGGTAACTGCCACATCCCATGTTGCATCTACCCCATGAGGAGTAGCTGGAGTGTCCTCTCCAGGGTGCTGGCCTGGGCAGATCAATATGGAAAACAAGCTGATGCCCATGCAGCAGGTTTTCCCTCTCTGTGACATTGGTGGATCCAATGCCTGGGTGGGAGTGGGGATAAGCTCCCACTCTCTACAAAATGCTCCAATGGCATGCTTCTCAAATAGCCTCTGACAACTGAAGCCCAACTCCTGGCCTTCTCATGGCGGAACTGTTTCCACTAACAGGAGAAGGTGGGAAGGTGAGTCACTGGCACCTTAAAACCAGTCACTTTGGGCAGGTGGGGCTCATCAGCCTTGGCAGGCAACTTGCTTAGGGGAAGGAACCCTGATTTTAAACCTCTGCTGCCTTGTGGTTATACGCATATATGGGAAAGGCTTCGGCAGTTAACCCCGAAGAAAAATCAGGCATCGTAGTCCCTTAGGCAGTTGGATGTTGGACATCACATCCCTCTGGCAACTCCTGTGGTGGCACTGTTGCCAAACTGTACTGGCTCTGCCTCTCCTTTGGAAAGCTATATATGGCCATATGAAAAATGCTCTAAATCACTATTGATCAGAGAAATACAAATTAAAGTAACTCTGAAGTACTATCTCATATCTATTAGATTGGCTAATATGACAAAAAAGGGAAAATTTTGGATGTTGGAGGGGATGTGGGGAAACTAGAACACTAATACACAGTTAGTGGAGTTGTGAACTGATCCTACCATTCTGAAGAGTAATTTATTTTTTTTTTCTGTTTAGAATTTTATTTTCCAAAATATATGTAAAAACAAATTTTGACATCAATTTTTTAAAACTTTGTGTTCCGACTTCTCTTCCTCCCTCTCTTCCCACCCCGCACCCCCAAGAACTCAAACAATTCAATATGTTATATATGAGTAGTCATGGAAAATATCCCCACATTAGGTGAGAGAAAAAAAGTTAAAAAACAAAACTTCAGATTAAGGAATTTTCAAAGAAAAAAATTTTAATGTGTTTCAAACTGTTTTAAGATACCATCAGTTATTTCTCTGTAGATGGGTTGCAATTTTCAAAGGTCCTTCAAAGTTATATTGGATCATTGCCTTGTTCAAAATAACCATGTGCTTCCCAGCAGATCATCTTACACTATTGCTGTTATTTTGTATACAGTACATATCACTCTGCTTCAGTTCATGTAGGTCTTTCCAGGCTTTTCTGATAGCATCCTGTTCATCATAACTTTTTGACAGTACCTTAAACTTGACAAAGAATTTTCTTCACAATAGCCCAGTAGAGTGGGTACCATACATTTTGCCATTGTCGTCAATCATCATAACTCTTTCCCTTCATCCTATTCCCTTCCAATGATATTTACTCTATTTTCTATCTTATTTTGCCTTATTCCTCCTCAAAAGGGTTTTGCTACTGACTCCCCCCTACCCCGCTCTACCCTCCCTTCATTCACCCTTCCCTCTTTATCCTCTCCCCCTCCCACTTTCCTGCAGGGTTAAATAGATTACTCCTTCCAAGTGGGTATTAAGGTTATTCCCTCCTTGAGCCCACTCTGGTGAGATTAAGATCTTTAAGCTAATTCTGTGTTCTAAATTTTTCTTCCTCCCTCCCTCCTCAATTCAGCAATTCAATATGTCATATTTGTGCAGTTATGCTGAGTATCTTCACCTTCTTCAAAAGTGTTTTGCTTTTTTACTGCTCCTTACCCCAATATGCCCTTCCTTCCTTCCCTCCTTCTCTCCCAACCCCACTTATCTCCCTCCCCTCCCACTTTTCCTTGGAGCAAAAATATATTACTATACCTACTTGAGTATGTATGTTATTCCCTCTTTGAGCCATTTCTGATGATAGTAAGGTTCACTCATTCCCCCACTCCTTTCCCTATCTTCCCCTCCATAAGCTTTTTTCTTATTTCCTTCATGTGAACTACTTCTCCCCAGTACACCACTCCCCTTCCCCTCCCCAGTCTATTCCTCCTACCTCTCAACCATATTTTAAAGTTGTCATCATGGGCTAGCTAGGTGGCACAGTGGACAAAGCACCATCCCTGGACCCAGGAGGCCCTGAGCCCATATCTGGCCCCAGACATAAGACACCCCACCCTATTTGTCCCACAAAGAACAAGGATAAACAAAAAATAAATGCTTTACAGATATTATCCTTTCATATTCAGTTCACACCTGTGTCCTCTGTGTAATCCTTACTGAGATAGTTCTTATGAGTTCCAAGTATTATCTTCCCATGGAGGAATGTAAACAGTTTAATATTTTAATATCCCTCATGATTTCTTTTTCCTGTTTACCATTTTATGCTTCTCCAGGGTCTTGTATTTGAAAGTCAAATTTTCTATTCAGTTCAGGTCTTTTCATCACAAATGCCTGAAAGTCCTCTTTTTCATTGAAGTCCCATTTTTTCCTCTGAAAGATTATGAAAGATTATACACAGTTTTGCTGGGTACGTGATTCTTGGCTGTAGTCCCAGTTCCTTTGCCCTCTGGAATATTATAGTCCATGCCCTTCAGTCCTTTAATATAGATGCTGCTAGATCTTGTTTTATCTTCATTGTAGCTCCACAGTATTGGAATTGTTTCTTTCTAGCAGCTTGCAATATTTTCTCCTTAACCTGGGAGCTCTGGAATTTGGCTATAATATTCCTGGAAGTTTTCCTTTTGGGATCTCTTTCAGGAGGTGATTAGTGAATTCTTTCAATTTCTATTTTGCCTTCTGCTTCTAGAATATCAGGACAATTTTCCCTGACAATCTCTTGGAAGATGCTGTCTAAATTCTTATTTTGGTAATGGTTTTCAGGTAGTCCAATGATTTTCAAATTATCTCTCCTGGATTTATTTTCCAGGTCAGCTGTTTTTCCAAGGAGATATTTCATATTACCCTCTACTTTTTTTTTCATTTAGATTTGCTTTACTCTGTCTTGGTTTCTCATAAAGTCACTAGGTTCTATTTGTTCAATCCTAGTTCTTAGGCAATAATTTTCTTCAGATAGCCTTTTTATCTCCTTTTCCATTTGGCTTTTCAAGCTGCATTGCTCTCATTTCCCTTTCCATTCTTTCCTCCCTCTCTCTAAATCTTCCTTCTATCTCTCCTACTTTCTCTTTAAAACCCATTTGAGTGTTTCCATCACCTGAGATTAATTTATATTTTTCTTGGAAGCTTTGGATGTAGGGACCCTGAGGTTGCTCATCTCTCTGAGGGTGCACCTAAATCTTCCTTGTTACTAAAGAAACTTTCTATTGTTCTCCACTTTCTTTGCTTGCTCATCTTGCCAGTTTTTACTTGACTTTTAACTCCCTCTTATAGTGGGACCCTATTTCCAAGCTACACTGTCCCAAGCTTCAGAGGGTACCAGGTGTTTTGGTTTGAGGGAGGGCAGGTTTTTCTCTTGCCCGGCCTTGCTAATTAACCAGTCAGCAGCACTTTGTGTGCTGTGGTGGATCTTAGCTTCAAAGCACCTGAACCCCTCTCCCACCTGGGCCTCCCGCTGCTCAGAATTTCTTCCTGGTTCCTTGCTGGGGTGCGATAGCTGAATTCCTCCTTAGGTCCCACAGACACCCCTGCACTTTCCCCCATGGTCAGCTGTTCAGACCTCTCCCCCGACTGTAAGATTAGTTCCAAAAAACAGTGGTGCTGCAGCTGATTTGGAGGTTTGCGGGTAAGTTCCTCTTTCACAGCATGTCTGGGGTCTGTGTTGGTGCGATCATGAGGTTGAACTGTGCTCTCAGCCTAGTATGGCCCCCTTTAATATAGAAAAAAATCTCAGCCCATCTTTTTGTTGTTTTTACCATTCCAGGGCTTGTTTTATGGCTGTTTTGGGGGTAATTGTGTCAGGAGCTCTGTGTGTTTAATGCCTTTCCTCCACCATCTTGGCTAACCCCTCCCCCCACCCCAAGAGCAATTTCTAACTATGCCCAAATGGCTATAAAACTGTACATACCCATTGATACAACAGTACCATTTTGAGGGGCCACAGCTGGTTCCTATATGCACATTGGGCTAGTTATGAGTTCAAGATTCTAGTCATTGCTGCTCTAGAGTTCTGTGGAGAAGCCTGACTAATTCCAGCCCACACACTATAAACACCTAGGAAGCATCTTGCCATCAGTTTTATATTCATTTCAATACTAAAGACAGCTGAGTAAGAATACTTCTATCATGAGCTTCTCCTTAAAGACCTTTTAGTGACAAGGAAATCATACATTTCCTAGATGGCCCATTTCACTATGGGATATTTTTAATTTCTAGGAAATTTTTCCTTATATTGAGCTGAAATCTTTCTCTCTACAACTTCCACCCATTATTTTTAATTCTACCACCTGAAACCAAAAGAACAAGTTGAAACACTCCTCTACACAACTGGTCTTCAAATATTTGAATAAAATTATGATGCATCTGCTAAGTATTTTCTTCAGATTAAACATACACCTTCCAACCAACCCTCATAAACCACACCTTTCAGTACTCTTATCATTCTGGCTGCCTTCCACTGAACCCAGACCTATTTATCAATGATGCTCTTAAAAGCTAATATAAGAAGTTATATGGGATCTGATCAGAGAAGAAGATAGTATGCCTGATATTATATTCTTTTGTGATACCATTATTCTATTCATTCAATTTCTTTGGCTTTCAGGACTATCTTGTCACATTATTTATATTTGGAATGCAGTACTAAAACCTTTGGACTTTTTCACACTTTTTATCAAGTCATTCTTGTTCAGTCCTATAGTTACACAATTCATTTTTTAAAAATCAAAATATATACCTTAACATGAACTCCCACAGAATTTCATGTTATTAGATTTATCCATCCTTATAATAGACTGTAAAAATCTTTTGTGGTCCTGACTGAATCATCCAAAGTGTTATTTATCCTTCCCAGATTTGTGTCATATGTAAATCTCATGAACATGCCATTTGCACCTTCATACAAGTCATTGAAAAAATGTCAACCATTATACCACCAATGATACATACATCAGCTGTTACACTAAAGTCTTTCCTTTAGACTGATATGGAACCTGTACCTTGTCATCTCTACAAGGATACTTTGATGAAAACTGGTTTTGCTCTATTAAATTTTCTTCTGATCAACTCGTATGGTAACCTTGTCAAAAAAGGGAAATGGGATTAATATGACATGACTTATTCTGAATGAATCATGCCCACTCTTAGTAATTATGTTTTCCATTTCTAAATGTTTGTGACCCATCTCTTTAATAACATGTTCATGAGTATGGCCTGAAACTGAATTCAGGCTTGCTTGTTCAATCATTTTTACAAATATGTCCAACTCTTTGTGACCCCATTTGTTGTTTTTTTTTAAGATACTGGGATGATTTTCTATTTCCTCCTTTAGCTCATTTTACACATAAGGGACTGAGGCAAATGGTGTTGTTATTTGCCCAGGGTGACACAGCTAATAAGTGTCTGAAGACAGATTTGAACTTAGGAAGCTGAATCTTCCTGACTCTAAGCCCAGTACTCTTTCCACTGCACCACCTAGCTGCCCAAATTCAAATTTATATATTTATAATTAAACCCTGAAATTGGACAGTTGGAAGATAATGAATCCATGAGACACCAAGAATCAGTCAAGCAGAATCAAAAGAATGGAAAAATAGAAGAAAAAGAAATACCTCATTGGAAAAACAACTGACCTGGAAAACAGATCCAGGAGAGATCATTTGAGTCTAGACACCATATTCCAGGAAATTATTAAGGAGAACTGTCTTGATATTATAGAATCAGAGGATAAAATTGTCATTGAAAGAATTCACTAATCACCTCCTGAGAGAGACCCCAAAAGGAAAACTCCAAGGAATATTGTAGCCAAATTCCAGAATTATCAGGTGAAGGTGAAAATACTCCAAGCAGCCAGAAAGAAGCAATTTAAATATCATGGAACCACATTCAGGATTTCTCAGGACCTGGGAGCTTCAAAATTAAAGGTTCACAAGGCTTGGAATACAATATTCCAGAAGACAAAGGAGCTTGGATTGCAGCCAAGAATCTATTACCCAGAAAAACTGAGCATTCTCTTTCATGGAAAAGAAGAACATTTGATGAAATTGGGGATGTTCAAGGTTTCCTGATGAAGAGACCAGAAATGAATAGAAAATTTGATCTTAACATACAAGACTCAAGAGAAGTTTAAAAAGGCAAATAGGGGGAAAAAAGGAACTCAATAAGGTTAAATTGTTTTGCATCCCTACAGGGGAAAATAATACTTATAACTCTTGAGAATTATATATGTATTTGGGCAGACTGAAGGATTATATACAGAGGGTATAAATATAAATTGTCTTTGATGTGATATAAAGAAAATTAAGGGGTTAAAAGGGAGTTTATGGGGAAAAAGAAAGGGGAGGTGGAATGGAGTGAATTACATCATATGAAGAGGTACAAAAAATCTATTACAATAGAGGGAAAGAAGGGAGGGGTGAACATTGTTTCAAACCCACTCTCATTAGATTTGATTGAAAGAGGCAATAACATATACGTTCATTTGGACAAAGAAACTTAGCTTATTCTTTAGGGAAATAAAAGTGTAAGGGGGGGCAGCTAGATGGCGCAGTGGATAGAGCACCGGCCCTGAAGTCAGGAGGACCTGAGTTCAAATCCGGCCTCAGACACTTAACACTTACTAGCTGTGTGACCCTAGGCAAGTCACTTAACCCCAATTGCCTCACTAAAAAAAAACAAAAAAAATAAAGTGTAAGGGGAAAAAGGGGGACTGATAGAAAGGACAGCAGAAGCAAGGGAGAAAAGGGGAGGGTGATAAATAGGGAGGGAAGATTGCTGGAGGCAGGTAAGAAGCATAATGTTGGTGAGGAGGAATAGGGTGAAAGAAGGGGGGAAAAGTACAAAGAGGGTAAATAGAATGGAGGGGAATAGACAGTTAGTAATAATAACTATGAATGTGAATGGGATGTACTCTGCCATAAAACAGAAATGAATTGCAGAGTGGATTAAAAACCAGAATCCTACAATATGCTGTTTACAGGAAACACATTTGAAGCAGAGAAATACACACAGAGTAAAGGTAAAAGGCTGGAGCAAAATATATTATGCTTCAGCTAAATTCAAAAAAGCAGGGGTAGCAACCCTTATCTCATACAAATCAAAGGCAAAAATATATCTAATTAAAAGAGATAAGGAAGAAAACTACATCTTGCTAAAAAGTACTATAGATAATGAAGTAATATCAATATTAAACATGTATGCTCCAAGTGGTATAGCATCTAAATTCTTAAAGGTGAAGTTAAATGAGTTACAAAAGGAAATAGACAATACTAGTGGGGGATTTGAATCTTTCCATCTCAGAATTAGATAAATCTATCCATAAAATAAATAAGAAAGAAGTGAAAGATGTGAATAGAGTACTAGAAAAGTTAGACATGATAGATGTCTGGAGAAAATTGAATGTAGATAGAATGGAATATACCTCTTTCTCAGCAGTACATGGCACATTTTTAAAAATTGAACATTTATTAGGGCCCAAATGTACTCAAATGTAGAAAGGCAGAAATAGTAAAGGCATCCTTCTCAGATCATGATGCAATAAAACTTACATGTAATAAACAGCCATGGAAAGTTAGACTGAAAATCAATTGGAAACTAAATAATTTCATTCTAAAGAATGAGTGGGTCAAACAACAAATCATAGAAACAATCAATAACTTTATCCAAGATAATGACAATAATGAGATAACATACCAAAATCTATGGGATGCAGCCAAAGCAGTTCTTAGGGGAAATCTTATATCTCTAACTGCTCACATGAACAAAAAAAGGAAAGAGATCAATGAATTGGGCGTGCAACTTAAAAAGCTAGAAAAAGAACAAATTAGAAATCCCCAATTAAATACTAAATTAGAAATCCTGAAAATTAAAGGAGAAATTAATAAAATTGAAAGTAAGAAAACTATAGAATTAATCAATAAAATTAAGAGCTGGTTTTATGAAAAAGCCAATAAAATAAACCATTGGTTAATTTTATTTAAAAAAAGAAAGAGGAAAACCAAGTTACCTATATAAAAAATGAAAGGGATGGTTTTACCAGGAATAAAGTAGAAATTAAAGCAATAATTAGGAACTATTTTGTCCAATGGTATGCCAATAAATTTGACAATCTAAATGAAATGGATAAATATTTACAAAAATACAAACTGCCCAGGTTAACTGAAGAGGAAATAAAAGCCTTAAATAAGCTCATATTAGAAAAGGAAATTGAACAAGCTATTAATGAACTCCCTAGCCATGGCCAGATGGGTTTACAGGTGAATTCTACCAAACATTTAAAGAAAAATTAATTACAATATTATGCAAATTATTTGGAAAAATAGGTGAAGAAGGAGTTCTACCAAATTCCTTTTATGGCACAAATATAGTGTTGATACCAAAACCAGGCAAAGAAAAAACAGAGAAAGAAAATTATAGACCAATTTCTCTAATGAATATCAATGCCAAAATCTTAAATAAGATATTAGCAAGGAGATTACAGCAAGTGATCACTAGGATAATACACTATGACCAGGTGGGATTTATACCAGGAATGAAGGGGTGGTTCAACATTAGGAAAACTATTAACATAATCAACCACATCAATAAGAAAACTAACCAAAATCATATGATTATCTCAATAGATGCAGAGAAAGCTTTTGACAAAATATAGCACCCATTCCTAATAAAAACACTAGAGAGCTTAGGAATAGGTGGAGCTTTCCTAAAAATAATAAGCAGTATCTACGTAAAACCATCCATAAGCATTGTATGTAATGGAGGTAAATTAGAGGCCGTCCCAATAAGATCAAGGGTGAAACAGGGATGTCCATTATCACCTCTATTATTCAATATTGTACTAGAAATGTTAGCTTTAGCAATCAGAGAAGAAAAAGGAATTAAAGGCATTAGAATAGGCAAGGAGGAAACAAAACTATAACTCTTTGCAGATGATATGATGGTATACTTAGAGAATCCTAGAGAATCAACTCAAAAATTACTTGAAACAATTAAGAACTTTAGCAACGTAGCAGGATATAAAATAAATCCACATAAATCATCAGCATTTCTATACATGGCTAACAAAATCCAGCAGCAAGAGATAGAAAGAGAAATTCCATTTAAAGTAACAGTGGATAACAGAAAATACTTGGGAGTCTACTTGCCAAGACAAACCCAGGAACTCTATGAACACAATTACAAAACACTTTTCACACAAATCAAATGAGATCTAAATAATTGGAAAAATATCAACTGCTCATGGATAAGCCAAGCTAATATAATAAAAATGACAATTCTACCTAAATTAATCTATTCAGTGCCAAACCAATGAGACTACATAAAAATTATTTTATAGAGCTAGAAAAAATAATAACAAAATTCATCTGGAAATACAAAAGTTCAAGGATGTACCAAATCTGAAGCTCTACTATAAATAGGCAGTCATCAAAACTATCTGGTACTGGCTAAGAAATAGAGTGGAGGATCAATGGAATAGGATAGGCACAGGAGACACAGTAGTAAATTACTTTAGTAATGTATTGTTTGGCAAACCCAAAGACTCCAGCTTCTGGGATATGAACTCAGTATTTGACAAAAACTGTTGGTAAAACTGGAAGATGGTATGGCAGAAACAAGGCATAGACCAACATCTTACACCTTATACTAAAATAAGGTCAAAATGGGTACATGATTTAGGGCAGCTAGGTGGCCCAGTGGATAAAGTACTGGTCTTGGATTCAGGAGGACCTGAGTTCAAATTCATCCTTGACACTTGACACTTACTAGCTGTGTGACCTTGGGTAATTCGCTTAACCCTCATTACCCTGCCAAAAAAAAGGGTACATGATTTACACATAAAAGGTGATACCATAAGTAAATTAGGAGAGGAAGGAATAGTTTACCTTTCAGATCTCTGGAAGGGAGAAGAGTTTATGACCAAACAAGAAATAGAGAATATTATGAAATGCAAAATGGATGGTTTTGATTATATTAAATTAAAAAGGTTTTGTACAAACAGAAGCAATGCATCCAAATTTAGAAGGGAGGCAGAAAGCTGAAAAACAATTTTTATAGCCAGCACTTCTAATAAAGGCTGTGAACTGATCCAACTATTCTGGAGAGCAATTTGGAACTATGCCCAAAAGGCTATAAAGCTGTGCATACCCTTTGACCCCACATTACCACTATTGGGTCTTTTTTCCAAAGAGATCATAAAAAAGGGAAAAGGACCCACATGTACAAAAATATTCATAGCTGCTCTTTTTGTGGTGGCAAGGAATTGGAAATTGAGGGGCTACCCATCAATTGGGGAATGGCTGAACAAGTTGTGGTATATGAATGTAATGGAATTCTATTGTGCTGTAAGAAATGATGAGCAGGTGGATTTCAGAGAAACCTGGAAGGACTTGCATGAACCGATGTTGAGTGAGATGAGCAGAACCAGGAGAACATTGTACACAGTATCAAGATCATTGTGTGTTGATCAACTGTGATAGACTTGATCCTTCTCAGCAATACAATGGTACAAGATAGTTCCAAAGGACTCATGATGGAAAAGTCTCTCCAAATCCAGAAAAAAAAAAGAACTGTAGAATATGGATGCAGATTGAACCATACTATTTCTTTTGGTTTTGGTGCTATTTTTCTTTTTTGAGGTTTTTCCTTTCTGCTTTGATTCTTCTCTTATAATATTACTATTGCAGAAATATGTTTAATGTTGTTTTACATATATCACCTATATTAGGTTGCTTGCTGTCTTGGGGAGGGGTGGAGGGAGGGGAGGGAGGGAGAAAAAATTGAAACTAGAAATCTTATAAAGCTAATGTTGAAAACTATCTCTACATGTAACTGGAAAATAATCAAATACTTTTATAATAAAAAAAGAAACAAATCATGCTTCAGAAAAAAAGTTATCTGATTTTATGATTCTTTAAAGTACAGAGTGAAGAATTTTTAAGGAAGTGAGTTAAGGAAGTCACTAATAAATTGGGAAATTATGGAAGGCCTTTAAAGGAAATAACTCCTAACCTGACACTTGAAGATGGATAGGCATTCCAAGAGGTTGAGATGAGGAAGGAAAGCTTATGCAACGAAATAGAGGCAAGAGATGAAATGTTGTATATGAAAATTTAAAAGTTTGGCTGGGTGTATAAAGTTGCATGAGGGGTAATAAAATAAAATCAGTTTGGAAAGATGGGCTGGAGTCAAAATGTAAGTGATTTAAATACAAAAAATATGTATTTTATTTTATAGGCAGTGGGGAACCATTGAAGCTTCTTGCACACGTAAGTAATCTATTTATACTCTAATTTTTATGTGTCAATTTGACATATGTGTGAAGGATGGATGTGTGGAGAAGAAAACTGTATTCAGGAAGAACAATTAAGAGTTCATTTCTTTTTTTTGTTTGTTTGGGGTTTTTTTGTTTTTCTTTTTTTTGTGAGGCAATTGGTGTTAAATGACTTGCCCAGAGTCACACAGCTAGTAAGTGTCAAGGGTCTGAGGCTGGATTTGAACTCAGGTCCTCCTGACTCTAGGGTAGGTGCTCTACCCACTGTACTACCTAGCTGCCCCTAAGAGTTCATTTCAATAGTTTAGTCAAGAAGGTCTGGACTATAAATATTGTATGAATAGAGAGAAAAGGATGGAGTCAAGAGATATTGAGGAATTAAAATTGACAAGGACATAATACGTAAGATAAATAATGACATCATGAATGGCAAAGCAAACATAAGTCGCATACAGAAATATAAAATAACATTTTGGATTTTTATATGATGGATATACTCCTGATATCAGGGAAAAACACGTGGGTCCTTAGGATTCCTCTGTAAAGAATTACATTCTAGCTCAAGTCCTATTTAGGAATAAAAGAACAGGTTTATTGGGATACAAGAGAAACTGGCCAGGAGGAAGTTTTAAAAAACACTTTCCTCTCTGACTAGCCTTGGGAGTGCCCTTTTATAGGGCTAAGATGGCATGGGTAAAATGTTCCTTATTGGGTGATTGGTTGGAAGTAGTCTGAAGGTGGGTTGGGGTAGTTTGATGATGGGTCGGTCATGGGCAATCTGGTGATGGGTGTTAACTCCATCCTGGTGGGTCCAAGCAGTCTGCTGGTGGGAGGTTTCTGTGTCCTTTTCTGGTGCAGCCATGCCTAGCATCCAGGTGGTGAGGAGGACTGGAATGCAGGGTGGTGGTCCTCAAGTTTACTCAGTTTGATCTGGTGCTGCCTATCTCTTTGGGTGTGTCTGTCCTTTGGTTGAGCTCAAGAAGAAGCTCCCTTTATCTCAAGGGAAAAAGTTCTTTGACCTCCCTAGACAACTTCTGGGGTAACCGGGGCCCATAACACTCCTTTAATATAGATTGTTGCATTATAAGTGAAATGCCTGTAGAGCCAAATAAAACTGAATGTTGGGATCATCCTGGAGACCAGAAGCCTACAAAGCCATCATCATGACCTGGGGTGGGGAACCTCTTGGCAGGCAAGAGAATTGACAGGCTGAATTCAAAGGCTATTTCTTATCTGCCTAGAATTACAAACTAATCCAAATATGTTCTCCTGGTTAAGGCTTAGTAAATTTTACATTCAGGAGAGCAAGGGAGCCACTGTACTCTTTTTTTTTTTTTTTTTGTGGGAAATGAGGGTTAAGTGACTTGCCCAGGGTCACACAGCTAGTAAGTGTCAAGTGTCTGAAGCTGGATTTGAATTCAGGTCCTCCTGAATTCAGGGCTGGTGCTTTATCCACTGCGCCACCTAGCTGCACCCCACTATAGTTTTTTTTTGCTTTTTTTCAAACTTACCAGTGGAGAGTAAGCAGACCCCAGGGACATTCTGAATATATGAATTATGAATAAGATAGATAGAAGGTAGAATTCCTTTAGTTTCAGAGCTATCACCTATCAATTTACTAAGCATCCTAAGTATTTTTGTCTACATTCTCTTTTCTACTCTGTCTGCATTAAGAGGCCCAGAATTCTGATTATCTCTGTCTACTTTTCTCCCCTTTCTCCTCCAGAATTAAAAGGGACTGATGCTATCCATATATCTTCACCTTGACAGTGCTGTATTGTGATATATTCCCCCAAATAAACTTCTCTTATTCTGTCTCTGTCAGCTCTGTCTCCCTGTCTCTCTCTGCTCTGTCTCTCTGACACTCTCTGTCTCTGTCTGTGTCTCTCTCTCCCCCTTTCTGTCTCTCTATCTCTGTCTCTCACATGCAGATTATCTAGTTGAAAAGAAGGATGCAAGTAAATCAGATTTACATATGAAATGCTTTCTTTAGAGAAATTCTAGATTAAAAGAATGGCAATCTACCAAATAGTTTTTTAGCATGCAGGCCCTAACAACTCTTCACACAAATATTCTCTATATACAAATAACATGTATACAAAAAGGAGGTAGAAGGAGATTCCACCTTTCCCGGTGAAGTTTAGAATATACTGCCTAGTAGCCCTCAGTCTCACACTCAAAACCTCAACTGCAGAAATGTATATCTTTAACTCTGCTTCCTAGGTTTATATAGCCCTCAGCCTCACAATTTTCCAACCTGTGCTCTGTAGCACATGATAGTTCACAACCCCTAGAACTAGCTTCTTACCGTGTGGGTCACAACCCCACATGGGGTCACATAAGTGAATGTGGTGGTTGTGAAAAATTTGGCAACAGTGAAAGGTTATGTATACCCATTTTTTTTTTTTGGTGAAGCAATTGGGGTTAAGTGACTTGCTCAGGGTCACACAGCTAGTAAGTGTTAAGTGTCTGAGGCCAGATTTGAACTCAGGTCCTCCTGAATCCAGGGCCGGGGCTCTATCCACTGTACCACCTAGCTGCCCCTGTATACCCATTTTAATAAATCTCTATATACCCTGGGTAGCATATAAATTAATCAGGCTAAAAGGAGTCATGAGTGCAAAAAGTTTAAGAAGTCTTGCTCTAGTATTTACCATTCTTGTGATGGCATCTATGGAATCAAAATAAGCTTCACAGAAAAAAAAGTAGCACCAGAGGAGGGTGCAAATAGACATAGCTATGAAGACAAGTTCTTAGTATGAGGTATGAATGACATAAATATAAAGAGGTAGGAGAAGGCAAGATGAAGTCAGAGAACTTTTTTATAGTTCATATTGACTATCTTTCCCCATGTATATGTATATATACACACATACATACACATATACACACATATAAATATATTATTTCCATATATAATACATAGCATCTATATAGGATTTATGTTATATTTATGTTTTATATTTAATATTTCAGGAAGTTAAAGATCCACTCTCCAGATTGAAGTATATGAGGAAATAAGTGAAGGTGTATTTATACACACACACACACACACACACACACACACACACACACACACACACACACACACTGTTACCTACTGTCTAAGTGACTGAACAATCACTTAATTTCCTTGGTCTTTATTGCCTTGTCTTTAAATTAGAAGGTTGGGCTAGAAGGCCTTTAAATCGTGTTCCAAATTTAGCACCCTTTATATTATGTTGTGTTGTCCCTCACAGGGACCCTTCTTTTTCTTTCTTTCTTTCTTTCTTTCTTTCTTTCTTTCTTTCTTTCTTTCTTTCTTTCTTTCTTTCTTTCTTTCTTTCTTTCTTTCTTTCTTTTCTTCTTCTTCTTCTTTTACATTTGCAAAAAATGTCTAATTTTTTTCAGTCAGTTTTCATATTCTAGATCCTTGAGGGATACAGTATCACTCAGATCCTGTGTCCAATGGCCTTGGCAGGAAGATTGCATCTGAACTTGGCCCAAACCATTCCACTATTACCATGAGGCCCAGTAACTTTCCCCCAGATCACTCTTGTTCTGTTAGGTTTCCCACCAGGAGTCACTGTGTTGTTTTTTGCTTTGTATACATAAACACATCTCTTACCCAAATAGAATTCAGTTTCATCCTGAGCATGCACTGCTTCAATTTTCAAAGGAGCTGTATGTTTCCTATGGTTTCACAGGCCTCACTTATAGCCAGCAAAAATGGCCTTGGACCACAGTCTTCCAGATATTTTGCTGTTCTATAAATCCTATTTCCAGGAAGCCTCCCAGGCTCCAGGATGGAAGAAAAAGGACAAGGACCCTTGTTTTGGCCAAATCACCTCTGCCCTGATTTAGGTACAAAATCAGGTCATTCAGTCATACATCTAGAGTTGGAAAGGGGCTTAAAGATCATTTAGTCCAATCCCTCATTTAAAAAGTGAAGGAATAGGCCCAGAAAGGTGGAGGGACTTGCTGAAAACCACACAAGAGGTAATGAATAGAGCTGGGATTTGAACTCTCTATAGCACATTATTTTAAAGGCAACAATTATTCAGAAACACCATTTTTTATTTGACAGAATGAATTTCAGTGGCCAGAAGTTGGAGTTTATTTAATGACATTTTCTCCAAAGTAAGAAATAACCTATCAAACATGTCTTTTGAACAAATTTTAATAAACAATTGAATAAGCACATAGTAATTGGAAGTTTCCAAAACTAGGCAAAAATAAATGTGCCTTTCTATAATGTAATTGAGGAAAGAGATGGCACAAGGAATCATTTCTCTTCAACAAAGGAATGAAGGTTTCCACAGAAACCATAATGAACAAATTTGACTTTGCTATGAATGTCCCTAAAAAGAGAAAAAAATGAAAAAGTTTATGTGGAAGCAAACCCTTAATTTCCATATTTTTCAAATGAAAGGACTGACTTTGATGATTTCTAATGATGATCCCCCTAAATCATATCAACCTACAATACAAAGGGGCCTTCTTAAACAGCTTCAGACAAATTCAGAAGATGGGCACAAATGTTTGAAAGAAGAACCTCTGCAAGGAAAGAATTTACTTGTCCCATGGCAAACATTCTTTCCCCCAAAGGCTACACATGGGATTTCTCTAACTCAGTGGCAAAATGACCCATATAGGCAATTGGAATGACAAGGAATATGAACAGGCCTGTGTATACTCAGGGCTAGAAAAATCTCACTCTTGGAATATTGAATTGCTTTTTCTAAAAGGCATGTGAGAAACAAGGATCTTTAGGAAAACATATAAATTGAAAGGAAAAAATACAAAAAAAAAAACCCCTCCAGTTCTTTAAATTTTTCAAATAAATGGTACAAGAAACTTCTTGAGCTTTCTTTTCCACTTGGCTGAACTCTTAAAAAACAAACAAACAAAGAAAATTTGGGAGATTTTGGTTGTGCTACATACTCTCATTGTGGTTGTGTATGGGGATAAGATCCTTGAGAATTGTATCAAGTTCCAGATTCTTTTTTTTTTCTTTCTACCATCAAGAGTATGTGTAGACATCATGCAAAAAACCTCAGTTTTAATTCTAAAGATCCTCAGCCCTGTTAGCCTGGAAGCATTTTCCTTCTGATAGTCACTAAGTCCATAAGTTGGCTTAGGTTTCCTCTGTTTGAGAGAGCAAATTGCTATTCATTTTGTTTAAGGTTCCTTTACATATTTACTGATGGAATTAACCTCATTTTTCATTCCCCAAATTCAAAGATAGGATGTAGGAAGAGAGATCCCCATAATAAGCTTTAAAATGCTCTAGAAATCAAAGCTTAGGATATTAGGCTGCTACATACTTTTTTTTGCAGGTCAATGAGGGTTAAGTGACTTGCCCAGGGTCACACAGCTAGTGAGTGTCAAGTGTTTGAGGCCAGATTTGAACTCAGGTCCTCCTGAATCCAGGGACGGTGCTTTATCCACTGCCCCTACCACATACTCTTAGATCCAGTGACACTTGCCTCTTGTTCATGAACAAGAAAATACATCTCTCTCTCTCTCTCTCTCTCTCTCTTTTTTTTTTTGTGGGGCAATTGGGGTTAAGTGACTTGCCCAGGGTCACACAGCTAGTAAGTGTTTAAGTGTCTGAGGCCTATTTGAACTCAGATCCTCCTGAATCCAGGGCCCGGTACTCTATCTACTGCACCACCTAGCTGCCCCAAGAAACTACATCTCTTGACTACAGACATTTTATCTGATTGTCCCCCATACCTGGAATGTTCTCCCTCCTTATTTCTACCTACTGACTTCCTTGGTTTCCTTTAAGTCCCAAAGAAAATTCCCATCTTCTTAAGGAAAACTTTCCCAATCCCTCTTAATCCCAGTGCCTTCCATTTGTTAATTAGTTCCTTTTTTCCTAAATATACCTTATTTGTGCATATTTGTTTGCTTATTATCTTCTACATTAGATTTTGAGCTCTTTGAGGACAGACCATGTTTTATTCTTTTTGTATCCCTAGCACTTAGCACAGAATCTGTCACATAATATGTACTTACTAAAGGTTTATTGACTGGCTGACTGACTAATTAGAGAAGAATTTTTGGGACAAGCCAGGCAATCCAGCCCATTTGACTACTGGGTAAGCAACCCCAAGCATGAAACTATCTCCAAAAATGGTGGTTTTGTTATACGAAGTCTGGGGCTTCAGCTTCAGAAATTGTACTAAAAGAGAAGCAATATGGATTTTTATTTGGGGAATATGGATTGTAACTATATGGCAATTACTTTTCAAGACCCAGGAAGAGTGATCTGCCCTATTCCTGTACTTACCAATAGAACATGCAAAACTGGCAATAATTTTCATATGTCTTATTATCTGATGCACAAATAGGATCTAGTTGCTGGGCACATGGGAAGGCCTGTCTCTCCCTGTATTTTTCACAGTCAGGCTGTAAAAAAAAACACATATACACAAACACATTACATGTCAATTGCACAAGCTTTTATTTATCAAGAGCTTACAATGAGCCAGGTACTATGCGAAACATTGGGGGACCAAAGATAAAATCAAAATTACCCCTTGCCCTCAAGGAGCTTCTATTTAACTGATAGAGGACAAAATATATAATATGTATGTATATGTATAGGTATAGGTATATGTATAGGTATATGTGTGTGTGTGCATGTACATGTTTATGTGTATGTGTATGCATATGTGTATGTATATATGTGCATATTTGCCTATATACATATATATGCATATATAATATATTATGATGGGTTTTTACTTTGTTTCTTTCTTTTTTGTTTGAATTTTCTTTCATACAATGACTTATATGGAAATGTTTTACATGACTGCATAAGTATAACCTATATCAGATTGCTTACCCTCTTAGGGAAGGGGTAGTGGGGGGAGGCGGGGATAGAATTTATAACTCAAAACTTTTTTAATGTCAAAAATTGTTTTTATATGCAATTGGGAAAAATAAAATACAATTTTAAAATATTATAAGGGGGAAGAGAAGAGAGCCATAATTAGCATGGGGCAACTAAGGTATGTTTGTGAGGATTTCTGTAAGATCAAATATGGGAAGGGAGTTTCTTAATGTTGCAGAGGAAGCTTGTTTCAACCATTACTGAAATTGAGGCTGAGCTGAAGCAGAGTCAAATGAAACTTGAATCTCATAGATTCTCACATTGTTAAAGCAGGACACCTTAAAGACGGCCTTGTCTAAATCCTTTGATTTATAGAAGAAGCAGAGATTCATAATGAATACCTCTCCAGAGACTCAGACTCACATCTACTGACTCCTCATCTAGCCAGTATCCTTTTAGCCAAGTTGTTGAAATGTATCCTTCCTCAGGACAAACGTCCTTCCAGGGCAGTAGCCTCCAGTGTCATGATTCAAGACAATCAGCAGAGCTGGGTGCGTAGAAGGAGTCCTTTCAGGAGCACCCAGGTCTGGCCCCCAGCACTCCCATCAAACCTTACCCAGGAATATTTAAGCAACCTTAAAGGACAAAGCTTCAAGGGAAAGAGAAATTCTAGTGGAGATGTTTCTAAGAAGGCATAGTCCTCCTCACAGGTTCAGAATTTTTCTTCTCTTTCCCCAACTTAAAATTCTCCCACTCCCTACAACTTCTATCCCAAGGAAGACTATGATGAGAAATGATAAATTACTAATCCTACAACATAATTTTCCCCTCCCTAGGGCATCCCAACCCTTGCAGGAAACCCCAGATTCCCAAAGTGAACAATCTTTAAGCTTTGAGACTCCAGAAGTTTTGTGAAGCAAAGAAATGTCAAAATGCCGGCAAGAAAATATTCCCAGGATCAAGGAAGTAGAGCTATCTTGGAAAGCATGGCCTACCAGCCACCCGTGTCTTTCCCAGAACCTGATGGGCTCTTCTCTCTATTATTCTATACAGTAATGTTAAGAAAGCCCTTCCCAATTTGTTTTTGGTCCCTGAAGGACTACTCCCCACTCCAGGTGTAAAATATATTACAAAGAAGCCCGTGAAAGGCCACCTGTGGGGTTTTAGGCCACTGGTGTAAGGATTGGCCTATCTCCCAACTCCCAAGCAGAGCTTGTGTCTTGCTAACCTTGACATTTGCCCAAGGCACCCCTGAAATAATCTCTGTTATCCCAAAAGAAACTTGCTACATTTCAATATAGCATAAGGAGAGATAATTTGATACTTTTTAAGGGTCCAAAGCAGGTTAGCTTCAACCTGCCTTTCAGCACACCCCCAAAGATGCTCCCTATAAATCTTACTACTCCATACCCATCCCACCCAATAGTAAACAGTGTTGGTTAAAAGTGGGGAGAAACAACTAATTATTCTTGATAACATGGCACTAAGATTGGTTTAAATAGAAAACTGATAATTGGTCCTCTTCCCTCACAGACGTGTGAATGGGTATTCTCCTCAGGAGTAGATTCATGGTATCCTAATATCTTTGTATCCTCCAGTAGAATGAAATGTATTTTCCACAATTAACATGTGGCTTTCCCTGGGCACAATTTGTGGTGCTTGTCCAGCTACAAAAAATTCCATTTAGGATTCCTCCTGAACCCTAATATTATTTCTCTTGAGGCTCAGGGGAACAATTACTTAGGATAACAAATACTACCTCTCATCCTAGATCTTACTAAAGTCCAACTTTCTTCATGAAACCTCTCCAGATCCCTCTAATCTTTACTTATATTTTACTTGCTCAAATTCCTATTGTAGTCATGACCTGCCAAGCTCAGTTTCAAACTTGTGCTACTATTACTCACAGATTGTTGTTTTTGTTCTTTTTTCTTAAGAGGACCAATGACACCACAGATTGCTTGATTCTGTTGTCAACCTGACTTGTGTGTAGATATATCTTCCCAACTAGATTATAAATTCCTTGAGTGCTGCATGACTATAATTGTTTCTTTTGTATCTCACAGGGCTTACCACCTTGCTGGAGACACTCTTGGTATTCACTAAGGGACTTGATGAACTAAATAATCCTGTAGAATGTAAATTCCTTGAGGACATTTTTTCTAGTCTTTTCATCCTTTGCATGTCTTGCATACCATAAGCAATGAAATTTCAACACTATGTTGCATTCTACATATTCAAAATGTTTTTGAAAAGGTTATGTTAAATAGTTCCCCTTACTTTCAAGAAGGCAGATATTCAATGTGTCAATTTGGCTTAATATACATACACAGCAATCATAGGGTCTTAGAACTCCAAGGGGTCTTAGAGATCTCTTAGTTTAACGTTCTCATCTTACAGATGAGAAAACTGAGACCCTGAGAGGAAGTAATTTGTCTAAGATCATATAACTAGTAACTATTCTAGACAGCATTTAAACCCAACACCTCTGACTCTAATACAATTCTAATGTCCTTTTAGCAGTCAAGAATCTACCACACTACTTACCCCCATAGCATGAGTATATATTCAGGCATCTATCTATATGACTTCCCACATCATTTACCCCAAACTGCGCTCTGTGTCTTCTGCCTAATCATCTCAGACTTTTTGACATGTGGAATGAAATATTTTCTACTATATTTCCAATTAAGTGGCATTCCTCCTTCATACTAGTTACTCTGAAGTTGAAAATTATTGATCACAAATGAAAGATCTGAGCCCATCTCATAATACAGGGAAAAAATAAATTTACCCGAATTGGGATTTTATTTTCCTTCTTAAAGATACCTAAAACAAAAGCACAAAAGGAGAAGGTTAAAGAATATAATGTACAAATCCACAGGATACCAGCAGCAGCAGCAGTGCATTAAATCCTGCCTAGGATTATGCCTAACTGTTCATACAGTAATGTGTGCCTTAAGGTAAGAACTGGGCTAACATTCCAAAGAGAGAGGAAACTACAAATCCTGAAAACTACAAACCAGTAAGTTAGATGTTTGCCCCCTGCCAAATTCCATTAGAAAATGGGTGTTTTAGAACACTTAGAAAAGAAATTGGAAGGCAGAAATTAGGTAAAATTGAAATAGTAGTAGTAATAACAATAGTGATTATGATAAAAAATAATGTTAACTAACATTTATATAGTACTTTATGGTTTGCAAAGTGCTTTATAAATGTTATTTCATTTGATACTCACAATAAGCCTGGGAAGGTAGTGCTATTATTATCACCATTCTACAGGTGAGGAAATTGAGGTAGACAGAGGATAAGCAACTTGCCCAGAGTCACACAGCTAATCATTGTATGAGGTCAGATTTGAACTCAGGTCTTCCTGACATTAGGTTTGGTGTTTTATTCTCTATGCCAACCAACATCTCACATCATTTACTTAAAAAGGCTTAAAACTGTGTATACTTTTTAGCAAAGAAAGACCATGAAATGAAAGGGAAAAAAAGGAAGAAGAGTGTTATTGGAGCATCTTTTTTTTTTCCTTTAAATAAGAAAAAAGAACAGAAGGTAATCCAGAAAGAAGGTCCAACAAGCAGGACACCTTTGAAGACCATAGGTTGATATTATTATTCATTTAAAAAGAAACACAAACTGTATATAATAGAAACTAGAATTTTCACGTGGACTTCTCTATTTTCTATTATGTATATGCAAATGTCTGCTGTATTTGGTATTTGTTAAGGTCAGAATAAAAATTTTAAATCAATATTTTTAAGTAGTTAACATGAACTCACTGAAAATAAGGTATAATTAAATCAGTCATCAAGCAGTCATTAAATACCTACTATGTCCCAAATACTGGGTGGTCAGAAGAAGGGTTATAAATACAGACTGAAGGTATATTTGAAGAACTTTAGTGTTGACTGTGAGACATGGGAAACACTGGCACAGGACCACCCAGCATGATGTGCCTACATCAAAAAAGGTACTATAAACCATGAGCAAAGCAAGATAGTAGGAAGCATAAAGAAAAATGAGCTGCACAAATCCAGAGCCACCTCTACCTTAAATGTTATAACAGACTAGTTGTGTCTAATCTGTGGTAGTCAATTCTGAAATCACATTAAACTGATCAGCCAAAGCCAAATACATTGTATCCTGACCCCAACATCATGATCTTATTGGTCTTCTTCAGTGAAGGATGAACAACTATTTCCCAAATACTATCCTATATACTAGGTATATAAATAAAATGAAGAAAATAATACCTACTAGAGAAAGGAGCTTACATTCTAGTGGGGTTTTGAGAATAAATATCTATATAACTGTGTTTGGAATAAAAACATTTATGAAGCACCTAAGATCATAGATGTAGAGCTGTAAGTGACCTCAAGAGATCAACTCCCACTTTTTTAGTGATGAGAAAATGAGTAATGGAAACTTTAAACTTACCAAAGATTAGACAGGGAACAAGCATCAGATTAATATCATTGGTTTTCATAGAAGCATAGAGCCTCAGAATCAGAAGGGACATTTGAGGCCATAAAGTATAATCTATAAATGAGCTGGAATTGCTTCTAAAACATTTCTGACAAGTGTTCATTCAATTTCTACTATAAACGTCCCTCATTATCAGGAATTGATTTCATCAAAGAAAAATAATAAATGTTGGGGTGGGGTGGGAAAATTGGGACACATACACTGTTGGTGAAGTTTTGAACTAATCAAACTATTTTGGAGAGCAGTTTGGAAATATGCCCAAAGAGCTACAAAAATTTGATCCAGCAATACCACCCCCAGATTTATATCCCAAAAACATAAAAAAGAGAGTGTGTGTGAAAGGACCTATACATACAAAAATATTTATAGCAGCTCTTTTTGTGATGGCAAAAAATTGAAAATTGAGTAAATTCCCACCAATTGGGGAATGGCTAAACAAGGTGTGGTATATAATTATAATGGAATATTACTGTTCTATGAGAAATTATAAGCATGATGCTTTTGGAAAAAAATCTGGATTTACATGAGTTGATGCAAAGTAAAATGAGCAGAACCCAGAGAATATTGTGAACAGTAACAGAAATACTTTATGATGATTAACTACAGGTGACTTAGCTATTCTCAGCAATACAATGATCCAAGACAATTCAAAAAACCTCATGATGAAAAATGCTCTCCATTTCCAGAAAAAGAACTTATGGATTCTGAATGCAAACCGAAGCATACAATTTTTTACTTTTTGTGGGGTTTTTTTTCATTTTTTTCTATTGGGTCTGTGTCTTCATTCACAACAGGACTAATATGGTCACATATTTTGCATGATTGAAGATTTATAACCCATATCAAATTGCTTACTGTCTTAGGGAGGGGAGAGGTGAGGGAGAAAGAAAATTTGGAACTCAAAAAAAACCCATTTTAAGTGAATGCTAAAAATTGTCTTTACACGTAACTGGGGAAAAATAAAATATAATTTAATTATTTTATCTACTTAACAAAATATACACCCATTACTCAGAGCCCTACAAGTATAATTAAATAGGATCTTTTGTTAGGAAATGATGTATAGATTGGCTGTTCAAAAACTCTATGTGACAATAGTGATTAAGAACAAGGGACTCAAAGGTCAGAGGATCTTGATACTTTTTAGGAATCCTTTGTATCTGATCAGGAATATAAATTATCTAAGAAATTTGTTTCATTCCTTTGGCAAGTAGGTAGCACAGTGAATAGGAAACTGTACCTGGTGTCAGGAAAATTGGAGTTGAAATATGGCCTCAGACACTAGCTGTGTGACCTGGAGTAAGTCACTTAACCTTTGTCTGCCTCAATTCTCTCATCTATAAAATGGGGATAATAATAATGCCTACCTTCCAAGTTTGTTGAGAAAATAAAATGAGATGATATTTATAAATATTTATATTAGTAAATAATACTTTTAAAGCACTTTGCAAAGTTGAAGCACTCTATAAATTATTGTATATTATAGGGCAGCTAGGTGGTATAGTGGATAGGGCAACAGCCCTGGAGTTAGGAGAACTTGAGTTCAAATATGACCTCTGATCACAACTGTATGATCCTGGGCAAGTCACTTAACCCTCTTTGCCTCAGTTACTCATCTGTAAAATGAGCTGGAGAAGGAAATTGCAAAACCACTCTAATATCCATACCAAGAAAATCCCAAATGGCATCATGGAGGGCTGGACATGACTGAAATTACTCAAAAAAACAAACAGTAATTTCTTTTTATTTATTATTCATATTAACAACATAAATCATTGATGTTGTTGTTATTGTTATTCACTGACTACCCCAGGTTAGTATCTTCATATAAAACCTGTCCTTTGAAAGGTTCATGTCAGATTATCCCCATTGCACATCCAGCCTGCAGAAAGCACATCAGAATGAGCAGTTCAGAAAATCTTATCTTGATACTAACCATTTTAATTAATGTGCTCAAAGCACACAAAGTGACTGAAACAAAGAAGTTGTTCATATTCCCTCCTGTATGTCTGAAAGATCAGGTCTTTAACATGAAAGACTCAGAACATTTCTCACCTGAAAAACCAGGAAGTGCCATGATGAATACCCCTAAGAGGACCTTGGCTGTCAGTAGGAAGAAAGCCATCTTTTATCTCTTTGGAGAGTCCTGGATTCTCTGTCAGAAAATATCACAGAATGATCATTTTAAAATAAGAACCAGGTTCCTCATGTCGAGAGAAGTAGGTATCCTAGTTCCTGTGCCACTTCAACTGGATTCATGCTTTCTCTTTCAGCAACACAGTCTGGGACCTTCCATGAACTTACTGTGTGTTTGTCACCTTCAGGTTCTTCCCTTGAAAAAATATGTTGGTCTTATGATTTCTAAGGTCCCTCTCACCTAAGAGAAGACCTTGACCCATGTGAAAGAGAAATTTCACATAGACACACAGCTTGTAACCTTGACTGATCTTTCCTGAGTCAAACTTCCTGTGATCCTACCCCTTTCCTTGGGTCCTGCTGTCATTGCTGTTACCCTAGGGTTAATAAGAGACTGTTTCCTGCTTTACCTTTCTAAGGTCATCCCTCCTAGTAACACACATCATGACTAACTCAAAGTGCACTAAATTCCAAGAGTGACTTCCAGAACCTGTAGTATGTTGGGGGAACCTGTTTCATGATCACCAACACAACCATCATCACAGCAGACACATACTAAGCCTTGAGGTTTTTAAAGCACTTTATATACATTACACAACAACTCCATGAAGTAATACAGAGGTTAGTATACCCATTTTATAGATGGGGAAACTAAGGCTCAGAGAATTTATGTGACTTGCCCATGATCATACAATCAATAAGTATGGAAGGGTTGATTATACATCATCTTGCTCATTGTTCTGATAAACAACTACTTTCCTTTCACAGCTTCCTCTTTTTTAGTTTTGTTCCATCTCTCTTAGAATTTGTCTTTCTTTTCCCACCCCCTTCCAAAGGAAAGCAGGAATAATAGACTTATAGTGTCAAATACTTCAAAATCCCCATGACAAAAGGAGAGCCTCTCTAACCCCATTCCCGGATCTAGACCTTCAGCAACCCACCTTAGAAAGAAGAAAAGTTCCACCAGAGAGTATTTCTCCTTCCTTTTGTAGCTCTGACCTTGTTGTTTCCAGTAACCACTTCCTTCTTTGAAGGAAGGGTAAAGGTGAGGTTGGGATGATGTCAGGGGAAGAAAAGATCCCTGAGGGCACTAAGGAAGTTTTTTGCCAGGTTTAGAATTCTCAAAGGTTTCATTAATGTTGTGGCATCAGTAGAGGGAGGGAGAAGTTGAAGTGAGGAGAAAAAAAAACAGGGAAGAAGGGGAAATTTGGAAATGTATGAAGGGAATGGGAGAGGTCAGAGAATAGTAGCAATAGGCAAAAGTGGGAGAAAAAAGCATTATGTTACTTGAAGGAAGAAGAGACTTCTGCAAGGCAGATAAAGCAATTAATAGGTAGAAATCAAAAGATTAAAAAGGTAAGAGAAAATGTGAAGTATCTCATTGGAAAAAAGAAACCTAGCTTAGAAAACAAATCAGGGAAAGATAATTTAAGAATCACTGCACTACCTGAAAACTGTGGAAACTACACACACACACACACACACACACACACACACACACACACACACACACACACACACACACACATATATATATATAGAGAGAGAGAGACACACACATCATGTTACAAGAAATCATAAAAGAATGCTATCCAACTTTCTCTTAGGATCACAATGGAAAGTAGAAATAAAAATAATCCACTAATCACATCCCGAAAGAAACCACAAAATGAAAACTCCCAGAAATATTATCCAGAGTTCCAAGGTCAAAGAAAAAAAAACTACAAGCAGGCAGAAAGAATTAAAATAATGAGATGCCACAGTCGGGATCAAGCAAACGAAAGAAGTGAAGAGTTGGGGATATGATATTCAGAAAGATTAGAACTGAGAATAACTTACCCAGAAAAAACAAATCTAATCTAACAGGGGAAAACAGACTTTTTTTTTTTTTGGTAGGGCAATGGGGGTTAAGTGACTTGCCCAGGGTCACAGAGCTAGTAAGTGCCAAGTGTCTGAGGTCAGATTTGAACTCAGGTCCTCCTGAATCCAAGGCTGGTGCTTTATCCACTGTACCACCTAGCTGCCCCAGGAAAACAGACTTTTAACTTAATAGAGGACTTTCAAGCATATCTGATGACAAGACCAGAGCTGAGTGGAAAACTTAACATACCAACACAGAAGTCAAGATGAGCATAAAATGGTAAATAGGAGTAAGCATTCATAAAGGGACTAATTATACTAAGGGCCTGGGAATGATTCTGTTATTCTTTGCTGATCTCAAAAAAAAAAAAAAAGAAAGAAAGAAACAGTGCGGGGAAAGAGCATAATGAAAAAGGGGAAAAAGGAAATAAGGAATCGCAAAAATTATCTCACATAAGTGGGGTACATAAGTTAAAGCCTATACAATGGAGCTAAAATTAGAAGAGAAGCAGGAAATGCAGGGGGGGTATTTTTATAGTGAGTTTCTCTTATAAAGTTATCATTTCTATGATACATAAAGAAGTAAGTCAAATTATAAGGATAAGAGTCATTTTCCAATACATAAATGGCCAAAGAATAAAAATAGGCAGTTTTAAAATGAACAAATCTAAGCTATCAATAGTCATTTGAAAAATATTCCAAATCAATAAGAATGAGTAAACTGAATAATAAAACAAATATGAGCTTCCACCTCATACCCATCATTTTGGCTGTTGACCAAAATAAAAAAAGAAAGAAAGAAAGAAAGAAAGAAAGAAAGAAAGAAAGAAAGAAAGGAAGGAAGGAAGGAAGGAAGGAAGGAAGGAAGGAAGGAAGGAAGGAAGGAAGGAAGGAAGGAAGGAAGAAAGAAAGAAAGAAAGAAAGAAAGAAAGAAAGAAAGAAAGAAAGAAAGAAAGAAAGAAAGAAAGAAGATGACAAATGCTAGAGGGGCTGTAGGAAAACAGGTACTTAACTGTCAGTGGATCTATGAACTCTTTCATCCATTCAGGAAAGCTATTTGGAACTATACCCTTGGAATTAATAAACTGAATATTTTGTAATAGTGATACAGCTACCAGGTCTATACCCGCAAAGAGCTCAAATAAAGAGGAAAAGAACCTAAATGTACAAAAATATTTATAATAGTGCTTTTGTGGTGGCAAGGAATTAAAAATGGAGGTACCCATCAACTGGGAACTGGCTGAACAAGTTATATTATGGTGAGGTAATAAAATATAATTATACTTTAAGAAATTATAAAGGTGATATTTTCAGAAAATCCTAGGAAAGTTTTTATGAACTGGTACTAATGAAATAAGCAGAACTGGGCAAATAATTTATATAAAAACTTCAATATTGTAAAGATAAACAACTTTGAAGGATTTAGAACCTCTGATAAATTCAATGACCAATGACCATCAAAAAGTCGCATGATTAAAGATAATACTCATCTCCAAATGGACAACTTATGGACTCAGATTGCAGATAGAGGTTTAACTAGGTGAATTAGATTAAGCAGAGACCAATTTTATTTCAGCTTATTCATCCAGAGTATGACACAGTGCATCAAAAGTTGATGGAAACATGAGTCATTGACAATTCAGCTAGTACTATTTATACACTATGTAAGATAAAAGAAAAAGATAGCTTCTCGTTATAATGTATCTCATTATACCAATTAAGGTGGGGAAGGTATTCTTATTAAGAAGAGGAGCTAGAGAAGGGATTTGTCCTTGTTGGAATGACAGGTCACACTAAATCTTAAGGAACTACCTGTTAGTAGGCTATATAAGGGAAGGGAAGATTCTGTAGGCTATTGAATTCATTTTTTTAATCAATTAGGTATTTTTGTACTACAGAAGGAAAAGACACTGAAGGCAACTAGCATTTTCAGCTGGTCCTGCAGTTCACCCAGGGATCATACACAGCAAAATATAAACTACATAAGAAAATAGATTTAGTAATGTGGTCCAAAAACTACTTTCAACAATTCTTCTTTTTGTTCTTAGATAAAACCATTGTCTTGGGACATCTAATCTCAGTTTAAGATTCATACTAAGTCAGTTGTTTGTAAAGCAAAATGGCTAATTTGGTACAAAGAGGATTATAGCTGCTTATGAAAGAAAAATAAGTAGCTAGAAAATCATACAAAATATAGAACATTCTCTTGAAAACTGAATCCCATGGGCAGCTAGGTGGTGTAGTGGATAAAGCACCCACCTGGATTCAGGAGGGCCTGAGTTTAAATCCAGCCTCAGACTTTGACACTTACTAGCTGTGTGACCCTGGGCAAGTCACTTAACCCTCATTACCCCACAAAAAAAAAGAGTAAGTACTTACAAACTGGAGAGATTCCCAATCCAGAACTCTTCCTCTTGGATTCCCTAGTTTGCAGGGATTCACCAAATGAAAAAAGAAAAACTGAATCCCCAAAACTAATCAATAATATCAATCAATCATTCAACAAAAATCTGAGGAGTAATAAGAACAAACAAAAAACAGTTTGAACAAAACCTCTTAGTAAGTTTAGAGGATCATGATTTCCAGAAGAGAAGTCAAAAGTAGCAACATTAAGAGAAAATATTTTTACTATGGAAGCAAAACACTGAACTCAAAGATAGTATGTGTAGAGAAAACATAGGGAACATAAGACTCCCAAAATAACATGAGAGGACAACCTTAACAACATGAGGAATGAAATAATTGAAGAGAATTGCCTAAAACTTCTAAACCTAGAAAATGAAATACCAATTGAAGGAATTCACAGAGCCTCTCTAAAAAGAAATACAAAGCAAACAAAGCCACAAACTGCAAGAAACATCATAATAGTTACATTTAACAATTCAGTTCAGAAACAAGTTCTATAATGCATCAGAAGAAATATTTTCAAATAAAAAAGAAAGGAAATTTGAATAAGGCAAGACTATTCTGAACCCATTTAAAAAATGTTGAAAAGAATGGAATAATGTGTTCCAAAGAGCAGTGGACCTTAAGATATAGCTAAAGGTGACTTACTCTGCAAATCTGAGTTTAATCGTACATGAAAAAAGAGCAATCAATAATAAAGAAACATTTGAAACATTTTTAGAAAGAAAGCCTGAACTAAAGAGATTGTTTGGGGGGGCAGCTAGGTGGCACAGTGGATGAAGCACTAGCCCTGGATTCAGGAGGACCTGAGTTCAAATCCAGCCTCAGACACTTGACACTTACTGTGTGACCCTGCGTTAGTCACTTAACCCTCATTGCCCCACAAAAATAGAGAGAGAGATGATAGATAGATAGATAGAAAGAAAGACAGATAGATAGATGAATGCAGAAAGAAAGAAAAAAGGAAGGAAGGAAGAAAGAAGGAAAGAAAGAGATTGTTTGCTTCTTGAACAGTCCAGACAACAGAAATGTAGAAGCACATAAAGACAGTAGGCAAGGGCAGCAACAGCAACAGAATGAAAGCAGAGAGACTAATAAGAGACTTCTTTTAAATATACACAAGAAGACAGGGGTGAAGACAGAAATTTGCTAGTAATACATTGAACTGGTAGACAAGGGCATAATGGACAGTATTGTGACACCCTTCCCACAGGTGAATTAATGTTTGTTTGTTTGTTTGGGGGAAACCACATTGCAACATGAAATTGTATATGAAAGGAGAGAAAAGAGCAAGGTAATAAAGAGGAGTGTATGATACACAGGAGTCAACACAAAGGTTTACAAAAAGGGGAAAGTGACCCCTATGGTCTCAGAAAGAGCATCTCCAAGAGAGTGGCTGAAGCAGAGAAGGACTGAAGAGGAGAGAAAAGAGAAAGGCCTTACTTTGGTGCTGAGAGGGGGTTCCATTGATGAATATGACTGTAGGTAAAGAGAAATGGTCTATAAAGGGAGATGAGGACCTTATGTGGGATATGGCCTGGGACTTAATGCTTGAAAATTCTACTCATCCAACATTGTGAGGGAAGAACTCCTGGAGATGAGAGGTACCTGGAGGAGTGGGAGAACATGGAACCATTATATATTTTGAAACAAATATAGAAAAACAAATTAATCAAGGAAGTGTATACATTAGAGGTAGAAGTGATAACCAACAACATAGTGATGTAGGAGCCCAACCATGGGGCAATGTTTTCTCTGATACTTGCAATATTTGACTTTCTTCTGGGAGTGAGGTATAATGGAAAATGGCAATCCATGGGGGAAAATCTACAAGGCAGTAGCAGAAGCTGCCTAGAAGGGAGTTATTGTTTGTCCTTCATTCTCTCTCTCTCTCTCTCTCTCTCTCTCTCTCTCTCTCTCTTGCAACAAACATTTATTTTATTTTATTTCCAGTTACATGTGAGGGCAGTTTCTAACATTTATTTTCATAAGATTTAGAGTTCCAAATTTTTCTCCCTCGCTCCCTTTCCTCTCCTCCCCTCTCCACAAGACAGCAACCAATCTGGTACAGATTATATATGTTCAATCCATAAGTGCTCTTTTTATCAGTTCTTTCTATGGGGGTGGATAGTATGCTTCATCATTAGTCCCTCGGGATTGTCTTGGATCATTGTATTGTTGAGAGTAGTTAAGTCATTCACAATTGCTCATAGAACAATACTGTTGTCACTATGCACAATGTCCTCCCAGTTCTGCTCATTTCACTATACATCAGTTCATAAGAATCTTTCCAGGTTTTTCTGGGATCATCCTGTTTGTCATTTCTTATAGCACAATACCAGTCCAGTACGATCATATACCACCACAGCTTCTTCAGGCATGCCTCAACTGATGGACATTCCCTTGATTCCCAATTCTTAGCCACCACAAAGAGTTGCTATAAATATTTTTGTACTATTTTCCCCCTTTTCTCTTTTTCACAATTACTATTGTTAACTGTTCCCCTCCATCCTATTCCCTTCCCCATGATATTTACTCTATTATCTATCTTCTTTTACCCCATCCCTCTTCAAAAGGAATTTCCTTCTGTCTGTCCCCTCCCCCAATCTTCCCTCCATTCTCTTGCTCATCTCTTTTTATCCCCTTCCCCTCCTATTTTCCTGAAGTGTTAGATAGATTACTCCACTCAGTTGAGTGTGTGTTATTCCCCCCTTGAGCCAATTCTGATGAGATTGAGGTCTTTTAGCCAATTCTGATAAGTGTTAGGCTCATTTACTGCCCAGTTTAAATAGATTACTCAACCCAATTGGATATGTATATTAATCCTTCCTTGAGGGAACTCTGATGAGATTAAGGTCTTTGAGCCTATTCTGATCAGTGTAAAATTCATTTACAGCCCTGCTCTTCCCCCCTCTCTTCCCCTATTCCATAAGCCCTTTCCTTTTTCTTTCATATGGGATTTTACTCCATGCTACCTTTGACCTTCCACCTCCCCCAGTGCATTCCTCTCATTCATCTATTTTATCAAAAAGGTATCATCATGGGGTGATGAGATTAGAAGTGATGATCTTATACTGGATGGGGAAACTTATTCAGTGGAGTTAAAACTAGGTAGAGCTATAAATAGAGAATGCAATGCCAATGCCCAGTGGCATATATATGATCATTGGCAAAAATGATAAAATTAAAAAACCTTCCAGTGAATAATCAATCTATTAGAAAACTAATAAAAAGGAATCAAAATATCTAAGAAAGATTTTATTTCTCTGTCAAGACTATAATTGTAATCATTTTTAAAAGCTGGATATAGTTTAACATATACAAGCTTTCACTTAAATCAAGCTATGAATAATCCATAGAATCAAGTATTCTGAAAGTAATCCAAAAAGCTTGCACTTTGGAGAGACAGAGCCAAGATGGCTGAAAGAAGTCAGCAAGTTGCCTGAGTTCTCCATTGGTTCCCTCAAAAAGAACATTAAATCAAGCCTCTAAACATATTCTAAAACTACAGAACCTACAAAAAGACAGATAGACACAATCTTCCAAGCTGAGATAATTAAAAAGACTTCAGGAAAGGTCAGTTTCACTTGGGCAAAAGGGAAGGGCAGCACACCTCAGCACAGCGCAGCATGGAGGGGTCATGGCAAGTCAGCAGGAAGCTCTAGGCCACAGCCAAGCAACTGAGGACCCTTGATCCTGGATTAGCAAGCTGATGGCACAGCAGGCCAGTGGTGAGATCCACCAGCTGAGAGGGCAGGCTGCCAACTAGAAGGCCACCCATAGGAAAGGCACAACCAAGCCTGGCCATTCAGCATGCCTGGAGCAAGTATAGGGAGCAAGCCCAGGGCAGTGAGAAATCCATAAACCATAGAGGACTCAGAGTAGAAAGCCAGTGACACAGCCCCTATCTCCCAGCATAAGAAGCTTGAAACAGTGACCCTGGAGCCCTAGGAGCAGAATTCAACTTTTAAAAAAATAAGCTGCAATATGAGTAAGAAACAAAAGAGAACTTTTACCATTGAGAGCTTCTGTGTGGACAGGGAAGAGCTAAACACAAACTCAGATAAGGACAATTCTCTCAAATTGCCTACATGTGAAGCCTCAAGAGGGAAGATGAATTGGTCTCAAGAACAAGAAACCTTCTTGGAAGAGCTCAAAAAGGATTTTAAAACTCAATTAAGAGAGGTGGAAGAAAAAATGGAGAGAGAAATGAAAGCAACACAAGAAAATTATGAAAAAATAATCAGCAGCCTAGAAAAGGAAGCACAAACATTGACTGAAAAAAAAAACCCAAAAAACAATTCCTTAAAAATTCATTTGGCCAGGGGGCAGCTAGGTGGCACAGTGGATAAAGCACCGGCCCTGGATTCAGGAGTACCTGAGTTCAAATCTGGCCTCAGACACTTGACATTTACTAGCTGTGTGACCCTGGGCAAGTCACTTAACCCCCATTGCCCCGCAAAAACAACAAGAAAAAAAAAACAAAACAAAAATTCATTTGGCCAAATGGAAAAGGAGGTGCATAATCTGACTGAAGAAAACAATGCCTTAAAAATTAAAATTGGGGAGAGGCTGTGACTCCCACAAGCTCCAGATAAACCCGTCCATTCATGCCCAAATAATGTGGTAAAAAATCAAAACCCAGAACAGACTAATGCACATAAGAACAGAGTGAGACTATTTCTCCGCAAAAGAGGGGAATTCCAATCACCTACTGTTCAGGCTAAACAACTCAGTGCGCAGTCCGGACCCAGCCAGGGACACTGCTTCCAGCGCATGTCAGTCTTCAGCACCAGCAGCTTCTGAGGCTCCGATCACGAACTGGTGAGGGGGTTTGGCGGTAGGGCGGGGTGAAGTGGAGGCAGTATCTACTGGAGTTGGGGCATAGTGCCCTGGGTCTGAACCAGTCAGCTGAATCTAGTGGTGGTGACCCAGTGGGGGAGGGGCAAAAGCACACCAAGCTTCTGACCATAGAGAATCAGAGTTCAATCAGACTTCCTGTTTCCTGGCTGTGATTACTCACAAGCCAGGCAGGCTGAGAAGAAGCCCAATCACCCCCTGGGTCACACTGTAGCATGAACAGTGTGTCCTGGAAGCAGTGCTACACTTTAAGAAGGAGTAAAAAGCCAAGAAATAGTAAGCCAGGATGAGTAGGCAGAGAAAGCAGAAGACCATTGAAAACTTCTTTGGGGGAAAGGTGGACCACAATACATCCTCAGAAGAAGAAGATAATAACAGGGTCAAAGCTCCAACATCCAAAGCTTCCAAGAAAAATATGAACTGGTCTCAGGCCATGGAAGCTCTCAAAAGGGACTTTGAAGAGAAAGTAGGAGAGATAGAAAGAAGATGTAGAGAAAGAGAGGAAGGAATGAAAAGAGAAATGAGAGCAATGCAGGAGAGTCATGAGAAAAAACTCAACAGAAAATTTGACTTTCAAATACAAGACCCTGGAGAAGCATAAAAAGATAAACAGGAGAAAGACTTCATGAGGGATATTAAAAGATCAAACTGTTTATATTCCTACATGGGAAGATAATAATTTGAACTCATAATAACTATCTCAGTAAGGAATTAACAGAGGACACAAGTCTGAAGTGAATATGAAGGGATGATATCTGTAAAGCATTTATGTTTTGTTCTTTCTGGGGTGTCTTATGTCTGGGGCCATATTTGGGCTTGGGGCCTCCTGGGTCCAGGGCTGGTGCATTGTCCACTGTGCCACCTAAGTAACCCATAATGACATCTTTAAAATAGGGTTGAGGTGTAGGAGAAATAGACTGGGGGAGGGGAAAGGGGAGAGATGGTCTGGGGAGAGGTTGTTCACGTGAAGGAAACAAGAAAAAAGGTTATGGAGGGGAGGGGAAGAGGGGGAAAGAATTGGGGAGTGAGTGAACCTTAATATCAGAACTGACTCAAAGAAGGACTAACATACATACTCAAGTGGATATAGTAATATATTTTTGCCCTGAGGGAGGGGAGGGAGATAAGGGGCGGGGAAGAGGGGAAGGAGGGAAGGGCAGATTGAGGGACAGAGCAGTAAAAAGCAAAATACTTTCGAGGAAGGTAAAGATGTTCTGCATAAGTGTGACATATTGAATTGCTTGATTTCATAGGGAGGGTTGAGGTGAAAGGGAGGAAGAATATCTGGAACACAGAATTAGCTCAAAGACCTTAAACTCATCAGAGTTGGCTCATGGAGGGAATAACATTCACACCCAGTTGGGAGGAGTAATCTATTTAACCCTACAGGAAAGTATGAGGAGAAGAGGCTAAGGAAGGAAGGGTAAAAAAAAAAGGGAGTGCAGAGTAGGGGAGGGGACAGTCAGAAGTAAAACACTTTTGAGGAGGAATAGTTTAAAAGAAGATAGAAAATAGAGTAAATATCATGGGAAGGGAATAGGAGGGAGGGAAATAGTTATGATGATTGAATATAATGGCAAAACATATGGTACCTACTTTGCTGGGCTAATGTGAAGAAAATTCTTTGTCAAGTTTAAGGTACTTTATTTACGTTATGATGAACAGGATACTATCAGAAAAACCTGGAAAGACCTACATGCACTGAAGCAGAGTGAAATGTACTGTATACAAAATAACAGCAATAGTGTAAGATGATCCAATATAACCCTGAAGGACTTATGAAAATAGCAACCCATCTACAGAGAAAGAAGTGATAGTATCTGAAAATAGATGGAAACACGTTTTTGGGGGTTTTTTTGGTGAGGCAGTTGGGGTTGGGTGGCTTGCCCGGGGTCATGCAGCTGGTGGGTGTTGGGTGTCTGGGGCCAGATTTGAGCTGGGGTGCTCCTGGTTCCAGGGCCAGTGCTCTGTCCACTGTGCCACCTAGCTGCCCCAGGAAACACATTTAAATTTTTTTTTTCCTCTTTGACAATTCCTCAATCTTAAGTTTTGGGGTTTTGTGGTATATCGATGTAATGGAATACTATTGTGCTGTAAGAAATAATAAGCAGATGGATTTCGGGAAAAACCTGGAAAGACTTACATAAATTGATGCTGAGTGAAATGAGCAGAACCAAGAGAACATTATACATAGTATCAACAACATTATGTGATGATCAACTGTGATAGACTTAACTCTCCCCCAATCTGCCCTTCCTTCCTCCCCCCCCCCATCTCCCTCTCCTCCATCAGGGCAAAAATAAATTACTATACCCACTTGAGTATGTATGTTAGTCCTTCTTTGAGTCAATTCTGATGATATTAAGGTTCACTCAATCCCCAATTCTTTCCCCCTCTTCCCCTCCCCTCCATAACCTTTTTTCTTGTTTCCTTCACATGAACAACCTCTCCCCAGACCATCTCTCCCCTTTCCCCTCCCCCAGTCTATTTCTCCTATACCTCAACCCTATTTTAAAGATGTCATTATGGGTTACTTAGGTGGCACAGTGGACAATGCACCAGCCCTGGACCCAGGAGGCCCCAAGCCCAAATATGGCCCCAGACATAAGACACCCCAGAAAGAACAAAACATAAATGCTTTACAGATATCATCCCTTCATATTCAGCTAGTAATAATAACTGAATGTGAATGGGATGAACTCTGCCATAAAATGGAAATGAATAGCAGAGTGGATTAAAAACCCAAATCCTACAATATTTTGTTTACAAGAAACACATCCGAAGCAGAGAGATACACACAGTGTAAAGATAAAGGGTTGGAACAGAATATATTATGCTTCAGCTGAAGTCAAAAAAGCAGAGGTAGCAATCATTATCTCAGACAAATCAAAGGCAAAAATAGATCTAATTAAAAGAGATAAGAAAGGAAGCTACATCTTGCTAAAAGGTACTATAGATAATGAAGTAATATCAATACTAAATAGCATCCAAAATCTTAGAAGTTAAATTAGTTACAAGAGGAAATAGACAATAATACTATACTAGTGGGGGATCTGAATCTTCGCCTGTCAGAATTAGATAAATATAGCCACTAAATAAATAAAAAAGAAGCTAAAGTAGTGAATAGAATGTTAGAAAATTTAGACATGATAGAAATCTGGAGAAAACTGAATGGGGATTGAAAGGAATATACCTTTTCCTCAGCAGTACATGGCACATTTTCAAAAATTGACCATGTATTAGGGCCCAAAAACCTCATAGTCAAATGTAGAAAGGCAGAAATAGTAAATGCATCCTTCTCAGATCATGATGCAATAAAAATTACATGTAATAAACAGCCATGGAAAGGTCAACTGAAAATTAATTGGAAACTAAATAATTTCATTCTAAACAATGAGTGGATCATACAACAAATCATAGAAACAATTAATAACTTTATACAAGAGAATGGCAATAATGAGATAACATACAAAAACTTATGGGGTGCAGCTGAATCAGTGCTTAGGGGAAATTTTATATCTCTAAATGCTTACATCAATAAAAAAGAGAAAGAGGATATCAATGAATTGGGCATGCAACTTAAAAAGCCAAAAAAAGAACAAATTTAAAATCCCCAATTAAAAACTAAATTAGAAATCCTGAAAATGAAAGGAGAAATTAATAAAATTGAAAGCAAGAAAGCTATAGAATTATCAATAAAACCGAGCTTATTTTATGAAAAAAACAATAAAAATAGATAAACCCTTGGTTAATTTGAATAAAAAATAAAGAAGAAAAAGAAGAAAACCAAATTACCAGTATCAAAAATGAAAGGGGTGATCTCACCACCAATGAAGTGGAAATTAAAGAAATAATTAGGAACCATTTTGCCAAACAATATGCCAATAAATTTGACAATCTAAATGAAATGGGTAAATATTTACAAAAATACAAACTGCCCAGGTTAACTGAAGAGGAAATAAAATCCTTAAATAAGCCCATATCAGAAAAAGAAATTGAACAAACCATTAATAAGCTCCTTAAGAAAAAATCCCCAGGGCCAGATGGGTTTACAATTGAATTCTACCAAACATTTAAAGAACAATTAATTCTAATATTATACAAAGTATTTGGAAAAATAAGTGAAGAAGAAGTTCTACCAAATTCCTTTTATGACACAAATATGGTGTTGGTACCAAAACCAGGCAGAGCAAAAACAGAGAAAGAAAATTATAGACTAATTTCCCTAATTAATATGATGCAAAAATCTTAAATAAGATATTAGCAAGATTACAGAAAGTGATCACTAGGATAACACATTATGTCCAGGCAGGATTTAAACCAGGAATGAAGGTCTGGTTTAACAGCAGACTAGTGGGACACAGCCAGCTTGTGAAAGTCCTTTCCAAGTTTTGCTAACAACTCAGACTGCTGACAAAATCAGGGAGAAGGACTCATGGATACATTGTTCCCACATAAAACCAGTACCAGCACATGTAGACCACTTAATTTCATTGTCTCTTATTCTTCTATATGTATTTTGTTCTATTTATCTATCTCCCCTATTTTGAAACAATGCAAGATGGTTTTGATTTCATAATGCAATGTTAACTTGGGGAGTATTGTGCTCCCATATTCTAAATTGTTTGTTTTTTCCAACTGATTATTTGACCAAATTCTATAAACCATTTCCCTGGCAAATTGGTTGCCATCCAAGTGTAAATTAATTCTAGAAGTATTATTTTTGATAAGCATTAAAAAAATTAAATAAAAAAAGTCAGTTCAAATGTTCCATAATGTTTTTTTTTTTTTTTTTTGCTATTGCAACTACATTTTGAACTCAATAGTATGGGATTATTTTTGTAGAGATTCTTATTCTTTTAAGATTGTGCTGTGTTTTAACTGGTATTTAAAAAATGTTGATTTTTTTTCAGAAAAGTAATTGTATACTTAGTAAAAAAAAAACTCAGAATGAAGGCAATTAATGTTTTAAATGATAAGTTACCATAATCCAAGTCTCATATGGATTTAAAAATTGAGGATAATAATGATCTCAAAAATGTGAATGTACCTTGACTCAGAATATAATATACAGTTATGCAAAGATAAAATTATTTTCTAAATTAATATCACAATTGTCTTGTGGAGGGGGGAGGAAAGGGAGGGAGAGAGAAAAATTTGGAACTCTAAATCTTATGAAAATGCATATTGAAAACTACCTTTATATGTAACTGGAAAAAATAACATAAATGTTAAAATAAATAGATAGATAGATAAATGAATAAATAAATAAAGTGGGGCACTGTTTCCAGGCTGCACTGTCCCTAGCTTCAGGGGGTTCCAGGTGGTATGATTTAAGGAGGGGCAGGTTCTTCACTTGCCTGGCCTGTTTCCCGGTCCAGAGATAACTCCAGGCTAAGTTGCTAATTAACCAGACAACAAAATTTTGTGTGCTGTGGTTGTTAGCTCCAACAAGCCTGTACCCTTCCCCAATCTGGACCACTGCTACTCAAGCCTACCTCCTGGTTTCCAGCAGGAGTCAAAAACCAAAATTCCACCTCAGTACCTGTATAGACCCCTGTAATCTCCCCCCTGCCAAGGACTCAGCCCTTTCACCAGACCAAGAGCTTAGTTCCAGATGATGCTGGTCTTGCAGCTGATGCAGGGGCTCTGGGGGCTCTTTCTCTGGTGAGGCTTGCCTGGGACTAGATCTTTGTCAGCATGACCATGGTTCTGGGCTTCACTCCTGCCCTGGCATAAAGGCTCCCTCTTTCTAACCTTCTAAGTCATCTTTGACTGGAAGAATATCTCAGCCTGTTCTTTTGTGGGTTCTGCTCCAGGAATCGTCTTATGGCATTATTTGGATGTCTTTTGGAATGATCATATTGTGAGTTCTGAGAGCTTACTGCCTTTTCCCCTGCCATCTTCCTAACTGGATTCATAATGAGAAAGTTCTTAAGAGTTAAAAGTATTGTCTTCCTATGTAAGCAGTTTTACTTTATTGAAACTTTGTGATTTCTCTTTCTTTTTTACCTTTCTATGCTTCTCTTCAGTTTTTTATTTGAAAGTCAATTATCTATTCAGTTCAAGTCTTTTCATTACAAACACCTGAAAGTCCTTTTTTTCACTGAAGTCCCATTTTTTCCCCTGAAAGACTCTAATCAGTTTTGTTGAATAGCTGATTTTTGGTTGTAATCCCAATTCCTTTGCCCTCAAGAATATCATATTCTAAGCCCTCCAGTCGTTTAATATAGAAGCTGTTAAATCTTGTGGTATCCTGATTTTGGCTAAATGATATTTTAATTGTTTCTTTTTAGCTGCTCACAATATTTTTTTTCCTTGATCTGGGAGTTCTCATTTTGGGATCTCTTTCAGGAGGTTATTGTTGGGTTCTTTATTTTACCCTATGGATCTAGGAAATCAGGGCAGTTTTGCTTGATAATTTCTTGAAAGCTGATGTCTAGGTTTCTTTTGTTTTAAATCATGTCTTTCAGGTAGTCCAATATTTTTTTTTAATTATCTCTCCTGGATTTATTTTTAAGGCTGGTTATTTTTCCAATGAGATATTTCAAATCTTGTATTTCTTTCATTTTTAAAAATTTTGTTTTATTGTTTCTTGATGTCTCATGGAATAATTAACTTCCACTTTCCCAGGTCTAATTTTTAAGGAATTGTTTATTTCAGTGAGCTTTTATATCTCCTTTTCCATTTGGCAAATTCTACTTTTTAAGAAGTTCTTTTTTTCAGTGAAATTTTGTGCCACATTTTCTATTTGGCCAATTCTTCTTTAAAATTAGTTCTTTTCTTCAGCGAGTTTTTGTACATCTTTCTCCATTTGGCTAATTCTCCTTTTTAATGTATTCTTTTCAGTGATTTTTTTTGGGGGGGGTCTCATCATTTGGCCTATTATGTCTTTTAAAGTGTTGTTTTATTCAGTATTTTTATGTGCCTTTTTTTCTTTTTTTCTTTTTTAATTTTTTTTCTTTTTTCTTTTTTCTTCTTTTTTGCAGGGCAATGAGGGTTAAGTGACTTACCCAAGGTCACACAGCTAGTAAGTGTCAAGTGTCTGAGGCCGGATATGTACTGAGGTCCTCCTGAATCTAGGGCCAGTGTTTTATCCACTGTGCCACCTAACTGCCTCCTGTGTGTCTTTTTTTACCAAGATTTTTTTGCATAACTTTTATTTCTTTTCCCAATCTTTCCTCTGCTTTTCTTATTTGGTTTTTTTAATCCTTTTTGATATCTTTCAGGAATTCTTGATCTGAGACCAATTCATACTTTCCTTTGAGGCTTTGGATGTAGCTGATTTGACTTTGTTGTCTTCTTCTGGGTTTGTATTTTGATATTCCCTACAACCATATTAACTTCCTATGGTCAGGAGTTTTTTGTTTGTTTGGTTTGGTTTGGTTTTCCCATTTTCTAGTCTATTTCATGATGTTTAACTTTATGTCAGTTGTGCTCTGCTCCCAGATAGAGAGGGAATTGTCCCAAGTTTCAGGATTTTTCTGCTGCTGTTTTCAGAACTGGTTCTGGCTTTGTGGGGTATGGCCAACAGTGATATGGCCAATGATGGTGTGGCCTTTACTGGACTGCATTCTACTCTTACCCCATTGAGATAGACCTTTACTTTTGACCTTCTTAGTTGACTTGGACTAGAAAATTGTTTCACCCAATCTTTTTGTTGGTTCTGCTGCTCCAGAATTCATTTTGAGTTATTATTTTAAAGTTATTTAAAGGAGAATTTGGATTAACTCAGGTGAGTCACTGCCTTTACTCTGTCATCTTGTCCCTACCCCTCAACTTGAATAAATCTCTTAATTCCTCTGAGCTTTAGTTTCCTTATACTTAAGAAGGATGAATTTGCTTACCTTGAGGACTTTTAGCATGAAAATTATGATCTGTGGGGCAGCTAGGTGACACAGTGGATAAAGCACCATCCCTGGATTCAAAAACATCTGAGGTCAAATATGGCCTCAGACAGTTGACACTTACTATCTGTGTGACCCTGGGCAAATCCCTTAACCCTCATTGTCCCACCAAAAAAAAATATTATCTGTGAGCTCAGTGAAACACACAGAAGACTAGAAATGGACTAAAGTAAGGCACCAAGACAAAGATATCTAGAGGATATAAGGAATCTAAGTAACACATGTATCTAAACTTGAGAAAAGTTACAATTTATATTTACCCAAACCTTTGTCATAGCCAACCAAGATAGAGCAAGTGTTCTGCCATTACCTTCATTGAATATGCTATAAAGTTCTTGTGGTTGCTGTCAGAAATATAGCCTGGGGGTTTTACTCTTATGAGGACTCATTGCTCTGATAAGAGATAAGGGAGAGAGGCAACCCTAAGAAGTAGCTCCCAAGCCCTGTGCCAATGGGCAGAAAGATAAGGAGCTTGATAAGGGAGCATGACTAATCTAATCCCCTATGCCTGAGGGGAACAACAGAAAGAAGCATATAATTCCTCCTTGCTTCAGAATTTTAATTTACTTTGAATCACAGGTACCAAGATAGCCGGCCTGTCTCCTTAAACCACAAAATCCCTGACAACCTATTCCTCCCTGTGAATCTCCCAGAAAGGTAGGATCATTCTCCCCATCTCCTAATCCCATAATACTGCGTTGCAAAGAGATTAATATCACAGAGAATATGAACAAAAATTCTTCTCTCAAAAAACTTTTGCAGAATGTTAACAACCACATGAAGAATTCCTAAATCATTAATAATAAGAGAAATCCAAATTTAAACAACTGTGAGATTTCACCTTTCACCCAGCAAATTTGCTCATGACAAAAGATAAGAATAGTAAACACTGGAAATGTTGTGGAAATACATATATGCCAGTGCACTGTTGCTTTAATAATGTGAACATTATTCTGTAAAGAAATTTGGAATTGTGTTAAAATTATTAAAATGTCCATATCTTTTAATCAGAGATCACACTGTTAAGCATATAACTGCTTCAAAGAGGTCAAAGATAGAAAGTACAGACCCTTTCTTTCCTGAGGAAGGGAGGGGGAATCTCCTGTTTAGTGCTAGATTTTAAGGTATTAGGCTACTAAGAACTAATTTTGGTGGTCAAAATAATGAAACTAAGTGGAAGGACAGTGGAGAAGCTAAAATACTATATCTTTCTTCCTTGAAGAATCTGACTGGTCAAAAATGGTAAAAAAAATTGGTCAAAAATGAGCAATATGAAGTTTTCTATTTATGTGTTTATGTTTGTTTTCCTGCAGAGAATCAAGGGCAATCTGAAGAGACTAAATGGCATTTTTACCAACAACAACTAAAATTCTCTTGGGGCTCTTCATCTTGACACTTTGTGAATTCCCAGGTGAACAATGTTCTGAATCCTGGTTGGTATACTTCTTATTCTCCAGAAGCCATTGAGAAGAACCCAAGTTGCATAGAACATATAATTTCTATTAGCTTTGGGGGCTCTGGCCTTCAGTTTCAAATTAGAAATTTTTAAAATATAGTATCTTGACTTTATTATAAAACAATAAAACTTAACCAAAGAGCTATATAGATTAGTAGTCAAGAATTTTGCAGAAGGAAAGTCTTCTTTGGACATAATTATATGGGATAAGCCAATGAAGGAAGGGCTTTGTTTATAACCAAGAATCTTCAAGTTTCCTATATACAACAGATGGAAATTGTAATGTTCTCTGAGCATCTACTTTGAATCTATCCTTCTTAGTCCCTCCTAGGTTTTATCCTTCCCCTCCCTTTCACTAGAAGAAATACTCCTCCAATTCCTTCTGGGGTCATGGACAATGAAAGAACGTTCTTTTATTCAGCTTCAGATAATGTATCCTTGGGCTGACCAGGTCTCCCTTTCCAAATCAAAATTTTTCAGTGGCTCCCTATTGCTTTTGGAATGAAAGACAAAGTTTTCAACCAGGCATTTAAAGACCTATGCAGTCTAACTACAACCTGTCCTTCTAAACATTTCATATTACTCTACTTCAGACCACTGAAAACATGAGGCTCTTTTATCCACAGTTCTAGAGTACTAATTCTCTATGACAGCTTCCATAGAGTGTGAAAATGAGCAGACTTATACTCATGAGGTCCATTTGTGAGCTTATCTGTTCCCTAAAATCAACATGTTTCTCCCCTATTTCTGTGCTTTCTTAGTATTCCCTATACTTGGAATAACTCCTTTCTCACTGTTATTGCTCAGAATTACTGATGTCAAAGCTCAGCTTAGATGACATCTAAATTTTGTGAAGCTTTTATTTTTTTATGTGAGCCTTTCTTCTGAATGCCTGACTTATTGATGTTCTCTCACTTCTGAAATTACTTCTGATGTACTTATCTGTGTACATGGTAGATTCCCCAAAAGAATATAAGTTCCTTGAGGCTAGAAAACATTTTGATTTTATCTTTTTTCACAACATAGGTGCTTAATAAATGCCTGTTGGATTGAAATGACAAATTAATATGTTAACGTTGGCTCTCTATACTTTGGTTGTAGGTGTTTTCAGCGAATTGAAAAAAATGACTTTTGAAAGGGTAAGATTATCTTTCTATAATGTAAATCAGGCTTCAGAGATAATTTTCATTCATGATCCAGAGCTTATATACTCATGGTGAATGTTTCAACAAAAAGAAATAATACTGAGTTTTAGCAGGAAAAAAAGAATAGCTCTGGATATAATTATAAGGCAAAAGCCTGTGTGACTCAGTGAAGAGAAACTAGCATTAGAGTCAGAAAAACCTGGGATCAAGTCCCACATCTGACTCACAGTGACTGTGGGACCCTGAACATATACTTTCAGATCTCAGAGTCCCAAGCAATTCTCTATAATGATGTTATGGGGAAAATATCAAATTTCATTCTCTGAGGAAGTTCCTCACTGGCAGCCCCCTACATCTATGGGATCACAGGTATGGTCAATAAACACAATACATATGTGTCTGTGTATAAATACATGTATATACTCATATGTGTATGCAGATTTGAGTAGCATTTATAATTAATTGAAGCATGTATATTTTATATGCATATGTACCATGGGTATCTATTACATACATTTAATGAGTAAACTACAAAAATATATACATTCACAAGGTATATGTATGGATGTTTATCTCTGCTCCTTTATAATGAGAAGTGGTATTTACACTTAAATAAAAGATATAGATAGATGCATAACTAGGAGTTTTTGAACCTTAGAAAAATACTACAAACTATGCTCTTGGCAAGTAGTACCAAAAAGCACCCTAAATTGTATGTTATAAGGAAGGACAGAGTAAACACCACGCTGTAGGGGAGACAAAGACCACAGAGATATCATGAGGTTGATGATGGAGAGATAATCCTATCACTCTCTCCTCCCACCCCTTTGACTTTGACTCCATAAGGTCATTTGGTAATTTCCTATCTAACACATTATCATTGATAACTGAGTGGTAAATGTCCTTGCTTCCTCAAATTTGGCATCCTGGTGTTTACCAGGAGGTAGGGGGCAGGAAGAAGTGGAGTAACCCTTAGAGTAAATGCTTCTTTATGAGAAGTAGCTGAAAGATGACTTGAAGCAGGGTTTTGAGGGGACCACTCCTGAGAGTTGATTGTTAATTGTTAACTATGAGCATTCAATGCTCAGAAATCAGAATGGTTTTGAGCTCTACGTTACCATACCTTTATTATTCTTACAGTCTATTTGTCAAAAGTACCCAAAAAACTATGGACCTTGCTCAAGGCAGTATGATCCAATTTGTGCTGAAGATGATGTGACCTATTTCAATATGTGCTATTTTTGCTGGGTATTTTGGTAAGTGCGGAAGGTTTCAAGATGGTTCTCCCCCAGTCCTGCCAAGTGATTAGGAGGATCCTGATATCATCCATAGGCATTCACTGCCCCATCACAAATTCATTTGGAAACCTTAAAATACTATAGTAATGGCAGTTAGCATTATAATTACACTTTCTCTGAAATAACTAGAGGGTCTAGGCTCTTTCTGTACACAGAACTCTCCATTCCTGAATCCAGTCTGGTATTTGAGTTGTCTTATTAACTACTATGGTGGTCTTGCCAACTATAATAACCATAGCTCTCTTCTTATGGTTTACCAAATGTTTCTTGATATGTTATTCTCTTAACAACCCTGCAAGGTGTATAATACAAGTATATACTCCTAGTTGACCAATTCAACTCTATACTCTCCTCTATTTTATATCCTTTGCTACTTTGATCTTTTTCTATAATTTTCCTTATTTAACAACCTATTATTGCTCTTACTTCAGTGTCTGGCAAAGGAATGGCACTTCTCTTTGCTAAATCCTAATCCTTTACATTTTTCTTTAATTCTACCCCCTACCATCTTCTCCCAATAAAGGTGCCCCACTATGAACCTCCCTAAAGCTTTTAGTTTTTCCTTCTCTACTGGTTACTGCTTTTCTGTCTACAATCCCACCAAATTTCCCCAAGACTAAATAAATCCCCACTATATCCTACCAGACCCACAACTTTTTATTCTATATTTCTCTGATCTTTCACAGTCAAAATTCTTCAAAAAGCTGTCTATACTCATTCACTCTACTTACTCTCCATTCTTCTCATTACTCAACTGAAATTGCTCCCTCCAAATTATCAGTGATCTCTTACTTACAAAATCTAGTGGCTTTTTCTCAATACTTCTCCTTCTTGATTTCTCTGTAACATTTTCCACTCTGGGATACTCTCTTATTCTCTTCCCACCTGCCTAACTGATTTGTCTTAGTGTCCTTTGCTCCATGGCATGAGTCTTCTCTTTAGAAGAAGTCTTTACACCCTCTTGCTCTTATCAACTCCCATGACTTCAAATATCAACTTTATGCAGATTATCTCCAGGTCTATATTCCCAGTCCTGATATCTCTCCCAATTGCCAGTCTCACATAATCAACTGCCTATGAGATCTTTAAAATTGGATGTCTTATAGGTATCTCAAAGCCAAAATATCAAAAAAAGAACTCATCTTTTCACTCAAAATCTACTTCTCTTCCAAGTTTCCCTATTATGAAATATGACCCCTTCAGTTACCAAGATTTAAAACCTCAGTGAACATCATCCTCAGTTTCCCACTCTCACCCACATAACTAATCAATTGGAAAATCTTTAATCATTTCCCCCACATCTCTTAGACTTGTGCCCTTCTCTCCACTTACACAACCATTACCCTCATATAGGCCCTTATTACCTTTCACATGAACTATTGCAATAGCCTACCATTTAGTCTTCCTGCCTCAGCTAATTCCCCAAACATAAGCATAGATAAATAATTAGATAGATGTAGCAATAAGAATGATCCCCCAGAATTTGTCAGCATACCTGAATCCATATTTTATGCAAACCCATGTCACCCCTACAATCTACTCAAAACACAGTCTCTGAAGTGATTTTCCTAAGTACAAGTCTGACTATGTAACTACCCTACTCAATAAACTCTATTAGTTCTCAATTACCTCTTACTATTATGTATAAAATACTATGTTTGGCATTTTAGGAATTGTATCCACATAGAAGCTCTGCAACCCTGAACAAATCACTTAACCTCTTCTGGATGTAGTATGTGGTACTCAATCCATCCAAGCTCAAAATAGTCTAATTCCATGACTGTTTAAACAGCAAAGGCACCTCCACTTAATTCCCAGGCAATGTCTTAACTTTTGTTCAGGGATCACAAAGAAATGAAATTGACTCCCTTGAATTCCCATGTATATTCTAAACTATTGTTTTAATATCTGCTCAAGAACATTTGAATGCAGAGATTCAGGCTTCCTGGTCATAACTAAGGTACCCTTCGGGTAAAAAGGCAGGCATGAAATATGTCACAGCTAGTTCCCATGACCCTGCTGACTGCCCTAGTTATAGTTTCAGTTCCTCAATGGACACTAGACAACCCAAGATAATATGAACATTGGACTAATTGGTTGTGACCAATCTTTCTGTAACTTACAAACATGTCCATATTACATGAAGATATATAGGGACATGTTGTTCATATGTGACCAAGTGAATTTACTTCTTATAATGGCTCCAATGTCCAAAATCAGTGTTCACTCATCCTATATGGTTAACTGTCTGAAAAGTGCCCCCCCCACTGCAAAAAAGAAAAAATAATTAATTTTAAAAAAGAAGTTCCCTCCAGCCCCCATAGGACAGTGCTGAGGTCTGCTTCTACATGAATATTTTCTTCTCTCTTCAGGAATTCTGCTCCAGAAAGCATACATTTTAAGATGTATGGTCCCTGCTCTAATGAATGGATTTGAAATGACTCTTTGGATCATTCCATTCCATGAGATGACTGCAGACAAATAATTTCTCTTCAACTGGTCTTGCCTATTCATCAATGATTGCACACTTAGCAGATTGATTTAAATTGTATTCAGAAGAAATCCTTTTCTAATTATTCCTTATTTTTGAAACCATAAGATATCAGTTCTATGTTTATTCCCCTTCCTTCTCAGACATATTTAATTAAAATGCTATTTCTGCACAAAAGTATGACTTGATAGGAGGTTAAATTTTCTCCCTAGATATATGAAGATAAACTTATGCGAGAATGATAATGGAACATATGTGATTTTACAGAGATCTGGTGGAAAATAGCAGTACTAGAGAGAAAGAGGCCTATACTGTGAGTTAAAGTTACTATGATCTAATTTTGACTGTGTAATTACATCATCATGTAATCAAAGATAAGTCATTTCTTCTCTGTAAGCCTCAATTTCCTCTTTAGTAAAATAGGGGTGTTCCAGTTAGGACATTCTATATTACATGTTCTAAAGGCCCTTTCCTCTCTAAAAGTCTTTCATTCAATGTTGTGACACATAATGTTGATGATACTGTGTATAATAATGTTCTTCTGGTTCTGCTCATCTTACTCATCATCAGTTCATGCAAGTCCTTCTAGGTTTCTCTGAACTCCTCCTGCTCATTGTTTCTTACAGTATAATAGAATTCCATTACATTCACATTACACTCATTCCCCAATTGATAGGCAGCCCCTCAATTTCCAATTCCTTTCCACCACAAAAAGAGCAGCTATAAATATTTTGATACATGTGGGAAACAATTTTTTATGGCCAGTACTTCTGATAAAGGCCTCATTTCTAAAATATATAGGGAACTAAATCAAATTTATAAGAATCCAAGTCATTCCCCAATAGAGAAATGGTCAAAGGATATGAACAGGCAGTTTTCTGATGAATAAATCAAAGCTATCTATTGCCATATGAAAAAATGCTCTAAATCACTATTGATTAAAAAGATTCAGATTAAAACAACTCTGAGGTACCACCTGACACCTATCAGATTGGCTAATATGACAAAAAGGGAAAATAGTAAATGTTGGAGAAGCTGTGGAAAAATTGGAACACTAATGCATTGTTGGTGGAGCTGTGAACTGATCCAATCATTATGGAAAGAAATTTGGAACTAAACCCAAAGGGCTATAAAGCTGTGCATACCCTTTGACCCAGAAATACTACTTTGGGGTCTTTTTCCCAAGGAAATCATAAAAAAGGGAAAAGGACCCACATGTACAAAAATATTTATAGCTGCTCTTTTTGTGGTGGCAAGAAATTGAAAATAGAGGGGCTGCCCATCAATTGGGGAATGGCTGAACAAGTTGTGGTATATGAATGTAATGGAATTCTGTTGTGCTGTAAGAAGTGATGAGCAGCAGGAGTTCAGAGAAACCTGGAAGGACTTGCATGAACTGATGACGAGTGAGATGAGCAAAACCAGAAGAACATTGTACACAGTATCATCAACATTATGTGTTTATCAACTGTGATAGACCGGATTCTTCTCACTAATCCACTGGTACAAGAAAGTTCCAAAGGACTCATGATGGAAAAGGCTTTCCAAATCCAGAAAAAAAAGGAACTGTGGAATTTGGATGCTGATTGGACTACACCATTTCTTTTGTTTTTAGTGCTGTTGTTTTTCTTTGTTGAGGTTTTTCCTTTTTGCTCTGATTCTTCTCTTATAACATGACTAAAGCAGAAATATGTTTAATGTTATTATGTATGTGTATGTATATATATATGTGTGTGTGTGTGTGTGTGTATAAAACCTATGTTAGATTACCTGCTGTCTAGGGGAGGGGGGAGGGAGGGAGAAAATTTTTAAATTGGAAATCTTATCTAAACAAATGTTGAAAGCCAAAATAAATAAATAAATTTTTTTTAAGTATTTCACACACACCAAGTATTGCCTATAGTATATGTGAAGCTTGGTTTAAGGAGAAACTCAAGCAACAAAAATATACATGATATACTGTTTCTGGGAACTCCTGATATTCAGAAAAGAAATGATCATTGAGGCTACCATGAAGCCATGACCATCAAGTGGCCACATGTTAAGTCTGAAATGAATGAGGAAATGAAAAAAAATTAATTTTGAAGTAAAAAACTTGTATTGAAATCTTACCTTTAATGCTTATTACTTACATGATCTTCAGCAAATCACTAACCCTGCATGGGCCATTTCCTCATCTACAAAATGAGGACTTTTGACTAGATAGTTCCTTCTAGTTCTACCAATGACCTGAATTTCAACTCCACTTCTGACACTGACTATATGCATATTCTTTAGGAAGTCATTTATCCTTACTGGGCTTCACTTGACTCATCACTAAAATGAGAAGGTTGGATTAGATGGTTTTTGTTGTTGTTATTGTTGTTTTTGTGGGGCAATGAGGGTTAAGTGACTTGCCCAAGGTCACACAGCTAGTAAGTGTTAAGTGTCTTAAGCTGGGTTTGAACTCAGGTCCTCCTGAATCAAGGGCTTTATCCTCTGTACCATCTAACTGCCCCTGGATTAGATGGTTTTTAAAGTATTTTTCAGTTCCAGATCTATGATCCTGTCATCCGGTGGCTTGACTTCCCCAGTTATCATCATGCCCATAGATTTGTACTGGGCCTTCAGAGAGTTGCTAAGTATGTAGATGATGAAGATGCTGCTGATAAAGATGTTGGTGACAATAATAGGACAGTTTTAAGTTTTGCAAAGCACTTTACACATATTATCTCTTTTTATTTTCATACCAACCTTGTGAGGTAGGTGTCACTATTATCCCTATTTTAAAGAATAATAAACTGAAGCTAAGAAAGGTTAAGTGATTTGCCCAGGATCATATAGTTGAAGTTTCTGAGGCACAAATTGAACTCAAGTGGAAGAAAACTTGCCTTCATTCTAAAAGTTTTCTGCATCTATCTTTGAATCTCTTTGCATGAATAGAAAACTAGTTTTGCCCAGAGGTTGCCTATTCCTTTCTAACTTCCCCAACGACCACTGAGGCAGTCCTTTCTGGGCTTAGAACAACCCTAGAGGGTGCTTTTTTGTGGAACTTCAAGCTTCTGCACAGCTATATATTCAGAAATTAATTAGTTAGTGTTAGGAAGAAGGGGGAAGGTTATTTATGGTTCTAGAAGAGTGCAGATTGGATAAGATAGGAGACAAGAAATGGAAGATATTCACTACTTGGTTAGAGAGTAAAGAGTAATGCACACTAGACAGAGAAATAAAATAGATTAGACCTAGAAAAAGAAGGCAGAACTCTCAGGGAAGCAGGCAAATGATCCATGGCCAGGAATGGTCTGAAGTCAGGTCTCTAAAGTCTAAAAGATGGTGGATGGGGGCAGCCAGGTGGCTCAGTGGATAAAGCACTGGACCTTGATTCAGGAGGACCTGAGTTCAAATCTGGACTCAGACACTTGCCACTTACCAGCTATGTGACCCTGGAAAAATCACTTAACCCTCATTGCCCCAAAAAGAAAAAAAAAAAAAGATAGTGGATGGAATGTCTCTCTTCAGCTTCCTATCATGGACAACCAATGACAACTGATGTCCTTCAAACTTCCTGTTAAACATGTGTAACCATCCCCCTGTGAATACCCTTACAAATGTGGCCTCAGAGTTTTACTGTCCTGAGAACTCATTGCTCTCACAAATAACAAAGGAAAATTTCCCTTCTTAAAGAAATAATACCAGAGAACATCCAGTACCCCGAAAGGGTCATTGGGGATAATGGAGAGGGGTCTGGGGGGTAAGGTATGAATCAGGAAACTTTAAGTACTACCACATTCTTATTTCTTTCCTTGAGTTGATATATGGATCTTAGCCTCTTAATCCCAGGGAATTTCTTTTCCTTATCCCTTAGGAGTATAATGATTAGAATGACACCACCTGCTGGAGAGAGCTAACATAGGAAAGTTTCGCCATGAGGAGAAGGCATCTGAGGGCAAGCCATGTGGTCAGTTCCTTGGCATCAGGAAGTGACATTTGCTCATGGGTACTGTCTATCAAAGTTACCAGCCAATCAACTTGAGGAGCCTCCCATTTCTGGGAGGAGGACATGAAGTAGGAAGCGGACGCTGCAGGAGGGCTTCTTCCTCTTTTTGTTCTTGACCTCACCATGGCAGATCAGATGATGGGGTCTCTTAGAAATAGTTAGATTTTTACCTTTCTTTCTGATCCTAATGCTCTTTAATAAATACTCAAATAATTAAATACTCTTGCTAAAGCTTATAATTTATTGGTGACCACTCATTAGATTTTAGATAGCATAGCTAAAATTTTATCCCCTTACAGGAGGAAGACAAATTTTTGTCCCATGAAAGTGAATATTCCCCAAAGTTGCTTTCTTAGTTGCTTTGTCTCTCTCTACATTCTGCCCCATTCAGTTGTGTCTTCCCTGTTTTTAGTAAGTATGTCATTTGGGCTTTTACGCAAGTTGTAGATGACAATATGAAGTATAACAAGAACCAGTACAAATCCCTGGACACTCAAATGGTGACCTCTTGTCCAAAAAACATTCAACTATTAATGATTCTTCTATTCTGATCATTCACCTTGTCTTTAGTCTAGATAATTACACTAACTAGTCCATATGTTATCATCTTTTCTAGAGAGTAGCATGGGCCACTGTGTCAAATGCTTCACCAAAAATCCAAGTAAAACTTATTTACAACACTCTTTTGATATACCAATTTATTAACCCTACCAAAAAAGAGAATAACATGACTTGCTCTTGATGAAGCAACGTTGACTTTTTGTGATCACTACTTTTCAAATGTTGATTTCATTTATCTTTAGTGATCCTTTCTAGAATTTCCTCAGGAATCAGTCGTATTGGCCTATAGATTGTAAACTCTATTTTCTTTTTCTTTTTTTTTTTAATGAGATATTTTATTTTTTCCGTTACATGTAAAGATAGTTCTCAACTTATGTTTATACATGCTTTACAATTTCAGATTTTTCTCCCTCCCTCCCCTCCCTCCCCCCCTCCCCTAGACAGCAGGTAATCTGATATAGGTTATGTCTATATATCTCTATACATATACATATATATATATATACATATATGTATATATACATATATATATATATATACACACACACACATATATATACACATAATAACATTAATCCTATTTCTGCATTAATCCTGTTACAAGAGAAAGAATCAGAGCAGTGATGCAAAACCTCAAAATAGAAAGAAAAAAAAAACCAACAGCCTCGAAAACAAAAGAAATAATATGGTTCAATCAGCATCTATACTCCACAGTTCTTTCTTTCTTGTTTTTTTTCTTGGATTTGGAGATCCTCTTCTATCATGAGTTCCCTGGAACTCTTCTGTACCATTGCATTGGTGAGAAGAATATAGTCCATCACAGTAGGTCAACACTCAATGTTGATGATACTGTGTACAATGTTCTTCTGGTTCTGCTCATCTCACTCATCATCAGCTCATGCAAGACCCTCCAGGTTTCTCTGAACTCTTCCTGCTCATCATTTCTTACAGCACAATAGTACTCCATTGTATTCATATACCACAACTTGTCCAGCCATTCCCCAATTGATGGGCACCCCCTCAACTTCCAATTCCTTGCTACCACGTAAAGAGCAGCTATAAATATTTTTGTACATGTGGGTCCCTTTCCCCCTTCCATGATTTCTTTGGGCAAAAGACCTAAAAGTGGGATCGCTGGGTCAAAGGGTATGCACAGCTTTATTGCCCTTTGGGCATAATTCCAAATTGCTCTCCAGAATGGTTGGATCAGCTCACAGCTCCACCAACAATGCATTAGTGTTCCAATTTTCCCACAGCCTCTCCAACATTTATTATCTTCCCTTTTTGTCATTTTAGCCAATCTGATAAGTGTCAGGTGGTACCTCAGAGTTGTTTTAATTTGCATCTCTCTAATCATTAGAGATTTAGAGCATTTTTTCATATGGGAATAGATAGCTTTGGTTTCTTCATCAGAAAACTGCCTGTTCATATTCTTTGACCATTTCTCAATTGGGGAATGACTTGGATTCTTATAAATTTGATTTAATTCCCTATATATTTTAGAAATGAGGCCTTTATCAGAAGCACTGGCCTCAAAAATTGTTTCCCAGCTTTCTGCCTCCCTTCCAATTTTGGATGCATTGCTTCTGTTTGTACAAAAATTTTTTAATTTAATATAATCAAAATCATCCACTTTGCATTTTATAATATACTCTATCTCATGTTTGGTCAAAAACTGTTCTCCTTTCCAAAGATCTGATAGGTACACTATTCCTTTCTCTCCTAATTTACCTATGGTATCACCTCTTATGTCTAAATCATGTATCCATTTTGACCTTATTTTAGTATAAGGTGTAAGATGTTGGTCTAAGCCTAATTTCTGCCATACTATCTTCCAGTTTTCCCAGCAGTTTTTGTCAAATACTGAGTTCCTATCCCAGAAGCTGGAGTCTTTGGGTTTATCAAACACTACATTACTAGTGTCATTTAATACTGCATTTCCTGAGCCTAGCCTATTCCATTGATCCTCCACTCTATTTCTTAGCCAGTACCAGAGAGTTTTGATGACTGCCGCTTTATAGTAAAGCTCCAGGTTTGGTACTGCTAACCCACCTTCCTGTGAATTTTTTTCATTATTTCCCTGGATATTCTTGATTTTTTGTTTTTCCAGATGAATTTTGTTATTATTTTTTCTAGCTGTATAAAATAATTTTTAGGTAGCCTGATTGGTATGGCACTGAATAAGTAAATTAATTTAGGCAGTATTGTCATTTTTACTATATTAGCTCTGCCTATCCATGAGCAATTGATATCTTTCCAATTATTTAGATCTGATTTGATTTGTGTGAAGAGTGTTTGGTAGTTGTGTTCATAGAGTTCCTGGGTTTGTCTTGGCAAGTAGACTCCCAAGTATTTTATATTACCTACCGTTACTTTAAATGGAATTTCTCTTTCTATCTCTTGCTGCTGGACTTTGTTGGTCATGTATAGAAATGCTGATGATTTATGGGGATTTATTTTATATCATGCTACTTTGCTAAAGTTGTTAATTGTTTCAAGTAATTTTTGACTTGATTCTCGAGGATTCCTTAAGTATACCATCATATATCACCTGCAAAGAGTGATAGTTTTGTTTCCTCCTTGCCTATTCTAATTCCTTTAATTCCTTTCTCTTCTCTGATTGCTAAAGCTAACATTTCTAGAACAATATTAAATAATAGGGGTGATAATGGACATCCCTGTTTCACCCCTGATCTTATGGGGAAGGCCTCTAATTTATCTCCATTGCATATAATACTTGCTGATGGCTTTAGGTAGATACTGTTTATTATTCTAAGGAAAGCTCCCCCTATTCCTAAACTCTCTAGTGTTTTTATTAGGAATGGGTGCTGTACTTTGTCAAAAGCTTTCTCTGCATCTATTGAGATAATCATATGATTTTGGTTGGTTTTCTTATTGATGTGGTTGATTATGTTAATAGTTTTCCTAATGTTGAACCAGCCCTGCATTCCTGGTATAAATCCCACCTGGTCATAGTGTATTATCCTGGTGATCACTTGCTGTAATCTCCTTGCTAATATCTTATTTAAGATTTTAGCATCAATATTCATTAAGGAGATTGGTCTATAATTTTCTTTCTCTGTTTTTGCTTTGCCTGGTTTTGGTATCACCACCATATTTGTGTCATAAAATGAATTTGGTAGAACTCCTTCTTCACCTATTTTTTCAAATAATTTGTATAATATTGGAATTAATTGTTCTTTAAATGTTTGGTAAAATTCACCCGTAAACCCATCTGGCCCTGGGGATTTTTTCTTAGGGAGTTCATTAATAGCTTGTTCAATTTCTTTTTCTAATATGGGTTTATTTAAGGATTTTATTTCCTCTTCAGTTAACCTGGGCAGTTTGTATTTTTGTAAATATTCATCCATTTCATTTAGATTGTCAAATTTATTGGCATAGAGTTGGGCAAAATATTTCCTAATTATTGCTTTAATTTCCACTTCATTGGTGGTAACATCACCCTTTTCATTTTTGATACTGGTAATTTGGTTTTCTTCTTTCTTTTTTTTAATCAAATTAACCAATATTTTATCTATTTTATTGGTTTTTTCATAAAACCAGCTCTTAGTTTTATTGATTAATTCTATAGTTTTTTTGCTTTCAATCTTATTGATTTCTCCTTTAATTTTCAGGATCTCTAATTTAGTGTCTAATTGGGGATTTCTAATTTGTTCTTTTTCTAGCTTTTTAAGTTGCATGCCCAATTCATTAATCTCCTCTTTCTCTTTCTTATTCATGTAAGCATTTAGAGCTATAAATTTTCCCCTAAGCACTGCTTTGGCTGCATCCCATAGATTTTGGTATGTTGTCTCATTATTGTCATTCTCTTGGATAAAGTTATTGATTGTTTCTATGATTTCTTGTTTGGCCCATTCATTCTTTAGAATGAAATTATTTAGTTTCCAATTGATTTTCATTCTACTTTTCCCTGGCTCTTTCTTACATGTAATTTTTATTGCATCATGATCTGAGAAGGATGCATTTACTATTTCTGCCTTTCTACATTTGACTATGATGTTTTTGTGCCCTAATACATGGTCAATTTTTGAAAATGTGCCATGTACTGCTGAGAAAAAAGGTATATTCCTTTCTATCCCCATTCAATTTTCTCCAGACATCTATCATGTCTAACTTTTCTAGTAATCTATTCACCTCTTTCACTTCTTTCTTATTTATTTTTTGGCTAGATTTATCTAATTCTGAGAGGGGGAGATTCAGATCCCCCACTAGTATAGTATTACTATCTAATTCCTCTTGTAACTCATTTAACTTCTCCTCTAAGAACTTGGATGCTATACCACTTGGCGCATACATATTTAATATTGATATTACTTCATTATCTATAGTACCTTTAAGGAAGATGTAATTTCCTTCCTTATCTCTTTTAATGAGATCTATTTTTGCCTGCACTTTGTCTGAGATAAGGATTGCTACCCCTGCCTTTTTTACTTTAGCTGAGGCATAATATATTCTGCTCCAGCCTTTTACCTTTACTCTGTGTCTATCTCTCTGCTTCAAATGTGTTTCTTGTAAACAGCATATTGTAGGGTTCTGGTTTTTAATCCACTCTGCAATTCGCTTCCGTTTTATAGCAGAGTTCATCCCATTCACATTCACAGTTATTATTACTGACTGTCTATTCCCCTCCATTCTATTTACCCCCTTTGTACTTTTCCCCCCTTCTTTCACCCTATTCCTCCTCACCGGCGTTTTACTTCTTACCCCTGCCTCCCCCGATCTGCCCTCCCTTTTTATCACCCCCCTCTCTTTTCTTTACCCTTTTCTCCCTTGCTTTTGTCCTCCCTTCTATCAGTCCCCCCCTTTCCCTTCCCCTTTTGTTTCCCTAAAGAATGAGTTAAGTTTCTTTATCCCAATGAACGTATATGTTATTCCCTCTTTGAGTCAAATCTAATGAGAATAGGGTTGAAACCATGTTCCCCCCTCCTTTCTTTCCCTCTATTATAATAGGTTTTTTCCACCTCTTCATATGATATAATTCATCCCATTCCACCTCCCCTTTCCTCTCCTCCCCATAGACTCCCTTTTTATCCCCTTAATTCTTTTGTATCATCACATCAAAGACAATTTATATTTATACCCTCTATATAAAGTCCTTCTCTCTGCCCAAATACATTTACAGTTCTTAAGAGTTATGAGTATTATCTTCCTGTGTAGGGATATAAACAGTTTAACCTAATAGGGTAACTTTTTTTTTCCCCCTCTGTTTACCTTTTTAAACTTCTCTTGAGTCTTGTATGTTGAGATCAAATTTTCTATTCAGTTCTGGTCTTTTCACCAGGAAAGATTGAAAGTCCCCAATGTCATTAAATGTCCATCTTTTCCCCTGAAAGAAAACGCACATTTTTGCTGGGTAATAGATTCTCGGCTGCAATCCAATCTCCTTTGCCTTCCGGAATATCATATTCCAAGCCTTGCGGTCCTTTAATGTTGAAGCTGCCAGGTCCTGAGCAATCCTGACTGTGGCTCCATGATATTTAAATTGCTTCTTTCTGGCTGCTTGGAGTATTTTCTCCTTCACCTGATAATTCTGGAATTTGGCTACAATATTCCTTGGAGTTTTCCTTTTGGGGTCTCTTTCAGGAGGTGATCGGTGGATTCTTTCAATGATGATTTTATCCTCTGATTCTATGATATCAGGGCAGTTCTCCTTAATAATTTCCTGGAATATGGTATCTAGATTCTTTTTCTGGTCATGGCTTTCAGGCAGTCCAATGATTCTCAAATTGTCTCTCCTCGATCTGTTTTCCAGATCAGTTGTCTTTCCAATGAGGTATTTCACATTTTCTTCTATTTTTTCATTTTTTTTATTCTGCTTGACTGATGCTTGGTGTCTCATGGATTCCTTATCTTCCAACTGTCCCACTTTAATTTTTAAGGCATTGTTTTCTTCAGTGAGATTATGCACCTTTTTTTCCATTTGGCTAAGTGAATTTTTTAAGGTATTGTTTTCTTCAGTGAGATTATGCACCTTTTTTTCCATTTGGCTAAGTGAATTTTTTAAGGTATTGTTTTCTTCAGTGAGATTATGTACCTTTTTTTCTATTTGGCCAAATGAATTTTTTAAGGCTTTGTTTTCTTCAGCTTCCTTTTCCAAGCTGCTGATTCTTTTTTCATAGTTTTTTTGTTTTGCTTTCATTTCTCTCCCCATTTTTTCTTCTACCTCTTGCAATTGATTTTTAAAATCCTTTTTGAGCTCTTCCAGGAAGGCTTTTTGTTCTTGTGACCAATTCACCTTCCCTTGAGAGGCTTCAGATGTAGACAATTTGAGGCTATTGTCCTCATCTGAGTTTGTGTTGGCTTCTTCCCTATTGATACAGAAGCTCTCAATGGAGAGGGCTCTTTTTTGCTTCTTACTCATTATTGCAGCTTATTTATTTATTCTTTAAGTTGAGGTCTGCTCTGGGGGCACCAGGGTCCCTGTTTTGGGCTTCTTGTGTAGGTGTATAGGTGCTGTGTGACCGGGCTTTTACTCTGAGGCCTTTATGGTGTGTGGAGATCCCCCGCCCTGCACTTCCTGTCTGATTGTGCTCGGCCAGCCAGGCGCCAGACCCCGGCGTCTGATCCCGCCGTTCGTGGCCCTCTCGGCCGGTGCAGGTAAGTTTTTCCACCGTCCTTCTTGGCCACCAGATTTTTGAACCAGGTTCCGGGAGCCTCAGTTGTTCGGCTGTGGCCCGCAGCTCCTGCTGACTTGCCCCGACCCCCTCGGCGCTGGGTTGCTGCCCTGCGCTGGGGCTCCCTTTTGCCCGATTCAGACCGACCTTTTCCTGAAGTCTTCTAAATTATCTCTGGTTGGAGGACTGTGTCTCTCTGTCTCTTTGCAGGTTCTGTAGTTTCAGAATCCGTCCAGAGGCTTGATTTAATGTTCGTTTTGAGGGAACAGAAGGAGAGCTCAGGCAGCTTGCTGCTTCCTCTCCGCCATCTTGGCTCCGCCCATCGTAAACTCTATTTTCATCCTTTCTTGAATATTATGATGATATTTATGCTACTACAATCTTGTTGTGGTACCTCTATAATCCTCCAAATAGGATCTATTTAAATATTGTTGACAGGATCTCATAAGTATAGTTGTTAGCTTTTTTCAGTACCTATGGACTTAACGACCTTTATCAAATTGCTTACCTTCTCAATGGTGTGTGTGTGGGGGGGGAGGGTAAGAGAGAATTTGGAGTTCAAAATTGTAAAAATAAAAAACAACACAAGTTGATAATTGTGTTTACATGTAATTGGGGGGAAAATTTTTTAAACAATGAAGACAGTTCACCTGGGCCAGGTGGCTTAAATTCAATAAGAACAGGTATTTACTTCCTTATCTTGGCTATCAAGTACACTTCATCAAGTACAATGGCTCTCTGTTCTACCATTTAATTCTACTATTTCCAGGACAAAAGTCATGCTCCTGGGCAGGAAAAAAAACAGAAGCAAAATAAAAATTAAGAATCTCTTCCCTCTACCTGCTTTCAGTTAACAACATCATATCTACTTAATTCATTAGTTCTATCTCCTGGTTAAGCATCCTCTTTTTCATAATATAGCTTTAAAAACAACTTTGGGAGGTTTTGCTGTCCTTAGTTTCCATTGTGGAATTCAGCTCTTTCTGAATTTTAGCACTCTTGACATTCTTTTTTTTTTTTTTTTTACAAGACCATGATGCACTCTTATAGTGATCCTCTGCTATGTGTGTGTGGTGTGAAAGTGACAAGATTTGAAAGCATATGTCAAGTAGCTTCAAATGAGAAATTGAGGATAACTGCAAAGCTGTGATCCTAGATCTAGTTGTGATAACTAGAAGGATAACTGTATCCTTGAAATAATAAGGAAATTATGAAGAGGAGTGGATTTGTGAAATGAGGTGAGTCCAGTTTTGGAAAAGTAGAGTTTGAGATGCCTACAGAACATAGGAATTTTAAATGGGCATTTGGTGATGTAAGACTGGACTCTAGGGCTGACTATATAGATGTGGGAGCTATTTGCTTTAAAATCTGATAATTAAGCCCATGGAGGTTAAAGAGGTCAGTAATTGAAAGTACAGAGACAAGAAAATAGGGCCCACAACAAAACCTTGGGTAATTACAGTTAAGAGGAGTGATGTGTATGATAAACAAGAAAAAGAAACTGAGGAGTATTCAGACAGAGGAAAAGAAACAAGAAAGAGCAACATCCTGAAAATGCAGAGAGAAGAGAGAATCTAGGTGGAAAAGGATGGTCATCAAGGTCAAATCTTGAAAAGTTCAAGAGGACTGAAGATTGAGAAATGTCCATCAGAATTGGCAATTAAGTCACTGACAACTTTGATGAGAGCATTTTCAGTTTACTAATGACATCAAAAGATAGCAAAGAGTTGGATTAGAAGAGAGGAAGTAGAAGCAATGCATATTAGTGAGGTAGTTTTTTCAAGGAATTTGTTTATGAAAGGGCAGAAAGCCTTAGAATAACTTGAAAGCATACAAAGATCAAATGAGAGGGTTTTTTTCCCCCTTTTTTTCCAGTGTGGGAGAGATCCAAGCTTTTTTCAAGACTTCAGGGAATGAACCAGGGAATCTTCAGCACTTCACATAGTACCTGACACACACAAAAATGGTGTTCAATGCATGTTTTGATCCATCTGCTGATAAGGAGAGATTAAAAATTTTAAGGCTGGGGGAGAAGTAATTGCTTGGGAAATCTTCTGAAAGATGCAGATGGAGATGGCATCAAGGGTATGTGTAGATGGTTGGCCTTGGCACGAAGGACCACCTCTTCATTAGACTTTTGGGTAAAAGATAAGAGAATTGGTAAGCTGTCAAAGGGTTTTGAAATATAAATCAGAAGTCAAAAGAAAGGGCACAGAAACTGTTTTCTATTTTTTTCATGAATGCATGTGACAAGATCTTCTCTGAAGAATGGGGCAGGGGAGGCTTGAGAGAAGAGAAGGCCTGGAGCAGCCACTGTGGAGAATTTGACAAAGAATCAATAAAGGAAAGTGTAGAGCAGTTGTTTTCCTTTTGGTGAAGACTAGCTAAATTGAGATTAATTATCATAAATTTTGACCTATTGGATAAACTCAATGAGTCATGACTTTTTCCAGCTCCACTACATGAGCAGAAGTGAGAGGACAGATGGAGATGATGGCCATTTGGGTCATTGTATTGATCAGAGTAAGCAAGTCTTTCACAGTTAATCATTACAACATTGCTGTTACAGTGCACAATGACCTTCCAGTTCTTTCAGTTTACTTTGTATCAGTTTATATGACTTGCCTTGTTTTTCTGAAACTCATAATGAAAAATTGCTATCTACCTCCAGTGAGAACTGATGAACTCTGAGTACATATTGAAGAATAATTTTCTTACTTGCATTATTTTCCTTGCTTTTTTTGAAATATGATATAGAAATATATTTATATGATTTCACATGTATATATGATATTTTATTGTTTGCCTTCTTAATGGGTGTGGGACAGAGAGCAGAGTGAGGTGTAAAATGGATGATTTGAATGACATTAAATTAAAAAGGGGTTGTACAAATAAAACAAATGTGGCCAAGATCAAAAGGAAAAAAATATTGGGGGGGAATCACAGTGTCTCAGATATAAGTCTCATCTCAAATATATAAAGAACTTTGTCACATCTATAAGAATATGATTCCCAAACATGATATAATTCCTCAATGTCATATAATTTCCCAATATCATATAAGAATGTCATTCCCCTATTGATAAATGGTCAAAGGAAAAGGAAGTTGTCAGATAAAGAAATTTTAAAAATTATAATTATATGAAAACATATTCTAAATCATTATTTATTAGAGAAATGTAAATTAAGACAACCTTGAAATATCATTTTATACCTACAAAATTGGCTAAAATGGTTGAAGGGGACATCAACAAATGTTGGAGGGTATGGGGAAAAATTGGGACTAATTTTTGTTGGTTGAATTGCAAACTGATCCAACTATATTGGAGAGCAATCTGGAATTATGCCCAAAGAGTTATTAAAAACCTATTTGTTCTAAAATGTCTATAACAGATCTCTTTGTGGTAGCAAAAGACTGGAATGTGTGGGGATGACCATCAGTTGGAGAATGTCTGAACAAGTAGTAGTATATTATTGTGATAAAATACTACTGTGCTATAAGAAATGATAATCTCAATGACCTTAGAAAAACATGGAAAAACTTTCACAAAATAAGGAAAAATTAAATGAGCAGAACCAAGAGAATAGTGTTTATATTAAAAGCAACATTGTCTTAAGAATGTCACTGGGGGCAGCTAGGTGGCACAGTGGATAGAGCACCAGCCCTGGATTCAGGAGGACCTGAGTTCAGACACTTAACACTTACTAGCTATGTGACCCTGGGCAAGTCATTTAACCCCAATTGCCTCACCAAAAAGAAAAAAAAAAGAAAAGAAAAGAAAAGAAAGAAAAAGGATGTCATTGAGTGAATGAGTCATTTTGACCATTATAAATATCCAAATTAACTACAAAGGACATAGGAAGATGCTAAAAAAAAAAAAAAACCTGATAAATAAAAGTATGTATAGAATGATTTTACATACATGTATGCACATACACATGTGTTGTGTAATGGTAGCCATCTCTAGGATGGGGTTAGGGGAGTGAAGAAAAAAAGGAAAAATAAATTTACATCATAACTTTTTATTATATATTTAAAAGGAATAGTAAGTTGTACATAATAAATTTACTGTTTCATGTGCAATCTTTTTATCATATTATGGAAATGCTTGTTTTATTCCATAAATTAAAAATAAAATAAATTTTAAAATTTTAAAGGATACTACCATCCCATAAGGGAGATTATTTGTCCAATAAATCACATATTATAATGCTTTCTGGTGCTCTCAGGATTATAATATTTTGAGCAATTCTGGAGAAATCTGACATGATACCCTGGACTTATTGACTCTTTTTGGATGGGTTTCTGAAGAGAAACTAGATTTTTTTCTGTTACCATGAATTGGTCCTTACCAAATCATTCTGTCTGAGATCTGAGTTTGAAGAATCTCCTAGGATATTATTAGTCAAGGGGAAGGAATAGGAATAGCAGGACTGATGAAGAAAGTTGGTCCAATTACTCTCTGGTCTGTGACGAACCTGGATCTGGGCTTTAAATTAAAAATAATAAGTCTGGGGGCAGCTAGGTGGCACAGTGGATAGAGCACCGGCCCTGGAGTCAGGAGTACCTGAATTCAAATCCGGCCTCAGACACTTAACACTTACTAGCTGTATGACCCTGGGCAAGTCACTTAACCCCAATTGCCTCACCAAAATAATAATAATAATAATAATAATAATGATAAGTCTGCATGAGCATGGAATGATAGAGGTAGAGGAGACCTCAGAGATCATCTAATTCAACCCCCTAATTTTACTGATAAAGAAACTGAGACCTGGGGAAGCTAAGTGATACAGGTAAATGAGTGCCAAAGGCTGAATTTGAATGCAAATCCCCTGACTCCAGAGATTCCAAGACATTCAGAAGAGAACAAATGGCCATCTGCTTCCTGATGAACAAGGCCCTCCTCTTGCTAGTCATCTTGAGGTCCACTTTGGCAGGTGAGTCTTTTCTCTGAATCTGAAACACAACACCTCATTCTCTAGTAAAATGAGAGCTGGAAAGGACCTTCAAGGCCATGCAAAAAAGCCCCTTCGATTTTCAATAGAGAAAATTGGGGCCCTGGGGAGAGAAACTATACTAAAAAAACAAACAAACAGCAACAACAAAAAAAAACAGGGACATCTCCATATTTCCATTTCTATCATCTTTGCAAGCTCTGAGCATGGAGATCAACATAGGGAACATTTTGATCCTAGCATGGTTCTTGCATGACAGAAAAGGATCCTGATGTTCTCTCTGTGGTGACAGCCATACAGGTCCTGGGAGAGCTAATGATGATGATTGGTGATGATGATGGTGATATGAACTAGCAAAGATAGAGTGGGCCTCAACAATAGCTCATCTAAAGCCAAAGGTCACTCACAAGTACTTCCTGGCAACTGCAATGTCCTCTGCCCATCTACTTTAAGTTCATTGCTCCTTGTCCATTATCAGACTACCAGCTTTTCAAACAGTCAGGAGATGCATATCCCCTGGACAGAAATGCTTTTTGAATTTCTGCTAATTCTGTGAATATAAGAAGAACTATAGAAATGGGGATGCTGAGGGTGGTGGTTATGAATGATCACTTGTTCTCAAAGCTTAAACTGTTTAATTCTGATGTTCTTCTGCGGTTTTTTAAATTTTTTTATTTTTTGTGGGGCAATGGGGGTTAAGTGACTTGCCCAGGGTCACACAGCTAGTAAGTGTCAAGTGTCTGAAGCCGGATTTGAACTCAGGTACTCCTGAATCCAGGGCTGGTGTTTTATCCACTGCACCACCTAGCTGCCCCCATTCTGTGTTATTTTTAAAGATCTTACTGGCAAGTTCAAAGAGAACTAAATCAGTCTTGTTTTTTTAGATTGGGTTTGGCAAGCTAATTTTCATTTGTGATTTAAAAAAAAATTATCATTCATAACCACCACCCTCAGCATCCCTATTTCTATAATTCTTTCCTTTAAATAACCTAGAGAGGAAGGGAGAAAAATATTATTGACCCCTGTTTACAAGAAGGGAAACATATGCCAAGGGCACACAGCTAGTCAATGTCTCTTTCAACTAAAGGAACATTCCTTCTATTATCACTATTCTTTTTATTATAATCATCCTGTCTCCTAATAGTATATTGAAACTCATGGTACAGCCTCCATGGAGAAAAGTTACATATTAAAATATTAGCAGAAAATCTTCCTTTCTATAGGATGATGGGTAAAATGTGCATTTAAGTGGAACACCTGAAAAGAATGCCACATAGGGGGGATGCTAGGTGACACAGTGGATAGAGCACCGGCCCTGGAGTCAGGAGTACCTGAGTTCAAATCCAGCCTCAGACACTTAACACTTACTAGTTGTGTGACCCTGGTCAAGTCACTTAACCCCAATTGCCACACTAAAAAAAAAGAAAGAAAAAAAAAGGAACAGAACATAGGGTCTGATGCAAAATCTTTGGGAATATGGAGATGTCCCTGTTTGGACATGCCCTTTGTATACCTTGAACAGAGAATGTTATCTAGGAGGCTGTGGGTTCTGAAGGGATGAGAGATCTAGATTGGAAGGAATCTTCAAGGCCATCTAGGCCAAACTCCTTATTTTATAGATTAAGAAAAGGAGGACTGGAATGGTGAAGTCATTTGATCAGGGAGTAAATGTCAGGGAAGAATATGTGCCCAGGTCATTTGATGCCAGGGGCAATGTTCTTTACAGGTTACCACACTGCCTCTTCATTATATGCAACGATAAGCCTGGGTTGATGCAATTCTAGGCAGTGTGGTGTAATAGAAAGAACAGGAGAGATAGAATCTGAGTTTAAATGCCCACTACAACATCTTCCATTAGTTATATAACCCTACACAAATAGTTTCTCCCCCGAGCCATCATAAAATGGAGTTAATAATCCATCCAGCCATCCTCAAAAATTTCAAACTGCTTTATTTTTAGTTTCCACTGACTTCGCAGGGAAAGAGCATTGTAGACCTTGAAGGACTGTAAAAACAGGATTTGCTGTGGTAGGCATGAAAGGGCTTTGTAAACTGGAGTGCTTCATGAATACAGGATTCTAGGATTTAGAGCTGTAAGAGGCCTTAGAGATCAGCTAGCCTCATTTTACAGATAAGTAAACTGAGACCCAGAAAAGTGAAGTGAATTGCCTCAGGTAATGAAAATAGCCAGTGGCAGATATCATATTTGAACTCAGGTGTTCAATTTCTAAATTCAGTACTCCTGCTGCATTGCATTGATCTCTACTGTCAGCGTTCCATCAACATCATTATATCATACATTTATAGTTTTTAAGGTACTGAAACTATACACATATATGTATATATATAAATATACACACATATACACATATAAATATACATATATATATTAGATAGATGGATAGATAAATACATAGATAGATCGATACATAGAAAGATATTTAGAAAAATAGATAGGCAAACAGGCAGACACAGACAGACAGATAGATAATGTGTATATATATTTTTATTTGATCTTCTCAATAACCCTGCAAGGTTAACAACATCTTTCCCATTTGTCCTCTTCTTTGCACCCACACTGTAGTTCAACTAGGTCCCCACCTGCTGCTCTTGCTTGTTCTATTGCAATAACCTCTGCTTCTTTCTTTCAACTCCAGGCTCTTCTCCTTAATCCATCCTCCTCACAAATGCCAAAGGTCTGAATATGATCTTCCCCTGCTTATTAACTAAGTCATAGGCCTCTTCAGCTATAGCTGGTAAAATATCAGATTCTTTCTATATGATTAGGACAATATGTTTTTCAACTGATCTGTTTTAGTGACACATGCATGCTTTTTGCAGACTACCTGTTAGCTTTTTCAGGAATACCAAATACATTACTGCCCCAGTATTGTTTGTGTTTAAAATGGTCAGAAATTTAACAATTTCTGTCTCTTCTATCTTTGCTTTTGTAAGTGTGGAAAGAAAGAAATTGGCTTTTACAGTACGTCTTGTACTTTCCTTCCTGGGGTTCACTGGTATATTATAATAGCCTCCTGAATGGTCTCCCTACCTCAAGTCTCTCCCCACCCACTCATCTGCCAAGGTGATTTTCCTATTGGGCAGTTCTGATCATGTTATCTCCTCCCCGCCCCCAACCAAACTTGATAAACTCCAAAGGTTCCATGTTACCATCAAAATCAACTATAAAACCCATTATTTGGCTTTTAAAGCCCTCCACATTTTCACTCTTTTCTACTTCTTCACTATTCTTGCACTTACTCCCTTTTAAGTATTCTATGATCCAAAAACATTGGTATTCTTACTATTCCTTGAATACAACAATTAAGCTCAAATCTGTGTTTACCTAGAGATTGTTTATTTGTTCCCCATGGATGCAGTATCAACTACTGATTCAGTAGTTCCCTTTTAAAACCAAATGGCTAATGTGGAGAGAGAAAAGGGAAATTCCCTCTCCTTGACCCAAGCAGCTGTCTTCTCCACTTCCAACTTTCAATCTCTTCTACTCTCAAACTTTTAGATGGGGTATCAACTGCTCTGCTCTTAAATACCATGTCTAAAGAGAAGGAGAAGAGCAAAATCCCTGCTTCCCTTCTGCAGGAACCCCACTCCATAGGGTTTAACTTGAGTCTTTTAAACTCCTTGAGGATTAAAGGTTCCACAGAGCCTTTGACATTAGAGAGAACCTCCATGGTGAGGAGGTATGAGAAAATGGAGACTCAGAAAGATGAAGTAATTTGTGGAGGACTGCACAACAAATACAAGTCAAAAGTGGAGTAAGAATTGGACTTCTATACTTATAGCCAGAATATAGGACTCTTTTCACTGTTTCACATGGTATCTCACTATCTATTTCAGAGATTTAGTCAAGAAAATGCCTTGGAAATAGTAAATGTCTCTTATGAAACATAAGCAGTGCTCACTTGCTATTAACTCAGTCACATTAATCTACTCAGGAGGCTGTTTGTTGAAGGCTTACCCAGCCCTTTCCAGGGCTATTCATCCATCTTTGGCATCCACCTTTTTGTTTGTTTGTTTGTTTGTTTTTTGTTTTTGTTTTTGTTTTGTGAGGCAATTGGGGTTAAGTGACTTGCCCAGGGTCACACAACTAGTAAGTGTGTAAAGTATCTGAGGCCGTATTTGAACTCAGGTCCTCCTGAATGCAGGGCCGGTGCTCTATCCACTGTGCCACCTAGCTGCCATGGTATCCACCTTTCACTTATTTCTCACCATGGCTCCAAAAAGCTCAGCAACCACACGCCAGTAAAACTATCTCTGCAGACAGGCTAAACCAAGTTGAAGGTAAACAGCAGGCCTCAAACCCATAAGTGAATTGGGAGTATTCCCCTGGCAGAAGGAGCAGATAAGAACAATTTCTTCCAATGGTCATGAAGATGGCTGAACCAGGCATTGTAGAGTGTTTAGAGCTTGGTTAGACATTGAAAAATCAAGGTCATTCACTGCATCCCAGGTCATCACCAGTTGTCTTGACTTTTTTTTGGGGGGGGGGGGGCAATGAGGGTTAAGTGAATTGCCCAAGGTGTTGCGGAAAAAATTTTAAGTCCGACGGAAGAATGAAAATAACAAAGTTTCCAGGCTGAAGCAAATAGGTTTATTGAGAGAGGGCCAGTCCCTCAACAAAACCGGTCATCCAGGCTTTGGGCCTGAAAGACCCAGAAGTACAAACTACATAGGTTTATATACCCTGGGGGACATTTTCTAAAATTAGAACATAGTCTTGAGTAATAACAAGGGATCAGCACTATGATATCAATAGGGTGGATCATTGGTAGGCCACTGTAAAGCGGCGTGAACAGTAGGCCTGACCACCTACAGACCCTGTGACATTTCCTAGGGCGGATATCACAAGATCTACTACACTATGTCATAGGAAAATTGAGAAACATGGAAAAAGGACTTGACCTACTAACCTTATGCAATATATATGAATCACAATTATTTTTTGTTAATATATTGATTATTATTTTAATTAAATCACTTAAAACTATAGTAAATCTCTTATAACTAAGGGATGGGGAAAATCTCACTCACAACGGTCACACAGCTAGTAAGTGTCAAGTGTATGAGGCAGGATTTGAACTCAGGTCCTCCTAAATCCAGGGCCAGTGTGCTACCTAACTGTCCCCAGTTGTCTTGACTTTTGTCCTTCCCCTGGACTTTGATGACTCTGTAAGAGAGAATGAGACTGGGGGGCGGAGCCAAGATGGCGGAGAGGAAGCAGCAAGCTGCCTGAGCTCTCCTACTGTTCCCTCAAAACGAACATTAAATCAAGCCTCTGGACGGATTCTGAAACTACAGAACCTGCAAAGAGACAGAGAGACACAGTCCTCCAACCAGAGATAATTTAGAAGACTTCAGGAAAAGGTCGGTCTGACTCGGGCAAAAGGGAGGCCCAGCGCAGGGCAGCAACCCAGCGCCGAGGGGGTCGGGGCAAATCAGCAGGAGCTGCGGGTCACAGCCGAACAACTGAGGCTCCCGGAACCTGGTTCAAAAATCTGGTGGCCAAGAAGGACAGTGGAAAAACTTACCTGCACCGGCCGAGAGGGCCACGAACGGCGGGATCAGACGCCGGGGTCTGGCGCCTGGCTGGCCGAGCACAATCAGACAGGAAGTGCAGGGCGGGGGATCTCCACACACCATAAAGGCCTCAGAGTAAAAGCCCGGTCACACAGCACCTATACACCTGCACAAGAAGCCCAAAACAGGGACCCTGGTGCCCCCAGAGCAGACCTCAACTTAAAGAATAAATAAATAAGCTGCAATAATGAGTAAGAAGCAAAAAAGAGCCCTCTCCATTGAGAGCTTCTGTATCAATAGGGAAGAAGCCAACACAAACTCAGATGAGGACAATAGCCTCAAATTGTCTACATCTGAAGCCTCACAAGGGAAGGTGAATTGGTCGCAAGAACAAAAAGCCTTCCTGGAAGAGCTCAAAAAGGATTTTAAAAATCAATTGCAAGAGGTAGAAGAAAAAATGGGGAGAGAAATGAAAGCAACACAAAAAAACTATGAAAAAAGAATCAGCAGCTTAGAAAAGGAAGCTGAAGAAAACAAAGCCTTAAAAAATTCACTTGGCCAAATGGAAAAAAAGCTGCATAATCTCACTGAAGAAAACAATACCTTAAAAAATTCACTTAGCCAAACGGAAAAAAAGGTACATAATCTCACTGAAGAAAACAATACCTTAAAAAATTCACTTAGCCAAATGGAAAAAAAGGTGCATAATCTCACTGAAGAAAACAAGGCCTTAAAAATTAAAGTGGGACAGTTGGAAGAAAAGGAATCCATGAGACACCAAGAATCGGTCAAGCAGAATAAAAAAAATGAAAATATAGAAGAAAATGTGAAATACCTCATTGGAAAGACAACTGATCTGGAAAACAGATCGAGGAGAGACAATTTGAGAATCATTGGACTGCCTGAAAGCCATGACCAGAAAAAGAATCTAGATACCATATTCCAGGAAATTATTAAGGAGAACTGCCCTGATATCATAGAATCAGAGGATAAAATCATCATTGAAAGAATCCATCGATCACCTCCTGAAAGAGACCCCAAAAGGAAAACTCCAAGGAATATTGTAGCCAAATTCCAGAATTATCAGGTGAAGGAGAAAATACTCCAAGCAGCCAGAAAGAAGCAATTTAAATATCATGGAGCCACAGTCAGGATTGCTCAGGACCTGGCAGCTTCAACATTAAAGGACCGCAAGGCTTGGAATATGATATTCCGGAAGGCAAAGGAGATTGGATTGCAGCCGAGAATCTATTACCCAGCAAAAATGTGCATTTTCTTTCAGGGGAAAAGATGGACATTTAATGACATTGGGGACTTTCAATCTTTCCTGGTGAAAAGACCAGAACTGAATAGAAAATTTGATCTCAACATACAAGACTCAAGAGAAGTTTAAAAAGGTAAACAGAGGGGGAAAAAAAAAGTTACCCTATTAGGTTAAACTGTTTATATCCCTACACAGGAAGATAATACTCATAACTCTTAAGAACTGTAAATGTATTTGGGCAGAGAGAAGGACTTTATATAGAGGGTATAAATATAAATTGTCTTTGATGTGATGATACAAAAGAATTAAGGAGATAAAAAGGGAGTCTATGGGGAGGAGAGGAAAGGGGAGGTGGAATGGGATGAATTATATCATATGAAGAGGTGGAAAAAAACCTATTATAATAGAGGGAAAGAAAGGAGGGGGGAACATGGTTTCAACCCTATTCTCATTAGATTTGACTCAAAGAGGGAATAACATATACGTTCATTGGGATAAAGAAACTTAACTCATTCTTTAGGGAAACAAAAGGGGAAGGGAAAGGGGGGGACTGAGAAGGGAGGACAAAAGCAAGGGAGAAAAGGGTAAAGAAAAGAGAGGGGGGTGATAAAAAGGGAGGGCAGATTGGGGGAGGCAGGGGTAAGAAGTAAAACGCCGGTGAGGAGGAATAGGGTGAAAGAAGGGGGGAAAAGTACAAAGGGGGTAAATAGAATGGAGGGGAATAGACAGTCAGTAATAATAACTGTGAATGTGAATGGGATGAACTCTGCTATAAAACGGAAGCGAATTGCAGAGTGGATTAAAAACCAGAACCCTACAATATGCTGTTTACAAGAAACACATTTGAAGCAGAGAGATACACACAGAGTAAAGGTAAAAGGCTGGAGCAGAATATATTATGCCTCAGCTAAAGTAAAAAAGGCAGGGGTAGCAATCCTTATCTCAGACAAAGTGCAGGCAAAAATAGATCTCATTAAAAGAGATAAGGAAGGAAATTACATCTTACTTAAAGGTACTATAGATAATGAAGTAATATCAATATTGAATATGTATGCGCCAAGTGGTATAGCATCCAAGTTCTTAGAGGAGAAGTTAAATGAGTTACAAGAGGAATTAGATAGTAATACTATACTAGTGGGGGATCTGAATCTCCCCCTCTCAGAATTAGATAAATCTAGCCAAAAAATAAATAAGAAAGAAGTGAAAGAGGTGAATAGATTACTAGAAAAGTTAGACATGATAGATGTCTGGAGAAAATTGAATGGGGATAGAAAGGAATATACCTTTTTTCTCAGCAGTACATGGCACATTTTCAAAAATTGACCATGTATTAGGGCACAAAAACATCATAGTCAAATGTAGAAAGGCAGAAATAGTAAATGCATCCTTCTCAGATCATGATGCAATAAAAATTACATGTAAGAAAGAGCCAGGGAAAAGTAGAATGAAAATCAATTGGAAACTAAATAATTTCATTCTAAAGAATGAATGGGCCAAACAAGAAATCATAGAAACAATCAATAACTTTATCCAAGAGAATGACAATAATGAGACAACATACCAAAATCTATGGGATGCAGCCAAAGCAGTGCTTAGGGGAAAATTTATAGCTCTAAATGCTTACATGAATAAAAAAGAGAAAGAGGAGATTAATGAATTGGGCATGCAACTTAAAAAGCTAGAAAAAGAACAAATTAGAAATCCCCAATTAGACACTAAATTAGAGATCCTGAAAATTAAAGGAGAAATCAATAAGATTGAAAGCAAAAAAACTATAGAACTAATCAATAAAACTAAGAGCTGGTTTTATGAAAAAACCAATAAAATAGATAAAATACTGGTTAATTTGATTAAAAAAAAGAAAGAAGAAAACCAAATTACCAGTATCAAAAATGAAAAGGGTGATGTTACCACCAATGAAGTGGAAATTAAAGCAATAATTAGGAAATATTTTGCCCAACTGTATGCCAATAAATTTGACAATCTAAATGAAATGGATGAATATTTACAAAAATACAAACTGCCCAGGTTAACTGAAGAGGAAATAAAATCCTTAAATAAACCCATATTAGAAAAAGAAATTGAACAAGCTATTAATGAACTCCCTAAGAAAAAATCCCCAGGGCCAGATGGGTTTACGGGTGAATTTTACCAAACATTTAAAGAACAATTAATTCCAATATTATACAAATTATTTGGAAAAATAGGTGAAGAAGGAGTTCTACCAAATTCGTTTTATGACACAAATATGGTGGTGATACCAAAACCAGGCAAAGCAAAAACAGAGAAAGAAAATTATAGACCAATCTCCCTAATGAATATTGATGCTAAAATCTTAAATAAGATATTAGCAAGGAGATTACAGCAAGTGATCACCAGGATAATACACTATGACCAGGTGGGATTTATACCAGGAATGCAGGGCTGGTTCAACATTAGGAAAACTATTAACATAATCAACCACATCAATAAGAAAACCAACCAAAATCATATGATTATCTCAATAGATGCAGAGAAAGCTTTTGACAAAGTACAGCACCCATTCCTAATAAAAACACTAGAGAGTTTAGGAATAGGGGGAGCTTTCCTTAGAATAATAAACAGTATCTACCTAAAGCCATCAGCAAGTATTATATGCAATGGAGATAAATTAGAGGCCTTCCCAATAAGATCAGGGGTGAAACAGGGATGTCCATTATCACCCCTATTATTTAATATTGTCCTAGAAATGTTAGCTTTAGCAATCAGAGAAGAGAAAGGAATTAAAGGAATTAGAATAGGCAAGGAGGAAACAAAACTATCACTCTTTGCAGATGATATGATGGTATACTTAAGGAATCCTCGAGAATCAAGTCAAAAATTACTTGAAACAATTAACAACTTTAGCAAAGTAGCAGGATATAAAATAAATCCCCATAAATCATCAGCATTTCTATACATGACCAACAAAGTCCAGCAGCAAGAGATAGAAAGAGAAATTCCATTTAAAGTAACGGTAGGTAATATAAAATACTTGGGAGTCTACTTGCCAAGACAAACCCAGGAACTCTATGAACACAACTACCAAACACTGTTCACACAAATCAAATCAGATCTAAATAATTGGAAAGATATCAATTGCTCATGGATAGGCAGAGCTAATATAGTAAAAATGACAATACTGCCTAAATTAATTTACTTATTCAGTGCCATACCAATCAGGCTACCTAAAAATTATTTTATACAGCTAGAAAAAATAATAACAAAATTCATCTGGAAAAACAAAAAATCAAGAATATCCAGGGAAATAATGAAAAAAAATTCACAGGAAGGTGGGTTAGCGGTACCAAACCTGGAGCTTTACTATAAAGCGGCAGTCATCAAAACTATCTGGTACTGGCTAAAAAATAGAGTGGTAGATCAATGGAATAGGCTAGGCTCAGGAAATGCAGTAGTAAATGACACTAGTAATGTAGTGTTTGATAAACCCAAAGACTCCAGCTTCTGGGATAGGAACTCAGTATTTGACAAAAACTGCTGGGAAAACTGGAAGATAGTATGGCAGAAATTAGGCTTAGACCAACATCTTACACCTTATACTAAAATAAGGTCAAAATGGATACATGATTTAGACATAAGAGGTGATACCATAGGTAAATTAGGAGAGAAAGGAATAGTGTACCTATCAGATCTTTGGAAAGGAGAACAGTTTTTGACCAAACATGAGATAGAGTATAGTATAAAATGCAAAGTGGATGATTTTGATTATATTAAATTAAAAAATTTTTGTACAAACAGAAGCAATGCATCCAAAATTAGAAGGGAGGCAGAAAGCTGGGAAACAATTTTTGAGGCCAGTGCTTCTGATAAAGGCCTCATCTCTAAAATATATAGGGAATTAAATCAAATTTATAAGAATCCAAGTCATTCCCCAATTGAGAAATGGTCAAAGGATATGAACAGGCAGTTTTCTGATGAAGAAACCAAAGCTATCTATTCCCATATGAAAAAATGCTCTAAATCTCTAATGATTAGAGAGATGCAAATTAAAACAACTCTGAGGTACCACCTGACACCTATCAGATTGGCTAAAATGACAAAAAAGGAAGATAATAAATGTTGGAGAGGCTGTGGGAAAATTGGAACACTAATGCATTGTTGGTGGAGCTGTGAGCTGATCCAACCATTCTGGAGAGCAATTTGGAATTATGCCCAAAGGGCGATAAAGCTGTGCATACCCTTTGACCCAGCAATCCCACTTTTAGGTCTTTTGCCCAAAAAAATCATGGAAGGGGGAAAGGGACCCACATGTACAAAAATATTTATAGCTGCTCTTTACGTGGTAGCAAGGAATTGGAAGTTGAGGGGGTGCCCATCAATTGGGGAATGGCTGGACAAGTTGTGGTATATGAATACAATGGAATACTATTGTGCTGTAAGAAATGATGAGCAGGAAGAGTTCAGAGAAACCTGGAGGGTCTTACGTGAGCTGATGATGAGTGAGATGAGCAGAACCAGAAGAACATTGTACACAGTATCATCAACATTGAGTGTTGACCTACTGTGATGGACTATATTCTTCTCACCAATGCAATGGTACAGAAGAGTTCCAGGGAACTCATGATAGAAGAGGATCTCCAAATCCAAGAAAAAAAAAGAAAGAAAGAACTGTGGAGTATAGATGCTGATTGAACCATATTATTTCTTTTGTTTTGGGTGCTGTTGTTTTTTTTTTCTATTTTGAGGTTTTGCATCACTGCTCTGATTCTTTCTCTTGTAACAGGATTAATGCAGAAATAGGATTAATGTTATTATGTGTATATATATGTGTGTGTATATATATATATCTATATGTATATGTATAGATATATATAGATATAACCTATATCAGATTACCTGCTGTCTAGGGGAGGGGGGAGGGAGGGGAGGGAGGGAGGGAGAAAAATCTGAAATTGTAAAGCATGTATAAACAAAAGTTGAGAACTATCTTTACATGTAACGGAAAAAATAAAATATCTCAAAAAAAAAAAAAAAAAGAGAGAATGAGACTGATGACTGTTCAACTCTTCCTTTCTTAAATCTTAAATTCATGTGTGAGTCAAGACATCACTCCATGGCATTGGTCCTCTTGGAAAATGAAGGACAAACAAAAATAATAGTCATAACTTCCACTACTTTGAAAGCACAGCATTTCTCTTTTCCAACAAAACTTGAATTCACCAAGTTTCTTCCCCTCTCTCAACTTTGGTTTCCTCCTGTATAATATGAAGAGATTAGAAGACATGGTCTTTAGGATCTCCTCCAGTTTTAGGATTTTGAGTGGAAATAGACCTTTCAATGAATGTTAAGGGGTCCCCTGAACTTGTCTTTTTGAGTTGCCATACTTTCCAAAAACACTGCACCCAGAGTATACAGGAGACTCTGAATGTGTCAAGGATGAAGTGGCACCCTCCCACCCCCTTGAGCTGACATAATTTGTTGTTTGCATCCCAAACTGGACTCCCTGTGTGTCCTTGGGAGTCAAGATAGGCATCAGTCAGTCTGCACTAAGCTGAGAAACTATTTGTGCAGCTAGGGCCCTTGTACATAAGCAAACCATTATATCATCATGGCCCAGCTGTTCCCAAGGGAAAAGAATGCAGCTTTTGTCATCACCAAGCTACTCCCTTTTGGGAGGGGTTTTGTCCTTTTCCTATCTTTACTATACCTTTCCCTTTCCACTCCATTTTTGTTTCCTCCTCCTCCCTTTGACGTGCTGTCATAAATATGCAAACTTCTGTATGGATTGTGAACTCTCTGGGTTCCCACACATGTTTGTTTCTCTTGTAATAAGCCTAGTTTTCTTGTAAGTTTACAAAGTTGTGATTGCCTATTGAGAGACCTTTAGAGGTCATTTAGCCTAATCCTGTCTTTTTATAGATAAGAAAACTGGGACTCACCCAAGTACATAAGTGACAAGCAGCAGAGCTGGGATTTGAATTAAATGTAGCTCCTTTGACTCTAAATCCATTCTTCATACTGTACCATGATGATTCTCATTCTCTCTCTCTCTCTCTCTCTCTCTCTCTCTCTCTCTCTCTCTCTCTCTCTCTCTCTCTCTCTGATATTTCTATGATCCTATGATACCTGGTGTTTGTATGCCCAAAGAAAAGTACAACTTTTTTATATTCTCTCTCAAGAAATTATGACTTATCTTACCCCTACTCTCATTTACCCTTCCCACATTTTCCGTTCTTTCCCTTCTTCGCTCTTCCCCCACTACAGACAAAAAAATTCACTCAGACTAAGAGGAGAATGTCATGATTTGTTAATAAAATTCGTAATAGTTCTGATCATGTGGCCAACAGAATAGAAGATTGTACTTTTTCTCCAATCCCCGCTATTTCTCTAAAATCTCCAAAAAAGAAGAATTATGAGCCAGACAAGAAAGCAAGGACCCCAATAAGTAACTTTCTTATGAATTAACACTGAAAAGTAATAATCCTTAAGGTACTCATTGAGTATTCTCCCCCACCAAACTCCATGCTACATTGGGGAGCACAAAATTTCCCCATATAAGGATTCCCATTCTGCTACAAAGAACCTGCTACTATATTGCCTGCCCATCTCTAACTACTGTAAAAAAGCAACTTCCTTTAAAGTCCCATGTATTTGATATATTTAAAAACAATGCTTAGAAGTTTCTATAGGCTTTACCAGGGTGCCAAAGAATTCCATGAGGAAAAATAAAGTTGAGAACTTCTAGTTTGTGGATATTTATTGTGGATATTACATACATATGTATGTACATATGTATTACATATATGCATATATATATGAAATACAGTCTTCTCTCTACCCCATCCTTTTTAAAGGATCCTTGTTTGAATTTTCAAAACATCCACCAAATATATTCTTATCAGTCTTTCTTAGATATACTCTATCTCTGAAAACAGATCTGAAATCCCTATATTTTAAGCCATAGAAGTCTGAAATCCAAATCTTTTTTTTCTCAGATCTCATCTTTTTAGTCAATTTTCACCTTGAAAATATTTTCTCTTCTGTATCCCTTGTCTTTAATTTAGAAAAATGCAAACCTGTGCTCCTTTAGTTTCTTAGCTAAGGCTTCATAATCATTGACTATGCTTTTTAAGTTCCTTCTGCCAACATAAGGTCTGCCCACCTGAATCCCTTAGGAATACTTCATTGTGCCCTAACAACCTAGAGGGCAGAGCGTCATTCTTCCAGTCACATTACCTTCTTCAAGAAAGGGATTAGCCTACATTTGTTTAAAAAAAAAAAAGGGAGGCTAATCTCTTTGTTACATTTGCTACATTTGTTAAGAATGGAAATAATACAGTGTCACAGATAATAGTCACTGGCATATGGCAGAAATACAAACACCACATACTCAATGCCACTCACTGAATATTTTACCCTACTTTCCACAACAGTAGAAATTGTTGGATGTTTTAAAAATAGAAAAACTACTTGTAGGTATTTACATTTCAAATCAAAAACACTAGTTAACATTGTTACAAACAATTACCAACACTTACTAATCTGACAAACCCATTAAATTTGGTTTCTTTAGTCTCTTGTAGCCCAGATGTTTAAATATCCAGGGCCATTTCCAGTCATCCTGATCTATATCTTGTCATTGGATCCAGATGTTTCTGGAGGAGAAAGTGAGGTTGGTGATCTTGCACAACCCTCCCTCACTTAAATCCAATTCAGTGCAAGTCATGCCACCACCTTGAAAACGCCACCACCCTGATGCCATGGTCCTCTTAGAGAATGAAGGACAAACAACAACAACCCACTTCCCCTTCAGTGTGGTATCTACTCTTATCTGTTTCAACATTTTGTCCCACCCATCCACCCACTCTTATAGTTTTACTCTGTGATTATAACACTTATCTCTCCTTACTTATTTTGCCAGAATTTTTTTTTCTCCTTTTCTTTCAAGTCTTGCTTTTCAGGTTCTTCTCCTAGTCTTCCTTGATCCTTTTAAATCCTCCTTAATAATCTTTGGATCCTATCCCTCTTTAAACCCAGAAGTAGAATTTGGTCATGTACCCTAGGAAGCTAGGTTATGCTAATGGATAACTGAGCCTGGAATCAGGCAGACCTGAATTCTAATCCTGCCTTCAGACACTTACTATGTGGCCCTAGGCCTAACCTACCCTGGCTTCAGTTTCCTCCTATAAAATGGGGGTGATAATAGTACCTACCTCCCAAGGAGAATAATATATATATATGTGTGTGTGTGTGTGTGTATTTACTTCTAAATCTTAAAGTGCTATATTATATAAAGTGCTAGCTATTATTATTTGAGTTTTCCATAATTTCTATAAATATCTTCTGCCCAAATCTAACTACTGACCTTCACATCCTCTAAGTCACCTACATAATTTCCTTCTCCCCATCTGGCTCAAGTTCTCACTTCTTCCCAAGGAAGTTGGAAGAAGAGGGTATCCTATAAGAAGAAGAAAGAGAAGCCTATTATTGGAAATGATTTGAACATTAGAAAGGCTATAAACCATACAAGCAAGGACTTGTGTTTTGGTATCTTCACTGCCTAACACAATGTCTGGCCCATATTGTAAGATATACTTAAGGTGAGGGGTCCTGAGCATGTAGAGATGGTGGTATAGATGACTCTCCCTAGTGTTTTTCCCTGGAAAGGAAAAATAAAGATTGATTACTCAAGGGGATGACAGGATCAAATGAAGGGGAGAGTTGTACATGGAACATTGAATATTGAATACCCATAACTGGGAGGGGGCAGGAGAAGGAAAATACATGCATATGTTCTCTGATGGTGGGAAGACAATAAAACACAAATCTCATATCAGTGATCTAGGAACACAGCATTCTAGCACAGGGATCCCTGCTTTCCCTGTTAGTACCTTCAAACTTGAAGCTATAACTCATGGGTTCACCCTTGGGAACAGAGCTTTCCTTTTATCCCCCTGATAGGAACAAGTAGTTATCATCAGGGCATGCGAACCTTTTCAAGACATGCTTCTGAGAATGACCACATGTACCTTACTTGAAAGTTCAAGTTGTTTTTTTGTGGCATCCTTGAGAAAACATAAAGTCCAAATTTTTCTCTTGCTCAAGAAGCAAGTGGCACTTAAAGTCTGTCATGGCTCCAGACATCTCTGCTCAGATTTCTGAATCCAGCTGATTATTAGGTTTCTGTCTTCCAGTTCCTGCTCTAAGTGATCTGTCTTTAACTCCAATTGGTTCCTATTCACAGGCCAAACTGAAAGATCCTCTATGACCTATACAATTCATATCTCTTTCCTCTTCACAGTTCTTACTCAGGCTCAGCTATCTGCTCCCTGTGAAGCAAGTATTCCCTGGAGGAAATGGGGAGGCATCTCTTACCTTACTAATATTACTTCAAATAAATACAGTGTACAAGAAGATAATACAAATACATGGAGTATAAAGTAGGAGTAAGGATTCCATCACATCACTTCATCAGAAGTTGATAAAGGAGTGTTAAAAAAGCATACACAAAATACAAAGAGTTTGATTCAGAGACAAATTATATTGCCTATGCACAGTGGCATGTGTCTATTGTCTCTGTGGCTAGAAAGGCTGAAGCAAGAAGATTGCTTGAGATTGAGAGCTGTGAACTGCAGAAGGGAAGGGAAGGAAAGGAAAGGCAAGGGAAGAATATATAGAATATGCTGTGTTTGGAAGTGGGGGAGAAACATTAGAGATGGGGAAGAAAATGTCTATTGAAGTTTGAAATAATCAAGTTGATTCTATATCATTTTTGTAAATTATATTATTTACACTTAATTGATTTTGTCCTGTAACTGCCTATGTCATGGTCCTTTGTCTCTGAATATAGTTTGGAATTTAGCTGGCCTGTAATGAGTTAAGTTTAGAAATCTGGTTCTCTTGTTAATCACTGTTCTATTTTTGTGTCAAGGAAATCTGTTACCATGGAAGAAAGCAGGTAGACACCAGGGGGTCAGGTCTAGTATCTTTATATCACCAAGGCCTCCTTCAAGCATATCTGGTCTGTTATCCAAAGAAATCTGGTTTTCAGTCTCTTACCTTGAAGCTGCATCTGGACTCAGGCAATTATAATTTCTTATTTATGGGAGGAAAGGAGGGAGTTGTTGATAGCACTCATTCCCAATCTACATCTAAAAATATTTTTTTTCCATCTATGATGCTAGCCTTCCTATTTTCTGTACTCCCCCAAATTAAAAAGAGACCTGACCCCCTCTTTCAGGCTCTTAACTTAGCTGGGAAAGCTGAGATCCTATTTGGTGAAAAATTCAGGCTTTACTAATAAATTGATTGAACTCAGAACTTTGCGTCTCAGTCTACCTTAATTTTAACAGTTACAAGTCATAGAGGCAAGATGTGAGGAGATCCAAGGTTGGAAACTGAGTGGAGGAAATGGATGTAAGAGATACTAGAGAATCAAAATCATTAAAAATTTATTAAAAAAACAAAAACAAAAACAAAAAAAAGGGGCAGCTAGGTGGCGCAGTGGATAAAGCAACGGCCCTGGATTCAGGAGTACCTGAGTTCAAATCCGGCCTCAGACACTTGACACTTACTAGCTGTGTGACCCTGGGCAAGTCACTTAACCCCCATTGCCCTGCAAAAAAAAACAAAAACAAAAACAAAATTTATTAACAAATTCCCTGAGGTGGAGTCAGAAACAATTCAGGTTCAACCTGATTAGGATAGTGGTGTTATCAACATGAAACCCATATCCCAGGTTCACAAATCTCTGTAGGCTAATGTGGACTGGGGTCAATTCTGGAGGCTGACACTAAAAGGATCATTTTCTCTCTGGCTCATTATGTCTCCTGTAGGAGTTTACTCTAGGGAAAACTCCAAGATAATGCTGAGAAATACTTGGTGCCCAAAAGGCACTGTGGTGTAATGGTTACAGCCAGTCCAGGTGTCAGGAAGACAATGGTTCAAGTTCAATACCTGACCCACAATAGATATCACTCACATTGAATAAGTCATTTAGCGACTTATACCCACAATAATAGTTGCTTATCTAAATTGGAAAAGGGAGTTTCCTCACCAGGAGTTCCTAGTGATTCATAACTTCGTTTGTCTGAGTGTTGTTATCTGTAAGGTGGGCATTTTAATACCTGTGGAACATGTACGTGATTCAGTGGATAGAGTTCTGGTCCTGAAGTTGGGAGAACTTGAGTTCAAATCTCACCTCAGACACTTACTAGCTATGTGACCCTGGGCAAGTCATTTAACCCCAATTGCCTTAAACATCAGGAGTCATCTCCAGTCATCCTGATGTATCTTTTGCCACTGAACCCAGATAGCTCTGGAGGAGAGAATGATATTGGTGACTTTGCACCACCCTCCCTCACTTAAAAAATCCATTTCAGTGCAAATCATGACATCACCCCAATGTCATGGTCCTCTTCAAAAACAAAGGACAAATAAGAATAATGATAACATTTTAATGTCTGTACTACCTGCCTTGCAGAGGGATTAAGCATTTCATCAGTCAGCAAATCAAGGAGAATTTATGAAGTATCTGTTCCAGGCACTGTACTAAACAATGAAGATACAAGGAAAGTCAAAAGCCAGGCCCTGCTTTCAAGGACCCTACAGCATAACTGGGGAAACAACATGCAAACAAGACTATATACAGGATAAATTGGAGATAATCAAGAGAGGAAAGGTAATAGCCTTATGGGGGTTTGTAGAAGATGGGATTTTAGCTGAGATTTGAAGGAAGTCAGAGAAGCCACAAGATGGAAATGAGGAGAGAGAACATTCCACACATGGGATTCAACCAGGAAAAATACAGGATCAGTAGATGGAGTCCTGTGTCAGGAACAAGGAAGTTTTATAGATCTTTATGTTTTATAGGGATATCTGCTATCATTCCTACCTAACAAACTAATTAACATTTATGTAGCTCTTTAATATTTGCAAAATACTTTTTCCACACAATTACCCATTTAGGTATTAGTGTAAACATGTGTATGCTCATTTCACAAGTGACAAAACTATATATCCATCTGGTGTCAAATATTGTTCCTACATTTCTACAGTTCTTGCATCTCTCCCCTTCTATTTTCTTTCCTTCCTTTCTCTTCTCTTTTCTGCTTTCTGTCTTTTTCTTTTTCTTTCTTTCCTTCTTTCCTTCTTTCCTCCTTTCCTCCTTTCTTTCTTTCTTTCTTTCTTTCTTTCTTTCTTTCTTTCTTTCTTTCTTTCTTTCTTTCTTTCTTTCTTTCTTTCTTTCTTTCTTTCTTTCTTTCTTTCTTCCTTCCTTCCTTCCTTCCTTCCTTCCTTCCTTCCTTCCTTCCTTCCTTCCTTCCTTCCTTCCTTCCTTCCTTTTTTAGGGGATGAGAGGTTGTGGGAGACAAACAGGGTTACATGACTTGCCTTGGGTCACACAGCCAGTAAGTGTCTGAAGCCAGATTTTAACTCAGGTCTCCCTGACTCCAGGGCCATCCCCTACTCTTTTCTCACATGGCCACTCTCCTGGGTGAGGCCCTTATCATCTTTTCCAGGACTATTGTAACAACCATATAATTGGTCTTCCTGTCTCAAGCCTCTTCTTTCTCCAATCAATCAAATACACAAATATTAAAGTGAGTTTCCTAACAAAGAAATGACCATGGCACTCCCCTACTAAATAAACTTCACAATGACTCCCTATTGCTTCTTGGGTTGAATGTAGCCACCATTAGTTTTTAAACTCTTCATAAATGGGCCCCAACCTAGCTTTCAAACATTATTATATATTAATCTCCTTCAGACATGCTACATTCCAGTCAAACTGGAATTCTTGCTATTCTTTACCACCTGGCATTCCAACTCTCATCTCCAAATCTTTGTCCCCCATGCATGGAGTGCACTTCCTTCTCACCTTTTGCATCTTAGAGGCTCTTGTTTCTTTCCACACTCTACCCAAGCTCCACCTTCTACATAAGCCTTTCCTGATTCCTAACCCCTCCTAGTTTACTAATGCCCTCTTTAGGTCTACCCCAACCCCTCACCCCTACCAACATTACTTGCAGTATTTGACACTATTAATTGTTTCCCCTTCCTGGTTTTTATGCCTCTGTTCTCTCCAGAGTCTCCTACCTGTCTGGCCTGCCATGACACTCCCTTCCTGGTTTTCATCAGTAATAGCCATAGGTTTCTCTCAGAAAATTCTATCCTGTTCCCTCTTCCCTTTTTGCTCTATGTCATTCGGTGATAGCATCACATCCCATGGGTTAACTTCTTATCTTTATGAAGATGATTCCAAGATCTATTTATCTAGTTCAAGTCTCTCTCCTGAGCTCCACTCCCATATCACCAACTCTCTTTGGGCATCTCCAACTGCATGTCCCCTGCATAGCTCAAATTCATGATGTTCAGAAGAAAACAAAACAGAAAAATTCCTGTTCTTCCCACCAAACTTTTGCCTCTTCCAAATTTCCTTATTATTGTTGAGAGAACCCCCATTTTCCCAGTCATACAAGTTCACACTCTTGGCTTCATCCTCAACAATTCACTCTCCTTTCTCCCACATATCTAACTCTCTGACATATCTTGTTATTTCTGCATTCACAATATATCTCTTATGCTCTCCTTCTCACTATTCATACAACCAACAGCCTAATTCAACCCCTCACCACCTTGCCCCTGAACTAATGTAATAATCTTTTAACTGGTCTCTCTGCCTCATTTCTTATTCTCCCCGCCCCATTCCAATCTATCCTCCATTCACTTGCTATGGTGATTTTTTTCTAATGTAATATCTGACTATGTCACATGCATACGTGACAGAGTCCACACGCAAGCCTTTGGTGAGTTCCAGTGGCTCCCTATTACTTTGAGAATGAAATATAAACTCATCTGTTTGACATTTAAACTCTTAATAACCCAAGACTTTATTATAAGCTTCCCAACCACACCTTATATGATGCAGCTTCACTGGTCCACTTTCAGTTCCTCACACAAGATCCTCCATTTGTTATTTCCATTCCTTTGTACTAGCTGCCCCTTGTGCCTAGAATACTCTACTCCCTCATTTCTACCCTTAGTTACCTTTCTGGTCCATCTTGAACACAACTGCCAAATTGATGCTCCTAAAACACAAATCTGACTGCATCATTCCTCTTTTTAAGAGGATCCATTGCTTTGCCTGTAGGATAAAATACAAACTCCTCCATTTGACAGAAAACGTACTTCACCTTGAGCTTCTCCTCTCTTCCCTGGCTGATCACACATTATCATCCCTCATGTGCTCTATGTTCCATCCAAACTGAACTACTTTCTATGGCCTATGGATGGTAGTACATCTCATACCTCCATAACTTTCAAGTGTGTGTGTGTGTGTGTGTGTGTGTGTGTGTGTGTGTGTGTGTGCATGTATGCATATATATGCATGTATGTATGCATGTGTGTATATATGTATATGTATGTGTGTATGTATATATATGTGTGTCTGTGTAGATAGATAGATAGATAGATAGATGATAGATAGATAGATAGATAGATAGATAGATAGATAGATAGATAGATAGATATTAAAAATACTCTTTCTCCTCAACTAGAGGAGAAATCCTAGAATCCTAATGTACAGTGGAAGCCAGACTATGAGAACTTGACTTATGGGCCCACAGTTAATATAAACTACCTTTAATGTATACAGCAAAAGAAGCTCTATCTATCCCATGAGAAAACTTGACACTGTGCTTTCTGTGTTCTGTTTCTTTATAATAGCTGGACTGACCTAGCCTAAGGGTAGTGCGAAGATCTACACAGTCCTGCCACCACGCAGGATGATTCACTTCATGAGAAAGCTCACTCTAATAAAATCTATTTACTTCCATGGTGGGGTGGACTGCCCCTTTTTCTTTAGTATCTCAGAATTCTCTTGGAGGTGGGACTGTCCCTCAGAATACTCTGCCACCCTATAAGTGGCATAATCAGGGCAGAATAGATCTTCTGCATTACACCTTAGATCTGTCCAAGATTCAGCTCAAATGCCACCTACTATAAGAGATCTTTCCTCATTCCCCCAGTTACCAGTGTCCACACTGGTATTTTACATTGTATATACCTAATAAGTACTTAGCTGGGTACACAATGAAATCACCATTAGAATTTAAGCTCTTTGAAGGCAAGGATTCTCTCATTGCTGCCTTTTTCATTCCCAGCACCTAAAATAGTGCTTGGCACATTAAGGACCTACTTAATATTGCAGATGTTGAATATGTGAATGAACAAATGGTCATAGTTTCCTATGTGATTTCCCAAATGGTATAAGAACAGTTCAGCATAGACATGAAGAGACAACTGCCCATCATTAATGAGGATAGGCAGAGTCATTACCTGTTTCCCATCTCCAGGCCACTATGATCCTCTAGCAGGGTGAAAAGGCCATGGTTCCACTAGGTTTAAAATTGTTTGAAAATCACAAGAGTCAGGGCAGCTAGGTGGCACAGTGGATAAAGCACCGGCCTTGGATTCAGGAGTACCTGAGTTCAAATCCAGCCTCAGACACTTGACACTTACTAGCTGTGTGAACCTGGGCAAGTCACTTAACCCCCAGTGCCCCGCAAAAAAAAAAAAAAAAGAAAGAAAAAGAAAATCACAAGAGTCTAAAGGAAAATACACAGAGCATTGCAAGTTGTAAAATAGATAGTTCTGATTATATAAAACTAAAAAGCTTTTGCACAAACAAAACCAATGCAACCAAAATTATAAGGAAAGCAGAAAACTTGGAATTTTTGAAAAAAAGTATCTCTGACAAAGGCCTCATTTCTCAAATACAGAAAGAGTTGAGTCAAATTTACAAAAATACAAGTCATTCCCTAATTGATAAATGGTCAAAGGATATGCACATGAAGTTTTTAGACAAAGAAATCAAAGCTATCTATAGTGATATGAAAAAATGCTCTAAATCACTATTAATCAGAGAAATGCAAATTAAAGCAACTCTGAGGTACTACCTCACACCTATCAGAGTGGTAAATATAACAAAAAAGGAAAATGTTGGATGTTGGAGGTGATGTGGGAAAACTGGGACTCTAATCCACTGCTGGTGGAGTTGTGAACCAATCCAACCTTTCTGGAGAGCAATTTGGAACTATGCCCAAAGAGCTACAAAACTGTGTATACCCTTTGATTCAGTGATACCATTGCTAGGCTTATATCCCAAGGATATCCCCCAAAAGAGAAAAAGACCTATTTGTACAAAAATATTTCTAGTAGCTCTTTTTGTGGTGGCTAAGAATTGGAAAACAAAGGAATGCCTATCAATTGGGGAATGGCTAAACAAGCTGTGGCATTTGATGGAAATGGAATATTATTGTGCTATAAGAAGTGACAAGCTGAATGATTTCAGAAAGGCCTGAAAAGACTTATATTAACTTATGTACAGTGAAGTGAGCAGAGCCAGGAGAACATTGTGCACAGTGATAGCAATATTGTTTGATGAAGAACTGTTAATGACTTAACTATTCTCAGCAATACAATGATCCAAGACAATCCCAAAGGACTAATGATGAAGCCTACGATCTACCTCCAAAGAAAGAATTAATATTTCTTGAACACAGACTGAAGCATGCTCTTTTTAACTTTTTTCTTTTATTCAAGTTTTCTTTTACAAGATGCCTAATATGGAGATGTTTTACGTAATTGCACATGTATAATCTCTATCTGATTACTTATTGCTTTGGGGAGGAGGGAGAGAAGAGAGTGAAGGAGGGATGGAATTTGGAACTCAGAACTTTAAATAAAAATGTTTAATTTTAAAAAGTGCAAGGATCTATTATAAATATGCAGCAATATGACTTCAATACTCCCAAAAACCTGTGATGTCAACAATATGGATTATATATGCATCAGCTGTCTCACATCACAAATGATAATAACTAACATTTATATAATACTTACTATGTAGGAGGCACTGTGCCAAGTGCTTTATAATGATTATCTCATTGAAGTCTCACAATAACCCCGGGAAGTAAGTGCTATTATTATACCCATTTTAGAGATGAATAAACTGAGGCAAACATTGGTTAAGTGATTTGCCCAGGGTCACATAGCTAGTAACTGTATGAGGTCACATTTGAACTCAGATCTTCCTGATGCCAGGCCTTGGAACTCTTGTCACCGTCCCACCAAGCTGCCTCCACACCTTCCTTCACAAACCCTCCAAACCTTAAGAATTGGATTCATGAATTGCTGTTGTTAGTACTATTCTTAGTAGTGTTGAAAGACTCAATCAAACCATATCAGCTCAGGAGCATTAACAATGAAACTAGAAGGAGTAGAACAGATGAAAAATGGAAAATAACTGCAATTTACAAGGCAAACTATTTGCTTCACCAGTATCAGTGGAGCTACCATAATTGAATTCTAGCATCACAATTGAAAATTTGCTGCATGAGTACCTTTTCTATTATATATAGCATGAAGGTGTCAAAATGAATAAGTTAATGAATAAACACTTGTAAGAGGCTAAAATTCTAGCTATTCTGTCTAAAATATCTAATGAGTGGTTGCCAACAAATTATAAGCTTTAGCAAGAGTTAGACTTTTAAGCATTTATTAAGGAGAATAAGAATTTGGTGAAGAGAGAAAGGCTTAGATTTATCTATCTATCTCAGGGAGCTACAGTTCTCCTGCTCCACTCTCCACGAGAGTCTTGGGGAAAGAAAGCGAGACACCGGCCTTGCCCCTCTTCCTCCCACAAGCAAACCTCACTTCCTGATGCCAAAGAAAAGCCACATGTCTTGCCCGCAGGCACCTTCTCCTCATGGCTGAGCTTTCCTACTGTAAGTCTCCAGCAGGTGGCATCATTCCAATTGTTACACACTATTGGATTTAGGGATAATATTAATTAGAAAGATTTATTACTTATATGCAGCAGCTCCCTGGAGGATGGTTTCCTGATGCAACCTGATGCAAAGATCTCTTTAATCTATCAAGTGTCCAACTTTGGCATAAGATTTCTCAAGGTTAAATAACCTTCCAAGAGGCTTCCATGGAATTCTAAGTGATTGTCACAGACCACAAAATTTGCATTGAAGTGCCATATTGAGGACAGGTTTCTTATCTAACAGAAGATTTTTGTGAAATAAGAATGTGAAATCCAATAACATATAGCTTCAAGGACAACAGGATAAGATGAAGATATTGCAACTAGAACAGAGTTAAATCCAACTATAGGGGCCACCTCAGGGAAAATGCACTCAGAACTCTCTAGGAAATTTCTGGGATCTCTAAGCATATGGTACCACATTGCTTGGCATTTCCAGGATGATCAGTTCTATGGCTATTGCTTCTAGTCATGTGGTAGCCCAGATGCTTCAGCCAGGGTGAGAGGTAGTATGACCTCTGCCTTGGTGGTCACAGTCAGGGCTGGTGTGGCACTCTTGCTTATTCACAACACTGGCCTCACTAGGAACATAGGCAGCCTTATACAGATGTCTCTGAATAACTTTGCCCCTCTCTCTTTTTGTATTTGATTGATCAGAGGACATGTAACATGATTTCCTAAGGTCATCCAGGAAAGCTTCTCTGGCTCTATTGGTTTCCTTTTATATAATGAGAATATTAGGGTCTCATATGTGTTCATAATTGAAAATGTAAAAGCTAGGCTTTAATGCTTAGTTGAATTTATTAGACTTGTAGTTTGGGGTTTTATTTAGTGAGACTACTACTACTTTTTATTTACTACTACTATTTATTGAGACTAATTGACTACTACTTTTTATTTATTACTACTATTTATTGAGAATAATTGACTACTACTTTATCTCCATAAAGCACAAGGCTGACCATGATATTCGCTTCCCAAAAAAATCCAATGATTCACATTATTGGTAGGACCAAATATAAAATCTTCTCTTTGGCATCTAAAGTCCTCCATAGCCTGGCCTCTTTCTGCCTCTTCAGTCTTATACCTTGCTTCCTTCCATGTATTCTGCAATCCAATAGCAGCAATGGTCCCCTTGCTGTTCCTGGGACAAGACTCCATCATAATGACTCAAAACATTTTCACTGGCTCTACCACATGTCTAGAATGCCCCCTTCTTTATCTCCACTTCTTGGCTTCTCTGGTTTCCCCCAAGCCTTAGCTAAATACTCTGGTGGTTCAGTATAGAAAATGAGCTCTGGGCCTAGAGTCAGGAAGACCTGAGTTCAAACTGGCCTAACATTTATTATCTGTGGGACTCTAGGCAAGTCACTTAACCTTCGTTTGTCCCAGTTTCCTTAACTGTAAAATGGGAATAATAATAGTACTTTCTAGTAGGGTTATTATGGGGATCAAATGAGATAAAATTCTTAGGATAGTGCCTAGCACACAGTAGGTATATACCTTCTGAAAAATGTCTTTACCAGTCCTGCTTAATCTTAGTGCCTTTCCTCTCAGACTATCACAAATTTATCCTGTACGTACTTTATTTTTATATAGTTCTTCACATGTTGTCTCCTCACATTAAAACTGTGAGTTCCTCGAGAGTAGGAATGGTTTTTTGCTTGTCACTCTATCCCCAAAACTTAGCACATTTCCTGGCACAGTTCTTGAATTCACCTGTCTATATGCCATCTGATCTGGGCCCAGAATTAAATAGACAAAAAGGGAAAAGGACCCACATGTACAAAAATATTTATAGCTGCTCTTTTTGTGGTGGCAAGGAATTGGAAATTGAGGGGCCACCCATTAATTGGGGAATGGCTGAACAAGTTGTGGTATATGAATGCAATGGAATTCTATTGTGCTGGAAGAAATGAGGAGCAGGAAGGAGTTCAGAGAAAACTGGACAGACTTGCATGAACTAACAATGAGTGAGATTAGCAGAACCAGGAGAACATTGTACACAGTATCATCAACATTATATGTTGATTAACTGTGATAGAATTGATTCTTTTCATCAATACAATGGTCTAAGATAGTTCCAAAGGACTTATGATGGAAAAGGCTCTCCAAATCCAGGAAAAAACAAAAAAAGAATTGTGGAATATGGATACAGATTGAACCATAGTATTTCTTTTGTTTTTGATACTGTTGTTTTTCTTTTTTGAGGTTTTTTCCTTTTTGCTCTTATTCTTCTCTTATAACATGACTAATGCAAAATTATGTTTAATGTTATTGTACATGTATAACCTATATCAGATTGCTTGCTGTCTTGGGGAGGGGGAGGAGGGAGGGAGAAAAATTGGAAACTAGAAATCTTATAAAAACAAATGTTGAGAATTATCTCTACATGTAACTGGAAAATAATAAAATACTTTTATAATTTAAAAAAATTAAATAGGCAGAAAACAGTTTCTATTGTGTTTAAGAAGGCACATATTATTTTTAATGACCAAAAGTATACTCCTGAAACAAATGTCCCTCTTTTTAGAACCAATATTCTTCTAGCTCTATGACTATCAGTCATCCAATGACACATTCTATAAAGAATTAGAGTTGTCAATCACCCCAGAACTAATGAAAAGATGTATAGGGAGCATGAAAAGTTTACCATGCCTTATCAATGAAGAATTTCTCAGGACAATATATATAGACCATGAGCAGAAGAATATATGACGATATAAGGATGTTTGAAACTCACATAGAGGGAGCAAGGGATAATCCTATATTTCATAGATGCCCATGAAGTGTCAAGATATGCAGAGGGAGGCTCCCAGCAGATTAAGAGGAGGAGGGTAGGCTATGCATATGTAGCTCCTATAGAAGTGTATGATATGATTATGGATTTGAGTCAGATTAAACTCAGACCATGGGGTCTGGAAGGTACCCAGACCTGCCCCAGTATAGTTTATTTAGAAGTTTATTGCTTGTCAAAATTCTCACTGTCTCCTTTAAGTTTTATTGCCAATTAACAGTATTTTTACTTCTGCTCAGTCTCCCCACTTGTCAGCTACATATTAGTTTTGTCTGCAATCTATCATGTGTCAGAACCCCAGTCAGTGGGTCAGGGAGTTAGCCCACCAATTCAATACTCGGGACTCAAGAAGAAAGGACGGGACTCGGCACAGGATGCAGCCATTGAGTTGAGACCAGATGTTAAGTAACATTGTCTCTTTTTCTCAGAGCAGAATCCCCTTGGCCCTGGGGTCCCAACAATGGATTATTCTTTTCTTCCCAACATAGCCAAAGATAAATTTTAACCCTGTCATCCTTATCTTTAGAGACAGGGGCCTGGAGAGGGGAGTCAGTGGGAACTGTGAGATGTGAAACATCTGACTCTCACTCCCCTGTTTCCTTATCCTTTGGTTTGACCTTGTTCCCCCTCCCCTTTTCCCCCTTGTCCCTGGAACACGTATGCATGTCTCCATACACACCCTGGGTGAGACAGGATTGGATGTTAGATTGTGAGCTCATCCACCCTAGGTGTACGTGGGGACAGTCCGTTTCAAGATTACTATAAAAACCTAGAGGATTGGGCATATCTTTGCAGGACTTCAATGTGTAATTGGGTTTTGCCTGTCCTCATGAGGATGTAATAAATCTGTCTCTGCTTGACTTGGTGGTCTCCTCGAGTTATTTGGGTAAACTGAGGCAGTTTGCTCCATACAGAAGGTATGCAGAAGAATTATATGGAATGAAAAAGTATGTATGAGTTGTGACCTGTGCAGCTAGTTGTTGTTGTTTAGTTGTTTTCCAGTTGTATCTGATTCTTCATGACCCCATTCCACCTCATTTTAAAGGTGAAGAAACTGATGCAAACAGGGTTAAGTGACTTGTCCAGGGTCACACAGTTAGTAAGTGTCTGAGGCCATTTTTGAACTCAGGAAGGAAGAGGAGTTTTCTTGATTCCAGGCCTGGCACTCTATCCACTGTACCACCTAACAGCCAGAGAGAGTACCAATACTTGTGTTGTAAGAGATTTATTAAAGGTATGGTAGAAAGAAGGTTGAACTTTGGAAATCCAAAATTTAAATTCAAATTCCTGCTTTGTGATTTACTATTTAGGTTACCCTGGACAAACTACTCTTAGCCTTTTTGGACCTTAGCTTCCAAATCTATAAAACTAAGGGATTGGATTAGATCACTTGTAAGGTCCTTTTTGGATCTAGATCTATTACTGTGATTCTTTGATCAGAATGATAATATTCTCCTTAATGAAAACATATCTTATGGAATTACTGATGAAAAATCATAGGCAAAAATGAATATTTGCTATGAGTATAATGGTTATCAAAAGTAATATATGTAGGGGGCAGCTAGGTGGTGCAGTGGATAAAGCATTGGTCCTAGATTCAGGAAGAACTGAGTTCAGATCAGGCCTCAGACACTTATACTTACTAGCTGTGTGACTCTGGGCAAGTTACTTAACCCCTGTTGCCCTGCAAAAAAAAAAAAAAGTAATATATGTGTAAATTGTTTTAGAAGGTCCTCATTTGTCCTTGTTCACACATACTCTCCTTGTCATGGGCTAGCAATAAAGATGATAATAAATTTGTGCAAGTCATTTCCCCACTCTGGGTCTCATTAATTTTTTTTCATGGTTAAGTGTGGTGCATGGAGCCACATGATTTCTAGATCTCCTTATGCATCTATCATCCTTGGGATGATTATTTGTGAGACAAAAAGAATTTACCAGTCACCTAAGGCTTCAATCACATAAAGTATGTATATTATATTGCCACTTCTAGGCAGACCCAGAGATTGCAAATGTGTATAATTTCTGGACAGCTGATGTTGGTTCACTACCTGTTCAAGGAAATCTTGAAAGATATCCTAAAATATAGGTACACTGATGGGAGAGAGGTGGCTTGGTGTCGTGAAAAGATGCCTGAATTTGTAAAGTGACTTAGGTATAGATCCTGACTGTGTTACCTTCCACCCTTGTAACTCCTAGAAAGTAATTTAATTTCTCTGACCTTCAGTTTCTTCTTTCTACTTTACCCTGAGTGCCCTTGGAATTAGTAAGCACACATGGGAATGGGTAGAGAATAGAGGCAGGTTCTGAAAATGGGTCATCAGCATGGAATCTTTATCCCTACGCCTCAGGCAAATAGCATCTTCAGGTAAAAGAATGCCAGAACACTGACTCATGGGAGAGAAACCGAGACTCTTGGATGGAGAGACTCTTATTTTAACTAGTTATTCTGAGGAAGTAGATAGATGTTAAATTCTGTTGTTTCTACCTGCAAAAAAGACAACACCTTCTATATTCTGTACCCTAGAGCAAAAACCCTGTTACTCCACCCCAATTAAGATTCTGTCTAAACATGGTAGTCATAGATTTGGAGAACTCAAGAGCATGTGTGTTAAAGCAAGAAAGACAGCCGTGTTTCATACAGGCCAAAAGATGTAACCTGGGATGTAGAGTCTGGGTAAGCATAGCAACTGGGAAGAAAGTGGACTTCCAATCCATAGTTTGGTATCTAGGAGCCCTTGAGTTAGCCTTGATAGACTGACAGAAGTTTAGTTAGGGCCCATGTTTCTCTTAGTGATTAAATAATCAGAGTTACGAATGGAAATAGATTTTATTATGGATGTTCCTATACCCAATAGAGTATGTCTCTGGGAAATGCTTTAATGGTCCCTTTTTTAGGAACAATATATGGATACAATTTTTCAATGAATAAATCAAGCTACATTCACAAGGAGCTTCCTAGGCAAAAGTGGAAAAGAATAGTTCTCTTGAAGAACATGCATCAGGGAAGTGTTGAGGACAGATGTCATCCTATGGAAACCGGAAAAAGTCAGCAGTCACCATAATGCATAAAGTAAATTGTTGCTTGTAAATATCTAAGGAACAAAAGATAGAAATGAAGATTAATCCAAAATTATAATTTGGAGTATTAAACATCTCTCAACCCAAACAATGCTAATTTCATCATCAGACTTAATGTCTAAATTGTGGGAAGATATGGGAAACTTCTTGATAATTGGAAATATCCAGCAAAGCAAAGAAAATGTTGTCTTTTAAGATAATGAATTAAGTGGCGGGGTTGGGGGGGAACTAGATGGTGCAGTGGATAAAGCACTGGTCTTGGATTCAGGAATACCTGGGTTCAAATCTGGCCTCAGACACTTGACACTAGCTGTGCAACCTTGGGCAAGTCACTTAACCCTCATTGCCCCACCAAAAAAACAATACATAATATTAGAATTATAAGATAATGAATTCTCCACTAATGGATGGGGTCAAATAGAGTTTGGAAAAAGGAATAACACAATGAGATATATGTTCATTGAAGGTTTTAATCTTGGAGGATACCCTTCAAAGTGCCCAAATGAATAAGACATTTCTCTATTTATGGTGAGGTTTTCCAATTTTCTCTTAGTTCTTCTGATGATGTCAATGCAATCCAAGACCACTCAAAAGATATTAGCAAAACAGTAAGTGTGGGGCAGCTAGGTGGTGCATTGGATAAAGCACCATCCCTGGATTCAGGAGGACCTAAGTTCAAATCCAGCCTCAGACACTTGACATTTAATAGCTGTGTGACCCTGGGCAAGTCACTTAACCCCCATTGCCCCGCAAACCCCCCCCAAATTAAAAAAAATAAAATACATTTAAAAAACAGTAAGTGCAATAAAAACCAAGATGATAAAAAATGTCTTTTATCCAATCTGAGAAAAACAATTCAATGATTGACAATACATTGAGTCAGTCCATGAGTGTATATATCTAAAAGAGGTCCTGTAGTCAGATAATGAATTTGGTAAATAATAGAATAGGAGAGGAAGAATAGACAGAATAGAATTTGGGAAATTACGACCACATTCATTGACCCCAACCTGTTTCCTGAAGCCACAAAACAAAACAAAATGTTCAACATTAATGGAATAGTTCATAAAAAGCCAGCCTCATAGTCAGGAAAACCAAAATTCAAGCCTTAGGCATGATATCTACTGGTGCTCAGAACAAAGGAAGTGCTTGATAAATATTTCTTGAATTGATTTTGTTTAAGTAGTCAGGAATAAAGTAACAGGGGAGCCCATTTGATTTGGAGTTTGATGAAATGCTCTCTGAGGCCCTTCCATTTCAACCACTATAATTATGTGATTACTAGCCAGTGCCTGAGCAGCACATCACATGCTCTTGCTGATACTAATTCTTAAAAGCTCAAAATGTGTGTCCTCACATCTGAATTTATTAAAACCTTTCCCATTTCTCAAGGCCCAGATATCATGCTGCCTCTCTCTGTAATCCTCTTTCATGCCTCCAAACAGCATTGATTAGGAGGAGGAGACAGAAATTAACATTTCTATAACACCTACTATATGCAAAACATACTTACAAATAGTAATTCATTTGATCCTCACAACAATCAAGTAAGTGCTATTATGTCCCCATTTTACAAATGAGAAAAGTGAGACAAACAAAGGTTGAATGTCTTGCCCAGGGGCACCTAGCTATTAATAGCTAGACTTGAACTCAGGCCCAGTGCTATATCCACTGCCTCCGGATTACACCCCCCCCCCATTTTAGGTAGAAGTATGAGTGGGAGTCTAGAAACCTAAGGCCTTAATCCACACTGGCAAATTTACTACCCGTAACTGTATAACCCTGGGCAAGTCAGTTAACCTGTTGGAGTTTCAATTCCTAATCCATTAAAAGGGAAACTAACTCTGTTTGACAAATATTCAAGTTAAGTGCTTTCAAATCTTTAACATACTGCAAAACTGTGAGTTAATATCTGATATGGAAGCATTTTGTTTATGCCCCTTTTATATACTGATCAGTTTATAATTTCTGGCATAGTTATAAACATGCTGAGCCTTATCTTTCTTATAGACTATAAGTTCCTCAAAGTTAAGGAGTTCCAATAAAGATTGCATTTTGGATTTTATTGGTGCAGGGAACTCCCTCTACCAATGCAGGTTATCAGCTTCTCTACAATTTACAGTCTTACAAAGTTGCCTAAAGCACTAAAAAGTTAAATGACTTGTCCCGAGTCACAGAACCAGTCAGTGTCAGAGACAGGACCTGAGTCCAAGTCTTCTTGTGTCTTAGGCAAGATCTCTTTCCATTATGCATTTTTTCTGTCTTGTTCATAAGAGTCATGAGATTTAAAGATAGAAAGGACTTTAGTGATACTCTGAACATTGCATTTTACAAATCCGGAAACTGATACCTAGGGAGAATTGATTTGCCCAAGATCCCACTGGATTCTTGACTCTAAATTCAGGGTTCTTTCTCCTACACCAAACTACCTTCCAACACTGCTTTTATTCAAGGCATTACACATACTAGACATTTAAGGAATGTTGATTAATTGAATATTTGTTGAAATTAGATGTCCCCAATGCAGGCCTGATATTTTTAAGACTTTTTCTTTTCCCCCAGAATAGAATAGTCATAATCAAGTAACTTGGTCCCTTTTGCAAAGTGGATGCTACTTTAGAAGTCAACAAATCAGTAAAAATCCACATCTTTGTCACATCTATCAATGATCCCTTGAGTTATTTCAAAAGATTAAGAAAAAAGTATGAAACTTGTCTGTCCTTACTTGTATGCTAAGCAGAATTCACATGGGTTCTTGTAAGTGCGGCGGTTAGAGGCACATATTGGGTCAACATTCGGTGAGCATTTCCTCTCTTCCTTGCTTCCTTTTTCAAATTCTCTTATGAATTTTTGACAGTTAGGCTGGGAAAATCATAAAAAATAAAATATAAAACACGGAGCAAATCCTATGACAAGTTCAAATTTGTCAAATCAACAGTATTAATGATAATTAATGCTCTTAGCTTCAATACAACTTACTGGTAAAGGAAGACCGAGCCTGTCTAGGCTTCAGGCTCTATCAGACTAGAGTTCAAACCCAAGGCCTGTATTTCTAAACCATGAACTCCCTCTATTCCAAGGTTAAGAATTTCAGGGGCAGCTAGGTGACGTAGTGGATAGAGCACCAGCCCTGGAGTCAGGAGGAACTGAGTTCAAATCCGGCCTCAGACACTCAACACTTACTAGCTGTGTGACCCGGGGCAAGTCACTTAACCCCAACTGCCTCATAAAAAAAAAAAAAAAGAATAATTTCAGAGGGAATCTAGTCCAAGCCATACCAGAGCAAGATAACCACAACAGAATGCCTGAAACATAGTCATCAGTCCTCCATTTGATTATCTACACAGCTCATCTTGCTTTCAGAAAATGTCAATTATTAGGAAGTTTTTCCTTATATCAAACCTAGATCTGTATACCTATAAACTATAAACTATAACCTATAAACTTCACCCACTTGTTTTAGTGTGACCCCTCCACCCAGTGTTTCACAAAATAAGAGTAATCATTGTTGCTCACTCATTTTAGACATGTCTGATTCTTAGTGACTCCACTCAAGGTTTTCTTGGCAAAGACACTGGGGTAGTTTGCCATTTCCTTTTCCAGCTCATTTTACAGATGAGGAAACTGAGGCAAACAAGGTTAAGTGACTTGCTCGGGGTCACACAGATACTAAGTGTCTGAGGCTAGATTTGAACTCAGGTCTTCCTGACTCCAGGCCTGTTTCTCTATACACTGTGCCATCTAGCTGTCCTAAGAGTAATCAAAGAATAATAAAATCTCAGAGTTGAAAGAAAACTCAAAGGGCATCTAATTCAACTCATACACCAGTAGGAAACCCCAATTCAACATCTCTGAACAGCGATCTTCTAGATTCAGATTGAAGATCTCTGCTTTTTGCCTCACATTCCTTTCATATGATTGCACTTGAAATACTTGAATTAAAAAACTATCCCCCCCAAAGCCTCCATTCAAATCTTTCCTCCCCCAGAACCCCAGTTCAAACATTCCCCTTTTCATCAAACAATTGGACTATGGCAGACTGGGACTATGCCATGGTGTCTAGTTCCTTTCAAAATCCTGTTCCTCAAGTTCTAGTATCATTTAGATATCAATAACCTTCCCAAATTGTAGTGCCCATATCTGGATACAATATTCCAGATATCTCACCAAGGTAGTCGATGGTTTGAAGATCACCTCTCTCACTCCTTATACAACCAAAAATCACAATGGTTTTTGGGACTGTCATAATAACATTAGTTCATTTTAAACTTTAAATTTACTAAAACAGCTTGAATATAAACTACTGCCAACCCACATGTTCCACATCTGGTACTTAAAAGATTAATTTATTTTACTCATGTTATGGGACTGACTACATGTATCACTACTCAATTTTATCATTTAGTTCAGACAATTATTGAACTCTTTGGGGATATCCACTCATCATCAATATCTATAATAATAATAAAGATAGGGACATCTAGGTGGAGCAGTGGATAGAGCACTGGCCCTGGAGTTAGGAGTTCCTGAGTTCAAATTTGGTCTCAGACACTTGACACTTACTAGCTGTGTGACCCTGGGCAAGTCACTTAACCATCATTGCAAAAAATAATAATAATAATAATGATGATCAGCAAACTTTGGCCTGAGGGCCAAGCTAGGCCACCTTACTCTTTTTGTATTGCCTTAATTCTGGGCCATACAACACAGGTACCAGGCCACAGTTGACTGATGGGCTGTGTAGTTTGCCAATCCCTTATTAGTACCAATAATAACTTATTTTATATAGTACCATGAGATTTACAAAACACTTTATGTGGAACACTCCTACAATATTGATAGGATAGATATTATTAGCCCCAATTTATAGATAAAGACAGTGAAGCTTGGAGATTCCTCGGTTTCTAATGTCACAGAGCTATTAAATATTAGTGTAAGGATTCAAAACCAAACCCAGTCATTTGACTGCAAGCCCAGTATTCTTTCCACTGTACCATAGTACAATCTAATATGTTACTTATTTCTCCTTGCTTCATATCACCCATAAATATGATATTCACACCATCTATGACTTCATCCACATCACTGATAAAAATGTATGAGGGGGCAGCTAGGTGGCACAGTAGATAAAGCACTGGCCATCAATTCAGGAAGACCTGAGTTCAAATCTGTCCTCAAACACTTGACGCTTACTAGCTGTGTGACCCTTGGCAAGCCACTTAACCTTCATTGCCCCGCAAAAAAAATAAAAAAAATATATATATATATATATATATATATATATATATATATATATATATAAGAGTTAAGGCTGGGAGAGTCCCAAAGTACTCCCCTAGAAACTTTCCTCAAGGAGAATATTGATCATGTTTAATGTGGTTGTACATATATAACCTGTATCAGATTACTTGCTATCTTGGGGAGGGTGGAAGGAGTGTAGGGAAGGATAAAAATTTGAAAGCAGAAATCTTATAAAAACAAATGTTGAAAACTATCTCTAAATGTAACTGGAAAATAATAAAATATTTATGTTGGAAAAAAGGAGAATATTGATCAATCACCACCCTTTGAATTCAGTGATTCTATCCTTTCTGAATTTGCCTAATTCTACTATCAACCAGGAAATATCTCTCCATTTTGTCCAGAAGCATAATGGGAGTACAGGTATATTATGCTTATAACATTACTCTGCAATTTCATTTTAGAAACTCTGTTGAAAAAGGAAATAAGGTTAGTATTATGTGACTTGTTCTTAATTGCTGACTTAGAATAATCACTATTTCTTTGCTCACTAGCCATTCCTGTAACAATGAATAATAGTGCAATGTACAGTTATTGACACCTGATCTATGAGGCAACTAATATTCATTGACTCTACCATCAAACTCTTTTACATAAATTATTGAATGAATATAGACATCTATTCTGATAGTCTTTTCTAGAGCTCCATTTTTTGTGTCTTCTGCCTAATGATAAATTCTATCATTTAACAAGTGAAATGCAAGCTATTCATCTAATGTTCCCTCATGTGTTAACTCATTCATTCATTAAGAGCCTGCCTAATTGTGTGCATAACTCTATACTAAATGTCTGGAGAGATAACACAGATATATAACCTGCTGTTGTAAAATCATAAACCATTGGAATCTGGAAAAGAATCCTACAACACAGAACACAAAATGTTGGAGTACTAAAAAGACCTTTAATATATGTCAGTGGATTTAGAATTGAAAGGGACCCTAGGGATTATCCAGTCCAACTTCCTCATTTTATAAATGGAAAAAAAATAATATAAAAAATCATATCCCAGATAAGATGGAGGGGATTTCCTAAGGTCATAGAAGGAGTCAAGAGAGCTGGGACTAGAAAGGAGGTCTCCTGATTTCCATACCAATTTTATTTCCATTAAACCATACTGCTCTCATGAGGCTCCCAAAACAGTGTGGGAGCTGAGATAACTATTCCAATAACTATAAAACAAAGTAGAGTGTTATCCACACAAAGGAAGTACAAAGTAGTATTGGCTTCTCCATTTAGAATTTGTCCATCGTAGATTGTATGATGCTGAGTGGGGTGGTGTCATGTAAGGAACACTTGAATTGGTTGGAAGACCAAGGTTCACCTAGTTCTGCCACTTACCACTGTGAGACCATATAGACAAGTGACTTAATGACTATGGGTCTCGATTTCTTCATCTGTGAAATGGGAAAGTTGAACTATGTAAACCCTATGCTCCCTTCTAGCTCTACATCATATGATCACAATTGGAAATCTGGCCTAAAGTCCAATCTGTAGATTCCTTACCTTTTGGAATACTGAAGACTGTAGCCCACTGAAAACCTCTGCAACCAAAGCACAAGAGTAATTAAAGAACTTAATCTTTCATGGGAAGTGATGTCAGGTGATGGTAGAATAAGACAATACCGTCTCATCATTCAGAAGGTCTTCTACCTTATATGGTGCTTGGGACTTGAATATTTGAAGAGACCATAGGTTTGCAGCAAAGATTATATAGTGTACTCAGAGCAAAGGACCAGGGAATGGTGCAGTCACCAGATACTGCTTTGTAAGACTTTAATTAGATTGAAAGATTGGTGATTCACTAGTTTCTCCTTCTTGGGCAAATCTGTATCAACTCACCTAAATAAATGTTATAATGTTATATATACTCTCCACAAAGTAGTTTTTACTTTGAAAGGTTCATATATTAAAACCAAGGTTCTTATCTTCCCTCTCTCCACCTCCTACTGATGCTTATCCTTCTGGTTTCATTATTTCCATCTAATAGCATTAGTATTCATTTAGTCTCCCTTGTTTATAATCTTAGCACATATCTTGACTCTTTTTTTCTTCCTTCCTGTTGTTTCATTTCTACAATGTCTTTTGCAATTGTTCCTTCCTCTCTATTCCCACTGCCTCCACCCTATTCCAGTTACTCATCTAAACCACTTCTGTAGGTGACTAATAGGTCTTTCTAATTCAGACATCTCTCTTTATAATTCATTCTTCACATCACTGCCAAAAATATTATTCTAGTTGGAGCTGGTCAACTCACTCCTTTGCTCAAAAAGATAAAAAGTTGTAATGGTGACCTCTTTCCCACTAAAGAAAATAAAAATTCTTTTTCTGCAATTCAAAATCTGCCACAATATATCATCATTCAACTTTTTCCATCTTTGTCTCACTTTACTCCCTCTATGCACTCTACTCTCCAGTCTAACTGCTCTACACTCTGTGCCTCCAAGATAGCCCATATTCTCACATTTCTGTGCCTTTCCTCATGGCATTGCATATAAGTGGAAGGCCCTCTCTCACTCTCTTCACCTATTACATTTCTACCTATTTTTGAAAATCCAACTCAAATGACCAACTCTTCCATCATGCCTTCCCTAATTCCCTTGTAGTTCATGATAGTCTCTTACTGACCTGATATAAAGCTTTGTTTGCATTCTTCTAATATATTTTTTGTTTAGTGGATATGGGCCTACCTTCAGGTTAAGAAGACCTGAGTTTCTCCATCTCTTAGAATATCTCGTTTCCTTGAAAGCTCAGCTTGAGCATTGCCTCTTGTGCAAGGCCTTTCCTCATGCTCCTAAAAAACTGAGAGTTCCTTCACAAAATAGCCTCATATTTATTAGATGGCCTAGATAGAAATGAGTTGTATATGTGTATCACTGGAGGGAATTTATGTACAGAAAGCAAATGATAGATAACATTTATATAGTGCTTAGCATATGCCAGACACTGTGCTAAGTACTCTACAATTATTATTGCATTTGATCCTAAATTATTATCCCCATTTTACAGATTAGGAAGCTGAGGCAAACAGATGCTAAGTGACTTGCCCAGGGTCACACAGCTAGGACATATTTGAAGGCAACTTTGAACTCTGATCTTTTTTTACTTCAGTCCCAGAGCTATATCCACTGCATTATCTAGCTAAAAAATCACTCTACTGATCTTTAAAAATTACATTTATAATGTATTATTCTGCATCAATAGATATCTAGCTTTCCTCTAAACCATAAGCTCTGCAAAGCCAAGGATCATTGTTTATATAAACTCTATCTCTCTCAGCTCAAAGCACCAATTGCTGCCTAGAGTACGCGCTTAATAAAGGCTGAATGAAATTGAATGGCTGACAGCACAATACCTTAATATAGTGTTTGATCAGGAAATACACTTCATAATGAGTATCAAAGCAAATCTTTTCCTAATGGATGCTCAGGGGTTCCCAACACTGACAGGAAAAACCCAGACCAGGCAATGCAACAGAGTTTTCTTCCTATTGGCTCTAACAAATCAGAGGGTCCCCACCTGTGATTAAGAGCATTGCTCACCCGAGAAACCAGACAATTCCAAGATGAAGAGGCCCAAGAGAACCTTGTTCGACAGTAGGAAGACCATGTTCTCTCTCCAGAGTTTTCTGCTTCTATGCAATTTCACTTCCTACCTCCTCTCCTAGACTCCTCACATGATGAGAGGGGAGAGTGTTATCTCTCAGATGGTGAAATGCATTTTATTTATCTGTTGACATGGAACATTGAATGCAGGCTACTGAAGACTATAACAATTTGTACAGAATAATTTGTCCTTGTACAAACCAAGTGCAGAGAACTTAATGAAGCAACGACTTATGAAGAGTGAGCCCATTTCTAAACCCCAGTGAACAATAGCAAAGTCAATTAAAAAAGGAGCCACAAATGAAACTCAAGTGGAGGAGAACTGCAGAATTTGGGAAAATGAAGGTATCATATGTTTACAGCCTAGTGGTCAGTAGCCAGTGCGGCCACAAAGGTAATTATTTAATTCCCATATGTTTTTCAATGGCTTATTGGGCACCTATTATGTGCAAAGTGAATGCAAGTCTCCAAGGGGTACTGAGAAATATCTCATAGGGAGAGGCTGTTCCAGGAAAATGAGGCAATCCTTCTCTCAGGCTCCATTGACTTCCTCCCTCATGGGACATTGAGAATGAGGAGTTAAAGGACTTGCCCTCATCAGACCCCATCTGAAGAGTTAATATTTATTTTTAGGAAAGTTTTTGCTAAACTGAGGAATATCCAGAGGAGTGTGACTAGGATAATAAAGGGCCTGGAGATGATGGCATATGAGGGTCCTATGAAGGATCTAAGAGATGTTTATCTTGGAAAGCAGAATTTTGAGGGTCATGATAATCTCATCAAAGTATTTGAAGGGCTATCATGAGATAAGGGGATTAGACTTGTTCTGTTGTCCTCAAAAGGCAGAATTAGGATCAATGGATAGAAATTTCTAGGAGGCAAAATTTGGTACTAGATTCAAGAATCTCCAAAAATATATAGTCAATTTACAATAAAATAGGTTATCTTATAAGGCAGTGAACTCCTTGTGAATTGAGATATTCACGAAAAGTCAGTATTACTTCTTGGTGCTGTAATACAAAGGACACCCACCTTGGGCAGATGACTGGAATACATAATTGTTAAAATCCCTTCAAAGCCAAGAGTCCATGATTCTATAGCTCTCTGTCTTTATCATTTAGAGGGATTTCCTTTCCATTACTATGGGAGGTTCTTGATATTTGAGAAATGAAAGAATGTCCTGGCCAGGATCATTAAAGAAAAAATGCCTACTTTATACTGTTTACTTCCATGATTTTTTTTGTTTCTCCAATTGAGGTTGCTACTGGCTTCTTTGCAGTCCTTTTAAGGATTTACTGTTTTTCCCTTTAAGAGAATATAACTCTTGGGGGAAGATAGGTGGCACAATGGATAAAGCACTGGCCCTAGATTCAGGAGGACCTGAGTTCAAATCTGGCCTCAAACACTTGACAGTTGCTAGCTGTGTGACCCTGAGCAAGTCACTTAACCCCAATTGCCTCACCAAAAAAATTAAATTAAATTAAATTAAGATTTTTTTAAAAAGAGTTAGTTAAAGAATGGGGAAAATCTTAGAAAATATATCATCTAATCCTATTATTTTATAACGAAGAAACTGAGGAGCAAAGTGATGATGTCACTTTCTAAAGGTCAAAAGCTTATGGCAAAACTAATGCTAGAAGAATATAAGCCCCCTGAAGGCAGCTTGGCAGTTGAATCAATGCTTGACAGAGTCAGAAGCCCTGGATTTGAAAACTGACTTTGTTCACCTTTCTGATGCTTGGTTTCCTCATCTGTAAAATGAAGGAGTTGAACTATTAAATGAGATCAGTGAACCCTCTTAGCATTTTGTGATCCCATGATCCTGTGCCTTCCAAACATATAAAGGAGAACTTTCTAAATATTAGAGAAGTGCAGCAATGAATTCCACTGTGATAAAGTTTCTAATCACTGGAGGTCTTCAAGGAGAGATTGGATAATCACCTGCCAGACATGTTAAAGAGGAGATTCATGTTTCAGGCAGGGGTTGAACTAAATAGCAGCTTAAGAATAATCAGGATAACAGTCATAGAATTATATGTTTAGAAGTGGATGGAACCTTAGAGGTCATAGATTCTGACCTCATTTTACAGATGAGGAAAGTGAGGCCCACTGTTATTAAGCGATGTTCTTTGGGTAACACAACTACTAAGTGTCTAAGGCAGGATTTAAACCAGGTCTTCTGAAGTGAAATCATGGCCCACTATAGCATGCTGCCACATTTTATGGGAATTACAGTTTGAAACATGTTTCCCTTACAACAACCTTCTGGGGTAAGTTTTGATTAATTTATTGTTCCAAAGATCCAAAGAACCAGAAAGAAGTCATCTGGCAAGGGAAATTCTTACTTCCTTGGAGAAAATATTGACTGAAGTAAACAAGCCAATCATTCTTGCATCCTCAGAATTAGGAAGTGCCCACCTGTCAGCACATGTCCTATTGAATGGACACAAGGGTTTTCATAGCATGCATTAGGTTGAAGTTAGAAGCCAACTGGAAATACCAGATAACATTACAGAGCATAAATGTTCAGGACTTACCACCCAGAACCATATAGGCTAGTTTATGGAAAGCCAAGACCAGGGAGTTCAAAGGCCTGAGAATTCAGAGACCTGGGATGTGTTCCTGCCTCAACTACAAGTCATTTACTCTCTCCAAGAGTTAGTTTGTTCCTCTGTGTATCCAAAGATTTGGCCTACTTTCAAAATATTTTTCAGGGTGAGGTCCTGTACGTAGTGTCAGACATGCCCATGCAGCATAGTGTAAGATGATGCCAAAGTGGTGAGTAATGTTTGTGGAAAAAGTAATTTGCAAGTTCATATACCTATTCTGAATAAATTTGAATTTCTTTCTCAGCTCACTAAAATTCCTTTATAGCATGTAGTTGCCTTCAGCTAGCATTATTCTTTTTACTTATCAGTAGTTCAGATACGTCAATAATAATAATGCTAAATTCCACACATCAAGACTCTATTATTGCATCAGCATGGGTACTCTCTGGACCAAAAGAGTCCCAGTCCCATTGTCATCCTAGAAGACAACCCTCATCTAATCCAATCCATTCCATGAAGTATTTATGAAGCATATAATTTATACCAAGCACTCTGTTAGGCACTGAATGTACAACTACAAAACAGAACTGAACAGAACAGAACAAAAACTACCACAGACTTGAAGGGTTTTATATTCCCCTTGAGGAATGACACTCAGAACTGATCACAGCATTCCAGATGTGGTCTGATGAAGACAGAGGAGAGCAACACTATCACACCCCTCTCCCCTTTTTGGATCCTTTATGTCTATTAATGTAGAGTGAAATCCTGATAAGTCTTTTCATTGCCATAACATGCTATTATCTCATATTGAACTTATACTCCAATGAAATTACTATATTTTTCACAGAAACTGTTTAGTCACATATTCCCTAACATCTAGTTGGGCACTTCATCTTCAGAAATGAAATGTAGGATTTACGTCAATTCCAATAAAGACTCACCCATTACTCTAATTTGCTGAGATTGGAAAAAAGGAGATGACATCATTATCCAATTTAATGCCTATCTTCTCTTCCACCAGCTTTAGCGTTTTTAGAGTTAATACCATCGTTTTGCCTTCATCAAAGGCACCAATTAAAATGTTGAACATAGTTAAAGATAACTTTATGGAGAAATTTGGAAGTATGCCCAAAAAGCTATAAAACTGCATATCCCTTGATCCAATAATACCAGTGGTAGGTTTATATCCCAAAGACATGCCACAAAAGAGAAAAAGACCTATTTGCACAAAAATAGTTATAGCAGCTCTTTTGTGGTGTCTAAGAATTAGAAATCAAAGAAACACCCATCAATTAGGGAATGGTTGAACAAACTGGGGTATATGGTTGTACTGAAGTATTATTGTGCTATAAGAAATAACAAGCAGGAGGATTTCAGAAAGGCCTGAAAAGACTTATATGAACTGATGTATAGTGAAGTGAGCAGAGCCAAGAGAATGCTGTGCACAGTGACAGCAATATTGTTTGATGAAGAATTGTTAATGACTTAACTGCAATATAATGATCCAAGACAATCCCAAAGGACTAGTGATGAAGCATACCATCCACCTCCAAAGAAAGAACTGATATTAATTGAACACAGACTGAAGCATGCTAGTTTTCACTTTATTTCTTCCATTTTTAAATTTGTTTTCTTATACAAAATGACTAATATGGTATTGTTTTACATAATTGCACATGTGTAACCTATGTCTGATTGCTTACTGCCTCAGGGAAGGAGGAGGAGAGAAAGGGAAGGAGGGATATAATTTGGAACTCAAAACTTTAAATACAAATGTTTATTATTTTTCAGAAAGATAACTCCATGGAGTTACCTTTTTAGAGACATCCTTCTGAGTTTACATTGCTCTATTAATGATTGAATTCCTTTGGTCCAGTCATTCAAGCCAATCTTTTTCCAACAAACCGTATAGTAGTACAATCCTCATATCTACATCCCATCCACAAGGACAGAATGAGAAATTTTAACAAATGCTTTGCTAAATCATACTTACTATATCTGTGGCATCCTCCTTATCTTCCAATCTGATATTCCCATAAAAAACAAGAGGAGCAGCTAGGTAGCACAGTGGATAAAGCACCAGCCCTGCATTCACAAGGACCTGAGTTCAAATCCAGCCTCAGACACTTGACACTTACTAGATGTGTGACCTTGGTCAAGTCACTTAACTCTTATTGCCAAGAAGAAGAAGAAGAAGAAGAAGAAGAAAGAGGAAATGAAATAAGAGAAATGCAGATTAAAATATCTCTAAGGTTTCTTGTCATACCTATCAAATTGCTAAAGATAAGCAACAATAAAAGTCAATGTTGGAGTTATTGATGATAAACATACTAACACATTGTTGATGAAGCTGTGAAGTAGTCTAACTTTTCTTCATAACAGTTTGAAATCATGCAAGAAAAGTGATTTAAACACTTCAAACCCTTTGAACCACCAATCCTACTACTAGGCATATATCTCAAGGAACTGAAAGATAGAAATAAAAATCTAAAATATATAAAAATAATCTTAGTGGCATGTTTTAATGATAAAGAACTATAAACAAGTGTCCAAAAGTTGGAGAATGGCCTAAAAAATTATGTCATGTAAATGAATATATAGCAATATCATTTTGTAGTAATAAATGGGATAAGGAATGCAGATAAACATGGGAATATCTGTATTAATTGATACAGAGGAAAAGGAGCAAAATCAGTAGAACAGTGTATATAGTGATGACAATGATATAAATTAAAAGGTCACTAAAAAAGGAAGTCAAACTGATTAATTAAGAACTTACAATGTGTGGCAGTGAGGTGGCACAGTAGATAAAGTACTGGCCCTGGATTCAGGAGGACCTGAGTTCAAATCCGGCCTCAGACACTTGACACTTACTAGCTGTATGACCCTGGGCAAGTCACTTAACACTCATTGCCCTGCCCTCCCAAATAAAATAAATAAAATTTTTAAAAAATTACAATGATGCAGGGAAATAAACAATAAAACTCCTCCCTCCACTTTTAGAAGAATCCTGGAACTAAGAGCCAAACATTTTACACCTTACTAAGTATACAACTGTATCAGTTGATCTTATCTGTTTTTCTTTCTTACAACAGAAGGTTTAATTCCAGGGATCCAGGTAGTGAAGAGGGTAATACTCAGATATGTTCATGGCTTATAAACAAAAGTAATCAATTTTTTTAAATTAATGAAATGAGACTAATCTGGCCCAATCTGTCTTATTGGTGATCACCATCTTCCTCTCAATTTACCACTCTTTCAATAATATGTTCTAGAACTTTCCCGAGACTAGCATCAAGATCATCGGACTATAATTTAAAGATTCCTGATTAAAAAAAGCTGGGACAATATTTGCTTACACTTAGTTTTACATCATCTTTCCCATTCTCCACAATTTTACAATTACCACTGGCAGCTTAGCAATGAATTCCACCAGTGCTTTTAGGATCTTAGGGATATGGTTGTTGTGAGGATCAAGTGAGATAACACATTTAAGGTTCTCTGTAAACCTTAAAGCACTACGCAAATAAATATTATTGTTCTTTGTTTGTTTTTCTGGCACTGTTCTTTCTTGTGGTATGATAGTTGGAGGGCTGGGCCTATAGTCCAACAGATCTGAGTTCAAATCTGGCTTCAGGCAATTTCTAGCACTGTGACCCTGGGCAAGTCATTTAACCTCTCTTTGTCTCAGTTTCCTCAACAGCACCTACCTCCCAGGGTTGTTGTGAGGATCAAATAATATTTGTAAAGCTCCTAACATGGTGCCTGACAAATAGTAGATGTTTAATAAGAGCCTGTTCCCCTTCACTTCCCCTAATACTAGACAGCTCCTTCTTTTCCTCCTTACTCACTGGTCTGTGTAGTTCAACTAACAGCTTTCACATAAACTCTTGAGGACAGCATTGAGGCTGCAGGTAAGGGAACATCACCAGACAAAGGGATGAGGGTCTGAGTGGCACTGAGGGTCACTCTCTCCCACAACCAGAGTCCTCCTTATTTAGAAGCAGCATTCTCACAATGAGGGAAAGGGGGGCAGGTATATAGGGTTGGTGGAGGGAAGCTGGATTTATAAATAGAACTAATTTCAAATCCTACTTCTGCTATTTACTGCCTTGGTAACCTTGGACAAGTCACAACTTACAGAGCCTCAATTTCCCTAACTGTAAGATGTCGAAGGTCCGTTTGCTACCCCTTGGTGACTCATTTCACCTGGGAGTTCCTAAGTGGCCTGAGTATAGATGAGAATATGTTTAGAAGTCAACCACCTTTTTGCTGCCCTCCCCTCCCCCAATAGTAGTATGCCTTCAGATGAGAATTGATTAAGATAAGAAATAGAATGAGAAATATATGATGATGCTAACCCTTCTGTCACTGAAGGCACTTCTTCTGGTAGGCCTCTGATAGCAACCCGTCCTAAAAGCCCTAGACTTTCCCAGGGGCCAATCATTGGTCCAAACTTTTCAAGGGGTCTCCAGTCAGATTGTCTTTGGAATTTTTTTTTTGAGGGAGGAAGGACAATAGGAAAGAACTCATTTTAGGTTTTGTGGTTGGAGTCAGCAGACTTTGGTTGGAATTCTGACCCTATCATTGATCCACTCTGACTCTGGAATAGTTATTTCCCTACTTTGGACCCCAGGTTCCTTATGCATAAGATGAGATTACACTAGATGGTCTTCAAGGTCCAATTCTAATATTTCATGTTATTCTGTGACTCTACCTGCTTTTGGTTACTATGGACCTGTGATTTCATTGCTATGGGGAACTTTGGTTGGGGAAACTCCCTCTAAGGATGGAGACAACTCTTCTAGGGGGTGCCTCCTTTACAATCATACAATAGGTATAAGAGGCATGATTTAAACCAGGTCTTCAAGAGTCTTTATCCACATCACACTGCCTCACAACTTGTATTGTTGAGTCACATTGGACTCCTTGATTCCTTCCTGTCTTTCTCCTAGAGTCCTACTCCTCTCTCTGCTCAAGTCCTTATCCTTCACTTACTAAACCTTTTTTCCTTCAGAAGGGGCAAGCAGGAGAGCTATTAAGAAGATGGTATAAAATGAATACTTAATCTCTAGAAGTTCACTTTTCCTGTTCTAGGTGAGCTTTTTGCAAGTTTAGAGATGGTAGGGCAGAATAATTTTCATCCAGGCTAACTTCTGTACACAGGAAAGTTGACCCATACCTATAAACTATGTTTCCTAGGAAAGCAGTGAAATGTACCAGAGAGAGTCCTGAACAGAAGAGCTGGGTGGAATCCAGGCTCTGTCACTTCCTAGACAGTAGACAATGGGGTAGTCACTGGATATCTATGAAACTCTCCTCATCTGCCAAATGGACACAATGATATTCCCTTCCTACTTCCTAGATATAGTGAGGAACAACATTTACTTTTAAAGCTAGAAGCAACCATGGAGTTTACACTTTTCATTGATGAAGAAATTGAGGCCCAGAGAGGAGCCTTGGTCACACAATTAGCAATTCTGATAGCTGACATTTCAAAGACAGGTCTTCTGGGTCCAGATCTAAGACTCTATCTACAACTCTAAGTGCTTTGTAAACTACAAGGCATTAAAGAATTGTCACTATTACTAATGCACCATAAATCAAAATCAGCAATGGATATCAAGCCAGCTTCAGAGTCAGGAAGACTTGGGTTCAAGTCTAGCCTCTAATGCCTACTGACTGTATGACTCTGGGTAAATCACTTAATCTCTAGCCAAATCTCTAAATTCGAGTTGCACAGAAGTTATTGGTCTGCCTTGGAGGAGTTTCACTAGAGAAGTCTATGGGAGAACTCATTAGAATTCTCTATTTCAATGAAATCAAAAGTTCCGAGTGGAAAAAAAAAATGTGAAATTATGAGAAGTATTACATGACACAATCTACACTCTCAGAAGCATCAATGAAGTTTCAATTATGTCAAGTAAAGTTGATGACCCAATTGTCTGACTGGTTGGACTTAATTAGGTGACAGGAGGTCCCCCACCCAGGGTGTGCCAACGACCTATGAATAGTGTCTCTATAATCTATAAGATTATAATATGTAGGTGGAGAATAACTCTGTGGGCATATAAAAATGACCCCACTCTTGTGAACTAATGCACTACTTTCTGTGGAGAAGGCCCTTGCTAGTGATACCAACTCTCCCAGTTTGAACATGAAGATCAGTGGGGGCTATCTACTACTATTTGCCCTGGCTCCTCTCTGCCTGGCCTCCCGTGAGTAAAATAGAATTTCTTCTCTAAAAGTGTCCTAAACTTGGAATTTCCCCAACTGGTCTCAACAGGATGAGTTTTCCTGACAGGGTTTTCCATAGAAAAAAATTTTTGTCTGAAAATTAGGAGACCTGCCTTCAGGGTCTAGTAATTTCCTTTCACTGAATTTTGTTTCCCAGGCTCTAAAATGAGGATAATGATACTTGTCCTGTCTCCTTCACTGTACTGATTTGAGGATCCGATTAAATAATATATGGAAAGTAATGATAAAGAGTTATATAGATGTCATTTATTATTCTTATTCCTAGAATTAACTGGTTGTCCTGATATAGAGATAGGTTGTAGAGATATGATGACACTGTGGAGAAAATCCTTGCCTACAAGTCAAGATACCTGACTTCTGAAAGTTTGAACTTTGCCACTGCTTTGCTAGGTGACATTGGACAAGCTAATTCACTTCTCTTTTTACATCTGTAGAAAGAGCTTATTCTAAGGTACCCTCCAGTTCTAACATTTTATGATCTGAAAGTTCTAGTTCATTTATAAAATGAAGTTAGATTAAATAAATTCTAAGATTCCCTCCTGGTCAAAACATCTGGATCTTTATGTCTAGCTTAGTAGCTAGACAGTGCAATGGAGAACTTGTCTGGTCTTGGATTAAGGAAAACCTGAGTTCAAATGTAGCATCAGACCAACATAGTACTGTGTGACCATGGTCAAATCACTTAAACTGTTTACCTCAGCTTCCTCAACTATAAAAAGAGGATAATACTAGCAGGGTATTTACATCACATGGTTGTTTTGAGGATCAAATGAGATAATGTTTGTAAAGTATTTAGCATAGTACCTGTCATATAGTAGGTGCTGTATATTTGCTTATTTCCTTCTTCTCTTCTCCTTAAAGTTTACAAAATGCTTTCCTAAAATACTTAGAAGGTAAATAGTGCAAGTAGTTCCATTTTACAGATGAGTAAATAGAGGCTTAGAGGTCAAGTCGTCAAGTGGTTTACCCAGTTCCCTAGAAGCAGATAGGTAGTGCAATACACAGAGCCCTGGGTCTGGAGTCAGAAAGACCTGAGTTCAAGTCAAGACTCAGATACTTATTAGCTCTATGTCTCTGACCAAGTCACTTAACCTCAGTCTGCCTTAGTTTCTTAAACTATAAAATGAGGAAAATAATACCACCTAACCCCAGGGTTGTTATAAGGATGAAATGAAATAATATAGTACAATATCTAGTATATAATATGAACTTTATACATGCTTGTCTCTTTCCTTCCATCCTTCCAGTGTCACAGAGCTAATAAGTGTGAAATCTCAGTCCCTCACCCAGGTCTCTTTACTTCAAGTCAAGTGCTCTTCCCATGACATTTATGTGGATAAATAACAGAGAAAATAAAAAGCTTGCTGACAGACCTGGGCTGAATAAGAGTGGCCGAGGCCACCAGCCTTGCCCGAAATTGTAGACCTATAATGACAGTTTAGAACTTAAAATTTGCAGTCTTACCCAGCCTTGGTCCCTGAATTGGGGAAGGAGGACAAAGACTCAACTGAACTTCTATCTCTATTTTTGTTTCAGGAATTCCTGGTCAAAATTTAGGAAAGGTAAGTAGATTGTTCTCATTTCTTTCCAATTTTTTCATTGCCATCTATTCATCAGGCAAGAATTTAATGAGCAATGAAACCTATGTTACACTGTGGGCATCAAGAAGAACCCTAAAGAGAAGCAGCCTCATTCCAGTGGATTTGTAGTCAGAGGACTTGGGTTTGAGTTCTAAGTCTGACATTAGCTGAGTCATTTGTCATTCTCTGAGTTTTGTCATCTATAAAATGAGAACAATAATACTTGCACTAGTGATCACACAAAGCAGTTGTGTAGAAAATTCTCTGTAAAGTGTAATATGAGTTATTATTACATGCAGTGATTTCTCATTGAAAGAGCATTTACACTTAAGACTAGGAGATCTATGCTCAAATTCTAGTTCTAATACCTATTATTGTGTGACCAAAAGCAAGTAACTTCCCCTCCTTGATATGTTTAGTTTCCTTAGTTGTAAAATATCAAGATTGAATTGAATTGCAGGGGTCACTTCTAAGTATGTTGATAGGAGAGATGAAAAGTGGAGCTTGAACTAGGGAGGTAACTTCCTTGCCTCATCACCCCTGTAGAAAATTCCGTGAAGAATGAAGCCTTCTCTTCCTAATTACATAAATGACCTTTGGTAATATTAGGAAATATTGTGGACAGATGGAAGAGGTTGTTCTAGAATATATTGGTCCTGCCCACTTCACCTTTGCTTGTGGATATTATTAAAGGAAGGATCTGGAGGCTCTGCTTCTGTGACACAGAGATGTATACTGGTCTAAGATCAACTCCTCTTCATAGAGGCAAGGGTGAAATGGAGTCAGAATATCAAAGGATGCAGAAAGGACAATCTGGAAGGGACATTAAAACATAGAACTTCAGATTTGTCATGAGCCTGAAAAACAAAATGTGAAGGGCCCTTAGAACTAAGAATATTATTTATTGAAGCTGGAATGGACTTTGAAAGATTAGAGGTTAGAGGGACTTAGAAATTAAGGCAGAATAATAGAGTTGGAAGGAGTCTCAGCATTGACATAATCCAAACCAGTCATTTTATAGCTGAAAAAACTAATGCCTAGATAAGGAAGTAATTTAACTGTGAGAGCTTCCTGTAAGTTCATGCCAGAGTCAAGATTTGAAAGCAGGTCTCTAGATATTATGCCAGGATTCTTTTCCCTGAACCACAGTGACCTGCCTATCTTATGAGCTTCTGTGGTCAAGAATTTGAAGTGTTCTCCCTCAAACTCTCTCTCTCTCTCTCTCTCTCTCTCTCTCTCTCTCTCTCTCTCTCTCTCTCTCTCTCTCTCTCTCTCTCTCTCTCTCTCTCTCTCCCTCCCTCCCTCCTTCTCCTCCTTTTCTCCTCCTTTCTAGGAGGACTGCAGCATTTATAAGAAGTTTCCACTGTCAGCTATTCCCTGCCCTGTTACATACTTCCCCGTGTGTGGTTCTGACTACTTAACTTATGGAAATGGATGTCACCTGTGCATAGAGAACTTGTGAGTATGGAAAGGGGATGAAGGGATGGAAGGGTGAGGGTTACTTCCTCATACATACATAGCACTTTCTTTTCTAATTGAATTACCAGACTAGCCTCTCATGGAAATGAGGGAGACATATATACATTAGATAAATTCTTTCATGAAATACTTATAGATAAGCTAGAGACCTGTAGGCTGCTTAAGAATATAGTTTTCGGGGAAGCTAGGTGGCGCAGTGGATAGAGCACCAGCCCTGGATTCAGGAGGACCTGAGTTCAAATCCGGCCTCAGACACTTAACACTTACTAGCTGTGTGACTCTGGGCAAGTCACTTAACCCCAATTGCCTCGCTAAAAAAAAAAAAAAAAAAAAAAAAAAAAAAAAGAATATAGTTTTCTAGATTCAGAATGATCTGAATTAAAGGCTTAAAGAGTGATGGATAGATACCCACAAAGAGAAATCTCTAGTAAAGGGCCTTTTATCTCTCTCCTTCACCCTATAATATTCAACATATTCAGCAGTGATTTGCCTAAAAGCAAAAGTTACTGCCCACAAAAATTTACAGGTGACACACAGCTTTAAAAAATGGCTAAAACATTAAACAAAATTCAGACCCAAAAGATCTCAAAACTGGGTTAAATCTAATATGATGCTATTCAATAAAGATAAGTGTAAAAAATCCTGCCCTTGGGCTCAATAAATCACTTGCACAAATATAAAATAGGGAAGACATGGATGGCTGTCGAGCAGTTTGTGTGAAAAAAAACTCTGAAGACAAAAACAAAATAGTTGTCCTTCTATGCAGAAGAGGAATTACTTTTTCTGCTTGGTCCCAGAAGGCAGAACTAGAATCAATGAGTGTAAGAGCATTTATATGTATGTATATGTATATGTGTATGTGTGGGTGTATATATACATGCATATATACATTCATGTGTATACATACATGCACACATGCATAGATACATGTGTGGGGATATTTATACTTTCTCATATACATTCACATATATACTTACATACTTGCATGCATGTATGTGTGTGCATACCTACTTATTTACACTAACAAAAGAGTTGTTTTATAGTGGACTGGCCTCTTGGGGGATAAGCACTTTCTTCCTCAGGGGAAATATTCAAGTATAGGTTGATCTAGGTCAGGGCTTCCTTAACTTTTTCCACTCTCGACCTCTTTTCACCCAATAAATTTTTATGAACCCCAGGCATGTAGTTATATAAAATAGGTATACATAACTTTTTACTGTTGCCAAATATTTTGCAACCCCCACATTCACTTATGTGACCCCATATGGGGTCGTGACCTACAGTTTAAGAAACTTTGGTCTAGATTACTTCTGAGGTCCCTTCTAACTCTGAGATCATTATTCTATGAGTATTCTTGATCTGGGAGTCTAAAGACCTGGCTTCTAGTTCTAGCCTTGCCACTGTATAACCTTAGACAGGTCCCTTAGCACATCTGGAATTTAATTTCCCTCTTAGGTAGTTTGGAGTAATCAGCTATCTGAAGGTGACTACTATTCCTGACTTTGTGTGAATTTGTGACTCACAATTGTTCTTCTGTCTCTGCACTTAGGAAAACAAATGGAAAAGTGACTTATCTTCATGATGGAACTTGCTAACTCCCCCCATGAACCAGAGTATAGAAGAATGGTAACTTCATTATTTTCATCACAATCTGAACCATCCTGGTTCCCTGATGTTCCCCATATGTGTGTGGGTTGACTGACTAATGTTCCAATCTAGTTGCTATTCTCTGGAAATGCATGTGGTATCTCTCCTGCCCTCCCATATCTGTAAAACAAAGTTTTCCTTCTCAATAAAAATAATATTGCTGAAAGTTGGGATGCAGTTGTAAAAACGGGTTCTCAGGGATAACATAAATATGCTCAGTCTACCACCACAGGATGGGGCAGCTAGGTGGAGTAGTAGATAAGGCACTGGCCTTGAAGTCAGAAGGATCTGAGTTCACATCTCACCTCAGACACTTACTAGCTGTGTGACCCTGCGCAAATCATTTACCCCCAATTGCCTTAAACATCTGGGGTCATCCCCAGTCCTACTGATATATATATCTTGCCACTGGACCCAGATGACTCTGGAGGAAATAGTGAGGTTGGTGACATTGCACAGCTCTCCTTCACTTAAATCCAATTAATTGCAAGTCATGACAACATCCTGATGTCATGGTCCTCTTTAAAAACAAAGGACAAACAACAACAGCAACTGCCACATGAGAGGCAATGTTTCTCAGTGGACTTGGCATAAGAAAACATGGGTTTGAGTCCTACTTACTAACAAGATGAGCCTTTTACCTCTGGCCTATCTGAGCCTCAGTTTCTATATCTGTGGAATGGGAATAGTGATATTTGTACTACCTATCTCCTGGGGGTATTGGGAAGAATTCACTTTGTAAAGTATAATGTGTTATATAAAGACTTGCAATCACTACATAGGCAAGAGAAATTAGAAGGATAGAATCAAAATTCAGAAAAGAGAGGAAGCACACTATTATACTAATTTAGAAATAAGGGCTCAGATTCATTTAATCTCTGAGCAGAGACTTAATAAATTGTAAAGCGATTGAAGATTGTACTATGTTGCCTATTTGTGTCTCTTTTTATGGCCTTTATCACATTATGCTTTTTATTGTAAATATTTCTATAACTAATCAGGATTTCACAGTGTATTAGAAATGACTCCATGTCATTAGGAGTATATCCATGGCATGCCAGTTGTGGCAGGTCCTACCAAGTTGGAAGGCTTCAAGTACTGATCCAGTAATAGAGGGCCTATCATTTGAGGACTATCTTTGTTAAGTGGCTCATCAATGGAAGGCTGAACACCACAGAATGAATATTCAGTTCATATAGAACCATTGAATAAATCACTGAAGGTTTACAACTTGATTCATTGAGGAAATACCCACATTGATGAAATCATGTATTCTTGAAGCATTGTAGGATTCCATAGCATACCACACAAAATCTTGCCCATAATCCTTTAATATTTCACTAAATCCAGTATCTCATTGGTGTTAGAACTCTCTTTGGTGGTATGGGTCATAATTCATTCATGCCATAATCATCACCACCACCACTATCCCCACCACCACCACCACCATCAAAACTAAGATTAAGGTAACACTTTCAAGGTTTGCAAAGCACTTTACATTTGATCCTCATAATAATTCTAAGATGAGTATGCTCTTTTTACTTTCTCTGTTTACAGATGAGAAAACTGAGGCTGAGATGTCAGGTGACTTGCAAGTCAAGTCATAAAGCTGCTAAGTGTCTGGGATAAGACTCAAACTCAGCTCTGATTCTCATACATCTTAATTTATAAAAAAACAAAACCCCAAAACCTTATTAAAGTATCTGCCTATTTGCCTTCCTGCTTGGTGTTTTTGTTTTGCCTTAATTTTTAAAATTCTTTGAAATTCAAAGACCAGTCCATATTTTTCACAGGAATACTGCTATGCTTCCTTATAACAATTGAGCATCAACCCATCTGTACTAAACCATTTCTATTAATAAAAAGTAGGACCATTCATTTGAGGTTTGATTTAATTAATCTACTTCAATATGTCAGTGAAATAGAGCATTTGCTTTTTATTACTGCTTCCTTTCTCTAGCTCATTCTAATCTTCTAGCAGGGTGACAAGGCCATGATTGCAGTGGTGTAAGGTATTTGAAAATTACAATGCTTTATTATAAATATATAGGGGCAGCTATAAATATTTTTGTACATGTGTATCCTTTTCCCTTTTTTATGATCTCCTTGGGAAAAAGACCCAAAAGTGGTATTGCTGAGACAACGGGTATGCACAGCTTTATAGCCCTTTGGGCATAATTCCATATTGTTCTCTAAAATGGTTGGATCAGTTCACAGCTCCACCAACAATGCATTAGTGTTCCAATTTTCCCACAACTTCTCCAACATTTATTATTTTTCCTTTTTTGTCATATTAGCCAATCTGATAGGTGTCATGTGGTACCTCAGAGTTGTTTTAATTTGCATCTCTCTAATCAATGGTGATTTAGAGCATTTTTTCATATGGGAATAGATAGCTTTTATTTCTTCATCAGAAAACTGCCTGTTCATATCCTTTGACCATTTCTCAATTGGGGAATGACTTGGGTTCATATAAATTTGATTTAGTTCCCTATATATTTTAGAAATGAGACCTTTATCAGAAGTACTGGCCATAAAAATTGTTTCCCAGCTTTCTGAATCCCTTCTAATTTTGGATGCATTACTTCTGTTTGTAGAAAACCTTTTTAATTTAATGTAATCAAAATAATCCATTTTGCATTTCATAATATTCTCTATCTCTGGTTTGGTCATAAACTTTTCTCCTTTCCAAAGATCTGAAAGGTAGACTATTCCTTTCGCTCCTAATTTAACTATGGTATCACTTTTATGTCTAAATCATGTACCTATTTTGACCTTATTTTAGTACAAGGTGTAAGATGTTGGTCTGTGCCTAATTTCTGCCATACTATCTTCCAGTTTTCCCAGCAGGTTTTGTCAAATACTGAGTTCCTATCCCAGAATCTGGAGTATTTGGGTTTATCAAACACTACATTACTAATGTCATTTACTACTGTGTCTCCTGTGCCTAGCCTATTCCATTGATTCTCCACTCTATTTCACAACCAGTACCAGATAGTTTTGATGACTGCCTCTTTATAGTAAAGCTCTAGATATGGTACAGCTAACCCACCTTCTTTTTTCTTTTTTTTTTTTTTTTCTTTTTTTTTTTTTTTTTTTTTTTAGCGAGGCAATTTGGGTTAAGTGACTTGCCCAGGGTCACACAGCTAGTAAGTGTTAAGTGTCTGAGGTCGGATTTGAACTCAGGTACTCCGGACTCCAAGGCTGGTGCTCTATCCACTGCACCATCTAGCTGCCCCAACCCACCTTCTTGTGCATTTTTTTTTCATGATTTCCCTTGATATTCTTGACTTTTTGTTTTTCTAGGTGAATTTTGTTATTATTTTTCCTAGCTCTAAAAAATAATTTTTAGGTAGTCTGATTGGTATGGCACTGAATAAGTAAATTAATTTAGGTAGAATTGTCATTTTTTTTGTGTGTGGGGCAATGCGGGTTAAGTGACTTACCCAGGGTCACACAGCTTACTAGCTGTCAAGTGTCTGAGGCTGGATTTGAACTCAGGTATTCCTGAATCCAGGGCCGGCGCTTTATCCACTGCACCACCTAGCTGCCCCCTAGAATTGTCATTTTTACTATAACAGCTCTGCGTTTCCATGAGCAATTGATATCTTTCCAATTATTTAGATCTGATTTGATTTGTGTGAAAAGTGTTTTGTAATTGTGTTCATAGAGTTCCTGGGTTTGTCTTGGCAAGTAGACTCCCAAGTATTTTATGTTATCTACCGTTATTTTAAATGGAATTTCTCTTTCTATCTCTTGCTACTGGACTTTGTTGGCCATGTATAGAAATGCTGATGATTTATGTACATTTATTTTATATCCTGCTACGTTGCTAAAGTTCTTAATTGTTTCAAGTAATTTTTGAGTTGATTCTCTAGGATTCTCTAAGTATACCATCATATCATCTGCAAAGAGTTATAGTTTTGTTTCCTCCTTGCCTATTCTAATGCCTTTAATTCCTTTTTCTTCTCTGATTGCTAAGGCTAACATTTCTAGTACAATATTGAATAATAGAGGTGATAATGTACATCCCTGTTTCACCCCTGATCTTATTGGGAAGGCCTCTAATTTACCTCCATTACATATAATGTTTGCAGATGGTTTTAGGCAGATACTGCTTTTTATTTTAAGGAAAGCTCCACCTATTCCTAAACTCTCAAGTGTTTTTATTAGGAATGGGTGCTGTATTTTGTCAAAAGCTTTCTCTGTCTCTATTGAGATAATCATATGATTTTGGTTAGTTTTCTTATTGATGTGGTTGATTATGTTATTAGTTTTCCTAATGTTGAACCAGCCCTGCATTCCTGGTATAAATCCTACCTGGTCATAGTGTATTATCCTGGTCATCATTTGTTGTAATCTCCTTGCTAATATTTTATTTAATATTTTAGCATCAATATTCATTAGGGAAATTGGTCTATAATTTTCTGTCTCTGTTTTTGCTCTGCCTGGTTTTGGTATCAACACCATATTTGTGTCATAAAAGGAATTTGGTAGAACTCCTTCTTCACCTATTTTTCCAAATAATTTGCATAATATTGGAATTAATTTTTCTTTAAATGTTTGGTAGAATTCACCTGTAAACCCATCTGGCCCTGGGGATTTTTTCTTATGGAGTTCATTAATGGCTTATTCAATTTCTTTTTCTAATATGGGCTTATTTAAGGATTTTATTTATTCTTCAGTTAACCTGGGCAGTTTGTATTTTTGTAAATATTTGTTCATTTCATTTAGATTGCCAAATTTATTGGCATACAGTTGGGCAAAATAATTGCTAATCATTGATTTAATTTCTACTTCATTGGTGGTAACATCACCCCTTTCATTTTTTATACTGGTAGTTTGGTTTTCTTCTTTATTTTTTAAAATCAAATTAACTAATATTTTGTCTATTTTATTGTTTTTTTTCTTAAAACCAGCTCTTAGTTTTATTGATTAATTCTGTAATTTTCTTGCTTTCAATTTTATTAATTTCTCCTTTAATTTTCAGGATTTCTAGTTTAGTATCTAATTGGGGATGTCTAATTTGTTCTTTTTCTAGCTCTTTAAGTTGCATGCCCAATTCATTGATCTCCTCTTTCTCTTTTTTATTTATGTAAGCAGTTAGAGCTATAAATATTTATAGCTGCTCTCTTTGTGGTGGCAAGGAATTGGAAATTGAGGGGTTGCCCATCAATTGGGGAATGGCTGTACAAGTTATGGTATATGAATGTAATGGAATTCTATTGTGCTGTAAGAAATGATGAGCAGGAGGAGTAAAGAGAAACCTGGAAGGACTTGCATGAACTGATGATGAGTGAGATAAGCAGAACCAGAAGAACATTGTACACAGTGTCATCAACGTTGTGTGTTGATCAACTGTGATTGACTAGATTTTTCTCACCAATGCAATGGTACAAGAGAATTCCAGGGGACTCATGATGGAATGGGATCTCCAAATCCAGAAAAAAAAAGAACTGTGGAGTATAGATGCTGATTGAACCATACAATTTCTTTTGTTTTTGGTGCTATTGTTTTTCTATTTTGAGGTTTTCCCTCATTGCGCTGATTCTTCTCCTATAACATGACTAATGCAGAAATATATTTAATTTTATATATATATAATATTTATATATATAATATTATATATATATAATAAAACCTATTTCAGATTACCTGCTGTCTAGGGGAGGGGAGAGGGAGGGGATGAAGGGAGGGAGAAAAATCTGAAATTGGAAAGCTTGTATAAACAAATGCTGAGAACTATCTTTACATGTAACTGGAAAAAAAACAATAAAATTCTTTTACTTTTTTTTTTTTAAACGGGGCAATGGGGTTAAGTGACTTGCCCATGGTCACACAGCTAGTAAGTGTCAAGTGTCTGAGGCCGGATTTGAACTCAGGAACTCCTGAATCCAGGGCCGGTGCTTTATCCACTGCGCCACCTAGCCGCCCCCAATAAAATTCTTTTTATCAGGAAAATAAATAAATATATGTATGACTTCAACATTTCAAAAAATCTGTGACTTGATCAATATGGATTGTATACATCTGTTGACTAACATCACAAACCCTCCATATCTTCAGAAATAGTTTTAGGAATTGCTGTGGGGGCAGCTAGATGGCACAGTGAACAGAGCACCGGCCCTGGAGTCAGGAGTACCTGAGTTCAAATCTGGCCTCAGACCCTTGACACTTACTAGCTGTGTGACCCTGGGCAAGTCTCTTAACCCCAACTGCCTCACTAAAAAAAAAAAAAAAAAAAAAGGAATTGCTGTGGCCAAAACTTTCATTACCCACTGGTGCTGTGGAAGGATTTATTAGTACTGGTGTTGATGTTTGTTTGTCCTTTGTTCTGAAAGAGGACCATGACAGATTTCATGACTTGCAATGAATTGGATTTAAGTGCGGTTGAGCTATGCAGTCACCAGCCTCAGTCTCTCCTCCAGAGCCATCTGGATCCAGTGGCAAGATATATTATCAGGACAATTGGAGATAGACTGGGATGCAATGGGAGACTGTGGCCTTTTAAGCTAAGGCTTTTCACAGGTCAAGACCCAATTAAAACATATTAGCCCGGGGGCAGCTGGATGGTGCAATGGATGAAGCACCAGCCCTGGATTCAGGAGTACCTGAGTTCAGGTCCAGCCTCAGACACTTAACACTTACTAGCTGTGTGACCCTGGGCAAATCACTTAACCCCAATTGCCTCACCAAAACAAACAAACAAACAAAAAAACCCATATTAGCCCAGGAGCATTAAGGATGAAATTAGAAGGAGAAAAACAGGCAAAAATGGAAAATATCTGCAAACAATTTCTATTTTCTTCAATGACAGTAGAGCTATCACAGTTCAGTTCTACCATCACAATCAACAATGTGCTAATGAGTGAATCAGCTGAATCACCATTGTTGAGTGGGATAAGATCAATTAGAAACACTTATTAGTTATATGACACAGCCCCTTGGAGGATGGTTTTGTGCTACAAAAGTCTCTCTCTAGCCACCAAGTGTCTCAAGATTGCATGAGATATCTCAAGGTGAAATAATGTTCCAAGAGATTTCTAAGCAGTTACCTCAGATTACAAAATTTGCATAGTAGTGATGAGGTCAGGTTGCTTATCTAATAGAAAGGAAAGACAAAGAGAGATTTTGTGAAATAAGAGTGTGAAATTCAATAACAGCTTCAAGGATGCCAGGATAAGGTGAGATTGAAAAAATAATAAAATTGAATCCATGGATTTTTTTTCTTCTTCCTTACTTCCATAGCTAGAAAATAATCAAATTTTCGTGATCCTTTGTCTCTTTTATTCATTCTTTTATAGTTGTTTTTGGTCCAGCCCATGCTCACAGCCTCAATTTCTTTTCTCTGGACTGTTGCAATAGGCTACCAATTTATCTGTGACTCCCAGTATCTTTTATTGGAAAACTATCCTGAACGTAATATCAGTCATCCTCCTAAAGTGTCTTTCTCCTGCCCAGCCTCTGAAAATTTGTAAAATCATAGATGTAAAATTTGAAAGTTATCTAGTTCAACCCCCTCCTTTTCCATACAATGAAGATGAGGCCCTGAGATGGTACACTTGACTTGCTCAGGGTTACATAGGTAATGTGTTAGAGGCAGGATTTGAATTTGAATTCTCTGACTCTGAATCCAGGGATCTTTTTCCTGTCCTGTGTTGTCCATTAAAAAGAGGCATGAGGGGCAGCTAGGTGGCGCAGTGGATAGAGCACCGGCTCTGGAGTCAGGAGTACCTGAGTTCAAATCTGGCCTCAGACACTTAACACTTACTAGCTGTGTGACCCTGGGCAAGTCACTTAACCCCAATTGCCTCACTAAAAAAAAAAAAAACCAAACAAACAAAAAAAGAGGCATGGATACTTTCCTGCACCTTACAGTACTCATTTATATTTCTTACCTATTTTTGCTTATGTATTTCTTGTCTCCACAGTTAAATTCTGAGCACTTTGAAGATGGACCAAATGCATAAATACATCTCTTCTTGGATCAGTTGTAAGAAAGTGGTTTCTTGTGCCAGTATATTTGAAATGTTGGAAGTGCCTGATAGAGTCTTAGAATTGGAAGGGACCCCTATGGTAAACCCTATTTGAGCAGGAATCCTTGCTTTAAATAATTCTGTAGTATTCTTTAGTAGAGAATTCACTATCTTACAAGGCAAACATTTACACTGTTGGATAGTTCTAATGATCAAGAGGTTTCTTTGTTTATTTTACAAAAAACATCCCCAAATCTTAGGACAGTTTTAATACTTTTAAATAAAACACTACATTAAGTTTTTAGGGGACACTCTGCATTTAGGTGAATATGGTTTTCCCAGAACTTTTCCTCCATTTATCCTAATTCTGACTTATTAAGCCTCAGTAGAATAAGTCTAATTCTTCTTCAAAGTGCCAGTCTTCTCAATAACTGAAGATAACCTATGTGTTTTTCAGTTTTGTCTTCCTTACTCATATGAAATGACTTGCAGTCATGGAAACTATTGAAAACTAAATAGTGAAAACGACATAGTAAAAACTAGGTAGTCTAGTTTATAAAAGTGTCTTCTTCAGGGGCAGCTAGATGGTGCAGTGGATAAAGTACCAGGCCTTGAATCAGAAGGACCTGAGTTCAAATCCAGCCTCAGACACTTGACACTTACTAGCTGTGTAACCCTGGGCAAGTTACTTAACCCTCATTGCCTGGCCAAAAAAAAAAAAAATGGATGTCTTCAGCTGGTCACAGGACTTAATATGAGGTCTGACTAAGGTAGAGGACAGTGGGACTCTGAAGGGAATGGATTAGATGAACTCTAAAATTGCTTTCAGCTTTAATTCTATGGTTTTCTGGTTCATTGATCCTATGTCTTTCCTCAATTTGGACACTAGTTCTGAGGATGGCATTAATCTTTTCTAGGTTTAGACATGTTTAAAATTCAGTAGTATAATATTGAATTGATCTTCCTTTTTTTCTTTAGAAAACATGAACCACCAGTTTACATAACCCACGATGATTAGTATTGACTTTTTAGAGTTCCTATATGATGACGTCTATCCTCAAACCTTCTTTGTGTCATGTTCCTAAAGATAACTATCCTCCACCTTTGCCTGAAAAGCACCTTATTATTGTAGCTTAACTCATTCATTGCAAAATTGTATCCAGTTATTGATTACAGAAGAGTGCCCAGCCAAGCATTACCCAAAGGTATGCTCTATTGGCTCTAGGAAAATTTCTGCAATAAAGGCCATTTCTCTTGATGATGCTGATTCACTCAGAGAAACACAGGCCTGAACTGAATTTCTCACTCTGTCAAGGATAGCTTAAGGACTCATAGATACTGAACTATGGACAGGAAGTCCATTTTCTTCCCATCTGCCATGCTTATCAAGATTCGACACCCCAGGTTACATCTGCTCTGTGCCAAGTACTTTGCTAAGTTCTAGGGGATAAAAAAATGATACAAAAACTATCCCTGCTCTTAAGGAGCTTATGGTCCAGGTGTAGGGAGGCAACATGCTACTAACTATTCAAAAACGTAATGTGTACAGGATAAGTCAGGTATGGTCTTGGACGGAAGGTACTAAGTTAAAGGAGGGCTAGGAAAGACTTCTTGCAGAAGGTAGCTAGGTAGGGAATAAGCTTTAATGTAGCACCCACTATGTGCCAGACATTGTGCTAAGCACTTAAAAAATAAATATTTTTCTCATTCTATCTTCACAACAACTCTGTAAAGGATATGCTATTAGTATTCTAACTTTGCAGGTGAGAAAACTGAGGCAAATAGAATTTAAGTGACTTGCCCAGGTATCTGAGGCTGGATTTGAACTCACATCTTCCTGAATCTAGGTCCAGTCCTCTATTCACTGCGCCACCAGAATCTTTCACTGAGACTTCAAAGAAACCAAGGAAGCCAAGTGATGGAGATGAAGAGGAAGAGCATTCCAGGAATGGGTGACAGCCAGTAAAAATGCTCAGAAAAGGAGATGGAGTGACTTGTGCCAGGATTGTCAAGGATTCAATATCACTGAATTGCAGAGTGTTAGGGTTGGGATAGGGGCACAAGATATAAGATTGGAACCATAGAAAGTGGCCAGGTTATAGAGGGCTTTGAAACTGAAATAGAGATTCTTATATTTGATCTTAGAGAAAGCCACTGGTATCACTTGAATGTTTGGCAGGGGCTGAGAGGAACAGGGAGGCAAAAGAGGCTGACATCAGACCTGTGCTTTATGAAGATCTCAACAGACAACTAGTAACCCTTACTAGAGGTCTAGTCAATTCAGCCAAGCAGAAAGGCTTATCTTTTACATTTTCAGTTACCTATAAATGTATAACCCTAATGTTCTACTTCTACAAAGGGAAATCAACAGAGCAAGAGCAGCTGCTGTAGATGATCTCTGGAAGTCAAAAGGTCAAAAGGTCTTTGGCACACTGCCTAATATCAGGAAAGGCACATATTGCCTAAGAACAGGAAAGAACAAACCCCAAAAGTAACAAAGTTATATAGGTGAACCTGGATAAGGCTTCCTGGTTGAGTCTATGCTCTTTGGGAGGCCAGTGATGAGAGAGCATGAAAGTGCCACTCTAGTAATGCATGGAAGAATGAAATCAGAAAACATACTCCCTGTCACTCAGACCGAAGCCTTGGGACTTCAACAGGGTTGAAAACAACAGTCATAGAGTTGATCATCTTGGAAAAGCCCAAGAAATGAGGTGCCATATGCTTAGAGTCCCTAAAAGTTTCCTATGAAGTGCTGGATGCATTTTCCCTGAGATGATCCCCATAGGTGGATTCAACTTTATTCTATTTGCAATACCCTCATCTTATCCTGGTGTCCTTGAAAATGTTATGAATGGGGCAGCTAGGTGGCGCAGTGGATAAAGCACCAAGCCTGGATTCAGGAGGAGTTCAAATCTGGCCTCAGACACTTAACACTTACTAGCTGTGTGACCCTGGGCAAGTCACTTAACCCTCATTGATTGCCCCACCAAAAAGAAAGAAAGAAAGAAAGAAAGAAAGAAAGAAAGAAAGAAAGAAAGAAAGAAAGAAAGAAAGAAAGAAAGAAAGAAAGAAAATGTTATTGAATTTCAAGCTCTTATTTCACAAAATTTCTCTTTGTCTTTACTTTCTATTAGATAAGCAACCTGACCTCGATATGTCAGTATGATGAGAAGTTTGTAGTCTGAGGTAACTGCTTAGAAATCTCTTAGAAGGGGTATATCTTGAGATATCTCATGCAAACTAGGACACTTGGTGGCTAGAGAGAGACCCTTGTATCAGGAAACCATCCTCCAAGAAAATGCTTCATATAACTCTTCAAAGTGTTAACATTGCACATTCTTGCATTCCATATGCTAAGGCCCTTTCCAATTCTTAGATTCTATAATATAATCATAGAAACAATGACAAGAATTTGAGAATCTGGAGGGAAAAACTCTCTGAGGAGAAGGAAAAGAAGTATGGTTTTAGACACATTTAAGAGAGTGTTATCCAAAAAAAATTTAACAAGCATCCCATCAACAAATAACTATATTCAAAAAACTATATTTAATAGTTATCCCCAATATGTGTCAATTTATAATTCATTTATTACTACATAGTACTATTGCACTAACAGTTAATTTCATTATTAAATGAAATAAAAATAAACAATAAAAAGGATGAAGTGAAGATAAAATAATATTTTATCCTAGTGTCCATAGGGAGCTTCTGGAGTTTATTGAAGAGGGGATTGATGTTGTCAGGCATGTTCTTTTGAAAAATAACTTGAGTAGGTGTGTGGATGATGAAATGGAGAAAGGAGATCCTAGAGACCAAATGGAAGGCTATAGTTTTAAATTGTTTAAGCTTTGTCAAGAAATCATGACAATCAAGGTAACCATCTTCAATTCTTTTCTATTTCCTATTTTTCATCATCAATGTCTTGGTTTTAATAGGTCAAGTTCCATTAAGTGCACATGACATCTTGTCACCTTAATCTTTGAGTCTAATTTGGTATTTTTTAACTCTTTGTAAGTAGCTAAACAATGAACAGCCACTGGTCCTTATGCATAGTTCATTATCCTGCTTCATCAAGAGTCATTATAAAAATCCAAAATATTTACAAAGATAATATATGCATATGAAATGCAAATTGGATGATTTGATTACATTAAATTAAAAAAGGTTTTATACAAACAAAAACAATGTAGCCAAAATTAGAAAGAAAACAGAAAGTTGGGAAACTATTTTTATAGCCAGTATTCCTGATAAAGGCCCCATTTCTAAAATATATAGGGGACTAAATAAAATTTATAATAATAAAAGTCATTCCCCAATTGAGAAATGGTCAAAGGACATGAACAGTCAGTTTTCAGATAAAGTCAAAGCTATATATTGCCATATGAAAAAATGCTCCAAATAACTATTGATTAGAGAACTTCAAATTAAAACAACACTGATTTACTACCTCACGCCAACCAGATTGGTAATATGACCAAAAAAGGAAAATAATAAATTTTGGAAAAGCTGCGGAAAAATTGGAACACTAATGCATTATTGGTGGAACTGTTAACTCATTGGAGTGTAACTTAGAACTATGCCCAAAGGGCTATAAAGATGTGCATACTCTTTGACCCAGAAATACCAATATTAGGTCTCTTTTCTAAAGAGATCATAAAAAAGGGAAAAGGACCCACATGTACAAAAATATCCATAGCTTCTCTTTTTGTGGTGGAAAGGAATTGGAAATTTGGGGAATGGCTGAACAAGTTGTGGTTTATGAATGTAATGGAATACTATTGTGCTGTAAGAAATGATGAGCAGACAGATTTCAGAGAAACCTGGAAGGACTTACATGAACTGATGCTGACTGAGAGGAGCAGAACCAGGAGAACACAGTAACAGCAATATTGTGTGATGAACAATGGGAATAGACGTGGCTCTTCTCAGTGGTGAAAAAATGGTTTCAAAGAAATCATGAGAGAAAACATTCTCAAAATCCTGAAAAAAGAACTGTGAATTATGAATGCAGATTGAACCATACTGTTTCAACTTTTGGACTGTTTTTTTTTCCCTTATTTTTTGAGGTTTTTACCTTGTGCTCTCATTCTTCTTTCAGAAGCTAACTAATGTAGAAATATGCTTAACATGATTGTACATATACAACCTATATCAGACTGCTTTCAGTCTTGGGGAGGATGGAGGGAAGGAAGGGTAGGAGAGAAAAAATTGGAACTACAAATCCAGTGAAAAGAAATGTTGAGAACTATCCTTATATGTAACTGGAAAATAATAAAATACTTTTTTTTTTTTTGGTGAGGCAATTGGGGTTAAGTGACTTGCCCAGGGTCACACAGCTAGTAAGTGTTAAGTGTCTGAGGCCGGATTTGAACTCAGGTACTCCTGACTCCAGGGCCGGTGCTCTATCCACTGCGCCACCTAGCTGCCCAACGCCACCTAGCTACCCAATAAAATACTTTTTAAAAAAGATAGGCAAGATGAGCAGACAGAGAAAGATGAGAACCATAGAAAATTTCTTTAATGACAAGGAAGGTGCACCCTGAGAAAAGGATAGCAGCATCAGGGCTCCTACATCCAAAGCCTCCAGGAAAAATATGAATTGGTCTCAGGCTATAGAAGGGCTCAAAAAGGACTTTGAAGATAAAGAGAGGTAAAGGAAAAAATGGAAAGGGAAATGAGAGTGATGCAGAATGGTCATGAAAAAAATCAACAGCTTGAAAAGTCAAGTTCAAATGGAAAAGGAGGTATTAAATCTGAAGAAAAACATTGCTTAAAAATTAGGATTGAGCAAATAGAAGCTAATGACATTATGAGAAATCAAGACACAATAAAGCAAATCCAAATGAATAAAAAATAGAGGGCAATGTGAAATATCTCCTTGGAAAAACAACTGACCTGGAAAATAGATTCAGGAGAGATAATTTGAAAATTTTTGGACTACTTGAAAAACATGATCAAGGAAAGAGCTCAGATATCATCTTCCAGGAAATTGTCAGAGAAAATTGCCCTGATATTCTAGAAGCAGAAGGTAAAATAGGAATTGAAAGAATCCATCTGAAAAGATCAAAGATCCCAAAATGAAAACTTCCAGGAACAGCATAGCCAAATTCCAGAGCCCTCAGGTCAAGGAGAAAATATTGCAAGCAGCCAAAAAGAAACATTTCAAGTACTGCAGAGCCAGTCAGGATAGCACAAGATCTGGCAGCCTCTACATTAAAGGACTGGAGGATAAGCAATATGATATTCCAGAGTGCAAAGGAATTGGAATTACAACAAATAATCACATATCCAGCAAAGCTGAGTATAATCTTTCAGGGGGGAAAATGGGACTTCAATGAAAAAGAGGAATTTCATGTATTCGTGATGAAAAGATCTGAACTGAATAGAAAATTTGACTTTCAAATACAAGACCCTAGAGAAGCATAAAAAGGAAAACAGGAAAAATAAATTAAGAGGGATGTTAAAAGGTTAAACTGTTTACATTCCTACTTGGGAGGATGATACGTCTAACTCATAAGAACTTTTTCAGTATTAGGGAAGATGATAGAAATAAATTTAGACAGAGGACACAGGTTGGAATTGATTATGAAGGGATGATATCTGTAAATAATTTATTTTTGTTCATCTTTTTTTGTGGGGTGGTCAGAGTTAGGTGACATGCCTGAGGTTGCACAGCTGATGAGTGGCTTGTGTCTGAGGCCAGATTTGGGCTCAGGTCCTCTTGGGTCAGGATGGATACTTTGTCCTCTGTGTCACCTAGCTGCCTCATTATGACAACTTTATGGTAAAATTGACGGTTGTGAGGAACGCAGTGGTGGAGGGAAAAGGGTAGAGTTAGAATGGGGTCAAATCCCACATGAAAGAAACAGGAAAGGGCTTAATGAGTGGGGGGAGAGTTGGGGGAGGAGCAGGGCAGTGAATGAGCCTTACACTCATCAGAATTGGTTCAAAAATCTTAATCTCATCAGAATTGGTTCAAGGACGGAATAACATACACACTCAATTGAGTGAAGTAATCTATCTAACCCTCCAGGAAAGTAGGAGGGGATGGGGATAAAGAGGGAGGGGTAAAAGAAGGGATTGGAGATTGGAGGAGGATGCAGTCAGAAGCAAATCACTTTTGAGGAGGGATAGGGTGAAAGAAGATAGAAAATAGAGTAAATATCATGAGGAACGGAATAGGATTGAGGTTAACAGTTAACAATAGTAACTGAAAAAAAATTGAAACAGAGGCAAGATTAATGTAAGATGATGATAATTGATGATAATGAGGTTGGTTTGATGATGATGAGAATTGATTCACGATGATGATAAGATGTATGGTACTTTGCTGGACTATTTTGAAAAAAATTCTTTTTCAGGTATAAGGTATTATATAAATGTTATCTATTACTGTTGTTACAAGAATCAGCCTCATCGGTTTATTGTAAGGAAATCTCTCTTTAAAGTATTATATATAGTTTACTATAAAAAATTGAGCAAGATGCTATCAGAAAAACCTGGAAAAACCTACATGACAAAAATCCAGAGGAATGCCTTTTTATGAAGAGAAATCTGTGAATCTCTCCTTGTTCTTTGTGGAACACTTTAGAGTGGAGGTACCCATGTGGTGGGAATGCCAGAAGGTGATTGGCAGGCTTTTGAAGGTATGATACTTTATTCCACAGATGTTCTGTGAGCACGTGCAAACAGTCTTGGGTCAAACAATTCTCTCTACTTTAGAAGGTTTAAAAATCCTCATCTACTCCACATCAGAAACAGAGTTCAGACCCAGGGCTTCAATGATGAAGTTACTCAGGTGGTAGCATTTAGATTCACAAATGTTTGAATCACTCAAAGAACCTTCATTGACCTGGGAATAGGAGGCTTCAGTCACTTCCATCTGGTGCAGACATTCCATTCCTTCAACCTGTTTTGCTCTAGACAAGCCTGGGCTCACAAAGATACTGAGATCACAATGCTTGTGATTAGCCCTCCAAAGTGATGGTGGTGGTGGTGCTCCCGAGCCAGGGTCTTGGTGTCACTACTCTTGGCTAACTTCATACTGTTTCTGTACAAAGTACTTCTTTTGGACTCACCCAAGGCCATTGCATTAAATTGTACTTTCTCTTTCAAGAGCAGGGGCCTTTGTCTTTCTAGCGGATCTTTTGTAAAAATGGCTGACATCCCAGTAGTTGTCTCTTTCCCATACACAGGATTAATTCTCTTCTCATCTCTACATGCATCAAAACCACCCTTTTCTGGCCTGTAGTGTTGAACCTGGGAGGCCTCACATTCATGATCCTTAGCATATATCTTCTGATTTCCCTCTCTCTTAATGATGATTTTGGGGGTTTCAAGATCTGAGAAACTCAGTTCTCTGGTTTCATGAATCTGTGACTCATCCATCCTCCAGTCATCCCTACAATTTTCTGCAGTGAAGTGAAGAAACTGCAAGTCATTTGACTGTTTGACATAGACCTGTCTCAAATTATGAAGTTCAGTATCTGTTCCTTCTTTCTTTGATTTTGCGGTATCAAGTAATTATTCTTTCCTCTTTTCTCTTTTCTCTTATTTGAGGCAAATAATCTCTTCTTGCTGCTCATTATTTTCATTTGTCTTTTCATTCAGGTCATCTTTTAGGTTAGTTACTTCAAACTTTAGCACTTTCATTTTCTGCTTATAATCTTGCTTTTCCTTGATAATACAGGATTTCACCATTTTGGTATCATGTAAGGCATTTTCTAGCATCTTAAATTTACTCAAACAGTCTGTAATATGATTGATTGCCTTAAAAATATCTTTGTCCTTAAGTTCAATCATTGTAGAGAGTGCCTGTTCTTGAGCTATAACTGTCCTATCTGTGCTGAAAGTTCCATCATAGAGTTGTTGAGTCACCTGTTTTTTCCTCTCTAATTTGCAGCATCTTTCTTCCAAGGTCAACACTTTCTGCCAATCATCTTTCCACACTAGAAGCTGTCTTTGATGTGCCAGAACCATTTCACTGAGCTCTCGGTCCTGATCTCTTAGTTCCCCAATTAACAGTTGCAGTTATTTCTGTTGTTTCTCAATAGTGTGAGCCTCAATTTCTGAATAGATGATGTTCTTGTGGGAGAATGGTGTCACATTCATAGGTGGCCACAGCCCGGTGTTTCCCATTGGCCTTGGGAGAAAGTAGGAGTCTCACTTTGGAAACCCCATAGGCTTGCCTTCCCTAGAGTTGCCCGCCATGTGGTGGAGACTGGCCTCAGGCAGCCATGCCCCCACACCCTTGCTACCCAGAAAGACCAGCCCATTGAGAGCTCCAGCCCTTTACCTGCTCCACTCAGTGCTCACAAACCCATGTATAGTTTATATTGAATTGATTAAGTGCTTGGGGTGGGGGAAAGGAGGGAGGAAGAGAATTTGGAACACAAAGTTTTAAAAAAATTTTGATGTCAAAGTTTGTATTTACATGTAATTTGGGAAAATAAAATTTAACAGGAGGAAAAAATGAAAGGATCTCAGTGTCTGGTACCTTCTCCTATCAGGTGGATCTTCAGAATCTTCCTAAGACAATCAAAATGGAAGATATTGAGTTTCCTAGAATGGTGCTGGTAGGTAGACTGTTCAGGTTTCAAAGGCATATAACAATAAGGTTAGCATAACAGCTCTGTAGACCTTCAATTTCATAGTCAGTCTAATACTTCTTCTCTCTCATACTTTCTTTCAGAGCCTTCCAGAAAATGAGCTAGGTCTGGCCCACCTTAGAGTTTATGTGGACATACTGTCAAGGTGAGTGAACTTATCCACAGCATTCAAAATTTCTCTATTTGCTGTAATTTATGGTTCTGCATATGGATGGTGTAATGCTAGCTTGTGGAGAACATTTGTTTTCTTTTGATTAGGCCAAAATCAGCACAAACATCAGAGAATTAATCCTTTGTAACATCTCAGCCTCAGAGGCTGCCTTAAGTGCACAGTTATTTGCAAAAAAAAAAAGTCACTCACCAATTCTCCTTCTACTTTAGTCTTGGCTTGCATCCTTTTTAAGTTAAATAGTTTACCCTCAGTACAGTTTCATTCTCATTGAAGGCATCTGACATCTCAGAAAAAATTGTGCTAAAAAGCATGGGGGCAAGCACACAGCTTTGCTTCACTCAGCTGGTGACTAGAAAAGCATGAGAGCATTGTCCATTATCAAAGACCCAGACAAGCATGCCAGCATGAAACTAATGTACAATACTAATGAAACTCTCCAGGGAACCACATTTTTCCATAATTTTCAGCAAGCCCTCACAATTGATAGTATCAAAGGTATTAGACAGCAAAGGAATAAGAGAAAGAGGAAGGTGATAAAAGGCATATGGTGGTCAAAATAAAATGGACTCGAGGAAGGGAGGGTAAAAAAGAAAGAGAGAAGGATAAACAGAAGAAAATGGGATGGAGGCAAATACAAAGCTAGTAATTGTAACTGTGAATGTCAGTGAGATGAACTTACCCATAAAACAGAAGCAGATAGCTCAATGAATTAGAAGCCAGAATCCAACAATATGTTTTTCACAAAAGGCACACTTGAAACAGAAAGACATGCATGGAATTAAATAAGAGGTTGAACCAGAATCTATTATGCTTCGCTGAAGTTAAAAAAAAAGACAGAGGTTGCAATCATAAACTCGAACAAAACAAAAGCAAAATTAAACCAAATTAAAAGAGATAATTAGAGAAACTACAATTTGATAAAAGGTACCATATACAATGAAGTAATTTTAAAAAAGGTTTTACAGGAAGTTTCTCTGATAAAAGCCTCATTTTTCAATTATGTAGGGAATTGAGACAAATTTATAAAAATAAGAGCTATTGCTCAATTGATAAATGGCCAAGGGATATGAACAGGCAGATTTCAGAAGAACACAAAACTATCTATTGTCATATGAAATAATGGTCTAAATCACTATTGATTAGAGTAATTCAAATAAAAAAAAAAAACCTCTGAGGTACCACCTCACATCTACCAGAAATGAATATTACTTGAGGGAATGTTGGAAAATGCTGTAAACATTCTGGAGAACAATTTGGAACTATATCCAAAGAACTATAAAACTATGCATACCCTTTGACTCAGCAATGTCACTACTATGTCTGTCTCCCAAAGTGATCAAGGAAAAAGGAAAATTACTTTTATGTATAAAATTATTTATAGCAGTTTTTTGGGTGGTAGCAAAGAATCAAAGACTGAGGGAATGCCCATCAATTGGGGAACAGCTGAACAAGTTGTGGTATATGATTGTGATGGAACAATATTGTGTGTGAGAAATGATGAGGCAGATGATTTCAGAAAAACATGGGAAAGACCTATATGAATCAATACAAAGTGAAATGAGCAGAACCAGGACATCATTGCACGCAGAAACAGCTATATTGTGATGTGAAAGAATCAGGTACTCTGATCAATACAATGATCAAAGATAATACAGAAGGACTTGATGGAAATTGTTATCCACTTCCAAAGAGAGAACTCATGAGCTCTGAGTGCAAATTGAAATATAATTTTCTCTCTATTTTTCCTGTTTTTTTGTGACAGTTAATATGGAAATGTTTTGCATGATTTAATATATATAATAGGCATCACATTGCTTGCCCTCTCAATAGGTGGAAGAAGGGCTAGAGGGAAAGAGATAAATTATAAGTTCTAAAAGTATATTTTAAAGAGCCTGTATCCAAGGTACAAAATGCTATAATAAGCACTTGGGGAGATAACACAGATATAAAACTTGTTGTAGAATCATAAACCATTGGAATCTGAAAAAAATACTGGAACAGAAAACAGACAATTTTGGAGCAGTAAGAGACCTCATAAATATAGCAAAAGGTTTAGAGATGGAAAAAAACCCTTAGATATCATTCATTCCAACTCCTTGATTTTATAACTGGAAAAACCAAGGCCCAGATAGAGGAGAGGATTTTCCTACAGTCACATGAAAAGTCAGGAGAGTTGGGACTAGAAAGAAAGTCTCCAGACTTCAAGAACAATGTTCATTCTATTAAACCACACTGACTTCATGAAGTTTATAGTATAGTGATACAGCTAAGGCATTCAAATAACTATAATACAGAGTTGAGTTTTATGTGCACAAGAAAAGTACAAAGTAATATTAGCTTGTCCCTTCAGATTTAGTCCCCTTGAGATTGTATGGTATTGAAGTATTATGGTCTCAGGAAACACTGAAATTGGTGTCAGAAGACCAAGGTTCATTAACCACTGTGTGACGTTGGACAAATCACTTATTGTCTATGGACTTCAATTTCTTCATCTGTGAAATGGAGAGGGTGAACTAGGTGACCCCAAGCTCCCTTCCAGATCTACATCATATGATCACAATTAGAAATCTGGTCTGAAACCCAATCTGTAGATTCCTTACTCTTTGGTATCCTGAAGACCAGTGCTCACTGAAAATATCTCCAACCAAAAGACAGAAGTGTAAAGAACTTAATCTTTGACAGGAAATTACATCAGTTGTTGGTAAAATAAAACAATGCCTTCTCATTGCACAGGCCCTGCCAGAAATCCATGGAGTGTTTCTAACCTGGTAGTACTTGGAACATTGATATTTGACAAACCTATGTATTCATAACAAGGACAATATGATGTGCTTAGAGCAAAGGACCAGGGAATTAGGCAATGGCCAGGTAGTATTTTAAATTTTTAATTAGGTTAAAGGATTGGATATTTGATAGACTCCTTGTTCTCTGGATCAACAATATCATTTTCATTACAGAGGTGTTTCATGATCAAAAGAAAAGTTATTATGTTTTCCCTCCTCACCCCCAAGTGATGAAGGTACTTCTGATTTCACTATATCCTTCTCTCACATCAACATCCATTCAATCTCCCCTTTTTATAATCTTGGCACTCTCTCTGACTCTTCCTTCTCCCTTATCTCTTGTTATACAGGATGAGCCAAAAGTCACAATGTTTTAATAACTTTTTGAAAATTATTTTTTCTATGTTTTTGCTATGTGTGAGATTTGATTTTTCACATGTAATATAAATTCATTTCCTATATATACTGTATATGATGCTATGGTATAAATTAAAAACAAAAAAAGAATTGTTAAATATTGAACCTCCTTTGTGACTTTTGACCCACCCTATATTAACTAGCAGGTCCTGTTGTTTGCATTTCTGCAATGTTTCTTCTCAATTGTACCCTCCTCCCTATTCCTACTGCCTTGTCCTAATGCAGTTACTCATCTGAATCACTTCAGTAGCTAACCAATAGGGTTTGGTGCCTTGGAAATCAGCTTTTTCAATTCATTCTTCACTTCACTGCAAAGAATATTATTGCCATATAGAACTAGTAGAATCACTCCTTTGCTGAAAATATGTAAAAGTGACCTCTTTCCTACTAAATAAAATAAAAAGTACTTGACTGCAAGTCAAGGTCCACCAAATGTAACCTCATTCTGCTTTTTCCATCTTTGTCTCGCATTACCCTTTTTGATGCCCTCCACAATCTAGTCAAACTGCTCTTCTCTGTATATCTCTAAGATATCCTGCACCCTCATGCCATTGCATCCTCTCTCTCTCTCTCTCTCTCTCTCTCTCTCTCTCTCTCTCTATATATATATATATATATATATATATATATATATATATATATATATATATATATATATATATATATATATATACGTGTGTGTGTGTGTGTGTGTGTAGATAGATAATGTTTAGTGGATATGGAACCTGCCTTAAGGTCAAGAAAAACTAGATCTTTCCTCTTTTTAGAATACCACTTTTCCTTCACAGCTCAGTTCAAGTTTTGCCTTCTTTGTGAGACCCTTCCTATTGCTCCCAAATTCCGGGATCTCCCTCACAAAATGGCCTCATATCTATTAGAAAGCCTCACTTAAGTCAGAGAAATCATCAGTTGATTTTTTCGAGATTAACATCCATGCTTAGGCCCTTTGGCATAGTAGAACACAAGGGTCCCATGGAGGCAAGGACTGTTTCATATTTATCTTTGTATCCCCAGGAGCTATTATAATCCTTACACATAAAAGGCATTTGCTATAAGTCTGTCTCTGCAGCATAGCAGCTGGGTGCCCAGAGGCAACTCACTTAAACCCTCTCAGTGTCTCAAGCATCTCTCTAAAATGATGGGATAGAAATGAGCTGCATTTGTGTATTGAGGGAGGACAAATACAAAAAGTCAATGAAATTACTGGAATTTTTTAAATGCTTTTATAATGTATAATTCTATATAAATGGTTTTCTGGCACCCCACTGAAACTAAACCTCCATGAGACCAGAGATCATGCTTCAGATACACTTTCGTTTTGGGTTTTTTTTTGTTTGTTTTTGGTTTTTGGTTTTGTTTTTTTGTTGTTTGTTTGTTTGGGGTTTTTTGTTTGTTTGTTTTGGCAGGGCAATGAGGGTTAAATGACTTGCTCAGAGTCACACAGCTAGTAAGTGTCAAGTGTCCGAGGCCAGATTTGAACTCACGTCCTCCTGAATCCAGGGACAGTGTTTTATTCACTGTGCCACCCAGCTGCCCCTCAGATACACTCTTGATCTCTTTCAGCTCAAAGCCCTGGGTCCTACATAAATGAAGTGCTTAAAAAATGTGAATGGATTTGAATATCTGACCCCCCTGCCTAATTCTTTAGTATGGGTTGGATCACTCAGGACATGTCACAAAGAGAATCTCAGCAAATAATTTTCTAATGCAAACTTTGGGGGTGCCAACAATGACAGGAAGAAAGTAGACCACATAATGGAGAGCACTCTTTTCATCCTATGGATTCTGACAAAAGGAGGTTCCCCACCTGTGACTAAGAACATTGCTCACTCCAGAATTCATACAATGCCAACATGAAGAGCCATGTGCAAAAAGGGGAGGTCATATTTTCGCAAAAAAATGTTCTGTTTCTAAGAAATTTACCTTTCTCCCTGGCCTCCTAGGATGGGCAGTATCATCTCTCAGGTGGTCAAATGCCTTTTAGTGCCTGTTTCTCATGGCACATTAAATGCAGGTTGCTGAAGACTATAACAATCTGTACAGAATAACCCATCAACTTTAGAGAATTCCATGGAGCAACTAATAATAACGAGTGAACACAGTTCTAAACTGGGTTTTATGCCATGAAACAATGGTATAGTCAGTGCAAAAGAAATTACAAATGGAACCCAAACAGAGGAAAACAGCAAAAATGGAGAGATTAACAGATGGGATCATATGTTGACATCCTACTAGCCAATTATCAATATGGTCTGAGACCATTACTTAATCCCCATATATCTTTTGGTTGGGTATTGAGTGCCCACCAGGTAAAAACTATAAATAAGTTTTCAGGGGGTACTGAGAAATACTTGATAGGGAGAAGCACTTCCATGAAATAGACCTCTTCTTCTTAGCACTGCTCCCTGAACCTCCACAGAGGACAGTCCTACTTGATTAATCAAATTTAGTGTTAGGGTTACTAGGAATAAAGCAAATGTCATCTATGTGCCAGCTCATCTGTAGTGTTAAATTTATTTTAAGGAAATTCTTTGATAGGATGAAGAAGATCTATATGAGAGCAACTAGTAAAATGAAGGGCCTGAACATCATGTCATATGAGGGTCCTGTGAAGGATCTAAGAGAGGTTTATTCTTGGAAAACAAAATTTTCATGAGCATGACAATCTCATTGATGTGTTTTAAGGGCTATTATGGGATAAAGGAATTAAGTCTGTTCTGTTTATCACCAAAAGATAGAACTGGGAACAGTGACTAAAAACTTCTAAGACAAAATTTAGTATTAGACCCAAGAACTTCCTAAAAATACTGTCAGCTTACAGAAAAATGGGCTGCTATGTGAAGCAGGAACTCCTTATGAATGGAGGTATTCATGAAAAGTCAGGAGGACTACTTGGTACTATAATATAAGGGACTCCTCTCTTGAGCAAGGGAAGAGAATATGGTAAGGTGTCTTCCAACCCTGAGGCTCTTGGACTCCATTATTCTTTTTCTCTCTCTGTGTCCTTCTCTCTCTGTTCTCTCTCCCTCTTTCTCCCTCTTTCTTCCTCTGTCCCTCTCTGTCTCTCTTTTGCTCTGTCTCTGTCTCTGTCCCTCTGTCTTTGTCTCGTCTCTGTCTCTGTCTCTTTCTCTCTATGTCTCTCTCATGCACACGCACACACACACACATATGCATTCTATCAATTAGTAAGATATGACTTCTCTTTTCCATTCAAATTGGAAGTTCTTAATATTTCCAAAATGAAAGAATGTCCAGGACAGGGTCATCATAGAAAGTGTGTCCATTACTGTCTGCTTCGGTCTTTTTTTTTTAATTCTCCAACTCAAGATGCCACTGACTTTTGTTGTCCTTCCATGAATTATTTTTCCCTAGCAGATAATATTGCCATAAAGTAATGAAGTTTAGCTCAACCTTAAAAAATTATACTGGCAGGACTGGTAAGATTTTATAGAAGATCTCATCTAACCCCATTATTTGACAGTAAAAAAGCTGAGGAGCAAACTGATGGTGTGACCTTATGGTAGAACAAGAATGCTAGAATATAGGCCTCCTAGAAGCAGCCTGGCAGAGGAATCAGTGATGGACATAGAGTTATAGGACCTGGGCTTGAGAACTGACTGTGCTTACATTTCTTGCACTCAATTTTCTTATCTATAAAATGAGGGAGTGGAACTATGGCAAGACCACTGAGAGCCCTTTAATTCTAAACCCTTTGATCCTATGTCCTCTAATCACATTTTACAAGCAAGAACTTTCTAAATTTTAGAGCAAAACAAAAATGGACAGAGATATTACAAACAAATGTAAATAGAAAAATAATATGAGTGAAGTGAATGTACACATCTAAAAAATTAAAATCAATGAAAACACCAACACAAAATAAACAAAAAGAGGGGATATTAAAAATTATAGGGAACAGGGGGCAGCTAGGTGGCGCAGTGGATAAAGCACTGGCCCTGGATTTAGGAGTACCTGAGTTCAAATCCGGCCTCAGACACTTGACACGTACTAGCTGTGGGACCCTGGGCAAGTCACTTAACCCCCATTGCCCCGCAAAAAAAAAAAAAAAAAGAGCATAAACTTAAAAAAAATTTAAAAAATAAAAAAAAAATTATAGGGAACAAAAAAACCCATAAAATGATAAATGAAAGTAAAAATCCTATAAAGGATTTCATTGAAAAGACTATTAAAATTCATAAACTCTCAGCTATTCTAATTAAAAAGAAGAAAGAAGAAAATCAAATCAAAGATATAGTGAATAAGCAAGGTGAAATCATGGAAAAAGCAGAAAAAAAAGAATAATCAAAACATATTGTGTGGCTATCTGCTAACAAAACTGAGAATACAACATTAATAGAGGAATATCTTCAAAATGTAAAATATTCCAAAATATGAGAAGACCAAGAGAAGATAGCTAATAATCTAATACCATAAAAGGAAATAAATTTAACTGTAAAACAACTACTAAAGGGAAAAAACTCCTAGACCAGATGGATTCACAGGAAAATTCTATCAAACTTTTCAAGAATAGCTAGTACCCCTCCTTAACAAGTTATTCTCAAGGACTGAAAAAGAAGGAACTTTACCTGGTTTCTTTTGAGAGAAATATAACACTAATACCTAAACAAAGGAAAGATAAAAAATAGACTGAAAATTGTAGGCCAATATAATTAATGACCATTACTCAAAAATTGTAAACAAAATTATTTATTCAAGAAATCATTTATTATGATCAAGTGGGACTTATGCCAGGGATAAAAAGATGATTTAACATTAGGAAAACAATCAATACAATTAAAATACAAAGGTACATAATCCTCTCAAAATATACAGAAAAAGCCTTTAAGGAAATGCAACACTTTTATGCTTTAAAAAAATCCTATAAAGCATAGGCATAGAGGAACCTTTTTTTTTTTTTACTTTCCTTCATTTTTTCTTTTATTTGTTGTCTTGTAAAAAAATTACTAATATGGTAATGTTTTACATAATTGCATATCTATAACCCACTTCTGATTGCTTACTGCATCAGGAAGGGGGTAGGGGAGGGAGGGAAGGAGGGATAAAATTTGGGACTCAAAATTACAAATAAAAATGTTTATTATTAGAAAAAAAAAGAAAAATTGAGAGCCTATTCCAGACAATATTTGTTTGAAAGTGAAAGGTGAAAGTATAACCTGTTTTTATTACTATAGCCATAAAAATAAAGAACTGATTTTTAAAGTTCTCTTCCCAAGGAAAGAATGTATCTTTTTTTAAATAGAATTTTATTTTCCAAAATATATGTAAAAACAAATTTTAACATCAATTTTTAAAAATTTTGTGTTCCAACTTCTCTTCCTCCCTCATTCCCACCCCCTCACTGACAAGAACTCAAGCAATTCAAAGTAAGTTATGCATGAGTAGTCATGGAAAACATTCCCATATTAGCTAGATTGTGAGAGAAAACAGTCAAAAAACAGAACAAAACAAAACAAAACTTCAGATTAAGGAATTGTCAAAGAGGAAAAAAGAATTTTTAAATGTGTTTCCATCTGTTTTCAGATACTATCAATTCTTTCTCTGTAGATGGGTTGCAATTTTCATAAGTCTTTCAGGGTTATATTGGATCATTGCCTTTTTTTAATATGATAAAAACTTCCTAGCTATAAACAAAAGCAATCAGGATAGGATAGAGTATTATTGAATAAATACTGAAGTGAAAAAACCATGTCCGTTGTTCTCACTACTATTTGATATCATTCTGGAAATGTTAGCAATAGCAATAAGACAAAAGAAATCAATTAAAGAAATAAAGATAAGTAAGGATTAGATAAAACCATTCTTATTTGCTGATATAATGCAAAACCCAAGGAAACAAAAAAAAGATTTGAAATGCAAAGATTAAGAGCATCAGCAAAGATGTGGGCTACAAAATAAACCCTCAAAAATAAAGAGCATATCAATATAATAATAACACAAGAAGCAATAACAGAAAGGGAAATTCCATTGCAAATAATTAATTAACGCATAAAACATCTGAAGATCAACTTCACAAAGCACAAAAAAGACTTATATAAATTTAATTACAAAGCACTCCTTACAGAATTAAAGAGCAATTTAAATAACCATAGGAGTATTCAATGCCCATGGCTAGACCATGCCAATATAACAGAAATTACAATACTACCAAAATTGTACTTTTAATGGTAAACCAAAAAAACTATCATAAGGATACTTTCTAGAGTTTGATAATATAACAATAATTTTATTTGGGGGAAAAAAGACTAGGATATCAAGAGAAGGGGCAGCTAGATGGTGCAGTGGATAAAGCACTGGCCTTAGATTCAGGAGGACCTGAGTTCAAATCCGGCCTCAGGCACTTGACCCATACCAGCTCTGTGATCTTGGGCAAGTTACTTAACCCTCATTGCCTCACAAAAATTAAAAAACAAACAAACAAACAGAATATCAAGAGAAATTATGAAAAGAAGTAAGATAAAGAGGGACTATTACTTCCAGATTTCAAACTATATTATAAAGCATCCTATTGGTTAAAGAATAGAGATGCAGAACAAGAGACAAGATAATGGAGATTTAGAAAGAATAGGACGGGATAAGCCAGTGTATAGGAAGTGGAAAACATAAGTCACCTAAGGAAAAACTCTTTATTTGATTAAAACTGCTAGGGAAATTTGAAAAGCAGTCTGGCAGAAATGAGGCTTATACTAACATCTCACACCACATTCCACAATGCATTCTAAATGTATAAGTGTCCTTAATAAAAAAAAAAGGTTATACTATTTAAAAACTAGAAGAAAAGCAGTTCATGTTACTCTCACAACTATGGGCAAAAGATATATTTTTAGCCAAATAAGATATGGATGCAATTACAAAAGATAAAAGAAAACTTGAATTACTTGAAATTTAAAAGTTTCTGCCCAGGACAACATCAATGATAAGAAGGGAAGGGGTTGAATAGGAAAAAAAGTCTTTGGATCAAATTTCTCTGATAAATTTTTGGTATCTAAGATATATAGATGTAGATAGATAGATAGATATGTGTGTATGATACATGTACATATGCTTTTGACTAATAATCCTTTCCAAAAGATAAATGATCAAAGAATATGATCAAACAGTTCTCAAAAGAACTGCAAAGTATTCACAACTATATGAAAAAATGCTCCAAATCACTAATAATTTGAGAAATGTGAATCAAAGCAACACTGATGCCTCACACTCTACAAAAAGACAAAAAACATGATCAAAAAGCCCCCCAAAATGTTGAAGGGGGTGTGGGAAGAGGAACACATTAATATTTTTGGAACTGTGAAATGCTATAAACATTTTGGAAAGCAATTTGCAATCATATAAATAAAGTCACTAACATGCCTTACCCTTTGAACCAGAGACTCCATTACTTGGTTTACATGTCAAGGAAACCACGGGAAAGAAAAAAAAAATCCCCATGTACTCTAAAGTATTTATAACAACACTTTCTCAGATACCTAAAAATTGAAAACAAAGTAGCTGCTCACCAAATGAGGAGTGGTGAAACAAATGGTGATACATAAATGTAAAGAAATACTACTATGCTCTAAAAAATGATGTTTGTAATGAATACAGAAAAGCATGGAAAGATCTATATGAACTGACACAAAATGAAGTAAGCAGAGCCAAGAAAACAATATGAACATTAACTATAACAATGAAGTGGAAAGAATAATAAAACAGAAAATAAGTCAATGTAAATACATATACAAAGATCAAATGGGACTCAAATGAAAAAAGATGAGAAGATACTCCCAACCCACACATTTGTGTAGGTGGGAGGTTCACTGGTGTTACACATTGAACATTTTTTTGGACTTTCTCAATTCATCAATTAGTTGTGCTGACTTTTTTTTCCTTTCTAAAAAAAAATATCTATCCTATGGAATGGCTCTCAGGGAGGAGGAGAGGTAGGGATACATGGGATACCATTGTAATGTAAGAAACAGAAATTTTTTTTTTTAATCTATGAGACTAATCATGCTGATCCTAGCTTCACCACAGTATGGCCATTTCTTGAGTTTTAATGGGTAAAAATTCAGGTCTTATGGAATCACAGAAACTTAGGATTTGGAGGGATCAGAAAAGTCTAGGCCCATTTTTTACTTCGTTTCTGTTCAACGTCTTCAACAAGTAGTCACCCCACCACCTCTTGAAGACATCCACTTATGTAAATGCCAGCACTTCCAGAGGCAGGCCATTCCACTCTAATTGTGGAGTTTTTCTTTACATTAAGCTGAGTTTTTTCTTTTTTCAACTTCCAGAAATTGCTACTGATTTTATCCTGTGAAGGATCTGATAGAAAAGCAGACTGTCTAAACCCTGTTTTATATGACATTTCAAATATTTGATCATGCCTATATCAAACAACTCTTATCTTCTCCAAGTTTTATATCCCCAGTTCCTTCAACTAAATAAAATATGTTCTTCAGTCCTTTATATGATATTGTATAATATGAAATGGTATATGATTTGATGTGATGTGATGCGATGCAATATAATAATACAATATGATATAAAACAAATATTAAGTGCTTTCTATATACCAGGTACCAGGCAATGGTGATACAAATTTAAAAATTGAAATATAATCTCTACCTTCAAGCAGCTTACAATGTACTAGGCACAAACAATACACAAAAGGAAGCTGAAAAAGATTGGAGCAAACAACAAAGGGGACCTGTCCCAGTGGCACAATGATGAAAGTGGAGTTGAAACCAAGGCAGAATGTGGGTTTGCAAATAAAGAGGCATCTGGGGGTTTTGTATCTTCTATAAATGGTGGCTAAGGGGAGAAATTTTGATCCACTCTCTAGCCCTTCAATCAGAGAGGCAAAAACAACTAAGAGTGCTGATGAGGTGCTGAAACACCCTCCATGATGATGTTTCCTGGTGATGAGCTTATCTGAAGGAGGGGTGTGGGTGCAGGGAGGGGATAATGATTATGGTGGAGTCGGTCAATTAGAGTGTCTGGTCACCCTCCAACTTCTGATCTCACACCAATTTGTTAATCCTCTTCTTAAAATATGACAGCCAAAATCAAACACAGCATTCCAGAAGTGGTCTGAAGAATATAGAGGATAACAGGACTATTACTTCTCTGTCCCTATCTGGATGCTTTATATCTATTAATGAAGCCTAATATCCTGATAAGTTTTTTGATTGCTATATCATACTACTAGATCATATTGAAGTTAGTTACCTCAAAGATGCCATACATTTTCATATAAACCCTTCTTTAGTCATACCTCCCCATTCTCTAGGTGGACAGTTAATTTTTTAGAAACCAAATGTAGGATCAACAGCCATTCTAATTCAGACTCAATTGTTCTTCTAATTTATTGAGATTGAAAGAGGAAAAGACACTATCATCCAATGTTTTAACTATACATTCCCTCTCCAGCTTTACAATTTGCAGACTTAAAAGCATCATGTTTGCCTTCATGCAAGGCCCTAATGAAAGTATTGAGCATATGGAAAGATAACCTCATGGAACACCCTTTTAGATACCTGCCTCTAGGTTGACAGTAATCTATTAATGACTAAAACCCTTAGGTCCACTCATTCAACCAGTCTTTTCCCAACATATTCTACAATCTTATATTCTACATATTCTACACCCTTATGTCTACATCCCATTCACAAGGATTACATGAGATATTTTTTAAAAAACAATTTAACTGGGGCAGCTAGGTGGCACAGTGGATAGAGCACTGGCCCTGCATTCAGGAGGACCTAAGTTCAAATCTGACCTCAGACACTTAACACTTACTAGCTGTGTGACACTGGGCAAATCACTTAACTCCAATTGCCTCAAAAAACAAACAAACAAAAAAACCAATTTAACTAAATTGCAAGTTTACTATGTCTATGGAATTTGGTCATATTCCATTCTATTATTCCTATTGGAAAAAAAGAAATGAAATTAGAGAGTTGTAAATGAAAAGGTAAAATTTCATCTCACACCTGACAAATTGGTAAAAACAATAAGAACAAGGTGGGTGGATAGGTGGTACAGTGGATTAAGCACCGGCCCTGGATTCAGGAGTACCTGAGTTCAAATCTGGCCTCAGACACTTGTCACTTACTAGCTGTGTGACCCTGGGCAAGTCACTTAACCCCCATTGCCCTGAAAAAAAAACAAAAACAATAAGAACAAACAAAAAAACCCCAATAAGAACAACAACAAAAGAAAGTGTTGAGAGGTTGTTTGAAGACAATAATACTAATACATTGTTGCTGGATCTGTAAAGTACTGGACCAACTTTTCTTGATATATGTTGTGAGGATCAAAGGAGAAAATATTTGTTTTAAAAAATACTTAGGGGGCAGCTAGGTGGCACAGTGGATAAAGCACCAGCCCTGGAGTCAGGAGGACCTGAGTTCAAATCTCGTATCAGACAGTTGACACTTACTAGATGTGTGACCCTGGGTAAGTCACTTAACTCTCATTGCCCCCCCACACACACACACAAAGTACTTAGCACAGTGTATAATGCATAGTAAGTGTTGTGTAAGAGCTTATTTTCTTCCTATCTTTTCCAAGGAATCTTTTCTAGTGATCCTTATTCTTAGTGTATTCCCTCTTAGACTACCCCCAATTTATCCTGTATATATTATGTTTGTGTATAGTTCTATGACATCTCCCCACATTGGGCTGTAACCTCCTTGAGAGAAGGGACAATGTAGTACCTTCCTTTGTAACCCCCAACAGTTAGCTCAGTACCTAGAACGTATTGGCTGATTAATAAATCCTTGTCTTGACTACATTCCACCTAGGCCCAGGATTGAATGGCAGGAAATCATTCCTAATTGAATAATTTCCAGGACATTGCCTAATGGGAGACAGAAAGCTTTGAATGAAGAGCTTTCAAGGGGACAGCAAGGGAGAAACTAGGAAGCTAAGCTTTGGTGTTCCTACTTGCAAAAGGACTTCACATACTATCAGTCCCCTCTATATTCAGGACCACCTTAGAGCAAAAACCCTATCACCCTACCCTTATTATAATTCTGAATATGACAGTCATATAGGTGGGGAGCTCAAGAATGTATGGGTGTGAAAGTGAGAACCATCACCATATATTGTACATGTATCATATCATACATATCAGAATATGTAGTCTGGGAACCTGGGCTATCTTGATAAGTATGGCAGATGAGAAGAAAGTGGACTTTCTGTCTATAGTTCAGGATTTATGAATCCTTAAGCTTTGATAGAGTTGCAGAAGTCCTGGGTTGGGCCCATATTTTTCTGAGTAATTCAATAACCAGGGTTGTCAATAGACTTTATTATCAAAATGCACCTGCAGCTGATAGAGAATGAAACGCTTTAAATGCCACTCTTCTAAAAACAATTTCTTAATATAATATTTCAATTAATAAGTCAAGTTACAATCACAACGAACTTTCTAGGCGAAAGTGCAGAAGAATAGTTCTCTTGGTGAACATGCAACAGAGTAGGGTTGAGGACAGATATCATCACGGTAGTTCACATCTACCAAAAAACAGATCAATAATTGGTGGTTTGGATTTCCTAAGGAAGAAGAGACAGAAAGGAATGTAAATCTGTTTTAATTTTAAGTTTTAAGCATCTCTGAACTCAAATAATGCTTATGCCATACTCCTACCTAGTTTCTTAATTGAGCAAAGACACAGGACCATGGGAACATAAAATGAAAGAATTTAAAAAGGACATTAGAGAAAAAAGAAGGAAGGAGAGAAAAGAAGGGAGAGAAAAAGGAAAGGAATGGAGGAAGAAAATAGGAAAGAGAGAAATAAAGAAAGAAATTAACGACCATTGGAGCTAAACAACAGTGCAACCTGCTGCCTATTAAGATAGTCAATTCTTCACCAACATAAATTAGATAAGTCTCCATTAGGAATTAGTAACAAAGGACAGCCTCTTCAAGAGCTAATATTCTAGATTTTGATGCTCTACTCTCTCAGGTCCTTTACAAATCTAATATTCTGTAATAAGAATAAGGTAAAGAATTGGAAATCTGGAGGAAAAACCCTCTCCCTGAGGATAAGAAAATTAGTTTGATTTTAGAAATGTTTAATTGAAGCCAATGATCCCATTTTTTTAATCAAACACCCTACCAGTAAAAAGAAGATTGAGTATACAGGCACAATAAATGCTTTTTATTTACTCATTTATAATTCATTTACTACTACATAGTACTACTGCAATAAACATCAATTACACTATGAAACAAATTGAAAATATATTTTTTAAAGGGTGGGATGAAAATGAAATAATATGTTATCTTAATACCCACAGAGAGTCTCTGAAGTTTATTGAGGATGCAACATCAACCTTGTTTTGAAGGAAAATCACTTATGCAAGTGTGTAGAGGATGAAATAAAGAGGGGGAAAATAGAGACTAAATTGAAGGCTATTGTATTGCATTATTTAAGTTTACTCAAGAAATTATGACACTCAACATCAGTACTTTTGCTTTTCTTCTATTTCACATGTTAAAAAATAATATTTTTATTATACCCCCAATACATATAAAAACAATTTTACCATTATTTTTTTCAATTTTTGATTTCCGAATTCTCCCCCTCCCTCCCTATCTCCCCTCCTCCCTTCATTGAGAAGGTAAGCAATTTGACATAGGTTTTACATTTGTATTCATGAAAAACACATTTCCATGCTCTGAAAAAAACACAAAAATAAAGTAAATAAAAAGTATCTTCAATCTGCACTCAGGTTCCACCAGTTCTTTCTCTAGAGATGGATAGCATTTTTCATCTTAAATCTTTTAGAATTGTCTTGGATCATTGTATTGTTCAGCTATTTCTCATTTTTTTTAACATGAATACCTCAGTTTAATAGGTCTGATTGTTACAGTTTTAACTGGATATTCCCTCTTTTCACCTCAATCATTGATTTTAATTTGGTATTAATTTTGACCATTGCTTTAAATTGTTAACAGTTGAAAGGTGAAGGATAAATACTTAAAGGATGAGGCAAATGAATGCTACATCATATTGATTTATTAAGATTCATTGTAAAGATTTTAAATCTTTATGACAATGAATCTATATATGTATTGAGGGCATTCATACTGGAAAAAAAGTATCTAGAGCAGCTCATATCTCCACAGTCATAAAACTGATTACAGGGGACACAGAGCAATGTATTTATTGTTTGTTGATCACAAAGAACATTCACTTCAATATATTTATCCAGAAAAGGCCTTTCACTGAAGTTAAGGGGTTGTCATAGAGACTGCAAGAGGAAACTGGAAGAGGAAACTCTAACAATGCAGATCATCAATTTATATACAACTTGTATTTGTTCTCATAAAGTTCCCTAGAGCACTAAGAGGTCAAGAGACTTGCCCAGTCATGGAACCAGTATCAGAAATAAGACTTGAAGCCGGGTCTTTCTGGATCATAGATAAGACCTCTATCCTTTATGTTCCACTGTCTTTTTCATAAGATCATGGGATTTAGAGCTAGAGGGAACTTTAGTCATGCTCTGAACACCCCATTTTCTAGATGAGGAAACCAGTCCCCATTAAGAACAGATTGGCTCAATATCTTAACTGTCTTTGCAACTCCAAATGCTGGGCTCTTTCTATTACACCAAACTGCCTCCTCGCACAACAAATATTCAGCCCGTTGCACATAGAAGGCACCTAAGAAATGGTGATCAGATGAATGTTGAAATTAAATGTCCCAAACACAAGCCTGATACTTTTGAGACTTGTCATTTTTTCAGAGACTAGCTAGAGTCTGGTTCTTTGATCTTTTTTTTTTTTTTTTTGCAATCTGACAAACCAGTAAAAATCCATTTCTATAGCTTACTCTCCAAAGATCATTTAAATCATATAAAAAGATAAAGAAAAATAGGAAATATGATTCTCTCCTTACACTTTTTGTAGGCAGAATGTACACAGGTTCCCATAAGTTCTTCCGTCGGATGCACATATTGGATCAATTGTAAAATGGCAATAATTCATGACTTTCACATTTTCCATTTTAATTGCTTTTAACAACCAGTTACAGTCAACCTGTTTAGACTAATGTTAAAATAAGAATTAAAATCATCTAGCAAATCCTATGACCAAGGGATCAGGTTTGTCAAACCAACAGCATTGATGATAATTTTTCTCCTGAACTTCAATGATACCCATAGGCAAAGAAAGGCTGAGGTTGTCAAGGATTCAGGATCTAACTGAAACCTGAGTTTCCAAATCATAAACTTCCTCCATCCTGCCCTTAACTAATGTTAACATAATCATGATATCATCTTAATGAATAAGCTTGCCATCGTTCTCATGCTAAACCTATATAGAACAATTGATTGTGAAAGGTAGGAGGAACCTCATGTTGTAATCTGACCCATACTTAAGCCATATAGAAACCCACAATAAAATTTATGACAAGTTGCCATTCTTCCTTCATTTGGTTACCAAAACTGGTGGAGAATTCCAACTTCTCAGAGGAGCTTATCCATTTTTGGGAAAGGTTCAGTTATTAGAAATATGTTTTTCCATATACCCAGTCTAAATTTTCCTCCCTATATATTTGACCCATTTATTGTATAGTTATCCTGAAGCATCTCACAATATAAGAGTAATTATATAATAATAAAATCTCAGAGCATAAAGAAAGCTCAGAAGGTATCTAGTCCAATTTATATCTCAACAGGAAAACCCTCTTCAACAAACCCAACCAGTGAAAATCCAACCTCAAATTGATCCTTTTGCCTAATGTCCCTTTCAGATGATATTCCTTAAAATACTGGGACTCAAAAATTTTCCCCACCTGACTCTCATCATCTCCACACAAGTCATCCATTCCCCAATTCCCCAGTTCAAATCTTTTCATCAACCAATCAGACTATTACATGGTTTCTACTTCTCTTCAGAATACTGTTCCTCATATTCTAAATATGTTTTAGATATCAATGTCCTTCCAGAAATGGAGGACACATATTTGGAAACAATATAACATATATGATCTCATGAGGGTAATGGATGGTATGATAATTACTAATATTACTTTTTATGCAACCAAAGACCACAATAGCATTTAGGACTTTATCAATTTGGTGATAGTTATTATATCAATAGCTCATCTTACAATGTTGATTCACTAAAACTGTCAGATATCTTGAACATAAACTGCTGTCAAACACATTTTCCACACCCAGTACTTGAAAATTGATTCATTTTACTCATAATATGGAACTTTACATGTATCACTATTCAATTTGATCTTATTGATTTCAGCTCATCATTCTGACTTGTTGAGCTCTTTAGGAATCAACAAGAAGAACAAAAACATCATCAATAATAGGAGTCAGAAAATTATGGCTGGAATGCCAAATTTGGCCATCTTATTCTTTTTATATAGCCTTAACCCTGGACCATGTAAAAAAGTGGTGGCAGCCATATTTGGTTGATGGAACATTGTTTGTTCACTCCTAACTGATACACATAATGACTTATTTTGCACAGAATTTTAAGATTTACAAAGCACTTTATATGTAACACTCCTTTGAGACAAATAATATAGATATTATTAGGCCCGATTTTTAGTTCAGGAAGGTGATACTTAAGGAGCCTAAGTTTACAAATTCACAGTGCTATTAAATGTCAATGCAAAGACTCAAACCCAAACCCAAACATCTGAGTCATGGTCTAAACTTCTTTCCACAGTACCACAGTGTTCATCTAGTATGTTAGCTATCACTGCCTGATTCCTTTCCCACTTGAATATGACATTCACAATACATAAGCCTTCAACTAAATTACTGATAAAAAGAAATGTTAAACAGCATAGGGCTCGGAAGAGCCCTGATGTACTCTCCTAGAAACTTCTCTAAAGGTTAATGTTGATCTATCAATTACTACCATTTGGGTTTAGTGAGTATATCATTTCTGAATGCACCTAAAACAACTATAAACCAGCACACTCTAGTTTGGTCCATAAGGATGTTGAGAATCCAGGTACATAATGCTTATGACATTGCTCTGAAATTCAATTCTAGGAATCCTGTTGAAAAAGGAAAAGAAGTTAGGGTTATTTGACTTCTTCTTGATTAATCGATGCTTACTTATTGTGATTGCCGTTGCCCTGGGAAAGTATTCACCAACCATCCTTTGATAAGGCATGATAATGCAATTAGAAATTATTGACACCTGATCTACAAGGCTACTGATTTTCATCTAGTCTGCCAACTACCTCTCCTACGTGTGTTATGGAACACATACAGATAGAAAACTCTTCTCACAGAGTATGGTCTAGACCTCAATTTCACGCTCTGATCAAAACTTCTATACTTTAACGTGTGGAATAAAAGCTTTTGGTTAATGTTCCCTCATGTATTACCTCATTCATTCAATATACATTCATTAAAAGCTGTGATTATGGAGATAGTTTGGTTCACACAATTCCAACAATTCTCCTATAGCCTGCTTATGTGGTAAACTTAATAATAAGTACTCAGGGAGATAACACAGATCAATAATCTGTAGTTGTAGAATCCTAAACCACTATGATCTGGAAAAGCACTTAAAGGAATAAAGAACATAAAATATTGGAACAGGAAGAGAACTTAGACTTAAAAGATTTAGAGTTGAAGGGGCTCTTAGAGATTATCCAGCCAAACATCCTCCTTTTACAAATGGATAAACCAAGGCCTAGATAGAGGATGGGATTTTCCCAAGGTCACTCAGGGAGTGAGGAGATCTGGGACCAGAAAGGACTCCTCACTACTAAACCAATGCTCTTTCCATTAAAGCACACTGCCCTCATGAGGCTCATAATATAATGAGGGAGCTGAGACACCTATACCAATAATTATAATTCAAAGTAGAGAGTTGTGCATATAAGTAAAGTACAAACAAAGAAGGATTGGCTTCTCCCCCTCAGATTTAGCCTCCAAGAAATTGACACTGAAGCAGTATGATATCAAGGAAGGAACCCTGGAACTGCTGTCAAAGAACCTGGGTTTACATTCTAGTGTTGTCACTTACCTCTATAGAACCATGAACAAGTCACTTAAAGTATGTGAGTCTCATTTTCCTCATCTGGAAAAAGGGAATGTTGAACCAGGAGACTACTCAACTGCTTTTCAGCTATAGAACATAAGATCCCATTGGAAATGTGACTAAACCCAATCTGTACATTTTTTTTTTGGTGAGGCTATTGGGGTTAAGTGACTTTCCCAGGGTCACACACCTAGTAAGTGTTAAGTATCTGAGGTTAGATTTGAACTTAGGTCCTCCTGAATCCAAGGGCCAATGCTCTCTCCACTGGGCCACCTAGCTGCCCCCCAATCTGTACATTTCTTACCTTTTCTTGTGGCTTTTTTTTCCCACTTAAAACATTAATTAAGAACTGAATCTTTGACAGGAAGTGATAACAGATTTTGGTAAAATAACACTTTACCTTCTCTTTGTGCAGGTCCTATTAGGAATCTATAGAGTGTTTCTAACCACATGGTACTTGAGGTTTGGATATTTACAAAACAGCCTCATATTTATTAGGTAGGCTTACTAAAGCCCAAGAAATCATCAGCTGGTATTAGCTAGGAAGATATCAATGCTCAGGCCCCTGCCCTATTAGAACACAAACTCTCTGAGGGCAAAGATTATGTTTAATCTTTGTACTCCCAGGTCCTCACACAGCCCTGGAACATAAGGGGCACTGGCTATATAACTCTCTCTGAAGCCCACTAACTGAGTGCCCATAGGAAAGTCACTTAACCTTGCTCAGTGCCTCAGGTGTCTCTCTAAGGCCCTCTGATAAAGAAGAGATGCATATGTGTATGACTGGAAGGGATTTATACTTGTAAAAAATTAATGAAATCAATCCACTGAACTAAACAATACACTTATAATGTATTATTCTGTTTTAATGGTTATCTCAGTCCCCACTAAAAAGCAGATTCCATGAGGGTAGGGACAATGAGTTATATACTCTATCCTCCCCATCTTAAAGCATCAAATACTGCCTAGAATAGATGCTTAAATAAAGGTGGAATGGAAGTGAATGACTAACAGCACAATTCTTCAGTAGATGGTTTGATCAGGAAATACACATTACAAACAACATAGAAACAAGTCTTGTCCTAAAATGTACTTGGGAATACCAACACTGAAAGGAAAAGCCCAGGCCAAGCAATGGAGAGTACTGTTTTCTTCCTACACTTTCTGGAAAATCACAGGTTCCTCACCCTGACTGAGAAAATTGCTCACCTGAGAAACCAGATATTGCCACAATGAAGAGGCTCAAAAAAGACTTATTCAATGGCAGGGAAAAAGCCATATTTTTCTCTCCAGAATGTTCTGTTCCTAAATACTTTCCTTTTCTTCCTCACCTCCTAGGATTCTCCTCACATGATGTTCACATCATGCCTCAGGTGGTAAAAATGTCATTTAGTACTGCTTGACATGGCATATTAAATTAAGCTACTGAAGACAATAATCATGTGTATAGAACGTGAAGTTCCTGAGCAAAGGCAGTAAAGAGAATTTAATGAAGCAACTACTTCTGAAGAATGTTCTTCATTCTAAACTCCATAGAACAATGGCATAGGCAGTGCAAAAGCAACTACAAAACCCAAATAAAGGACAGCTGCAGAATTTGGGACATTAGCAGAAGGCATCATATGTTAACAGGTTACCGGACAGAAGTCAATGCGACTTGAGGGGAATTGTTTAATCCCTATAGGTTTTCCAGTTGGTTACTGGCCAACCATTAGCTGCAGCCTGAAAGTAAATCTCCAGGTGGTACTGAGAAAAACTGATGGGGAGAGGTTGTTCCTGGAAAATGGGGCAGTCTTCTGCAAGCTCCATTGAATTCCCCCCTCATAGAGAACAGATTCCTACCTGACTGATCAAAAGCTTTGGTGTTAGAGTGACTAGGAGTAGCATCATAAGAAATATGGGCTATGTGCGAAACATATGACTTCATCTACACTATGCTTATTAATAGAAACCTAGCCTTGAGAGTGAGGAGAGGAGAAGCTCTACTCTCCTATGCCCTCATCAGACCAATCTGAAGTGTTACACTTATTTTGAGAAAAGTATTCCATAAGGGGAGGAATATCCAGAGGAGGGCAACTAGTATAATGAGGGGCCTGGAGATCATGTCATATGAGATTCCTCTGAAGGATCTAAGAGATATTTATCTTGGAAAACACAATTTTCATGTGCATGATAATCTCATCAAAGTACCTGAAGGGCTTTGATAGGTTAAAGGAATTAAGCTTATTCTACTTGTCCCCCCAAGGTAGGATTGGGACCAATGGGTAGAAATTTCTAAGAGGCAGAATTTGGTACTAGACTCAAGAGCTTCCTAAAAAATACAGGCAGTGTACAGTAAAATGGGCTGCCACCATGTGACACAGTGAAGTTCTTGTGAATGGAAGTACTCCTGAAAAGTTAGGATGACTGCTTCTTGGTGCTATAATACAAGGCACACCCACCTTGGGCAGACTTTAGGGATATAAAATTGTGAAGGTGCCTTCCAAACCTGAAGTTTTTTGAGTCTATGTTTCTATTGCTTTCTCTCTCTGTGTGTCTCAGTCTCTCTCTGTCTCTCTCTGTCTCTCTCTCTGTCCCTCTGACTTTCTGACTCTCTGACTCTGCCTCTGCCTCTGTCTTTCTGTCTCCCACATTGTCTGGCTCTATCTCTATTTCTCAATCTCTTTCTATCTGGCATTTTACCTCTGTCTCTCTCTGTCTTTCTTTTTTATGTGTCTGCTTTTTACTTTTGGGGGGGCGGGGTTTGGTAAGGTGATTGTGGTCAAGTGACTTGCCCAAGGTCACACAGCTAATAAGTGTCAAGTATCTGAGGTCATATTTGAACTCAGGTCCTCCTGACTCCAGGGCTGGTGTCTATCCACTGTGCTACCTAGATGCCCCTCCCTTTTTCTTTTGTTCTCCCTCTTTCTTTCTCCCTCTCACTTTCTTTTTCCTCTACCAATCAGAGAAACATGATTTGTCTCTTTCATTCAAATAAGGGGCTCTCAATATTGCAAAAACAGAAGACTGTACTGGATCCTGCCAGGATCATAAAATAAAAAGTTTAAATTTGTATGGTCAATTTCAATACTATTTTTGATTCTCTAGTTCAGGTTGCCACTAGTTTATTCCCTTTAAGATACTGTAACTACAAAGTAAAATTAAACTCAACCTTAAAAACTAGATTGGCTGGCTAAAAAGATTTTAGTTTAAATCTCCTCAAACTCCTTTATTGTAGAGTAAAGTGATGATGTGACTTTCTCAAGATCAAAACCTCAAGGCAGATCTAAATCTAGATTGGGGGCCTCTTAGAATAGGTCTGCTACAGAGGAATATGTTTTGAACATGGAGTCAGAGGACCTGGATTTGGAGAGTAACTTTGTTCACCTTGCTGATGCTCAATTCTCTCCAATATAAACAACTAAAAAATGACCTCTGAGAGCCCTCATAGTTCTCTATCTGTGATTCTGTGATTCTGTGGCTTCCAGTCAGGTAATACAAGCAAGAACTTTCCAAGTATTAAAGCACTGCCACAAAGAAATCCATTAAAGTGATTGGATAAAACAGCCCAATCACTCCAAGTGTCCAATGGGATAACCACTTTGCAGAGATGTTCTAGGGAAGATTCATGCTTCATGTAGGGGTCAAACTACATAACAGCTTAATAATCCTAACAGCTTTAATAGGATCACATAAAGATCATCTATCTTTATAGAAAAAAGTCCTTAGAAATCATAGATTTTTATCCACTCATTTTACAGATCAGAAGACTGAGGCCCACTGTTATTAAGTGACGTCCCCAGGTTGAAACATCTACTAAGTTTCTGAGGCAGGATTTGAACTCAAGTCTTCCTGAATGTAATTCAAGCACTATACCAAAGATAGCATGCTGTCTTGTTTTAACGGGAATTAGAGTTCACAACATGCTGCTCTTATAAACACCCTCAATGTATTATACCTATGGTAATAACATATGAAACTGAACTTCAGAGAAAATAAGACACTCCTCCAAGATCAACAAAAGGGCTAAATTTTTAAGACCCAACAAACTAGCAATATGTTATTCTCACAAGGTAAACTCTCACTTTCCTTCAGAAAATACTGACTGAGGGTAAATACATCAGTGATTCCTGAACCCCTAGGATTAAGAGGTGTCTGTCAGCACATGTTCTATGGGAAGGCTCCAGGGCTTCACAGTCTGCATTAACTTGAAAATTGGAATCCCACTAAAAATGGCAGATAATGTCTATCATAGAACACCAAAGTTTGAAGCTTGCTACCCAGAACCCATGTAGGCTAGTTTCTGGAAAGTCAGGACTAGAAAATGCACTGGGCTGAGAATTCAGAGACATGGGATCCATCTCTGACTTAATCACACATTTGCTGTGTGACCCAGCACTAGTCATCTTCTCTCCCCAATTCTGTTTCCTCCTCTGTAAAAACCAAAAATGTTATCCTATATTCAGAGAAAAGCAGATCTTGAAGAGACCAGAAAAGACTAGTCCCACTCATTTCTAACTTCATTTCTGTCCAACATCTTCAACTAAGTATTCACCCCACCACCTCTTGAAGACTGCCATTTGGAAACTTAGTACTTCCCAATGCAGCCTATTCCAATTTTGAACATGTAAATGGCAGTTTTTCTTTACATTGAGTCAACATATTTCTCCCCACAACTTCTAGCCATTCCTACAAATTCTATCTTCTGAAAAGAATATCTAATCCCCTTCCATATAACAGCATCTCAAATATTTGACCATGTCTATCCCAAGAAAATCTTCTCTTACCCTTTCAACCCTCTCTAATATATCATTGTCTCTGGTCCCCTAACCATAATAGTCATCCTTCACTTCCTATGCCCATTCTAACTTGCTAATGTTCTTCTTAAAACATGGCACTCAAAATGAGAAAGAACATTCCAGATATGATCTGATGAAGATGGAGGACAGTTATTTCTCTTCTTCTAGCATTTTGGATACTTTGTCATCAATGGGTACAGGTTAAGATCCTGATAACTCTTTTGACTGTCATGTCAGTTGCCATGGCAGCTAAGGCACACAGGTGTTTCAGTGGATAGAATTCTGGGCCCCAAGACAGGAAGACTTAAGTTCAAATATGGCCTCAGTCACTTCTTATCTGTGTGACCCCAGGCAAATCACTTAACCTCTATCTGCATTGTTTACTCAATTGTAAAAAGGGCATGATAGCAACACCCACCTCAGAAGGCTGTGGAGTCCAAGGAGATATTAAAGTGCTTGGCACAGTACCTGGGACATGGTGTTATAGAAATGTTTATTCCTCTTGCCCTTCCCCATTGTCACACTATTGTCTTATATTGAACTTCTTCTTGTTCAGTCATTTCAGTCATGTCTGACACTTCACAACCCCATTTCATGTTTTCTTGGTAAAGATAGTGGAATGGTTTGCCATTTCCTTCTCAAGTTCATTTGAGAGATGAGGAAACTGAGGCAAACAGGATTATATGACTTGCCCTGGGCCACACACCTAATAATTGTCTGAAAACAGATTTGACCTCAGGAAAATGAGTCTTCATTACTCTAAGTCGTTAGCATTCTATCCACTACAACAAATAGCTGTCCATATTGAATTTATAATCCATTAAAATTGCCATATATTTTTCACATGATTTTTTTTTTGTTTAGTCCCACCTCTATCCTCTAGTTACCCAGCTGTGAGGCATGGCCAGACACCCGGATCCTGAATATTACTCACCACCCAGGTGCTGGAGGGGTTGGAGGGTCAGAAACTATGCAGAATTAGCACTGCTTTCAAGGCCCACTGGATGGAGCTGGTAGAGGGTGGGTCTTGGACTGATGGCCCTGTACCACCCCTTGTAAGATATGTGGGGAGGGGCGGCCCTGAGGTGGAATAGGGGATGAACAATAGGAAAGAGTGCTGAGTAAGTAGATCTGGGATTAGAAAACAGGGTGAGCAGTGTGAGATTCTTATCTTAAAATATTAGTGTGGGAAGTCAGAGGCCATACTAGGTTTGTTGGATATGAACTACAAAGTAGTAAGATATTTCTGAGACTTGGGAAGGAGTGTTGAGAAGGTAAAGTATCAGCTATAAAAATGGGAGGAAAATATAAAATAGTCAAAATAAGAAAAGTAAAGCATATGGCAACCTTTTTATAGGGGAGGGTTTAGGGAGATATGACAGCTGAGAAGAATGGAGCTAGAGAATGGGAGAAACTGGAGGAGAGTTAGAGATAATAGCAATTACAGAACTGAAGAAATTGGAGCTAAGTGGACATTGCTAAGGAGATGGGAGGAGCTAAGGGAGCAGAAATTACTGAGGGAATAGGAAGGGAGGAACAAGCAGGCAGGAGAGTATCATCCCTCAGGGGGTCAAATGCCTTTCACTGTCTATTTGACATGGCACATTAAATGCAGGGTGCTGAAGACTATAACAATCTCTACAGAATATTCTGTCCTTTTGCAAAGTCACTTCAGAGAATTCCATGGAGCAATATAATTAGTGGACATTACACAAAAATTTTAAACAAAATTATTTATTCAAGAAATCATTCATTATGATCAAGAGGAATTTATGCCAGGAATAAAAAGATGGTTAAACATTAGGAAAGCAATCAATACAAATAAAATACAAAGTACATAATCCTCTCAAAATATACAGAAAAAGTCTTTAAGGAAATGCAACATTTTATTAAAAAAAAATCCTCTGCTTTGTAAAGCATAGGCAGAGAGGAACCTTTTTTTTTAATGTCATAAAAACTTCCTACCTAAAACCAAAACCAATTAGGACAGGATAGATCATTTTCCAATAAATACAGAAGTGAAACAAGGATGTCCATTGTTCTCACTACTATTTGATATCATTCTGGAAATGTTAGCAATAGCAATAAGACAAAAGAAATCAATTAAAGAGATAAAGATAAGTAAGGATTAGATAAAACCATTCTTATTTTCTGATATGATGCAAAACCCAAGGAAATCAGCAAAGATTTTAAATTCAAAGATTAAGAGCCTCAGCAAAGTTGTAGGCTACAAAATAAACACCCCAAAATCAAGAGCATTTCAATATAACAAAATGCAAGAAGCAATAAACAGAAAGGGAAATCCCATTGCAAAGAAATACAAATCACATAAACCATCTGAGGGTCAAATTCACAAAGCACAAAAAAGACTTGTATAAATTAAATTACAAAGCACTCCTTAAAAAATTAAAGAACAATTTAAATAGCCATAGGAGTATTCAGTTCCCATGGCTTGACCATACCAATATAACAAAAATTACAGTCATATCAAAATGGATTTATATTTTAAAGCTATACCAAAAACACTATCATAAGGATACCTTCTACAGTTTGATAATGTAACAATAATTTATTTGGGGAAAAAAAGATGAGAATATCAAGATAAATTATGAAAAGAAATAAAGATAAAGAGGAACTAGTACTTTCAGCCTTCAAACTATATTATAAAGCAGTATTCACCAAAACCATCAGGTATTGGCTAAAGAATAGAAACCCAGATCATTAAAACAGATAACACAAGGGAAATTTAGAAAGAATAGGACTAGATAAGCCAGTGTATAGGAAGTGGAAAATGTAAGTTACTTAAGGAAAAACTCCCTATTTGATTAAAATGGCCAGGAAAATTTGGAAAGCAGGCTGGCAGAAATGAGGCTTATACTAACATCGCACACCACATTCCACAATACATTCTAAATGTATATGTGTCCTTCATATAAAAGATTATACTTCTTAAAATTTAGAAGAGAAGCAATTCATGTTACTCTCACAACTATAGGCAAAAGATGTATTTTTAGTCAAATAAGATATGGATGCAATTACAAAAGATAAAAGAAAACTTGAATTACTTGAAACTGGAAATTTTCTGCCCAGGACAATATCAATGCATCTAAGAAGGAAAGATGAACAGGGAAAAAGTCTTTGGATCAAATTTCTCTGATAAGGTTTTGGTATCCAAGATATATAGATAGATATAGATAGAGATGTCTGTATAATTTTTAGTATCCAATATATATATAGATATAGAGATGTGTATATAATTTTTGTGCATATACATTTGACTTGTAATCATTTTCAATAGATAAATGGTCAAAGGATATGAACAAACAGTTTTCAAAAGAATTGCAAAGGATTTACAGACATATGAAAAATGCTCCAAATCACTAATAATATGAGAAATGGGAATCAAAGCAACACAGATACCTCACATTCTATGAAATGGGGGGGAAAAAGACCAAAAAAAACCCAACAATGTTGGAGGAGGTATTGTAAGATAAACACATTAAGATTTTCAGAACTGTGATATAGTATAAACATTTTGGAAAGCAATTTGGAATTGTATAAATAAAGTGACTATCATGTCTTATCCTTTGAACGAGAAGAAGAAGAAGAAGAAGAAGAAGAAGAAGAAGAAGAAGAAGAAGAAGAAGAAGAAGAAGAAGAAGAAGAAGAGGAAATAATGTTTGTAATGAATACAGAAAAGAATGGAAATATCTATGTGAACTGACACAAAGTGAAGTAAGCAGAGCCAAGAAAACAATATGCACATTAACTACAACAATGAAGTGGAAAGAATGATAAAAATGATAAAACAAACAATAATTCAATTTTTATATATATATATATATATATATATATATATATGTCAAATGGGACACAAATGAAAAAAAAGTGACAAGATACCCCCAACCTACACATTTGTGGAGATGGGAGGTTCACTGGTGTTACACATTGAACATGATTTTGGACTTTTTCAATTCATCAATTAGTTATGCTGACTTTTGCTTTCCTTTCTAAAAAAATATCACATGGAAAGGCTCTCAGGGACAAGGTGGGGGTAAGGCTACATGGGATACCATTGTAATATAAGAAATAATTTTTTTTTAATCTATGAGTCTAATAATGTCGATCCTAGCTTCTCTACCACAATATGCCCATTTCTTGAATTTTAATGGGTGAAAAATTCAGGTCTTGTGAAATCACAGAAACTTAGAATTTGAAGGGATCAGAAACGTCTAGGCCCATATTTTATTTCATTTCTGTTTAACATCTTCAACAAGTAGTCACCACACCACACTTGAAGACTTCCACTTATTTAGAAGCCAGCATTTCCAGAGGAAGGCCATTCCACTCTGATTGTGGAAATTTTCTTTACATTAAGCCAAAATTTTTCTTTCTGCAAATTCCAGCAATTGCTACTAATTTTACCCTCTGAAATAGATGATAAAAAAGCAGAATGTCTAATCCCTTTCTGATATGACATTTCAAATATTTGATCATGCCTCTATCAAACAAGTCTTATCTTCACCAAGTTTTATATCCCCAATTCCTTCAACCAAATCTAATATAAAATGTTCTTCAGTCCTTTGTATATTATATAATATTATATGGTATATGATTTGTCGCAATGAAATGCAATATGATAATAAAATATGATACAAAACATATATTAAGGGCTTTCTATATACCAGGCACCAGGCACTCACGATACAAATTTAAAAAGTGAAACACAATCTCTACCTTTAAGGAGCTTACATTTTACTAGGTGAAAATAATACACAAATGGAAGCCTAAAAAGATTGGAGCAAGCACCAAAGGGTACCTCTTCCAGTGGTACAATGATAAGGATAGAATTGAAAACAAGGCAGAATACTGGTTTGCAAATCAAACGGCACCTGGGGGTTTTGTGTCTTCTATAAAGGGTGGCTAAGGGGAGAGATTTTGCTACACTCTCTAGCCGTTCAGTCAGAGAGAAAAAAACAACTAAGAGTGCTGATGAGGTGCTAAAATACCTGCCATGATGATAAGTTTCCTAGTGATGAGCTTATCCAGAGGAGGGGTGGGGGTACAAGGAGGGAATAATGATGAAGGAGTCAAATTTAATTAGAGCATCTAGTCACCCTGGAACCTCTGATCTCACACTAATTTGTTAATACTCTTAAAATATGACAGAGCATTCCAGAAGTGGTCTGATGAATACAGGGGATAACAGGACTATTACTCCTCTGTCCCTATCTGGGTACTTTATATCTATTAATGAAGCCTAATATCCTAAAAAGTTTTTTGACTACTATATCATACTACTAGATCATATTGAAGTTACAGACCTCAAAGATGCCAAACTTTTTCATATAAACTCTTGTTTAGTCATACCTCCCCATTCTCTAGGTAGACAGTTTTTTAGAAACCAAATGTAGGCTCTACAGCAATTCTAATTCAGATTCAACTATTCTTCTAATTTATTGATATTGAAAGAGGAAATGACACTATCATCCCATTAGTTTGACTATAGACTCCCTCATCAGCTTTGCTATTTGCAGATTTAAAAGCATGATGTTTGCCTCCACCCAAGACCTTAATGAAAGTGATGGGCATAAGGAAAGATAACTTCATGGAACACCCTTTTAGATACCTGTAATTAATCTATTAATGACTAAACCACTTAGGTCCACTCATTCAATCTTTTTCCAAAATATTTTACAACCATTTAACCCTCATGTCTATATCCCATTCACAAGGAATACATGAGAGATTTTGACAAACAATTTAACTAAATTGCAAGTTGACTATGTCTATGGAATTTACTCATATTCCATTCTATTATTCCTGTTGAAAAAGAAAAAAAGAAATGAAATTAGAGAGATGTAAATTAAAATGTGACATTTCATCTCAGACCAGGCGAATTAGTAAAAACAACAACAGATGTAAGTGTTGGAGAGATTGTTTGAAGACAATGATACTAATACATTGTTGGTGGATCTGTAAAGTACTAGACCAACTTTACTTGATATCTGTTGTGAAAATCAAAGGAAAAAATATTTGTTTTAAAAAGTACTTAGCACAGTATATAACACATAGTAAATGTTATATAAGACCTTATTCTCTTCTTCCCTATATTTTCCAAGAAATCATTTCTAGTGATCCTTATTCTTAGTACCTTCCCTCTGAGACCACCCCCAATTTATCCTGTACATATCATGTTTGTGTATAGTTCTATGATGTCTCCCCACATTGGACTTTAACCTCCTTGAGAGAAGGGACAATGTGGTACCTTTCTTTGTATCCCCTCAGTACATGGAAGGTAGTGGATAATTAATAAATACTTGTCTTGACTATATGCCAGCTTGGCCCTGGATTGAATAGCAGGAAATCCTTCTTAATTGAATAACTGTCAGGACATTGCCTCATGGGAAACAGAGAGCTTTGAATAGAAAGCTTTCAAGGGGACAGCAAGGGAGAAACTAGGAAGCTATGCTTTGGTGTTCCTACTTACAAAAGGACTTCAAGTACTATCAGTCCCCTCGATATTCAGGACCACCTTAGAGCAAAGACCCTATCACCCTACCCTTATTATAATTCTGAATATGACAGTCATATAGGTGGGGAGCTCAAGAATGTATGGGTGTGAAAGTGAGAACCATCACCATATATTGTACATGTATCATATCATACATATCAGAATATGTAGTCTGGGAACCTGGGCTGTCTTGATAAGTATGGCAGATGAGAAGAAAGTAGACGTTCTGTCCATAGTTCAGGATTTATGACTCCTTAAGCCTTGATAGAGTTGCAGAAGTGCTGGGTTGGGCCCATATTTTTCTGAGTAATTCAATAACCAGGGTTGTCAATAGACTTTATTATCAAAATGCACCTGCAGCTGATAGAGAATGAATGTCTCTGGGAAATGCTTTAAATGCCACTCTTCTAAAAACAATTTCTTAATATAATATTTCAATTAATAAGTCAAGTTACAATCACAAGGAACTTTCTAGGCAAAAGTGCAGAAGAATAGTTCTCTTGGTGAACATGCAACAGAATAGGGTTGAGGACAGATATCATCATCAAGGTAGTTCACATCTACCAAAAAACAGATCAGTAATTGGTGGTTTTGATTTCCTAAGGAAGAAGAGACAGAAAGGAATGTAAATCTGATGTTATAATTTTAAGTTTTAAGCATCTCTGAACTCAAATAATGCTCATATCATCCTACCTAGTTTCTTAATTAAGCAAAGATATAAGACCATGGGAACATAAAATAAAAGGATTAAAAAAGAACTTTAGACCAAAAAAGGAAGGAAGGGGAGAGAAAGAAAGGAGAGAAAAAGACAGAAAAGGAAAGCGAGAAATAAAGAAATTCATGACCATTGGAGCTAAATAATAATGCAACTTGCTGCCTTATAAGATAGTCATTTCTTCACCAATGTAAATTACATAAGGCTCCATTAGGAATTAGTGACAAAGGAGGGCCTCTTCAAGAGCTAATGTTCCATATTCTGATATTCCATATTCTCAGGTCCCTCACAATTCTAATGTTCCATAATAAAAATAAGGTCAAAAATGTGAAATCTGGGGGAAAACCCTCTCCCTGAGGATAAGCAAATTAGTTTGGTTTTAGACATATTTAATTGAAGACAGTGGTCTTAATTTCTTTTAATCAACCATCCTACCAGTAAAAAGACTGTTCAATTATATGTCTTTTTATTTATTCATTTAAAATTCATTTACTACTACATAGTACTACTGCACTAACAAGTAATTACAGTATAAAAAAAATTGAAAATATATATAAAAAATGGTGGGATGAAAATGAAATGTGTTATCCAAACACCCATACAGAGCCTCTGAAGTTTATTGTGGAATGGAATGTCAAGTCTGGTGTGAAGGAAAATCCCTTAGGCAGGGATGAAAAAAAAAGGAGAGAAACTAGAGAATAAATGGAAGGCTATTGCATTGCATCATTTAAGCCTTCTCAAGAAATTATTACAATCACAAAGTCAATACCTTTGCTTTTCATCTATTTCTCATTTTAAAAAATATTAATATTTTATTATACCCAATTACATGTAAAAACAATTTAAAGATTATTATTTTTTTCAAAATTTTAGTGCCAAATTCTCCCTCTGCCTCTGTCACATTCTTCATTGAGAAAGGAAGTAATTTGACATAGGTTATACATGTGTAATCATGGAAAATACATTTCCATGCTCTGAAAGAAAACACAAAAATAAAGCCAAAAAATAAAATAATGAAAACGTATCTTCAATCTGTATTCAGGCTTCACCAGTTCCTTTTCTAGAGATGGATTGCATTTTTCATCCTTCAGAATTGTCTTGGATCATTGTATTGTTATTTTTCATTTTTTAACATGAATAACTCAGATTAATAGGTCTGATTGTTACAGTTTTGATAGCATATTCCCTCTTTTCACCCCAATCATTGATTATAATTTGATATTAAATTTGATCATTGCTTTAAATTGTTAAGGGTTGAAAGGTGAAGGATAAATACTTAAAGGATGAGGCAAATTCATGCTACATCATATTGATTTATTAAGATCCATTGTAAAGATTCTAAATCTTTATGACAATGAATCTATATATGTATTGAGGGCATCCTTGCTGGAAAAAATAAGGCAGACATCTGCAATGGAAAAAAAAGTATCTAGAGCAGCTCATATCTCCACAGTCATAAAACTGATTACAGGGGACACAGACCAATTGTATTTATTGTTTGTTGATCACAAAGAACATTCACTTCAATATATTTATCTAGAAAAGGCCTTTCAGTGAAGTTAAGGGGTTGTGATAGACACTGCATTTGTGATTTTATTGGTACAGGGAACTCCTGGAAGAAGAAACTCCCTCTAACAATTCAGATCATCAATTTGTATACAACTTGTATTCATTCTCATAAAGTTCCCTAGAGCATTAAGAGGTCAAGAGACTTGCCCAGTCATGGAGCCAGTATTAAAACAATACTTGAACCCAGGTCTTCCTGGATCTTAAACCATATCTCTATCCTCTATGTCCCACTGTCTTGTTCATAAGATCATGGAATTTAGAGCTAGAAGGAACATTAGTCATGCTCAATACCCCATTTTCCAGATGAGGAAACAAATCCCCATTGAGAACAGATTGGTTCAATATCTTAACTGTCTTTGCAACTCCAAATGCTGGGCTTTTTCTACTACACCTAACGGCCTCCCCACACAACAAATATTCAGCCCATTGTATATGGTAGGCACTTAATAAATTGTGATTGTATGAATGTTGAAATTAAATGTCCCAAACACAAGTCTGATACTATTGAGACTTGTCATTTTTTCTGAGAATAGCCAGAGTCTGGTTCTTTGATCTTTTTTTGCAATCTGACAAACCATTAAAAATCCATTTCTGTGTCTTACTCTCCAAAGATCATTTAAATCATATAAAAAGATTAATAAAAAATAGGAAATCTGATTCTCTCCTTACACTTTCTGTAGGCAGAATGTGCACAGGTTCGCATAAGTTCTTCTGTCAGTTGCACATATTGGTTCGATTGCAAAATTGCAATAATTTTTGACTCTCACATTTTCCATTTTAATTGCTTTTAACAACCATTTACAGTCAACCTGTTTAGGGTAATGTTAAAATAAGAATTAAAATCAGCTAGCAAATCCTATGACCAAGTATTTAGCTTTGTCAAACCAACAGCATTGATGATGATTATTGTGCTGGACTTCGATGCCACCTACTGACAAAAGAAAGGTTGTGGCTGTCAAGGATTCAGGCTCTAACTGAAACCTGAGTTTCCAAATCATAAACTTCCTCCGTTCTCACCGTAACTAAATGTTTACATAATCATGATTGTATCCTAGTGAATAAGCTTACCATAGTTCTCATGCTAAGCCTATATAGAATAATTGACTCTGAAAGGTAGGAGAAGCCACATGTTGTAATCCAACCCATACCTAAGAACGGTACCCAAAATAAAATTTGTGACAAGTTCTCATTCATTCTTCATTTGGTTAACAAAACTGGTGGAGAACACCAACTTCTCAGAGGAGCTTATCCCACTTTGGGAAAGGTTCAGTTATTAGAAGTAAGTTTTTCCTTATGCCCAGTCTAGATTTTCCTCCCTTTATATTTGATCCATTTATTGTAGTGTTATCCTGTAGTGTCTTGCAAAATAAGAGTAATTATATAATAATAAAATCTCAGAGCAGAAAGGAAGCACAGAGGGCATCTAGTCCAATTCATATCTCAGTAGGAAATTTCTCTTCAACAAACCCAACCAATGAAAATACAACGTCAAATTGAAGCTCTCTGATCCTGTTGCCTAATGTCCTTTTCAAATGATATCCCTTAAAATACTGTGAGTCAAAAATTTTCCCCACCTCACTCCCATCACTTCCATCCTAGTCATCCATTCCCCAGTTCCCCAGTTCCCCAGTTCAAATCTTTTCATCAACTAATCAGACTGTGACATGGTATTTACATATATCACTACTCAATTTGTTCTCATTGATTTCAGCTCATTATTCTGGGTTTTTTAACTAGGAATCAAGAAGAACAAGAACAAAAATATCATCAATAATAGGGGTCAGCAAATTATTGCTGGAAAGCCAAATCTGGCCATCAGATTCTTTTCATATAGCCTCAGCACTGGGCCATGTAAAAGGAGATGGCAGCCATATTTGCTGAGGGAACCTAGTTTTTTCTCACCTAATTGATACCCACAATTTCTGATATTACTTAGAACTTTAAGATTTACAAAGCAGTTTACGTGAAACACTCTTGTGAAACTAATAATATAGGTATTATTAGCTCCAATTTATAGTTTAGGAAGGTGATATTTAAGCAGCCTAGGTTTACAAGTTCACAGGGCTACTGAATGTCAGTTCAAGGAATCAAACCGAAACCCAATCATCTGAGTCAAGGATTAAACTTCTTCCCACAGTACCACAGTGCTCATCTAGCATGTTAACTATGACTCCCTGATTCCTACCACACTTGAATATGACATTCACAATATGTATGCCTCTATCTAAATCACTAATAAAAAAATGTCAAACAGCATAAGACTAGGGAAGGTCCTAAAGTATACCCCTAGAAACTTCTCTAAAAGTGAATATTGATCTATCAATTACTACCCTTTGGGTTCAGTGAGTATACCCTTTCTGAATTCACCTAAAACAACTATAAAGTAGTACACTCTATTTTTGTCCATAAGGATGTTGAGAATCCAGGTACATAATGCTTATGACATTGCTCTGCAATTCAATTCTAGGAACCCTGTTGAAAAAAGAAAAGAAGTTAGAATTATTTGACTTGTTCTCGATTAATCTGTGCTGACTTGTGATTGCTGTTGCCCTGGGAAAATATTCACCAACCATCCCTTTGATAAGACATAATAGTGCAATTAGAAATTATTGACACCTGATCTACAAGGCAACTGATATTCATCCAATCTGCCAATTAACTCTCTTGCATGTGTTATGGAACACATACAAGAAAGAAACTTCCCACAGAGTATGTTATAGAAATCAATTTTACCCTCCAACCAAAACGTCTATACTTCAACATGTGCAATAAAAGCTATTTGGTTAATGTCCCTTTATGCATTTCCTCATTCATTCAATATACATTCATTAAAAATTGTGATTATAGAGTTAGTTTGATTCACACAATTCCGACCATTCTCGGAGTGCCTGCTTGTGTGGTGAGCTCAATGCTAAGTACACAGGAAGATAACACAGATCAATAACCTGTAGTTGTAGAATCATAAACACTGGGATCTGGAAAAGAACCTTAAAGGAATACAGAACATAAAATATTGGAGCAGTAAGAGACCTTAGACATAAAAGATTTAGAGGTTGAAGGGGATTTTAGAGACCATCCATCCCAATATCCTCCTTTTACAAATGGATAAACCAAGGCCTAGATAGAGGATGGGATTTTCCCAAGGTCACTCAGGGAGTGAGGAGATCTGGGACCAGAAAGGGCTCCTAACTTCTAAACCAATGCTTTTTCCATTAAACCACACTGCCTTCATGAGGCTCATGATATAATGAGGGAGCTGAGACACCTATACCAATAATTATAATTCAAAGTAGAGAGTTGTGCATATAAGTAAAGTACAAACAAAGAAGGATTGACTTCTCCCTTCATATTTAACCTCCATGAGACTAACACTGAATCAGTATGGTATCAAGAAAGGAACCCTGGAACTGGTGTCAAAGAACCTGGGTTTGCATTCTAGTGTTGTCACTAACCTCTATACAACCATGAACAAGTCACTTAAGGTATGTTGGTCTCATTTTCTTCATCTGTAAAATGTGAATATTGAACCAGGTGACTACTCAACTACTTTTCAGCTACAGATCATATGATCCCAAATGGAAATGTGGCTAACCATAGTCTGTACAATTCTTACCTTTTCTTGTGGCTTTTTTTTCCCACTTAAAACATCTGCAACCAAAGAAGGGTATATTAAAGAATTGAATCTTTGACAGGAAGTGATAACAGACTTTGGTAAAATAACACTCTACCTTCTCTTTGTGAAGGCCCTATTAGAAATATATAGAGTGTTTCTAACCACATGGTACTTGAGGCCTGAATATTTACAAAACAGCCTCATATTTATTAGAAAAACTAATTTAAGCCCAAGAAATTATCAGCTGGTATTTGCTATGAAGATATCAATGCTCAGGCCCCTGCCCTATTAGAATACAAACTCTCTGAGGGCAAAGACTATGTTTAATCTTTGTACTCCCAGGTCCTCACACAGCCCTGGAACATAAGGGGCACTGGCTATATAACTCTCTCTGAAGCCCACTAATTGAGTACTCAGAGGAAAGTCAAATAACCTTTCTCAGTGCCTCAGGTGTCTCTCTAAGGCCCTCTGATAAAATGAATTGCATTTGTGTATGACAGGAAGGGATTTATACATACAGAAAAATCAATGAAATCAATCCACTGGACAAACAATAGACTTATAATTTGTTATTTTGTTTTAATACTTATCTTCATCCCCACTAAAAAAACAGATTCCATGAGGGTAGGGCTAATGAGTTATATACTCTATCTTCCCCATCTTAAAGCATCCAAATACTACTTAGAGTAGATCCTTAAATAAAGGTTTAATGGAAATGAATGACTGACAACATAATTTTTCAGTAGGTGGTTTGATCAAGAAATACACATTACAAACAGCATAGAAATGTGTGTCATAATGTGTACTTGGGGGTCCCAACAGTAAAAGGAAAAGCCCAGGCCAAGCAATGGAGAGTACTCTTTTCTTCCTACACTTTCTGGAAAATCACAGGTTCCCCAACCTTAACTAAGAAAATTGCTCACCTGAGAAACCAGATAATGCCACAATGAAGAGGCTCAAAAAAGCTTTATTCAATAGCAGGGAAAAGGCCATATTTTCTCTCCAGAATGTTCTGTTCCTAAATGCTTTCCTTTTCTTCCTCATCTCCTAGGCTTCTCCTCACATGATATTCACATCATACCTCAGGTGGTAAAAATGTCATTTAGTACTGCTTGACATGGCATATTAAATGGAAGCTACTGAAGACAATAATCATGTGTACAGAACGTGTAGTTCCTGAGCAAAGGCAGTAAAGAGAATTTAATGAAGCAACTACTTATTGAGATGTTTAAAATCTAAATGACTGGTCGCCTAGTGGTGACCTTAAATTAGAAACTTTAGCACCAGTCTTTGGGCATTAAGCATTGCCAAATCCCATTATTTTCTCACATTATGAAGAATGAACTTAGTTCTAAACTCCATAGAATAATGGAATAGGCAGTGCAAAAACAACTACAAAACCCAAATAAAGGACAGCTGCAGAATTTGGGACATTAGCAGAAGGCATCATATGTTAACAGGTTACTGGTCAAAAATCAATGCGACCTGATGGGAATTGTTTAATCCCTATAGGTTTTCTAGTTGGTTATTGGCCATCCATTAGCGTAGCCTGAAAGTAAATCTTCAGGGGATTCTGAAAAATACCTGATGGGGAGAAGTTGTTCCTGGAAGATGGGGCAGTTATCTACAAGCTCCATTGACTTCCCCCCTCATAGAGAACAGAGGCCTACCTGACTGATCAAAAGCTTTGGTGTTAGAGTGACTAGGAGTAACATCATAAATAAATATGGACTATGTGCCAAACACATGACTTCATCTCCACTATGCTTAAGAGAAAACTATACTTGAGAATGAGGAGAGTAGGAGCCCTGTTCTCTTGTGCCCTCATCAGACCACATCTGAATTGTTACACTTACTTTTAGTAAAATCTCACATAAGTTTAGGAATATCCAGAGGAGGGCAACTAGTATAATGAGGGGCCTGGAGATCATGTCATATGAGGTTTATCTGAAGGTTATAAGAGATGTTTATCTTGGAAAATGCAATTTTCATTGAAGTCCCATTTTCCCCCTGAAAAGTCATACTCAGTTTTGCAGGATAGGTTATTCTTGGTTGTAATCCCAATTCCTTTGCCCTCTGGAATATCATATTCCATGACCTCTGATGCTTTAATGTAGAAGCTGTTAGATCTTGTGTTATCCTGGCTCTGACTCCACAGTACTTGAATTATAACTTTTTGGCTGCTTGCAATATTTTCTTCTTGACCTGGTAGCTCTGAAATATGGCTATAATATTCTGGAGAGTTTTCATTTTGGGGTCTCTTTCAGGAGGTGATCAGTGGATTCTTTCAATTTCTATTTTACCTTCTCTTTTTAAAATATCAGGGCAGTTTTCCCTGGCAATTCCTGGAAGATGATGTCTAATCTCTTTCCTTGATCATGGTTTTCAGGTAATCCAATAATTTTAAAATTATGTCTCCTGGATCTATTTTCCAGGTCATCTCTTTTTCCAAGGAGATATTTCATATTGTCCTTCAATGAAAAAGAGGACTTTCAAGTATTCATGATGAAAAGACCTGAGCTGAATAGAAAATTTGACTTTCAAATGCATGACCCTAGAAAAGCATAAAAAAGTAAACAGGAAATAACTTTCTTATTATTAGGCCAGAAGTGAGGAATAAATTTAGATAGAGGGCACAGGTAGGAATTGATTATGAAGGGATATCTATAAAGAACTTATTTTTTGTTTATCTTTTATGCGTGTCGGTACATCAGGGGTTGGTGAGTGTCTTGTGTCTGAGGCCAGATTTGGGCTTGGGTCCTCCTGGATCTAGGGTGCGTGCTTTGTCCACTATTTCACCTAGTTGCCCAATGATGACATATTTAGGGTAACATTGAAGGGTGAGAAGAATGCACTGGGAGAGGGGAAAGGAAGAGGTAGAATGGGGTGAAATCCTACCTGAAAGAAACAGAAAAGGGTTTATGTAGTAGGGGAAGACATGGAGGAGGTACAGGGTACTGCATGAGCCTTACACTCATCAGAATTGGCTCAAAGACATTAATTTCATCAGCATTGGCTCAAGGAGGGAATAACATATACATTTAATTGGGTGGAGTAATCTATCGGACCCTTGAGGAAAGTAGGAGGGGATGGGGATAAGGAGGGAGGGGTGAAAGAAGGGAGGGCAGATTGGAGGAGGGAGCAGTCAAAAGCAAATCATGTTTAAGGAGGGATAGTCTGAAAGAAGGTAGAAAATAGAGGAATAATTTATTGAGTGATTCATGGATTTGTGATGATTAGATCAAAATGGAGAATATCATGGGGAAGGGAAAAGGATGGAGGGAAACAATTATGATGACAATGGATTGATGATGATGATAAAATGTATGGTACTTACTTTGCTGGGCTATTGTGAAGAAAATTCGTTGACAGGTATGAGGTACTATATAGATGTTATCTATTACTGTTGTCGCAAGAATCAACCTCATGGGTTTATTGTAAGGAAACCTTTCTTTAAAGTACTATATAAATGTAGTATACTATTAAAAATGATTACCAGGATGCTATCAGAAAAACTCAGAAAGACATACATTAGCTGATGCAAAGTGAAACGTACTGTTTACAAAATAACAGCAATATTTTAAGATGATCAGCTGTGAATGAGTTCCTTATTTTCAGCAATGCAATGATCCAAGACCACTCTGAAGGTCCTATGAAAAATGCAGTCCATCTACAGAGAGAGAACTGATGGTGTCTGAATAGAGATTGAAACATTAATAAATAAATGATAGATAGATAGATAAATGAATGACTGAATGAATAAATAAATAAAATGGATGAATGAATAAATACATACATAAATAAATTAGAATAAAAAAGAAAAAAAAGAAACTGAGGAGTAAGTAATGAGGTGAATTTCTCAAGATCAAAACCTCAAGGCAGATCTAAATCTAGATTGGGGGCCTCTTAGAATAAGTCTGCTACAGAGGAATATGTTTTGAACATGGAATCAGAGGACCTGGATTTGGAGAGTAACTTTGTTCACCTTGCTGATACTCAGTTCTCTCTGCTATAAAATGGAGATCAACTAAAAAATTACCTCTGAGAGCCCTCTTAACCCTCTATCTGTGATTCTGTGATTCTGTGGCTTCCAGTCAGGTAATACAAGCAAGAACTTTCCAAGTATTAAAGCACTGCCACAAAGAAATCCATTAAAGTGATTGGATAAAACAGCCCAATCACTCCAAGTGTCCAATGGGATAACCACTTTGCAGAGATGTTCTAGGGAAGATTCATGCTTCATGTAGGGGTCAAACTACATAACAGCTTAATAATCCTAACAGCTTTAATAGGATCACATAAAGATCATCTATCTTTATAGAAAAAAGTCCTCAGAAATCATAGATTTTTATCCACTCATTTTACAGATCAGAAGAATGAGGCCCACTGTTATTAAGTGACGTCCCCAGGTTGACACATTTAAGTTTCTGAGGCAGGATTTGAATTCAAGTCTTCCTGAATGTAATTCAAGCACTATACCAAAGATAGCATGCTGTCTTGTTTTAACGGGAATTAGAGTTCACAACATGCTGCTCTTATAACCATCCTCAATGTATTATCCCTATGGTAATAACATATGAAACTGAACTTCAGAGAAAATAAGACACTCCTCCAAGATCAACAAAATGGCTAAATTTTTAAGACCCAACAAACTAGCAATATGTTATTCTCACAAGGTAAACTCTCACTTTCCTTCAGAAAATACTGACTGAGGGTAAATACATCAGTGATTCCTGAACCCCTAGGATTAAGAGGTGTCTGTCAGCACATGTTCTATGGGAAGGCTCCAGGGCTTCACAGTCTGCATTAACTTGAAAATTGGAATCCCACTAAAAATGGCAGATAATGTCTATCATAGAACACCAAAGTTTGAAGCTTGCTACCCAGAACCCATGTAGGCTAGTTTCTGGAAAGTAAGGACTAGAAAATGCACTGGGCTGAGAATTCAGAGACATGGGATCCATCTCTGACTTAATCACACATTTGCTGTGTGACCCAGCACTAGTCATCTTCTCTCCCCAATTCTGTTTCCTCCTCTGTAAAAACCAAAAATGTTATCCTATATGCAGAGAAAAGCAGATCTTGAAGAGACCAGAAAAGACTAGTCCCACTCATTTCTAACTTCATTTCTGTCCAACATCTTCAACTAAGTATTCACCCCACCACCTCTTGAAGACTGCCATTTGGAAACTTAGTACTTCCCAATGCAGCCTATTCCAATTTTGAACATGTAAATGGCAGTTTTTCTTTACATTGAGTCAACATATTTCTCCCCACAACTTCTAGCCATTCCTACAAATGCTATCTTCTGAAAAGAATATCTAATCCCCTTCCATATAACAGCATCTCAAATATTTGACCATGTCTATCCCAAGAAAATCTTCTCTTTACCCTTTCAACCTTCTCTAATATATCATTGTCTCTGGTCCCCTAACCATAATAGTCATCCTTCACCTCCTATACCCATTCTAACTTGCTAATGTTCTTCTTAAAACATGGCACTCAGAATGAGAAAGAACATTCCAGATATGATCTGATGAAGATGGAGGACAGTTATTTCTCTTCTTCTAGCATTTTGGATACTTTGTCATCAATGGGTACAGGTTAAGATCCTGATAACTCTTTTGACTGTCATGTCAGTTGCCATGGCAGCTAAGGCACACAGGTGTTTCAGTGGATAGATTTCTGGGCCCCAAGACAGGAAGACTTAAGTTCAAATATGGCCTCAGTCTCTTCTATCTGTGTGACCCCAGGCAAATCACTTAACCTCTATCTGCATTGTTTACTCAATTGTAAAAAGGGCATGATAGCAACACCCACCTCAGAAGGCTGTGGAGTCCAAGGAGATATTAAAGTGCTTGGCACAGTACCTGGGACATGGTGTTATAGAAATGTTTATTCCTCTTGCCCTTCCCCATTGTCACACTATTGTCTTATATTGAACTTCTTCTTGTTCAGTCATTTCAGTCATGTCTGATGCTTCACAACCCCATTTCATGTTTTCTTGGTAAAGACAGTGGAATGGTTTGCCAGTTCCTTCTCAAGTTAATTTGATAGATGAAGAAGCTGAGACAAACAGGATTATGTGACTTGCCCAGGGCCACACACCTAATAAATATCTGAAGACGGATTTGAACTCAGGAATATGCGTCTTCATAACTCTAAGTTGCTATCATTCTATCCACTACACCACTTAGCTGCCCATGTTGAAATTATAATTCATTAAAATTGCCATATATTTTTCACATGATTTTTATTGGTTTAGTCAGACCTCCATCCTCTACATAGGCAGTTGATCGTTATAATCCAATTATGAGACTTAAATAAATTGCCATTAAGTTTTTGAGATTTGAGGCTGTAGAGAAGAGAGGGGGGGTTCTTGACACTATTATCAAATATGTCAACTCTTCATTCCTCCATCAGCTTTGGCATCTGTAGATTTAAAATCATATTTGTCTCCATCCAAGTAACAGTATAAGTGTTGAGTATGGCCAAAGATAAATCCATAAGGTTCTGTTTAGAGACCTCACTCTAATTAATGACTGAATTCTAAAGGTATAGTCATTAAAACCCTCATTTTCCACTAAACTCTATAAATCATTTTACCCTCATTCCTACATCCCATTCATAAAAATAACATGAAACATTTTGACAAATGGTTTGATAAATCTCAAGTCTACTATCTATGGCATTCTCACCTACTACTCAATATTCCTATCAAAATAGAAAAAGTAAATGAGATAGGAGAAATGCAAATTAAAACCTCTGACGTCTTATCTCCTACCCTACCAATTGGTGAAGATGACAATGAAAAGGCAATGTTGTAGAGATTGTTTGAAGACAAGAACACCAATATAATGGGATGCAATAAGGATTTTTAACTTTATAAGCTTTGTTGTATTTTAAAGTGAGCTATGACTAAACAGGCAGGAGGAATTGGAAAAATAGAGTCAGTACTTAAAGAAGATAGGAAACTGGGCATCGTTATTATAATTTGAAAATAGGGTCTGCTTTTACCTAATCAATAACTTAATTTAAGAGACAATGTAATAAAATGGAAATAATTCTTGAAGGAACAACAAACATATAGAGTCAGAAATCCTGGGTCCAAATTTTGGCTGGCTATGCAACTTTGGATGAATCAGAGTATTTAGAACCACAAGGAACATACAGTCCAACCCCCTCATTCTAAAGATGAAGAAACTGAGATCTGGGGAGTTCAAGTGATTTGGTTCAGGTCATACATCCATTAATTATCCAAATCTCCATCCATTCACTTAACTCCTCTGCTCCTGACTTTTCCTAATGTATAAAAATGTGGATTATGATATAACCAATGGTGCTGGACTTTTGCTAGGAGCAAGTGAAATAAGACTTGAAATTGCAAAGCACTAAATAAATGAGTTTTTATTCCATTATAGCCCAGCTCCCACCCTACTCCCTCCTGTAAGGGAGAATGATCCAATCAGGACAGAAATAGCTAATAAGATAAATCCTTCAGAGACTCTTAGGCTTTTTTCAAAATGGTTTTTATTCTGCATCTAACCCTCATTAACCACTTAGTGAAGTCAGAGATACAGACCCACCCCTCTCAGTAACTGACATGAATAAGCACAAAATTTCATCGTCAGAATGAAACCAGGATCATTAGGTAAGGGTTAGGTAATGTTGTAATATAACCAAGTGGCATCAGCATAATGCGGGATCAGGATTCAAGGAAAACTCTCATATAGGAAGATGTGTCAGGAACCCCATCTTGAGTTCAAGAAAGTTTGCCACAGAGATGCAGTGGGATTTCAGGACTGTGAGTGTAGGTGAGGAGCAGATGGCTTCAGAAGCTAGGCAAAGCAAGGTGTTTTAGAAGGAAACCACCTAATGAAAGGAAGATCTGTGGTGGGATAGGGGATGAACAACAGGAAAGAGTGCTGAGTAGGTAGATCTGGGATTAGAGGACAGGATGAATAGTGTGAGATTCTTATCTTAATATATTAGTGTGGGAAGTCAGAGGCCATAAAGGGTTTGTTGCATAAGAACAACAAAGTAATAAGGTGTTTCTGAGACTTGGGAAGGAGTTGAGAATGTAAAATAACAGCTATAAAAATGGAAGAAAAATATAAAATAGTCAAAATAAGAAAAGTAAGGCATATGGGAATATTTTATAGGGTAGGGGCTAGGGAGATAGGATAGCTGAGAAGAATGAAGCTGGAGAATGGGAGAATCTGGAAAAGAGTTAGAGATAAGAGTAGTTGCAGAGGTGGAGAAATTAGAGCTAAGGAAGTGGAAATTGCTAAAGAGATGGGATTAGCTGTGATAAAATAATGGGATTTGGCAGATGCCCAGGGACCCCACCTAAAAATTGATTTGGAATTCATTGAATTGGGTGAGACTGAGAAACTGACTGAGAACCTAGTTAAGAATGATTAAATTGAGACCACACCTGGCTGGCCCTGACTGGGGTGTTGTTCTCAGAAGTTGAACCTACTTAAGGTTGATTAAATTGAGACCATGCTTGGCTGACCCTGAGGAGGGTGTTGTTCTCAGAGGCTCTGGACCATGCCATCAAAAGGAGACCACTCTCAACCATTCAGCTTGAATGACCTCCCCTTTTGAGGAAGGAGACAGGAAGTAGGAAGCAGGGGCTGGCTTGCTGTATCCCGCTCTTTTTGTTTGGGATTTTGGCTTGGTGGCAGCAGGGGCAGAACAGAGTAGAAAGATCTAGTCCACGTGTTCTCTATAGAAGTGTGGATAGCTAAATAAAGGTGGATTTCTCAATTTCTCTCTTTTCACTAACTTGTAATATACTTTAATAAATCCTTAAAAGTCTAAACACTTGCTGAATTTATCAATAATCTTAGCCAGTTTTCCCCCTATAACTGGGGTGGGGGGAGGTTAGGACCCACATTAAATTTTAAACATCACACAGCTAAGGGAGCAGAAATTACTGAAGGAACAGGAAGGGAGAAACAAGCAGACTGGAGAGTATCATCCCTCAGGTAGTAAAATGTTTTTTTGTTTTAAATCTCTTTTTTTGTTTGTTTGTTTGGTTTTATGGGGGGGGGTGTTTTTGCAGGGCAATAAGGTTTAAGTGACTTGTCCAAGGTCACACAGCTAGTAAGTGTCAAGTGTCTGAGACTGGATTTGAACTCAGGTCCTTCTGAATTCAGGTTCAGTGCTTTATCCACTGTGCCACCTAGCTCCCCCTCAAATGCCTTTTAGTGTCTGTTTCTCATGGCACATTAAATGCAGGTTGCTGAAGACTATAACAATCTTTACAGAAGGGGGCAGCTAGGTGGTACAGTGGATAGAGCACCAGCCCTGGAGTCAGGAGTACCTGAGTTCAAATCCGGCCTCAGACACCTAACACTTACTAGCTGTGTGACCCTGGGCAAGTCACTTAACCCCAATTGCCTCACTAAAAAACCCAAAACAACAAAACAACAACAACAACCAGAAAAAACCAATCTGTACTGTGTGACCCTGGGCAAGTCACTTAACCCCCATTGCCCAGCAAAAAAAAAAACAAAAACAAAAACCAATCTGTACAGAATAACCTGTCCTTCTGAAAAGCCACTTTAGAGAATTCCATAGAGCAACTAATAATGAAGAGTGAACCCAGTTCTAAACTATGTTTTATGCCATGAAACAGTGGCATAGTCAGTGCAAAAGAAACTACAAATGGAGCCCAAACAGAGGAAAACAACAAAAATAGAGAGATTTACAGATGGAATCATATGTTGACAGACTACTAGCCAATTATCATTAAGTCTGAGAACAATTTCTTAATTCCCATATATCTTTTGGTTGGGTATTGACCACCCCCCAGGTACAAATTGAAGAAAAAATACCTGATAGGGAGAATCACTTCCAAGAAATAGACCTCTTCTTCTTAGCACTGCTCCCTTCTACCCCCTGAACCTCCACAGAGGACAGTCCTACTTGATTAATCAAATTTAGTGTTAGGGTTACTAGGAATAAAACAAATGTCATCTATGTGCCAGCTCATCTATAGTGTTAAATTTATTTTAAGGAAAGTCTTTTATAAACTGAGGAAGATCTATAGGAGGGCAATTAGTATAATGAAGGGTCTGAACATCATGTCATATGAGGGTCCTGTGAAGGATCTAAGAGATGTTTATTCTTGGAAAACAAAATTTTCATGAGCATGACAATCTCATTGATGTGTTTGAAGGGCTATTATAGGATAAAGGAATTAAGTCTGTTCTGTTTATCACCAAAAGATAGAACTGGGAACAGTGACTAGAAACTTCTAAGACAAAACTTAGTATTAGACCCAAGAACTTCCTAAAAATACTGTCAGCTAACAGAAAAATGGGCTGCTATGTGAAGCAGGAACTCCTTATGAATGGAGGTATTCATGAAAAGTCAGGAGGACTACTTGGTGCTATAATACAAGGGACTCCTCTCTTGGGCAAAGGAAGAGAATATGTTAATGTCTCTTCCAATCTTGAGACTCTTGGACTCCACAAGTCTTTCTCTATGCGTCTTTCTCTCTATATCTCTCTCCCTTTTTCTCCCTCTGTCCCTCTCTGTCTCTTCCTGTCTCTCTGTCTGTCTCTGTCTCTCTTTTTCTCACTCTGTGTGTGAGTATGTCTTTGTGTCTGTCTGTCTGCATCTATCTGTCTTTCTCTATTTGTCTCTGTGTCTCTGTTTCTCTGCCTCTGTTTCTCTGCCTCTGTCTCTCTGTCTCTGTCTCTCTGTCTCTGTCTCTGTCTCTCTCACTGTCTCTCTCTCTCTCTCTCTCTCTCTCTCTCTCTCTCTCTCTCTCTCTCGTGCATGGGCACACACATGCATTCTATCAATTGGTGAGATATGACTTTTGTTTTCCATTCAAATGGGAAGTTCTTAATATTTCCAAAATGAAAGAATGTCCAGGCCAGGGTCATCATAGAAAGTGTGTCCATTTCTGTCTGCTTTGTTCTTTTTTTTTTTTAATTCTCCAACTCAAGATGCCACTGACTTTTGCTGTCCTTCCATGAATTACTTTTCCCTAGCAGAAAATATTACTATGAAGTAATGAAATTAAACTCATCCTTAAAAACTTATATTGGATAGGCTGGTAAGATTTTAGAGATAATCTCATCTAACCCCATTATTTGACAGTAAGGAAGCTGAGGAGCAAACTGATGGTGTGACTTTATCAAGGTCAAAATTTATTGCAGAACTAGGATGTGAGAATATCAGCCTCCTAGAAGCAGCCTGGTACAGTAATCAGTGATGGACATAGAACTATAAGAGCTGGACTTGAAAATTGACTGTGTTTACCTTTCTGGCACTTAATTTTCATATCTATAAAACAAGGGAGTTGAACTATGAAAAGACCACTGAGAGACTGTTAGTTCCAAACTGTGACTCTTTGATCCTATGTCTTCTGATCACATAATACAAGAAATAACTTTCTAAATTTTAAAACAAAATGACAATGGACAGAGTTAGTACAAACAAATGTAAATAGAAGAAGAGAATATAAATGAAGTGAATGTATATATATATATAAAAAATCAATGAAAATACCAGCCTAAAATAAACACAAGAGGAGATATTAAAAATTATAAGGAAATAAATAAATTATAACCAAAAAAACCATGAAAATGATAAATAAAAGTCAAAGCTGGTTCTTTGAAAAGACTAATAAAATTCATAAAACCTCAGCTATTCAGGACAGCTAGGTGGAGCAGTGGATAGAACACCAGCCCTGGATTCAGCAGGACCTGAGTTAAAATCTGGCCTCAGACACTTAACACTTACTACCTGTGTGACTGGGCAAATCATTTAACCCCAATTGCCTCACCAAAAAATAAATAAAGAAATAATAAAAATAAATAAAAATAAAAAATAAAAAAACATAAGCTATTCTAATTAAAAAGAAGAAAGCAAAAAATCAAATCAAACAGTGAATAAGCAAGGCAAACTGACAGAAAAAGCAGAAGAAAAAAAAGAATAATCAGAACATATTGTATAGCTATCTGCTCACAAAACTGAGAATACAACATTAATAGAGGAATATCTTCAAAATATTTCAAAATATCAGAAGACCAAGAGGAGATATTAAATAATCCAATATCATAAAAGGAAATAAATTTAACTGTAAAACAACTACCAAAGTGAAAAAAAAATCCTGGACATGATAGATTCACAGGAAAATCCTATCAAAATTTCAAGAACAGCTAGTACCCCTCCTTAACAAGTTATTCTCAAAGACTAAAAAAAGAAAGAACCTTACCTGATTTATTTTGAGAGAAATATAATACTAATACCTAAACAAAGGAAAGATAAATCATACACTGAAAATTGTAGGACAATATAATTAATGAACATTACTCAAAAATTTTAAACAAAATTATTTATTCAAGAAATCATTTATTATGATCAAGTGGGATTTATGCCAGGGATAAAAAGATGGTTTAACATTAGGAAAACAATCAATACAATTAAATCACAAAAGTACATAATCCTCTAAAAATATACAGAAAAAGCCTTTAAGGAAATGCAAAAAAAAATCCTATAAAACACAGGCATAGGGGAAACTTTTTATTATAATATCATAAACACTTCCTGGCTAAAACCAAAAAAAGTGAAACAAGGATGTCCATTGTTCTCTCTACTATTTGATATCATTCTGGAAATGTTAGCAATAGCAATAAGACAAAAGAAATCAATTAAAGAAATAAAGATAAAGTAAGGATTAGATAAAACCATCCTTATTTGCTGATATGATGCAAAAAAAACAAGGAAATCAACAAAGATTTTAAATGCAAAGATTAAGAGCCTCAGCAAAGTTATAGGCTACAAAATAGATCCTCAAAAATCAACAGCATTTCAATATAATAAAAAAAACAACACAACAAGCAATAACACAAAGGGAAATCCCATTTAACTACAAGACACATAAAACATCAGAGGATCAACTTCACAAAGCACAAAAAAGACTTGTATAAATTAAATTACATAGCACTCCTTACAGAATTAAAGAACATTCTAAATAGTCAAAGGAATACTCAGTGCCCATGGATACACTATGCCAATATAATAGAAATTATAATATGACCAAAATGAATTTATATGTTTAATGCTATGCCAATAAAACTATCAAAATGATGCCTTCTACAGTTTGATAAAGTAACAATAATTCATTAGGGGAAAAAAAGAGTAGACTATCAGGAGAGATTATGAAAAGAAATAAAGATAAAGAGGGACTAGTACTTCCAGCCTTCAAACAATATTATAAAGCAGCAGTCACCAAAAACCATCAGTATTGGTTAAAGAAGAGAGACATAGATCATTAGAACAGACAAGACAAGGGAGATTTAGAAAGAATAGGATCAGATAAGCCAGTATATAGGAAGTGGAAGACATAAGTTGCCTAAGGAAAAACTCCTTATTTGATAAAGAATGCTAGGAAAATTTGGAAAGCAGTCTGGCAGAACTGAGACTTATACTAACATCTCACATCACATTCCACAATACATTCCAAATGTATATGTGTACTTAATATAAAAATTATATTATTTAAAAAACAGAAGAGAAGCAGTTCATGTACCTCTCACAACTATGGGCAAAAGATGTATTCTTAGCCAAATAAGAAATGGATTCAATTGGAAAAGATAAAAGAAAAGTTGAATTGCTTGAAACTAAAAAGTTTCTGCCCAAGACAACATTAACGCATATAAGATGAGAAGGGAAAGGATAGGTAGGGGGCAGCTAGGTGGCACAGTAGATAAAGTAACAGTCCTGAATTCAGGAGGACCTGAGTTCAAATCCAGCCTCAGGCACTTGATACTTAATAGCAAAAACGAATAAAACAAACAAACAAACAAAAACATAAGGGAAGGGGTTGAATAGGGGAAAAAGTCTTTGGATCAAATTTCTCTGATAAGGTTTTGGTATCCAAGATATATAGAAATAGATAGATATATATGTGTGTATATAATATTTGTGCAATTACATTTGACTAATAATCTAATAATCATTTCCAATAGATAAATGGTCAAAGGACATAAACAGTTCTCAAAAGAACCACAAAGGATTCACAACCACATGAAAAATGCTCCAAATCACTAATAATATGAGAAATGTGAATCAAAACAACACTAATACCTCACACTCCACAAAATGGCAAAAACAAACAAACAAACAAAAAAACCCCTGCAACAATGTTGGAGGAGATATGGTAAGATAAACACATTAAGATTTATGGAACTGTGAAATTGCATAAACATTTTGGAAACCATATTTGTAATTGTATAAATAAAGTAATTAACATGTCTTACCCTTTGAACCAGAGACTCCATTACCTGGTTTGTACATCAAGGAAGTCATAGGGAAGCAAAAAGCCCCATATTCTCCAAAATATTTCAAACAACACTTTCTCAGATACCTAAAAATTGAAAACAAAGTAGATGCTTACCAAATGAGGAATGACTAAACAGACTGCGGTATATAAATGTAAAGAAATACTACTGTGCTCTAAGAAATGATGTTTGTAATGATGAAAGAAAAGCATGGAAAGATCTATATGAACTGACACAAAGTGAAGTAAGCAAAGCCAAGAAAACAATATGCACATTAAGTACTACAATAAAGGGGAAAGAATGATAAAGCAAAAAATGTCAATGCAAAAATAAATAAAAGATCAAATGGGACTCAAATGAAGAAAAATGAGAAGATACCCATAACCTACCATTTTGGGGAGGTGGGAGGTTCACTGGTGTTACACATTGAACATGATTTTGGACTTTCTCAATTCATCAATTAGTTGTGCTGACTTTTTTTTCATTCTAAAAAAAATATCTATCATATGGAATGGCTCTCAGGGAGGAGGAGAGGTAGGGATACATAGGATACCATTATAATGTAAGAAACAGAAAACATTTTTTAATCTATGAGTCTAATCATGTTGGTCCTAGGCTCTCCACCACAATATGGCCATTTCTTGAGTTTTAATAGGTGAAAAATTTAAATCTTATGGAATCACAGAAACTTAAAATTTGAAGGGACCAGAAAAGTCTAGGCCCATTTTTTACTTCATTTCTGTTCAACAGCATCTTCAACAAGTAGTCACCACACCACCTCCTGAAGACTTCCACTTATTTAAATGCCAGCACTTCCAGAAGCAGACCATTCCACTCTAATTGTGAAGTTTTACATTAAGCTGAATTTTTTCTTTCTGCAACTTCCAGCAATTGCTACTAATTTTATCCTCTGAAGGAGATGATAGAAAAGCAAAATTGTTTTGTTTTGTTTTGTTTTGTTTAGTTTTGTTTTGTTTTAGTGAGGCAGTTGGAGTTAAGTGACTTGCCCAGGGTCACACAGCTAGTAAGTGTTAAGCGTCTGAGGCCAGATTTGAACTCAAGTATTCCTGACTCCAGGACCGGTGTTCTATCCACTGTGCCACTTAGCTGCCCCAAAAAGCAGAATTTCTAATTCTTCTTTTATATGACATTTCAAATATTTTATCATGCCTATATCAAACAAGTCTTCTCTTCTCCAAGTTTTATATCCCCAATTCCTTTAACCAAATCTAATATAAAATGTTCTTCAGTCCTTTATATATTATATAATATGATATAGTATATGATTTGTTGTGATGAGATGCAATATTATGATACAATATGATACAAAACATATGTTAAGGGGGCAGCTAGGTGGCACAGTAGATAAAGCACCGGCCCTGGATTCAGGAAGACCTGAGTTCAAATTCGGCCTCAGACACTTGACACTAGCTGTGTGACCCTGGGCAAGTCACTTAACTCCCATTTCCCTGCAAAAAAAAACCCAAACAAACAAAAAAAAAACCCATACATTAAGTGCTTTCTATTTACTGGATACCAGGCACTGGTGATACAAATTAAAAAAAAAAATGAAACACAATCTCTACCTTTAAGGAGTTTACAATTTACTAGGTGAAAATAATATGCAAAAGGAAGCTTAAAAAGAATGGACCAAGCACCAAAGGGTACCAGTCCCAGTGGCACAATGATGAAGATGGAGGTGAAATCAAGGCAGAAAACAGGTTTTCAAATCAAGAGGCACTTGGGGATTTTGCGTCTTCTATAAAGCCTGGCTAAGGGGAGAGATTTTGCTCCACTCTCTAGCCATTCAATCAGAGAGGCAAAAACAACTAAGAGTGCTGATGAGGTGCTGAAACACCCTACATGAAGGTAAGCTTCCTGGTGATGAGTTTATCCAGAGGAGAGGTGGGGAGGGGATAATGATGATGGAGTCAAAGTCAATTAGAGCATCTAATAACTCTGGAACCTCTGATCTCACACCGATTTCTTTTTTTTTTCTTTCTGGAGGGGCAATGAGGGTTAAGTGGCTTGCCCAGGGTCACACAGCTAGTAACTGTCAGGTGTCTGACGCTGGATTTGAACTCAGGTACTCTTGAATCCAAGGCCAGTGCTTTATCCACTGTACCACCTAGCTGCCCCCTCACACCAATTTCTTGATACTCTTCTTAAAATACGACAGCCAAAATCAAAGAGCATTCCAGAAGGGGTCTGATGAATACAGAGGATAACAGGACTATTACTCCTCTGTCCCTATCTCAATACTTTATATCTATTATTGAAGCCTAAGATCCTGATAAGTTTTTTGACTGCTATATCATATCATTATCTCATATTGAAGTTACAAACCCCAAAGATACAATACTTTTTTCATATAAACTTTTTTTTTTGTGGGGCAATGGGGGTTAAGTGACTTGCCCAGGGTCACACAGCTAGTAAGCGTCAAGTGTCTGAAGCTGGATTTGAACTCAGGTACTCCTGAATCCAGGGCTGGTGCTTTATCCACCGCGCCACCTAGCCGCCCCCTCATAAACTCTTGTTTAGTCATACATCCCCATTCTCTAGGTGGACAGTTGATTTGATTTGTTTTGTTTTGTTTTTTGTTTTTTAGTGAGGCAATTGGGGTTAAATGACTTGCCCAGGGTCACACAGCTAGTAAGTGTTAAGTGTCTGAGGCCGGATTTGAACTCAGGTACTCCTGACTCCAGAGCCGGTGCTCTATCCACTGTGCCACCTAGCTGCCCCCTGGACAGTTGATTTTTAGAAACCAAATGTAGGATCTACAGCAATGCTAATTCAGACTCAATTATTCTTCGAATTTATTGAGATTGAAAGAGGAAATGACTCTATCACCCAGTTTTTTGACTATGCATTCTCTCACCAGCTTTAGTATTTGTAGATTTAAAAGCATCATGTTTGCGTTCACCAAAGACCCTAATGAAAGTGTTGAGCATAAGGAAAGATAACTTCATGGAGCGCCTTTTTAGATACCTCCCTCTAGGTTGACATTACTCTATTAATGACTAAAACCCTTAGATCCACTCATTCTACTAATCTTTTTCCAACATATTCTAAAATCATTCAACCCTTATGTCTACATCCCATTCACAAGGATTACATGAGATATTTTGACAAACAACTTTATTAAATCACAAGTGTACTATGTCTATGGAATTTCCTCATCTTCCATTCTTATCTTCCTATTGAAAAAGAAAAAAGTAAGTGAAATTAGAGAAATGTAAGTTAAAAGGTGAGATTTCATCTTACATCTGGCAAATTGGTAAAAACAACAACAACAACAACAAAAGTAAGTGTTGGAGAGATTATTTTCAGACAATCATACTAATACATTGTTGCTGGATCTGTAAAATACTGGACCAACTTTTCTTAATATCAGTTTGGAATAGTGCAAGAGAATTGTTTCACTGCTTTAAACCCTTGACCTGCCAATCCTACTATTAGGCATATATCCCATGGAGGTCAGATGGAAGCAAAAAGCTAATATATGCCAAAATAATCTTTGCAACAAGAAAACAAAGAGTGCCCATCAGTTGGAAAATGGCTAAACAAGTTATGGCATGTGGATGCATGATAATATCATAATTCAGTAAGAAATGATCGATATGAAAATTCAGATAAATATTTGCATTAACTGAGATGACAATTTGTATGATGACTACAATGTAAATTAAAAGTTCACTAAAAGGAAGTCAAACTCTGAGTAATAGAAAAATATATAATAATCCAAGGGAACAATGAAACACAAATACCCCCTGTTTCAGAGTTCATTGACTAAAGAATTAAAATGTGTGGCCTAAATAACCTCCTTATTGCATATAGCAGAAAGATGTCAAAATAAATAAATCAACAGGGAGTATGACTTCTGTTTTCACTCTCCCATACATAGCTAGAGTGACTCTCTCACACTCTCCTACCAGTGGCCTCACAGGGAGCATGGATTCAACTGGGCAGCCTTAGCCAAGTGCCCCTAGATGACTTTGTTCCTTTTTGGGTTTATTCTTTCCTGATCTTATTCAAGATCAAGAGATGTGTGTTAAGGACGTTGTGACTTCCAAAGATCATCTAGAGTAGCTGCTCTTGCTGTGTTGATTTCCCTTTGTAGAACACTAGGCTTGCACGTTGATAGTTAATTGAAGATAGGTCTTGTTGCTTAGCTGAATTGACTAAACCTGTAGTGTGCTTATTGAGACTAATTGAACTTTTCAAAGCATATGTATGACCATGTGATACTGTCCTCTACTTAGTTAACTCTAGTGGCTCCCAATTACCATGAGAATTATGTATAAAATTCTCTATTTTGATTTTATATGACTTAATAACCTGGTCCCTTTTTTTCCTTCCCAGTTTTACACCTTGTTCCCCTCCATATACTCTGCCATCTAGTGAAAATGCCCCTCTCTTGCTGTTCCTGGCACAAGATGTTCCATCTCATGACTCTGAGAATTTTCATGGCTATCCACCATAACTGGAATTCTCTCTCTCCTTATCTCCATCCCCTGGCTTCCCTAACTTCTTTCAAGACTCAGCTAAAGAATCTGGTGGTGAAGTGGAGAGAGTGTGCCCCTAGAATCAAAAAGAGCTGAATTTGAATCCAGCCTCAGACACTAGCTGTGTGACCCTGAGCCATTAACTTAAACTCTGTTTGCCTCAATTTTCTCAATAGTAAAATGAGGACAATGATAGCACATATGTGACAGCCCTGTTGTGAGTATCAAAGAAGAAAATATTTGTTTTTTTGTTTTGGTTTGTGTTTGTGTTTTGGGGGGGGTGTTGCGGGGCAATGGGGGTTAAGTGTCTTGCCCAGGGTCACACAGCTAGTAAATGTTAAGTGTCTGAGGTCAGATTTGAGCTCAGGTCCTCCTGAATTCAGGGCCTGTGCTTTATCCACTGTGCCACCTAGCTGCCCTGAAAATATTTGTTTTTAAAAGTACTTAGCACAGTGCCTAACACACAGTAGGTGTTGTATAAGAGCTTATTCTTTTCCTATCTTTTCCAAGAAATCTTTTCTAGTGATCCTTATTCTTAGTGCCTTCCCTCTGAGACTACCTCCAATTTATCCTGTGCATATCATGTTTGTGTATAGTTCTATGACGTCTCCCCACATTGGACTGTAACCTCCTTGAGAGCAGGGACAATGTGATACCGTCCTTTGTATCCCCCAACAGTTAGTTCAGTACCTGCAATGTAGTGGATGATTAATAAATACTTGTCTTGACTATATGCCACCTGGGCCCAGGATTGAATAGCAGGAAATCCTTCTTAATTGAATAAATAATTGCCAGGACATTGCCTCATTGGAGACAGAGAGCTTTGAATGGAGAGCTTTCAAGGGGAGAGCAAGGAAGGAATTAGGACACTAATCTTTGGTGTTCCTACTTTTAAAAGGACTTCAAGTACTATCAGTCCCCTCTATATTCAGTACTACCTTAGGGCAAAAATCCTATCACCCTAACCCTTATTATAGTTCTAAAAATGACAGTCATATAGGTGGGGAGCTCAAGAATGTCTTTGTGTGAAAGTGAGAACCACCACCACATATTGTACATATCACAATATGTAATCTGGAAACCTGGGTAGAGTCTTGATAGGTATGGCAGATGTGAAGGAAGTAGACTTTTTGTCCATAGTTCAGGATTTATGAAAGATTAAGCCTTGACAGAGCTGCAGAAGTTCTGGGTTGGGCCCATATTTTTCTTAGTGATTACATAACCAGGGTTATCAATAGACTTTATTATAGAAATGCTCCTACAGCTGATATAGAATGTCTCTGGGAAATTCTTTAAACTCCACTCTTCTAGAAACAATAACTGAATATAAATTTTCAATTAATAAGTCAAATTACAATCACAAGGAACTTTCTAGACAAAAATGGAGAAGGATAGATCTCTTGGTGAACATGCGACAGAGTAGATAGGGTTGAGGACAGATGTCATCATCCGGTACGTTCGCATCTACCAAAAAAGACATCATGAATTGGTGTTGGGGATTCTCTAAGGAATGAGAGACAGAAAGGAAGGTAAATCTGATGTTATAATTTTATATTATATGCATCTCTGAACTCAAATAATACTGATGTTAACCTCCTACCTAGTTTCTAAATTGAGCAAAGACATAGGATGATAAGAACATAAAATTAAAGAATTTTTTAAAGTACTATAGAGAAAAAAAGAAGGAAAGAAGGGAGAGAGAAAGAAAGGAGAGAAAACAGAGAAAAAGGAAATAAACAGAAGAAGAAAGAATGAAAAAGAAAGAAAGAAAGAAATTGATGACCATTGGAGCTAAACAACATTACAACTTGTTGCCTTATAAGATAGTCATTTCTCCACCAATGGAGAATTACATAAAGCTACATTAGGAATTAGTGACAAAGGAGGACCTTTTCAAGAGCTAATATTCTACATTCTGATATTCCATATTCACAGGTCCCTTACAATTCTAATATTGTGTAATAAGAATAAGGTCAGGAATTTGAAACCCCGGGAAAAAAACTCTCCATGAGCATAAGAAAATTAGTTTGGTTTTAGATATGTTTAATTGAAGACAGTGGTCTCAATTTTTTTAATCAAACATCCTACCATTAAAAAGAATATTGAATACATAGGCCCAATATATGTCTTTTTATTTACTCATTTATAATTTATTTACTACTACATAGTACTAATGTACTAATAATTAGTTACACTAAGAAACAAATTAAATATGTGTTTAAAAGGGTGTGATGAAAATGAAAGTATATTTTATCCTAATATACATGGAAAGCCTCTTAAGTTCATTGAGGTTGGGATGTCAAGCTTGTTCTGTAGGAAAATCAATTAGGTGGGGGAGTAGAGAATGAAATGAAGTGGAAAGAAACTCAAGACAAAATGGAAGGCTATTGTGTTGCATCATTTAAACTTTCTCAAGAAATTATGACAATCAAGGTCAATATATTTGTTTTTTCTTCCATTTCTAATTTTTATAAAAATAATATTTTATTTTACCCCAATTACATGTAAAAACACTTTTAACATTCTTTTGTTCAAGTTTTGAGTTCCAAATTCTCCCCCTCCCTCCCTCCTCTCCTCCCTTCATTGAAAAGGCAAGCAATTTGACATAGGTTATACATGTGTAGTCATGCAAAATGCATTTCCATGCTCTGAAAGAAAACACAAAAATAAAACCAAAATATAAAGTAAATAAAAAGTATCCTTAATCCGCATTCAGGCTCCACGAGTTCTTTTTCTAGAGATGGATAGCATTTTTCACATCTTAAATCCTTCAGAATTGTCTTGGATCACTGTATTGCTGAGCTATTTCTCATTTTTTAACATGAATAACTTGGTTTAATAGGTCTTATTTTTACAATTTTAACTGCATATTCCCTATTTTCACCTCAATCATTGATTTTAATTTGTTATTAATTTTGATCATTGCTTTAAATAGCTAAAGGTGGAAAGTTAAAGGATAAATACTTAAAAGATGAGGCAAATGCATGCTTCATCATCTTGATTTAGATTCAAAATCTTTATGAAGATGAATCTATATATGTATTTAGGGCATCCTTGCTGGAAAAAAATAATAGGCAGATATAAGCAATGGGAAAAAAAGTATCTAGAGCGGCTCATATCTCAACAGTCAAAAAACTGATTACAGGGGACACAGACCAATGTATTTATTGTCAGTTGACCACAAAGAACGTTCACTTCAATATGTTTACCTAGAAAAGGCCTTAAGGAGTTGTAATAGAGACTGCATTTGTGATTTTATTGGTACAGGAACCTCCTGGAAGACGAAATTCCCTCTACCAATGTAGATCATCAACTTGTATACAACTTGTATTCTCCTAAAGTTACCTAGAGCACTAAGAGATTAAGTGACTTGTCCAGTCATGGAACCAGTATCAGAAACAAGACTTGAACACAGGTCTTCCTGGATCTTAGACCAGATCTCTGTCCTTTATGTCCCATTGTCTTGTTCATAAGATCAAGAGATTTAGAGCTAGAAGGAACTTTAGTCATGCTCTAAACATGCCATTTTCTGGATAAGGATATCAAACCTCACTGAGAACGAATTGGCTCAATATCTAACAATCTTTGCAACTCTGAATGTTAGGCTCTTTCTACTACACCACACTGTCTCCCCACACTGCCAATATTCAGCCCATTTCACATAGTAGGCACCTAAGAAATGTTGATTGTATAAATGTTGAAATAAAATGTCCCAAACACAAGTCTGATATTATTGAGACTTGTCATTTTCACAGAGACTAGCCAGAGTCTGGAACTTTGATCTTTCTTTGCAATCTGACAAACCAGTAAAAATCCATTTCAGTGTATTGCTCACCAAAGATCATTTAAATCATATCAAAAAATTAAGAAAATTAGGAAATCTGATTTTCTCCTTACATTTTTTGTAGGCAGAATGTGCAAAGGTTCTCATAAGTTTTTCCATCAGATGCACATATTGGATCAATTGTAAAATTGCAATAATTCTTGACTCTCACATTTTCAATGTTAAGTTCATTTAACAAACGGTTACAGTCAATCTCTGAAAACTAATTTTAAAATAAGAATTAAAATCAGCTGTGGACAGGGGATCAGGTTTGTTAGACAAACAGCATTGATGATGAGGTTGTCAAGGCTTCAGGCAGATCATCCCCCATTATTCAGGCTCTAACTGAAACCTGAGTTTCCAAATAATAAACTTCCCCCACTCTGCCCTTAACTAATGTTTACATAATCATGATTGCATCCTAGGGAATAAGCTTGCCATACTTCTCATGCTAAGCCTATATAGAATAATTGACTCTGAAAGGTACGAGGAGTCTCATGTTTTAATCCAATACATATTTAAGCAAGGAATGAAGGAAGAATGAATAAATAATAAAATTTATAACGATAAAATTTATTACAAGTTGCCATTCTTCCTTCATTTGGTAACCTAAACTGGTGGAGAACTCCAACTTCTCAGAGGAGCTTATCCCACTTTGGGAAAGGTTCAGTTATTAGAAGTTTTTCCTTAAATTCAGTCTAGATTTTCATCCCTATAGACTCAATCCATAATGTGACCTTGTAGAGTCTCAAAAAATAAGAATAATCATAGGATAATAAAATATCAGTGTAGAAAGGAAGCTCAGAGGGTGTCTAGTCCAATTCATATCTCAGTAGGAAATCCCTCTTCAGCAAATCCAACCAGTGAAAATCCAACCTAAAATTGAATCTCAGATCTTTTTGCCTAATGTCCCTTTCAGATGATACTCCTTAAAACACTGGGAGTCAAAAATTTTGCCCACCTGACTCCCATTACCTCCACACAAATCATTCATTCCCCAGTTGCCCAGTTCAAATCTTTTCATCAACCAATCAGACTATGACATGCTTTCGAGTTCCCTTCAGAATTCCATTCCTCGTATTCTCAATATGTTTTAGATAGCAATATCCTTAAAAACTATAGAACCCATATCTGGACAGAATATTCCATATATGATCTCACAAGGGTAATGAATGGTATGACAAGTACTGATATTAATTTTTGTGCAATCAAAGATCACAATAGCTTTTAGGACTATATCATTTTGGTGATATTTATTATATCACTAGATCATCTTAAACTGTTGATTCACTAAAACTTCCAGATATCTTGAACATGAACTGCTCTCAAGCCACATTTTCCACATCCAATAATTGAAAAGATTATTCATTTTACCAATAATAAGGAAATTTACATGTAACACTATTCAATTTGATCTTATTGATTTCAGCTCATTATTCTGGCTTGATGAGCTTTGTAGAAGCCATCATCATCAAGAACAACAAAACGATATCAACATCAATAATTGGGGTCAGCAAATTATGGCTGGAATGCCAAATCTGTCCATCTGATACTTTTTATATAGCCTTAGCACTGGGTCAGGTAAAAAGAGGAGGCAGACATAATTGGTTGATGGAACATAATTTGTTCACTCTTAAGTGATACCTATAATGACTTATTTTACTTAGAACTTTATAATTTACAAAACTCTTTATGTGGAACACTCCTGTAAGACTAATAATATAGATGTCATTAACCCCAATTTATAGTTAAGGAAGGTGATATTTAAGAAGCCTAGATTTACAAGTTCACAGGGCTAGTAAATGTCAATGCAAGGACTCGAACCCAAACCCAATCATCTGAGTCAAGGTCTAAACTTCTTTCCACAGTACCACAGTGCACATCTAGCATGTGAGCTATCACACCATGATTCCTATCACACTTGAAAATGACATTCACAATATATATGCCTCCATCTAAATTACTGATTTAAAAGATGTTGAATAGAATAAGACTAGGGAGAGTCCTAAAGTACATCCCTAAAAACTTCTCTAATGGTGAATATTGATCTATTAATTACTACTCTTTGGGTTTAGTGAGTATACCCTTTCTGAATTCACCTAAGACAACTATAAACCAGCACACTCTAATTTTGTCCATAAGGATGTTGAGAATCCAGGTATATTATGCTTATGACATTCTCTGCAATTCAATTCTAGGAACCCTGTGGAAAAAGGAAAAGAAGTTAGGGTTATTTGCCTTGTTCTTGATTAATCCATGCTGACTTGTTGTGATCACTTTTGCCCTGGGAAAGTATTCACCAGCCATCCTTTGATAAGACATGATAGTGCATTTAGAAATTATTAACACCTGATCTACAAGGCAACTAATATTCGTCCAATCTGCCAACTAAATCTCCATGATGTGTTATGGAACACATACAGATAGAAACCTCTTCTCACAGAGTATGGTCTAGACCTCAATTTCACCATCTGACCAAAACTTCTATACTTTAACATGTGGAATAAAAGCTATTTTGTTAATGTTCCCTCATACATTTCCTCATTCATTCAATATACATTAGTTAAGAGCTATGATTATAGAGTTAATTTGGTTCACACAATTTCCACCATGCTCTGAGTTCCCTCTTGTGTGGTGAGCTCAACACTAAGTACTCAGTGAGATAACACAGATTAATAATCTGTGGTCATAGAATGGTAAACCACTGGGATCTGGAAAAAAAACTTAAAGGAATACAGAACATAAAATGTTGGAGCAATAGGAGAACTTAAACTTAAAATAAAAGATTAAGAGTTGAAGGGGATCTTAGAGATTATCCATCCAAACATCCTACTTTTCAAATGGAAGAACCAAAGCATAGATAGAAAATGGGATTTTCCCAAGGTCACTCAGGGAGTGAGGAGATCTGGGGCTCCTAACTTTTTTTTTGGCTTTGAATAGAATTTTATTTTCCAAAATATATGTAAAAACAAATTTTAACATAATTTTTTTAAAACTTTGTGTTCCAACTTCTATTCCTCCCTCCATTCCCACCCCCCACCCACAAGAAATCAAGCAATTCAAAATAATTTATACATGAGTAGTCATGGAAAAATTCACATATTAGCTAGTTGTGAGAGAAAATAGTCAAAAAAAACCCAAAACTTCATAATAAGGACTTGTCAAAGAGGAAAAGAAAAAAAATTTTAATGTGTTTCCATCTGTTTTCAGATACTATCAGTTCTTTCTCTGCAGATGGGCTGCAATCTTCATAAGTCCTTCAGAGTTATAGTCGATCATTGCCTTGCTGAAAATAACCACATGCTTCCTGGCAGATCATCCCCCATTATTGCTGTTATTTTGTATGCAGTAGATTTCACTCTGCTTCAGTTCATGTAGGTCTTTCCAGGTTTTTCTGATAGTATCTTGTTCATCATAACCTGTATATAGTACTTTAAGCTTGATATAGAATTTTCTTCATGAAAGCCCATCAAAGTAGGTACCATACATGTTGCCATTATAATCAATAATCATAACTATTTCCCTCCATCTCACTCCCTTCCCATGACATTTACTCTATTTTCTTTTTACCTATTCCTTCTCAAAAGTGTTTTACTTCTGACTATCCTCCCCCCTGCTCTGCAGTGCAGGGCTCCTAACTTCTAAAACAATTCTCTTTCCATTAAACCACACTATCCTCATGAGGCTCATGATATATTGAGGGAGTTGAAACACCTAAACCAATAATTATAATATAAAGTAGAGAGTTGTGCATATAAGTAAAGTACAAACAAAGAAGTATTGGCTTCTCCTCCTCAGATTTAGCCTCCAAAAAATTGACACAGAAGCAGTATGGTATCAAGGAAGGAATCCTGGAACTGGTGTCAAAGAACTTGGGTTTGCATTCTAATGTTGTCACTTACCTCTATACAACCATGAACAAGTCACTTAAGGTATGTTGGTCTCATTTTCCTCATCTTTAAAATGGGAAGGTGGAAGCAGATGACCACTCAACTGCTTTTCAGCTATAGATCACATGATCCCAACTGGAAATGTGGCTAAACCCATTCTTTATATTTCTTACCTTTCCTTCTGTCTTTAAGTTCCCACTTAAAAGATCTGCAATCAAAGAAGGGTATATTAAGGAAGTGAATCTATGACAGGAAGTGATAACAGATTTTGGGAAAATAACACAATATCTTCTCTTTGTGCAGGCCCTATTAGAAATCTATACAGTACAGTGTTTCTAACCACATAGTACTTGAGGTCTATATATTCAAAAAACAGCACCATATTTATTAGATAGGCTCATTTAAGCCCAAGAAATCATCAGCTGGTATTTGCTAGGAAAATATCAATGCTCAGGCCCCTACCCTATTAGAACACAAGGTCCCTAAGGTCAAGGACTATGTTTAATCTTTGTAGCCCAGGGCTTCACACATCCCTGGAACATAAGGGACACTGGCTATATAACTCTCTCTGAAGCCCACTAATTGAGTGCCCAGAGAAAAGTCATTTAACCTTGCTCAGTGCCTCAAGTGTCTCTCTAAGACTCTGGGATAAAAATGATCTGTATATTATGAGTATGACTGGAAGTTTTTGCACATACAGAAAATCAATAAAATCAATCCACTGGACTAAATAGTACACTAAAAACATATTATTCTGGTTATCTAAATAGTTATCACAGTCCCCACTAAAAAAACAGATTCCATCAGGGTAGGAACAATGAGTTATATAGACTTTTTTATCTTCCCTACTTAAAGCAGCAAATACTGCCTACAGTTAGATGCTTAATAAAGATGGAATGGAATTGAATGACTAACAGCACAATTCTTCAGTAGGTGGTTTGATCAGGAAATACATATTACAACCAGCATAGAAACAAATCTTGTCCTAAAATGTACTCGGGGGTCCCAGCACTGAAAGGAAAAGCCCAGGCCAAGCAATGGAAAGCACTGTTTTCTTCCTACACTTTCTGAAAAATCAGAGGTTCCCCACCTTGACTAAGAAATTTGCTCACCTGAGAAACCGGACATTGCCACAATGAAGAGGCTCAAAAAAGCCTTATTCAATAGCAGGGAAAAGGCCATATTTTCTCTCCAGAATGCTCTGTAACTAAATACTTTCCTTTTCTTGCTCACCTCCTAGGCTTCTCCTCACATGATATTCACATGTCATTTAAAAATGTCATTTAGTACTGCTTGACATGGCAAATTAAATGCAAGCTACTGAAGACAATAATCATGTGTACAGAATATGTAGTTCCTGAGCAAAGGCAGTAAAGAGAATTTAATGAGGCAACTACTTATGAAGAATGTTCTTCCTTCAAAATTCCACAGAACAATGGCATAGGCAGTGCAAAAGCAACTGCAAAACCCAAATAAAGGACAGCTGCAGAATTTGGGACGTTAGCAGAAAGCATCATTTGTTAACAGGTTACTGGCCAAAATTCAATGTGACCTGATGGGAATTGTTTAATCCCTATAGCTTTTCCAGTTGGTTACTGGCCAACCATTAGCTGCAGCCCAAAAGTAAATCTCCAGGGGTTACTGAGAAATACCTGATGGGAAGAGGTTGTTCCTGGAAGATGGGGCAGCCCTCTCCAAGCTCCATTGACTTCCTCCCTCATAGAGAACAGATTCCTACCTGACTGATCAAAAGCTTTGGTGTTAGAGTGACTAGGAGTAGCATCATAAGAAATATGGGCTATGTGACTTCATCTACATATGACTTCATCTACACTATGCTTGATAGAATCCTAGCCTTGAGATTGAGGAAAGGAGAAGCTCTACTCTCCTATGCCCTCATCAGACCAATCTGAAGTGTTACACTTATTTTGAGAAAAGTATTCCATAAGCTGAGGCAAATCCAGAGGAGGGCAACTAGTATAATGAGGGGCCTGGAGATCATGTCATATGAGATTCTTCTGAAGGATCTAAGAGATGTTTATCTTGGAAAACACAATTTTCATGTGCATGATAATCTCATCAAAGTACTTGAAGGGCTTTGATAGGTTAAAGGAATTAAGCTTATTCTACTTGTCTCCCCAAGGTAGGATTGGGACCAATGGGTAGAAATTTCTAAGAAGCAGAATTTGGTACTAGACTCAAGAGCTTCCTAAAAAATACAGGCAGTGTACAGTAAAACGGGCTGTCACCATGTGACACAGTGAACTTCTTGTGAATGGAAGTCCTCCTGAAAAGTTAGGATGACTGCTTCTTGGTGCTATAATACAAGGCGCACCTTCCTTGGACAGACTTTTGGGATAAAAAATTGTGAAGGCGCCTTCCAAACCTAAAGCCTTTTGAGTCTATGTTTCTGTTGCATTCATATTCTCTCTCTCTCTCTCTCTCTCTCTCTCTCTCTCTCTCTCTCTCTCTCTCTCTCTCTCTCTTTCTCTCTCTGTCCCTTTGATTCTCTGACTCCCTGCCTCTGTCTTTCTGTCTCTTTCACTGTCTCACTCTATTTCTCTCTCTCCATCTCCTTTTTTCTGTTTAGAATTTTATTTTCCAAATTACATGTAAAAACAAATTTTCACATCAATTTTTTAAAATTTTGTGTTCCAACTTCTTTTCCTCCCTCCCTTCCCACCTCCCACCCCAAGAACTCAAGCAATTCCATATATGTTATACATGAATAGTCATGAAAAACATTTCCACATTAGCTAGGTTGTGAGAAAAAACAGATAAAAACAAAACTTCAAATTAAGGAACTGTCAAAAAATATGCTGCAATCTGTTTTCAGATACCATCAGTTCTTTCTCTGTAGATGGATTGTAATTTTCATAAGTCCTTCAGTTATTATGGATCATTGCATTGATGAAAAAAACCACATGCTTCCCAGCAGATCATCTTACACTATTACTGTTATTTTGTATACAGTATGTTTCATTCTGCTTCAGTTCATGTAGATCTTTCCAGGTTTTTCTGATAGCATCCTGTTCATAATAACTTTTATATAGTACCTTAAACTTGACAAAGAATTTTCTTCACAATAGCCCAGCAAAGTAGGTACTATATGTGTTGCTGTTGTAGTCAATCATCATAACTATTTCCCTCCATCATATTCCCTTCCAATGATATTTACTCTAACTTATCTTCTTTTACCCTATTCCTCCTCAAAAGTGTTTTACTTATGACTGACCCTCCCCCCACTCTGCCCTCCCTTCTTTCACCCTTCCCTCCTTATCCTTTCCCCTCTTGCTTTCCTGTAGGGTTAAATAGATTACTCCTTCCAATTGCATGTGTATGTTATTCCCTCCTTGAGTCCACTGTGAGGAGACTAAGGTCTTTGAGCTAATTCTGTGTTCTAAATTTTTTTCCTCCCTCCCTCCTCAACCAACCCTATGAAATCAAGCAATTCAATATAAGTCATACATGTGCAGTTATGCAGAACATCTTCACCTTCCTTGAAAGTGTTTTGCTTTTTACTGCTCCCTCCCCCAATATGCCCTCCTTCCTTCTCCTCTCCCCCCCCCTTATCTCCTTCCCCTCTCACTTTCCATCAAGGCAAAATATATTACAATAAACACTGCAGTATGTATATTATTCCCTCTTTGAGTCAATTCTGATGATGGCAAGGTACACTCACTCCCCCATTCCTTCTCTCTTCCCCTCCCCTACATAAGCTCTCCCTTTCCCCCTCCCCCAGTCTATTCCTCCTATCCCTCAACCCTATCTTAAAGATGTCATCATGGGGCAGCTAGGTGGCACAGTGGATAGAGCACTGGCCCTGGAGTCAGGAGTACCTGAGTTCAAATCCGGCCTCAGACACTTAACACTTACTAGCTGTGTGACCCTGGGCAAGTCACTTAACCCCAATTGCCTCACTAAAAAAAAAAGAAAAGAAAAAGAAAAAGATGTCATCATGGGTTAGCTAGGTGGCACAGTGGACAATGCACCAGCCCTGGACCCAAGATGGCTCAAGCCCAAATCCAGCCCCCAACATGACACCTCACCGTGCCTGACCCATAAAAATAAGGATAGACAAAAAATAAATGCTTTACAGATATCATCCCTTCATATTCATATTCAGTTCAGACCTGTGTCCTCTAAGTGTATTGCTTTCAGCTACCCTAATACTGAGAAAATTCTTATGAGTTCCAAGTATTATCTTCCCAGGTAGGAATATAAACAGTTTAGTCTTTTAATATCCCTCATGATTTATTTTTACTGTTTACTTTTTTATGTTTCTCTAGGGTCATGTATTTGAAAGTCAAATTTTCTATTCAGTTCAGGTCTTTTCATCACAAATGCCTGAAAGTGTTCTTTTTTCATTGAAGTCCCACTTTTTCCTCTGAAAGGTTATATAGTGTTTTGCTAGGTACATGATTCTTGGCTGTAGTCCCAGTTCCTTTGCCCTATGGAATATCACATTCCATGCCCTCCAGTCCTTTAATGTAGATGCTGCTTGATCTTGTGTTATCCTCATTGTAGCTCCACAGTATATGAATTGTTTCTAGCAGCTTACAATATTTTCTCCTTGACCCTGGACCTCTAGAATTTGGCTATAATATCCCCAGAGGTTTTCCTTTTGATATCTCTTTCAGGAGGTAATTGGTGGATTCTTTCAATTTCTATTTTACCTTCTGCTTTTAGAATATTGGGGCAATTTTCCTTGACAATTTTTTTGAAGAAGCTGTCTAAACTCTTATTTTACTCACAGTTTCCAGGTAATCCAATGATTTTCAAATTATCTCTCCTGGATCTATTTTCCAGGTCAGCTGTTTTTCCTAGGAGATAATTCATATTGCCCTCTATTGTTTTATTCATTTGGATTTGCTTTACTGTGTCTTGATTTCTCATAAAGTCACTAGCTTCCATTTCTTCAATCCTAATTCTTAGGCATTTATTTTCTTCTGAAAGCTTTTGTATCTCCTTTTACATTTCACTTTTCAAGCTGTTGACTTTTTTCTCATGACTTTCCTGCATCGCTCTCATTTCTCTTTCCATTCTTTCATCTACCTCTCTAAGTCTTCCTTCTATCTCCCCTACTTTCGTTTCAAGTCTTTTTGAGGGCTTCCAAAGCCTGGAACCAATTCATATTTTTCTTTGAAGCTTTGGATATAGGGGCCCTGAAGTTGTTATCCTCTTCTGAGGGTGCACCTCACTCTTCCTTGTCACTTTCTATAGTTCTCAACTTTCTTTGCTTGCTCATCTTTCTGCCTTTTACTTGACTTTTAACTTCAGTGGGGCCCTACTTCCAAGCTACCCTGCTCCCAGCTTCAGAGGGTCCCAGGCTGTTTGGTTTGTGAGAAGGTAGGTTTTTCTCTCACCTGGCCTATTCTCTGGTCCAAAGATAACCTCAAGCCAACTTGCTAATCATCCAGCCAGCAGAACATTCTGTGCTGTTGTAGCTTTTAGCTTATGACAAGACTGTGCCCCTCCTCCAACTGGGCCTCCTGCCACTAAAGATTTTTTCCTGGCTCCTTGCTAGGGTCAGATAGCCAAATTGCTCCTTAGGTCCTTCAGACACCCCTGTATTCCCCCCACCCACTCCAGCCAAGCATTAAGCCCTCTCACCCACCCATAAGCTTAGTTCCAGAAGACACTGTGCTATAGCTGATTCAGAGTCTCAGGGATAAGTTCCTCTGCTGAATTTTGCCTGTGTCTTTGTTGGTGCAATCCTGGGGTTGGATTATGCTTGCAGCTCAACATGGTCTCCTTTAATCTGTTTTTGACTAGAAAATAATCTTAGCCCATCTTTTGGTGGATTTTGCTGCTCTAGGGGTAATTTTATTGCTGTTTTGGAGGTAATTCTTTCAGGAGCTCTGTGTATTTAATGTCTTTCCTCTGCCATCTTGGCTCTGCCCCTTAAAGTCTCTGCATCTCTTTCTTTTTTCTTTTTTCTTTTTTTTTAGTTAGAATAAGGTGATAGTTTATTTAGGAGCAAGGGAAGGGAAGGGTGGGGGGAGGGAAACCATGAAAGAAATCCTTGGACTTTTCATGGGGAGATTTGGCATAAAGCACATGGCTCAGAAGTACCAAATCTCCTCGAACAGGAGACTGGAAGGTACTTTTATAGAGGCCTGATGGGGGTGGACCATCTGCCCATGAAAAGTTCCTTTAGTGAGAGAGGACCATCCCCCACTGGTGGTAGCTGGGGGAATTGGGTGAGCAGTGGAGGACCATCCCCCACTGGTAGTGACTAAAGGAATTGGGTGAGGGGTGGCTACAGATCCCTCTTCAGAACACAAAGGCCAAAGCCACCCCCAAACTTATCTCCCCAGAGTAAGGGAGACCAGAATGAAGGGTAGGAATCCGAAGCTAGCTCAGTCCGGTTTGGTTCAGCTTATCTCTCTAGGCGTTATCTGTTCTCTGGTTTAGTTTCTCAAGGAGAAGATTCCTTGGTGTGCCCCAGAGAACTTCTGGGGTGCTCTGCACCCCATGACATTCCCCACTTCTCTATATATAAGGAAAGGGGACGAAGATTCTTCTGAAACTGCTTCATGCTGACCGGGGGTTGAAGAAATCACGGCGCAAGGGAGGGGGAGGGGAGAGAAGTGGAGAAGGCCTGGAATGCGCGGGAGTTGTGAGGGGCCCAGAGAGTCCAGAGGCAACACGTAGGCACAGTGTCATGAATCCTTGAGCCTAGATGGAACAGACTTAAACAAAAAAATTAAAACTGACCAGAGCAAAAGGGAAAAGGGGCTTTATCAGATCAGGAGTCAAGTGGGACCTTTTTGCAGGACAGGGTGTGGCCTGCTTTACAGGAGGGAGTTCAAGCCTAATTCTGTGATAGGCAGTGTCTGTCTACATTAAGGGTCCCTTTTATCCCATCCCCATTTTGTGCCTTGATTGCATGCTAGGACCTGAACCAGAGAGTAAGACAGAGGTCGCCCCAAAACAATTCCTAGGCTTGCCTCCTATGTCCAGCTTGGCCATAGGCCTGACACGATGCTGGTCAGGAGAGCAAGCTGCAGAGCCCTGGATTTTTGCTAAGCTGATCTCTGGGTGCTACCCTGGGGACGAAGAGGTAGGAGAGCTGACCTCACCTTCGTGCGGCCCCCACTTCTGTGTCCCGGTTTACTGCAGCTGCCAGAATCTCGGCCAGCCAGAGTTCTGCTGGTAGCAGATGTGGTGATAGCTGCTGCTATTATAGAATCTTGGTCTATGGAGCGGACACGAGCTATCTTTTCTCTCTCTTTGGCTACTGCAAGGTCCCTGTTATTAAAAATCTTAAAAGCAATGTCAAGGAGTTGTGAGGATGGGATCTGGGGACCCCAGTCTAACTTCTGGAGCTCTCTCCTAATGTCAGGAGCAGACTGGCTGATAAAATGAATATTGAGGACAGTAATTCCTACATCTCTTTGGGGGTCTAGGTTAGTATATTTCTTCAGAGAGTCTGCTAAGCGGCTCATGAAGACAGCAGGATTTTCGTCAGACCCCTGTGTTATCTCCCTCACCTTTCCATAATTGACTTGTTTCTTAACCCCCCTTCTCATTCCCTCAACTAGGCAGGTGACCATATGATTTCTACGAGCTCTGTCTTCCCTGTTATCATAGTTCCATCTCGGTTCTACGACCGGGACAGCTGTAAATCCAGGGACCCCAACCCAATTTCCAACCTGCGAGTGTTCATCCCCAACTTGTACCGCCAGGTCCCAAATCTGTTTTTTTTCGTCAGGGGTACAACAGCTGGCAAGAATAATTTGCAAATCAGTCCAGGAAAGGTCAAACTCCAGTGTCATAGACTTAAAGCCATCTATGAACTTTGTGGGGTTCTCTGAGTAACTCCCCAATTTCTCTTTAATCTGAGATAACCTGCTTATAGAAAAAGGGGCATGCCTTACTGTTGTGCCCTTCCCAATGGGAAATTCCCTTAATGGAAGCAGGGAAGCAGTGGGAGACACTGGTAAGGACCTGGGTTGGGGAGATAGCTCAGGTGGAGACAGAGGATTGGGCGCAGGGCCCAGTAGGGGAGGGGTGACAGCCTTTGGCTGTGGAGTAGGTGGGGGAGGGGAAACAGTCTTTGGCTGCAGCATGGGTGGAGATGGGGAAAGGGAGATAGCCGTAGGTGACTGCAGATTAGGTAAAGCAGATGGGGTCGGCTGAATGGAAAAAACAGGAGAAATGGGAACATATTGGAGTCCCCCCAGATTGTAAATGGGGTAGAGCAGGATAGAAGGAGACTGATATCCACTCCCCGTGTGGCACAGAGAATTGGTTCTGAGATCAGCCGGTGGGCAAGGAGAGGTCTCAGTCATAGAGTGATATGACTGTGGTTGACCCATAGGTACGGAAGCAGGCGGGGAAGAAGGAATGGAATGAGAAACAGGTAGGGAATGAGTTTGAGGAGGAGGGGAGGCTGAGGTCTCAGAGTAGGTGCCCGAAGAGTTAGCGAATTGCTTGGGCTTGTGGTGATTCTCAACCGGCAAGGGGACCTCATCCTTTCCCTTTGACTTCTGGCTCAAACTCACAAAAGCCGATATGTATGGAATCTCTGTCCATCTCCCTTCACACTTGCAAAACTTGTCCAATTGCAAGATGGTATTATAATTAAGGGTGCCGTGTACAGGCCAATTTCCTTCACTTCCTAGAGGATAATATGGCCATAAATTGTTACAAAAATGTATCATACATCTCTTTCTTAGGTTTTTAAGTTCCAGTCTAGTCCAATCTCTTAGGATGCACCCCAGAGGTGAATTTTTCGGAACACTCCCTTTCTGTCCCATAACTACTGTCTAAGGAGAATAGTCTGAACCAAGAGCAGAGAGCTGGTAAGGGATAGACACATAAGTATAAATGTTCTTACCCAGAAACGTGTAGTCTGAGGGTCTGAGCGTGGTTCGGACATCTAGGAGTCCCAGGCTGCTCTCTGCTGTAGTGCAGACGCCTACCGTCTCTACCTCTCTGTGACTCAAACGGGAGGTTGAGTCCAGTGGGAGAGGGAGAAGAGAAACCCAGAAGGTATGGTCTTACCTCCAGGTTCTGTGCCAAGTGTGGTCCAGACGTCTGTTTGAGCTTTCAGCGAGGGAGGGAGACTCAGGCTGCCCTCCACTGTCTCGTGCGAAAGCTGACCCTCTCTCTACCTCTCTGTGACTCAAACGGGAGGTTGAGTCAGGCGGGAGAGGGAGAAAGGAAACCCAGAAGGGAGGTTCCCACCCTCCCAGTTTTGTGTTCTAAGAGGAAAGAGGAAAATCCCACATCCCTACAACGTTCGGGCGCCAGATGATATGGTGGGAAAATGGGTACGGGTTGGTGGGAGTTGAGGTTCTTGGGAATTCCTCTTTAAAGAATTACACCCTCTTGCACACAAAACTTAGTTAGAATAAGGTGATAGTTTATTTAGGAGCAAGGGAAGGGAAGGGTGGGGGGAGGGAAACCATGAAAGAAATCCTTGGACTTTTCATGGGGAGATTTGGCATAAAGCACATGGCTCAGAGGTACCAAATCTCCTCTGCATCTCTTTCTATCTGGCTTTGCCCCTCTGTATTTCTCTGTGTATTTTTCTTCTGTATGTGTCTGCATTTTTTTCTATTCCTCTTTCTCTCTCCTGTTCACTTTCTTTTTCCTCTACTAATCACAGAAACATGATTTGTCTATTCCATTCAAATAGGGGGCTTTCAATATTGCAAAAATGGGAGACAGTCCTGGATCTAGCGAGGATTGTAAAATAAAAAGTTTCTATTTGTACAGTCAATTTCAATACTATTTTTGATTCTCTAGTTTAGGTTGCCTCTAGCTTATTTGCAGTCCCTTTGAGGCAACTATTTTTCCCTTTAAGAGACTTTACCTACAAAGTTACCTTTACCTGCAAATTAACTCAACCTTAACAACTAGATTAGCTGGTTAACAAGATTTTAGAGAAAATCTCCTCAAAGTCCTTTATTATCCAGGAAATAAAATGAAGAGTAAAGTGGTGATGTAACTTTCTCAAGATCAAAACATCAAGGCAGAACTAATTTTAGAATGTGGGCCTCTTAGAATCAGTCTGATAAAGAGGAATCTGTTTTGGACATTGAATCAGAGGACCTGGATTTGGAAAGTAACTTTGTGCACCTTTCTGATGCTCAATTCTCTCAGCTATACAATGGAGGTAAACTAAAAAATGACCTCTGAGAGCCCTCTTAGCTCTCAATCTATGATTCTGTGATCCTGTGGCTTCCAGTCAAGTAATGCAAGCAAGAACTTTCCAAGTATTAGAGCAGTGCCACAAAGGAATCCATTATGATGCATGAATCACTCCAATCACTGGAAGTGTTTGGATAAATCACCCCAAACACTGCAAGTATTCAGTTGGATAACCACTTTGCAGAGATGGTCTAGGGAAGATTCATGCTTCATGTAGGGGTTAAACTACATAACAGCTTAATAATCCTAACAGCTTTAATAGGATCACATAAAGATCATCTATCTTTATAGAAAAAAAGTCCTTAGAAATCATAGATTTTTATCCACTCATTTTACAGATGAGAAAACTGAGGCTCACTGTTATTAAGTGATGTCCCCAGGGTGACACATCTACTAAGTTTCTGAGGCAGGATTTGAACTCAAGTCTTCCTAAATGTAATTCAAGCACTATATCAAAGATAGCATGCTGTCTTGTTTTAACGGGAATTAGAGTTCACAACATGCTGCTCTTATAACCACCCTCAATGTATTATCCCTATGGTAATAACATATGAAACTGAACTTCAGAGAAAATAAGACACTCCTCCAAGATCAACAAAATGGCTAAATTTTTAAGACCCAACAAATTAGCAATAGGTTATTCTCACAAGGTAAATTCTCACTTCCCTTCAGAAAATACTGACTGAGGTAAATACATCAGTGATTCCTGAACCCCCAGAATTAAGTGGTGTCTGTCAGCACATGTTCTATGGGAGGGCTCCAGGGCTTCACAGTCTGCATTAACTTGAAAATTGGAATCCCACTAAAAATGGCAGATAATGTTTATCATAGAACACCAAAGTTTGAGGCTTGCTACCCAGAACCCATGTAGGCTAGTTTCTGAAAAGTCAGGACTAGAAAATGCACTGGGCTGAGAATTCAGAGACATGGGATCCATCTCTGACTTAACCACACTTTTGCTGTGTGACCCAGCACTAGTCATCTTCTCTCCCCAATTCTGTTTCCTCCTCTGTAAAAACCAAAAATGTTATCCTATATGCAGAGAAAAGCAGATCTTGAAGAGACCAGAAAAGACTAGTCCCATTCATTTCTAACTTCATTTCTGTCCAACATCTTCAACTAAGTATTCACCCCACCACCTCTTGAAGACTGCCATTTGGAAACTTAGTACTTCCCAATGCAGCCTATTCCAATTTTGAACATGTAAATGGCAGTTTTTCTTTACATTGAGTCAACATATTTCTCCCCACAACTTCTAGCCATTCCTACAAATGCTATCTTCTAAAAAGAATATCTAATCCCCTTCCATATAACAGCATCTCAAATATTTGACCATGTCTATCCCAAGAAAATCTTCTCTTACCCTTTCAACCCTCTCTAATATATCATTGTCTCTGGTCCCCTAACCATAATAGTCATCCTTCACTTCCTATACCCATTCTAACTTGCTAATGTTCTTCTTAAAACATGGCACTCAAAATGAGAAAGAGCATTCCAGATGTGATCAGATGAAGACGAAGAACAGTTATTGCTTTTCTTCTAGCATTTTGGATACTTTGTCATCAATGGGTACAGGTTAAGATCCTGATAGCTCTTTTGACTGTCATGTCAGTTGCCATGGCAGCTAAGGCACACAGGTGTTTCAGTGGATAGATTTCTGGGCCCCAAGACAGGAAGACTTAAGTTCAAATATGGCCTCAGTCTCTTCTATCTGTGTGACCCTAGGCGAATCACTTAACCTCTATCTGCATTCCTTTACTCAACTGTAAAATGGCAATGATAACAGCACCTACCTCAGAAGGCTATGGAGTTCAAAGAGGTATTAAAGTGCTTGGCACAGTACATGGGACATGGTGTTATATAAATGCTTTTTCCTTTCCCCTTTCCCCATGTCACACTATTGTCTTATATTGAACTTCTTCATATTCAGTCATTTCAGTCATGTTTGACTCTTCATGAGCCCATTTCAGGTTTTCTTGGCAAAGATACCAGAGTGGTTTGTCATTTCCTTCTCCAGTTCATTTGACAGATGAGGAAACTGAGGCAAAAATGGTTAAGTGACTTGCCCAGGGCCACATACCTAATAAATGTCTGAAGACAGTTTTGAACTCAGGAAGATGAGTCTTCATTACTCCCAAACATTAGCATTCTATACACTACAACACTTGGCTGCCCATATTGAAATTACTATCCCATAAAATTACATATACTTTTCACATGATTTTTTTTTTGCTTAGTCTAGTTAAGTAGTTGATTTTTAGATCCCAGCTATAAGACTTAAATAATTTGTCATTAAATTTTTGAGATTTGGAGGTTGTTAACTATTACCTAATATGTTCACTATTCATTCCCCCATCAGATTTGGCAGATTTGGAGATATGACAGCTGAGAAGAATGGAGCTGAATAATGGAAGAAACTGGAGGAGAGTTAGAGATAAGAGCTAAGGAAGTAGAAATTGCTAAGGAGATGGGAGCAGCTAAGGGAACAGAAATTACTGTGGGAATAGGAAGGGAGGAACAAGCAAGCTGGAGAGTATCATCCCTCAGGTGGTCAAATTCATTTTAGTGTCTGTTTATCATGGCACATTAAATGCAGGTTGCTTAAGATTATAACAATCTGTACAGAATATTCTGTCCTTTTGAAAAACCACTTTAGAGAATTCTGTGGAGCAATTAATAATGAAGAGTGAACCCAGTTCTAAACTGGGTTTTATGCCATGAAACAATGCCATAGTCAGTGCAAAAGAAACTACAAATGGAGCCTAAATGGAGGAAAACAGCAAAAACTGAAAAATGGGCTGCTATGTGAGGCAGTAACTCCTTATGAATGGAGGTATTCATGAAAAGTCAGGAGGGATTCCTCTCTTGGGCAGAGGAAGAGAATATGTTATGGTCTCTTCCAACCCTGAGACTTTTGGACTTCACGATTCTTTCTCTGTGCATCTTTCTCTCTCTCTGTCTCTCTACCCTTTTCTTCCTCTGTCTCTATCTCTCCCTGTCTCTCTCTGTCTCTCCCTGTCTTTCTGTCTTTCTCTGTCTCTCTCTCTGTCTCTCTCTGTGTCTCTGTTTCTGTTTGTCTACATCTGCCTGTCTTTCTGTCTGTCTCTGTTTCTCTGTGTGTTATGAGAAAATTATTAATAATAGGGGTTTGGGGACTTGCACCAACCCCCCCCCTCCCGCCGCCGCCGCCTCCTGAGAGAGCCTGGCTGACCTTTTTTAAGGTCAGTCCAACGTCAGGAAATTACCTCACAAAGCCTTGTTCCTGCCAGAGGATCTGAACTCTGACCTCAGCACGTTCTATTCATGGACCACCTTCAACCTTCAAGTAATGTCAATCAATGGACTTGAATGCTACCAGCCGATTAGCTTGGAGCAGTGTGTATGGATTGCCTCTCTTCCAGACCCACAGGATGCTTTCACTCTCACAGGCACAGGAAGTTCCTCTTTTTGGCCTGAGACACATAGGTGAAGGTGGCTTTTTCTTCTCTCTCCCTCTCATAGATACTAGTTAGGTTTTCCTGTCTTTCAGAGGCACATATTCTCTTTTTACTAATATCTAATATACTTTACTAAATGCTTAATGCCCAAAACTGGTGCTAAAGCCTCTAATTTATAAGTAAACCCTAATTTCCCCTACAGTTGGGAAAGAAATAGACCAGCACACATTTAGTTTTACTCATCACAGTGTGTTTCTCTGTCTCTGTGTGTCTCTGTTTCTCTGTCTCTGTCTCTCATGCACACACATGCAAATACACACACATGCATTCTATCAATTAGTGAGATATGACTTCTCTTTTCTATTAAAATAGCAAGTTCTTAATATTTCAAAAATGAAAGAATATCCAGGCAAGGGTCATCATAGAAAGTGTATCCATTTCTGTCTGCTATTTTTTTTAATTCTCCAACTCAGGATGCCACTGACTTTTGCTGTCCTTCCATGAATTATTTTTCCCTAGCAGATAATATTACTATAAATTAATGAAATTGAACTCAACCTTAAAAAGTTATATTGGCAAGGCTGGTAAGATTTTAGGGAACATCTCATCTAACACTATTATTTAACAGTAAAGATGCTGAGGAGCAAACTGATACTGAGACTTTATCAACGTCAAAATTTATGGCAGAGGGGCAACTAGGTGGCACAGTGGATAGAGCACCGGCCCTGGATTCAGGAGGATCTGAGTTCAAATCTGGCCTCAGACACTTAACAATTACTAGCTGTGTGACCCTGGGCAAGTCACTTAACCCCAATTGCCACACACACACACACACACACACACACACACACACACATGCACGCACACACACACACAAAATGGCAGAAAAATGATACCAGAATAGAGGCCTCCTAGGAGTACCCTGGCATAGGAATCAGTGATGAACATACAGCTATATGACCTGGGCTTGAAAACTGACTGTGCTTACATTTCTGGCACTTATTTTATCTATAAAATGAGGGAGTTGAACTATGAAAAGACCACTGACAGCCCTCTTAGTTTTAAACTGTGACCCTTTGATCCTATGTCTTCTAATAACATAATAAAAGCAAGAATTTCTAATTTTTTTAGCAAAACAACAATGGTAATACAAACAAATGTAAATAAAAAAGGGAATATGAATGTGCATTTCAAAAAATTAAAAATCAATGAAAATACCAGGGGCGGCTAGGTGGCACAGTGGATAAAGCACCAGCCCTGGATTCAGGAGTACCTGAGTTCAAATCTGGCCTCAGACACATGACACTTACTAGCTGTGTGACCCTGGGCAAGTCACTTAACCCCCATTGCCCCGCAAAAAAAAAAAAAATCAATGAAAATACCAACCTAAAATAAACACAAAAGAGGGGATATTAAAAATTACAGGGAAATAGACAAGCTGGAACAAAAAAAAAAACATCAAAATGACAAAGAAAAGTAAAAGCTGGTTCTTCGAAAAGACTAATAAAATTTATAAACCCTCAGCTATTCTAATTAAAAAGAAGAAAGCAGAAAATCAAATCAAACACTGAATAAGTAAGATGAAATCATGGAAAAACCAGAAGAAATAAAAAGGATAATCAGAACATATTGTATAGCTATTTGCTACCAAAACTGAGAAGACAAAATTAACAGAGGAATATGATAAGTCTAACTCATAAGAACTTTCTCAGAATTAGGTCAGATGTTAGAAATAAATTTAGACAGGGCACAGGTGGAACTGATTATGAAGGGATGATATCTGTAAAGTATTTATTTTTTGTTTTATTTTGTTTTGTTTTGGGTGGCATGCCTAGGGTTGTGGAATTGGTGTCCTGTGTCTGAGGATGAATTTGGTCTTGATTCCTCCTGGGTCCAGGATAGGTGCTTTGTCCACTGTGTTACCTAGCTGTCCCATGATGACATCTTTAGGGTAAAATGGAAAGGGGAGAGGATTGCACTGGGGGAGGGGGAAGGGGAGAGGTAGAATGGGATGAAATCTCATGTGAAAAAAAGCAGGAAAGAGCTTATGAAGTGGGGGTAGAGATGGGGGAGGACTGGGGCAGTGAATGAGCCTTACACTTGACAGAATTGGCTCAAAGACCTTACTCTCATCAGAGTTGACTCAAGGAGGGAATAACATACACACTCAATTGGTTGGAGTGATAGATATAACCCTACAGGAAAGTAGGAGGGGAAGGGGATAAGGAGGGAAAGGTGAAAGAAGGGAGGGCAGAGTGGGGGAGGGGGAAATCAGAAGCAAAACATTTTTGAGGATGGATAGGGTAAAAGAAGATATAAAATAGAGTAAATATCACTGTGAGGGAATAGGATGGAGTTAACAATAGTAACTATGAAAAAAAAAATGTTGTACCAGAGACAAGAGTAATGTAAGATGATGGTGATGGTGGTGGTGGTGGTGGTGGTGGTGGTGGTGGTGGGTGGATGGATGGATGGATGGATTAATGATGATTTAAGGAAGATGAGGAGTGATTTGGATTAATCGATGAGGAGGACTGAATGATGATGATGAGCAATATTGTGAGATGATCTACTGTTAACGACTTGGTTATTTTCAGCAATGCAATGATACAAGATGACTCTGAAGGTCTTTTGTTTTGTTTCTTGTTTTTGTTTGTTTTTTATTTGTTTTTGGTGGGGGTTTTTTGGCAAGGCAATTGGGGTTAAGTGACTTGCCCAGGGTCACACAGCTAGTAAGTGTCAAGTGTCTGAAACTGGATTTGAACTCAGGTCCTACTGACTCCAGGGCCAGTGCTCTATCCACTGTACCACCTAGCTGCCCCAAAATTGAATGGTACTAACCAATTAGCTTTTTTTTTTGGGGGGGGGGGTTCAGGGCAATGAGGGTTAAGTGACTTGCCCAGGATCACACAGCTAGTAAGTATCAAGTTTCTGAGGCCAGATTTGAACTCAGGTGCTCCTGAATCTAGGTCCAGTGATCTATCCGCTGTGCCACCTAGCTGCCCCCCTGAAGGTCTTTTGAAAAATGTAATCCATCTACAGAGAGAATTGATGGTATCTAAATACAGATTGAAACATAATTTTTTGTTAGTTCCTTTATCTGAAGTTTTTTTTTCATGTGTTTTCTTTCACAACCTGGCTAATGTAGAAATGTTTTGCATGACTTCTCATGTATAGCTTACATTGAATTGCTTGAGTTATTGGGGGGTGGGGAGGTAGGGAGGAAGAGAATTTGGAATACAAAGTTTTTAAAAAATTATTCTAAAATTTGGTTTTACATATATTTTGGAAAATAAAATTCTATTCATAGCAAAAAAAAAAAAGAATGTATGCATGTAAAAGTAAGAACCACCACCATGTATTGTACATCTATTATATCATACGTATCAGAATATGTAATTTGGGAAACTGGGTAGAGTCATGATAAGTATGGCAGATGAGAAGAAAGTGGATTTTTCTGTCCATAGCTTAGAATTTACGAATACTTAAGCCTTGACGGAGTTGCAGAATTTCTGGATTGGGCCCATTTTTTTCTGAGTAATTCAATAACCAGGTTTGTCAATAGATTTTATTGTAGAAATGCTCCTTCAACTGATAGAGAATGTCTCTAGGAAATGCTTTAAAGGCCACTCTTCTAGAATAAATATCTGAACCAATTTTTCAATTAATAAGTCAAGTTACAATCACAAGGAATTTTCTAGGCAAAAGTGCAGAAGAATAGTTCTCTTGGTGAACATACAATGGAGATCAGTTGAGGACAGATGTCATCATCCCATTTTGTTGCATGCACCAAAATAGACTTGCCAATTTGGTTTTGTCAAATTTCTAAGGAACAAGAAACAGAAAAGAAGGTAAATCTGATGTTATAATTTTAAGTTTTATGCATCTATGAATTCAAATAATCCTGATGTCATCTTTCTACCTAGTTTCTAAATTGAGCAAAGACATAGGACCATGGGAAAAATGAAATGAAAGAATTTTAAAAAGGAATTTAGAGGAAAAAAGGAAGGAAGGAGAAAGGAGAGAAAAAGAAATAAAGAAATAAAGAAGGAAAGAGAGAAAGAAATAAAGAAATTATTGGCAATTAGAGCTAAACAACAGTGTAACTTGCTGCTTTATAAGATAGTAAATTCTTTACAAATGGAGAATTACATTAGACTCCATTAGGAATTAGTGACAAAGAAGGGACTCTTCAAGAACAAATATTCTACATTCTGATACTCCATATTCACAGGTCCCTTACAATTCTAAAATTCTGTAATAAGAATAAGGTCAAGAATTTGAAATCTGGGGAAAAACCCTCTCCCTGAGGAAAAGAAAATTAGTTTGGTTTTAGACATGTTTAAATGAAGACAATGGTCTCAATTTTTTTTTAATCAAGCATCCTACCAGTAAAAAGAATATTGAATATAAAGGCCCAATATATGTCTTTTTATTTACTCACTTATAATTCATTTACTACTACATAGTACTACTGCACTAACAATTAATTACATTCTGAAATAAATTTAAAATGTATCTTTAAAAGGGTGGAATGAAAATGAAATGATATGTTATCCTAACACCCATAGAAAGCCTCTGAAGTTTATTGAAGATGGGATGTCGAGCATGTTCTGTAGGAAACTCACTTAGGCAGGGGTATACAGGATAAAATTAAGAGGGAGAAACTAGAGACTAAATGGAAGGTTATTGTATCACATCATTTAAGCTTGCTCAAGAAATTATGACAATCATTGTCAATACCTTTGCTTTTCTTCTAATTTTCATTTTTTTAATTAATATTTTATTTTACCCCAATTACATGTTAAACACTTTTAACATTCTTTTTTTCAAGTTTTGAGTTCTAAATTCTCCACCTCCCTTCTTCTCCACCTCCCTTCTTCCCCTCCTCCCTTCATTGAAAAGGCAAGCAATTTGACATAGGTTATACATATGTAGTCATGCAAAACACATTTCCATGCTCTGAAAGAAAACACAAAAATAAAACCAAAAAATAAAGTAAAGAAAAAGTATCTTAAATCTTCATTCAGGCTCCATAAGTTCTTTTTCTAGAGATGGATAGCATTTTTAATCTTAAATCCTTCAGAATTGCCTTGGATCACTGTATTGTTCAGCTATTTTTCACTTTTTTTTGTGGAGCAATGAGGGTTAAGTGACTTGCCCAGGGTCACACAGCTAGTAAGTATCAAGTATCTGAGGCTGGATTTGAACTCAGGTCCTCCTGAATCCAGGGCTGGTGCTTTATCCACTGTGCCACCAACTGCCCCCTATTTCTCATTTTTAACATGAATGACTCAGTTTAATAGGTCTGATTGTTACAATTTTAATTGCATATTCTTTCTTTTCACCTCAATAATTGATTTTAATTTGGTATTAATTTTTATCATTTTAAATAGAACATTCACTTCAATATATTTATCTAGAAAAGGCCTTTCACTGAAGTTAAGGGGTTGTGATAGACACTGCATTTGTGATTTTGTTGGTACAGGGAACTCCTGGAAGAGGAAACTCTCTCTACCAATGCAGATCATTAACTTGTACACAACTTGTATTCTTATAAAGTTACCTAGAGCACTAAGAGGTTAAGTGACTTGCCAAGTAACAGAGCCAGCATTAGAAACAAGACTTGAACCCAGGTCTTCCAGGATCTTAGACCAGATCTCTATCCTCTATGTCCCACTGTCTTGTTCATCAGATCATGGGATTTAGCACTAAAAGTAATTTTAGTCATGCTCTGAACCCCCCATTTTCTGGATAAGGAAACCAATTCCTACTGAGAATGAATTGGCTCAAAATCTTACTGTCTTGCAACTCCAAATGTTGGGCTCTTTCTACTATACCAAAGTGCCTCCCTGACACAGCAAATATTCAGTCCATTGCACACAATAGCCACCTAAGAAATGGTTATTGTATGAATGTTGAAATTAAATGTCCTAAGATGGGACGGAGCTAAGATGGCAGAGAGAAGCCAGTAAACTGCAAGAGTTCTCCCAAATTACCTTAAAAACAAGATTAAATCAAGCCTCTAAACAGATTTTGAAACTACAGAACCTACAAAAAGAAAAAGGATCACAATCTTCCAAATGAAGTTAATTTAAAATACTTCAGGAAAGCTCAGTCTCACTTGGGCAGGGGATGAGCACTGAGGTCATTGTAGCATGGAAGGGGTCGGGACAAGTCAGTGGGAGGCAACTGATGCCCCTTGAACCTGGCTCAGTGGGCTAGTGGAGCCACAGGCCAGCGGTGAGATCCACAAGCACCAGCAGAGAGGGCAGCCAGCCAGCTAGTGACCACCCACAGGACAGGTTCAACCAGGCCTGGCTATCCCAGCATGCACCAGAAGCAAGTCCATGGCAGGGAGAAATCTGGAAGCCACAGAGGCCTCAGAGCAGAAAGTCAGTGACACAGCCCCTATCTTCCAATACAAGAATCCTGAAACAGTAAGGATTTTAAAAATCAATTGAGAGAAGTAGAAGAAAAAATGAAAGCAACACAAGAAAATTATGAAAAAAAGAACCAGCAGCTTGGAAAAGGGAGCACAAAAAAACAGCAGCCTGGAAAAGGAAGCACAAAGATTGACTGACGAAAACAATTCCTAAAAAAATTCATTTGTCCAAATGGAAAAGGAGGTGCATAATTTGACTGAAGAAAACAATGCCTTAAAAATTCGAATTGGACAGTTGGAAGCTAAGGATTCCATGAGACACCAGGAATCAGTCAAGCAGAATCTAAAGAATGAAAAATAGAAGAAAATGTGAAATACCTCATTGGAAAGACAACTGATCTGGAAAACAGATCCAGGAGACAACTTGAGAAACATTGGACTGCCTCAAAACCATGATCAGAAAAAAGAGTCTAGACACCATATTCCAGGAAATTATTAAGGAGAACTGCCCTGATATTATAGAATCAGAAAATAAAATCATCCTTGAAAGAATCCACCAATCACCTCCTAAAAGAGAACCAAAAGGGAAAACTCCAAGGAATTGTAGCCAAATTCCAGAATTACCAGGTGAAGGAGAAAATACTCCAAGCAGCCAGAAGGAAGAAATTTAAATATCATGGAGCCACAGTCAGGATTGCTCAGGACCTGGCAGCTTCAACATTAAAGTATCACAAGGTATGGAATATGATATTCAGGAAGGCAAAGGAGCTTGGATTGCAGCGAAGAATCTATTACCCAGCAAAACTGTGTATTCTCTTTCAGGGGAAAAGATGGACATTCAATGACATTGGGGACTTTCAATGTTTCCTGATGAAAAGACCAGAACTGAATAGAAAATTCAATCTTAACATACAAGACTCAAGAAATGTTTAAAAAGGTAAACAAGGGGAAAAATAACTTATTCAATAAGGTTCAACTGTATACATTCCTACATGGGAAAATAATACCTATAACTTGAGAATGATGTGTGTGTGTGTGTGTGTGTGTGTATACACACACATATATATGGGCAGACAGAAGGATTATACATAGAGGATATAAATATAAATTGTCTTTGATGTGATGATATAAAGAAAATTAAAGGTTTAAAAAGTAGTTTATGTGTAGAAGAGGAAAGGGGAGATGGAATAGGGTGAACTACATCATATGAAGAGATGCGAAAAACCTATTATAATAGAGGGAAATAAGGGAGAGGGGAACATTGCTTCAACCTTACTCTCACTAGATTTGATTCAAAGAGGGAATAGCATATATGTTCATTTGGATAAAGAAACTAAGCATATTCCTGAGATAAGTAAAAGGGAAAGGGGAAAAGGGGGGCTATTAGAAGTGGGGCTAATAGAAAGGAAGGCAGAAGCAGGGGAGAAAAGGGTAAAGAAAAGGGAATGGGGCTGATAAAAGGGAGGGCACATTGGAGGAGGCAGATGTAAGAAGTGAGGAGGAGTACGGTGAAAGAAGAGGGGTAAGTACAAAGGGGTAAGTACAAAGGGGGTAAATAGAATGGAGGGAAATAGACAGCTAGGAATAATAACTGTGAATGTAAATGGGATGAATTCTGTCATGAAGCGAATAGCAGAGTGGATTAAAAACCAGAATCCTACAATATGCTGTTTACAAGAAAAACATTTGAAGCAGAGAGATACACACAGAGTAAAGGTAAAAGGTTGGAGCAGAATATATTATGCTTCAGCTGAAGTAAAAAAAAGCAGGGGTAGCAGTCCTTATCTCAGACAAAGCAAAGGTAAAAATAGATCTAATTAAAAGAGATAAGGAAGGAAACTATATCTTGATAAAAGGTACTATAGAAAATGAAGAAATATCAATACTAAACGTGTGCACCAAGTGGTATAGCGTCCAAATTCTTAGAGAAGTTAAATGAGTTACAAGAGGAAATAGACAGCAAAACTATAGCAGTGGGGGATCTGAATTAGATAAGATCAGAATTAGATAAATCTAGTCACAAAATAAATAAGCAAGAAGTTAAAGAGGTGAATAGAATGTTAGAAAAGTTAGATATGATAGATGTCTGGAGAAAACTGAATGGGGATGGAAAGGAATATACCTGTTATTCAGCAGTACATGGCACATATTCAAAAATTGACCATGTATTAGGACACAAAAACCTCATAGTTAAAGGTAGAAAGGCAGAAATAGTAAATGCATCCTTCTCAGATCATGATGCAATAAAAATTACATGTAATAAAGAGCCATGGAAAGGTAGACTGAAAATTATTTGGAAACTAAATAATTTCATCCCAAAGAATGACTGTGCCAAACAACAAGTCATAGAAACAATCAATAACTTTATCCAAGATAATGACAATAATGAGACAATGTAGCAAAATCTATGGGATGCAGCCAAAGCAGTGCTTAGGGGAAATCTTTTATCTCTAACTGCTTACATGAATAAAAAAGAGAAAGATGAGATCAATGAATTGAGCGTGCAACTTAAAAAGCTAGAAAAAAAACAAATTCAAAATCCCCAATTAAATACTAAATTAGAAATCCTGAAAATTAAAGGAGAAATTAAGAAAATGAAAGCAAGAAAAGTATAGAATTAATCAATAAAACTAAAAGCTTGTTTTATGAAAAACCAATAAAATAGATAAACCATTGGTTAATTTGATTAAAAAAAGAAGAAAAAAAAAACAAATTGCCAGTATCAAAAGTGAAAGGAGTCATTCTACCACCAATGAATTGGATTTAAAGCAATTATTTTGCCCAACTGTATGCCAATAAATTTGACAATCTAAATAAAATGGATAAATATTTACAAAAATACAAACTTCCCAGGTTAACTGAAAAGTAAATGAAATCCTTAAATAAGCCCATATCAGAAAAAGAAATTGAACATGCCATTAATGAACTCCCTAAGAAAAAATCACCAGGGCCAAATGGGTTTACAAGTGAATTCTACCAAACATTTAAAGAACAATTAATTCCAATATTATGCAAATTATTTGGAAAAATAGGTGAAGAAAGAGTTCTACCAAATTTGTTTTATTACACAAATATGGTGGTGATACCAAAACCAGGCAGAGCAAAAACAGAGAAAGAAAATTATAGACCAATTCTCCTAATGAATATTAATGCTAATATCTTAAATAAGATATTAGCAAGGAGATTGCAGCAAGTGATCACCAGGATAATACACTATAACCAGGTGGGATTTATACCAGGAATGCAGGGCTGGTTCAACATTAGCAAAACTATTAACATAATCAACCACATCAATAAGAAAACTAACCAAAATAATATGATTACCTCAATAGATGCAGAGAAAGCTTTTGACAAAATATAGCACCCATTCCCGATAAAAACACTAGAGAGCTTAGGAATAGGTGGAGCTTTCCTCAAAATAATAAGCAGTATCTACCTAAAACCATCAACAAGCATTTTGTAATGGAGATAAGTTAGAGGCCTTCCCAATAAGATCGGGGTGAAACAGGGATGTCCATTATCACCTCTATTATTTAATATTATAGTAGAAATGTTAGCTTTAGCAATCAGAGAAGAAAAAGGAATTAGAATAGGCAAGGAGGAAACAAAACTATCACTCTTTGCAGATGGTATGATGGTATACTAAGAGAATCCTGGAGAATCAAGTCAAAAAATTACTTGAAGCAATTAACAACTTTAGCAAAGTAGCAGGAAATAAAATAAATCCACATAAATCATCAACATTTCTATACATGACCAACAAAGTCCAGCAGCAAGAGACAGAAAGAGAAACTCCATTTAAAGCAACTGTAGACAGTATAATATACTTGGGAACCTACTTGGCAAGACAAACCCAGAAACTCTATGAACACAATTAAAAAACACTTTTCACACAAATCAAATCAGATCTAAATAATTGGAAAAATATCAATTGCTCATGGATAGGTTGAGATAATATAATAAAAATGACAATTCTACCTAAATTAATTTATTTATTCAGCTCCATACCAATCAGACTACCTAAAAATTATTTCATAGTGCTAGAAAAAATAGTAACAAAATTCATCTGGAAAAACAAAAGGTCAAGAATATCAAGGGAAATAATGAAAAAAATGCACAGGAAGGTAGGGTAGCTATACCAAATCTGAAACTTTACTATAAAGTGGCAGTAATCAAATCTATATGGATCAGTGGAATAGGTTAGGCACAGGAGACACAGTAGTAAATGACATTAGTAATGTAGTGTTTGATAAACCCAAAGACTCCAGCTTCTGGGATAGGAATTCAGTATTTGACAAAAACTGCTGGGAAAACTGGAAGAGTATGGCAGAAATTAGGCATAGACCAACATCTTACACCTTATACTAAAATAAGGTCAAAATAGGTACATGATTTAGACATAAAAGGTGATACCATAGGTAAATTATGAGAGGAAGGAATAGTTTACCTTTTAGATATTTGGGAAGAACAGTTTATGACCAAACGAGAAATAGAAAATACTATGAAATGCAATATGGATGATTTTGATTACATTAAATTAGAAAGGTTTTGTAGAAACAGAAGCAATGCATCCAAAATTAGAAGGGAGGCAGAAAACTGGGAAACAATTTTTATAGCCAGTACTTCTGATAAAGGCCTCATTTCTAAAATATATTGAGAACTAAATCAGATTTATAAGAATCCAAGTCATTCCCCAATTGAGAAATGGTCAAAGGATATGAATAGGCAGTTTTCTGGTGAAGAAATAAAAGCTATTCCCATATGAAAAAATGCTCCAAATCACTATTGATTAGAGAGTTGCAAATTAAAACAACTCTGAGGTAGCACCTGACACCTATCAAATTGGCTAACATGACAAAAAGGGAAAATAATAAACGTTGGAGAAGCTGTGGAAAAATTGGAACACTAATGCATTGTTGGTGGAGCTGTGAACTGATCCAACCATTCTGGAGAGCAATTTGGAACTATGCCCAAAGGGCTATAAAGCTGTGCATACCCTTTGACCTAGCAATACCACTTTTAGTTCTTTTTCCCAAAGAGATCATAAAAAGGGGAAAAAGACCCACATGTACAAAGATATTCATAGCTGCTCTTTTTGTGGTGGCAAGGAATTGGAAATTGATGCTGCCCATCAATTAGGGAATGTCTGAACAAGTTGTGGTATATGAATGTAATGGAATTCTACTGTGCTGTAAGAAATGATGAGCAGGAGGAGTTCAGAGAAACCTGGAAGGACTTGCATGAACTGATGATGAGTGAGATGAGCAGGACCAGGAGAACATTGTATACAGTGTCATCAACATTGTGAGTTGATCAACTGTGATGGACTTGATTCTTCTCAGCAATACAATAGTACAAGATGGTTCCAAAGGACTCATGATGGAAAAGGCTCTCCAAATCCAGAAAAAAAGAACTATGGAATATAGATGCAGATTGAACCATAGAATTTCTTTTGTTTTTTGTGCTGTTTTTCTTCTTTGAGGTTATTTATTTTTGCTCTGATTCTTTTCTTATAGCATGACTAATGCAGAAATATGTTTGATGTTTTTGTACATATATAACCTATATCAGATTGCTTGCTGTCTTGGGGAATGGGGGAGGGAGGGGAGGGAGGGAAAAAATGTGAAATTAGTAGTCTTATAGAGACAAGTGTTGAAAACTATCTCTACATGTAACTGGAAAATAATAAAATACTTTCATAACTTAAAAAAAAGAAATTAAATGTCCCTAACACAAGTCTGATACTATTGAGACTTGTCATTTTTTCAGACTAACCAAAGTCTGGTTCTTTTATCTTTTTTTGCAATCTGACAAGCCAGTAAAAATCTATTTCTGTGTCTTCCTCTCCAAAGATCATTTAAATCATATAAAAAGATTAAGAAAAAATAGGAAATCTGATTCTCTCCTTACTTGGTTTGTTCGCAGAATGTGCAATAGTTCCTATAAGTTCTTCCATCAGGTGCACATATTGGATCATTTGTCAACCGGCAATAAGTCAGGATTCTCACAATTTCATTTTTAATTGCTTTTAACAACCAGACACAGTCAACCTGTTTACGCTAATTTTAAAATAAGAATTAAAATCAGCTAGCAAATCCTATGGCCATGGGATCAGGTTTGTCAAACCAACTGCATTGATGATGATTATTGTCCTAAACTTCAGTGCCACCTATAGGCAAAGAAAGGCTGAGGTTGTCAAGGCTTCGGGCTCTGACTGAAACCTGAGTTTCCAAATCATAATCTTCCTCCACCCTGCCCTTAACTAATGTTTACATAATCATGATTGCAACCTAGTGAATAAGCTTGCCATACTTTTCATGCTAAACTTACATAGAATAATTGACTTTGAAAGATAGGAGAAGCCTCATGTTATAATCCAATCCATACATAAGCAAGGTACCCACAATAAAATTTATGACAAGTTGCCATTCTTCCTTCATTTGGTTACCAAGCCTGGTGGAGAACTCCAACTTCTCAGAGAGCTTATCCCACTTTGGGAAAGGTTCAGTTATTAGAAGTAAATATTTCCTTAAAACTACTCTAGATTTTCCTCCCTACATATTTGATCTGCTGATTTTAGTGTGATCCTGTAGGGTCTCACAAAATAAGAGTAATCATGAATAATAAAATCTCAGAGCAGAAAGGAAGCTCAGAGGGCATCTATTCCAATTCATGTCTCAGTAGGAAATACCTCCTCAGCAAACCCAACCTGTGAAAATCCAACCTAAAACTGATTCTCTCTGATCCTTTTTCCTAATGTCCCTTTCAGATGATATTCCTTAAAATACTGGGAGTCAAAAATTTTCCCAACCTGACTCCACACAATTGATCCATTCCACAGTTCCCCAGTTCAAATCTTATCATCAACCAATCAGACTATAACATGGTTTCTAGTTCTCTTCAGAATCCTGTTCCTCATAATTCTAAATATGTTTTAGATATCAATGTCCTTCCAAAATTGTAGAACACAGATCTGGAAACAATATTCCATATATGATCTCATGAGGGTAATAGATGGTAGGACAATTAATGATATTACTTTTTGTCCCACCAAAGATCATCACTTTTAGTATCACTTTGGTGATACTTACCATATCGATAGATCATCTTAAACTGTTGATTCACTAAAACTGCCAGATATTTTGAACATGAACTGCTGTCAAGCCACATTTTCCACATCCAGTACTTGAAAATTTGATTCATTTTACCCATAATAAGGAAATTTACATGAATCACTATTCAATTTGATCTTATTGATTTCAGCTCATTATTCTGGCTTGATGAATTCTGGAGAAACCAACATCATCAAGAACAACAACAACACCAATATCAACATCAATAAATAGGGGTCAGCAAATTATGGCTGGAATGCCTAATCTGGCCATCTGATTCTTTTTATATAACCTTAGCACTGGGCCATGTAAAAAGAGGGGGCAACCATATTTGGCTGATGGAACATAGTTTGTTCACCCCTAATTGATAACCCTAATGACTTATTTTACTTAGAACTTTAAGATTTACAAATCACTTTATGTGGAACACTCCTGTGAGACAAATAATATTATTTGCCCCAACTTATAGTTAAGGAAGGTGATACTTTAAGAAGCCCAGGTTTACAAGTTCACAGGGCTATTAAATGACAATGCAAAGACTCAAATCAAAATGGAAATATCTGAGTCAAGGTCTAAACTTCTTTCCACAGTACCAGAGTTCTCATCTAGCATGTGAGCTATCACTCCCTGATTCCTATCACACTTGAATATGACATTCACAATATATATGCCTCCATCTAAATGACTAATAAAAATAAATGTTGAACAGCAAAGAACTAGGGAGAGTCAGAAGGTACACCTCTAGAAACTTCTCTAAAAATGAATATTGATCTATCAATCACAACCCTTTGGGCTCAGCAAGTATATCCTTTCTGAATTCACCTAAAACAACTATAAAATAGAACACTCTAGTTTTGTCCATAAGGAGGTTGAGAATCCAGGTACATTATGCTTATTACATTGCTCTGCAATTCAATTCTAGGAACCCTGTTGAAAAAGGAAAAGAAGTTAGGGTTATTTGCCTTGTTCTCAATTAATCCATGCTGACTTGTTGTGATTACTGTTGCCCTGGGAAAGTGTTCACCAACCATCACTTTGATAATACATAATAGTGCAATTAGAAATTATTAACACCTGATCTACAAGGCAATCTGCCAACTACCTCTCCTACATGTGTTATGGAACACATAAAAATAGAAAACTCTTCTCACAGAGTATGGTCTAGACCTCAATTTCACCCTCTGACCAAAACTTCTATGCTTTAACATATGGAATAAAAGCTATTTGGTTAATGTTCTCTCATGCATTACCTCATTCATTCAATATACATTCAATAAAAACTGTGATTATAGAGTTAGTTTGGTTGACACAATTCTCCAATAGCCTGCTTGTGTGGTAAACTCAATACTAAGTACTCAGGGAGATAACACAGATTAATAACCTGTAGTTGTAGAATGGTAAACCACTGGGATCTGGAAAAGAACCATAAAGGAATACAGAACATTAAATATTGGAGTAGTAAGAGACCTTGGACATAAAAGATTTAGAGTTGAAGAGGATCTTAGAGATCATCTAATCCAACATCTTCCTTTTACAAATGGATAAACTAAGGCCTAGATAGAGGATGGGATTTTCCTAAGGTCACTCAGGGAGTGAGGAGTTCTAGAACCAGAAAGGGCTCCTGACTTCTAAACCAGTACTCTTTCCAATAAACCACACTGCCCTCATGAGGCTCATGATATAATGAGGGAGCTAAGACATCTACACCAATAATTATAATACAAAGTACAGAGTTGTGCATACAAGTGAAGTGCAAAAAAGAAGTATTGGCTTCTCCCCCTCAGATTTAGCCTCCATGAGATTGACACTGAAGTAATGTAGTATCAAGGAAGGAACCCTGGAATTGGCGTCAAAGAATCTGGGTTTGCATTCTAGTATTGTCACTTACCTTTATACAACCTTGAACAACTCACTTAAGGTATGTGAGTCTCATTTTCCTCATTTGTAAAATTGGAGTGTTAAACCTGATAACCCCCCGACTGCTTTTCAGTTATAGATCATATGATCCCAACTGGAAATGTGGCTAAAACCCAATCTGTACATTTCTTACCTTGTTTTTTGTCCTTTTTTCCCCACTAAAAACATCTGCAACCAAAGAAGGGTATATTAAAAAAACTTAATCTTTGACAGGAAGTGATGACAAATTTTGATAAAATAACACAATACCTTCTCTTTGTAAAGTCCCTATTAGGAATCTATAGAGTGTTTCTTTTTGGTTTGTTTAGTTTTTTGGGCAGAGCAGTGAGGGTTAAGTGACTTGCCCAAGGTCACACAGCTAGTAAGTGTCAAGTGTCTGAGACCAGATTTGAACTCAGGTACTCCTGAATCCAGGGCCGGTGCTTTATCCATTGTGCCACCTAGCTGCCCCTACAGAGTGTTTCTAATCACATGGTACTTGAGGCCTGGATATTGACAAAACAGCCCCATATTTATTAGATAGGCTCAATTAAGCCCAAGAAATCATCAGCTAGTTTTTGTTAGGGAAGATATCAATGCTCAGGCCCCTGCTCTATTAGAACACAAGCTCCCTGAGGTCAAGGACTATGTTTAATCTTTGTACCACCAGGGCATTACAAGGCCCTGGAACATTGGTGGCACTTACCTCTCAGTGAAGCTCACTAATTGTTTCCCAGAGGAAAGTCATTTAACCTTTCCCAGTGCCTCAGGTGTCTAAGACTATGGAATAAAAATGAGTGGCATATGTGTATGACTGGAAGGGATTTATACAGAAAATCAAGGAAATCAATCCACCGGACTAAACAATACACTTATAATGTGTTATTCTTTTTTTATGGTTATCTCAAAGCCCACTCAAAAAGCAAATTCCATGAGGGTAGGGACAATGAGTCTTTTTCTTCCCAGTTTAAAGCATCAAATTCTGCCTAGAAGTAGATGCTTAATAAAGATGGAATGGAATTGAATAACTAACAGCACAATTCTTCAGTAGGTGGTTTGATCAAGAAATACATATTACAACCAGCATAAAAACAAATCTTGTCCTAATATATACTTAAGGGTCCCAACACTGAAAGGAAAAGCCCAGGCCAAGCAATGGAGACCACTGTTTTCTTCCTACACTTCTGGAAAATCAGACGTTCCCCACCTTGACTGAGAAAATTGCTCACCTGAGAAACCAGACAATGCCACAATGAAGAGGCTCCAAAAAGTCTTATTCAATAGCAGGGAAAAGGCCATATTTTCTCTCCAGAATGCTCTGTAACTAAAGACTTTCCTTTTCTTCCTCTCCTCCTAGGCTTCTCCTCACATGATATTCACATAATGCCTCAGGTGGCAAAAATGTCTTTTAGTACTGCTTGACATGGCAAATTAAATGCAAGCTATTGAAGACAATAATCGTGTGTACAGAACATGTAGTTCCTGAGCAAAGGCAGTAAAGAGAATTTAATGAGGCAACCACATACAAAGAATGAACTTAGTTCTAAACTCCACAGAACAATGGCATAGGAAGTGCAAAAGCAACTGCAAAACCCAAATAAAGGACAGCTGCAGAATTTGGGCCATTAGCAGAAGGCATCTTGTGTTAACAGGTTACTGGCCAAAAGTCAATGTGACCTGATGGGAATTGTTTAATCCCCATAGGTTTTCCAGTTGGTTACTGGACAACCATTAGCTGCAGCCTGAAAGTAAATATCCAGGGGTTAATGAGAAATACCTGAAGGGGAGAGCTTATTCCTGGAAGATGGAGCAGCCCTCTCCAAGCTCCATTGACTTCCCCCCTCATAGAGAACAGAGTCCTACCTGACTGATCAAAAGCTATGGTGTTAGAGTGACTAGGAGTAACATCATAAGAAATATGGTAGGGGCAGCTAGGTGGCACAGAGGATAGAGCACCGGCCCTGGATTCAGGACCTTAGTTCAAATCTGGCCTCAGACACTTGACATTTACTAGCTGTGTGACCTTGGGCAAGTCACTTAACCCCAATTTCCTCAACAACAACAAAAAATTTTTAAAAAGAAAGAAATATGGGCTATGTGCCAAATACATGGCTTCATCTCCACTATGCTTAATAGAAACCTAGCCTTGAAAATGAGGAGAGGAAAGGAGGAGCTCTACTCTCCTGTACCTTCATCACATCACATCTGAAGTGTTACACTCATTTCGAGGAAAGTATTCCATAAGCTGAGGCATATCCAGAGGAGGGCAACTAGTATAATGAGGGGCCTGGAGATCATGTCATATGAGATTCCTCTGAAGGATCTAAGAGATGTTTATCTTGGAAAACACAATTTTCATGTGCATGATAATCTCATCAAAGTATTTAAAGGGCTTTTATGGGTTAAAGGAATTAAGCTTATTCTACTTGATCCCACAAGGTAGGATTGGGGCCAATGGGTAGAAATTTCTAAGAGGCAGAATTTGGTACTAGACTCAAGAGCTTCCTAAAAAATACAGGCAGTGTACAATAAAATGGGCTGCCACCATGTGACACAGTGAAGTTCTTGTAAATGGAAGTACTCCTGAAAAGTTAGGATGACTGCTTCTTGGTGCTATAATAAAAGGGACACCTACCTTGGGCAGACTTTGGGGATATAAAATTGTGAAGGTCCCTTCCAAACCTGAAGCTTTTGGGGTCTATATTTCTATTGCTTTCTCTCTCTGTCTGTTTCTGACTCTGACTTTCTGTCTCTCTGACTCATTCTCTTTCTCCCTCATTGTCTCACTCTATCTCTATCTCTCCATCTCTCTGAATCTGGTTCTCTCTCTCTCTCTTTCTCTGTATTTGTCTGCATTTTTCTGTTGTTCTCCCTCTTTCTCTCTCCCTCTCACTTTCTTTTTCCTCTACCAATCAGAGAAACATGTTTTATCTCTTCCATTTAAATAGGGAGCTCTCAATATTGCAGAAATCTAAAACTGCCCTGGATCCTGCCAGGATCATAAAATAAAGTTTCTATTTGTATTGTCAATTTCAATACTCTTTGATTCTCTAGTTGCCACTAGCTTATTTGAATTCCTTTGAGACAACTTCTTTTCCCTTTAAGAGACTGTAACTACAAAGTAATTAAATTAACAACCTTAAAAACTAGATTGGCTGGCTAACAAGATTTAAGAGAAAATATCCTCAAACTCCTTTATCTTTTTAATAATAAAAGTATTTTATTATTTTCTAGTTACATGTTAAGATAGTTTTGAACATTTGCTTTTATAAGATTTCTAGTTCCAAATTGTTCTCCCTCCCTCTTCTCCCTCTCCCTTCCCCAAGAAAGCAAGCAATATGATATAGGTTATATATGTACAAGCACGATAAACATATTTTTACATTAGTCATGCTGTGAAAAAATCAGAACAAAATAGAAAAACATCAAAAATCTGTAGATTTAATATCATTTGCCTACATCCAAGGTACCAGTAAAAGTGATGAGTATGGCCAAAGATAAATCCATAAGGTTCTTTTTAGACACCTCCCTCCAAATAGATATTGATCAATTAATGACTGAACTCTGAAAGTACCATCAGTTTCCACTAAACTCTATAAATCATTTTACCCTCATTCCTACATCCCATTCATAAAAACTGCATGAAACATTGTGACAAATGGTTTGCTAAATCTCAAGTCTACTATTTATGGAATTCTCACCTTCTACTCAATATTCCTATCAAAAAAGAAAAAGTAAATGAGATAGGAGAAATGCAAATTAAAACCTCTGAATTCTTATCTCCTACCGTGCCAATTGGTGAAGATGACAACGAAAAAGTCAATGTTGTAGAGATTGCTTGAAAACAAGAAGACTAATGTAATGGGATACAATAAGGATTTTTAACTTTATAAGCTTTGTTGTGCTTTAAAGTGAGCTATGCCTAAGCAGGCAAGAGAAATTGGAAGAACAGAGTCAAGACTTAAAGAAGATAGGAAACTGGATATAGTTATTATAATCTGAAAATAGGGTCTTGTGCTATTTAAAATCTAATTTGATGTTTAAAAATCTAATGGGAGTCCTTACCTGTCCCTCCCCAGTTTTGGGGGGAAACTGGCTAAGATTTCCTGATAAATTCAGCAACAGTTTAGGCTTTTAAGTATTTATTAGAGTATATTAGAAGTTAGTGAAGAGAGGGGGTGAGAACAGATCTCTTATAGAGTGGAAAACCCTAGCTTAGATCTATGCAGGATAGACAGAGAGAAAACCTCACCTTTACCTAGCAGCCCATACTTCCAAAGAGAATATGTGAAGTTCTGCAACCCAAGCTAGTTCCCAAACAAAAAGGGCTGATTCAGTGAGCAAGCCTCACCTTCCTACTTCCTGTCTCCATCCCCAAAAGGGGAGGTCCTTCAAGCTGATTGGTTGAGGGTGGTCTCCTGTTGATGTCCTAGTTCACAGTATCTGAGAACATCACCCCACTCAGGGCCAGCCAGGTATGGTCTTGATTTAATCAATCTTAAGTAGGTTCTCAGTCTCTCAGTCTCACCTAATTCAATCAATTCCACATCAATCTTCAGGTGGGGGCCCCTGGGCATCTTCTAAATCCCATTATTTTATTAAAGTCTGCTTTTAAGTAATCAATACATCAATTTAAGGGACAATGTAATATAATAGAAATAATTGTTGAAGGTGCACTCAACCTATAGTGTCAGAAATCCTGGGTCCAAATTGTTGCTGGGAGACTTACTGGCTATGCAACCTTGGATAAATCAGAGTATTTAGAACTACAAGGAACATATAATCCAACCCCCTCATGCTAAAGATGAAGAAACTGAGATCTGGGGAGTTCAAGTAATTTGGTCCAGGTCATACATCCATTAAGTATTCATATCTACATCCATTCATTTAACTCCTCTGCTCCTGACTTTTCCTAATGTATAAAAATGTGGATTATGATATAACCAATGGTGCTGGACTTTTGCTAGGAGCAAGTGAAATAAAACTTGAAATTGCAAAGCACAAAATAATGAGTTTTTATTCCATTATAGCCCAGCTCCCACCCCTACTCCCTACTGTAAGGGAGAATGATCCAATCAGGACAGAAATAACTAATAGGATAAATCCTTCAAAGACTCATAGACTTTTTTCAAAAGGGTTTTTATTCTGTATCTAACCCTCATAACCACTTAGTGAAGTCAGAGATATAGACCCACCCCTCTCAGTAACTGACATGAATAAACACAAAATTTCATGGTCAGAATGAAACCAGGAACATTAGGTAAGGGTTAGGTAATGTTGAGGGAGGTGTCATCAGCTTAATGGGGGATGAGGATTCAAGGAAAACTGTGTCATATAGGAAAATGTGTCAGGAACCCCTTCTTGCAGTGGGATTTCAGGAGTGTGAATGTAGGTGAGGAGCAGATGGCTTCAGAAGCTAGGCAAAGCAAGGTGTTTTAGAAGGAAACCACCTAATAAAAGCAAGATCTGAGGTGGGATAGGGGATGAACAACAGGAAAGAGTGCTGAGTAGGTAGATCTGGGATTAGAAAACAGGGTGAGCAGTGTGAGATTCTTATCTTAATATATTAGTGTGGGAAGTCAGAGGCCATAAAGGGTTTGTTGGATAAGAACAACATAGTAGTAAGGTATTTCTGAGACTTGGGAAGGAGTTGAGAAAGTAAAGTAACAGGTACAAAAATGGGAGGAAAATATACAATAGGTGAAATAAGAAAAGTAAAGCATATGGGAAGATGTTTACAGGGGAGGCTCCATGGATATATGACAACTGAGAAGAATAGAGCTGAAGAATGACAGAAACTGGAGGAGAGTTGGAGATAAGAGCAGTTACAGAACTGAAGAAATTGGAGCTAAGGGAGTAGACATTGGTAAGGAGATGGGAGCAGCTAAGGGAGCAGAAATTACTGAGGGAATAGGAAGGGAGGAATAAGCATTTAATAAGAGCCTTCTATGTGCCAGGCACTGTGCTAAGCACTTTACAAATATTATCTCAGTTGAGCAGAACTGAATAGTTGTAAAAAGGCAAGGTGCTGAAAGGAACCGAGCAGAAAATAGTAGAAAGGGACATGAAAAGAATGAAGAGGTGGGAGGAAATGAGATGGGAATAGCTCAGGAAATATAAGGATCTTAGGAATTGGGAAAAGCTTAGGAGTGGGAAATAACTAAAAAAATATGAAGAGAAAATATATGTAAAGAAAAATGAGGAGCTAATAAATGGGAATATATAAGAAATGAAGAGGGAATAACATCTGAGGATCTGAAACTTCAAAAAATGGGAACATCTAAAGAAATGGGAGCAGCAGAAGAGAATAAGTTTGAGGGGGACTTCAGATATGACACAGTGGGGAGGGCTTAGGAGATGTGGACAGCTGACCAAATGGATGATCTGAGGAGGTGGGATAGGCTTAGAGGACAGGGAAGATAAAAGGACCAGGAGGGTTTGAAGAGATAGGAGAAAGAAAGAAAGAAAGAAAGAAAGAAAGAAAGAAAGAAAGAAAGAAAGAAAGAAAGAAAGAAAGAAAGAAAGAAAGAAAGAAAGAAAGAAAGAAAGAAAGAAAGAAAGAAAGAAAGAAAGAAAGAAAGAAAGAAAGAAAGAAAGAAAGAAAGAAAGAAAGAAAGAAAGAAAGATCTTGAGCAGTAACTAAGGGAAGAGGAGACAAGAGCATCGCAGGGGTTAAGGAGATGGAAAGAGGTCAGTGAACATGAAGGGGTTCAAGGGATTAGGAAGGACTGAGGTGAGGAGGAAGAGAATTGGAAAAAGCATGATGATGATGGTGATGGTGATATCAGAAGGTGAAAAGATGGAAGAAAATGAGGCTGGGGAAAAAATAGCTGAGAAAATGGAAGAGATTCAGGAGATAAAGTGAGGACGTGTGAAATATTGAAATGGAAGAAGATGTAGAAATAGTAGCTGAGATAAAGACTGAAGAGGAGGAAGATGAAGAGGGAAATGGGGTTGATAAGTGGCAAATATCAAGGGACAGGAGTAGCAGAAGAGCTATAAGAAGCAGAAGTAGAAGGAGCTAAAGGATATGAGAAACCAGAATTTTAACTCATATTTAGCTTAGAAACAAAAGTAGCAATTTACAGAGCATAATCATGTTTTAAGAAATTTTTGATGCACAAACACTGTAGGAAGACATCTTAGGTGGCTATCCATTTTTTTCTGAATTTAGTCAACTCTCATATATGCATATCACCAAAGATTGGCAATTGCCAGGGAGAAAAATAGTTTTAACCCACCATGTTAAGGTGAGAGGAAGTGATGGGCTGGGATAAGAGTAAGTAAGGGGACAGGTGAGGATAAGAGAACTGAGGTAGCTGAGTAAATAAACGGGTACAGGCAAGTAAGTGGGAAGATATGAAAAGAAATAAGGAGTTGGAAAGATGAAAGGTACTTGAAGGAATGGGAAAGAGTTATGAAATGGTGGGGGAAATAAGGAGAAAGAAGCTGAAGAGATGGGAATAGCTGAGAAGGTAAGAGGAATTGAAAAGTAATGGGAGCTGAAGAAATGGAAGCAGCTGTAGTCATCTGAGGAGCTGAGAAGGGGGAAGATGATGTGAAAATAGATACTGTCTTTCTAGAGTCAGGAAGAGCTGAGAAACCAGAAGTACTTTCAGAAATGGGAAAAACTAAGAATGAGAAGAACTGAGACAGGTTCAAGCTAGGAAATGAGCTGAGAGAGAAGTTACAAAGAAAAAAGAAGTCTGAGGCAGAGCTGTAACTAGCAATTTTGTTGTCTAAGGAAATTGATGCCCCAAGAAAACCACCAGCTAGAGCAAGGCATGAGATATCAAATAAACACAATAATTCATAATGTGAAAATAACAAAAATAATTACAGCATCAACTGAATGGGAGAAATATTTCTATATATTGGCTTAAGGAACAGAAGCTCAGACTTAAAGGGGACCTTAAAGGACATATAGTTGCAACTCATTTGGAGTCCCATGCTCTTTATACTCAATCAGAGAGCTCATTAATATTCATGAAAGAAATAAGTATCAAGGTTATTTCTCATCTTTATGGGGATGAGAGTCAATACTGCTCATCTGTCTGAAAAAGGGAAATCTAGGGAGGAGCAGTGTGAGTCGGGTTGGAAATTTCATTATGGGACAAAAGATAAGAAGGAAACCAACAGACAGATGTTGTCTTTCATCCCCATACCCACCTGAAATCCAAAGCTCCTCTTCCTCCTACCCCTAGTACTTCTGATCTGTGGGCAGCTAGGTGGCACAGTGGATAGAGCATTGGCCCTGAAGTTGGGAGGACCCAAGTTCAAATCTTACCTCTGACACTTACTAGCTTTATGACCCTGGGCAAGTCTCCCCAATTGCCTTAAAAAGATCTGAGGCCATCTCTAGTCATCCTGATATATATCATTCCACTAGATCCAGATGGCTCTGGAGGAGATGAGGCTAGTGACCTTGCACAGCTTTCCCTCACTTAAAAATCTAATTCACTGCAAGTCATGATGTCACCCTGATGTCATGGTCCTCCTTGAAAATAAAGGACAACCACCACCTCTGATCCAGTCAGTATCTGAAATCCTTCCCCTTATCTCTACTCTGCATGTATTGTATTTTGTGCCATCTGTATTCTGTAATTTTTAAAAATTTCTCACCCTGGAGCAAAGCCCTATTAGCCCATGCTTATTATAGCTCTGAGATGGGATAAGAAGAGAAAAGAAGAGAAAAAACAGCAAGATAAAAACAGAAAGACAAAAATGGGATATGGGGTCAGATTAATTGAACTTTATTTTTTTCTGGTGAGGCAATTGGGGTTAAGTGACTTGCCTAGGGTCACACAGCTAGTAAGTGTTAAGTGTCTGAGGCCAGATTTGAACTCAAGTGCTCCTGACTCTAGGGCCGGTGCTCTATCTGTGCCACCTAGCTGCCCCTGGTCAGCTTAATTGAAATAGCTAAGGAAACCAGAAGGGCAAAGAAGGAAGAAGCAAAGGAAAGGGAAGTAGGAGTGGGGCAGGCAGTAAAAGAGCAGAGAGAGAGAGAGAGAGAGAGAGAGAGAGAGAGAGAGAGAGAGAGAGAGAGAGAGAGAATGGATCCAGGGAGCCATAGAAGAGACAAAAGCAGCAGCTGTTGATCTAGAAATCTAGAGGAGAAATATTAGAGAAAGGAATAGCTTGGGAATGAAAAACATTAAAGATGAAAGGAGAAATTAAGGAAATGGACGCAGTAGAAGGTAGAGGAGCAACTGAAATGGGAGCAGCAGAGAACAAAGGAGGTAAGGAAAAGGGGTAACAAGCAATATTATGAGGGATACCTATGAAAAAAGTGTGTTTGGAGTTGGGGCAGCATAAGTGGCAGTAAAACAGCTGAGGTGGAGATGAGAACTGCTGAGGACTTGGGAGAATTTGATGAGAAAGAGAGAAGTACAACTAAGACTAAGGACTGGGTGGGGTGGAAGAGCTAAATGGTGGGAGGAAGACCTGAAGGGAAATGTAGGAAACAAGAATATCTGAAAAGATAGAATTTCCTGAGGTGAGAGGTGGAGTAGCTACAGATATGAGAAACATTAAAGGTATAGAAAGATATGAGGACCTGGGAGGGTTGAGTAGCAAGAACTGAGGGGAAAATCTAGAGACAAGAGAAACTGAGTAAATGGAAGGAGGTGAGGGAAAAAATAAGGATGTAGGAGGAAATACTGAAGATAAATTGGAGGACATGGAAGAGGTTAAGGAACTCAGAGGAACAGTATATGAGAGGAGCTGAAAGAAAAGAATTATAAAAGATTGGAGTAGCTAGGGAAGAGGGTAGAGCAGAGGAAATAGGAAAATCTGAGGGAAAAGATTAGAAATGGAAGCAGATGAATTAATAGAAGTAACTGAGAAACCAGACAGCTTCAGAGATGGGGATAATTTAAAATAGAAGAGTTTGGATAAGAGCAGCAAAGTGAGTGGGAGGAGTTGAAGACAGGTCCTGGTCAAGGAGGAGGTTGAGAGAAATACCAAAAGCAGCAGAGAAAATCAGTGAAGGAGATAGAAGTAAAAATGACATATGGGAGGAACCGAGAAGATATGATCCACTTATAAGAAAGGAGCTGGTGCAATGGAGACTGCCCAACCACAGAGGAAAGGCTGAAATGAGAAGAGAAGTGATATCTCAAACTGGGGAGGGAACACTGGGGGTGGAAGAGAAAGAGGGGAGGTGGAGAGGGAAAGAGAGGAAAGAGAAAAAGGAAGAGAGGCGAGACATGATAGGAAAGGGAGAGACAGAGATACAGAAAGAAACAGGACAGACACAGAAAGGAGACAGAGTTGGAGAGAGGAGAGAGATTGGAGGGAGAGTATGAAGCAGGGAAGAGGGGGAAGGTAGTGGGAAGAGAGGAGGAGAGGAGTGAGAGAAATGAGAAAAAGAGGAGAGAGGAAGAAGAGAAAGGGAGGAGGGGGAGGGAAGAATAGGAGGTAAAGAGAGCAAAGGGGGAGAGGGAGAAAGAAGAGAAGAGAAGGGAAAGCAGGAAAGGCAGAGAGAAGGGTGGGAGGAATAATAGCAAAAGAGATGAAAGGAGAAGGGGTTACATACTGGCAGAAGAGTATCTGGGAAGGGAAAAGTGAGAGAAAAGAGAATCGCTTAGGCAAGTAGACCAATAAAGATTAAAGGAGAAGCAAAGGAGATGGAAACAAAAGAAAGGACCAAAAAGGATAAGATACCAAGTTTGATTGTGAGAGAAGTATATCTATAATTTTAAAAGTATTTTATTTTTCAGTTACATGTAGATATAGTTTTCTACATTTGTTTTATAAGATTTCTAGTTTCAATTTTTTCTCTCTCCCCTCACTCCTCTCCCTTCCCTCCCTCCCTCCTTCTCCTCCCTCCTCTCCCTCCCCTCCCTCCCCTCCTTCCCCTCCCTCCCCCTTCCCCAAGAGAGCAAGCAATCTGATATAGGTTATATATGTACAATCACATTAAACATGCTGTGAAAGAAGAATCAGAACAAAAAGGAAAAACCTCAAAAAAGAAAAACAGCAGCACCAAAAACAAAAGAAATAGTGTGGTTCAATCTGCATCCATATTCCACAGTTCTTTTTTTTTTTTTTCTGGATTTGGAGAGCCTTTTCCATCGTGACTTCTTTGGAACTATCTTGTACCATTGTATTGCTGAGAAGAATCAAGTCTATCACAGTTTATCAACACATAATGTTGATGATACTGTGTACAATGTTCTCCTGGTTCTGCTCATCTCACTCAGCATCAGTTCATGCAAGTCCTTCAAGGTTGAGAGAAGTCTATCTATAAAGGAGTGATTAGTATGGGACCATAACTAGCAGTTATACAACAGCTAAAGAAATGATCTCTAAAGTGCTTTCCACCTCTGAATCTATGTACCATGACATGAGAGAGCATGAAGAAAATGTTAGTATTGGATGGCTGAGAATTAGAGATGAGTAACCAAGGAACTGAGCCTGTGGAAGGATCTAAGGAGAAAGAGCTGGAAAAATGGGAGTACTGGCATAGATAGGAGTTAAGATGGAGAAGCTGAGTTGAAAAAAAATTAGAGAAGATAGAAACAGATGAGCAAGTGGGTCACTAAATTATTCATTGATGTCAGGCCTCCCTCTAGTGGCTCAAGTTTCAGCACTTCCTTTTACCACATCTTCCATTCAACAGTACTCAACTGTGTCCTTCCAGAAATCATCCACAGGGGTATTATGAAACATACGGCTGTCCATCGGTTACTTCTTCATTTTGCCATATACCCAGCCTGCCTCTTTTCTGCAGCCATCCATCTCTCTGCTGGCATCTTTCACAACACTCTTTTACTGGGGATAAGTTGCAGCCTTCTTCAAACTTCAAATACGTTTTCCATTGCCAATTAGATAGTCTGGACTTTTCATTTTTCAGACTGTGGCATGTCATGTCTCATAGACATGAAGTATCACTGGAATACTGATTTTAAAATATAGGCCTTTGTTTCAGAGTGAAAGGTGAGTGTCATAAAAAACATGCAGTTTCTAAAAGGCAATCTAACTCACTCTCTTCCTCATGTTCAATTCTGAGCATAGGTCATCCATTCAGTTTCTGCCCAAAATAATTTTAATGATGGGCCAGCTGTATGTGATCTTGACCATAGGGACTCTTCATCTATTTTTTTTCCTCTCTAACAAAAGTTAGGATTAATTATTTTGTTTGATTACTGATCCCATTTAGGAGGTAGAGCTGTGTTGCTAGATTTGCCATAATCAATCTGGTATCATTTGCAAATGAGGGTATCTGAAAGACCTCACAGGAATCTCTCTTCCATTTGAACTCTACATGAGTCCATGATAGTGGCATATACTTTGCAAAGCATGACTCCTTGTTTGATATCAATAATCACATCATGGAACAAAGATATCCCTATCGTTATAACTACTTTGTGTAGTTTTGACCTATGTGGGAGACATCTTGTCAGAAGAAAACCTATATGGTGACAAATAGTTCAAACAAAACAAATATGTTCATTATCAACAAGCAGCAGAGTGAGATCTTATGTTTTCTACACTTTTCAATAAATTGTATAACTATAAAGCTGTTACCAGGCTTAGAACATTGTTGTTGCAAAGGCCTGTCTTTTCCCTTCTCAGACTTTCAACAAGGATGCCCTGTTGTGCATATTGTTCCCATAAAGATTTTATGAAGATGAAAAAAGAGGCAAAAAGATCAGTATATTGTTATTTTCTCAATCGCATTAAAAAAATAAAGCCATAGATTTTTGTCCAAGTACACTTAGTATCAGCTTCTTTTAGAAATCATGATACAATCCCTCTACATTCTCAAAATCATGTTACTCTCAGCAAACTCCTCTGTCTATACTTGTTCTGATCCAGATATTCTTTGACATATTTTAGTACCATTTCAATTTTTTTCATGTATCATATTGGAAGCGATGTCAAAATCCAAATGTGATGGCTCCACTGTCACTGAAGTAGAGAATTTGTTACATAAATTGGATCATCCATTTTTTGTGTCCTTCCAGTTTTAACCACCCCCCCAATGCCCTTAGAATGATTTTCATTATATCTCTCAGCAATCTTTCTCTGTTACTTGTTTTATGAGCCAGCATTTCTTAAAACACCATCCTTATCTTTTAATATTTTACAAACTATTTATTCTAAGCTGGCTCTACCATCTCTCCTTAGCAAGGAAATTTTGTGTCTGCTGGCTAACATTGTTACTCTGTTCTTTCAGTCTCATATTTCCAAGTGATTTAAATTAAATTTCTTTAGGAAATTGTAATAGTTTTCAATATTTTTGCTCATTTCTGATTTTTGAGCAACAGCTGCTTAATTGTATTAGTTCTCTCAATTGATCACCATTTTCATCCTTTCTTCTAATTAGGTATTGGGTTTTCTGTTTGCTTTAACAAGTTTTTTATGACCCATGGGGTGGCTATCATTTTCAAATTTTGCCTGTTGTCCATCCAGTTGCATCCATAAACTTTAGAATGCTTTTCCTTAATTGGATCTCTCAACAAACTTTTTCTAAATATTTTCCCTCCACTGCTTGTTTTATCATCCATTATTTCTCATTACACCATCTTTATCTGTAAAATTTTGCAAATTCGTTCTTACTCTAAATTGATATTGCCCTTGACTGCTTAGCCAGAAGATTAAATGTTTGCTGGCTAAACTAGTTTCTAGGCTATTTTGGTCTCATAATGCCAAGTAATTTTATATCAGTTAAATTTCTTTAGAAAATGATAATGTGCTTTTAATGCATATTCTTTTATTCATTTCCCATTTGTAACATCAGGAATTTATATAGAGTTGTCAGTTGTGCACCATACCTTCATTTTTATTCTTCTAACTGGATACCAATTCTTTGTTTTGCTCTTACAGGGATCTGACTGTAAACAGACAACTGATTCATAAGTGACTCCAACATCAGAAACCTTCATTTCCTGTTTGTTAAAATCTATTTCAATTTGTGTCATTTAGTGCTCTCCCAACTATCCCAGCACTTCCCAACTCTCTTTTTGAAGGATGAATTCATAATACATAGGAGGAAGACTTCTGTAGTCTGAAAGCCTTTGGCCTTTCATTTCTTAATCCCAAACCCTGGTAGCAAGTCATTTTTGAGCATAATAGAACCTATCAGACCTTACACTCTGTCAGCATAGTCTTTGGAAACCAAGTGTGACCTCCATGCCATAATGAGGCATTAGAATACAACTTTATGAAGCAGATCTGAGCAAATAAACAGGAGCAGCTTCTAGAAAGAAAGGAGATTAGAAGAAAGGACTTAAGAAGATGCTGAGTGGTGGTGAAGCTAAGGAGACAGACCTGGGCTGAGGAAGAGGTAGAGAAATACAAAATAAAGCACCAATTGAAGCAATGAAAACAGAAGACAAACAGCAAGTGGAGATAAGTGAAGACAGGGAAGAAGCAAGAAAATGTAGAAAGTGTAATTATATGCATGGATAAAATAGAATGAGCTTGTGAAAAGAGAAATGGTGGAGACCAGAGCAGAAAAGGTTGCAGGAATCACATTTTAGCTAGGATGGAAGCTGCTGCACTGAGAGTAGTTGAAAAGATTCATTTTAACTCTAGTAGTAGCATATATGGGAAAAGTTGAAAGAGAGGAGCAAAGAACAGCAGAAGAAAAATGTTGAGAGACTGAAGAGAGTAATTAGATAGACACAGATAGAAGATGGGGTAAATGCAAACAAGAAAATCTGAAGATGTTGGAGAAGCAGGAGGAACCATTGGGCACCAGTTCCTCTCTTCAGCTCTCACTTGCTTCCTCAAGTAGGACTGCTCTAGGCTCTTTGGCATGTTGGGGGCAGGGGAGTAAGAGCAGTGTCCAGTCCCTATCAGGGATAGCACCTCATGCAGGGAGGACCATGTCTTCTCTCAAAACCTCTGAGGGAACTCCCATTTATCTAGGTGGAAATACTTGGGGGTGGGGTGGGGAAGTGATAAGGTTTATGGAAAGGAAAGACTCCAAGAGATTCTTCTCACACTACAGAATTTCTTCCTTCCATATGTAGGTGAAGCCTTGGTTCCTCATTCTTCTCTCCTCCAGTGCCTTTCAAGACTTATAAGCTGTTCCTGTCACCATACTTGTCTTTGGCTTCACAGACTTGTTTCGGATCTTTCTAACTCCTTGCTTTAAAGTCCGCTTTCCTTCTTCTTACCCAATTGTTTCTCTTCAACAGTGTTCACAAGTTCTTCAGTGTCTCCCATCCCCTCGCTCCAGTTTCTTCTATGGCTTTTCTTATTATCTCTGTTGTTCTCAGCTCTTTGGTTTATTTTATCCCCTCATTAACCCCTCTGCATCTTTCTCTTCATCTGGTGTGTGTTTGTGATGTGTGTGTATGTATGTATGTATGTGTATGTGTATGTATTCTACAGCTCCTCAGTCACTTCCCATTTCCCTGTTCCATTAACCTTGGTTTCTCCTTTCTCCTCAGCTGTTCTCTGTCATTGGTTCTTTGCTCCTATTTCCATGCTCATCTCCTTTGATATTTCTTTTTCTTCAAGGATTCTATACATCTCTCTTGTTCCAAAGACATTAGCTAATGAAATCTTCATTGTTTCTCCTTTTATTTTCAAAGTATCTCTCTCTGCTACTCCCATAACATCTCTGCAGCAGCTCTTCTCCTCTTGGCTCTTTGGCTGCTTCCACAACCATGTTTCCAAGAACCTATATTTTCCCTTTCTTTTCTTTTTCCCAGCTCATGAAAAACTTACATTTTTATGACATCTGTTATGTTATGTCATCTGCTCCTGTCATTCATTTCTTCTTTCTCAGCTGTTCTTTTCTCTTTTTTGCTGTTGCTTACACTGTCTCAATCTCTCTACTCAAGCTTCCTTTGTTTTTCATATGCTATACATATCTTCTGTTTTACAGCTGCTTGGATGCTCCCAACTCCCTGCTCCATTCTTGTCTTTTCTCCTCTTGTCTTTTCTATTTTTTTCCTGACTCTTTAGTTACTTCTGTAAATCTGCTCCTTTGTCTTTTGTTTCTACATCCTCTTCAGTATTCTCTTGTCTATTTTACAAGATTTCTGGGTTATTTCAAACTCTTCTGCTTCTCATTTTCCTTCCTCTCTATTGCTCATAGCTCTTTAGCTGTTTCTACTTTGTTTCTCCAGTTTTCTATATCTCTCTGATATCTTTAGCTTGTTCATATCTCCCTCATCCATTCTCCTCTCTTCTCTCTGTTCATGACTTCACCATCTCCCCACAGTAGTATCCTTTGCTTCTTTCTCCTCACGAGAAATTAGGCCCACACTGCTATCACCTCTCTGCTCCAATCATTTCTGCTTCTTTTTTTCCCGGGCTGGTCTTTCATTTATGTTATAGACAGGGTCATCCATCCCTTCTACAATCTTAGCTGTCACTTTTTTTCTGTCATCCATAACTCTAACCATTCCAATCTCCTGGTTTCAATCTCTTCCATTTTCTCTTTTTAACTACTCTTCTTTATTTTCATAGCTCAATTGTTTCCATCTCTAAAATTTAGTCTCCTCTACCTATTCATTAGAAGTTGTTCTCTTGATCTCTTGTTACTAGGGATGCTGATGGACCCATGGAGTTCAGAAGTTCTGAGCTGCAGAAGGCTAAGAGTCAACCAGGTGTTCATACTTAAGTCTAGCACCAATATGATGAGCCCCCTGGAGTAGGGGTCTACCCAATTAAATGAGCCCAGGGCAGAAATGGAGCAGTTCAAAAGCTCCTATACCAGTCAGTAGTGGGATCTGGTCTGTGAGTGCCACTTCACTTCCCACCTGGGCTAGGTAGGGAGACCCAGTCCAAAGGAAAAAAAAGTCCTCTCCTGTATTGTTCATAGTTCCTCAGTTATGCCTCGGTCAATCACATATCTTTTGTTCCTCCTTAAATAGTAGCAGTTCTCAGCACCTCAGGTGGATACCTCAGGCCAGTTTCTCCAGCTTTTCCAGTTTTCCAGATTTCTGGTGCTTTCTTCAACAGCTTCAATTTCTCCACTTAATCATTCAGCTGCTCATTTAGAAACTTGATCTCCTCTTTTCTTATTTCACATCTTAGTTAATCTTCTCTGATCTTCAACTGGTGCCTAAGTTGCTCCTATATCCGTGGGCATTACATTTTCTTTAGTTATTTCAACATCATTTGTTCTTTTTGTTTGTTGGCTACTGGACATCTGCTTTCAGATGATCCTCTCTCTTCGGGTGTCTTTCCCCTCTCAATAGCCCTTCTTGTGAAACCTGAGTTTGGAGTGAGCAAGAAGATAACAGTTGAGGATACAGAAAACACAGTGCTTTTATTCCTGGCTTTGTCTATGAGTTCTCATCCTTCCTGACTTTAAGATGTTTCTATCCCACCTTCCACAGAGATTTCCTCCTTCTACTAAAATTGTCATACAGATCTTATAGCTTACCTACTTGCCCTCTAGACTTCCCTTTGTATCTCTTCTGTATATATTTACATCTTCTTTTTTCTTTTTTCTCTTTTCTTTTCTCCTCTCCCTTTCCTTATTATGTCTTTTCCTCTCTCTTCTTGTCTCCCAATATGCATCTCTCATCCCCATCTGACTTCACCTTTTCTTTTTCTCCTTTACAATTCCTCTCTTCTATCTCCTTTTCTCTTCCTTCCTCCCTCTCTTTCTTCTTTCAATATTTCAATCAACTTCTCCTATTCAAAGACCTATACCCTTATTTAAGTAATTGCCCCATCCAATCCACCAAACTCACACCAGACTCAGCCCCTTATTTTCCTGGGACCCCCTTGCTTTAACTCTTCTAAGCAGAAAGATGTATTTCTGGGGCAGCTAAGTGGCATAGAGGATAAAGCACTGGCCTTGGATTCAGGAGGACCTGAGTTCAAATCCAGCCTCAGACACTTGACACTTACTAGCTGTGTGAACCTAGGCAAGTCACTTAACCCCCATTGCCCTACCAAAAAAAAAAGAAGTATTTCTTCATTTCCTACCCACATTTTTTCCTTGCCTCTAAATGACAACTTTTCATTTATGCCCTTCTCCACAGCCTGAGATGGCCTGTCTCATTCTTTGTCATGCTGAAGTCCCTCCATGTTCTTAGCCTGATTCTGTGCTGTCTCCCATTTCAAGCTTTCCTAGATGCACTGGGAGATCAGGCACCATCTTGGAAAATCTATATTGTACAGTTAGTTTTTATTCAGATTGGGTCTGGGACCATCTCCAGAGGCCCCTCCCTCCATGGTTTCCATCTCCATCTTTCCAAACTAACCCCTTATACTTTTTTCTCTAATGCCAGGGTCAGAAAATGATCCTCCCTTTTGGGTATCTCCTTATAAAGTTCCTTTCTCCACCTCCAACTTCTACTATTAGCCTCCTTTTGATAATCCATTTCTTGCCTTGAGGCAAAGAGTGTGTGGAGGTTGGATACCCAGGAAAGACAATTAGGATGTGAGAATGGGAAATTGAGGGAAAAGGACCTCCCCCAGCCTCCAAACACCAATCATTAATGACATTGACCACTTACTTGGCTTGAATTCTAAAGTCTACCCTCTAAACTTGGGCATGATATGAAACAACCCTTCAGCCTAAAGAGGCATACCTTCTCATCACAACTCTAATCCCAACCTGGAACATGACCTGAAAGCCACTCTACAACTCATGAGAATTAGAAGGATATAGAGGTTACAAAAAGAAATGGGAAAAGGGAACAAAAAGGAGGGAAGAAGACAGAAATGAGAAAAGAAAGAGAAGGCAGGATGGGAAAGGAAAGAAGAAAAAAGGTTGGCTTTTTCAGGGAAGCAGGAGAGATTTCTTGTGGCCCCTTCCCATAAGTGGCTCTGAGGTTGTGTCTACTGATTTTTTCCAGTTTTCAAAGAGGATGGTGAGGAAAGGAATCTTAGAAAGGAAGGGATGAGATGAACAGGGACAGGAAACCTTTCTCACTGGAACTCTTACTTCTTCTTTCCCAGTCTTTTTTTATCCATCTCTCCAAGGTGCTGCTCCTCCACTCCTGTCCTTTTCCTCCATCTCCTCCAGAGAGGGTGCTAGATTGGAATCAAAGGACCAACATGTGAATCCACCAATTACTACTTCTGTGACTTTGTTGTTGTTTTTGTTTTTGGTGGGGCAGTGAGGGTTAAGTGACTTGCTCAAGGTCACACAGCTAGTATGTGTCAAGTATCTTGAGGTCAGATTTGAACTCAGGTCCTCCTGAATCCAAAGCTGGCGCTTTATCCACTGCGCCACCTAGCTGCCCCCCCCACTTCTGTGACTTTGGACAAGCCACTTGTCTTCTCTGAGCCTCAGATATTTTATCTATAAAATGAAGGAATTAAACTAGATGGTCTGTAAGGTGCCTCCCCTCTCTAAATCTACAAACCTATTATCTTTTGCTCTTCTCTTTTGTTTTCCCTCATCCTGTCCCCTCTTCCTCTCCTCCCTATGCCTTTTTTATACTCTCTTCATCCTCTCCCCTTACTCTTTTCTCATCTTTAAAATTTCCTTATCTTGCTCTTTCTTCAAACCGTCCTTTTTTTCTTTCTTTTTTGGTCTCCTTTTTCTTCTTTATGCTTACTTTATCAAATCTGTTTCCTGTATCTCTCTCTTTCCTCATCTCTTTTTAGTCAATCAAGATTTAGTTAGCAAGATATTTTTACTGGCATTTTGTGCTTCCAAAATTCCTATTATTCTCTTACCAGTAATTTGTCTAAACTCCCACAGGTTTATCCATGGGAAACCTCCAAACTTGATGGAAGTGACAAAAAAGTTCAGACTTCAGAGGCTGGTCCACATGTCAATGGCTTAGAACATCTGCAGCTGTTGGCTCACTGTAACCCTGTGCCTTCTCTATCACAATACTCCAGGATGTAGTCATCAGTTGTAAAGAACTGCCAATACTTCACATTAGTATCAATTTCTGCAGGGATGTCCATTTCCCTAAGGTGGAAATAGCAGCGCTGCACACACACTACATACACATATGTGTGAAAGAGTATGTGTGTATACACATATATATGTGTATATATAATATATACACATGTATTGTGCATGTATAAATGTGTGTGCATGTATGTATGTGTGTGTGTGTGTATGTATACACACACACACATAAATCCAACACTGGGAATTCTGATTATCTCCTTACAAGATTCTTCATGGAATAATTATAGAGTATCCTTAATGTGAAAAAATTAGCCTGATACCTCACAGAACTCTACCTGAAGTATGCAGAAGGGAGTGAACCAAACCCTGCTCTTCTGCTCATTTCCCTTTGAGTCATCACCTGGATCAGCAGAAGTCTGAGGGGTGGGAAACCCCTGGAGAGGGACCTGGCTGATCCTTGTGGCCGAAATGAGTCAAGGGTTAGAGGTGGGGAATGGGAGTAGGGTTCATATGTGTCAGGTGAGCAAGGATGAGTCAAGGTTGGCTGCTGATGAAAATTAGGACCAAGTTAGTCAGGCTAGATGGGTATCTGAGAATGAGGTCCCACCTGTTTCTAACAGTGAGAATAGTGGGGAAAAGACACTAGGAATGAAAAAGATTGAAAAACATTGCCATATTTTTAACCATATCTCTCATCCCAAATTATAGTCATTACATTAATTTGTAAACTGAGATAAAACCCTAATCCCAATCTACAACATCTACCTATAAAAATCCCTTTCCCAACTCTAACCTACACCCAAACCATAATTCTAACTATAACCTAAATCTTAACTCTTAACTATATCGCTTAAAACGTAGTCATCATATTTAACTTAAACCTTAATTCACCCTTATCCTAAATTCCTACCTGTCCCAAACCCCAAATATGAATCATCACTTGGAATTTACCACCACAGTCTAGTTCTGAATAAGGCCCTAAGACAATCACTTTCAACCACAGTGTGGATCCTGAAACCTAACTATAAGGGGAAGTCACAATCCCTAACACTATAAGCATCCCTTTTCCTAACCTCTAACCCTAACTCTACTCCTAAACTAGTTGCCTGGGAACCCTGACAGCAATGTTTCCCAACCTTTAGCATTTGATAATAAACCTCTGGTAACCAAAGTTTTCTGTAACCTTAAGTATATGTAAAGGTTCCCCTACCACCCCATCCCCAACAAAAACAAAATAAAGCAACTCACCAGTTTAGAAGGGGTATGGGATCATACTAACAGGTTTGGAAGTCAGGAGCACAATGGTCCCTTCTTTTCTCCTTGTTTTTCTCCTCTCTCTTCTTTGGTCTCTTCTCTTCCTTTCTCTTCTCTCTTGTTCTTTTGCCAGCTACTTCCTCTTGACACTTTTGCATTTTTTTGTTTTGGGTTTGTTTGTTTGTTTGTTTTGGAGTGTTGTTTTTGTTTTTTGGTTTGGGTTTTTCAATGTTTTTTGAGGGGGCGGGGCAATGAGGGTTAAGTGACTTGCCCAGGGTCACACAGCTAGTAAGTGTCAATGTCGTAGCCTGGATTTGAACTCAGGTCCTCCTGAATCCAGGGCCAGTGCTCTATCCACTACACCACGTAGCTGCCCCTTTCTTTTCCCTTTTGATCTTCTTTTGCTACCCCCCCCCTTTCCATTCCCCATCTCCCTCCCTCCTTCCTCTTCTCCTTCATTAAAATAGGTTGGCCTCTATTTTCCCAAGGCCTGTCAGCTTTGGTATCCCTGACCACCTACATTAAATCTCCTCCAAAAACATGTTAGGCTCTGATGTACACACTTAGGGTCATAAAGACAGTTAGGCCTAACCATAATCCTCCTCCAGTGTCTCAGCATAACATGGAGATAAGAGGGAGTTGTCGAAAAGACTCCCAAGGGAATGCAAGCTCTGGCAAAGTCTAGGGAATCTGACAAAGCTCCAAATCCAAAATATCCTAGACTATGACGGTGCCTTTCAGGACCAGCCTGGGGAAAAAAGAAAGGCTCACACCAGAAGGCTGTGTACTGTGTGATGGAACCACTTACCAAGGCACAGAGATGCTGCAACCTGCATCAGGGTGGGCATCTGTCCAGCACTGATGACAACCACATTCTTGAATTATTAAAGCATGTCTCACTAAATCTTATACATAACCCATCATTTACCTCTCCTTTACCTTGCGTGTGCTTTATTATCTGTGACTAAGTGTACCTCTCTGACTGGATATCACTAGATCTACTCATGCCCCTTTCTTTGGGTCTATCCCACTATCTGACTACCTAGCTGCCTGGGTGTGACAATGTCTGCTTGTCGGTTTGTAATTGGATCTATCTGGCTAGGTCCACCTTAATAAGCCTGACTACGTCTGACTCTATCTGAATAACTGGGCTTGACTATATCTTTCTATGCTTGTCTGCGTATATGTCTGTGTAATCTGATCTGTCTGTGTCTTTCTAGTATATTACCTATGTCTCTGTATCCAACTGGGCCTGTTGGTCTATGTTTAATTGTATATGACTGAGCCTCTCTGAGCTATAACTAAGAAAGAACACCTAGGCTTTGCCCCAGGGTGCCAAAATTGAAAGGATGACAAGTACATTGTCACAGGGCATATTCACTCTCTATGTCAGCTGCAGCCCAGTTACACACACACACACACACACACACACACACACACACACACCCCTACCCTAGACACAAAACTTCTTAGTTACAACTCTGGTCTGGTTGTATCTGACTTATCCAAATGTGGCTGTTTGTATACCCTGACTGGTCAGATCTGCTTACTAGGCTTACTAGGTCTGTCTGGGGCTGACTAGGTCTATCTGATGGTTTTGCTATAAGGTTGGCTATGTTAGGACCTCTTAAGTAGTAAGCAGAGGGAGTCACAGCTCCTTCACACTCCTGAAAGGACCATCTTCTCATCTCATCTCTGCTCCACTTTGACAAGGACCTTCCTCTGTTATTCCTGCCTCCAGCCTCTACTCATAGGCTCCTCCCTTTGGAGCCCTACTGAAGGAGGGCCCGGTCACGCTTCCATACCCAATGTTCAGGCTGATATGCCTGAATCTGTAAAGGAAACAAAACAAAACAAAACAATATGTGGCCTATGCTGACAAAGTGAGCCCTTGCAATCCTGAGGTCTGGACTCTCTCATAGCCCTAAATCCCAGGCACAAATTCCCCATAACTAATACCCCTGAATCCACCTCTCCTCCCCAGCAGATCCTACCTCCTCACACTCCTCTGGGGTAACCCATGCCTTCCAACCAATGGCTCGGAAGAGCTGGGCCCGAAGCCACTGGAACTTGACACGCTGGGTGCGGTCTTGGCCAAAGAGGAAGGCAAACATGCTATGCTTTGGCCCTTGGCGATCTTCCTCCATGTCATTGGCAAGGTAGCTGTGGTAGGCCAAGAGGGGGACATGGTTTAGCCTTAATCCCATCTTTCCAGTTAATGAAGTCTTCTTAGATCTTCACCAGACTATAATCTATCTCCTCCCACTTACTATGAAGTCACAGAGAGCTCCACCAATGGAGCAACTCTACCACATCCTCTACACACCCACCAAGACCCATAGAATTCTGGGATCTCAGAGTAGGCCAGGCCACCCTAATCCATTCCAAAATTGAGTCCCTCTTACAATATCTCCAGCAAGCTGTCAGCCAGTTTCCATTTAAATGCATCCAGTAATAAATAACTTGCCATCCCCCAATACAATCCATTGATTATTAACAGAATTTTCTATAAATGGAGAGGAAATCTCCCTTGATTTTTTGTTTTTGTTTTTATTTGTTAGTTTTTTTTAAATTTCCTCCCATTACTTCTAGTTCTATCTTCTAGTACCAAACAGGAAAAAAAAATCTTAATCTCTTTTCTAAATGATTGTCCTTTAAATAGAATCATAGTATTTTACATATGGAAATTACCTGAGAAGTCACCTTGACAGATTGATTTTTACTGTTGTTTTTTTTTTTTTTTGTCTTGAGGTTTTTCCCTTTTTGTTCTGATTCTCTGATTCTTCTTTCACAACATGACTTATGTGGCAATATGTTTAATGTGGTTGTACATATAAAACCTATATCAGATTGAATGCTGTCTTGGGGAGGGGGGAGGGAGAAACATTTGGAACTCAAAATCTCTATAAACAAGTGTTGGGAACTATCTTCACATGTAAATGGAAAAAAATAATATTAAGATTTTTAAAAAAAGAAGTCACCTTGAAGGCAGTGAGCATGTCCCCAAGTTTTCCTTTCTCTAGGATAAATAGTCCCAGAGTCATTAACCAATTTTCAATAAGCCATAGTCTCTAGGTCCCTTGAACCATCTTGGTCACATTCCAGCAGGAATCTAACATCAGCATTTCTCTCCTAATCTGAGGAGAACTATCTAGCTGTGGAACCTTTCCTCCCATCCTCCTTGACTGGTATGATCAGCTTGGCAAAGGATAATGGGAGAAGAGTTTCGCCCTGGGAAGGTCATTCTGAATTCTGACAGCAGAGATATCATTGAATGCCAAAGCTAGAAGGACCCTTAGAAATGATCTAGTTCAACCCTCCTCCCCCCACCATCTGACAAAGGAGGACACTGAGGCCATAGGAAAGAGAAAGGATTTATCCAGTCTTAGCAAGCCCATGGCACTGCTGGGACACAATTGAGGCCTGAATATTTAACGGTTTTGTCTTTTGTTTTATCTCTAGCACTTAATACAATACCTGGCACATAATAAAAACTTTAAAAGTGCTTGTTGACTGACAGCTAAGATGAATCAAAGCTCAGAGGGGTCAAGTGCTTTGCCCCAAATCCCATAAAGCTTTAGCAGATGGAGGATAGTTGTTCTGGTTTTAAAAAAGGTGGGGAGCTCATTGGATAAGGGGAATGAGAAACCACTCACAGAGCCAGGAAGAAATGGAGGCGTTGGTATTGCCAGGAAGGACGACCAGCCCGGCCAAAGTAGGCTATGATCATTGCCAGGAGGTACTGATGAACAGAAAGAGAGAGGGAGGGTCACAGTCAGGAAGGGAAGAGGATCAACAGCTACAGAGGGGATATACTCAGGAGGAGATAGTTGGGGAGCACATGGGTAGCGGAGGTTTAGATCCTGGCTAGGGGCAGGTCAAGGCACTAGCTTGGAGAGGATGGGTTACCAAAATAGGGAGAGAAAAGAGGAGACTGTGGGAAAAGAGTGCAGTTTATATCTGAATTGGAGACATACCTGTGATCTTAGAGAAAACAAGGCCTGGAGCAGAGGAAGCATAAGATAAAGGACTTGGGGTACAGATGTGGAGAAGGAAGAAGACTTAAGCCAGCAGCTCATATTGGGAAGTGGCAATTTGGGGTCTCTAGGCTCTAATTCTCAGGTGTAGGAAAGAATACAGAAGCATGCCTTCTTGGATGGGAGCCAGGAAATAAGGACCCCTATTCCAGCTGGAATGGGGGTATGAGATTCTTGGCAGGACAGAGGGTAATTTGGAGATGGGGAGGATCAGATTTTTCTGAAAGGGTTATTATACACAGATAACCCAAGCCAAGCCATGGGTGAGAGAGTCTTACCTTGTCTGACACCCGATATTTTTTGTCCCAGGCCAGGAAGTTCTGGACAACAGGGTCCTCTGTGGAGGAAGATAAAGGGAGACTCTGTAGGGCTAGAGATGGAGGGTAGTCCACTAGAGCCAAGAGAAGAAGCCTATTGTCTCCCTCTTGGAAAAGGGACCAGGTGAGGGACCTAAGACTGGGACAAAATGTGGAGGAATGGAAGGAAGAGAACCCATCTAAAGCCCCTCTGAGGTTATGAGCCTCTGCTTAGACACCTCCAGTGATAGAGTTCCAATAGACAATCTCTTGAAGTTTTCTTTTCCATTATTGGACAGTTTGTGTTGTTAAGAGAATTTTGAGGAGGGTGGTTTGAAAGGTTAGGGATGAGGGAGGAACTAGCTCTATTCCTACCTAGCAGCCTGTTGAAGGCCTTGTGATCCTCAGGTCGTACTGTGGACACCCTGCGTCTCTTCAGCTTCATTTTGAGACCAGACATGCCCTTCACAGTCCATGTGTCCTGGGTTTCTGTGGGTGTCCCATCTGAACGTTTCCTCTTTTGTCCTTTACTCCTGGGAGGTGAACGAGGAGGTATCCAGGTGCCTGGGAGGAGGAAGACCAGAATCCACTAGCAAAGACTGTGTCCCTTTGGGTAACTTCTCTTGGCCCCCTTGAACTACCTTCTCTCATCCTTTACTTCACAGAATCATCAAATCCAAAAAAATGGAAGGATATTTGAACACCCAGCCCATATCTACAGAGGAATCAATACCATACCATACCCACGAGTATGTTTCTGCTTGAGGACCTGTCATGATAAAGGACTCACCATTTCCTGAGGCAATATATTCCATTTCTGAATTCTAATTATTACAATGAACTGAAATCTACCTCTGAGCAACATCTCCCCATTGCTCCTACTTTGGCCTTCTGGGGCCAGGCAGATAAAATCTAATCCCTCTTTACCCCATAATAGCCCTTTAGACAGTTGAAGTCAGATATCATTATCTCCCCTAAGTCTTCTCTTCTCCAGGCTAATTAGGCCCAGCTTCCTCAACTGTTGTCCATATGACATGATCTCCAGTCTCTCTACCATCTTGGTCCTTGTCTTCTAGACAAGAACTCCAGCTAGTCAGTGTCCTGCTCCAGCCCTTTCATTCTCTCCAACCCTTCCCCTCATCCTCCCCAGTATCCTGTCTTAAGGTTCCTATTATTGTCTCTAATCCTTTCCTTCAATCCCTTCTAGATACCCTCTTCATTAACTTCCACCCTGCCTTTCATCTCTCCCACCTCCTGTCCTATGGTCCCTTTTTTCCTGTGGCTCCATTCACCATCCTCTATCACTCCCTCCAACCCTTCCACTTTCTGTCTTGTGGTTCCATCTTCCTCCCCCAACCATTCCCCTCTATCCCTTCCACCTTCTATCCTGTGGTTCAATACACCTCCCCCCTACCTCCCCCTCCATTCTGTCCCATTTCCTGTCCTATAGTTCTTTCTACTCTTTCCTATCCTTCACTCTAGCCCCTCCTACCTCCTGTTCTGTAGCTCTTTCATCCTCTCAACTTTTCCTTCACAACCTTCTCATTCTTCTATTTCCTCCCACAGTCTTACCTCTACCTTTTCCTCCCTCCAGTCTTGCCCTAAGGCATTTCTCTCATCCTTCCTTCCTCTTCCTTTCTATTTGCTTTCTCTCCCCCCCCTCCTCCCTCTCTCTCTCAATCTCTCTCTCCCTCCCTCTCTCTCTTCCTCTCCCCCCTCTCCCTTCTTCCCTCTCCCCTCTTTTCTCCCCCTCTCTCAATTTGTCTCTCTCCCTCTCCCTTTCTCCCTCCTCTCCCCACTGTCTACCTCTCCCCCTCTCTTCCCTCTCTCAATCTGTCTCTCTCCCTCCCCTTCTCCCTCCCCCCTCTCCTCCCCTTTATTCCTCCTTCTCTCTCCCCCCTTTCTACCTCTCCCCCCTCTCTTTCAATTTGTCTCCTCCTCCCTTTCTCCCTCCTCTCTCCCCCTTTTCCCCTTCTGTCTCCCTCTCCCCCCTCCTCCCCTTCTCTCTTAATCTGTCTCCCTCTCGGTCTTCCTCTCTCCCTTCTCTCCCTCCTTCTCTCTCCCCCCTTTCTACCTCTCCCCCCTCTCCTCCCCCTCTCTCTCAATCTGTCTCTCCCTCCCTCCTCATTATTAGTTCCTCCTTCCTCTGTGGGTTTCTGAGGAAACTTCTCCTAGCTCCTCTTCTGATGATACCTCACCCCCACCTCTAGCCTCTGGACCTCTATAGGATATAAGAACTGAAGGATAGACATCATTTTGTCATACCCACTTGTTTATGGGGGAGAAAAGAAAATCAGAGAGGAAAGGTGAATTCCTCAGTGACACAGGGCTGCATAGGACTTAGTTCTAACCCCACATCTCTAATACAGATCCAGATTTAGAGCTCAAGTCTCTTAACTGCCTTTGGCTGCTATTTTCCCTCTGGCCATTTCTTCCTCTTAATCACCTTCTATCCCACACCCTTTCTCTGCCAGTGACCTGTATCCTCAGCTTTCCTGTCCCACCCAGTCTCTTTGCCCTTCCCACTCGCTTCCTCACCTGAAGGTCCTGGGACTTCTTCTTTGACCGTCAGTGCTGGAGAGGGTTTTGGGGAAACAGCAGGGGCGAGCTGGCCCACAAATGAAGAGAAAGGGAAACACCTGGCCATGGTCTTCCCAAGCAAGTCCTACCCCCACCCACCCACCCGTCAGCTCTACTTCCCTCCCTCTCACCCACAGAACTTTAGCCCCTCTGCCACCTCTGCCCCGGCTGCTTCCAAATGGGAATATATGTCTCTGGATCAGTGTTGTCCACTCTGAGAAAAAGAGAACCAAGCCTTCTGAAAATGAGAGTAACCAAGCTCAAAGAAGATGCAACCGCACAGCTCTGAGACTCAGTCCTCACTGAGCCCCAGGATTCCAAGTAGCAGCTATAGAACTCTGGTGACATCAGCCATCCCCCCCATGGCAACCAGGCCAGTTTGAAGGAAAATGCATAGAACCACCAGACTGCAGAATTCTCTCTGGGGGGCAGGGAAACAGAAGCACTTACTTCTCATTTGTTCCCTGCATATGCTTCATGCATTTAATTTCTCCCAAACCATTAAGCCCCTCATATGACATTGCTTTCACTTGATTCTCCTCCTACCTGGCTGAAAAATCTTTCTCAGGAGGAAGGCAAGGGAGATAACAATAATAATAATAATAATGAAGGTGCTAAGACAGAGCTTGGGTTCTTCAGGGAAAGGAGTCAGATTTCACCTCTGATGCTTTCTCTCTCTGTGACCTTGCTCATCAGTTAACAGCCCTGGGCCTCAGCTTCCTCATTTGGACAAATGAGGAGTTTAGACTAGATGGTCTCTTGGGTCCCTTCCAACTCTAGATTTGTCATCCTATAATGTAATGCAGTGTAACGTAATATAATCCTATGGTTTTAGACCGTCTATAATAATAATAGCTCTAGTCTCTACAGTGCCTTAAGGTCTGCAAAAATGCTTTGCTCCAACAACTCTGTGAGGGAGGTAGGTTTAGTGGAAACAGGACTGGATTTTGGAGTCAGAAGACCTCGGTTCATATCCTAATCCCTGGGCAAGTTCTCTTGCTGGATTTTGGATTACTAACTGTAAGACAGTTAGATGGTGATATGATTAGAGCACTGGACCTGGACTCAGGAAGACCTGAGTTCAGATACTTTCTATAGCTAGCTGTGACCTATACCGGTGACCCTGGGTAAGTCTCTTAACTTCTGTCTGCCTGAGTTTCCTCAACTAAAAAATAAGGATGATAATGGTATCTACCCCCGAGGGCTGTTGTGAGGATCAAAGGAGAGAATATGTGTAAAGCACTCAGTACATTTTATATAAATGCTTGTTTCCTTGCTTTCTCCCTTACTGGACAATGAAGAGACATGAGATTAGATGAACCCCAAAGTCTTGCCTAATTCCAAAAGCATATGACTCTTCATTGATTCCTCATCCTCAAGCCTGTGTCACTGAAGAGGAGCCAGTCTTCAAACCTTTCTCCACTCTCACCTCTGATCATCCTATCTATTCCCATGACTTAAGTGATTCCCTCTCTAGAGATGACTCTCAAATCTGTGTATCCAGACCTCAAACCCCTCCCCCCCGAACTCTAATTCCACATCTTCTACTGCTTGCTGGATATCCCTACCTGGATAGCCTACCATCATTTCAATCTTGACATGTTCCAATTTTATCTCATTCGTCATCTTCTTCCTTATACCATCTTCTGCCAATGGCACCACTTCTGCCAATTGAGTCACTGTTCTTTCAGTCACCAAGGGTTGTCATTTAAGTCATTGTTAATTCTTTCTTCTCCTTTACTCTCTTGGCCTGATCAATTGAAAAAGTTTGCCAATTCTGAACCCACAATATATCTCCTGTCTCACTCAGATTCCCAATCAGGATAATTATATACTGTATCACCTTTGACCTGGGCTATTATGACAGGTTAAACTGACCTCACTGCGCTGTGCCCCCCCCCCAGACTTTTCCCTCCCTTTATAATATATTGCACCAGATAGTTTTTCCTAGTATACAGGCATAACCATGGTATTTCTTGTGTTCAAAGTTAGGACCCACCCCAAGCCCCCATTACCTATAAAATAAAATACAAACTCCTTATCTTAATGGTTAAGGCTATAAATAATCTACCTTTAGGAGTTCATTTCCTAATACTTGTGCCATCTTCTCCCTTATGCATCCTGCACTTTGTTCCAGCCAAAGTAGTTGACTTTCTTATGCCCATTCTCACACTGTTCTCTTCTACTTACTTGTAATTTTAAAGGCCAATCCCCAAAACTATATCCATGCCTTTACATACTGAAATCTTTATTTTCTTTTAAGGCCTAGTTCCTAAAGGAATACAAGGTCTGTGAGCAGACAGGGTTCCTCTTGGAAGGGTTCCTCTGCTTATCTGAAGTGAGCTCACAAGGACACATGTCCAAGACTGTTTAATATTCTGGGGATAGAGGGGCATCTCAGGATCCTACACCCCAGCTCCTTATCCTCTCTTCTGCTCTCCTCTGACACTGCCTTTGGTATACCTTGGTCTAGGCCCTCATAACTTCATACATGAATTACTGCACTAACCTGCTGGTTGGTTTCCCAGACTCAAGTATCTTCTCAGTCCAAGTCATCTTCCACTCCGCTGTCAAAATGATTTTCCTAAAGCTCAAGTCTTACTATGTCTCCACCCCCCTCCACTATTCAATAAACTCCATTGGCTCCCTGTCACCTCCAGAATCCACTTTTAGGGCCCTCTATACCTTAATCTTTACCCAGTCTTTTTATACCTTAACCCCCTCTATGTATTCTATTATGCTGCGACACTGGCCTCCCAGTTATTTCTCACAAAAGACAGTCAATCTCCCAGATCCATGAATTTTCAGTGCCTGTTCCCCCTGCCTGGAACTCTCTCCTTCCTCCTATCTACCTCCTGGCTTCCTGACTTCTTTCTTTAAATTCTCGGCTAAAACCCCACCTTTCCCAATCTCCCTTAATGCTTGTTGCTTCTCTCTGAATTATCTCTAATATTTTACTTGTACATAAGTTGTTTTAATGTTGTCTCCCCCATTAGACTGTGATCTCCTTGAGTGCAAACTATTTTTGCCTTTTCTTTGTATCCCCAACACTTAACACAGTACCCATCACAGAGGAGGTGCCTAATAATTGCTTGTTGATTTCAATTGACTCCCTAGTCCCAAACCCAGAATAAAACTTTTCCTTCCTACCTAATAGATCACTGGGAGAATTAAATAATATGAAGGATGTAAAGATCTAGAGGTATGTGGGCTATTAGTATTCTATGCAAATGCAACTTAGAGTAACAGAAAATGCCTTGGATTTAGTCATATCTGTGTTGGAATCTTGCTTGACATCTCTTACAAGAAGTAATCCAGTTCATGCTTCCTTCAGTGATGGCAGCCCACTCTTCTTTGAAGCAGTTCTAATTATTAAAAAATTCTTCCTTATATTGAGTCACTATAAAATGTCACTCGACAAGAATAGGGAGTGAGGACACCACATTGATTCAGCTAAGCATAGTTTCCCAGGGCTAGTCAGCAGCCTTTTGCACTCAAGTGACTAGGAAGCCATGTCATGAACATTAGCTAATCTCCTTAGACAATCAAGTTTCAATACCTCATAAGGAAAAAGAATCAGCCCAACTCCTATGGGGTAGGTCCCTAAGAAAAGCTAGCCTGAGCTACATGCTAGGGACTCAGAAAATATTGCTCCTACCATACCACATAAACTAAGGAAACTTGGTCAACCTCTCTGGGCCTAGGTTTCCTCAATTGCAAAAATAATAGTTTAGGGGCGGCTAGGTGTCGCAGTGGATAAAGCACCAGCCCTGGATTCAGGAGGACCTGAGTTCAAATCTGGCCTCAGACACTTAACACTTACTAGCTGTGTGACCCTGGGCAAGTCACTTAACCCCCATTGCCCCGCAAAAAATTAATTAATTAATTAATTAATATTTTAGACTAGATGGTCTCTAAGAACTCTTCCAGACCTCACTCCTATGATCTATAAACACCTGCTTTCCCTCCTATTCCCTTTTAATTTCACCTCTGGTCTCATTTTTCTCTTAGCCCAGAATGTCCTGCACCTTCCTGTATTTGTCCATACATTCTTGTGTGTTTAGTGCTTTGACTTTTCTCACTTATCAAGCATTTATTTTTTCTCTTTTCTACCTCCCCCACACTGAAAAAAGAAAAGAAAAAAGAACCCTCATAACAAATAGGCATAGTTATAGAAAACAAATCCTCGTGTTCATCATTTCCAAATCTAAACCCAAGGAATTCACTTAAAATGTTTGCCTCAGTTTCCTCAACTGCAAAATGGGAATAATAATAATAGCACCTCCCAAGAAAGGTTGTTATGAGGATCAAATGAGATAGTAATTGTAAATTTTTAGCATGGTGTCTGGTACATAGTAAACAGTACATTACTATTAGCTATTATTTGAGATATAAATATGTGTGTATACAGGACTTTGTGGGGGCTGAAATTTAACAAAAGGCAAGCAGAAGAAACTTTCTGAGCAAGATATCGTTTATTAGTAGGGTCACTTAACCTGGTAACAGAGGGGTCTTATTACCTTGTCTCCATTTTGTGCCAAAAGACCCTGAGAGAGAGCTGAACTCGCCTTTTATACGTTGCTCTGTCTTCCTTCCGATTGGCCTGACGGTACATCATTTGGACTTCCCCTGGCAAATGTAAGGCAGCTTTAATTGGAGGACATTTAAATGAGGAGATGGGCTCCTCAATACTTCATCATTGGGAGAGGTAAGATTGATCCTTGGGTTGATCTGCAATTAGGTAGTAAAGAAAATTCATCGAACGGAGATATAGGAGAAGAGGCCAGTATCACTGAATCAAAGAGTGCATTTTGGGGGTTTGTGGGGAGGGTATATGGTATAAGAAAAATGGAAAGATATGAGGGAGCTAGGTTATAAATGGTTTCACATGCCAGAGCATTTCTTATTTGGTTCTAGAGATAATAGGTAATCACTGGAGTTTATTAAGTAGGGGGGTGACATGGTCAGACCTGTGATTTAGGAAAATTTCTTTTATAGTTTTATGGAGAATGGACTGAAGTGGGAAAAGACTTGTGTCAGGAGGACCAACCAATAGGCTATTGCAATTGTCAAGGTGTGAGGAGATTAGGGCTTGTTTCAGGGTGATGGCAGTACCAGAGAAAAGAAAGGGGGCATATTTGAGACATGTTGTAAAGGTGAAAGTGACAGATCTTGGCAACAGATTGGATATGGTGGGTGAGAGATAATAAGGAGTCAAGAATGACAGCTATGCTGAGTGTCTGGGGGACTGGTTATATGGTGGTGCTCTTGACAGGAATAAGGACATCTGAAAGAGGGGAAGGGCTGTATAAAGGGGAAGAAAATAAGTTCAGCTTTGGACGTGTTAAGCTTCAAATGTACAATAGGCAGTTAAAGACATGAGAGTGAAAGTCAACAGACAGGTCAATGCTGAATAAGTAAATTTGTAAATGATTAGACTAGGAATGATAAATCCATGGAAGCTGATGGGATCACCAAGTGAAGTAGTATAGAGCAAGGCTTCTTCAACTTTTTCCACTTGCAATGCCTTTTTGCCCAAGAAATTTTTCCATGACCCTAAGTTTATAGGTAAATAAAATAGGCATACATAACCTGTTACTATTGCCAAATTTTTCACAACCCCCACATTCATCTATGTGACTCCATATGGCGTCACAACCCACAGTTTAAGAATCTGGGGTATAGAGGGAAAAGAGAAAAGAGTCCAGGTCATGGTTGGTGGGTGTGATCTGGACAAAGATCTAGCAAAGGAGATTGGGAACCAGAAGAGAATAGTACCTGAAAATCTAGAGAAAGAGTGGAGGAATAGTGGCAGAAGGCATCTGAGTAATATGAGATCTAGAAGAGGGGAAAAGAGCTCTTCATGCTGTTGATCCTTTTATGTAGCAAGAAGAGATCCCCTTCTTTACCATTCTGGTTGCCATATTTAGAATGCTCTCCAACTTGTAAATGTCCCTCCTAAAACGGGGTACCCAAAATTGGGCAAAATAATCCAGGTGGGACCCAACCTGGACACAGAAGAGCATGACTATTCCATTATTTGTTCTAGGTACTTTCCTTCCATTCATAGAGCCTTCTGTTCATGAAGTTTAAAATGGCATTAACTTTTGGGAGGCTTCCACATAAAATTACTGGCTTACACTAAGCTTTCACTTGGCTAAAAGCTATAGGAATGGTATTTTAAAAAATAAAAATACTGCTTTCTAGTTAATCCTGTGTCCTCCTGTTTCCACCATCTCCCACCCACCTACCCACCCAATGCTGTACTTGTAGAATTGATTGTTAGGATCCAAGTGCCCTTACATTTATCTCTATTAATGTATTGATTTCATAGATTTACTAGCATAGGTAGATATTAAAATATTACCTAGTCTTATTCTGTTTTTGTCATTTTCCATATGGGAAGACAGGCCTAGAAATAAATTTGGCCCACCACCAATTAATTCCTCAAGTATAAAAAGTATGTACAGTGAAGGTTATAGTGGCAGTATGGTGAAGTCAAAAGAACCCAGCACTTAGAATCAGATGCCCTGAGTACAAGTCTAATTTTAATTCAGCTGTGTGACCTTGGAAACACACACACACACATACACACACACACTACAATGCTAGCTTTCATTGCCATGGCATTTTGTAGATGACAATGAGTTTCTCCTACAAGCCTAGAACTTATCTGGCCTCAGACACTTGACACTTACTAGCTGTGTGAGCCTGGGCAAGTCACTTAACCCTCACTGCCCCACAAAAAAAAAAAAAGTCTCTTATCAGTCTTCCTTAATACCAGGGCCCTCTGTGATTATTTCTGATTTATCCTATTTTAGATAATTGCTTGCATGTTGTTTTCCTCCCTAGACTGTGAGCTCCTGGAGGGCAGGGATTGTTTCTTGCCTTTCTTTGAATCCCCAGTGCTTCATACATTGCCTGGTACATAGTCGGTACTTAATGACCACTTGTTGACTTGACTTGGCTTATCATCATCTCCTGTTTGATGAAGAGGAAATAGAGACACACAGAGGTGAAAAAATTTGCCTAAGATCACCCAGCTGGTACCTGTCAGAGCTGGAACCAAGATCTTATGACTCCAGGTGCTGGAATCATGTGAGTACACCAGGAATTTCTGAGGAGTGAGAGATTACTTCTGACTATGGTGATTAAAAAAGGCTCCATGGAGAGAAATCATAGTCGAGATTTGGGGCAGGATCTGGACAAAATGTGCTTTGTTTAGCCAAGGGAGACCACCCCCACCTTTCTTAGAGCACCCCCTTCCCTAAGGCCCCCTAACCTCTCTCAGAGTTCCCTGCTTTCTATGCTCCCTTCCTTCTCTTGCTTCCTTTTATTAAATATGAGAGGCAGGATAATACTTTTCTTTATAGTTTAGATATCTGTGGGCTCTGTGACCTAAAGTGAAAACAAAAGAGGAAGGGAAGGAGAAGAGGAGAAGCAGAAGAGGACAAAAAATAATGTTTCTTAATGTACATTGTAGGCCATAGAAAAGTACTGTGAGGGGCAGCTAGGTGGTGCAGTGGATAGAGCACTGGCCCTGGATTCAGGAGGACCTGAGTTCAAATCTGGGCTCAGACACTTGACACTTACTAGCTGTGTGACCCTGGGCAAGTCACTTAACCCCAATTTCCTCACAAAAAAAGAAAGAAAAAAAGAAAAGTACTGTGAAGCCTGAATGGTGCTATGTAAGAGAAAGCTGCTAGAATTCCACTTTTGCTAATTAACTGTGTGGCCTAGAGGAAACACCTATACTTCTCTGGACCTCAGTTAGTCAGTTAACAAATACTTATTATTTATTAAACACAGTACCTACTCTAAGCCAAGCACTGTGCTAAGCATTGAAGATACAAAGAAAAGAAAAAGGCAGTCCCTGCCCTCAAGGAACTCTAATGGGGAAGAACATGCAAACAACAATGCACAAACAATAATTATTTAGGATAAATTAAAGATAATCAAGAAAGGAAAGGCATACATATTAAACAGGATCAAGAAAGGCTTCCTGGAGAAGGTGAGATTTTAGTTGGGACTTGAAGGAAGCCAAAAGGCCAAGATGAGTGGGGAGAGCATTCCAGGCATGGGGAACAGCAAGTGAAAATGCCAGTAGATGGGAGATTAGAGCGTCTTGTGCAAGGAACAGCAAAGGAGGCAGTGTCACTGGATTTCAAAGATGTAAGCAGAGTAGAAAGGTAGGCAGATCAAGTTATAAAGGGCTTTAAAAGCCAAACAGAGCATTTTTCTATTTGATCCTAGAGATGCCACTGGAGTTGACTGAACAGGGAGGTGACCTAGTCAGGCCTGAGCTTAGGAAAGTCACTTTGGCAGCTGAATGAAAGAAGGGCTCAGGTGGGGAAGGACTTGTGGCAGGCAGACTCACCAGCAGGCTATTTATTGCAATTGCCTAAGCATGAGGTGATGAGGACCTGCGTCAAGGTGGTGGCAGGATAAGATGAGAGAAATAGGAGTATGGAAGTACATATAATGGGAAATGGGAGTATACAAGAGATAAGACAAAAATAAAATCAGAAGGGCTTGGCAACTGAATGGAGATGAAGAATGAAAGGTGAGAAGTTGAGCAAGAAAAAGAATCTTTATGTTCTAAAATATTTATAGCAGTTCTTTTTGTAGTGGCAGGGACATGTGTCAGTTGGGGAATAGCTGAACAAGTTGTGGCATATGATCATGATGGAATACTTACTGTGCTATAAGAAATAACAAGCTTTATAATCTTAGAAAAGCATGGATAGATGCACAAAAAAAGAACAAAATGAGAAGAACTAAAGGAACATTGTATACAAGTAACAACAATATTGTTTTAAGAACAATTTTGAATTTTATAATACTGATTATATATTGTCAAGTCATTTTGATTATTATAAATACCCATCTTAAAAAAAGAATAAATAAATAAATAAATAAATACCCATCTTTCCCTCTACAAAGGACCTATGAAGGAAGACACGATCTGTATCCAGAAAAAGAACTAAGAAAAAGAAGCATGTATAGACTGGTTTTACATAAATGTATGTGTTTGTGTTTCTGTGTAATGGTAGCCATCTCTAGGGTCGGGGAGAGGGAAGGGAAGAAAAGAAGAAAAAATCAGAAAGTTACATGATAACTTTATTATATATTTAAAAGGAAAAGCAAGTTGTGCATAATACTTGCAATTTCATGTACAATCATCTTTTTTATTCTATGTTATGGAAATATTTGTGCTATTTTGTAAATTAAAAATAAAATAAAAGATTTGAAAAAAAAAAGCCTGGATGACTAAGAGGATTGTAGAAGTCTTAAGAGTAAAAGGGAAGTTAGGAAGAGGGGAGGGCCTTGGGAAAAGATCCTAAGTTCAGTTTGAAACATGATGAATTTCAGATTTCTACAGGACTTTCAGTTTGAGCTATCCAATAGGTGGCTGGAAATGCAAGACTGGGAATCAGGAGAGAGTTTGTGTCTGGGTTTTGAGAATCAAGAGTAGTTTGTTCCCATGTAAAATAAAGGGGCTGGATCAGACAATCTGACTAATCCCTTTCAGCTGTACAACCTACTTATGGAATTGTCTTCTCTGAACTGGGAGATGGGTTCAACTACTCAGTTCATGTGTGATGGCAAACATCGATGTTGTGTATGAGGGGAAGCCTGGTGTCACAGAAAGGGCATTGGGCTTAGGTAGAGGACATGTGGTTTCAGGTCCTGGTTCCAGAGCTTATGAATAATCTGGAGATTTGGGTCCAGCTCTAACACTGTGTGCATTTGAGCAGATAATTTCTTCTCTGAGCCTCCATTCCCCATCTCTAAAATGAGGAGTTGGAATAGACAATTTCTCAGGCTTCCTTCCTACTAAATCTCCTGATTCAAAAGTTAAATCATTACATATGAATGTATATGGATCACCAAAAGTTCATTAAAGATCAGCTATCCTGACTGAAAGAAATGGCCCAGTGGAAATGGTATTGAATCTGGAGTCAGATTTGGTTCAAAACCTTACTCTGCTACTTTCTACCTGTGACACCTTGGGTAAGTGTCTGGGCTTCACTTTCTTTAACTGTAAAAGAAAAAGGTTGATCAAGGTGACCTCAAAAGTCCCTCTGACCCTTCAATCCATTATTCTATAATTGGCAGAAGCATTAGTAAGCTATAAGTTAGGTATAGTGGAAAGGACCCAAGTCTTCCTGACAGCAAAGCCAAATTATCTGTTACACTGTAGAGTCAGCTAGGTGGCACAGTGAATAAAGTTCTAGGCCTGAAGTCAAAACTGGCCTTAGACACTAAGCTCTGAGTCAGTAAGACCTAAATTCAAATCCTGCCTCTGACATTTGCTAGTTGTGTGATCCTGGCCAAATCATTTAATAACCTTAACCTAACTTTTTATCTGTAAAATGGAGATAATCAAAATATCAAATAAGATAACATATGTAAAGTGTTTCACAAATTTTAAAGGGCTATGTAAGTGCTAATTAGGATTATTATTAAGGATGAGAATTTTACTACTTGTGATAGAAATATGATGACTAAAATATGTATCCCCCAAAGGTTAATCCTAATTCATCACCAATTTCATCCTAAAAGTTCACAAACATATCTCTTTCTTTCACAGCTGCAAAACCTATTCCTACATTATAGATTAAAATCAAACTCTCAGAAGACCACTGGTCTAACCCCTAACCCAAAGCAGGAATCCCATCTACATCAGTCCTGAAAAATGATCATGCAGCTGCTGCCTATAGACCTCCAAGGAACAGGACAACTTCCCTTATGGGTTGGATAGTTCTCATTGCTTTTCCTTACATTGAGAAATAGTCCTCTCTGTTCTTTCTAGAGACAAATAAAAATTTTTATCCCTCTAATGGTTATTCTTCAAACACAAGACAAAGTGATCATTTGTGCCATTGCTAAATCTCCCCTTTTCCAAGCTAAATATGCCCAATTCCTTCAACCTAGCCTTGCATAATATCCTGGCTACCTTTATGCTGACAGCTTATTTCTAGCAACAATGATGCTGTGTTAGGGAGAGACAGTCATGGCATCATAGGCAACTAACTAGGTGATAGAATGGAAAGGGGGCTGGGTCTGGAGTCAGGAAGACCTGAGTTCAAATCTAGCCTCAGATATTTACTAGCTATGTGACCCTGGGCAAGTCATTTAACTGTTTGTCTAGTTTCATCAACTATAAAATGAGGATCATTTTAGCACTTACACCTCAGGATTATTGTGAGGGTCCAATGAGACAATATTTGTAGAAGTGCTTATCACAATGCCTGACAAATAGTAGGTGTTAAATAAATGTGTATTCTTACTCCTCCCACCCCACCACCACCAGTCATAGAATGGACACTAGTCTTGGATCTAAGAGACCTAGATTCAAACGGGTTCTGATGGCTCTGGCTCTGGCTCTGATGCTTGCTAGCTATGTGACCTTAGGCAAGTTACTTTACCTCAGTTTCTTCACCTGTAAAATAGAGAGCATATAATTACCTACCTTCATATGAAGAATGGGGCTTGGTAGCCTTAAAGTGTTGTAGAAATTGGAATGATTACTATTATCATATCTATGCCTGCCATGTGGTGCCAAGAGCTGGATTCAACTTCTCCAAATATAGTCTGACCAAAGGACATGGGGCTCTCACCTCCCTTGTTCCAGCCACCTAAAATCTCAGTAACTGGAGGAGCTAACACATAATAACATAATGTTGAATAAACACCTGCCACATACAATGGGCTCACTGCACACCACTGCACACAGTTGGCTCACAGCAGGGGAATATTCCACAGGACTGTGGCTGAATGGGAGCCCAGCCCATGGTCTGCCCCTTCCTCACTCCTGTGCCAATAGCAAATGGAGAAGAATATTTCACAACCCCTATGACAGCTTCGGTACATCCAGATTTATTTCAGACCCAAAGATCCACACAAACAGGAGAGTTTGCACAGAGCATTCAGAGAGCCACAGGAATCCTTTGCTGGGAAATCCATTTCTTCCATCATAATGACCTCCTCTGGTCTGGTCCTCCTCACTCTAACCCTTCCATTGATCTTAGGTGAGTAACTATGGCCCTGGCCACAACAGAGCTCTTGGCATTCTTAGGAGTTACCTTTTACTAACTGGATAATCCTGGGCAAAGTGGGGTTCATCTTTCCCTCTCAAAACCTGCTTCCCCACTTGTAAAATCCATCCCAGAATATAGTCCAATAATAAATTGGGAAGTAGCATGACAGGGAGGCTTGATACTAATCAAAAAGACTCTCCTATGGTCTTTTCCTTCTGCAGTTGATTTTTTTGGACAAATCCACCCAGAACATAACACTTTCCAGCTAGGTGACCCTGGACAAGTCACTTAGACTCTCTCCACTTCAGGGACCTCATCTGTAAAATGGAAATAAAAATAGCGCCTCCCTCCCAGGATTATTGTGAGGATCAAATGAGATAATAACTGTAAAGTTCTCTGGGATCCTAAAAGTGCTATATAAATGCTAGCTTTTATTATTAAATTCTTATTTTGGTGTAGCAGAAAGAGTACTGAACTGGTAATCAGTGGAGCTAGTCATACAGTTCCCAGCTGTATGGCTCTGTGCAAGTCATTTAACTTCTCTTACACCCAGGTTTCCTCTTCTATAAAACGACATGGGGATCCAAGGGTGTAGAATGAGTATAGCGAAAATGGCATAATTGGTCAAGGCTTGTTCAGATCATAAAGAGGTGTGAATGACAGACTGACCATGGACTTCATTCAGGAGGCAAAGGTGAATCCTTGGAGCATTTGAACAGCAGAGTGGCATATTAAAATACCAACACGTTAGGAAGATGACTGGCAACCTGTGGGAGAAGTGGAGGAAGAGAAGAGGCATAAGGTTAATTCACTTGATAGTCTAGATCAGAGGGGTCAAACAAGAAGCCCCACAGGCCATATACAGCAGCAACACTCTTGAGTGTGGCCAGATCCAGATTAAAAGGTAATTGGGGAGGGGGGCAGCTAGATGGCGTAGTGGTTAAAGCACCGGCCCTGGATTCAGGAGTATCTTGAGTTCAAATCCAGCCTCAGACACTTGACACTTACTAGCTGTGTGACCCTGGGCAAGTCACTTAACCCTCATGCAAAAAAAAGGTAACTGGGAAATAGGTGACAAAATAAATTAAAGTTAAGTAAAACAGATAATGTTAAGATGTAAGGTTCATTTTTAATCAATATGCTCCTACAAGGATTCTGATGTACAGTTTAGTGGCCTCCATTTCTATTTCAGTATGACACTGTGGCAGGTAAAGATGAAATGACTGAAAAAAGAAAGGTTCAAGCTTCCAACAAATCAGGACAAGAAGCCTTCCTCAGCTTTGGCACTGGACCCTAAAAAACAAGGGGAGACAGACTTTTCTGCATTAAAACAATCAAATAATACCAATTAAATAAAAGGAAACAATTAACCAAAATACAAAATTAGGTTATCTAATTTCTAATTGTAGAAAAGATTAGGGACTTTCCAAGTTGGGAAGAGGAGAGCAAACAGGTGCAATTCCCTAAAATCAGAAAAAGAGCTGTCTCCATCCCCAGAAGAGTCTGTATTCAATCAAAGGAACATGAAAACAATAACTGGATGACCAGTATAAAACCAGTTTTCAAATAAGACATATGGGCTGCTTAAGATGTACAATTGTGAGAAAACTCTTTGCATCAGTCTTCAGATCTGACTGGGTTTTTGCTCAGCACAACTTAGGCCCTTGGTTAAGGGTCTCCAAGCAGGAGGGAGAGGTGGTCCAGCTTCCCAGACATGCAGGGGTAGGTTCAAACAATGCTATAAGATTTTCTCACCATTCCTACAATTGAATAAGGTCTTCTCACAAGACAGAAATTGGACTAGTCCCATAACTGAAAAGAAAGGGAACTCAGCCAACTCTAGAAGCGAATCACAATATAGCGTCAGTGTAGGTCATTCAGTTCTCACTAATCTCCTCAACACCAGTGACTTAAATGAACTTAAAGAGAGGGAGATTGAGCTAGGATGGTAGTCTGAGACAGAAATTTAAAGAATGAATGTATAAGAAGAATAACTCAGGAGCAGCTAGATGGTGCAGTGGATAGAGCACCGGCCCCGGAGTCAGGAGTACCTGAGTTCAAATCCGGCCTCAGACACTTAACGCTTACTAGCTGTGTGACCCTGGGCAAGTCACTTAACCCCAACTGCCTCACTAAAAAAAAAAAAAAAAAGAAAGAAAGAAAAGAAGAAGAATAACTCAGAAGATTTAGAACTAGAATATACCTAAATCTAGTTCAACACTTTCATTTTACAGATAAGGAAACAACTTACCAAAGGCCCCACAGGTCATAAAGAGAAGAACCGCAATTTTAAGCCATGCTCTCTTAACTCCAAAACTCTGCTTTTATCACTGACCTGCCCAGTTGATTGTGAGGAGTAATGGATTTGATTTGGAATCACTAAAAACAAACAAACAAACATATGAGACTCACTTCAAATGAATTTTAATGTTTTAATGCAACTTTTTCTAATGTATACTTGCTCAATCCAAGAAATCTTTCCAATAATCCTCCTTTACCTCATGGTCAAAATTCCTACAATTTCACATAGCTGGTTTGGGCATGGTGACTAATAATATGGATTGCAACTCTGATATTTTCTGATTTTTCAGCTCTATGATCCTACATAAGACAAGGATCAGATAAGAGTTCATGTTAAAAAACAATGTGGAATCTTTATTAGACTGAAAACTCAATAAGATAACAGAGTGACGGCTGTAACAGCTAAAAAAATTCCCAATATGATCTTAGGTTTGCTTAATAAAAAGCTTTCATACAGAACAATGGAGGTGATTCTCCCACTTTCTTCTGGCCTGCTGAAACCACATCTGAAATGCTGTATTTAGTTCTGGGCACTAGATTTTGGGAAAGGATGCTGGCATCTGAGGAGAAAAATCAAGATGCAAAGGAAACTCAAAGCTAGGTTATATAAGGCCCTATTGAAGAAAACGGGGATATTTAAATTGCAGAAGAGAAGATTTGTGGGGAAGGATGATAACTATCTTCAACTATCTGAAGGTCTGTCACATGGAAGAAGAATTAGATTTGTTCTGTTTGGTCCCAAGAAGACAAAACTGGGACCGAGTAGAGGAAATTATAGGGTGCCAAATGTGGGACTAACATAAAGAGAAACTTTCTATAAATGATAGCTGTTTAGCAAGGGAGTTAGCTGCTTTAGCAGAAAATTAGCTTCCCTTTCACTGCAGTGGAAGGTGAATGAGCAGTTTGGGCATTTTAAGCAAAGGTCAGACATTTCATAAATCTATCTTGGTGTGTCTCTAAATCCATGCTATGTGGAAGGCTGTATATAAACTAACCATTCAGCAGAATTGGACTTAGATTTTATATCATATGTTCACATCATTCGATTTTGTGTAATCATATGTTTGTCTTTATTTATCTAATATCTTCTATTTTATTTTTAGATGTTCTTCCTCATACACAAAATAAGGTGAGTCTATTCCTTGTATCCACTGATTACCAAGGTCAAATTCAATAGAAAAGCTTCTGAAGTTTCATGGACAAAGATCTTAAATGCTATACTGGGAGAAAGCAAGAAAATTATGGTCGGTCTTCAAAAAAATCAGTTCACACTAAACAACCCTAAGATCTTAGAGTGAGAAGGGAATGGAAAAGTTGTTTAGTCAAACCACTAGCTCTAGAACATCTCCCACCAATTGTTCATTTGTTGCTAGTCGTTTCAGTCATACCTGACTCTCTGTGACCCCATTTGGAGTTTTCTTGGCTAAGATACTGGAGTGGTTTCCCATTTCCTTCTGCTCATTTTATAGATGAGTAACTGAGGCAAACAGGGTTAAAGTGACCCGCTCAGGGTCACATAGCTTGTAAGTGTCTGAAGCTAAATTTGAACTCAGGAAGAGGAGTCTTCCTGAATCCAGACCCAGTGCTCTATCCATTGCATCACCTAGCTTACCTTCCAATTAATTATACAGCCTCTTTTTTAATATCTCCAATGATGGGGATCTCATTACTTCAGAGGCAGCCCATTCCACTTTCTAACAGCCCTAATTCTTAGGAAGTTCTTCTTACAAGGAGACAAAATCTATCTCTTCAATTTGCCCTTTTAGTTCCTACTTCTGCCTTAGAGGTCAGGCAGAAAAATCCTAATCTCTCTTCCTTATGGAACCCTTTTCAAAAATACTTGAAGACAGTGGTCATGTACCTCCCAATCCTTCTCTTTCACAAGCTAAGCATCCCCAGTACCTTTACCCTATCATCTTATGTCATACTCTGCTGCACTGTATCCTTTTTGTCCTTCAGATACTCTGTGACTTATCAGCAGCGCTCTTAAAATGAAGCTCTGAGAACTGGACACAGGATTTCAATGCATTCTGCCCCAGGATGGAGAATGGTCGGATGACTCTTAACTGTGTTATCCTGGAAATTCTGATGGGCCCATGTCAATACCTAGGAATACCTAGGACTTGTGGGAAGTTACAGGGAGGCAGGGGTGGAATCAGTGAACACTGATGGCGGAGGCAGACACTCCTTCCAGGAGAGGCTGGCTGCTCACCATCAGGTAGCCTACAGATCACTGAGTACTTGTGTGGCCTCAGTCAAGTTAATTAATTTATCTAGCTCTCAGTTTCCTCATCCATGCAAGAAGGAGTTACATAAAATTATATTTCCAACTCTAAATATATAACTTGCTGCAATGAACATTTATTAAAAGGACCCATTATATCCAAGGCATTGTGCTAGGTTTGGGGGACAAAAAAGACAAAAAATAAATAATCCTTGTTCTCTTGGAGCTTATAGTCCAATGAGGAGGGGGTGGAGATTATATATGCATAAATAAATAAGTGCAAGGTATATACAAAATAATACTACATAATTTCAAGAAGGAGAAAGAACTAATAACAGGGGTACCAGGAAAAGCCTCATGTAGAATGTAATACCTGAGGAGACATCCCTGGGGACCAAAGTCAGCTACAGGATTTGTTCAACTAATAAAAATTTATCAAGCACCTAGTCTGTGCAAGGCACTGTGCTAAGCACTAGGAATACAAAAAAGAGGGAAAAGACTGTATTTGAACTCAGGTCCTCCTCAAGGATCTTATAGTCTTAAGGGGGAAACAGCACAGACATACACAAAGCAAGCTGTAAATGGGATAAGTAGGAAATAATCAATAGAGGAAAGGCATTGGAATTAAGAGGGGTTGAAGAATTCTTTCTGTAGGTGGGATTTAATTGGCACTTTAAAAAATCCAAGGAGGATGGGGCAGCTAGGTGGCACAATGGATAGAGCACTGGCCCTGGAGTCAGGAGGACCTGTCCAGCCTCAGACACTTGACAGTTACTAGTTGTGTGATCCTGGACAAGCCACAACCCCAATTGCCTCACCAAAAAAAAAATTTTTTAAATCCAAGGAGGTCAGTAGTCATAGTGGAGGAGACAAAGCTTTCCAAGCATGGAGACAACCAGAGAAAATGCCCAGAGTTGAGAAATGGAGTGTCTTGTTCGTGGAATAGTCCGGAGGCCAGTGTCACTGGATCAAAGAATACATGTCTGGAAGTAAGGTTTAAGAAGACTGGAAAGATAGAGGAAGGCTAGCTTATGGAGGGCTTTGAAAGACAGAGCAGTTTGTATTTGATCTTGGAAATAATAGGAAGCCACTGTGGTTTATTGAATTGGGGGTGAGGGAATGACTTGACCAGACCCACACTTTAGGAAAACCACTTTAGTGGTTGAATGGAGAATGGATTGGAGTGGGAAGAGACTTGAGGCAGGCTGACCTGTCAGGTGGCCACTGAAATAATTCAGGCCTAAGGTGATGAGGGCCTGCACTACAGTGGAGGTGGTGTCAAAGGAGAGAAGGGAGCATATTTGAGAGAAGTTGCAAAAGTGTTAGGTCTCCACAGCAGATTAGATGAGATGGGGGGAGGTAAGAGATAGCGAGGCATCCAGCCAGGACTGGGAGCCTGAGGGACTGAAAAGATAATATTGCCCTCTATATTAACAGGGAAGATAGGAAGGCAGGAAGAAGGGTTTCAGGGAAGGATAATGAGTTCTGTTTCAGTCATATTAAGATGTCTGCTGGACATCCAGTTCCAAGTACCAAAAAGGCCATTGGAAATGTGAGATTGGAGGTAAGCAGAGAGACTGGATCAGTATAGGTAGATTTGAGAATCCTCAGTATAGAAGGTAATTAAATCCATGGGATCTGATGTGATCATCAAGTGAAGTGGTGCAGAAAGAGAAGAAAAGAGGGCCCAGGACAGAACCCCGAAGAACACCTACATTCAGAGGGCAAGATTAAGTAAAGAGACAAAGAAGGAGTGGTCAGATACACAGGAGAACCGAGTAGTTTCCTGAAAACCTAAAGAGAAGAGAGAGTTGTCAATAGTGTCAAAGGCTACTGAGAGTTCAAAGAGGATAAGAATTGAAAAAAGGTTAATGGATTTGACAACTAAGATCACTGGTAACTTTGGAGAGAGGAATTTCAGTAGAATGATAAAGTTGGGAGCCAGATTATAAGGAGTTAAGAAGAGAATAAGAAGAGAAAAAGTGGAGACACCTATTGTACACAGACTTTTTGAAGAGTTTAGCTATAAAGGGCAAAAGAAATATAGGATCACAACCATTCTGGAGAGCAATTTGGAACTATGCCCAAAGGGTTATGGGACTGTCCCCTTTGACCCAGTAATACCACTACTAGGTCTGTTTCCCAAAGAGATAGTAAAAAGGGAAAAGGACCAATAAGTACAAAAATATTTATAGCAGCTCTCTTTGTGGTGGCAAAGAATTTGAAATTGAGGGGATGCCCATCAATTGGGGAATGACTGAACAAGCTGTATTATATAAATGTAATGGAATACTATTGTGCTATAAGAAATGATAAGCAGGCAAATTTCAGAAAAATCAGGAAAGACTTACATGAACTGATGCTGAGTGAAGTGAGTAGAATCAGCAGAACATTGTACACAGTAACAGCAATACTGTGTGATGATCAACTGTGATAGACTTTGCTTTTCTCAGCTATACAATGATCTAAGACATTTCCAAAGGAGTCATCATGGGAAATGTTCTCCACATCCAGAAAAAGAACTGTGGAATATTAATGCAGATTGAATCATACTATTTTTACTTTCTCTTTTTTTTTCTTTCTTGAGGTTTTTCCTTTTTGTTCTGATTCTTCTTTCACAACATGACTAATGTGGAAATAAGTTTAATGTGATTGTACATATATAATCTATATCGGATCGCTAGCTGTCTTGGGGAGGGGGGAGTCAAGAGATGCAGGGAGAAAAATTTGGAACTCAAAATCATATAAAAATAAATGTTGAGGGGGCAGCTAGGTGGCACAGTGGATAAAGCACCGGCCCTGGATTCAGGAGGACCTGAGTTCAAATCCAACCTCAGACACTTGACACTTACTATCTGTGTGACCTTGGGCAAGTCACTTAACCCCCATTGCCCCACAAAAAATAAAAAAAATGTTGAAAACTATCTTTACATGTAACTGGAACAAAATAAAATACCATTAAGGAGAAAAATATAGGATGATTAGTGGCGATGGAAGGATCAAGTGCATTTTTTTTTCAGGATAAGGAAGACACAGGCATGTTTGTAAGCACTATGAAATGAGCCATTAGATGGGGAGAAACTGAAAATAAGTGAGAGTCAGGATGGCAGGGGACAATCTGTTGGAGAGGACAGGATGGAATGGGATCAGTTGAACAAGTAGAGGCAGTTAGCCTTGGTAAGGAGTATGGCTACTATATCATGTGAAACTGGGGTGAAGGAAAAGGACATGATAGAAGGCACTAGAGTGGTAGAAAATGAGGGAGAAGTGAGAAGAGAAAGTTCACAGTGAATGGCTTCAATTTTTCTTAAAATATAAGGGAAAGTTCTCAGCTAAGAGAGTGGGGAAGGGGGACAATGAGAGGTTTGAGTAGGAATGAAAAAGTTTGGAAGAGCTGGTGTGGAGAGTGCAATAGTAAGTTGATAATGAATAAATAGTAAGATTGCCTAGTAATAGTGAGAGCCTAGTTGAGGTTATGTAACATAGATTTGCAGTGGAACCATTTAGAAAAATTGTCTGATTTTCTCCACCTTTGTTCAGCAGCACATGTGAAGGAACAAAGACAATGAATGGTAGAAGTGATACAAGAATGAGGCTTGCCTAAGTATGATTGGTGATGTACAATCTAGGGATTCAAGAGAGTAGGACAGTATAAAGTTGAATTAGTTCACTAAGGAGTCAAAATGGTGAGAAGAGGTAAGAGTGGCTAGTGCAAGGGAACTGGCCTAGGAGAGAATTGAGGGATCAAGGGCTTGGAGGTCATGGAACCAATGAAGAGGAGGGTTTTGTAAGGGCAGGTGCTAATAGATTATGGCTGGATAAAAGGATTTTAGAATTCTTGAACACAGAGATGGTACATTTGTGGATGAAGGCAACATCAAAGGTATGACCATATTTGTTTGTGGCTGAGGTTGGGTGGAAGAGTAGTTTATGGGAGGCAAGTAAGTTAAGAAACTGAGTGATTAGGATATTTGAACCAAAAAACACATATATGTGTGTGGAAGTCTCCTACTGTGAGCACAGGAGATGGGGAGGAGAAAAAAAATTATGAGCCAGGTATCAAAACCCATTGAAGAAGGAAGGCGAGTGACCCAGAGATCAGTAGACAACAGCTACTAGATTTTGATTGGATGATAGATATGAATAGCATGAACTCCAAAGGTTACAGAGTGATAGAGGAAAGGGGAGAACTTGGAAGTGGCAATGAGAGACAAGTATTCTAATTTCCATGCCTTAGGGAGAAAAGGAGAAAGAGTGAAGCTGCAGCCAGTACACGAAAGGGTAGCCAGGAAATCTGGGTTATCAGGAGAAAGCCAGCTTTCAGTAAAAGCTATTAGAGAGAAGAAATGAGAAAGGAAAAGATTTAAGATGAAAGGAAGTTTGTTGCCTATGGAACATGTGTTTTAGAGGACACAATGGAAGGGCTGAGTGGAGTTAGGGGGAAACTTTAGGGTAAGAGGACTGAGGAGGATGGAAATGAGGAATCAGGTATTAGAGAGTATGGAACTGTGTTTGGATGATTATCTACTGGAGTTCATAGTTACTGAAATATGAAGGACATAACCAGGTGTGAGAATGGTCATTATTGAGTGGAGGGCAACACTCCTCTACTCTCAAAGGAGAGGCTTGGCAGGAGATGGAAGATCTAAAATCAAAAGGAGGATTGCTCTTTGTTAAAAAAAAGTATCTGCAAATATATATATACATATATATGTACACATATAGATAGATAGGTAGATATAGATATATACACATACATATATACATATGCATATACATATATGCTCATATATAAGTGTGTGTCTCCAATCTATTGCTCTCCTAATCTCCACAGCAGCTCTCTTAACTGTCCCCTCCTCTCCAAGCACACACTCACCATCATATTTCAGGGTTCATTACCTCTTTACTAGAGTGCTGTCATAGTGTAGTCTCTTAGGGCAGCTAGGTAGTGCAGTGGATAAAGCACTAGTCCTGGATTCAGGAGGACCTGGGCTCAAATCTGACCTCAGACACTTGATACTAGCTGTGTGACCCTGGGCAAGCCACTTAACCTTCACTTCCCTGCAAAAAACAAAACAAAACACACACATATTGCAGTCTCCTAATTTGTCACCCACTTCTAGCCTCTTCCCCTCTAATTCTTCCTTCAAAAGTTTCCAAATGAATTTTCCAGTGCTCTATCCATTGCCATTTTGTGTGAAATCATGGGGATAATTATTTGTCTTCATCTTTTCCAGTAGACCACATGTGCTCTAGCCCCTTGCTAAAAGACTTTTACAATCAACAGTACCTGGTTGGTGCCCATACGTTATCTTCATATTAGCTGGAGCTGTTTTGAAGATGACTGGCAATTGAGCCAGGAAGAGCCACACACTCAGTAGGCTCATATGAGAGATTTCTTCAAATCTAAATTTAATGACAGCTACCTTGTCCTGGCCAAGTCTTCTCTTTTCCAGGATAAATATCCCCATTTCCTTTAGTTACATGGAATAGCTTCCAGTCTCCTCACCATCCTAAGCTCCTCTAAATATGCTCCAGTTTGTTAGTGTCCTCCCCCAAAATGTGGAGCCTAACATTGCACACAGTACTCAAGATGTGGAGTGTGCAGGTAGAACTAATCTATCCCTTTCTTTTCCACCTTTCCTATACTATCTTTAGAGAGTACTACTATCAAGAAGTTTCTCCTATGGACTTCCCAATGAGCAAAAGAGAAAGAACATTTTCCCCACATTATCAAAGGACAAGCTAGAAGATAGATAGATATTTATTTGTGTACATATTATATCCCCAGTCAAATGTAAAGTCCTTGAAAAGAGGAATTTTGGGTTTTATAGGGTTTTTTTTTTTACTAACTTTGTATCTCCAGAATGTAGGACAGTAATATCATGGACACATAATAAATCTTTGATGAGTTGAGGGAGTCATTAACTTTGTATTTCCAAATCCACTAATGAGATTAAAAGGCACAATCTGATTTCCTGGGCACCATCTTAATAGTGAATCCACTTAAGGCCTATGATGCATAAATATGGATAAACAACAGTTTAAAAGGATCAATAACTTATTTTCAGTCATATCTAATCAACCTCAGGACAATATATTCAGGTGGAGAATGGTTACAGCTCTGGTCCAGAAGCCAGAAGATGTAAGCATGAGTCTTGTCTTTGCCAATAACTTACTATGTATAATCCTGGACAAGTCACTGCCCTTCCCTATTAGCAAAATCGTGACTTGCTCAGCCTATTATAGTGACAAGAGTGTGTTGGACTTGAAATAATGATGCTGAGGATCCAACACTTACCAAAATGACTTCATCTCTCAAGGCTCCATTTTCCTCAACTGTAAAAATGGGGATAATTACATTCATACTCTTATGGGGTTGTCATGAGGGAAGTGTTTTTTAAACCATAAAGTTCTATAGCAATGGGAATTTTTCTTGTCTCTCCACAACAAATATAATATAGTTTTGTGTATGGTAAGTCCTTAGTAAATGTTTTTCACTAATGAGTCAATAAGAGTCAAGCCCACTACAGAAATCATGGAATCGCTTCCCTTTTTTTCATTAAAATGTCCAGAAATGATTGACAGCCAGCAGGTGGAGCCATTTTCTTAGGTTTTGTTGGACAAAGATGAGGGAGGGTATCATGAATGTTCAATGTCTTTTGTTACAGCTGGATTGTAAGAGGTTTAATATGCTCCGCCCAAGCCAGGTGACGTACTGTGATCTGATCTCTTTCCCAGTGTGTGGTACTGATGGCACGACCTACGAAAACCCATGTCAGCTGTGCATTAAGATCAGGTGAGAGGGTGAGCTCCAGAAGGGGACTACACACTCAAGAAAAAAGTATGCTTCTCTATCTACCTAGAAAACTAATCCTGGAAAGCACCTCAAAGTCTTTCAAGGCCAGCTTCCTACCTGAGACAGGAATTTCCCTTAGAGACTCTTTGACAGGTGTTTACATTCACTTTTTTTTTTTTGTGGGGCAATGAAGTGACTTGGCCAGGGTCACACAGCTAGTAAGTATCAAGTGTCTGAGACTGTATTTGAACTCAGGTCCTCCTGAATCCAGGACCAGTTCTTTATCCACTATACCACCTAGCTGCCCCTACATTTACTTTTTAAGGGAAGACAATATGGTGTCAGCAGACTTAGGACCAAATTCTAGCTTTAACTATTCCCTACCTGTGTGACCTTAGACAACTTGCTTGCCATCACCGGACAGTGGTTTTCTCATCTGTAAAATGAGAGACTTGGACTACATGGTTGCTCAAGTCCCTTCCAAGCCTAAACATATGACCCTGTGAGTCCTCTCTGAGCCTTGATTTCCCTAGTGGTTTGATCAGTGGATCTCTAAGGTCTCTTCTATTTCTAAATTCTGACAACCTCCTCTGATGATTTTCAATGATAGAAAACATGGAGCCAATGGAGAGAACCCTGGAATTTGAGTCAGAGGATATCTTTTTGATGCTTACTCCTCGTGAAGTCTCAGGCAAGTCAGTGACTCTCTCTGAGCTTCAGTCTCCTCCTCTGTAAAATGAGGGGAGTACAGATCTAAGTCTATGAACCTATGAAGTCATTATTTGCAGAAACAGCCCACCCACCTCATTATCTCTGATGATCAAAAACAGTTTCCTTTCCCTTGTATAAAATCTGCCTCTCAGTAAGTCACACACCCCTCCCGCATTATTCTTTATTTTGCCCTCTGGCACCAAACAGAACCGGTCTCATCAGTCTTACACAGGAGAGTTTTCCAAATATTTAAAGACAGCTACCTTGTCCTGGCCAAGTCTTCTCTTTCCAGGATAAACATCCCAACTTCCTTCAACTCGTTCAAATATAATAGCTTCTGGTTTCTCACCATCCTGACTGTTTTCCTCTATGCTCCCATCTGTCAGTGTCCTCCCCCAAAAATGTAATACATGGAATTGCCCACAGTACTTAAGATGTGGAATGGACAGTGGAACTAATCCATCTTTCATCCTAGACTCTAGACTTATATTTAGGCACCTAAACTCACATCAGCTTTGAGGATGGCAACTTTCTCCAAAAATGCCTAAGAAGCTTTTCTTCCTCACAAAGCCTGGGACAAAATAGCCCATCAATATGGTAGAGAAGAATGGGTCTAGGAGTGGAAATGAAAATAGAGATAGCTAAGATGGCCTACATAGCACACATGTGATTATGCAACATAACTACCAATAATTGGCATTTTAATGCCAGAATAATCAATTCTTTATTCTATGTGGCTATTTGAGCCTCAGTTTCCTGATCTATAAAAAGAAGGAAATAATATTTCCCTAATACATTTTATGGAACTACTACAAAGTTAGTTCTTTATAAACCTTAAGACACTCGAAATAGAATGCAAGATGATACTATTTATCTTGTGGTTTCCAATTGTTTGTGTTAATAATAGCTGACATAGGAGCAGGTAGGTGGTGCAGTGGATAAAGCACTGGCCTTGGATTCAGGAGTACCTGAGTTCAAATCCAGCCTCAGACACTTAACTAGCTGTGTGCCCCTGGGCAAGTCACTTAACCCTCATTGCCCTACAAAAAACAAAAAAAAAATACAAAAAACAAACAAAAAAAACCCCAACAATAATAGCTGACATTCATGTAGCTTTTTAAAGTTTTCACAGCACTTTCATGATTTCACTCTTAAGTGAAAAAAGGAGAAAAAAACGCATTTGTTAAGCTCCTATTCTATGTCAGGCACTGCTCTGGCACTGGCCATACAAATATACAAATGAAACAGTCTGTGACCTTAAGGTGTTTACATCGTAATCTGGAGAGACAGACCATATTGGAGAGAGCTGAATAGCAAACAGTCTGGATCTCCGAAATCGCAGGAACTTAGGAGAGTTGTTCATGAGGACCTTTTCAGAAGCAGTGGTAGTATGGATGTGATAACTGTTCCCAGAGCAAGAGGCAGAAGAGATGAGGGAAGGGAGAGAAAGCCCATGCAGGGCAAATGACAAGATGCCCACGGTCAGTAGTGTGAAGCATGATCTGGAACTGGCTAGATATAATGAATTAGATGAGTTTGCACTCCATCAGTCACCAATCAGAATAACTCAACCCCATGCCAGAGACCTTACCACAGCTGTGAAATACTGCCATTTTTTATCTCCATTATACAGATAAGGACATTGAGGTTTAGTCGGGTGAATAGTCTTAATCTGGGCTTTTACAAAAGGATATTTACTTCAAACATATATCAAGAAATGAATGTGCAAACATTCCTCTACCTCATACTAATCTCTAAGGTTGTAGCCTTAATCTCTAGGGAGAGTGGGCTAAACTTGGCTCAGTTACTAAACAGCCTTGGCCCCGATAAGTTCATGTCCAATTACGGCACAACTGAAGGATGAGGCAAAGAGGAAGCAGTTGAAGATGTTGGCCTTTTTGAATGCCTCCCCAACCAAAGAGCCTCCATTCCAACAGTCGATAAATATCTAATAAGTGCCAGTTATGTTCCAGGCATTGTGCTAAGCACCGGGGATACAAAAAGAGACAAAAGACAGTCTCTGTCCTCAAGGAGCTTACAATCTCTTGGGAGAGACAACATGCAAACAAATATATACAAAGCAAGATATATGCAGGATAAATAAAAAATAATTAATAATGGGACGGTACTAGAATTAAGAGATGTTGGCAAGGGTTTCCTGTAGAAGATGATATTTTAGTTTGGACTTGAAGAACGCCAGGGAAGAAGGTATTAGGTTGAGATGATGAGGAAGGGTGTTTCAGTCATGGGGACAGTCAGAGAAAATGTCCAGAGTTGATAAATGGAGGGTCTTGTTTGGCTTTGAACACTAAACAGAGAAATTTTGAATTTGGTACCAGAGGCAATTGGAAGCTACTAGAGCTTATTGAGCAGGTGAGTGACATAGTCAGACCTTCACTTTAGAAAAATCATTTTGGTGGCAGAATAAGGGATGGATTGGAGTGGAAACAGGCAGAGCCACTACCAGACTACCCCAATAGTCAAGGTGTGAGGTGATGAGGACCTACAGTGGAATGGTGACAGTGTCAGAGAAGAGAAAGGAACACATTCAAGAGATGTTACAAAGTTAAGTGGAGACCAAGTTGTTACGGGCTTTACATGCCATATAGAGTATTTTATATTTGATCCTGGAGGTAATGTGGAATTACTGTAGTTTATTGAGTCAGAAGTAATATAATCAGTTGGGCAGCTGAGAAGAGGATGGATCAGAGTAGGGAGGGAGCAAGAAGATCAATCAGAAGGATAATTGGCCTAATATTGTAGATGATGTTTCCATAAACACATGAATTCATAATGAATGAAATTTCCCCTTACCCTATTTTTTTTTCTTTCCAGGCAAAGTAAAAGAAAACTTGGTCTTCGTCATAAGGGAAACTGCCAAGCCTTACCTATGAAGTTAAAGAAAACAGGCCATTAGTGTTCCCTTTACATTGTTAGGACACAGGAAAGCAACAATTGGAAATCACTCGCTCTTTTAATCAACATAATAAAAAAAGTGAACTCTTTTTTTAGTTCTTTAAGATTTACATAACACTTTCTTCCTAACAAGTTTGAAAGATGCCCCCATTTTACAGATGAGAAAACCGAGGTTTAAAGAGAGGATGTAAAATTATTCATAGCCATCCAGCTAGGACCTATAACCAAGGTCTCCTGATTCAGGATGGCTGAAAGAATACTGGATTCGGAGTCACCTGGCCAGGAACCAGTTCTAACTTTGTGACCTTGGGCAACTCATTTCCCCTTTCAAGGTCAAAGTTTCTTTCTTTCACCGAAATGAGGGAGTCAGATGGGATAATTCCTTAAAGTCCTTCTGGCTATAAATTCTATGACCTTAGGATTACAGGTCTAACACTCTCTGGTAGTATACCATGTTTTGTTTTGTTTTGTTCCTGTTTAGAATTTTATTTTCCAAATTACATGTAAAAGCAAATTTTGACATCAATTTTTAAAAATTTTGTGTTCCAACTTCTCCCCTCCCTTCCCACCGCCCACCCCAAGAACTCAAGCTATTCAATATGTCATACATGAGTAATCATGGAAAACATCTCTACATTAATTAGCTAGGTAGTGAGAGAAAACAGATAAAAACAAAACTCCAGATAAAGGAATTGTCAAAAACAATGTGTTTCAACGTATTTTCAGATGCCATCAGTTCTTTCTCTGTAGATGGATTGCATTTTGCATAAATCTTTCAGAGTCATATTGGATCACTGCCTTGCTGAAAATAACCACGTGCTTTCCAGCAGATTATTTTACACTATTACTGTTATTTTGTATACAGTACATTTCTCTCAGCTTCAGTTCATGTGGGTCTTTCCAGGTTTTTCTGATAGCATCCTGTTCATCCTAACTTTTCTACAGTACCTTAAACTTGACAAATAATTTTCTTCACAATAGCCCAGTAGAGTAGGTACCATATATTTTGCCATTGTAGTCAATCATCATAACTATTTCCCTCCATCCTATTCCTTTCCAATGATACTCTATTTTCTATCTTATTTTGCCCTATTCCTCCTCAAAAGTGTTTTGCTACTGACTGCCCCCTACCCGCTCTACCTTCCCTTCATTCACCCTTCCCTACTTATCCTCTTCCCCTCCTACTTTCCTGTAGGGTCAAATAGATTTCTCCTCCCAATTGGGTGTATATGTTATTCCCTTCTTGAGCCCACTCTGATGAAGATAAGATCTTTGAGCGAATTCTGTTTTCTAAATTTTTCTTCCTCCCTCCTTTCTCAACTCTCCCTATGAAATCAAGAAATTCAATATATGTCACACATGTACTGTTATGCAGAACATCTTCACCTTCCTTGAAAGTGTTTTTCTTTTTACTGCTCCCTCTGCCAAACTTCCCTTCCCTCCTTCGCCTCTTCTCCCCGCTCCCTTATCTCCTTCCCCTCTCACTTTTCCTCAGGGCAAAAATATATTAATACACCCACTTGAAAATGTATGTTATTCCCTCTTTGAGCCAATTATGATTATAGCAAAGTTCACTCACTCCCCCACTCCTTCCCCCTCTTGCCCTTCCCTACATAAGCTTTTTACTTGTTTCCTTCATGTGAGCTACCTCTCCCCAGTCCACCTCTCCCTTTCCCCCTCCCCCAGTCTATTCCTCCTACCCTTCAACCCTATCTTAAAGATGTCATCATGGGTTAGTTAGGTGACACAGTGGACAAAGCACCAGCCCTGGACCCAGGAGGCCCCAAGCCCAAATCCAGCCCCTGACATAAGACACACCACCCTGCCTTCCCCACAAAAAACAAGGATAAACAAAAAATAAATGCTTTACAGATATTATCCCTTCATATTCAATTCAAACCTGTGTCCTCTATGTATTCCTTACTGAGAAAGTGCTTAAGAGTTGGAAGTATTATCTTCTCGTGTAAAAATGTAAATAGTTTAACCTTTAATGTCTCTCATGATTTCTTTTTCCTGTTTGCCTTTTTATGCTTATCCAGGGTCTTGTATTCGAAAGTCAAATTTTCTATTCAGTTCAGGTCCACAGTATTTGAATTCCTTTTTTCTGGCTGCTTGCAATATTTTGTCCTTGACCTGGGAGTTCTGGAATTTGGCTATTATATTCCTGGAGGTTTTCCTTTTGGGATCTCTTTCAGGAGGGGATCGATGGATTCTTTCTATTTCTATTTTAGCTTCTGCTTCTAGAATATCAGGGCAATTTTCCCTGACAATCTCTTGAAAGATGTTATCTAAACTCTTATTTTGGTCGGTATTCAGGTAATCCAATGATTTTCAAATTATCTCTCCTTGATCTATTTTCCGGGTCAGCTGTTGTTCCAAAGAGATATTTCATATTGCCCTCTATGTTTTTATTCATTTGGATTTGCTTTACTGTGTCTTAGTTTCTCATAAAGTCACTAGCTTCAATTTGTTAATCCTAATTCTTAGGCAATAATTTTATCCAGACAGCTTTTTAATCTCCCTTTCCATTTGGCTTTTCAAGAAGTTGACTTTTTTCTCATGACTCTCCTGCATCGCTCTCGTTTCTCTTTCCATTCTTTCCTCCACCTCTCTAAATCTTCCTTCTGTCTCTCCTACTTTCTCTTCAAAGTCCCTTTTCAGCACTTCCATGGCCTGAGACCAATTCATATTTTTCTTGGAAGCTTTGGGGCCCTGAGGTTGTTATCCTCTTCTGAGGGTGCACCTCGATCTTCCTTGTCACTGAAGAAACTTTCTATAGTTCTCAACTTTCTTTGCTTGCTCATCTTGACATCTTTTACTTGACTTTTAACTCCCCACTGGGGGGCCCTACTTCCAAGCTGCACTGTCCCAAGCCTCAGAGGGTCCCAGGTGTTTTAGTTTCAGGGAGGGCAGGTTTTTCTCTCACCTGGCCTGTTCTCTGGTCCAAAGATAACCTCAAGACAACTTATTAATGAACAAACCAGCAAAGCTTTCTGTGCTGTGGTTCTTAGCTTCGATGAGCCTGCACCCTTCCCCAACCTGGGCCTCTTGCCGCTCAGGATTTCTTCCTGGTTCCCCACTGGGGTGGGACTGCCAAATTTCTCCCTAGGTCCCACTGATACCCCTGCACTTCCCCCCAGCCAGTTGTTTAGCCCTCTCACCTGACAGCAATCTCAGTTCCAAAAGATGCTGACGCTGCAACTGATTCAGAGACTCGGAGGTAAGTTCCTTTGGTGTGGTGTGCCTGGAGTCTCTGTTGGAACAATCATGGGGTTGCACTTTACTTACAGCCCTGCATGGCCCCCTATAATCTGTCTATGGCTAGAAAATAATCTCAGCCCATATTTTTGTGCATTTTTCTGCTCAAGGGTTCTTTTATTGCTGTTTTTGAGGGTAATTGTCTCAGGAGATCTGTGCATTTAATGTCATTCCTCTGCCATCTTGGCTCCACCACCTGAATGACTTTTTAAAATACTTGGTGGTATACCATATTGCTTTTTTTCTACAGCTGTCAACATCCTCATCCTTCAGTCAGCATTCAGTAAGAACCTACATGAGTACAGTTCCTTGCTCAGTTAATCTGAAGGGAAAAGATATGGAGAATGTTTCTCCTACCCTTGAGGGCTCATATTTTCATTGCATACTATTTTTTTTGCAAGGCAATGAGGGTTAAGTGACTTGCCCATGGTCATACAGATAGTAAGTGTCAAGTGTCTGAGGCTGGATTTGAACTCAGGTCCTCCTGAATCCAGGGCCCGTGCTTTATCCACTATGACACCTAGCTGCCCCCCTATTGCATACTATTTTTGAGGGCAGCCATGTGAATAGCCTGTTCTCTGCTCCAGGCTAGAATTTTCAATAAAGACATCTGGGTAATACCTAGCATCTTCATTTTTCTGTTTCAAAGTAGAATTTGGAGGGGCATCTAGGTGGTGGAGTGGATAAAACACTGACCCTGAATTCGGGAGGATCTGAGTTCAAATCTGGACTCGGACACTTGACACTTACTACCGGTCTGACCCTGGGCAAGTCACTTAACCCTCATTGCCTTGCAAAAATAGCAAAAACAAAAACCTAAAAAAAATGTAAAATTTGGGCTCCATTGGTCCATAGAGCCCATAGTCACTCTGTTTTGCTCAACAACATATTCAATCAACATTTAATAATTGCCTACTGTGTGCGAAGTATCACGCTAGTCACAAGGGAAGATTTAAAATGTGGCTAAGATGTGATCCTGGTCCTTGCAGAGTTTACAGTCTGGGATTTTAAAAAATTATTTAAAGTTAACAAGAATAATATGTTACTCCAGTGAATTCCCATAGTAGCACAATCCTATTAGATAGCAAGAATTATCATATGTGCTGACAAACAAGCCCTTGGCCCAACTTTTATGTGCACCAGCCAACAACTGAGGGCAGTCAGGGGTATTAGTCACAGCTTCTCAGGTTCTGTGAGACTTGCCTCTTTGGCTATGCCCCTTGTGGATAATGGCCGAGATTCTTGACTCTTTATGCCTCCAGCTACTTAGAGCCCTTCCCTTTTCTCCCTATGTGGTAAAGACTTTGTTCCTTGGAATTCACCTGGTACTGGCAGGTGAAAGGAAAGATATTTACCAGAGGCATCTAAATGGTAACATATTGCACAGAGCACTACTCCTGAAGTCAAGAAGACAGCTTCCTGAGTTCAAATCTGGCCTCAGACACTTATTAGCTGTGTGACCCTATGCAGGTCACTAAAACTTCTTTGTCTTAGTTTCCTCATCTGTAAAATGAGCTGGAGAAGTACATGGCAAACCATTCCAGTACCTTTGCCAAGAAAACCTCAAATGGGGTTATAGAGAGTTGGACACGACTGACAAATGATTGAACTATCAAGTGAGGAGAAAAGTAGCAAGTGATACTACAGTCATCTCTCCAGCAGGGTTACCATGAAACCCTGAAAGCTTGGCATTGCTTGTTTTTTTTCCATCTCTGTTTGGTTTGATTATTTCCTATTCTTAGGCAAATAAACATAGGAGTCAGAATGGACTACCTTATGAGCTGGTGAGATTTGAAAGGTTGGAAGAACTACCAGAGTTCTGGCACTAGAGACCATAGTATTCCTGCAGCCACACCTGGTGAGGAATGATCTACTTGATCCAATCCAGCAGTGAATTGATCTGCCCGCAGAGAGAGAAAGACTTGCAAGCAAGGGAATAAACTTGTATATAAGCCATATAGCACCCAGAAGTAAATTTGATAAGACAAATGTTTTGTAGCAACAACTTTAAATTTCATCCAACTATTTCCAGGATCAAAATTAAGGAAAAAAGAAAAAAGGAAACAAGTATTTATCAAGTTTCTACTATATACCAGGCGCCATGCTAAGTGCTTTCTCAATCTCCTTTGTTGAAACATCCCTCTTGTCACTTAAACAAAGGTGTTTCCCAAGACTATGTTCTAAGCCTTCTTCTCTCCCTATAATCTTTCCCTTGGCAATTTTATTAACTCCTATGGGTTCAGTCATTATCCCTACATGAACTGTTAGTCAATAAATATGTAATAAGCACCTACTAGGTGCCAGGCACTGTGGTAAGCCCTGAGGAAACCAAAAGAGTCAAAAGTCCCTCCCTACCCTCAAGAAGGTCACAATCTAACAGAGAAGACAACAAGCAAATATGTACATACAAGCTAAATACAGCATAAACAAAAAATAATTAACAAAGGAAAGTTATTAGAAGTGAGGCTTGGGGGGCGGCTAGGTGGCGCAGTGTATAGAGCACCGGCCCTGGAGTCAGGAGTACCTGAGTTCAAATCCGGCCTCAGACACTTAACACTTACTAGCTGTGTGACCCTGGGCAAGTCACTTAACCCCAATTGCCTCGCTAAAAAAAAATTAAAAAAAAAAAAAGAAGAAGTGAGGGTTGGAAAAAACTTCCTGTAGAATATGGGAGTTTAATTTGGATGTGAAGGAAGGCAGGGAACAGTGTGACCATTATATTCCACGTTCTAGACACTAAGCATCAACTCAAGTAGTTTATTCACTTTTTTTAGGTCATCATTATACTGTTGACATGTATTGTTCTTGTGATCAGCTAAAACCCTCAGGGCTTTTTTATTTAAGCTGTTATCTACCCAAGTCTCCCACATCTCCTATTTGTGTTTTTGAACTCAAGGTTGCATGGATATAATGGATGGTGTTCTGAAGCAGGCCTCCTTCTGGCTAGTCTCATGGTTCAGGCTCAAGATTATACTGGGATAAAACATTCATAGACACTGGAACATGTAGGGGAAAAGTAAGTTTACTTAACTTTGTAGCATGTAACTTGATGACATGGAAAGGGCATACAGCAAGGAAACAGTATTGGTTCAGAAAGACATAGTACCCCTTGTCTTCACAGAAAAATAACTCATCAAAAAAGGCTGTGTTAACATGCATGGCAGTAGGACATTCTTCAAATCTAAGGAACACCAATTCCAGGTGCTAGACTTTTTAAGATTTAGGTAAACAGTTTGTTGGGTCAGCAATTCAAGTCTTAGTCTCCTGGATCATTTAATATCAAGGAGAATTTCATGCCTTTTTAGGAAGAAATTAATCTAACCAACATGAGGCAGAGTTTGTTGCTACCATAAATGAAGGTAATACTGTGTTGAAAGAAAGATTTTAAATATGAATAAAAACATTCATAATATTATGGATGGAGATATTCATGTTGTTTGGGACAAACTGCCTCAGTTTATCCAAATAACTCGAGGAGACCACCAAGTCAAGCAGAGACAGATTTATTACATCCTCATGAGGAGGGGCAAAACCCAATTACACATTGAAGTCTTGCAAAGATTTGCCCAATCCTCTAGGTTTTTATAGTAATCTTGAAAAGGACTGTCCCCACGTACACCTAGGGTGGATGAGCTCACAATCTAACATCCAATCCTGTCTCACCCAAGGTGGGTATCCAGCTCGTGATCCATGTATGGAGACATGTCCAAAAACAAAGGGGAGAAGGGGAAGGGTACAAGTCTGAGGAATGTCAAAGGAAGAGGGAGGCAGAAATCACTCCCTTATCTGACTGCAATTTATCATGACAAGGACTGGGATTCTGACATGTGAGAGGGGAGTTTTTTATTATAGGCCATAAACTAAGGTATAGCTGGCATGTGGGAACTAAGCAGAAGTAAAGTAAATAGTGCTAATTGGTAGAACTGTGACAAGTAATAAAACTTACTGGGGGACTGGATATCTCCTAGACCCCATCCCCAAAGTTTACAGAACTGTCCCAAGTCCATTATCTCTACAGTAAAACTTAAAGGAGACAGTGAGAATTTGACAAGCAATTAACTTTTAGGCAAAGCAAGAGGCTAGCTATTCTGGGGGTGGCTAGGTATCTTTCATACTCCATCCTCAGAGTTTCATCTGACTCAAATCCATAATTGTCCCACACAATGTGAACACATATTAACTGAATCAAACCAAAGTAAACAGATCCAGGAAAATATTCTACACAATAATGTAAGTGGGAAATAAAAACAATTAATTCTGAATTTTGTGAAAGTATGACAAAGCTTGTCCCCAAAGAATGATAGAATCACAGGATCATCTATTTAGAAATGGAAAGGAACTTGGAGACCATCAAGTGCATACCTCTCATTTTATAGTTCAGAAAATTGGTACTAAAAGAGATGAAATCTTACCCAGGGTCATACAGCTAGTATGTGTCTTTAGCAATGTTTGAATTCAGGTTTTCATAATTCCATGTCTAGTACAATAGACACTGTGCCAAGTATCTAAAAGGTACCTTGTTCCCTTCCCAGTCCTTGTCCCACTTCTTAGAAAAGATATCAAGATGGATATGTAAGATGGAACACTGTATAAAATGCCAGTTTCTGGATAATTTGAGCCAGTTTCAGTGAACTGGATTTTCCCCTTCTTTCTTCCTCTTTTTTATAACAAAAGAATGGTTCTCTGGGAGTGTGAGGAAAGAAATATGTTGGGAAATATAAATAACAAAAACAAAAGATCCATTTTAAAAAGGATACATATCAGGGGACCAATGAGCTATGGTTTTGAATGGATGAAGAGCCACAGAAAAACTTGGACCTGGGATAACTTTTCTGAGGACCTGTGGGTGAGAGGTGGTCTACACAGATGAGGAAATCAAAGATAGGAAGTCTAAAGAGATGAATTGACTCCTTTTAGGTTGCCCAAATAATAAGTGATGGAGGTAGGATTTCAACACAAATTTTCTGACTCCCAGTTATATGTTCTATTTCATCAAGCTTTCAACTCTTCTGTGTAAATGAGCAGGTTGTTTCCTCCTTAGCAAAATTTGGGGCTTTCCACAGAACAGCAGATCATCAATGCCTTGCTCAGCATTTAACTTAGGACTGGTCCATTTCACAACTCAAGAAAATGAGTTTCTTTTCCCTTTTTGGAATTACTCATCATTCTGCCAATGGACAGTTTCTGTAACTGGCAGGACGGGAGGAGCTATTAAAATTAATCATGTTTCAGTTTTACAACTTGTTCTTTTGTTCCCTGGCTTATCTTCTGGGAAAGTATCATCTGAAATGATCACTTAGGAACATGCACAAGCATGGGTAGAGAAGGTGACCCTAGCCAGAACTATTTTCTGGTCTAGCTTCAACCGCAGTGGTCAGTGTACAGACATTAGGAGACTGTAGAGACCTCTGAGGGTGTGCTGATTCTAAGTAAGGAAGTACCATTAATTCTTTTACACTGCTCCTGTGCCTATGTACTAGACATTGGTACCTGCTCAAGATACTAAAGAGCTGGAAAAGGGCCTGTAGCATGTTACACACTCTAGGGCCCCTTCCCCCTCACTCCAACCCATCCCCACATCCCTACCAAAAAAAAAATCTTTAGCTTTCCTGTATACCTAAGAATATTTGTTTACATGAGCATAAGATCATAGATTTAGAGCTAGAAGGGACCTTAGAGGTCACAAGATCAAGCCCCCTCATTTTATAGATGAAGAAAAAGAACCCCAGAAAGATGAAGTAACCTTTCTAAGATCACACAGGCTATATATAACACAGACTCCATTTAAACCTATTTGTTTGTTTCGGTTCCACAGGAATTCATTGAGTGCCTACATTATGTCTGGCACTATAATATGCACTAGAAATACTAAAACAAAATAATCCCTACTTCAAGAAGCTTACATCATCATAGTGGGCAGGAATAACTTCTACGGAAATTAATAAAGGAAAAGTATCTCAAAGGAATTGACCACGCTGCAGGTATTAAGAAAAGGCAACTTGTAGAGGGTGACATTTGAGCTAAACCTTGAAGGAGGCAAAGAGTTGTAAGAGGCAGAGGTTAAGGGAGCAGAGCATTCCAGGCCTAGAGGACAGACAGCCTCTAAATCAAAAGCTGTTGTTATTTTTAACAGACCTTGCTGCCTCCTACTAGCACTTATATTAGCATACCCAAAACTTTGCATGCAATATCTCATTTAATCACTGTAGTCAGATCATAGAAAGGCAACTACCCATTATATCTTTTTTTTTTTTTAATTGGAGCTCATGGAATCTCCATGCTTTCAGCCAATACTGAAATCCAAACCTATTGACTCCAAATCCACTGTTCTTTCCAGTAGACCACAACAACCTGATGATGACATGGATCAAGCTCAGCTCACAGAATGCTGGCATTGGAAGTGACTTCATATAACACCTGGTATAATCCTCCCATTTTACATATGAAGAAACTGAGGCCTGAAGAGGTAGATTAACTTATTTAAAGTCATTCTGAAATTCAGTATCAGAGCCTGATTACTTCTTTCCCAGTTTCTTTCCCAGTCTATGGTGTTCCATTCTTCCTATTCTAGGGAACTTGATCCCTTCTAATCAATGCGATCTCTCTATTCTTTTCTTTTCTGAACTCCTACAGCAATTTGTATCTCTGTCAGGATTTTATCATACTCCATCCTCCTTTTTATGCATCCATGGATTCCCACCCTCAACTACACTGTGAGTTCCTCAAGGACAAGAAGACCAGGTTATTCATCTCTCAATATTCCATAAAACTTATACCTGGTTTCTCATATAATAGGTGCTTGACAAGCATGTGTGAAATAAAAGTGTTATTAAATTGTGGGTAAAAAAACTTAGTGATTCTTTATAATTTGAATATATATATATATATATTTATACAGTAATTAACAATAATGATGATGTACATTGCCAATGGTGAGTTTAGTTCAGAAAGTACCATAATAGACAAGCAATACAAATAAGACCAGAAAAGGAGATTAAATCACGAAGAATGAGAAATATTGTCCCTCCCCAATGTCGCCCCTACCCTGAAGACATTAAGAAGCACAAAAAATTGGGCAATCATCTCTGGATGCTTTTCAAACCACAAGAATAGGATTTACCCATTGGGAGGTAGGGAAGAGTTCCAAGCTACATCAACAGAGGGTGATTGACAAACATGAGATCACAGATCAATCACAGTCTAATAGAAAGATATATTTTTTAAAATCACTAGCTTACATTATGTAGTACTTTAAGGATTCCAAAGCATTTTCATCATTACAGCCCCTTGAGAAGGCAATAGGAATAATGTTATCACCATTTTATAGGAGAGAATATTGAAGATCAGAGATAAGAAGACATGTCCACAGTCATACCTATAAAGATAATCAACTCCAGGAAACCAGACTCAGGCATTCTCAGTTCATGTCAGGATCCTTTCTATATCATATCAAACAAACAGGGAAGGAAAATGGATGAAATCATAAAATGGTGAAGGACAGAGATAGGGAGGACAAAAGGAATAATAAAAAGCAAAGGGAGGGGAGGAAAAGAAGAGAAAGGGAATTTTTTAAAAAGCAAATGAGAGGGTAAGGGAAGAGATGACTTCATTCCCAATCTGTTACCCAGGCATTCCAACTGGGCTGCTTCTTGTGTAATTTACTGTGTCACAGTACTGTGATTATACTTATTATGTGTTTTTAATCAAGTCATTTTACTTTACAGGTCTCAATATCCCTATCTATTAAACAAGAAATCTGGACTAGACATCTAAGGTCCCTTCTATCTCTACAATTTTGTGACCATATTTTTAAGTTCATAATAATGGATTTTCTTTTAAAGGGGGGGGGGCCCTCAGGTGACCCAGAGGACAATGTAAAGATGGATGGCAGGAAGCTGTACCACATTAAAAACAATGGCATTTTTGCCTAAGAATTGTCATAAAAATATCATCAAGAACATGTATGATCTCAAAAGGAGGTGGACAGCTCATGGAGTAAGAACAAGGAATAGCAAGTAGACAGCCTAAGAACTATATATTAACTCCGTGATAGTAAAAGAGGAGGGGGAGGAAGGCCTCATAGAGGTATTTTAAAAAAGACTTGGACAAGGTTCACACAAGCTGAGAAGGCAGGAAAGGCCTAACATTTATACCACTAGAGAGAGTGTACATACAATGAAAACACAGAAAAGTCTAAGAATCTGTATAACAATATCTGACATTTATGCGGCACCTTTTGTTCACCAAGCACTTTGACAAACTTTCATTTGTGTGGTGGTTCCCCCCCCCCAACCCCCACAACAATCCTGTGATCAAGGAAAGGAAGGAATTACTGCCTTTATTTTATAGAAGAGAAAGCTAAGGCCAAGAGGAGTGAAATAACAATAATTTAGGCAGGTGTTTTTAGACAATCATATGTCACATGGTGGCATAGTTAAAGGAATACTGTTGTCCTATGTTTTCGAAGAGGACCAATGACATCACAGGGTGATGTCTTAACTTGTCCATGAATTGGATTTAAGTGAATCAGAGCTGCACACAGTCATCAGCCTCACTCTCTTCCAAAGCAGTTGAAGTCCAATGGCAGGGAAAATGACAATGGCTCAGGATAGAGAGGATGACCTTGGCATTTTTGATGTCTGACCAAGCTCTGAGCACTCCACAGAGCCTGTATCAGCTGCCTTTATGGGCTTTGGAACATATTGTTCTCATCCGCCCATACCACCAAAGGGAAGCCTTCACATGCTTGGGGTAGAGATCCCACCTCATCCACAGGCTTAAGTCCTAGATTTTGAATTTAAACTCCTAAATGAAATTCTTGTCTCTTCAATGAATTACCTAGGTGTCCATGGGCAAGTCATTTCCTTCCTGTTGGATCTCAGTTTCCTTATCCCTAAAATAAGAGAGCTGGACCAGAAGGCCACTAAGGTTGTTTCCTGTTCTAATTATCTATGTTCTAAGGTGCCTTTGAATTCTTTACTCTCTGTAATTAAGTGATGACTTATTATACAGGTAGATTCTTCCTTCCCCAGTAACCATAAAGTAACCAGTTTCTTCCTTATAGAATAATTAAGGACTACTGACTTCCTGATATTGTGTTGAAATTAGCAGGAAGGAATTATTTACCTAGATCTCTTCATTTGCCTGAAAGGGAACTGAGATTCCCAGAGAGAAAATAGGCCATTTTGTACTATTCAAATTTCTACATGTTTTCAGGTTTGTCTAAGCAGGGTGGCCTTGAATTCACAGCCATTTTTTTTTAGAATCTTCCTACTAAACTCATAAAATCTTAGATATCAAGTATTCAAAAGATTATCGAGTTTGACCAGGGTAGATTTATACCCAGAAAGTGGAAATGTTTCAACATTAAGAAATCTATATGTATAATACTTTGTATTAATAATAAATATTAAAATGAGATTATTATTTTAATATACACAGTAAAACTTTCCACAAAATTAAATATGCATTTATGGTAAAAGGACTAGAAAATCTGGGAATAAATGGATTTTTCTTCAATAGAGAATATCAAAAGCCAGAAACGGGCACCATATGTAATGTTGTTATCAAGTCAAATTTCAGTCCTGACTGACTCTCTGTGACTCCATTTGTTGGTTTGTTTTTTTTTTAACAGAGATACTGGAGTGGTTTTCTATTTCCTTCTCCAGCTCATTTTACAGATGAGGAAACTGAGTCAAACAGGGTTACATGACTTGTCCAAGGTCATATGGCTAATAAATGTCTGAATCCAGATTTGAACTCAGGAAGATGAGTCTTCCAGACTGCAGGCCCAGCATTCTATCCACTGCACCATCTAGGTGCCCCTACCATCTGTGGTATAGAAGCATTAAAGGCCATTCAAATAAGAACATGGGCATAGCAAGGATTCCATTTTCACCGCTTCTATTTACTATAGTCCTAGTAATGCTAGCATGGAAATAAAACAAGAAAAAGAAATTGATGGAATAAGCATAGAATTAGAAAACAAAATTATTGTTATTTGCGGATGATTCCACAGCTTACCATCAGAAATCATTGAATTTAAATAAGGCAGAGTTGTACAAAGTCATCAGCCTCACTCTTTTACAGCACCATCTAAGCAGTGGCAGGATAAAAGTCAGGACAAATGACAATGGCCCAGGATACAGAGATTCAACTAAAAAAATTACTGAAATAATTCATAACTTCAGTAAAATAGTAGATATGAAATAATCACATAAAAATCATCAGCTTTTCTATCTAATACTGTCATAAAAATTAAGGGACAATAAAAGGAAATAAGTTTTGAACTATGACCAGGGGAGGTCTTACCTAACAAAGAATACAAATGATCATAAAAGACAAAATTAATAATTTTCATTTAATAAAACTGAAAAGCTTCTGCACAAGCAAAATAAATGCATTTAGAATTAGAAGGGAAACAGTTCATTTGGAAAAAAAAACTTTCCAGCAGATTTCTTTAATACAGATCATACATAAAGAATGTATTGATATGGGGCAGATAGGTGGCACAGTGGATAGAGCACTGGCCCTGGAGTCAGGACGACCTGAGTTCAAATCCAGCCTCAGACACTTAACACTTACTAGCTGTGTGACCCTGGGCAAGTCACTTAACCCCAATTGCCTCACTAAAAAAAATAATAATAATAAATAAGAATGTATTGATATGGGGGGGCAGCTAGGTGGCACAGTAGATAAAGCACTGGCCCTAGATTCAGGAGGACCTGAGTTCAAATGTGACCTCAGACACTTGACACTTATTACCTGTATGACCCTAGGCAAGTCACTCGTTGCCCTGCAAAAAGCAAAAAACAAAACAAAACCAAAAAGAAAGTATTGATACAAATACATATAATTCAGAGCTATGCCACAATAGAAAAGTTGTCAAAGAATATAAACAGCAAGTTCTCAAAAGAAAAAAAATGCAATCTATCAAGAAAATATTTTTAAATGATCCAATTCACTACTAATAAAAGAAATGCAAAATGGAACAAAGTTGAGGTTTAACTTCATATCTATCAGATTGACAAAGATAACAAAAATAAGGAAATTAGGAAAATAACAATCATGTGAATGGTAGTGGAGGGTATCCACACTAGCAGACTAAACTGTACTTACGCTTTGACCCACCAGTATTACTAAAAGACGCATCCTCCATGAAAAGTAAAGACAGAAAGAAAGGACCAAGATGCCAGAAAAATTGTAGCACTACATTTTGCCACCACAAAGAACTTATTCCAATTAGTAGTTCATCAATGGTATAAATACTTGAAGATATAGGGGTATATAACTACAAAAGAACTACATCATAAGCAATTTACACCATAAGAAGTAAAAATTATGATGGATTTAGAGAAATATGGTAAGATTTATATGAAATAGTGGCAAGAACAAAAGAAGTGAGTTTGTTAAACAAAACAAAGAGAAACTTTATGTATAGAATACAACAATAATGTGAGGAGAAACAACTCTGAAAAATCTCAGAACTTTGACCAAAGTAGTCACTCATCATGTTATCAAAAGCATAATGAGGAAACATAGTTCTGACCCATTAACAGAGAAGGTTATGGGCTAAAGATGCAGAACAAGACCCTTAGATAAGGCCAATGTGTTTATTTGGCTTTTTGACTGCACATATTTGTTATGAGGAGAGGGGACAACTTGTACTAAGGGGAAGTTTGGAAAGTCAGGTAGACAATAGAGATGGACATAAAACAGTCAATAAAATGTTTTAAGAGGAACAGAAAGGAATAGTGGAGGGTTACAAATGGAAGAGGAGATATAAATAGAGCAATTCATTGAAATATTTTGCTGTAAACATAAGTACATATATGTATATATGTATATATATATATATATCTTAAAAAAAACTCTACATGTGGCAGTTTACTGACTCTCATATAGTCCTATTCTTGGTTCTTGTGATTTGAAAATTTGAGTAATGGATAATTATTGTAGAATTAGCAAAAAAAGAAAAAAAGAAATCCAGGATGTATAATTACCTATACTTTGTTTCAAGAGGTCTAGAGAAAAAAATGAGTTAGCATAGGATTTATTTTCAGAAATTGACAATTGTCCCAGTTGTCTTTAATAAAAGATTCTCATTCCTTCAATTCACTAAACTTTAAAGATTAAAAGAAACTTCTAAGGAAAAAAAGAGCTTGGATTTCAAGGATTCATAATACAAGTAGGGATTCTTTCATCTGATTCAAAAGCTATTTGTTAATTCATTATTTTCTTAGTAGTAACATTTTTTTTTGTGGTTTATGAGGCAGCAGAACATTCATATGCAGGGGAATGACACAGATAAATATTTGATTACAGTTACACTTTTGCCAGGAGGCAGCAGTCTAGGGTATGGAAAGGAACATAAAGCTTTGATTTAAGGTTTAAGGTCATCATATGGAGGAAGCACCCTTGCCATAAATGTCTGTAATCAGAGGCAAAGTCCTGAGAAAATCAAATATTGATTTAGTGTTTCATATTTGATTTCATTCTGTAGTTGAGCCTATTTTGTATTTTATATAAAAACCTTTTTCTCTGTGAGTGAAGAAGTTCATGAGTTCAAAAGTTCAGTTTTCCTCTCTCAAGGCAGATACAAAAGTTTACTCTTCCTATTGATAGGTTTTAAAGAAAAACTCTGAGTTAAGTTTATAAGTTCAGTGTTCATTTGGAACTATGCCCAAAGGGCTACAGAAGTGTGCATACCCTCTGATCCAACAATACCACTGCTAGGTTTGTATCTCAAAGAAATCCCCCAAAAGAGAAAAACCTATTTGTACAAAAATATTTACAGCAGCTCTTTTTGTGGTGGCTAAGAAATCAAAGGAATGTCCATCAATTGTAGAACGGCTAAACAAGCTGTGGTGATGGGATATTATTGTGCTATAAGAAATGAAAAGCAGGATGATTTCAGAAAGGCCTGAAAAGACTTGTATGAACTGATGTATCCTGAAGTGGACAAAACTAAGAGAACCATTGTACACAGAGACAGCAATATTGTTTGATGAAGAACTGTGAATGGCTTAACTATTCTCAGCAATACATTGATCCAAGACAATCCCAAAGGACGATTGATAAAGCATGCTATCCACCTCCAAAGAAAGTACTGATATTGATGGAACATAGACTGAATCATGTTATTTTTCACTTTCTTTCATTTTTTTCTTTTATTCAAGTTTTCTTGTACAAAATGACTATGTTTTACATAATCATACATGTATAACCAATATTTGATTGTTTACTGCCTCAGGGAGGGGAAAAGGGATGGATGGAAGGGGTACAAAAATTGGGACCCAAAACTATAAATAAAAATGTTTATTACTTGAGAAAAAAGTTCAGTGCTCTAATAAAATAGTTTAATTCAAAGGTAATTGTGATATAAGCAACACTTGAAAATCACTTTATGTCAAAGAAACCTTTTTCTCATAACTTCAGCTTCAGAAAAACTCCATGAAATCTGTTTGCTATTTTTGAAGACCTACAAATTTGTCCTGGTATACTTCCACAAGACACACTGCTCATCCTTACCTAATTAAAAATGGTTTTATCTCCTTCCAAGCAGCCAGGTAATCTGCTATCACTAGTTCACTATCAATAGACACAGGATGCAAATGGTGCCACAAACCAATAAAACATTGCTCTAAAACAGAGAGGGATAGTCACTGGCCGCACATGAGCATTAGCCCAGTTTCCTTACTGTGACTAATCATACTGTCCTCACCTTCATGATACTGCCAATCCGATAAAAACAAAATTGTATTATGTTCCTCACAGTGTTCTGCTCTATGTTCTGTGCATATACAAAGGAGCTGCACTTCCTCCTCTTGGTCCTTTGACTAACTGTGGCTGTCATTTAACCCTTTTTATTAACGTGTTCATGCCCAGCTAATAAACTGTTATCTTGCTTAGGGAAAGCATTCCTCAGTTTATTTTTGTTGATTCTGACATATGACAGTAACATAACATGTTTCAAATTCTGCTTATGACCAATAAGCCAGACTGGTAAGGAAACCAGCGAGGGTCTCAGAAGATATTGTCAAAGAAGTAGCTTCTCTTAGGCTTCTGACAAATAGTCATCATCATTCAAACCCTTCCATGTTCTCTATGCTTAAGACCTCCAACAGCTACTCCCAGTCCAACAGAGGAGATTATCCCAAAGAATCCTAGAACGTGAGAGAAAATGGGCTTGCACATGTAGAGGAAGCCACCTAGGCAAATAGATCCCCATGGGCACTCTGCTCGGTTACAATGTGATCTCACCTGGTTCCCTTTGCTCTCCCTCTTACCATAACATACAACTTTGAGACCACCACATAAGGCCCTATTTGCCAAAATCTACCCATAATACTGGAATACCTCTGATTTCATGAGCTTCTCACAGGCAATCTCAGAACCAGGTCTGCCATGAACTCATTGACACTTCCCTTCTCAGAACTTCAATTCTGTCTTCTACAATAATAGCTGAGCCTGTGAAGCAGTCCCATTAAATAGCCATTAAATTCCATTCCTCTACAACCAGAGTTCAATTTCTCCTCCCATGCGGGAATGTCACTTAACACATTTCCAACAAGTAGCTGGTCTCTGCTAGAATCATTTCATTGATGGGGAGACCCCCTATATCCTGAGAGGTACCATGGAAAGGGGAGGAATCCCAGTACTCAATTTTAAGTCTGAAAACTTCAAGTCCTGGTGTTACCATCTACAAACTCAGACTCTGAGAACATCTCAAATGCTCTCCACCAGTTGCCTCATCTGCAAAAAAAACACAGAAGATTTTGTAACTCACAAGTACACTGTGAAGGATTAAATGAGGTAAAATGCATAAAGCAATTTATAAACCATAATTCACTATGTAAATATGAGTTATTACAATATAAGGAAATTCTACTGATTTCACATGTTTGGGAAACCAGACTAGAATAAGATTATATGTGACAGGACTTAGAACTATGGTGAATACCCTTTCATTTCTGGCTCTTCGCTCTAGGCTAACTTTTTCTTGAGTGAGTTATTCAGAAGTCATTCAGAATTTGTTTCCAGGGACCTAGCTGATTTCACAATCAAGGTGGATTCCTGACTATATATAATGCTGGTTCAACAGAAGCTGAGCACAGATCTGCAGTTGACTTTGACTCACTTCACTTCATTCCACCCACCTTGCTAATATTTACACCATGAAGGCAGCAGCTATATGCCTGTTCCTAATGCTGGCACTCATGTCTATCTTCGGTGAGTATCTCTTTCCTGATCTAGCCCTAAGCCCTGACATCAGCTGTCCCCTTACAATTGACTGACCCAGTGGGTACTAGGATAAAAACATCTAAGAGGTGGGCAGGCTTCCCATTCATAAAAAGAAGTTTAAAAAGAAATGCATTTACTTTTCTGGCTTTGCCAAAAGAAATCATGCAATGACAAGGCTATAAGAGACTTTAGGAGGCAGAATTGAAATTATAAGAGCTTGAAGGTACCTTGGAATATACAAATTGAGGGAGGAAGGATTTTACATTGTAACATGCTGGAAATGGAAGAGATCATTAAAAACGTACTTTTGAGAGATGAAATAGAATTTTTGAAATTAATATCAGAACTAGAAATGGATTTAGAAGATGAAATCCAGAAATATTACAGATCCTAGAACACAGAATTTTAAACTGGAAAGGCTCTTCAGAGTTGACTAAATGCATTTCCTTCATTTTAAAGAGACAGAAACAAGGATATGATGAAAGTATAAGTTATTTCTTTGCATCATATTAAATGGAACTTTTTGTCACATTAGCGGAAGACTTTCCTGAGACCAAGGGAACAAAAGTAGGGGCATTGTTGGGTTATTCAGGAGACCATGCTGGCTTCTGCTTAATACTTTTGTCTTCCTTATTTCTATTCCAGATGTGGAGTCAGTCTCAAAAGAAACAGTAAGTATTCTCTCCCTCAATCCCAAACCCTTTTGTTACTGCTTCTTATATTGTAATGACATTGCATGTCACATAAATGTGGTCCCAACTTTAAATAAAATTATTTTGAATGAAAACCATTGTAAAACTTGTTAGATATGGAAGCTTACTCCCAGATGGTATTCTAGGTCAACCTCCAATGGGCTTCTCTCCAAATGTAAACTTTAAAGTCATGTTCTGGATAAACAGAAACCAAGTCCAAAAGAGCCAGAAGCCAAAAGGATATGCAGATAGAATAGGTAAAGCTCAAGGCCATAAATCAGTAATTAATGTTATAGGGGCTTCAAAAATCCTCTACCAATATAATCAGCAACTTGGGTGCAATTTATAAACATTGAGGGTTGTCAGAATAACAAGACTTGTTAAGATACATGTCAACATGATGATAGAACCAATATCAGAGAAGCAGGACTGGAACCCAGGTTTTCCTGCTTCCAAAGCTGACATCTATCCATTTGGCCATGCGGCCTCTTATTCTGCATATTCTACATGGTCAATAAATCTCTGTTGAATAGAAGATTAGGATTCTGGAGACCAGAGCTCTCCACCCCTCCTTCACTATGAAATACAGAGGAAGGGGGAAGGGGGAGAATTGGTCTAAGGGGTTCTGTGTGAAGATTGTAAGCATAATTTTCATAGTATCTCCTGACCATTTTCCTTTTCAGACCCAGAGACTTTAGCATGCCCAGATTTTTATAAACTTGACTTGGTAAAAATCATATTACCGAAGAGGGAGATAATGTATATTACTGGTTTTTTCAGGTTAACTGTGATGGTTATAAAAAACTACCACCAGGACAGTCCCGACAATGCACTCTAGAATATATTCCAATATGTGCTTCTAACAGGATAACATATCCCAACAAATGTACTTTCTGCGATGCTGTTAAGTAAGTACAAACATCAAATGTAAAGGAAGAGAATTAGTAGGAGCAGGATTGGGGATGGGAAAGAATTCAATGGTTAACATGAGGGAAACAGGTTCTTGAATGAAGTATATGAGACCAGGGAGTGAGAAATCATTGTTCCATGCCCTTAAAGCATAGCCCAATCCGAAGATTGGAGGTCTACCAGCAGTTTTCCTGGCCAAATGATTCACACTCCTCTCTGCCACATTTACTCTCTCCATTACCCTTCCCTTCCTCTATATGTACTTGTATGCCCATTTCATAGATAAGGAAACTGAGACTTAAAGGAGTAATAAGAGTTATCTAAAGCTAGAAAGGGAGTAAGGGACAAAGCCAAGATTTGACCCCAGTGTTCCTTCTATGACAGCATGTCACCTCCATCAATAGGGCTAACCTTGGACAAGTCCCTTCAACTCTCTGGGCCGCAGTTTCCATATGAATAGAATTAGTTAGATGCTGCCATAGTTTGTTTGAATATGTATAAAATTAGTGTATAAAAATAGTTAGACAAGATGACCAATATATTGCTAAGAGAGTCAAGAACCATGTTAACAATTTCTTCCAGAGTTAACCATCAATATATTTATAAATTTACGAAATGGTTGCATATCTTTGAACTGGTCACTAAATTCTCAATGTTCGTTTTTCATCTATAAGATGAGGGGATTCAATGAATCCAACTCTAACATGCTACACCTCTAACCCTCCTCAAAAGCATCCGTAGTTGTTCACATATCCTGTCCTTCACACCCATGATTTATCTTATCCATCAATTCAAATGCTAAACAGAAAACACATTAAGTGTATATCTTTCTGTCTCATATTTATATCAGTTCATCATATTACCTTCAAGAGACTTATGTTTCATTTCAAACTAGCAACTCTGACTTTACACTTTCATATTTTTCTACACCTCCACTAAAGAGCCCCTCTGATGCATCATTGTGGCAAGGAGGTAGCCCTGGATTCCCTAATGCTCTCTCAGCTGTGTCCAAATTTCTGGTGAGGCCTTACCAATGTAGCGAGACTTTGAGTATCAGTATATCAACAGATTCTTTGTCACTGGGAGAGCAGGCTACCTAATATTATTAAAGCTCATCACCAGGCAGTTGTCTACAAGGTGATGAATTTTCTTTGGTCACAGAAGTTCGTCAAGACTGAAAAGAGTTGAAATCTGCTTTAACATGCATGATTTCAGAATTTTGAAGGACTATTTTAACCCCTTATAAAAATAAGATGGAGTGAAGCAAAGATCTGATGTTGATTGACTGATAAACAACCATAAGCTATAGCCCTGATTGACTTCAGAAGGCTGATGGTAAATCATGTCTTTCTATACAGTGGTGTTGAGCTATCAGTGAGAAAGGAGACATATATTTTAAGACATGACTAATATGTTGACTTTTTTGAAATTTTGTTGTTGTTCTTGTTGTTTCCTATACAATTTGTTATGAGGAACAGTTCTATTGCTAGAGGAGTTGAGGAGTGGAGAGACATTGAGAAATGGCAAGATGTAATCAATTAAATATTTTAAGGACAGGAACAGTACATTTTATGAGGGAGTTTAGAGAACAACAACAACAAAGTTTTAGATCAACAGGCAATCTCAGTGTGAGAAGGGATATCAGGTCTCCTAATCCTGCTTTTACCCAATGCATGAATCTGCTGTCCAACATCATCTTACTCCTGTTTAAACACTGACTGTGACAGGGAGCTCAGCACCTCCCCAGACAGACTTTTCCATTGTTCTCTCCTCTGCAGAAAAGAGGAAACTGGACTAGTTGATCTCTAAAGTCATTCCCACAATCTAAACTTTGACAACATAAATTGGATTTCTGCTTTAGTGATCCTCACTTAACTTTCTTTTCTCTTTCCATAGGCAGAGTGATGACAAGATCAAATTTTCACATTATGGGAATTGTTGAATTAAAGCATCAGTTCTGAAATACCCTTCACTGCTTTTCATTCCTACTAGAAGATAATGCACAAGACATCTCTTATTTCCAGAAGATTCTCCTTCGTAATGTTGGATCTTCAACTTTGCTTGTAGTGTTGCTTGTAGAATAAAGGAAACCACTGAAATTTGTGTGTCATTTCAGTTAGTAGGAGAAGTAAATAGGTAACCTAAAGAATAGTAAGGTATGAAATATCATAACAGATTGGAATCAGGAATATTCTACCTATAGAAGACTTGGTACTAATGGGGAAGTCAGAACATGTTCACTGGCTTCAAGGCTATCAAGGAATTGATGTTTTTCTGCATAGCCCCAAAGGACAAGGCTAAGATAAACTAATATGTTGGGGAGGCGTACCATCCCAATAAGCTTTGGGACTTGGATAACAGTAATAAGCCTACTAACATAACAACCTTGTAAATTAACAATAATAGGTATAATTCCTAATTGACTCATTCACCATAATTTCCCTCACAAGCACCCACCTTCTGCCAGAGCAAATAACCTGACCCTGCCAGAAGAAGAGAAAGAAGGGCTTCAATCCAAAGTGACCTACATTCTAAGTTGAGTCTAACAACAAATGAAGAAAGATGGATGCTCAATAAAGAAAAGACATTCAAAATACTCATAGAAAGAAAGCCAGACCTGAAGAAATTGCTTGCTTCCCAAACATCTTGAAAACAGAAATATGGGAAATATAAATAAATATATCAACCAAAATAGCAATAAAAATAAAACAAGAAGACAGATGTACAAGAGGAGATAAGCATGAAAACCAAATTTAAAAAGAAGTAGTGGTGGAGAAACAGGCCTAAAAGATCGTACACTAAACGTCAACACACCCTAACTACAAGAAAAATCACAGTTTTTTGATTTTGTTTTTATTGAGGCTAAATTACAGGAAGGGAGGGAGAGAGAAAGGAAGTGGTGGAAGAAGTATACAGAGGGGAATACATTATGTCCCTTAATTAAGTAAAAGGGAAAATAATTCCTCCTACCTTTCAGGGAAAAGATAACCTAAAAGAGAATGGATAAAGATGAAAATGAAAGCTAGAAAAAGACTGAAAGAGAGAAAATATTTTTTCAGTGCTGAGATAGGGCACCTCTGATAAACAGTCCTATGAGAGAAGAGAGATATTCTATGAAGCAAGATTTTTTCATGGGTATGATCTGAAGAGATTTTATGCTTAGAGAAAGCACTCTTCCAGCCTCAAGAAAAGAGAAATCAGAGCGCATGGGGGCACCTTACATCCAGAGGACTGGGACAACATGGCCCTAGGAGGAGACTTAGAAGCAATAGGGTAAAATGGCCAAAGGGAGGGCAAAGAACAATGATGAGCTGCATAATCAGGGACATTGGAAAATGTTTACCTTGAGGCAATATCTTCCCATCATTTGGAGGAATTGTTATTTCTAAGAGTAAGGAACAACAGAAAAAAGGGGTATGAGGGCTAAAGATAAAGAACAAAAACATACGACCTACTTAGAATAAGGAACCCAGATACATTAGAAGCCTTGATTCCATGAGGAATGCAGAAACTAAGCAAGGGCTAAATAAACATAGAGAGCGTGAATCAAAGAATAAAAGTCTAGAATAGACAGGAAGAGGAGTTAACTAATGATGAGGATAAGGAAAAGGTATTGTCTGTAGAAAAAGGCACAGAAAATGAAATTTTAAATCCTAACAAGCAAAACAGGTTGAAGATGAGGAAAGGAAGGAGAATTCTACTTGACTATTGAAGTGGAGGAAAAGGGGGAGTAAGAACTAAATAGATAGATTAAACAGTGAAAGAAAAAAGAAATACTATGCAAAACTCCTAAGGGATGGAGTAACAATGAGGAATTAGGGCAGAGGGGGCTGAACTCCAGCATGAGAGGAAGAGAGCCAGGAAAAAAATGAACACATTAAGATATATTGAACTAAAACAACTAAAATGACCTTGCGCTGTGTTGAAAAATGGAAAAGGTAAAAGTTAATTTGGAAACATGCATATATGGATATATACACGTACATATTCATATTAATGAAAGATAAATGTAAGAAATATAAAGAACTCATAATTTTAAATATTGATGGATTAAACAATTCAAGAAAAGCAAATAGAATGGCAAATCAAAAAAGAAAACAAAACCCCACAATCTGTTGCTTGCAAAAAAAAACACATTTAAAAAAGACATATACAGAATTAAAATGAGGAGCTAAAAAATATTTACTTTTCATCTAATCAATCAAATAAGCAAAAGCTACAATCTTGCTATCAGACAAACCAAGAACAATCACAACATAAAAAGAACAAGGGAAATAGATTATGCTGAAGTGAACCATAAACATCAAGCCAACATCAATATTAAACTTATAAGCTGCAAATGTCTTAGCATCTAATATCACAAAGGCAACATTAGCAAAACTACAAGTAGACATAGACAATAATAGCATGATATATCAATGTCCTCCACTCAGTTCTGAATAATCTAAATGGGAAAATATAGAACTGAAAAAATTGCAGGATAGATTACTGTTTAAAAAGAGAATAGAAAAAGAGAAATATAGATTTTTCTCAGTAAAACATGGAACTTTTCCAAAAATTGAGTATATATTAGGGCACAGAGATGTTGCAAACAAATAAAAAAGCAGAAAGAGTAATTTCATTCTTAACAGATCATAACACAATAAAAAGTCATCAGTTACCAAAACTACAGACAAGACCAAACCTAAAAGAAACTGACTCAAATGGATACTTAACAATGAAATCCTAAATCAAGAATGAGTCAATAATAGAAATAGTTAATTATTATGAAAAAGAAAATTATAATAATGAAACAGCATACCAAAAATTTCTAGGATGCAGCTAAAGCAATCCTAAGGGTAAAAATCATATCTCCAGTAATATATATTAACAAAACAGAGAAAGAGAAAATCATTAACTGAATATAAATTTTCCAAAATTAAAGTCAACAAATACTCAAACCTAAAATTAGCATTAAAGAGGAAATAGTAAAAATTAGAGAATTATTGGTAACATGAAAACAAAAAGATTTAAAAAAATTTTTAAAAATAAAAGCTAGCTTTTAAAGAACCCAATAAAATATATAAGCCTTTATCAATTTGGTTAAAAAGAGGGCAGAAAATCAAATAAATGAAACAGTAAATGAGCAATATGAAACCACAATAAAACAAGAAGAATATTATTTAAAAAACCACTGTACACAGTTATATGCACAGTTAACATCACAGAGAAAACAAAAGAAATATAAGACCTTTAAAAATATAAATAATATCCTGGAGAAAGACTATCTTTTGGAGTTGAAATCAAGCACAGAAACATCTTAATGATTGCATCATCTTAATTTTAGGAAGACATCATAATAGTACCATAAATTTTCCAACGCCACTACTGCTCTCTGTATTTTTCTTTCCTTGCCACATTTAGGTTTGGACATTTAGACATGAATTGGCCACCATGCCAAATGGCCTTGTCCCCAGGGACAAAACAGCTAGGGAGATGCTATTTATTTATAATGTTCATTCTCTCTCTCTCTCCTCCTTCCCCATCAGCTCCCCCCACCCGTCTTCTCCTGCTGCTCCTCCTTCCTCCTTTCTGTCATTTTCTAAGGGGAAAAAGAAGCACACAAAATACCAGAGTTCAGAATGCCTCCATGAGTATGAATAGCTGTCTGTCTGTCCTCTTATATTCTTTCAATATGGACTTTAACTAGAAATAGTACTTTCCCCAAAAGTGGGGGAAAAAAGTACCCCCCCTCTCACACACACACATACAAACCCTCTCTCAAAAGTTCTGAAATAACTTCTTTTTAAATTATGTGCAAAACAGTTCCAGCTATATAGAAAATGTATTCCATTCCTATTCCATTTTAGGGAATTTTTTGTTTTGTTATTTGTACAGGATTTTTGTGAATGTAATTTGAATTTCTTGCCATTCAATAGTGTTATTTTCATTGTAAATATGACTCTGCCAAATGTACTGTATTCAAAAGGATGTAAATGTTTATATTTCAGAACATAATAAATACAACTGATGTAAAATCTTATCACTTAAATATATATGTGTGTATGATGTGATGTGTGTGCGTGTGTGTGTGTGTGTGTGTGTGTGTGTGTGTGTGTGTAATCTGTACTGGAAAAAACTGGTAAACAAATGATCCAAGAAAGACATGTAAAGACAGGGAGAATTGATGTAAAACAAAGTGAAAAGAACCAGAATGTATCATCAATGTATCATCAATATTATCCAAATAAGGACTTTTATGAACTCATGAAGAATGAAATAAGGACCAGAGTAATTTATACAATGACAATATTATTTTAAAAAACTATTTTGAGGGGCAAGTAGGTGGCACAGTGGATAGAACACTGGCCCTGGATTCAGGAGGACCTGAGTTCAAATACAGCCTCAGACCCTTGACACTTACAAGCTGTGTGACCCTGGGCAAGTCACTTAACCTTGATTGCCTCACCAAAAAAAACCCCAAAACCCCATTTTGAAAGCTATAAGGAATACAACCAATCTAATATCCACACATGATTCTAAAGAAGCAATGATAAAATATGCTATCTGTGACTGAGAAGTGATAGATTTCATGCGTGGAATGGGACATGTTATATATTTTTGTTAGAATAAATTTGATCAAAGGCGGAGCCAAGATGGTAGAGGACAGGCAGTGACTTTCCAGAGCTCTCCCTAAGACCCCTCCAAATACCTTCAGACAATGCCATAGGACAACTCCTGTAGCAGTAGGACCCACAAAAGGACTGGGTGAGATCATTTTCCAGCCAAAGACGGCTTAGAAGGTCGGCAGGGAAGGTCTGTTGTGCAGGGGTGAGAGTGGAGCGCAACCCCATGGCTGAGCCAGCCCCACAGATCCAGCCTCAGCCCCAGAGAAACAGGCGTCAGGAGCTTCTGAATTGGTGGCAGCAACTGCTTCTGGAACTCATCCCACAGATGGTGAGGGGGTCCAGCAGTTGGCCAGGGGGAGATTATAGGGGTCTCTGCTGGGACTGAGGCAGGACTCTGTTGTTTTGCCCCACCTTGGATCCGGGAAGCAGTCATAGTGGAGGCCCAGGTGGGGGAGGGGTGCAGGCACACCAGAGCTTGCAGCCACAGTGGACAGGATTCTCTTCCAGGTTAGAGGGCAAGCAGGTCTGTGGTTCCTTGCAGACCAGAGCACAGGCCAGGGGATGGGTGAATGTGCTTCCCCTTAAATTGTACCACCTGGGACTCCCTGAAGCTTGGGACAGTGTGCCCGGGAAGCAGTGGCCCACTTTAAGAAGGAGTTAAAAGTCAAGAAATAGGCTGACAAAATGAGCAAAGAGAAAAAAAAATGCTGACCCTAGAAAGTTTCTATGGTGACAAGAAAGATCAAAACAGAATAAATTTGATTTTTTAAAATTTTATTTTCTAATTAAATGGCAAAAAGGAAGGAAAAATCTTCATTGTTCATTTTTTTAAAATAGAGGGGTGGGGCAGGTAGGTGGTGCAGTGGATAGAGCACCTGAGTTCAAATCTGGCCTCAGACACTTAACACTTACTAGCTGTGTGACCCTGGGCAAGTCGCTTAACCCCAGTTGCCTCACTAAAAAAAAAAAATAGAGGGGTGATACAGATTGACAATTTTGTATGTACTTTCAGTTGATATCACTGTATTATTGTTTTTTCTTAATTGTTTTACCTCCTTCAAGAGACCTTTCATGAAGTAGGAGAAATATGTAAAAGTATGTAATGAAAAAGAAAGAACATTTTGAAGAAAACCAAAAGTAACAGAAGGAAGGAAGGAAGGAAGGAAGGAAGGAAGGAAGGAAGGAAGGAAGGAAGGAAGGAAGGAAGGAAGGAAGGAAGGAAGGAAGGAAGGAAGGAAGGAAGGAAAGTTGACTACATTAAGTATGGAAAGAGTAGGCACCTAAGTGGTACAATGGATAAGGCACAGAGCCTAGAGTCAGGAAGACTTGAGTTCAGATGTTGTGGGAAATTCCAATGGAGAAACCCAAACGGCACTCAGGAATAAGGAAGAGCAGTTTATTGACATGCTGGCCCAAAACAGAGTAGCCTCTGATACTCTGGGCCCCAACAAGTGTCCAAGCTGCAGTTTTTATATCTCTTAAGTGTAAAAATGCATGAAAGTTTTCACAGGTACATTGTGGTGAGCTACTTGGCAGACAGGAAGGCATATTTCAGTAAACAGAGGCATATGTCAGGAAGTTGGTACTAAACCACAGACTTCAGGGGAACAAACAGTGTGTTCTGATTTCATTTTGGGGGTCTCAGCTGGAGCCTCAGTTTCATCCCCTGTATTTTCCCATATCATAGATACAGTCTTAGACACTTAGAAGCTGTGTGATCCTAAGCAAATCACTTAAACTCTTTTTGCCTCAGTTTCCTCAGCTGTAAAATGGGGATAATAGTACCCTTCTCCCAGGGCTGTTGTGAGGATCAAATGGGATAACAGATTGTTTCCTCCCTAGGAGAATCTAGAGCTTTCCACAAAGCTACAAGGTTTCAGGGATTCTTATTACACTCCCCATGAGCCTGACCCATTTCTTAGATGAGTCAAGGAAATTAATTTCTTCTCTCTTTCCAGAATTACCCAACACTGCCCCAAAAGGCATTCCTAGCCAACTCCACAGGTTTTCTAATGGGCTGAGAGGAAAATTAAAAAATCTTCCTGTCCCTTGGTTTTGCAACTCGCTCCTTGGCTCCCTGACACACCTTTTTGGTTTTTTCCAGGAAGCTGTCACCTGAGATGGCAATGGCTGTAAAAAGTGACCCAGCTAGCTATTTTCCAATTCAGTATCACTGGAATAATCAGTAGGTGGAGTATTGGACTAATGGACAGAATACCTACAGTGTATACTATGAGAGTCTTATGAATCCTGTCATACTGCTTAACTAATGATGTCCTAAATGAACGCACCAAACTAGAAATTGGTACCCATCAAGAAATTAAAAGGATAAGGAAAAAATCCTAGACTTGTCACCAAAAAGATTCTGGGCTTTCCTGTTTCTATACCTAATAATAATAATCACTTGCATTACCATAAAGTCATAGATGTAAAGCCGGAATGGGCCTTAAAGGTCATGAGGTCAAGCCCCCTTCTTTTCACAGATGAAGAAAGAGTTCCCCAGACATGAAGAGTGGCTTTTCTAAGATCATCCAGAGTTGAACTTAATTTGTTTCAATTCAACCAGCATTCACCGAATGCCAACCATGTGCTAGCACTATGATAGGCACAAAGAATACAAAGACAAAAATACTACAGTCCTATGGTCAGGAACCTTATGTTTTACTTAGGGTTGAAAGGCTGGGGGTTGTGGGAGGGCAAGAACAACCTGTCCTCAGATGATACAAACCAAGTATTGGGGTAAGGAGGTAAAGCAGGACACACTACCTCATGGAATCAAGAAAAGGCCCCTTGTAGGAAGAGACATTTGAGTGAACAATTCTGAGAGGGAGGTGAAGAGGATGAGCCTTTCAGGCCTGGAGGACAGACAGCCTCTGAATCCAAACCAGCATTCCTTTCATTAAGCCCTGATACCTCCCTGTAATACTTACTATAACAATTAATAGCGCACCAAGCACTTTGCATGAAGTGTATCATTCAATCACCATCACAACCTGTGAAAAAGCAGCGATTCATTATATCTTTTGGTTCTGAACAGGAAAACAAGAAGTCAGGGAAGAAAGAATAGAGCTCTGGTCATAGACAAAAGGCAAAGAAAAGGCAGAACCAGTACTGAAAGCCAGGTCTTCTGATTCCAAATCGAGTGTTATTTCCACTGCACCACAGATGCCTCAGGCTCATACTGACCCTGTCCCTTGACAATTCCATTTTCATCCCTCCCTACTGACAGCCTAGTGAGTCTGCCACCTCAGCTCATGGAATACAAGAACTGGAAGGAAACTCAACTATAATGGTCCAACACCATTCATTTTTTTTTTTTAATGAGAGAGTTCATTAACTTGCGTCATCACATTACAGTTCAGCATTAGCGACAAGATTTGAATCCAGGTCTTTTGATTGCTGGTCCAGTGTCCTTCCTAATCCATTATGGTTCACTTTTCCTTCTCTTGGGAGCTTTGTCCCTGCTAGTCAAATGTATTCTCTTTCTCTTTCTTCTGAACTCATATAGCCCTTTGTACCTGTCAGAGAACTTATCATCTTCTATGCAATTTTAAAATTATATGTATTCATGGACTGATTCACCTTGTCCTCCAACTACATTGTGAGTTCCCTGAGGACATGTAGGCTAATTTATTTACTTCTCTATGATCACAAAAATTCACATATGGTTTTTCACCTAGTAAATGTTTGGTAAACATTTGCGGAACATAGGTAAGTTGTTAAATTGTGGAGACATCATTTAGTGTTCTTTCACAAATAAAAAAATCCATCTCCATAGCCACTAAAAATAATAATGATGATGCCTACCTTCAATGATGACCATAATCTACAACAAGGAAAATATCATCAGAAGAGGAAGAGGTAAGTCATGAAGTAAGAGTAAGAAATAGCCTCCCCTGGGTCAAGTCCTACACTGGTAGCCTGAAGATAATTTAAAAATCATGAGAAATTTCTTGCCTTCTGGATGAATTACCTAAGAAGGATTTCCAAATGACTGAGATAGGACTCATCCAGGATGAGGTGGGTAGAAGTTTCAAGATACATCAGTGGAGTGTGAAAATCAAACCTGAGGTTATAGATCCATTGAAGGATTACATCAATAATAAAAAGATGCCACCTCACATAATATAGCATGTAAGGATCCCGAAGCATTCTCATCACCACATGAGGAGGCAATAGGAGTAGTATTGTATCCATTGTACAGGAGGGGATATTGAGGATCAAAGCTAAGAAAACACGTCCAGAATCACACCTGTAAAGATCATTAGACCCCAGAAACTGGACACAGGCTTTCTGAGTCCACGTCCAGGAAGCTTTCCAAGCACTATCAAAACACCAGAGCAGGAAAGGGGATGAAGATACAAGCAGGTAAAGGACAGAGACATGGAGAAAAAAAAAAAGGAAAGGAGGAATAATAATAAGAAAAGGCAGAGGAGGAAGAGGAGAGAAAGGGACAATAAAAGAACAAAGCAAAGGATAAGGGAAAGAAGACTGCACTTGTCTCCAGTCATGTATCCAGCCATTCAGCCCACCTGGGGTGACTCATGGGTCCCAGTACTGTGACCAAACCTCACTTGGGTCAAGTCATTTTACTTCACAGGGATTCAATTTCCTTATCTATGTGAGAAAATAATAGGTTTTGGGGGTCCCAGAGTCCCCCCCCACTTGAAGGAGCCTTGCCCAACCTCTTTTAAGGCCAATCCAGAGTCAGAAGACTTTCAATGGAAATGTAGATTGACCTTCCTGACTACTTAAAGGAAGTTAACTCACCTAGGCGACCACCTTCAAGTCATGCCAATCAATGGACTTGAATGTTACTAGCCAATTAGCTTGGATCAATGTGCAGTGACCCACCTCTACCTGAGAGAGGATAAAAACCCTTGGAGCAAGGGGGGGGCACTCTCTTCCATCTCCCACGCTGCCCTCTGGCTCTCGTTCTCTATCCTAGGTATGTAGGGCTTCTGAACTTTCGGAGCCATGTGCTCTCTCTCCTTACTACCATTTAATATGCTTTAATAAATGCTTAATGCCCCAAACTGGTGCAATAGCCTCTAATTTCTAAGTAAAAATATATTCAAAGAACTAGCTAAGTTCCCGAAAACTTGGGACAGAGATAAGCACCCACATATAATTTCAAATGACACATCTATCAAATAAAAGGATTGGACCAGACTTCTAAGGTTCCTCTACAATGCTATGACTATGATTTTATAAGTTCACAACACTGTATTTTCTTTCATATGGGGGGATCATGTGACTCAGGGAGTAATGGAAGCTTGGATGGTAGCAAGCTATGGCATATCACCAAAAATGTTTTTTGTTTTTGTTTTTGTTTTTTTGCTAAAGAAGTGGAAAAAAATATTATCAAGGAAATGTGTGATCATGAAAAGAGGTGAAGTGCTCATATAGTGAGAACAAGTGAAACACATAACCAATCAAAGGGATATATCATTACTCTTGTATGATTAAAAGAAGAAAGACATTCAGAGGGATTTTTTAAAAGACTTGGACAAGTTTCATACAAGATGAGAAGACATGAAGGGCCTGAAATCTACATTAGATAGAGTGCACATACAATGAAATCACAGACTAAATACAAGCATGTGTGTAACACTAGTTCACATTCATGTGGCCCTGTTTACAAAGCACTTTTACAAATATTCTCTCATTTGTTTTTCCAAAAATCATGAGGAAAGAAAGATAGGAATTATAATCATCATTTTATAGAGGAGAAAGCTGAGGTCCAGGGGAAAAAATAATAAAAATTTGGGCAGGTTTTCTTTTTTAATAACTTTAAACAATTACACGTGAAGCTTTCTGGTTCACAAAGTACTTTCACAAACATTCTGTCATTTGTTCTTTCCAACCATCATGTATGTGAGGAAATGAAGGGAGTACTGTCTTCATTTTATAGAAGAGAAAGCTAATGCTGAGGAGGGTAACATAACAATAATTTGGGTGGGTTTTTTTTTTTATTTAGACAATCACATGTACCTATCAAAGTGTTATAATAAAAGGAATACTATATTTTTAATCATAAGGCCTGAATGTGAATCTTGACTCTGCAACTAATCACCTGAATGTTTATAGCCAAGTCATTTGCTTTCTCTTGGGTCTCAATTTCTTCATCACAAAAATAATAGAGATCTCTAAGGTAATTTCCTGTTCTGACAATCTATGCTCTAGGGCCCCTTCCAATTTCATAACCTGAGTATTTATGTGTTGATTTATCCCTCAGGTCATTTCTTCTTTACCCAGTAGCAATGTGACAGCTGACCACATCCTTATAAGAAGGGAAAGGATTCCTGACCTTCATTAAATTGTGTCGCTACTAGTGCAAAACAAACAAACAAAATCATCTGAGACTCCTCGTTTTCCTAAAAGGGAACTGAGATTCCCAGAATGAAAACAAGCTGTTTCGTACATTTTTCTCTGAGAAGGAAGGCCTTATATAAGAGCTAACTTTTAAAGGAATCATACTATGAAGTTCATAAAATCATAAATATAAGGCATTCAAAAGGTTACCCACTATGAACCGGATAGATTTATACCAGGAAGGTGGGAATTGTTCAGCATTAAAAAAATTATAAGTACAATATGCTATATTTATAATAAACATTAAAATCAGATTATTATATCAGTAGACACAGAAAAGGCTTTTGATAAAATACTGTAAAGAATTAATTGTTATTTGAGGAATATACATTTCTGTTAAAAATTATTATAAAGTTCTGGAATAACCAGAACTCTCCTCAAAATTGTAGAGTATCAAAAACCAAGAATTAGTATCAATTGTAAGAGATATGTTAAAGATCTTTTCAATATAATCTAGGTCTCCTTTCTCACCACTATTATTTAATATAGTCCAGGAAATGCTAGCTACTGCAAGAAATTAGAAAATGAAATGGATGCAATAAGCATAGACTTAAAAAACAAATGATCTCTATTGCAGATGACATGACTGCTTACCTAAAGAATGAAGGTGGGGCAGCTAAGTGGCACAGTGGATAGAGCACCAGCCCTGGATTCAGGAGGATATGAGTTCAAATTTGACCTCAGACACTTGACACTTACTAGCTGTGTGACCCTGGGCAAGTCACTTAACTCCCATTGCCCTGCAAGAAAAAAGAACAGCAAGAAGACCAGTTTAGATGGGAGGGCTGTAGAGTGTATGAAGAAAAGTAATGAGTAATGTGGCTGGAAAATTATATTGGATTGGAGCCAGGTTGTTAAGGCCTTTAAATAAAATTATCCTTTAGCATTCTTATATGAAATTAAACATGTAATTAATTTAGGTGGTGTTGCTATTTTTAAATAAATTGACATGCTACAACCACAAGAACTTAATATCTTTCCAATTATTTGTTTCTATTTCTATAAAAAATTTTTTGTAGTTCTATTCATATGAGTCTTCAGTGTGTCTTGGTAGGTAGACTCCTAGATACTTTAATCACTTTGTAGTTACTTATAATGGCATTTCTTTTGCTATATCTTGCTATATCTTGGGTTTTGTTAGTAATATACAGAATAGCTGATAATTTTTGTGTTTTTTAAATCTTATTCCTTTGCTTAAGTTATTAATTACCTAAATTATTTTTTAAAGCTAATATCCTGCATTCTTTGTTTTTGTTTTCGTGAGGCAATTGGAGTTAAGTGACAATGTTTTAATGACCAAATAGTATCATTAATCTGGAGAGGGAAAAAGGTCAAGAATCTCCAAGAAAATACTGGGAAAAATGCATAAAGTGGTCATAGAAGTATCATATTATAAAATATACAGGGTAGGCCAAAAGGCATGAAGGTATTTCACTATTTAATAACTCCTTAATTTTTTTTGTTTTCAATTTGCAATAGCATAGCATTGATATATATAGATATAGATAGATATAGATATATGTGTGTGTGAATTTATATTATATATAAAAATCAAATCTCATAAATGGCAAAAATAAAGAAAAAATAATTTTCAAAAAGTTATTAAAACATTGTGACTTCAACCTAGCTAATGTGGAGATGTTTTCCATGACTACTCATGTATAATTTAAATTGAATTGCTTGAATTCTTGGAGGTTGGGGGTGGGAAAGGAGGAAGAGAAGTTGAAACACAAAGTTTTAAAAAAAATTAGTGTCAAATTTGTTTTTACATGTAATTTGGAAAATAAAATTCTAAATATTTTTTTAAATGCACACCTACCTGAAAGACTTTCCCCCCAGAGGGTCTGTCTTCTGGACTCTGACCTCAGCATGTACTGCTCATTTTAACATGGACCACTCTCAATTCCAGTAAACCAATAGATTTGAATTATGCTAGCCAATTAGCTTGGAGCAGTGTATAAGGGCTGCCTCTCCATCAGACCTCAGAGAACTAACTCTCTCTCATGCTCTCTGGGCCTGGAACACTGGAGGAGGCAGACACAAGACTCTCTCTCCCCTCTATCCTAGGTATGTAGGGCTTCTGAACTTTCAGAGCCATGTGTTCTCTCTTTATTAACACTTAATATGATTTAATAAATGCTTATTTTATAAAAGCTTATATTTTATAAATGACCAAACTGATGCTAAAGCCTCTAATTTATAAGTAGCAATATATTAGAAACCCCAGCTAAGTTCCCTAAAACCTAGAACAGGGACATACACTCCCATCTAATTTCAAATGACACAATAGGAAAAAACTGCAGCCAATTGGCCAGTTCCTCAATAAAAAACAAAACAAAACAAAACATTGTGACTTTTGGCCCACCCTGTAGTATTAAGCAGTAATCATCAAAACAATCTGGTACTGCATAAAAATTAGAAAAGTTGAACAATGAGATAGAAGATTAGGTAAACTAATACCAGAAGCTCATCAAACCTAAAATTACAGACTCTGATGACCCCAAGGATACTAACTACTAAAGGACTTTTTATTTGAAGAAAAGGAATGGAAAAACTGAAAAGTACATTTGGATAAATTATGTCTTATACCACAATAAATTCCAAAGGCATACATAACCTAAATATGAAAAGTTATATATTAAAATTTTAAAGTTCAAGGAATGGAAATAAGTTTTATAAATATGGCTAAGAAAGAATTCTTACCTAAACAGGGGATGGAAATAACCATAGAGAAAAGAAAATGAACAATTGTCATTTCACAGCATTGAAAAGCTTCCGTATAAGTAAATAAATTAAGTTAGAATCAGAAGGAAAACAATTTGGAAAAATCATTCCAACAAATTTCTCTACAAAAATCTAAGATCAAGAATATTAAAAGAAGCAATCCAAATAAATATGATTAAGAGAAATTTCTGAAAAGATTGGTAGTAAACAAATATAATCAAGAAATTCTCAAAAGAAATTTCTCAAAAGAAATTCTCAAAATTCCTCCAATTCACTAATAATAAAAGAAATGCAAACTGGAATAACTTTGAGGTTCCACTAACATATCAGATTATCTAAGACAACAAAAGTAGAAAATAATTATATGTGGTGGTATAGATAGAAAGTACACCAGTGCACTAAACTGTACATATTCTTTGATCCAGGGCTATTACTATAAGGCATATACTCCATGGAACCTAAAGACAGAAAGAAAGAAAGAATTCAAATGTGTAAGAATATTTATCGTTGTACATTTTGTTGTTGCAAAGGACTGGAAAAAAACAATTTTCCATAACTTGTAAAAAATGTCTGAAGTAATTTTGATATATAAATGTTATGGAATTTTTATACCATAAGAAATAAGGAACATGATGGATTCAGACAAAGATGAGAAGATTGATATGAATTGATGCAGAGGGAAGTGAGTAGAACATAGAAAACAATTTATGGGCTGACAACAAAAACATGAAAGCAAACAATTCTGAAAAAACCTAGGAACTCTGACCAAAAATTGTCTAATCATGATTACAAAAGACTAATGATAAAACATACCCTCTACCTCTTAGCAAAAAGGTGATGGACCAGACGCATGGAACTAGGTTTGAATTATCAGATGGAGTCAATGGTGTTGATTTGTTTTCTTTGACCAAATGGATCTGTTATAAAAGTCGAATTCTACTGGATCAGTGGAAATAAGACAAAACAAAAAGAATGTTAATAAAATATTTTTAAAGTGCACATAGAAGAAGGGTAGGAATGTATACAAAGAGGAGGACACAATTAGAACAATTAATTGAAACATTTTTGTGCAATTATGTACACATTTTCATAAGTATGTGTGTGTGTCTAATGCATTGTTGGTGGAGCTGTGAACTGATCCAACCATTCTGGTGAGCAATTTGGAATTATGCCCAAAGGGCTATAAAGCTGTGCATACCCTTTGACCCAGCAATACCACTTTTGGGTCTTTTTCCCAAAGAGATCATGGAAAGGGGAGAGGGACCCACATGTACAAAAATATTTATAGCTGCTCTGTACGTGGTGGCAAGGAATTGGAAGTTGAGGGGATGCCCATCAATTGGGGAATGGCTGGACAAGTTGTTATATATGAATACAATGGAATACTATTATGCTGTAAGAAAGGATGAGCAGGAGGAGTTCAGAGAAACCTGGAGGGCCTTGCATGGGCTGATGATGAGTGAGATGAGCAGAACCAGAAGAACATTGTACACAGTATCATCAACATTGAGTGTTGATCTACTGTGATGGACTATATTCTTCTCACCAATGCAATGGTACAGAAGAGTTCCAGGGAACTCATGATAGAAGAGGATCTCCAAATCCAGGAAGAAAAAAAAGAACTGTGGAGTATAGATGCCGAATGAGCCATACTATTTCTTTTGTTTTTGGTGCTGATGTTTTTCTCTTTTGAGGTTTTTCGTCATTGCTCTGATTTTTCTCTTATAACATGACTAATGCAGATATATGTTTAATGTTATTATGTGTGTGTGTGTATATAACCTATATCAGATTACCTGCTGTCTAGGGGAGGGGGAAGGGAGGGAGGGGAGGGGGAAGGGAGGGGAGGGAGGGAGAAAAATCTGAAATTGGAAAGCTTGTATAAACAAAAGTTGAGAACTATCTTTACATGTAATGGGAAAAAATAAAATATTTTATTAAATAAATAAATAATTTTTTAAAGTATATGTGTGTGTGGTTTGTTTACTTCATATGTGGAAGAAGTTTATATAGTCCCATTCCCTGTTTTTAAGGTCTCAAATTTTTGCAATTGCTTATTATTGTTGAAAAAAGAAAAAAAAATGTCCAGGATATACAAATGTCTACACTGTACTTCAAAAATTCTAAAGGAAAAAGTAGGTTACTAAAGGGTTTCTTTTAAAAAGTTCACTTGATTCCTTTGTTTATTTAATGCACTAAAATTTAAAGATTGAAATAATTTTATGAGGGAAAAAAGGAATTTGAATTTCAAGGATTCTTATTTGGTTATAACTAGGAATTCTTTCACTTGGAGCAAAAGCTGATTGCTCAATTGTTTGCGAGTTGGGGGGGGGGGGCAGAGGACACACCAGTACAAGAGATTATCTCCAGCATAATGGGGAATGGCAAAGAGAAAAATCTGATCATGGAAACAGCTGTGCCTTTGGAAGCAGTGGCCTACAATATCAATAGATGAACTTTATGATTTAGGTCCACAATTATCAGGAAGGAACCTTCTCCCAGATATCCATACTCTAAGGCAAAGCCTTGCATATTTCAAATTCTGTTCATGACCAGTAAAGCCAGGCAGAAAAAGAAAAGAATCAGAAAGGACTCCAAAGAGGGTCTCAAGGAAGAACTACTGTTAGTCTTGAGATAGATAGTTATCAACACCCAAACGTTTCCAGGTTTATGCCTAAGACCTCCAGCAGCTCCCAGCCCAACCCAGGAGACTTTTCCAAAGATTCACAGAATATGGGAGAAAATAGATTCACATATATAGGAAAAGCCACTCAGGCTAACAGATCCCCATGGGCACACTGCTCTGTCACAATGTCATCTCACCTGGCTCCCTTGCTCTCCCTCTTACCATAACATACAGCTCTGAAGCTACCACATAATATCTCATTTGCCAACATCTACCCATAATCCTGGAATAGCTCTACTTTCATGAATTTCTTACAGGCAATCTCAGAACCAGGTCTGCCACTAACTCATTGATACTTCCTTTCTCAAAACCTCAATTTTATCATCTATAATAAGAATGGCTAGGGCTATGAAACTGTTTCACTAAGTAACTTTTAAATTCCATTCTTCCATGACTATTAAGCCTAGAGTTCAACCTCTCCTCTCATGCAGGGATGTCACTTAACACATTTCAAACAAGTAAGTAGCTAGTCTCTGCTAGAATCACTTCAGTGATGGGGAGATGTCTACATCCTGACAGGTAGCACAGAATGGTGAGGCATCCCATCACTCAATTTTGAGTCCTAAAACTTCATTTCAAGTCCTTTGAGACTGACCATTTATAAACTTCGAGGCTCTGAGCACATCCGTTAAATGTTCTCCACTTGTTGCTTCATCTGCAAAAAGGTCAATGCACTTGTAACTCACAAGTGCATTGTGATGGATCAAATTAGATAAATTACATAAAGCATTTTGTAAACCAGAATTCACTATGTAAATATGAGCTATTAGCATTTGAGGAAATTCTATTTATTTTATATGTTTGGGAAACCAGCCTAGAACAAGATTACATGAGACAGGACTCAGAACTGTGGTAAATATCCCTTCATTTCTGGCTCTTAGCTCCAGGCTAAACTGTTCATAAGCAAATCATTCAGAACCTGTTTCTAGGGCCCTGCATTTATACAAATAGGTTTCACAATCATGGTGGATTCTTGCCTATATATAATGCTGGTGTCACAGAAACTGAACATAGAACAACAGTTCACTTTGATTCATTTCACTCCACTTACCTTGCCAATACTTACATCATGAAGGCAGCAGCTGGATGCCTGTTCCTAATGCTAGCATTAATATCCATCTTCGGTGAGTATCTCTTTCCTAATCTTGCCCTAATCCCTGGCATTAGCTGTCCCCTTACAATGACTGGCCCAGAGAGTCCCAAATAAAATCACCTGAGAGGTGGGCAGGACTCCTCTTCAGAATAAGAGCTCTAAAAAGAAATGTATTTACTTTTCTGACTTTGCCAAGAGAAGTCATGCAATGTCAGGGCTAGAAGAGACCTTAGGATATAGAACTGAGATTATAAAAGGTTGAAGGTACCTTGGAACATATGCTATTGAGGGAAGAAGGATCATAATATTGTTAGTATTATCATGTTAGTATTGGAAGAGATCATAAAACATGCTTTTAGAGATAAAATGGAATTTTGAGGTTAATAGAGCTAGAAATGAATTTAGAAGACATAATGCAAACTATTAAAGATACTACAGATCCTAGAACATAGAATTTCAAAGTTGGATGGGTCTTCATAGTTTACCTAATGCACTCCCCTCATTTTAAACAGTTAGAAATGGAGGAAGGGGTAATGTAGAAGAAAGAAATTATTTCCTTCCTTTATATTATATAGAACATTTATTTGTATTAGAGGAAAGAACTTCCTAAGGTTTCAGGAGAAGCAGGAGTAGTGTTGGGTTATTCGAGAGACTGTTCAATCTTTTTGCCTTCTTTATTTCTATTACAGATGTGGAATCAGTCTCAAAAAACACAGTAAGTCTTCTTTCCCTCAATCCCCAACCATTTTGCTATTATATTCCTATCTCATAATGGCAATACATTTCACATGAATGTGGTCCTAAATCTAAATTAAATTATTTGAAGGTAAACCACTGCAAAATGTAATAAATATAGTAGTTTATTCCCAAATAGCATTCTGAGTCAGCCTGCAATGGGCTGTTTTCCAAATATAAATTTTAAAGTCATGTCCTATTTGAGCTGAAACCAGGTCCACAAGTTACAGAAACCAAGAGTATATCCAAATACAACAGATTAAACTCAAGGTCATAAATTGAAAATCAATTGGCTCCTGTTCTAGAAAAATCCTCTAGCAATATAGATTAGTAATGTCTGTAATTTATAGTTGTAGAGGGTTTTGGGTTATAGTATATAGTAGAGGTTATAGTAGTTGTATAGTGGAGGTTATAGTTATAGAGGGACACCAGAGATTAAATTACTTGGGACAGCTAGGTGGTGCAGTGGATAAAACACTGGCCTTGGATTCAGAAGGAACTGAGTTCAAATCCGGCCTGAGACACTCGATACTTACTAGCTGTGTGACCCTGGGCAAGTCACTTAACCCTCATTGCCCTAAAAAAAAATAAATATTTTTTTTTAAAAGAGAGTAAATTACTTGCAAACATGGTAACATAGTTAATGTATGAGAGGCAGGGCTTGATCACAGGTCTTTCTGCCTCCCAAATTAGCCATCTATCTGTTCTGCCGTGCTGCTTCTTACTCTGCATGCTGTAGGGAGTCAATAAACTTCTGATGAAGAGAAGATTAGAACTCTGGACACCAGAGCTTGTTTTACCCCATGACTATGAAATGCAAGAGTAAGAGGGGCATAAGGCTGGTCTAAGGGTCTTTGTATTGAGATTGTAGGCTATGATTTTCATAGCATCTCCAGACCTTTGTCCTTTCCAGACCTGAGGACCATAGCAACTGCAGGTTTTTAGAAACTTGATTTTATAAAAATTGTATTAATTAAAAGGGAGATAATATGTATTATTGATTTTTCAGGTTGACTGCAGCAGTTATAAAAAAACGCCACCAGGAGACCCCATATTCTGCACTGCTGACTATAACCCAATATGTGGTTCTGATGGGAAAACATATTCTAATGAATGCTTTTTCTGTTCTGCTGTTAAGTAAGTACAGACATCAAATGGAAAGGAAGATAATTAATGTAGGTTAAGGTATGGGTTTATGGTGGGCAGGGAGGAAACGTTCAGTGATTACCACAGTGGAAACATTCTTAAGTAATATGTAAGAGCAGGGTTTGAGAAACCATTATTCCATCTCTTTAAAGCATACTCCAAACAGCAGATCAGGGCATACAAGCAATTCTCCCAGCTGGATGATTCATATCCCTTTCTGCACATTTGCTCCCTCCATTATTCTCCCTTCCTCTATATCTACTGACATCCCAATTTTATAGACAAGCAAAAGCGGGACTTAGAAAAGAAAAGTATTTAAAGTTATAGAGGTAGTAAGGGACAAAACTAGAATTTAAACCCAATGTTCTCTCCACTACACCATGTCACCTCTCTCTATATGGCTGAACATGGACAAGTCTCTTCAACTCTTTCGGTCTCAGTTTTCATATGTATAAAATTTGTGTATAAAAGTAGTTAATCCGAATGATTGGTATATCCTTTCCAGAGCTAACACTCAATGTATTCATAAATTTATGAACTGGCTACATAGCTATAAATAAGTCACTCAAATTCTCTAAGACTTTTTTTTTAATTTTTTTTTTTTTAGTGAGGCAATTGGGCCTAAGTGACTTGCCCAGGGTCACACAGCTAGTAAGTGTTAAAGTATCTGAGGCCAAATTTGAACTCAGGTACTCCTGACTCCAGGGCCAGTGCTCTATCCACTGTGCCACCTAGCTGCCCCAGACTTTTTTTTAATCTGTAAAATGAATGGATTCCATGAATCCTTCCATATCTGACATGCCATACCTCTAAACTTTTTCCTTAAAGGCATCCATATTTGTTTAGATATCCTTTCCTCCAACACCATTACAGTAATAGGTCCTATCATTCATCCTTTTCATCAGTTAAAATAGTAAATGTAGGTTCACATGTATGAGTGGCATGAAGAGTGTGTGTGTGTGTGTGTATATATATATATATGTATATATATATATAATGATATTTCTGTCTCATATTTATATCCCTGTTCTTCATATTTTACTTAAGAGATTTATATCTCATCTTAGACTAGTAACTCTGTCTTTAAACTTTAATATGTCTCTATACCTCCACTAAAGATCTCTCTGATGCCTCATTGTGGCAAGGAGGTAGCTCTGAATTCTCAAAGGCTGTCTCAGATATGTTCAAGTTTCTGGCCAGGTCTTAACAATTCAGAAAGTCTTTCAGCATGACTACAGTGACAGACTCTATGCCAATGGAAGACCAGCATAGAAGACCAGCATACCTAATTTCAAAAGGGCTCATCATCAAAAGTTTTCTACCAGGTTATGAATTTTCTTTGCCTGGAAGAATGCATCAAGACTGGCTACAAAGACTCAGGAATTGTGACAATTCAGTGGAAGTAGTTCCTAAACAGACAAAATTTTAAAAAGTAATTTTCAAGTATTAGTTTCTGTAACTCCTAAGTAAAAACAAGGTGGAGTGGAGCAAAGATCTGATTATAAATGACTAATAAACAGCCATCAGCTATGGCCCTTTTTAATAGAAGTAAGATTTGAAGACTGAGGGTGAAGCATGTCTACTGTCTCTCCACAGAGTGGTAGTGGACTATCAGTGTGACATGAGAAGGAAAAAAACATATCTATGTGTGTATGCATATATGTGTGTATACACATGTATATACACATATACATATCTACATATACACATGTATATATATATATATATATACCCAAATAAATAAACATATTGGCAATGTCTTAAATATATGAATACACATATTTGTTCATTTTTGTATATACATATATTCATACATCTATATAAAAGACATAAGCAATGTGTTTATTTGTTTGGATTTTCCCCTGAATTTGTTATTACAAATGATGCTATGGCTAGTGAGAGGGCTAGGGAGTGAAATGACAATGATGGTTTTTTAATTGCATAAATGAAACATTTTAAAGAACAAAACAGGAGTCAGTGAGTTTTCTATGAATGTTTAGAGAATGAAAGCAACAGAATATCATATAAATATGGAATCTTAGTGTAAGAAAGGATTTCAAAGATCACTTAATCTTGCTTTTACCCAATGAATAAATCTGTTCTGCAACATCACCACCAAGTGGTCATCTTACTTCTGTTTAACCACTGCCAGTAACAGTGTTTCCATTGTTCCCTCCTTTGCAGAAAAGACAAAGCTGGACTAGGTGATAGCTAAGGTTATTTCTATGTTATAAGGTTTGACATCAGAAAATGGGCTTGTGGCCCATTCACACCTAACTGTTGTTTTTTTCACATTCCACAGGCAGAGTGATGGCAAAATCAAATTTTCCCATAAGGGGAAGTGTTGAATTAAAGCATCAGTTCTGAAATGTCCTCCAGTACTTTCCATTCCTGCTAGAAGATAATGCACAAAACAGCTCTAATTTTCAAAAGATTCTCCTTCAGAATGTTGGATCTTCAACGTTGTTTGTACTGTTGCTTTCAGAATAAAGGAAACTTTAATGATTTTTTTGTCTGAATTCTGTTAGTAGAAGAGGTAAACAGGGAACCTAAGGAATAATTAGATATCAAATGTTATAACAGGATTGGGATCAGTAATATACCACCTAGGTATTGAGGATAAAGGTGGGACAGTTTACTGACTTCAAGGCTGTCAAGGAAGTATATTATTTCCTTCTTGGCTCCAAAGGAAAGGAATTGTGCCATTTGAGGCAGCAGAGATAGATGTAGGAGAGGGGAGTGCATGTTGCAGGGAAGAAATTTCAACTTAGTATGATGAAAAACTTCAGCAAGAGTGGAATGTACTGCCCTAAGAAGGAGTGAATTTTTTGTGCCAGGAATTTTTCAAGCAGCTGCTAGATGACCACTAGCTTGGGATTATTTAAAGGGTATTACTGGGATGGTTTGGACTTGATGACCTTTTAGGAATCTCTATTTAATCCTTTGAGATTTTAAAGCTTTTCAAGACATTCTCATTAATATTCAGTGCTCCAAGGGAATATTAAACTCTTTGAGAATCAAACCACTTGGCAAAGAATTCAGGAGAGGCATTTGTGGGACAAGAAGAAGTGCACCTTGCAGAAGAGAAGGCATCAGAAATTGCAAAGGATTGAAGGACTCTTTTTGACCATTTGGAAAGTGTCTGTGTGAGTGAGGTTATTTCCATCTGGGCGTATTTAAGCTATTGAAAGTAATATAGAATGCTGGCATTTATACTCAGATTTCTAGACCAGATTCCTAAAAATATGTTGCTATTTCAAAGTGAGCCATGCTATGGTATAGTGGAGAGAACAAGGGATTTGCAGTGAGCTGGAATCCTGGCTCTATCCTCACTGTCTACATGAGCTGAAATAAATCACTGAACTTCTCAGCAAAACTTTCCTCAGTGCTCAAATGTTGTGTTTAGATTTGATGATTCCCTAAGATTTCTTTAAGCTTAAATCCATGATCTATAAAATCTATGATCTATATGACCTAAAGGGAAGACTTTGGAAGTCAATGTGCCATCTATATTTCTCCAGCTAAGTCTGATATGTCCAACTTCCCAGTGGTCAAACTGCTCAGAGGTATAGGAACTGAACCCACTTAAAGTTTTGGGGCATGGATTGTGTGACAAACAAGAGCAAGTACAAGAACTCTCAAAAACTCCACAAGATAGGAATTATTCAAAAGAGGTAAAGCCAATCTCTCCATAGGCCAAAATACTAATGTGACAAAGAATGTCCTTCACAGGTAGCAAGGGGGTGTCATTGGTTTGCTCATAGGAGACATCCCTAGCTTATTATCCCTCCACCCTTCTCCAAGGGAGACTTGACTTCTTGACAAGAGGAGAAGCAAGAGGTTGGTCCAGATGTCCTCCATTAAAGAGACATGATGGACTTGGTATGTGAAATAAGACATATATATATATATATATATATATACATACATACATATATATGTATGTATTTTTGCATACAGCAAAGAAGGGGATTTTTTGACTCAGTAATGTATATTTGTTACAATAAACTCATTTTTTTCTTTTTCAGTGAGGTAGTATAAGGGAAGGAAAGAAACATATGCATTGTTCATTTTGAAAAATAGAGAAGTGGGAGGAGTAAAAAGTAAAGAGATCACCATCTAAGGCTTTGAGTGAATGTAGACCCATAAAGTACTGTGAACCTGAGATAGCTTTCCTGAGTACCTATCTAGGAAAGGAAGTAACTGTGGTGCTTTACACAGATGAGGAAACTAAAGCCCAAGGTGGTTAAATAATAAACATATGAAAACAAAAATAAGCAAAAACTCACCAGTAAAACCAGATTTTTCTAAACTTTAGAGCAATGTTTTGGCATATAATCCCAGGGTTACAAAATTCTTCATTAACTGGGAAAACAGTACAGAAAAACTAGAAGATGCAGAGAGCAGTAACACAAACCTAAATTCTTTGAACAGATGCACTGCCTTCAGCATCTGTCAACATCAGAAAATTCATTAAATATCTTGTTAGAATCCCAGATTGATTACATGTGACTACCTGCCTTCCCTTTAGTACATGTTGGGCTATAAAATAAAACAGAACTATTTCCTGAAATTCCTTAAGTACATAGTCAAGAAAAAATATTTGGAATTAATTTTTAAAACACCCTATAATGATCATGCCAAAAACCTCCAAATAATGCCATAAGACAACTCCTGGAGCAGCAGAACTCACAAAAGGATGGGGTGAGATCATTTTCCAGCCAAAGACAGCTTAGAAAGTTGGTAGGAAAGATCTGTAGTGATAGGGTGAGAATGAAGCACAGCCCCTTGGCTACATGTGCAGATCCAGTAAAATTGAGGGGGGAAAGGATTGCACTGGGGAAGGAAGAAGGGTAGAAGTAGAATGTGGTGAAATCTCACATAAAAGAAGCAGAAAAGGGCTTGTGGAGTTGAGGGAGAGATGGGGGAGGAGTGGGGCTGTAAATGAGCCTTACATTCATCAGAATTGGCTCAAGGAGTGAATAACATACACACTCAATTGGGTGGGGTACACTTTCTAACCCTGCAGGAAAGTAGGAGGGGAAGGGAAGAAAGAGGGAGGGGAGAAAGAAAGGAAGACAGAGTGAGAGAGGGGATAGTAAGAAGCAAAACACTTTTGAGGAGGGATAAGGTAAAAGAAGATAGAAAATAGTAAATATCATGGGAAGGGAATAGGATGGAGGGAAATAGTTAACAATAGTAACTATGAAAAAATTTTGAAGCAGAGGCAAGAGTAATGTCAGATGATGATGACTGACTGATTGATTGATTGATCAATGGATTGATGATGAGTAAATGAAGATGAGGATTGTTTGATGAGGACTGATTGATGATGAAGAGGATGGATTGAGGAAGAGGTTGAGGATTGATTGAGGATGATGATGAAGATTGATGGATGAGGATTGATTGATGATTAATTGATGATGACAATGAGAAAATGTATGGTATTTACTTTGCTGGGCTATTATGAAGAAACGTGTCAAGTATAAGATACTATATAAATGTTATCTATTTGACTAATGTAGAAATATGTTTAATGTGATTGTACTATACAACCTATATCAGACTGCTTTCTGTCTTGGGGAGGAGGGAGGGAAGGGAGGGTGGGAAAAAAATTTGGAACTAAAAATCCTGTGAAAACAAATGTTGAAAACTATCCTTATATGTAAGTGGATATTAATAAAATACTTTTAAAATGTTATCTGTTCGTGTTGTTGCAATAATCAACCTCATGGGTTTATTGTAAGGAAATCTCTCTTTAAAGTACTATATAAATATAGTTTACTTTAAAAAATGATAAGTATGATGCTATCAGAAAAACCTGGAAAGATCTACAGGAGCTGATACAAAGTGAAATGTAATATATACAAAATAACAGCAATATTGTAAGATGATCTGATGTGAATGACTTGGTTATTTTCAGCAACGCAATGATCCAAGACAACTCTGAAGTTCTTATGAAAAATGCAAACCATCTACAGAGAGAGAACTGATGGTATCTCAATACAGATTCAAGCATAATTTTTTGTTATTTCCTTTGTCTGAATGTGTTTTCTTTCACAACCTGACTAATGTGGAAATGTTTTGCATGACTGCTCAAGTATAGCTTATATTGAATTGCTTGAGTTCTTGGAGGGGGTGCAAAGGGAGGGAGGGAGGAAGAGGATTTGGAGCACAAAGTTTTAAAAAATTAATGTCAAAATTTGTATTTTACATGTAATTTGGGAAAATAAAATTCTAAATAAATAAGTAAACTACATGTAACTGGGGAAAAATACCATTAACAAAATTTTTTTAAAAAAGAAGAGAAAAGAAACAATGAGCAGAATGCTTCCAGAAATACCTGGATTTACATGGACTGACGCAAAACGAAATGAGTCAAACCAGGAGAACACTGTACACGGTGTTGTAATATTGTAAGCATGATCAACTGTAAAAGATTTATCTACTCTGATCAATACATTGATCCAAGACAATGCCAAAACCCATGATGAAAATTGCTATGCACTTCCAGAGGAAGAGCTGACAAACTCTGAATTCAGATTGAAGCATGCTTTATACTTTATACATACTTTTTTTACTTTATATCTCTTTGGGTTATTTTTTTTCTGATCTGTTTTCTTCTGCATCATGGCTAAGATGGAAAATGTTTTGCATGTCATCAAATGTAGAATTGAAATCAGTTGCTTGGCTTCTCAAGAAGGGAGAGGGGCAAGAAAAAGGGAAGGAATCTGGAACTCAAATTTTTAAAAATAAATGTTTATGATAAGTGAGATGAGCAGAACCAGAAGAACATTGTACACAGTATCATCAACATTGAGTGTTGATCTACTGTGATGGACTAGATTCTTCTCACCAATGCAATGGTACAGAAGAGTTCCAGGGAACTCATGATGGAAGAGGATCTCCAAATCCAAGAAAAAAAAAAAAGAACTGTGGAGTATAGATGCTGATTGAACCATACTATTTCTTTTGTTTTGGGTACTGGTTTTTTTTCTATTTTGAGGTTTTGCATCACTGCTCTGATTTTTTCTCTTGTAACAGGATTAATGCAGAAATAGGATTAATGTTATTATGTGTATATCTATATGTGTGTATATCTATATCTATATAGATATATAGATATAACCTATATCAGATTACCTGCTGTCTAGGGGAGGGGGGGAGGGAGGGGAGGGAGGGAGAAAAATCTGAAATTGTAAAGCTTGTATAAACAAAAGTTGAGAACTATCTTTACATGTAACAGAAAAAATAAAATACCTTATATATATAAAAAATAAAAAAATAAATGTTTATAAAAATAACTTAAATGTAATTGAGAAAACTAGAATAAAATGCAAAAAAAATTGCTGAAATACTTTCAAAAAACAAGAAAGCAACCCAGCCAGCTATTTTCCAATTTGGCCTCACTGGAATAATCAATAGGTTTGGTATTAGACTACTGGACAGACCTCCTACAGTGTGTAGTAAGAGAGTCTCATGAGTCCTGACACACTGTTTCCCTATATCCTATATATATATATATATTTGGATGTATATATATATATATTCCCAATATCCTAAAAATCCAAACAACATCCCAATATCCAAAAATCCTAACAATATCCAAACTACAAATTGGTACCCATCAGAAAACTAAAAGAGCTAGGAAAAAACTCCAGCATGCTACACATTGTAGACCTCTCCCTACAAATATTCTGGGCTTTCCTGTTTCTATACTTAACAATAATAATCACTTGCATTACCATAAAGTCATAAACGTAAAGCTGGATTGGACCTTAGAGGCCATGAGGCCAAACCCCCTCCATTTTACAAATGAAAAAAGGCCCAGACATGCAGAGTGACTTTTTGAAGGTCACACATTTCTTAGTAGCAGAGCCTAAACTTGAATATAGTTTATTTCAATTCTGCCCACATTCACCAAGTGCCTGTGCTATGCTAAGCCCATGTATTATCTTTTGTGTTCCATCCAGATCTCATCTTGGATTTTTGAGTACTTATGTTTCTAAAACACTCTAGCTCTCCTTTTTCTCCAATTCTATAAAAGATATCCCCTCTTTGTATTTCCCCTTATAACATCTTTCTTCTTCTTTGCTACAACCTACTTACTGTGCCATTTCATTAAAAGCCTTTGCCTATGCAATGATCCAAGATAACTCTGAAGGACATATGAAAATTGCAATCTATCTACAGAGAAAGAACTGATGGTATTTGAAAACAGATCGAAGCATAATTTTTTGATAGTTTCTTAATCTGAAGTTTTGTTTTTGTCTGTTTTCTTTCACAACCTAGCTAATGTGGAGATATTTTGCATGACTACTCATGTATAACTTAGATTGAATTGCTTGAGTTCCTGGGTGGGGGAGGTGGGGGGAGAGGGGGAAAGAGAGGGAGGGAGGAAGAGAAGTTGGAACACAAAGTTTTAAAAAGGTGATATCAAAATTTGTTTTTACATGCAATTTGTAAAATAAAATTCTAAACAATTTTTAAAAGCCTTTGCCTTCTACTAATTTCATCTCTTAAATGACTAGTAAAAATGAACACATTAACTGGATAATGGCCAAACAAATTGTGGTACACAGAAGTAATGGATGGTGTTATGGACCAGGTCTCAATCTAGTTAGTGGTTCAGGCTTAAGATCAGATTCAAATAAGACACTCTTAGATCTTCCTCCATTATTTAGAAAAAAAAAAAAGTTTATTTAACCATATAATTGAAAGAATATTCAGCAAGGAAATAGCACTGGTTCATATAGACACAGCACCCTTGTCCCCATAAAGAAATATATCTTGCCAAAAGGAAGTAGATAGAGCACTGGCCCTGGAGTTAAGAGGACCTCAGTTCAAATCTCACCTCAGACACTTACTAGCTGTGTGACCCTAAGCAAATCACTTAACCCCAACTGCCTTAAACATCTGGGGCCATATCCAGTTGTCCTGAAGTATATCTTGTCACAGGACCCAGATGGCTCTGGAGCTTGCACAGCCCTCCCTCACTTAAATCCAACTCAGTGTAAATCATGACATCACTCAATGAAATGGTCCAGTTCAAGAATAAAGGACAAAGGGTTGGGGCAGCTAGGTGGCGCAGTGGATAAAGCACTGGCCCTGGATTCAGGAGGACCTGAGTTCAAATCCAGCCTCAGACACTTAACACTTACTAGCTGTGTGACCCTGGGCAAGTCACTTAACCCTCATTGTCCCTCCCCCCCTAAAAAAAAGAGAATAAAGGACAAGCAACAACAATAGCAACAACAGGGACCATTTCAGGAGAAAATTAGCCAAGCCTACCTATGGTAGAGTTTGTTCCTATATCAAATGAATTTATGCTGAAAGAAATTATAAATATTATGAATACAGAAAGCATCAGATCACTTAAGTGAACTGATAAAAACAAAACAATTCAAACCAAATTCTGTGAATTACAGTGCCAAAGCTTGACCACAAAGAGTGACAGAATCATAGATTTAAAAACAGAAAGGAACTTAGAGGCCATCATATCCAGTATCCTCATTTTCCAGATAAGGAAACTGGGAGAGGTCAACTTGTTAGGCCAACACCACACAGCTAATAAGAATCCTCTTTCTCCTCACCCCTCTACAGCTTGGGACAGTTATTACCCTCCCGTCACTGATAGTCTCTTCTCTCTAGGTTTTCAGGACAGCACTCTCTCCTGGTTCTCCTCCTACCTATCTGATTACTGTTTCTCAGGCTCCTTTGCTAGATCCACATCCAACCATACAAGGTCCACAGGGTTTGTGGTCCTGTGTCCTCTTCTCTATATACCAAGGCTTCTTAAACTTTTTCCACTTGACTCCTTTTCACCTGAAAAATTTTTACACAACTCCAAGTATATAGGTATATAAAACATGTACACAAACAAAATATTTACTGCTAAATTTTTCATGACCCCCACATTCAATTACTCAATCCCATATAGGGTCATGACCTATGGAAGAAGCTTTACTGTATACTACTTCACTTGTGGATCTCCTCACCTCCAACTGATTTAATTACTATTTCCCTCCTGCTGATTCTCAAATCTACCTATCCTGCCCAAAACTCCATACTAACCTCTCTAAAGAATTAATTGTGATTTAGATGCCCCAGGAAGCACCCCAGCCAAGGCTCAGGCACTGCACCTCCAAGCTGGCGCAGTACTCTACCCACCTTGTGCTTACACCTATGTGGGCCTGGCCAAATTATAAAGATAGGGCAGTCAGGTGACCTTCGGCATGCAGAACCTGGAAGGCTGGCCATTCTACAAGCATCCGTTAACTCTGTCAATCAGGGCTGCCAGCCAATTAGCTTCGGGCTGTGTGTCTGTCCATCCTACTTCCTGGGAGCCCAGGAGTTGCTGGCAAGGCCATTCTGGCTTTGGAGCTGGAAAGAGATGGGATGCAGCCTTATATTCTGCTGAGCCCCGGGTGGTGGTGTACTTCAGGTTGTATTATTTTCCTTCCCCCATTCCTTTTTTTCCTTTCCCTTAATTCTACTAATCTTACTTATGTTTTTTAAGTTCATTCTTGTTAATAAACCCTGTTCTGTTTTTGAAAGAGGCTATTAATCTCCTTCCTTGCCCCAATATTGCAGTGAGCTGCCTAACACTCCCCAGTTAAAATTTGTCCCCTACACCTCCAATCTCTCATCCCCAACTGCCTTTCAGATATCCCCAACTCAACATATTCAAAATAGAACTCACCATCTTTTCTCCTAAAACCTCTCCCCCTCCTACCTTTTCTATCAATGTTGAAGACATCACCATCTTCCTAGAGAGGCTTGGGATCACAGCTTAGGAGTCATCCTCAACTACTGTCTATCTCTCACCCCTCATAAGCCAATCTACTGCTAAGTTCTGTCAATTTCACCTTTGGAATATCTCTCAAATATGACCCTTTCTCTCCTCTGACACTTCCACCATATTACTATAGGACCTTATCACCTCATACTTCTAGTTTTCTGGTTAGTCTTCTTGCCTCAAGTCTCTATCCATTCCAATCCATCCTCTACTCAGTCACTAAAGTGATTTTCCTAAAGTGCAGACCCAATCATGTCACATTTCTCCTCAATAAACTTCAGCTACTCATTTATTTCCTCAAGGATCAAATATAAAATCCTCTTTTTACCTTCAAAGGTCTTCCTAACCTGGCTTTCTCCTAACTTTCCAGGTTTCTTACAGTTTTCTCCTGCTAGTCCTCTTTGATCTGTTCCACAAACAAGATGCACCATTTCTTGGCTCTGAGCATTTTCTCTGGCTGTCCCCCTATCCTTCTTCTCCTTCCTCATCTCTGCTTACTGGTTTCCTTATTTTAAGTCCAAAATAAAATCCCATCTTCTACAGGAAGTCTAGTGCCTTTGCTCTATTAATTATCTTCTATTTGTCCTATGTATAGCTTGCTTGTATGCATTTGGTTTTTTGTTGTTTCCTCCATTCGCTTGTGAGCTCCATGAAGGCAGGGAATGACTTTTCCTACTTTTTGTAACCCAACACTTAACACAGTGTCAAGCACATAGTAAGAACTTAATAAATGTTTATTGTTTGCTTGATGGAAGTGTTTGCCGCAGTGTTTGAATTCAGGTTTTCTTTACTCCACGTACTATACATTATCCATTGTTCCAAGTGTAAGAGAAGGCAACTCTGCTACACCTGTTCCCTCCACTCACTTCTTTGAAAAATTGAGTGACTAGTGGGACAGAACACTATGTACAATATCCAACTTTTTACATATTTTGGTTTATTTTAATGAAATGTATTTTCCCCTCTTTCTTACTCTTTTGGAGTGAAATACACTAAGAAATGTAGGTGATATAAAAAACAAAAGATGCCTTTTTTTTAAAGTAAATATACCAGTGGAGTTCCATGAGCTACTATTTTGAGTGGATCCATAGAGTGCCTTGAACCTGGGACAACTTTCCTGTGGACCTGTGTATGAGAAGGGGTATACTTGGTGAACTGAGGCCCAGGAGGTTAACTGATCACTTCTTGATCACCTAGGTAGTAAGTGATGGAGGTGAGATTTCAACACAAATTCTCTGACTTCATATTAAATGTTCTATATCGGGGGCGGCTAGGTGGCGCAGTGGATAAAGCACCGGCCCTGGATTCAGGAGTTCCTGAGTTCAAATCCGGCCTCAGACACTTGACACTTAGTAGCTGTGTGACCTTGGGCAAGTCACTTAACCCCCACTGCCCCGCAAAAAACCAAAAACCAAAACAAAACAAAAACAAAAAAACCAAACAAAACAAACAAACAAATGTTCTATATTACCATTCTTTCAACTGTATTATATAAATGAACAGGTTGTTTACTCCTTTGCAGAATTTGGAGCTTTTCCACAGAGCTCAAGGCCTCATTCAGTATAATACTCAGGGCTGGCCCATTTCACAACTTAGTAAAGTACATAAGGTTCTTTTCTCTTTTCATAATTACAGGAAACTATGCCAATAGGTATATCTAGCCAACTGGACAGGTTCTGTAACTGGCAGCATGGGAGGAGTTGTTAAAATTCTTCCTGTCTCTTGGTTTTGCCACATGTTCTTTTCTACCTTGGCTTGTCTTCTAGAAAAATGTCAGTTGAAATGACCAGCTTTGAACATGCACAAGTATGGCCAGAGAAAGTGACCCCATCAGCTATTTCCCAATCCAATAGGAGTAGTCAGTATGCTATCATTAGAAGCCTGAAGAAACTTCCTGGGGTGGGCTGAGTCGTAGCTAGGGGAGTTCCATGAGTCCTTTCATGCTTCTTCCCTGCAAATATACTGGACATTGGTACCCCTCAAGGTACTAAAAGAGCTAAAGAAAGGCCTCCAGCATGTTACATGTTCTAGGTCTTCTCCCCCTCACTATACCTCCCCCCCACCAACATCATCAGCTTTCCTGCTTCCATAGCTGAGAATAAATTTGTTTACATTAGTGTAAGATCATATATTTAGAGCCAGAAGGGATTAGAAAAGTCATGAGATAGGAACCCCACCTCCCCCATCATTTTACATATGAGTAGAGCCCCAGAAAGATGAAGTGACTTTTCTAAGATCACATGGGTTGTAAATAGCACAGACTGGATTCAAACCTGTTTGTTTTAATTCCACCAGAATTCGTTAAGTGCTTAATTTATGACAGGCACTGTGCTAGGCCCAAAGAATACAAAGCTAAAATAAAAATCCCTGCCGAAGGAACTTTACATCATATTGGGTAGGTATATCTTTTACCCAGATAAGTAAAGAAAAAGTAACTCATAGGTGGGGACCTCACACCAACTAGTGGTATTAAGAAAAGATTACTTGTAGAGGTGGTATTTAAGCTGAGATCTGAGAAGTATGAATCATTCCAAGAGGCAGAGATGAGGAGACAGAGCATCCCAGGCCTGGAAGACAGCCTCTGAATCCAAATCCCAGTGTTCTTTCTTTCCACTGTACTACAAATGCCTAATGCTCACATTGATGCCTATACCTGGATTGCTCCATTCCCAACCCTGCCTCCCAACATCCTACCCAGCTTTCAAGATTCAGCTCAAAGAATGCTAGAATTGAAAGGGACTTCATATAACACCCAGTACATTCACCTCACTTTACATATGAAAAAACTGAGGCCTAAAGAGATGAATTAACTTGTCTAAGGTCACACTTAAATTTGGTTTCAGAAACCAGGTTTGAGTCCAGGCCTCCTGATTGCTGATCCACTGTCTTTCCCACTCCATTATGTTACCCTCCTCCTTCTCTAGGAAGCTTGATTGCTGCAAGTCAGATGTGATTTCTTACTTTCTGTCTCTCTCTCTCCACTGAAATCTTGCTGTGACTGGTACTTCTGTCAGGGGATTTATCAGACTCTATTCAACTTAATAGTTAGTTGTATCTATGGATTGCCCCCTAACCACATTGTTTGTTCCCTAAGGACAAGAAAGACTATATTATTCATTTTTCCAAATACCATAATACCTCAATCTGGTTCCTCACATAGCTATCTATCTATCTATCTATCTATCTATCTATCTATCTATCTATCTATCTATTTAGTGGGGTAATGGGGCTTAAGTGACTTGCCTAGGGTCACACAGCTAGTAAGTGTCAAGTGTCTGAGGCCGGATTTGAACTCAGGTACTCCTGAATCCAGGGCTGGTGCTTTATCCACTGTGCCACCTAGCTGCCCCCTCACATAGCAATTTAAAAAAAAAAAAAAGATACTAGCTCATAATATGTAGAACTTTAAGGACTCCAAAGTATTTCATCACAAAAACTCTTTGAGGTGGCAATTACAAATATTATCATCACCATTTTATATGAGTATTCTAAGAATCAGAAATACTAAGACTTGCTCCTAGTCACACACTTAGAAGACATCAGATCAGGGAAACAACCCATGTTTTCTAATTCTATGTCAATAATCCTTTACAAACTATATCAACCAACCACAGTAGGAAGAGGAATGAACTCATAGGAAGGTCAAGGACAGAGAAAGGGAGAAAAAAAGGAAGAAAGTAATAAAAAAATAACAAAAGAAGAGGAGAAAAAGGAGAGAAAATTAATTCAAAGGAACTAAGTAAAGAAGAGAGGAAAGGAAATGCTTCTTACCACCAATCTGGTACTCAGGCATTCATCCCTACTTGACCACTTACTGCATGACTATGATAAAGTCATTCCACTTCCCAAAGTCTCAATTTCCTTATCTATAAAATGAAAAGTTGGATGAGACCTCTAAGGTTCCTTCTAAGCTCTACAATTCTATGACTAGGATTTGATAAGTTTACAACATTGGATTTTCTTTCAATTAGGAGACCAAAGGATAATGGAAAGATACAATTGAGTAGGTTGTAGCATTTTATCAATAATGGAGTTTTGCATAAGAAATGGCATGAAAACATCATTAAGGTTATATATGATCACTAAGAAAGGTACGCTAGTAGTGTAGTAAGAATAAGAAACAACAAACAGCCCAAATGCTACATTGCTATACCCCAGTGATGGTAGAAGAAGAGGAGGGAAGTATTTCTGAAGGATCTTTTAAAAGATTTGGACAGAAACTATGTGAACACAATTACAAAATATTTTCACCCAAATAAAATCAGATCTAAACAAATGGAAAAATATCAATTGCTCATGTGTAGGCTAAGCTAATATAATAAAAATGACAATTCTACCTAAATTAATTTACTTATTAAGTGTCATACCAATCAAACTACCAAAAAGTTATTTTGTAGAAATAGAAAATATAATAATAAAATTCATCCAGAAGAACATAAGGTCAAGAATATCAAGAGAATTCATTTAAAAACTGCAAAGGAAGGGTGCCTAGTCATGCCAGATCTAAAACTATATTATAAAGCAGCAACCATTAAAACTATTTGGTACTGGCTAAGAAAGAGTGGTGGATCAGTGGAATAATTTAGGCGTACAAAACACAGTAGTGAGTGAATATAGCAATCTCCTATTTGATAATCCAAAGACTAGCCTCCAGGATAAGAACTCACTATTTGACAAAAGGGGCGGGGGGGGGGGGAGAGAATGGAACATATTATGGCACAAACTAGGCATAGACCAACATCTTACACTGTATACCAAAATAATGTCAAAATGGGTACATCTTCTAGACATAAAGGGTGATACCACAGGCAAAAAGAAAGAAGGAATAGTTTATTTGTCAGATAAGGAGAGGGGAAGAATTTATGATCAAAGATGAGATAAAGAACATTATGAAATGCAAAATGGGTCATTTTGATTACATTAAATTTAAAAGGTTTTGCATAAACAAAACCAATGCAACCAAGATTAGAACGAAAGCAGAAAGCTGGGAAACAATTTTTACAGCCACTGTTTCTGATAAAGGTCTCATTTCTAAAATATATAAAGAACTAAATCAATTTTTTGTGGGGCAATGAGGGTTAAGTGACTTGCCCAGGGTTACACAGCTAGTAAGTGTCAAGTGTCTGAGGCCAGATTTGAACTCAGGTCCTCCAGGGCCGGTGCTTTATCCACTGTGCCACCTAGTAGTCCCTAAAACAATTTTTAAACATGCAAATCATTCTCCAATTGAGAAATGGTCAAAGGATATGAATAGGCAGTTTTCAGATGAAAAAATTAAAGCTATCTACAACCATATGAAAAAATACTAATTAGAGAAATGCAAATTAAAACTACTGAGGTACCACCTCATACCTATCCAATTGGCTAATATGACAAAAAAGGAAAATGATAAATGTTGGAGATGTGAGAAAATTGGAACACTGATGCGCCGATGGTAGAGTTGGTTGCCTTTAAAAATATATATTCTTATTCAATGTTTAACTCTCTAAATGTTAAATATAAAATTAATTCTCTTAGGGGTAAAAAGCTTTAGAGTTAAAAATTTCATAACAAGAGTCACAAGTAGTAATTCTTTCATCAAGACCAAAAATAATTTGTTTTGGGGGTTTGTTTGGGGAGGGGGAACTATCTTAGTTTGCAGCAGGAAGGTGAATATCATCAGCTCAGAAGACAATCTGGTTATGAGTACAGGTGGGTCATTGGAGGTGGTAGACCAGAGCACTGATGGAGGACCATAAGGCTTCTGTTCAAAGAATGCATTAACTAAGGGGAGGAAGCAAACATTTCCCAAGTGTCTATCCCCTAAGGAAAAGCCCCACTAATTGCATGTTTGTTATTCTGCTCATGAGAAGTAAGCCAGGCATGCAAGGAAAAGAATACTCAAGAAGTCAGAAGGTACTATATCAAGGTTTGACTAGTGATGACTGTTGGTCACAAAGTTAACAGCAGGTGTTTCCTTGATATAGTACCTTCTGACTTCAGTCAGGTGAAATTCTGTTGTTATGGAACCCCCTCACCTGACTCTCTTGCTGTCCCTTATATACCATCACACATAGCTCTGACGCCATCACATAAGGCCAGTTTGAGGAATATCTGTTGACTTTCCTGGGATATCTCTGCAGCTATGAGGGTCCTACAGGCAGCCTCAGAATCAGTTTATTTATAGGAGCTCTACCAATGACTCATTGTCACTTCCATTCCCTTAGCCTCACTTTTTCCTTCTGAAGACTTGAATGTTATCTCATTAAGGGCCCTTTAAATTTTAACTACCCATGATCCTTAAATAAGTAGCCATCTGTTCTCTGCTTAAATATTTCCAGTGATGAGGAAGTCATTATTTCCTGGGAGATGGCATGGAATAGTGGGGAGGAAACAATTCTAAGCTCAAGAATTTGGAGCATTCATTAAACACCTAATATGTGCAAGGCACTGTGTGCTAAGCACTGGGAAGACTAAAAGAGGTAAAAGATAGTCCCTTCCCCTAAGGAGCTTAGCATCTAATGAGAGAGAAAACATGCCAACAAATATATACAAAGTAAGTTATCTACATGTTAAGTAGGAAAAAGTAACAAGAAAGACACTAGAATTAAGAGGTGCTGGGAAAGGCTTCCAGTAAAAGATGGGATTTTAGTTGGTCCTTAAAGGAAGCCCAGGAACTCAGTGGCTAGAATGGAGAAGGGAGCATGTTACAGGCATTGGTGACAGAGAAAGTGCCCAGACCTGAGAGACAGAATGTCCTTTTCCCTAAACAGTAAAGAAGGCAGCATCACTAAATCAATGAGAACTTGGGAAAGAATAAGGTAAAATGAGACTGGAAAGCAAGGAGGGAGCTAGATTATGAAAGGCTTTGAATTTCAAGCAGAGAATTTTTTATTTTATCCTAGAAGTTATTGGGAGCCAATGGAGTTTATTGATAGGGAACAGGAGGTGACAATCAGACCTTTGCTTAAGAAAATCACTTTAGTGGCTGAATGGATGGAATGGGGTAGGTAGAGACTTGAAGGAGGCAGACCCACCAACAACCTGTTTTTAAAAACTGATGGCAAAAACAATTTGAGTCAAAGGGAGATTTTATATATGTGTATACATACATATATACACACACACAAATATATACACACATATATCACATATATACACATTATTGCTTTTGCATTATTGCTCAAACCTTTTCAAGTTTTCTGTGCCTAAGACTTCCATCAGCTCACAACCCAAAGCAAGAGACTTTCCCAGAGATATAAAAGAACATGTGGAAAGTCACCTAAGTTGCCAGATCCCCACAGCCATCCTGCTCTGTCACAACAAGATCTCATCTGGTTCCATTGCTTCCCTCCAACCATGGCAAACAGTTCTGCTGCTGCACTGCTACCAAAAGTTAAAAGCTTCCTAATGACAACCTCAAATCCAGTTTTATTTGTCTCTATAATGCCAGGTCTGCCAAACCTTCCTGTCACCTCCTTTCTTGGAACCTCGGTTTTGCCATCTATAATAATGTTATGGGAGAACTTGATGGGGAGTTTGAGGTAGGGGTACTTAGGAATTCTTCTGTAAAGAATTATGCTCTCTTGCACACAAATCCAATTAGAATAAAATATTTTATTTAAACGCTAGGGAAAGGAAACCAAGAGAGAAGTCCTTGGACTTCTTCTCATGGGGAGAAGGCATGGCACAGAGGCATGGTTCTCCGATTTACCCATCTCCTTGAGCAGGAGACAGGCAGATACTTTTATAGAGTACTGATGGTGGTCCGATGGGGTGATCATCTGACTGTGGAAAATTCCCTTACTGGGGGAGGACCATCCTCCACTGGTGGTGGCTGGGGGAAGTTGGGTGAGAGGTGGCTCTGATCTCTCAAGCAAACTCAGTCCCTCTCATGCCACAAAGGCAGCAGCTACACCCAATGGGGTGGGAGAGACTGGAATGAAGAGTGGTGGTCCTGGAGCTAACTCAGTCCAGATCAGGTGCCGTTTATCTCTTTAGCTGTGACTGTCCTTTGGTTTAGTTTCTCAAGGAGAAGGTTCCTTGATTTCCCCCAGAAAACTTCTGAGGTACCCCAGACCCATAACAATAGAACATGTAGACCTATAAATCTATCTCTTCAGGTCTCCTTCAGTTCTAATCATCCATGATGTTGTTAACCTGAAACCTTCCCCCCCCCCAAAAAAAAAAGAAGCAAGAGTGAAGCATGGTTATAAATACATACACCCATCTTTACTCTTCTCAGCAACTCATTTACATGCAATTGCATGGGAAACCTCTCTAAAGAGTTCCCAATAAGGTTTGGAAGAGTATTTAACCAGTTGTAAGGGGGTTTGTGTATTCCTTAGAACTGATTAACTCCCTCCTTCATGGCTTTACAGGTTGTTCTTAGTTTCATTGACACAGTACAGATCAGTTTGACTGTTCAAACATGAAATCAAACAATATTACTAGAGGATATGAATTAAAGGGGTTTCCACACATAAGAATATTTTCTTAGAGAGTCCAAGACACCCCAGATATTTGGGAGAGGTAAGACAGGACGGCTTTGGCAGACAAAAAGCACTTGTTAGTAAGTCATAAACCACCAGTTAACTCAAGGATGAAAGTTCTCTGAAGGTAAGAGTGTCTGTTTAGGGGAAGCTAGGTGGCACAGTGGATAAAGCACCGGCCCTGGTTTCAGGAGGACCTGAGTTCAAATCTGGCCTCAGATACTTGACACTTACTAGCTGTCTGACCCTGGGCAAGTCACTTAACCCTCATTGTCCCACAAAAAAAAAGAGAAAAGAAAACTGGGTCAGTTTAACACCTGTTTGTAAATCATCTAGGTTCAATCTCTGTCATTGCAAAGGATTTCTGATGTTAGGCTGGATTTTCATACAGTGAAGGAAATTCTGATAAATTAAATTCATCAATGTTTAAACCTCTCCTTTAACCTCTCCTTCCATGCAGCAATGCTACTTACCACATCTTCAATAAGTAAATAGCTGGTCTCTGCTAGAGCATTTCCAGTCATGGGGGGCTCTTTACTTTCTGGGAGGTATCATAGAATCATGGGGAAAGTACTCAATTTTGAGTCCAAAAACTTGGTTTTAAGTTTTGACTTCACAATCTGCAAACCATGAAACTTCGAGCTTGTAATGTATCCTCTCTGAACCTGTTTTCTCACCTGTAAGAAAGCATAGCATAGCTTTAATCTCACAAGTTTATTCTAAGGGATAAAATGAGATTAAATATATAGAACACTTTACAGATCATGAAGCACTATAAAAATATGAGCAATGACTATTTAAGGAAATTCTCCTGTCTTAACGTGTTCTAGAAACTAGACTAGAATAACTAGTTCAGCTCAGAACTTTGAAGATTATCCCTTCATTCTTGGCTCTGAGCTCCAAGCAACACATAAAAAAGGAAATTAGAAGTCATCCAGAACCTGTTTCTAGTGCCTGGCACTTATACAAGTTGGTTGCACAACCAAGGTGAAATCCCTGTCTGTATATATTGCTGTGCCCATAGTAGTCCAGCACAGAGTAGCTTGACTTATTTCACCTCACTCTTTTTGCTACTACCTGCACCATGAAGGCCGCAGCTGCATGCATGTTCCTAATGTTGTCACTAATGCCCATCTTCAGTGAGTATCTCTTTTCCAGTATGATCTTAGCTCCCCATACCAGCTGTCCTCTTACAATGACTGACCCAGAAAGCCCAGAATAAAGATATTTGAGAAGTAGATGAGCTTTCTGTTCAGAATGAGAGCATTGAAAAGAAATAAACATGCTTTTCTGACTTTTTAAGAGAAATAATGCATTGTCATGGCTGGAAAGGGACCTTAAGAGACAGGAGTCAGATTATTAGAGTTCAAGTGGGCAGTAGAACAGACAAGATTAGAGGGCAAGGTATCTTGGTCTATAGAAAGGCAGAATTGTAAGAGATCATAAAAATATACTTTTAAATTTTAAATGGGTAAACAGAATGTTAGAGTTTGAAATGGGTTTAGAAGACAGAATGGAAACTGTTTGAGCTACAACAGATACTCAAATTGAATTTTAGGGTTGAATGGGTCTTCAATTTTGACCTAACCCCCTCAATTTCCAACATTCTGTGACTAACAGCTATCCCACCAGGGACCCAACTGGCCTGCTCCAGTTGGGCAATGCAACTCTCTTTCCCTCTCCTTTCCCCTAACCTGCCTTCCTTTCCTCTCCCCTCCTCTCCTCTCCTCTCTTCTCTCCTCTCCCCTCTCCTTTCTTTCCCCTTCTCTCCTTCTTTCTATATCGGAAATCACACTCTTACCTGCTGTCAATCTGCCCAAAGGAATGCAAATTTCTCTACAGAAATCTCTCAAGATTTCTTGGGGCTTACCAGCAAGAAGTCTTTTAAGGACTCCTTAAACCCAAATAACTGGCCTTCATTGATTAGCCAACAATGGGTCCCAGCCCAGGTCTCATTTTGCAATTGTTTGACCTCTTGGCTCAGAGTGGGCCTAAATAAAAATTGTATCTCTTTTGGCCAGAAACCCTGAGGGTCCTCCCCACCACCCTGTTATCTATCCATTTATTTATTTTTCAGGGCAATGGGGGTTAAGTGACTTGCCCAGGGTCACACAGCTAGTAAGTGTCAAGTGTCTGAGGCTGGATTTGAACTCAGGTCCTCCTGAATCCAGGGCCAGTGCTTTATCCACTGCACCACCTAGCTGCCCACATTTATTTTCTTTTGACTGGGTAAAAGAGGCCTTTTTTGCCTCCTTTCTTACCTAGCCTTAATCACTGAATAGGCATTGCTTCAGGCAAACTGAGACCAGGGCAACGCATTAGTTTAAAAGTCCAAGGTCTCCCACTGTATCCTGGGCAATCTCCAGTTGTCCTGATATATATCTCACCACTGAACCCAGATGACTGGAAGAAAGAGTGAGGCTAGTGACTTTGCACATCCCTGCCTCGCTTAAATCCAATCCATTGCAAGTAATGACATCGCCTCCTGTTATGGTCCTCTTCAAGAATGAAGGACAAACAACAGCAATACCTCCCCTCATTTTACAGAAGTGGAAACTGAGGCAGAGGTAGGGTAGAAGAAAGAACTTATTTTCTTCCTTATTATTACATAGAACTTCTAGTCACATTAGAAGAGAGTACTTACTAAGGCTCATGGTGAAGGAGGAAGAGCATTCTTGGGTCATTTGGGAGACTATGTAGGCTTTTGTTTAATCCAGTCTTCTTTATTTCCTTTCCAGATGTAGAGTCAGCCTCAAAAAACCAAGTAAGTCTTCTTTCTCCAATCCTTTTGTTCTTAAACTTCTATCTTATAATGGCAATGCATGCAGGATGAATGTAATGACAAATTTAAAATAAATTGTTTCGTATGTAAATCACTGTAAAACATATTATTAAAAGGGAATTATTCCTACAAGGCATTCTGACAACAACCAAACCTCCAACTGGCTGTTCTCCAAATGTAAATGTTAAAGTTTTGAGTTAGATTAATAGAATCCAGGTACATACGAGCCAGAAACTGAGAATATTCAAGTATGACAGCTATTGCTAAAGGTCTCAAATCAGAAATCAATGATATAGGAAACTCTCGGCCTGGAAATTACTCTTCCAACGTGGATCAGTTATTTAGCTATTATTTATCAGATTAAAAAGGAACAAAATCAGGGCAGTTAGGTGGCACAGTGGATAAAGCACTGGCCTTGGATTCAGGATGACCTGAGTTTAAATCCAGCCTTAGACACTTGACACTAGCTGTGTGACCCTGGGCAAGTCACTTAAGCCTTATTGCCCCACCAAAAAAAAGGAACAAAGTCTTTGGAGGCCTACTTGCTATGGTGATCCAGTTGGTCATCTATCTACCACTCTGCCTCTTATTCTGCACATAGTAAATGTGCAATAAGTGTCTGTTGAATTGAAGATTAGGACTCTGTAAACCCTAGCTGCCCCCCATCCTGTGACTGTGAAGTAAATATAGGCGAGGGAAGGCAGATAAACTGATCTCAGGGGTTTTGTGTGAAGGTTGTGGGTTATGATTTCCAATGCGTCTCTAGGCCATTATTTTTTTTTTAGATTCAGAGACGTAAGAAGCTCCAGATTTTTGGAAAACGGACTTTCCAAAAAACATTTGAGCCAAAGGGGAGATAACACATATTATTTCTTTGCAGGTGGACTGCAATGGCTTTAAAAAATTGCCACCAGGCCAGGAACAGGTCTGCGTACAAATATATGACCCGATATGTGGCTCTGATGGAAAAACATACTCCAATAAATGCTTTTTTTGCTTTGCTGTTAAGTAAGTATGGGCATCAAATGGAAAATAAGTGAGGGGAGTTTTCCCTTTTATTAAGCTGGAATCCTCTTCCCTTAAAACACAATTCAACAACTACAGCCCCCTAATTCTGGTGGTCCTATCATCTGGGACCCGCGGGGGGCGGGGGGTAGTGGTTAACACAATGGAAACACATTTTGGCATCATGAATAAGGTCAGGATCAAGGGACCATTACTCCTTGTCCTTAAAACAAACCCCAACCATCAGATCAGGATGTATCATCAAGGCAAATGATTTACACCCCTCTCTGTCACATTTCTTCTATCCTTTGTCCTTCCCCATACCAACACATACAAACAAAATACGTGCAATAATTCCCAAGAGCAGAGTTAATGAAGTCAGACAAAAGGTAGTACACTTAATGGATGGAGAACTGATTTAAAGATAGAAAGATCTAGGTTCAAATCTCCACTATGATATTAACTAGCAGTGACTTTGGCCAAGGCATTTAAGCCCCCTAAGCCTCAGCTTCCTTTCCTGTAAAGTGGGAATAATGATATCTGTATTTCCTTCTACTTCACAGGATAACATGAGACTCAAATGAGATAAAGCATATACCTTTCTTTCCAAATTTTAAAGCACTACATAAGTATCAATTACATTATTATGATCTTCATTATTCCTTTCCTGATCCCATTTAGGGGTAATAGAACCAGCAGATAATGGCCTGCTCATATCCTATATTTGGGTTTCCTTCTAGTTCAAGGTGTAACATTTACATCTCATTTAGGTCAGTGTCTTTTAACTCTAGTATATCTCCACACCTCTACTAAAATACTTCTTTGCTGCCTCATGGTAGCAGGGAGGTGGCTCTGGATTCTTAAAAGCTCTTTCAGGTGTGTGTAAGTTTCTGGCCAGGTCATACCAATACAGAAATATCTTCAATCATTAGTATAGTGACAGACTCTGTCATTGGGACATCAACAAAACTCATTACTAGATGGGTTGGCTACCAAGTGATAAATTTTCTTTTGTCACACCTATACACCAAGACTGACTAGGAAGGTTGGAAGGGACTGTAAACTGTTTCAATGGAGGGAGTTCTTATGATAAAATTACAGAACCTTGAAGAATTAGTTTCTACAACTCCTGGTAAAGACCGAATTGGAGTGAAGCAAAGATATGGTATTGACTAATAGACAACCATAAGTCACTGCCTTTTTAAAAGAAATAGGAAGTGACTTGAGAAGACTAATAGTAAAACATTCTTCTTCCCAAGATGGTGGACTGGTAATGTGAAACAAAACATATTTTTTAACATGATTAATGTGTTGATTGTTTATTTGTTTTTTAATGGATTTATTTGTTGCTAGGGAGGGTTCTGTGGACAGGAAAGGGGCAGATGAGGGAGTGGAGGGAAATTGGGGCATGGCAGTGATTTTTTTTTTAAAGAAGGTTCGTTAAACATTTTAAAGAAAAAACAAGAGCAGTTAATGAGTTTTCTAGGAATATTCAGAGAGGGAAAGCAGCAGAGCATTATATAAACATAGACTCTCAAAGTCCGAGGGGATATCAGAGTTCAACTAATCCTAGCCTTTACCCAGTGTATAAATCTCTTTTACCTCACTGCCAAGTGGTCATCTCACTTCTGTTTAATCACTGCCCATGACAAAGAGCTCATCACCTCCCAAGGCAACCTCTTCCATTGTTTTCTGCTCTACAAAGAAGGCAAAGCTGAACTAGTTGGTCCCTAAGGTCTTTTCGAAGTTCTATAGTTTGACTCCAGAAAGTGGGCCTGTGGCCTAGTGTTCCTCACTTAACTTTCTGTTCTCATTCCACAGGCAGAGCAATGACAAAATCAAGTTTTCACATTTTGGGAATTGTTGAATCAAAGCTGCAGTTCAGAAATATTCTCTACTTCTTTTCCTTCCAACTAGAAGATCAACACACAAGACATCTGTTTTTTCCAGAACATTCTCCTACAGAATGTTTGTTTGATCTTCAGCACTGCTTATAGAATAAAAGCAAAATTCACTCATTTCTTTTGCTGAATTCTGTTAGTTTGAAAGAAAACAGGGAACCTAAGGGGCAGTAAGATCCCAATTGTCATAATAGGATTGAAACTAATGATGTTCCATCAAAAGAAGATTTGTAGGGGGAAAGGAGAAACATGCTCACTGGCTTCAAGGCTTAAACTCAAGGAATTAAATCAATTCAAGGAATCAAACTTTTTGTCCTGGTCCCAGATGATAGGACCACCAGAATTAGGGGGCTGTAGTTGTTGAATTGTGTTTTAAGGGAAGAGGATTCCAGCTTAATAAAAGGGAAAACTCCCTGACAAGTAAGAGTCAAATAATACTGCAATGTACTACCTCAGGAAGTAGTGACATTTTGGTAATGAGTTTGTCAAGCGTCAAATGACCACTTCTTGGGTATTTTGTAGAGTATATTTTTGCTGTTTCAGGGATGGAATGTCTTCTATGAATGCCACGATCTATTCAATCTTTTGAGACCTTAAAGCTTTACATCCTGTCAACAGACTGTCCTATAAAAATGCAAATGGTCCAGAGAAATAGTAAATTTTATTTATTGAGAATCAGACCTCACTGTAAAAAAAAAAAACATCCAGGAAAAGGATCTGTGGAAAGAGGAGAAAAGTCCCTAGCAGAGGGAAGGCATCAGAGGATGCATAAAATTTAGTCTTTTTGATCTTTAGGAAGGTTTCTGTATGACTGTGATTCTTTCTATTTGGGTACATTTAACCTAATAAGAAGCAATTCAGAATGTTGCTGTTAATCCTTAGATGTTAAGACCAGATCCCTACAAATTTGCCTTTGTCTCAAAGTGACCATGCCATGGATTAGTGGAAAGACCAGGAAATCTGGAGTGAGAGTTTAAATCTTGGATCTGTAATTCACTCCTTGGATAAACTGGAGTACATCAGTAAACCACTGTGGGCCTCATCCTTTTCATAGATAAAATGAAGGATTTTAAATTAGATTACTCTCTAAGGGTTCTTCTACCTATGGTCTAAATAACCTATTGAGAAAGCTCTGGGAGGACTTGTGTCACCTCTGATTCATGGATTGTCTTATATGTCCAGGTTCCCAGTGGTTAGAAAGGTCAGTGTTATGAGCATAGAACGTTAAAATCTTTCATTTTAGGGTAAAAGTCACATGACCAAAAAAGCAGAAGACTAAATATCTCTAGTCCTCATGAACTCTCAAAAACTACCCCAAATAAAGATTCTATGCAAGAGGTAAAGAAATTGCAACTATCTTCATATCCCAAAATACAGAGAAGCCTACCAAGCCTTATGAATTAACAATAGAGAAGCTAATCAGTAACATACTCACTCAGTGTCCCCCTCCTCCCATGCCTCTGAACTCTGGAATGGCACACAATCTGACCCATTAGCTTATGCTTTGGGGTCCACACAGCAATTTTCTTGTAACCATTCAGTGGCAACAACAGCAGAATTCAACTCTGTCTACCCATTTTCAGGGGAGGGAGTGATATAAAAAGGAAGTAGGTAGCAATACTCAGCTAGAGAATTAAAGAAGAGATGGAAGAGCAAAGGATCTCAAGATTCACCTCAAGGTGCCTACCCTGCAAATCTGATCCTAACCATAACTGGGAAAAAAAATAAAATTCAATAAAGGAGAGATATTCAAAACATTCCTAGAAAAAACCGGACCTGAAGACAGGATTTGCTTCTCAAACACTGCATACAAGAGAAATACAAGGTTAAGCAAACACAACAACCAATGACAGCAAGAACCTACCAAAGAGAAACCATTAAGATATTTCTTGCTAAATATATAGGAGATGACATGGGTGAGAGCAAAATCCAAAGGAAATGCTAGTGGAGAAAAGGGCCTGAAACGTCAAAGGAAAAAAAAATATCAGAAAACCCTGCTTATGGGTAAATCAATGTTTCTGAGGGGTTAAATTACACAGTGGGAGGGCATGTTTACATAGGGTAGGGAAAGAAGGGGGCAGAAGATAGAAAGGAATATATGATGCACTCTATTCAAATCAAAGTTTAATAATGAAGAGAAAATAACTCCTGTATTCTTTCAGGAAGAAAATCTAAAGAGAATGGGTGAACAAGAAAAGGGAGAGATTAAAAAAGAGGGAAAGAAATGGGAGAAAGTTAAAGGGGAAATTTTGGGGTTTTGGTGGAAGGTGTTGTTGCTGTATCACTAAGGAATGCTCCTGTGGGTGAAGACAGTTACTCTGCCAAGGGTAATAGAGACCTTATTCTGGGTATTGTTAGAAATGCAGCTAACAGTTCATAGTGTTGCACAGCTCTAGTGTTAGCAGCCCTAGTGTTGGCAGCCCTAGTGTTGCTAGCAGGTTGCTGTTCAAAAATTCCAAGCAGACAGCAGTTGTTGAGTGAAGGCTTTATTCATCTTCTCGAAGATAGGCAGATTGGATAAGAAAATAAAACTCCATAATTTATAGCTCAGAAGAAATACATTTTAAAAACAGACAAATATAGAATAAAATTGAGGCATAAAAAATTTCCCATTTTAAAAAAAATTTTAGTCAATCCAAGAAAGCAAAATTTGTAATCATACTGGGGTAACTCTCCTTTTGAGAAGCTAAAGGACTGACACACCTAACAAGTAAGGGAGATAAGCCTATTAGGCTGGGCTGCTGTCTGATAGACTCCAAGGGACAGAGATAACTCAGTAAGTTAGGACCACCATCCCTTACTCAGGCTTTCCCCATACCCAAAGGGAACTTTCCATAGTCAGATGGTCACCCCATCCATCCCCCCACCATCTGTCCTCTATAAAGGCTTTGGTTTCCCTCCTGAGGAGAAAAGTATCTCAGAGAATCTTGTCTCTGAGCCATTTTCTCCCTTGAGGCAAGTCTTTGAAAGTGACCAAATAAAAGACTACTTTATTCTAATTGGATTGTGTGTGAGAGGGCATAATTTTTAAAGAGGAATACCTAAGGACCCCCACTACCTATTTCCTCAAGACAAAAATTCACTACACAAAAACGGATAAACAAAGAAACCCAATTGTGCTGTCATGAACTATGTCACTATTAAAGGTATATACTCAGGGTGGTGGTGCAGTGGATAAAGCACTGGCCCAGGATTCGGGAGGACCTGAGTTCAAATCCAGGCTCAGATACCACTTGACACTAGCTGTGTGACCCTGGGCAAGTCACTTAACCCTCATTGCCCCGCAAAGAAAGAAAGAGGTATATACTCCAAATGTTTTAGTATTTAAATTCATAAAGGAAATATTAACTAAATGATAAGAAAGCACAGGAATACAATAGTGGCAGGAGATTTCAATTTCTTCTCAGTTTTGAATAATTCTAACAAAAGATAAATCAAAGTATCACACATGACTTGGTTCTTGGATATCAGAATCAAGAGAACATTGTGCACAGAGACAGTGATATTGTTTGATGAAGAACTGTGAATGACTTGACTATTTTTAACAAAACAATGATCCAAAATAATCCCAAAGGATTACTAATGAAACATTCTATCTACCTCCAAAGAAAGAACTGATATTGACGGAACAGACTGAAGCATGCCATTTTTCACTTTCATTTTTTCCTTTTAATCAAGTTTTCTTGTACAAAATGACAAATATGGTAATGTTTTACATAATCATATATGTATAAATGATGTGGGATGGAATTAGGGTGATCAGATTGATCATGAGTTGTGTCAAAGAATTACAAGACTCAGTGAATCAGTTTACCAAGTTTTATTGAAAGACCGTTGACCACAGGGAGAGAACCAGAAAAAATGGAAAGGTATCAATCACTCAAATAGAGAAAGAAAAGACAGTTATATTTATAGTATGGATAAACTGATTATCAGTCTCATTATAATAATCTCCACCTTAAGGAGGTACAGGGGACGGCTTATCCTAAATTGGAGTTCCTGGGGTCCTAAACTAACCCCTGAGGCGGGTATCTTTTTTCCATGGAGCTAAGTTTTGGGGGTTTACAAGTCATAAGATGAGCTGGGGACAAATTTGGCCTTTTCTGCACGTTACCCCAACTTTCCAAGTTCAGTGTCCCTATGTTTTTCATTCTCAGGCCTAGTTTCTGGGTATTAACATTTTTCAATTAAGATTTCTATAACCTATCTCTTATTTAAGGTCTCTATGACCTGTCTCTTTATGTTTTTTATTGTAGGTGCTGATTAATGGGGGTAATTAATAGGAGCCAGATCTCCAGGTACCAAGAACCTAGGCCCTGACTGATGAGGGCCCAAGTGTTAAGTTATCTATCAATCCCTTTCAGAATCCCTCTTAGAGCTCAGATCTAAATCAGAGCTTTGGTCTTGGGTTTTTCTATTAATTCCTTTTTTACCTCCTACATCATAACCTATTTCTGATTTCTTGCCACCTCAGGGAGGAGTAGGGGAGGGAGGGGTAAAAATTGGAACCCAAAACTATAAATAAAAGTTTATTACATTAAAGAAAATAATTAAACTTGCACACATTCTAATCAGGGATGAAGAAAAGTTTTCTTTTATTTGGTGCAAGGGAATGTGGCCAGGAGGGAAAGTTTAAGACTTAACCTCTTGGGGAGGAAATTTAAGACATTTTCCTCAGTGAGCTAGAGGGAAGGCAATGCCTTTATAGAGGGCAGATGGGGAGACTTGAAACTGGAAAGTTACAGCTTTGGGGTGGAGAGGAGAGAGAGGGATACTTGAAATAGTTGGTGTCATATTCCTGAGCCATTTTAGAGTTTTCGGCCAGTTTTGCAGAACTGTTTTTTTTTCTTTATTATTTGTCATAAAGGATGGTTTTCTGGGAGGAGGAAAGGGGGTAAACTACAGTTGGAAATGTAGGTGATATAAATCAAAATACATCAATATTTTTTTAAAAAGTAAACAAAACAGTGAGGAACCATGAGGAATGGTTTTCAGTGAATGCATAGGATACCTTGATTCTGGGATAACTTTTCTATGGACCCATGTGTGGGAGGGGGTTACCCGAGGGCCATACACAAATAAGGAAACAGAGACCCAAGGAGATTAACTGACTCCTGCAGGATTCTCCAGATAGTAAATAGCAAAACAGAGATTTCCGCAAAAATTCTTTGACTCCAGATTAAATGCTCTACTAAATCAAGCTTTCAATTCTACTGTGAAAATGAGCAGGTTATTTCCTCCTTAGCAGAATTTGAGGCTTTTGACCAGCTGCAAAGCCTCAAGGCCTCATTCTATATACCACTTAGGGCTGGCCCTTTCCACAGTTGTCAAGGATATGAGTGCTTCTCTTTTCAGAATTGGGCAACAGTGCCCCAAAAGGCAGACCTAGCCTCCTGCATAGGTTCATGATTGGCACTTTGGGAGAAAAGTTTTAAAATACGTATACCTTTCTCTTGTTTAAGGGATTTGGATTATTCCCCGCCATGCATGTCCTGAAGGAAGCTGTCCTCTGAGATGACCAGTTCTGAATATGAACTAACATGGTCAAAGAAAGTGACTCAGTCAGCTTTTTCATATCCAACCTCAATTGGAATTTTATTGCTTCTAATAGGAGTCTATAATTCATCTGGGTCTCCTGACTTACCTGAAAATAAACAGACTCCCAGGATAAAATTAGATTACTTTGTGCTATTCGAATTTCTGAATGTTTTATTTTTCTCTGGAGAGAAAACCATATTCTTATAAACTTATTAAATCATAGATATCAGGTATGCAAAAGATCATCTATGATGATCACATAAGATTTATGCCAGGAAAGCAAGGATGATTTAATATTAGAACATAAAAAGCTGGAGTCATAGTATATCAATAACCACAGAAAAGGCTTTTGCCGACATAAAACACACATTTATGTTCAAGCACTAGACGGGATGGTAATAAGTGGATCTTTCATCAAAATGGTAGTGTCAAAAACTAAGAACTGGTATCATCTGTGATGGAAAACACAAAAGGCCTTTCCAATAAGCAGAAAGGGCTATCAGATGTGTTGTAAAGCAATCATGTAGCCCAGCTTTCACATGTACCAATCAATCCCTGAAGGGGATCTGGCATTATCAGCCTAAGCTCCCAGTGCTTCTCCTTTGACTCTGCTCCTTGCAAATGGTGATCCAGATTATTGGCTCTCAATGCTCTAAACTGCTCAGATAGGAAATAAAACCCACTCCTCTCATCCTTTCCCTCACTGCTGTGTTTCATTTGAGTTCACTTAACAGAGCCTAGTAATATACAGAACTTCAATCACAATACTGGAAATGAATACAAACAAATGCTTCAAAATAACCAATGTGGACATTTACTTAGCTGTGAATCCTTTCCAAAGCAGGCAGCCAACCCTCTTTTCCCAGGACAGCCCGAAACACAAATAGTGCAACCACATCAGGGCTGCTTCACTCTTGTACTGGAGATTTAGCCTCCAGTCAGTTGGAATGTCACTTTCATGATCTGAATGGGCTCAAACTCTCTTCCAAAGGCAATGTTATTTGAGCCAGAATGGACAACCCAAGGCAAGTTTGATCAGGTGCCAACCCTTCATTTCAATGGTATTATCCCCACTCCAAGATCTTGTTGCCTCTGGCAAGGTCTGTCTTTGTACAAAGAAGAGGTAATTAAGTCATCTTCTGAAATGACTTTGGAGGGGATTTATAATACAGCCTCATTTTGTAAATAAGGACACTAAAGGTCAGAGCCATTAAATGACTTTCTTAGGACAAGTCAGGTAAGTAGCAGAACAAGGATTTGAGTCCAGGACCTCTAACTCCAAAAAGTACTCTTTTGACTATGCCACATTGCTACTTGAGGCCATTTACCAAGAGATCTCTCAGTTCACCCTTCTTATATCACTCAGATGCCTACAATATCCTCTACCCCTATATCACATGAAGAGGTGGTCCTTCTCCTTGCCAAAGCAAACCCATCCACCTGTACCAGTGATTTCATTCTATCCCATCTCCTCCAGCAGATTGTCCTATCATCCTCACTCTTATTTACCTGCAGTCTCTCCTTGTTTACTATCTGCTTCCCTATTTCCTTTAAACATGACTATGGGGGCAGCTAGGTGGCGCAGTGCATAAAGTACCGGCCCTGGAGTCAGGAGTACCTGAGTTCAAATCCGGCCTCAGACACTTAACACTTACTAGCTGTGTGACCCTGGGCAAGTCACTTAACCCCAATTGCCTTACCAAAAAAACAAAACAAAACAAAACAAAAACATGACTATGTCTACCCATTCCCACAATTCATTTGATCCATCTAACCCCACTGAAAATCATGCCTTAGCTTGCCTTCTTTTTGTGGCTAAACTCCTTGAGAAAGCTGTCTACAATAGATGCTTCCACTGTCTTTCTGGGGTTTTTTTCTTAACTCTACACTCTGGCTTCTGACCTCATCATTGAACTGAAACTGCTCTCTCCAATGTCTCCCTTGATCTCTTAATTGCCAAATCCAGTCTTACATGCTCCCATATCTTTCTTTAATCCACTGACACTGTTTCTCATGTGTCCCTGGGTATTTTCACTGGCTGTCCCCGATGCCCATAGTGCTCTCCCTCACCATCTCTGCTTCCCTTGAGTTCCAGCTTAAATGAATCTTTTGCAGGAAGCCTTTTCCAGTCCCCCTGAATTCTATTGCCATCCCTATTGATTATTTCCTATTTATCCTGTATATAGTTTGTACATAGATGTTTGTGCATGTTGTCTCCCTTGTTACTTTGTGAGCTCCTTGAGGGCAGGGACTGGTTTTTTTTGTTTGTTTTTTTGTTGTTGGTTTTTTTTTTTTGATGGGGGGAGGGGGAGGTCATGGTTTTTGTTTGTTTGTTTGTTTGTTTTGCCATTCTTTGTATCCACAAAGTAGATCCACACAGTGACTAGCACATAATAACACTTAATAAGTGCTTATTGACTGATTACTTGATTGAGAAAGATCTTGAAGAACTTTTTAGTAAAGCATAAATTTACTAATAAAGAGGGTCAAGTGGTTACCTGAGGTTAGCCAAAAGAAAAGGAAAAACAACCCTTTTATATAAGCATAGAACAAAGAACAGAAGTTTGTAGGTGGGGAGAATAATGATTGGCTAAAGGACTGACAGCAGTCAAAATATTGAACGTGGGCTGGTATCAACTCATCCCATCTTGATAGTATTGATTGATATTGTCCACATGGTCTTGTAGGAATAACTAATAACAGATAACAATTTTTTTTCTAATTGTACAAGACCAGCTAGAAACAATCTATTTCCTAAAATGGTACCATGCTGGCTGATAGAGATAACAACAGATGTCTTGGAATTGAACCAGGATAATTAACAGTATAGAAAATAACACATTTACTTGACATAAAGTGTTTTGCAGGTGATGCTGAGATAACAATTCCCTTTGAATTAAAATGTTTTATTAGAGAACTGACCCCAAAACCAGGACACCAAAATTTGGACAGTGCTGATAGCATTTGCAATGTTTCACTAGTATATAAATAACTGAGTAAGTTAGTAAAAATAATTAGTTAAACTAGAAAGCTACCAGCTGACTTCTCAGAAGACTCATACCAGGTAAAATATTTTGTAGTCTCCCTGATACTTCTCTTCCCTTACTCCCCCATGCAAGTAACCTTCAGAGTTTATAGCATGACAATTGTCCTTATATATTTTGTGCTACTTTTCCAAGGCACAAAATTTCTAATTTCCTATAGAACTACATTTCACAGGAATCAAACATTAATGGAAAGTGGAGGTAGGAAAGACTGGGTAGGTAACTTCCCACTGTTAAATTGTCATACCAGAATGGTTTAGATTAAAAATATAAACCAGCAGTATTTGTGTTGTATTTCTGGTTGAAAAATGGGGATAATACTTGAACCTGCTAAAGATTTAATTGTAACATCAAAAGTAACTAAATGCATTCTCTGTTCTGTGTATTATGGATCCTGTTGAGAACAAAGTATTTTCCTTACTGTGTAGCTTAGTTCCTGATGACCCTTTCCTTAGCATCCCATGTGACCAGGTTATTCTGAAATTTAATTCATAATGAGGGAGAATGATCCCCATCTACCATCTACCTGTTTCCATCAACATGAGCCATGTATCTGTGAATCTCCATAGAAATCTGTCACTAAAGATCCTTGAGGTGGATGAAGCCTCCTGTCTCAGGAAGATAAAAATTATTTTGATAACCTTCATTCTGGCACTTTGTAATTTTTGGGGTAGTATTATTAAACAAACTTCTGACTTTTTAATGGTACCAAGATAGAGCACCCAAGAGATAGTCATTTCCTAGATTGAGTGAGTGTTGAGGTATTAGGCTTTCTCACTTATGAAATTTTGCTTCATGGATTAAAACCTTATATTGACTTGGCATATATTTTTGTACTTACTTCTCCAACGTTCATGTTGTTTCTCCCCAATAAAATGAACACTCTTTATGGTCAGAGCAGTTTTAGGTTTGTTTTTATGTGTCTAGCATCTAGCATAGTGCCTGGCACACAGTAGTGTTTAATAAGTATTTATTAAATGAGGAATATGCCAGGCAGTGAGTAATTGAGCAATTCAGAAAAGTTAAAGCAACATACATCGTCAGTTTTGAAATGGAAATTTAGCAATAGTTATGAAGTTATAGCCTCCTCCCTAGTAACTCACATGATCAACAAGGAAGGAAAAAAAATAAAACAAGAATTTCATAAGCCCCTACTATGTACTGGGCAAGTGCTAAGCATTTTACAAACACTTCACTTATATTCACAACCATGGTGAGAGGTAGTTGCTATTATTATCTCTATTTTACTTATGAGGAAACTGAGGCAAACAGGTTATGTGACTTAACCAGGGTCACACAGTTAATTAATATCTGAAGCCATATTTCAACTTGGGTCTTCCTGATTTCAGGCCTAGCTCTGTATCCACCTAGCTGCCTATGTATTTAAGTGTCTACTATGATATAGGTATTTTGCTAGATCCTGGGGACATAAATATAATAGATAAAACAATTCTTACTTGCAAGAAACTTACAGGCTGATTAGGAAGGAAACAAAAAGATAATCAACATATAGAATAAATGTAAAGAGAATAAATATGAGGTGATTTGAGAGGAAGTTTATATTTAATTTTAGAGGCAATTGAAGCAGCTAGGTGCTATTGTAGATAGAGTGCCAAGCCTGGAGTCAGGAAGACCTGAGTTCAAATCTGGCCTTGACACTTTAGTGGCTGTGTGATCTTGGGTACAAGTCACTTAATGCCTTAATGCTATTTGCCTCAGTTTCCCCACCTACTCCAAGGAGAATCCTCTCATAGAACACAAGGTAGAATCACATGGAGGAAGAAATTTTAAAATGGACAGATACAGGGCTAACAACCTGAATAATTTATAATTTGTAAGATACCTGTGGAAGAAGTAGCATCTGTCCCTCATAGGCTAAGGTGGCTTCCATTTGAGGAAAAGAAATAGAGGTCCATCTTAAGTACTGATTGGACTAGTACAAAGCTTCTTAAACTGTCACCATAAGAACTTTCTTTGATCAAGTTCTTTTATTATTTGCTCATTTTCCAGGCCTATTTCTTAACTTTTAACCTTAAGTTAAAGTTGGGCTCTTCTCTTGTGATAGAAGGCACACTGTTCCAACCTTGAGGGTTTTTGTGCTACTGTTTTCAGAGCTAGTTCTGGAGGTCTGTAGGTTTCAATTCTTCCAGGGCAGTATGATCCAAGGAGAGGTGTAGTCCCTTCTTTCCTGTGCAGATGCTCTGGTCTATGAGGGACCACAAGCACCATCTTCTGACCTAGAATAATGTCCTGGGTCCCCACTTTTGCTAGTGTTCCTCCTTGCCCTAGGATTCTGACTCACAACCTAGTATGGACAATGGAACAGAGTCCTGCTCCCAGTGCCAACAAAGGGTCCCCTGTAATCTTCTTCTGACCAGTTGTACAACCCTCTAATCATCTGTGGACCAAGAGGTCCATTTGTCACTGCTGCTGCCCCATTCAATTGCCCCCAAGGCCTGCTATTGGCTTACTTGGAGTAGCTGGTTCTGGACTGTGTTCCACTCTTACCCCAGGGAGATCTTTCCTGGCAACCTTCTAAGGTACCTTGTCCTGAAAAATTGTTTCACCCCCTCCTTTTGTTGGTTCTGCCACTTCAGAATTAATTTTTGAGGTGTTATTTTCATGTTGTTTGGAGGGGAACTTGGGAGAACTCAGGGGAGTCCCTTCCTTTACCCTGCCATCTTGGTTCTGCCCCATCTCAATATTTTTAAATGCATAAGATACTTAAGACTACAATAGAAATGATAGTGAAAAATAAAGATGTATTTTTCTTCATCTAAATTTACTGAAATCTGTCTACAGACCGTCAAGGAATCTGTGAACCCCAGTGAACTAAGCTCCCCTGACGTGAAGAATAAGGAATTCTCCTAGGGTTGTCTTGGATCAGGAGCCTGCCGCCCTGGACTCATCTTTTCCAGGATTTTGGCATTCCAGAGTTGATACAGGCACTTAACTCCCTCTGCTTCTAACACCCCTGGTTTCTCACTGTCTTCCCTTCTATTTCCATGAGGCTCTGGCGACATTAGAAGAAATGTCTAATGACCTGGTTGTCCTTCACTGAGGCCTTTTGATAACACCTTCGGAGTCCTCTGCAGAGCTTCCTCGTGGCCTGGCTTCTTAGGGACACCCATGTGTTACTGAGTCAGATTTTCCATTCTCAAGAGGACTTAAGCCAGTGGCAGCCCAGTCAGGGGGAACAAAAGGTAACTAGATATTTGTTCCCTTTTTGACTGGCCACTTTGTTTTCCATGGCTCAGCCCCATGGCCCTGGGGCTTTGGTTGAAATAGACAAGGAAAAGTAGAAAAGATCATATTTTAAATGGCTGCACCTCCAGTTACTAGACCTTAAACTCCATGAACAGTCTTCATATTCAAATTTAAGACTTAAAAAACAAGGGTCCAATTAGAAATAAGTTTAAGTCAAGATAAAAAAATTATTTTAGGGGAAAAGAAAAGGATTTGATTAAAAGTAGCTCTATGAAAAGTTTACATTTTTAAAGTAAAGTTTAGTTTTTAGTTCAAAAACAATTCTTTTTGCTTGAGTTTTAGCTACTTTGACAAATAAAAATAATGCCTTATCATTGAATATCCAAGAAGTTCTATATGTCTATATCTATTTCCCTGAGTACATACCCTACTGAAACATGTTGGACATGCTGGTGATCAGGTATGTATGGGCACAGGAAAGGCGAAAAGAACATTTTAGCTGAAACTTTACCCAATAGGCAAAAGAGAACCATTGAAGGGTTCTGAGTAGAGGAAGTAACCAAGCTAAATGTAAAAGATTGTTTTAGTGGCTACATAAAAGCTCCATTAGATTAGGAAAGTAAAGATAGGGAGACTACTTGGGCTACTATTGCAATAACCCAGGCGCAATATGATAAAGGCAAGTATTGTAGTGTTAAATGTGCTATTACTTGATGATTGATTCTATTTCAAATGTGAGAAGGTGTTTGAGTAGCCTCCATGCTTAAGAGGATCTCAACATTGTACTTGTAGATTTGAAAATGGGCAGGTTTAAATAAGTGACAACTGGGGAAAATAAATTGTCATCATATTAAACGCACAAAATCACAATCTAGTTGGACACATACCTAACAAGCAATCTCTCTTACAATATTCCCCATAAATTTTCATCCAGCCTCTGCTTGAAGACCTTCAATGAGAAAGAACCTGCTACCTCCTAAGGCAGCTCATCATATTTTGGATCAGTAAACTCAGCAAGCATTTATCAAGTACTTTCTATGCACCAGGGACTCTGTAATTGTGTGTGACAAAGACAAGCAGAAACTTCTTTGAGAGAAAGCACTAGCATTGAGGAGAAGTGAAAAAAGACGTGTGTTGACAGGCATCTTTTTGTAAACACTGGGGTCTTAGCTGAGACTTGGAGTAAGCCAGGTGTAATGATTGGAATGACACCACCTGCTGGAGAGCTACTGTAGGAAAGATCCGCCATGAGGAGAAGGTGTCTGAGGGCAAGCTATGTGATTTTCCTTGGCGTCAGGAAGTGATGTTTGCTCTTGGGTCCTGTCTATAAAAGAGGTGAGGCTTGCTCTTTCACTCTCTTTCTGGAGGACCTCAGCGGGGAGAGGAGTTGGAGACATTGGCTCCCTGATATAGACAGCTGAATCTAGGCTGCTCTCTCTCTCTTGACCAAATTCTTATTCTCCTTAATAAAAGCTTAAAAGTCCAACTCTTGCTAATGCTTATAATTTATTGGTGACCACTCATTAGATATTTTCGATAGACTAGCTAGAATTTTAGTCCCTTACACAGGGAAAAGCCTAGCTGTTTTTAAGTTTTTCTGCACACCAAGAGAAGCAAATGCTGCTGTAAAGTTCCCATCTTTATTCTTAGTTCCTAACTCTGAATCCAAGCAGAAAAAAAAAAATCTGATCTCTTTTTCATACAGCTGTATTTCAAATAGCTAACAGATACTTCCCCCAAGGCAACATACTGTAACAATTGGAATGATGCCACCTGCTGGACACTTACATTAGAATAGCTCTGCCATGAGGTGAAGATCTCTGAGGGCAAGACCATGCATCTTTTCCTTGACGTCAGGAAGTGACGTTTGCTTGTGGGAGGAAGAAGGGGGAGCCTGGTGCTCTGACTTGTGCTCTTTCCTGAGGACTCTTGTGGAGAAGGGAGCTAGAAATGTGCTCTCCCTTTAATAGATGAATGTAGGCCTTTCTCTCTTTACCAAATTCTTATTCTTCTTAATAAATGCTTAAAAGTCGAACTCTTGCTAAAGCTTATAATTTATTGGCGACCACTCATTAGATATTTTAGACAGAATAGCTAGAATTTTAGCCTTAACAATACCTAGTTCCGTCAATTGATTCTCATAAATCAAGTTCTCAGACCTTTCTCCTTCTGGTTCCCATCTTCTGGGCATGTCCTGAACAAAGTGCTAGTTTCCTAGTCCTATTCTCCATGCAGTGTCTTGTGACCTCTGATTATCCAAGTTCACTCTGACATAGGGCTCAAAAGGTGTTGTCAAAGATGTTGTTATTATTTAACCTTGTGATTAAGCTACCATTGTTAAGACTTTTGATGTAATATATGCCCAAGACCTCAGGCAGTTTATAGGATAGACTCTGTGTTGCATAATATTTTTCCCAATATACAGTAGAACATAGATATTTACTCAAAGGGAAAGCCACCTTCACATCCAAGATGCACTGCTGGCACTGGCACTGGCACTGGCACTGCTGGCACTGACCCGGCTCTCTTGATTCCTTCCAGCAAAAATTTAAACACCAACTTGTCCCTGCTTTTATCTGTAGTCGCCTTAAAATGAGAGCACCTGTTGCTTCATCAAAGTAATTAGCAGCAGCTTCTGCCTTTCTCTATACATAACTAACCTCCCTTGCTTTACTGTTTGTTAAATATCCCCAAGCTAAAGAAGAAAACTCCCAATAAATCAAATGATCTAAGCAAAGCAAATAAACAAAAAACCTTTGAGGGAATTGGAATTTGACATTAGCATTTTTTTAAAAAAAAGAGTATTTATGTGATATTTTCTAAACAAGATCAAAGGAAAGCATTTGTGCTCCCTACAGATCTGTCTACTATGTGCCACGAATAATTTCACATAACCTGGCCTCTATGTGAATATGTAAGCAGAACAAAAGAAATAAAACATCCTCTAGCTTTTCTCTTGAATAGTGGAGAACTAATAGAACAAATCAGTTATAACTGAATTAAAATCTCAGAGCCAATAAAATCACAATTCTAAACCACAAAACAATTTCCACTGCTTACAGTTTAGAGGTGGCTACATGTTTTTGTGTGTATGTGTGTTGCAATAACGGTTAACAATAAGTAACAATTAATTTTTTTAAATTCATAGATGACACTTACTCAGTAAATAGAAGTCCTCTCCAAAATCACTGAATTATCATTTTACACATCCTGATTTAGACACATCCTGATTTAAAAATCAATTAATAAGGAATAAAGAAAATGCTCACAATCTAGAGTTTTATACATAAAATGAATACATGATAATTTACTTATAACTTGGAAAAAATTGGTCACTGTTAGCCTGGATATAGTGAGGTATTTATGTAAAATTAAGTTTACTCAAAGATAAAACTTTAATAGATACTATTCCAGATGCAATTTCATAATTTTCAGAATCAGTATTGAGAAATTTTATCATATAAATAACAAACAAGTTGTTTCCCACTCTAGGTTGTAAATGTTTTGGGGAAGGGCTTACTTAGTACCTCTGTAGATAATGACTCAAAGTACTTCTAGTCTCAGGGCAAAATTTACAAAACCCCTTATTTCCATGCCATTTACACAAAGCTGATAAGGTTTTATAATGTTTTAAATTTTTAGTGAGTATGGTAAAGCCTCTCACAGAAAATGGGATTCCCAATAAATCAGAAAATCCTAATCCAAATATTACAGTCTTTAATCAGAAAGACATGTTGTCATTAAGATATTTTTTTAAAAAAATCAACAGTTTTTCCCAAATAAACCAAAGCACACACCTTTTAATATTAAGGACAATCTTTTAACTACAAGAGTATAATCACAACAATCAGATCAAATAAATTATCTCTAACAAATGAACTACACTCTAGGTGTTATTATGCCAAATTAACAGCATTCCTTATGATGGTATCCCCAAAACACAATGGAAGAAATTAAACATAATAATATAATATCATGAATTTAAAGCATAAACCCCAAACAAAACTTGATGCTGGACAAATGACATTAATCCAGGTGAGTGTATTTCTGAATTCTCTTACAGAAAAAACAATCAAGTCATCAGTTTATCAAGTTAGGTATACTAAACTACGTAGATTCAGAGATCAGTATGGAGTAATTAAAATCCAATTGCACTTATGGTTATAAAAGTGGCTTTTATGATTGCAGTATACAAATGTTTTACCTTAAATGTCAAATTTCAAATGTATTTTCCACCACAATTTATTTTATTTAAAAAATAGGGACAAATATCACAATAATTTATGAGGGGAAAAAATCTCACTTTAAGCAAGACTTCATTACAATAATGTTGGCAGTGTCCTTTCTAGAAGTCTGTACAGGATACAGACAAATTAGTAAACTGCAGTTTATTTACTCAAGAATACTACACACTCCATTAGTAAGTGACTGAAATGTGTGTCCATTTCCCAGTTAATACACTATAATCTCTTCTCTGGAACTGCCTTAATCCAAAAAAGCAAGGGTTTCTTACAAAGCAGGTATTCACTTAGACTAAAGAGGATATAGGCAGAAGATAAATAATAAAAAGAGAATGCTTAAATTTTTATAATAGAAAAAAAATGTGTTGTTTAATCTAGACCAAAGGAAATAATGCCTTCTTTATCAGTCAAAACACTTTTTGTCATTTTTTAAAAAAAGAATCCCCTACTAACAAGACAAATTTAATCAAATAACATCTGGATTTACAGTTACTAATTGCACCATCCAGATCTCAATATACCTATAGACTATTTGTTGCCAGCAATTTTTTGTTCTCCTTAGTTTTTGGTTATATTCTCAGCTCTTCTGAAACAAGGGAATTACAAACATAACTCCTGCAGGACAGTAATGAAATTGTACATGTATATCCATCACCACACCCATGAAGATATTAATATACCTTTCTAATGGTCCTTCAAAGACAGAATTTTAGTATGCCATACTCAAATAATTCAATTCTGAAAATTTATTTCTAAATTCTTCACTTCATTAAGGTTTTAAATGAATACACTTCTGCCCATTTTAAATCGTGCTATGGTTCTAGCTATTTGCCTATATCAAAAATAATATCCAAATAACTGAAATAAAACTCAGAGATCATGAAAAATCTCAAAATTAATTGTAATAAGCATGACTCCAAAAAAGCATTCACAAATTTACAGACATAATTTTTTTTTCATTCTCCTCTGATCACATTGGGGTCCAAAACTTTCTGAACTTTTCTATCCCTTTCTTCCTGACTAAAGCCTTAATAACTTAATTAAATACTGCTATACTCAGTAGTTTCTCAATCCTTCACATCTGTATTTTTCCCAATCACATCTCAAACCTATCCATCCCACTGTAAGGGTCAAATTTAATATGGAAAGAGTTAAGTGGGCAGCTTGCTGTAGTATTGGGGTAAGGAAGGAAACAACCTTTTTCAAAAAACAAAACACGTTTATTAATGGGAACAAGTTCAAAATACGAGTGAGGTTAATAGAGCTAGGAAATCTAAATCTCTGGGGTAAAAAGGCCCCAGACACCCCGAACCTGCCTCCAGCCCAGCTAGCTCCAAGAGCTAGCTTTGCCTCAAAAACACAAACTCACCAACACCCAAAATCTGTAGCTCTATGGAGAATTAGCTGTGTAGTCTCTTCTGTTTTTGTCCAAAGGTCAAACACCAGCAGTTCCTCTAATTATCTACCTTCCTTCCCCGTTTTCCTCAGAAAATTCTCTAACTGCCTCTCAGAAAACTCCCCTTACCCTCTTCCTCCAACTGCCTCTAACTGACTCCCTCACCAGAAGGGAAGGTGCAGTTCTTAGTCCTGCTGAGTCTGCAATTGGCTCAGCACACCCAAATCGGCTGTCCCCATTATAATCTGGCCAGGCCCATGTGGGGAGGCTTAGTTACTTAGTTTCTTTTTTTTCTGGTTTTTTTTTTTTTTTTGGCAGGGCAATGAGGGTTAAGTGACTTGCCCAGGGTCACACAGCTCGTAAGTGTCAAGTGTCTGAGGCCGGATTTGAAGTCAGGTACTCCTGAATCCAGGGCCAGTGCTTTATCCACTATGCCACCTAGCTGCCCCCAGTTACTTAGTTTCAATAAATGTTCCCTGTGGTCAGAGTTCCTCTTGTTTGTTCAATTATCTCCCAAAGTACACATCCATCTTCTCTTAGGCTTTTCAAGCTTACATTTTTTTTCAGTCTGACCATAATGATGCAAAGATAGGGTTATGAAAACCCCAAATCACAATTAATTCCTTATACCACTGAATCTTTCCTTTGCAAATTAGAATCATAACAATTAAACTGAAATTAACTCTCCTCAGATCAAAATTAAAGCTTCTATGAGTTTGGAGACCTTAGAGAGTAAAAATAAGTGAAAAATTGTGATAAGAGGAGCAATCTATTTGAGGAGATGGGATGGAATGGGATTATTTGAACAAGTAGAAGGGTTGGCCTTGGTAAGAAGTATGGTCACTTCATCAGATGAAGATGAATTAGTAGTAGAAAGCAACTTCACCATTGGAGATGAAGACAGGAGAAGAGAGCTCACTGTGAATAGTCTCAATTTTTTTTGTAAAATACGAGGCAAGATTTTTAGCTGAGATAGTGGGGGAAGAGGGAGCCATCATTTGGCACTTGATTTTGTGCTTTGCCTGATGTTTGTGATCTGAGATCTGTTAAACCTGATTATCTCTGTTCAATCTTTCAAGGAATCTTGAATAGTTTTCACATATGAAGGGGAGAGACATTGTTGGAAGTGAGCCTTTAAAGGGAGTGTTTTCCTCTATTGATTTATACTTTCTCATAATGCAAAGGCACAATAGGATATTAAATTCTCTACATCTGTCAGGAAATAGCATAATGAAAATTCAGTACACCATGCAATATGACATATGAAAACCTGCCGGTTACTAATACCTCAACATATTTGTGATAAGTCTCACAAAACATTTGTATGAATGGAGAAGTAGGTATAGTATACAGTTTGTTGATAATTTCTCAGTAATCTTTTTTCTCATTTTGTAAAGTTGGAAATTTCTTCCTATATCTCTGATATCTTCTCTTCCTTCAGATACCTTTAAAAATAATAATAAGCATTTTTATTTAAAGTTTTGAGTTACAAATTCTATCCATCCTTCCCTCCCCCACTCACCCTGAGGTAGTAAGCAATCAGATATGTTATACATGTGTAGTTATGTAAAACATTATTTTATTAGTCATTTTGTATAAGAAAACTTGAATCAAAGAAAAAGATGAAAGTAAAAAATAGCATGCTTCAGTCTGTGTTTAATCAACATCAGTTCTTTCTTTGAAGGTGGATAGTATGCTTAATCATTATTATTTTGGGATTGTCTTGGATCATTGTTGTGAAAATATTTTTGAATTGACTAGCCTAATTTGGGGGGCTAATTTGACTGGAGGACTAATCTGGGGACTTTTGACTATTTGGCTATCTGACTTCGTTAATTTAATGTGGGCCGTTTGTAAAGTTCCACCACACTGCTCCCAAACTGAGACTAAAGATTAAGAGGCCTCTTAACTAAATAATCAAAGCAGAGTTTATTTATGAGATACTATTTAAAATTAAGAATACAGGGAAATAAAATGTACAACCTGACTGCTTTCCTGAAGTCTCTTTCCACTGTGTCTCTTTCCCACCTGCTGCTTCAAACTTCTTGAATACAATAAGGGCCTTAGCTGCCTCCGGCCTCAGGGCACGTTACACTTTCCCTGGTTTGTATTAAGGCCTGTAACCTTGTCAGACCCTCTCTCCTTTTCCAAACCGAACTCTCCTCAGTCCTTGTCCGTGCTCCCCTCTAGTCAGCCTCTCTCCTAGTCTGTCCCCCTCCTTTATCTAGTCCATCTCCCCCCTCCTGTCTCACTCCCAGGTCTATATATACACCTTTTCTTCTCTCCACTCAAATCTCGGGGCTTCCTTCGCCCCCACAGACCAAGCTAATCCGCCGGCCAGAGCTGCAGCTGGTGGGGGGGGGGAGGGGAGGGTTGCTATCAAGCCTCATGCCTCAGCACAGGCTATCCGGGATCTTTCAGATAGCTCCACTCAGGTCGGAGGGAGCTGGGGCTTTTTTTTCCCCCCCAGCTGTCTGACCTGGTGTCTTCTATAGTCCACAGGGCTTTTTCACTCAGCTGAAGCTGAGGAGGAGGGGGAGAGACCCTGAGGGCCTAAGGCTTTCTAATCTCAGCCTAAAGGTAGGGTCCCCAAATCAAAATAAATTTCCACATTGTATTGGTGATGTTAAACAAATTAATTTTTAATAACTAATCTAGTCTGAAAATTATATAATTGGACTTATGAAAAATTATAAGTTTATGAAAAATGACAGGTTTTGAAAAATTATAATTGGGCCATAAGTCCCTTCATGGTTGCCATTCAAATGTAGAAATATTTTTACTTGCTTGCCTAATTTGGGGGCTAATTTGACTGGAGGACGAATCTGGGGGCTTTTGACTAACTGGCTATCTGACTGCTATTAACTTAATATGGGCCGTTTTAAAGTTCCACCACACTACTCTACTCCCAAAATTGATAAGCAAAAGATTAAGAAGCCTCTTAACTAAATAATCAAAGGAGAGTTTCTTTATAAGATATTATTTAAAATTAAGAATACAGGGAAATAAAATGTACAGCCTGACTGCATTGCGGCGCATCTCTTTCCCACCTGCTGCACCTGGAACTTTTTTTTAATACAATAAGGGCCATAGCCGCTGCCTCTTGTCTTAGGGTATGTTCCACTTTCCCTGATCTTTCTAACTCCATTGCCCCTTTCACTTTGTAAATCCCCCTACTTCTAACTTTCCTCTCCTTACTGCCACCACTGAACCCCTGTGCTTCTCTCTCACCGACCTCTCCTTCTGTTCTCCTAGTGCTCCAGTATCCTTCTGTTCTCTTAATCTTCTGGCCTCTTTCCAGCGTCTCTAGTCTCTGTTCCCTCCTTGCAGCCCCTTTCTGTCCATTCCTCTCCAAACTCTTAACCTTCCAGCCTCTCCCTTGCTCCTAGTCCTTTAGCCTTACTCTGAGTCCTTCTATTCTCTTAATCTCGTCAGCCCCCTCTTAATCTTGTCTGCCGGCCTTCCTACTCTGTCTAACTCCCAGGTCTATATATATATATATATATATATATATATATATATATATATATATATATCTTTTCTCCACTCAAATCTCGGGGCTTTTTGCACCCACGCAGACCAAGCTAATCCGCCAGCCAGGGCTGTAGCTGGGGGGAAGGGAAGCTCAGGTGTCTCATGAGTACCATACCTAGGGCTCCAGGGGCCATGCCCCCTGCTGTGCACCCAGGGACCTCTGCACGGGCTATGGCAGAGGTTGGCCTGGACGAGCCCAGGATCTCTGGGATAGATCCACTCAGGGTGGAGGGAGCTGGGGATCCCTCCCCCCAGCTGTCTGACCTGGCGTCTTGTATAGCCCATGGGGCTTTTTGGCTCAGCTGAAGCAGAGGGGGAGGGGCACCAGCTCCTCCCACACAGAAAAGACCCTGAGGGCCTAAGGCTTTCTAATCTCAGCCCAAAGGTAGGGTCCCCAAATCAAAATAAATTTCCACACCGAGAATAAAGTCATTCACAATTCTTCATCAAATAATATTGCTGTCACTATGTACAACATTCTCCTGGTTCTGCTCACTTCTCTATACATCAATTCATATAAGACTTTCCAGACCTTTCCACAATTGTCCTGTCTGTCATTTCTTATGGCACAATAATATTCCATTACCATCATAGACCACAGCTTGTTTAGTCACTCCCCAATTGATGGGCATTCCTTTCATTTCCAATTCCTATCCACAACAAAAAGAGTTGCTATAAATTTTTTTGCACACATAGGTATTTTTCCCTTTTTGGGGATGTCTTTGTGATATAAACCTAGCAGCAGTATTGCTGGATCAAAAGGTATGCACAGTTTGGTAGCCCTTTGGGCATAGCTCTAAATTGTTCTCCAGAATGGATGGATCAGTTCACGACTCCATGAGCAGTGAATTAGTGTCCCAGTTTTCCCACATCCCCTCCACCATCCAATATTTTTTCTTTTTTGTTATATTTGCAACTCTGATAGGTGTGAGGTGTTACCTTTGAGTTGTTTTAATTTGTATTTCCCTGATCAATAATGATCTAGAACTTTTTTATATGACTATAGATAGGTTTGGTTTCTTTGTCTGAAAACTTCCTATTAATATCACTTGACCATTTATCAATTGGGAATGACTTGTATTTTCATAAATTTGACTCAGTTCTCTATATATTTGAGAAATTAAGCCTTTATCCAAGATAATTGTTTCAAAAATTTGTTCTCACTTTTCTGCTTTCCTTATAATCTTGGTTATATTAGTTCTGTCTGTGCAAAAGCTTTTAAATTTTATATAATCAAAATGATCTATTTTATATTTTGTATTGCTCTATCTTCTTTGGTCATCAATTCTTCCTTTGTCAATAAATCTGACAGAAAAAAACTATTCCATGTTCTCTTAATTTGCTTATGGTATCACCCTTCGTGTATGAATCATGTTTAAGTTAATCCCTCAATACCCTCATAGTTATGTTGCCTCCAGCATGGATCCCCTCTTGTTACACTTGTTCCAGTATGAATGCTGTTCCCATGTCTGCTAAAATACTAAAGAAATAGTACTATTTATATATCCTCTATAAGCAGCAGATTTTTTGAGTTCATATACAGTGTCTCTGCTATCTTTGATAGTGAAAATGTATAAAAATCTATGTCAATATCTTCTATTTTTTTCTATTCATTTTCTTCCTTCCATTTTCATCTGCAAATGCCTTTGAGATTAACTTGCTTGGGTCTCTTGGCAAGCTTTGGTTATACTGGTTTTGCCTTCCATAGGTTCTCTGGCTTCATTTAGCATTACTGCTCATAATCTTTTATCATTATTTCCCATAAGATTTAATATGAGCTTACATTTTCAACCAGTGTTACCTTTCTATGCTATCTCTCCTTGACAAGAACGTCAAGTGTTTGCTGACTATGGTGTTTGTAATACTTGTTTGATCTCCTTGCTAAGGCAATTGATTTACACTAGTTAAAATTCTTTATAAGATAATTATAGGGGCAGCTAGGTGGTGCAGTAGATAAAGCACCAGCCCTGAATTCAGGAGGACTTGAGTTCAAATCTGGCCTTGACACTTGACACTAGCTGTGTGAACCTGGACAAGTTACTTGACCCTCATTGCCCCACCAAATAAATAAATAAATAAAATAAGATGATTATAATTGGTGTTGATTTTATTTCTACTGTGAATTATGAATAACCTGCTAAATAGATCAGAATTAGTTTTCCAATTGCATGACATCTCTTCTCACTACTATTTTTTAATCATAAAAATATTTTATTATTTTCCAGTTACATGTAAAAATAGTTTTCAACATTTGTTTTCATAGTATTTTCAGTTCCAAATTTCCTCCCTCCCTTCCCCAAGACAAAGCAATTTGATATAGGTTATATATGTACAATCACATCAAACATATTTCTGCATCAGTCATGCTGTGAAAGAAGAATCAGAACAAAAGGAAAAACCTCAAAAAAGAAAAAAAAACCAACTAAAAAGTAGAAACAGTATGGTTCAATCTTCATTCAGAATCCACAGTTCTTCTTTCTGGATATGGAGAACATTTTCCATCATGGGTTCTTTGGAATTGTCTTGGATCATTGCACTGCTGTGAAGAGCCAAGTCTATCACAGTTGATCATCACACAATGTTTCTGTTACTGTGTGCAATGTTCTCCTAGTTCTGCTCACTTCACTCAGGATCAGTCCACTTTAAGTCTTTCCAGGATTTTCTGAAATCCACCTGCTTATCATTTCATACAGCACAACAGTATTCCATTACATTCATATACCACAACTTGTTCAGCCATTCCTCAACTGATAGGCATTCCTCAATTTCCAATTCTTCACCACCACAAAGAGAGCTGCTATAAACATTTCTGTACATGTCTCACTACTATTCTTTCACTAACTTTATACTAATTATGGTATTTGATCCAGCAAGTTAGTGTTCTGACTATATTCAGATGGATGATTCAGAAATGACTCACATTAATGAGATTTTTCCTGTCAAAGCATAATCAGTTCCACTTTCTGTGATGTTATTTGGTGCACACCATGTCAGGTACCCACTGATTGTTGTTGTTGTTGTTGTTGTTTTGAAGAAAGTATTCATGATGAAGAAGCATGATGCTTCTATTAGTAATCAAGTATTTGGTCTCTTTAATTCCTTACTATTGACTCATGTTTTCTGGTATATTTCTCACTGTCTTGATCTAATCTCACTATGTATATGTTGATTTAACTTGGGGAATTTTATTTAGTTCTTCATAGAATTTCCTCTACTTCTGGAGTTTTTCTCATTTTCTTGCAATTGCTGTTGATACATTGAGCTGCAGTTATTTTCATGGTGGTCTTTTTGAAAACACTTCTTGTAAATAATTCGATAGGAGATGACCAAAACTCCCACAAAATGATGAAGCAACTGTTCCTGCAGTTGATTCAGAGGTCCCGTTTTAACAAAGAATTAAAAATCAATAAATAGGCTGGGAAAATGAGCAAACAGAAAAAATGCTGACCCTAGAAAGTTTCTGTGGTGACAAGGAAGATCCCAATACACCCTCAGGGGGCAGCTAGGTGGTGCAGTGGATAAACCACTGGCCCTGGATTCAGGAGGATCTGAGTTCAAATCTAGCCTCAGATACTTAACACTTACTAGCTATGTGATGCTGGGCAAGTCATTTAACCCTCATTGCACCACAAAAATAAATAAATAAATAAATAAATAAATACACCCTCAGAAGAAGATAACAAAGTCAAAGCTCCTACATCCAAAGCTTCCAAGAAAAATATGAATTGGTCTCAGGCCATAGAAGGGCTCAAGAAGGATTTTTTAAATCAATAACCATATTATATATGATTACTTTCCTGATTTCCTTAACTACTAATGCCCTTCCTAACTGTTGTATAACAACTTTATAATTACTATGTATTCTACATATATTTATTCTTTATATTCTTATGTAATTGGGTTTTGGTGCATGCCCAGATCATCTTTGAAGTCAGCTGAATCATTTGAGAGTTGAGCGCATGCTACTGAAGTGGCTTTTGAAGGACCACCTTTTTGGGGAGGAGTCCGTGATGAACTTCTGGGATGCCAGCTTAAAACTAAGGGTAGAACAGAAGTTCTCTCTCTCTCTCTCTGGCTTTTCAGCTTAGCCGTGGCGGTGCACGCATTTGGTGTTTGGTGCTGGTTCTTGGCCTGGCAGGCAGTTTGAGATTAGGTGAGTTTTATAAAGGAATATAGACTAAGCTTAGATCTAAGATTATTCATTTGTATTTCTACTTTCCTATTTCCCTAACTGGTATCACCTTTTGTTGTCTAATCAATTCCCAAACAATAAAAACTACTCCCTCACTGATTAAAGCTAAGAGGCTTCTTTTTCTTAGTGGTCTGGGAGATATATAAGCGAAAAGTTAAAAGGAGGAATTTAATGCTTGTATATCCAATTTTAAATCTCACATATGTAAGACTCCAAGAACCTGACTGTGGAAGAAGCTCAGTGTTTTGGTCTACTCCAACAGGTGGGAACAGCATCTTTTCATTAGTTGTGTGGCAGAAGTACCTGCATCTGTAAAACTACCAGACTGGGACATCTTCCTCTTTATGGGGTCTTCCCCTCCCAGATTGATTGACTGATTGACTAAGTTAGAAAAGTCCATTCTTTGCCTCATTTCTTACTTACCCTTAATCGCTAAATGGGCTTCAAACAAACAGACCTTGGAAAGACCTTACCTTAAAAAGGCCATAGTCTCCCACTGCATCCAGGGCCATTTCTATTCGTCCTGATATATATCTTGCCATTGGAACCAGATGGCTCTGGAGGAAAGAGTGAGCCTGGTGACTTTGCTCAGCCCTGCCTCACTTAAATAGAATTCACTGCAAGTCATGACATCACTCCCGATATCACGGTCCTCTTCAAGAATGAGGGACAAACAACAGTATTCAAAGATGAAAGTCTCCTTCACCCAAAGCACGGACACTATGCAGTATGCTGAGTAAGGGGGAAAACCACTTATGCTTTGTAGCCTTGAAAAGCTGGCTTTGGTATTACTTGTTAATCCTTTTCAGTTTTAGATAGAAGAGATGGTGGTCCCCAGACTAGGAAACCTGAGCCATGGGGACCTTGAAACCTACGATTCCCTTCATGGGCTGATTACAACATACTGGTTATAATGAATGCTCTCACTGAGTAGACAAGACCTTTACCTCTAGATGTCACTAAAAGAGAGAAGTTCCCAATCTGGCAGTTTTAAATTTGCAAGTGATTCTGGACAGTCAACCATGGGAAAGAGACTACTCCCACCAATGTGGTAAAACTACTCAGGATATCTTCTCTCAGGAGCACCTCCCTGGTGCCTCCTTTGTGGATACTTTGGTTTTAGGTGATCTGGGCAGACATCAAAGTCTTGTTAAAATTTATCTATGTAGATGTCTCTCCCCCAATAAAATGTAAGCCCTTCAAAAGAAGTGATTGTTTCATTTTTGCTATATCCAGTGCTCAGCATAGTGCCTGGAATATAATAGGCCCTTAATAAATGCTGACTTTGTGACTGAACCTCACAACAGCCCTGCAAGGAAGGCTGGCTAGGGATTATTAGCTCTGCTTTACATAAGAGGAGACTAAAACCTGAGAAAGAAATTGATTTACCCAAAGTCAAAAGGAAATCATTAGCAGATCCATTGGTCTAGAGTTTGAGTATAAAGATACCGAGAATTCACTCAAGTTAAATCGATGGTCTATGCTGGATATCACATAATCAGTAATATCAGTTCTTAGCTCTGAAAGGACCAAGATTATACAACCCTCCTTTTTTTTTTTTTTGCAGGGCAATGAGGGTTAAGTGACTTGCCCAGGGTCACACAGCTAGTAAATGTCAAGTGTCTGAGGCCATATTTGAACTCAGGTCCTCCCTAGTACAGGGCCAGTGCTTTATCCACTGTGCCACCTAGCTGCCCTCTACAACCTTACTTCTTGATGCCTTCTGTAAGGAATTAATTGTGATTTGGAGTTTCCATGACCCCATCTTTGCTTCATTATGGTTAGACTGAAAAGATGTAATCTTGAAAAGCCTAAGAAAAGATGGGTGTGTACTTGAAGACATAATAGAACAAAAGGAACTCTGATCAGATTTGTCCTGCATATTAGGTGGGACTGAATAACACAAAGAACATTTATTGAGTCAAAGTATCCAATAAAGTACCTAAGCCCCACCTAGGCCCATGTGGGCCTGGCCAAATTATAATGGGGACAGCCCAGGGGGTATGTTGAACCAGTTGGAGACTCAGCATGGCTAAGAACCTCCCTTCCTGTGGGAGAGGCAGGAAGGGGGAGAGAGAACTCAGGTATAAAGGGGGAAGAAAGAGAGAGAGAGAAGCTGGTGGTGGTTGACCTTTGGACCAAACCAGGAGACACTGCACAGCTGATTCTCCTTGGAACTACAGATTCCAGGTGGCGATGAGTTTGTGTTATTGAAGTGAGGCTAGCACTTTAGGCCAGCTGAGCTGGAAGCAAGTTTAGGGTTTGAATCAGTTTTTGTTTGAGCCAAGCTGTTCTGCGTATCTGAGGAAGCAGAGCTTATTTGAGGTACCTGGGGGTCTTTTTACCCTAGAGATTTAGATTTTAACCATCTGGGAAGTGGGACATATTTTTCCCTTTATCCCCTTTCTCACTGTCCCTGGTCCTATTAACTTCACTTGTGTTGTAAATTTTGTTCCCATTAATAAAACCTGATTTGTTTGTGGAAAAGAGGCTGTTAATCTCCTTTCTTATCAGTCTGAGAGAAATAACTAAAGAAAAGGCAGTTTGGAAGAGAGGAAACTCTGGACTTAGAAGTCTCCCATTATTTTCTGAACCCCAATATTATGGCAAGCCGCCCAATTAACTCTCCCCATACTGAATTAGGCCCATACACTTCCCTTTCAAGCACCTCAACATTCCTAGACCAGAATTGAACTTCAAAAGTATTATCTTATAAATATCCTAGACTCATAAAATGAAGGTACTTAAAGGGACTTTGAAGATCATCAAGTCCAATATCCTTATTTAATTAAAGCAGAAATTGAAGCCCAGAGAGGAAAGAACTTGCCCATGGTCATACAGAAAGTAATAAAGTTAGCACTCAAACTTGATACAAGGGTTTATCTCAGTACAAGTGGCCTTCTCTTTTCTCAGGTCACTGGGGACAAGGAGAGATGAGAGGAGGAGCTCTGTGAACAGCCTAGAATATCACAGACATAGAGAGAAAAGTACCTATGAGATCCTTTCCTATGAGGAAACTTGTTCAAATATAATCCTGTCTATGTGTGAATATTTCTAGTTGTCTGGAACTTATCTCCGAAGGCAGTAAATTCCATTTCTGTTCAAGTCTAATCATTTCACAGTTCTTCCTTATTTTGAGCCAGAACCTTCTGTCCTGTAACTTATGACTCAATGACCCTCAGGGATCATCTAATCAAACTCCATTTTACAGATAAAGAAGCTGAATCTCAGAAAAATGAATGTCTTTTACTGGAATCACCTAGCTACTAAAGTTGTTCCTGACTCTAAAATTCCTACTGGTAATTCCTACCTGTAGGTTCCACATAGAATGAGCTCTGCTTTGTGACAGGCCTAAAGACAGCACTCACAGCAATATATAAGTCTTCTCCAACACATTATTACCAGTTTCCTCACTTTATAGAATATTAAGTCAAGAGCTAGAAGGGACCTCAGAGGATATCTAGTCCAGCCTATACTCTATTTTACAGAGGCCTCTCTACATGAACTTCAGGTTCCAAGGGTCTTAACCCCCACACTATGCTGGAATCTATCCACTGGATGAATGAAAATTCATTGGTGTCCCTTCTAAAATGTGGTTCCCAGAAAAATATTTTATACCTATATAGCACTTTCCCATTTGTGTAAGTTTCCTGGCAGCAGCTCTAGAAGGTAAGCAATGAAAGTATTATAAGCTCCATTTTACATATGAAGAAACTTACTAGCTTTGTTTCAGTACATAATTACACTTAATATTTCTCTTGTGAGCAGCCTAGGCCCTCAGATCCTTTTCATTTGAGCTGCTATTCCACCCAAGTCTCTCAAATATCCTATTTGTTCAAATGATTTTGAACTTAAAGGTAAAATCACTTTTTCCATCTTAACCATGGACAAGGTTGAAGATACATATTTATTTGTGTATATATTATTTCTCCCATGTAAGCTCCTTAAAAACAGGTTGTTTTTTCATTTTCTCCCATTTTGTCTTTGTATCTTTAGAACATACAAATTAAGGGAGTCATTAACTTTGTTATTTCCAAATCCATTAAATGAAGTTAAAAGCCCCAGTCTGATTACCTGAGGGCCATCTTAATAATGGATCCACTTAAGGAATTATGCACAATATGGATTAACAAGAGAGAAATGGATCAATATATTTTTGTCAGTTCTACCCAATTCAACCTCAGAAAAATGAGTCCAGATGGAGAATGGATACAGCTCTGGACCAGAAGTCAGAAGATATAAATAATAGTCCTCTCTCTGCCACTAACTTCTTACATGTGGTCTTCAGCAAGTCATTTTCTTTCAATGGGCTTCATCTTCCCCATCAGTAAAATGATGACTTGGTGAGCTTATTAGTAACAAGAGTGTTAAAATAAATAAATAAACAAACAAACAAACAAACAAACAAATAAATAAATAAATAACAAAAGTATACTAGAATTAGAGTCCTGATGCCTCAGTTTGGATCTGTGATCCGACACTTACATGAATGACTTGATCTCTCTGGGCTTCAGTTTCCTCAACTATAAAAATGGGGATAATTGTAATCACATTCTTTACCTTGCCTTGTCATGAGGGAAGTACTTTTTAAACAATAAAGTTCTGTGGGAATGGGAATGGGAATTATTCCTATTATTTCTCCTTGGTGAATAGAGTATTGCTTCATGCAAAGTTTGTGCTCAATGAATGTTTTTCACTGATAAGAGAATCAAGCCCACTACAGAAATCATCAAAAGATTTTACTTTTCATTAAAACAACCAAAGAGGATTTAATGGCCAGCAGGTGGTGCCATTTCATTGTTTTTGGTTGACCAAAGATCAATGTGACTGCCTGGAATCCAGTCCCCCGTAGGTGGGTCTGACAGCTGCTACAAGTCTATCTATCCTCACTCCAATCCATTCTCCATTCAGCCACCTAAAGCTTATGTCAGACCATGTCACTCAATAAACTATAGAGGCTTCTTATCACCCCTTGGATTGAACACAAAATCCTCTGTTTGGCACTCAAAGCCCTTCATAACTTATATCCATCCCCCTTTCCGGTCTTCTTACAGCCCACTCATCACCATGGTAGATCCAAAGACACTGGCCTCCTGGCTGTTCCACAAACAAGACACCTTATCTTTCAAGCCTGCATTTTCTCTACCTGCCCCCATGTCTTAACACCCTCCTCATCTCTGTATTCTGGCTCCCTCCAAGTCCCAGTTAAAATCCCATCTTCTACAGGGAGTCTTTGTCAATCCCTCTTAAATCTAGTGAGGCAACTAGGTGGTGCAGTGAACAAAGCACTAGGCCTGGAGTCAGGCTTGTTGTCTCCCCTATTGGATTATGAGATTCTTGGGGGCAGAAACTGTGGCCTCTTTTTGTATCCCTGGTGTTTAGCATGGGGCTTGGCACATAGAAAGTACTAAAAGCTTACTGACTGACTGTCTTTTCTACAGCTAGATTGTTAACAGCTTTAATATGCAATCCCTAAGCAAACTGAGGAACTGTAAGCTGATCTTTACCTCAGTGTTAGTTGTGTATTGAGATCATATGAGGGTATAAGACTCAGCAATGGACTAAACACCCCCCAAAATGTGCTTCTCTATATAGTAGACTAACCCTGAAAACCACCTTGAAGTCTTTCGAGGCCAGCTTTTCACCTGGAATAGGAATTTTCCTTACAAGCTCCTTGGTAGGTATTCATTCACTTTCTAAAGGAAGACAATATGGCGTCAGCAGACATGGTGCCCAAATCTGGCCCTATTTCCTACTTGTGTGACCTTGGGCAACCTGCTGTCTCTGAACCTTAGTTTCCTCATCCCTAAAATGAAAGCTGTGGTCCCTTCCAGTCCTAAACATAAAACCCTGTGAGCCTTCTCTGGGCTTTGGCTTCTTCCTCTTTAAAATGATACAGTTTGACTAATGGATCACTAAGGTCCCTTTCATTTCTAAATCCTGATAACCCCCTCTGATGACATTCAATGACAGTGTGGGACAGTGAAAAGAACATTATATTTGGAGTCAGAGGGCCTCTTCTTTTGAATCTCAGCTTTTCCCTGTATCCCTTGTGTGTTCTTGGACAAGTCATTGAACCTCTCAGATCTTAGTTTCCTTCTCCATAAAATGAAGGGAGTAGGTGTGATGCTATTGCAATAATCCAGTTGTGAGGTGATGAGAGCCAATGCTAAAGTGGTGGCAGTGTCAGAGGAGAGAAGGGAACATATACAAGACATATTGTAATGGTAAAATTGACAGGCCTTTGGCAACAGATTGGATATGGTGGGGGAGGAGGGCAAGGATAGTGAAGAATTCAGGATGACTCCTAGATTGTGAGCCTGAGGGAGTAGGAAGATAGTGCTGCCTTCTATGTAACAGGGAAGATTGGGGGCGGGGGGTGTAAGGACAGCAAGCATTTAGGGGAAAAGAAAATGAGTTTTTGGACAAGTTGAGTTTAAGGTGTCAACTAGACATCCAATTTGAGATGTATGAGAGGCAGATAGAGATTCAAAATTGGAGGTCAGCAGAGAGCTTGGGACAGAATAGGTAGATTTGAGAATCACCAGCATAAAGACAGTAGTTAAATCCATGGAAGCTGATGAGATCACCAAGTGATGTAGTAAAGAAGCAGGAGAGAAGAGAGCCCAGACAGAATCATAAAGGACACCTATTATTAAACAGTATGATTCAGAAGAGGATCCAGCAAAGGATACAGAGAAGGAGCAGTCAGTGACGCAGGAAGAGACCCAGGAGAGAAGAGTGTCCTGAAAACCTAGAGAGAAGAGAGAATCAAGGAGGAGAAATTGATCAACAGTGTCAAGGACTGGGGCAGCTGGGTGGTGCAAAGGATAGAGCACCGGCCCTGGATTCAGAAGGACCTGAGTTCAAGTCTGGCCTCAGACAATTACTAGATGTGTGACCCTGGGCAAGTCACTTAACCCCAACTGCCTCACCAAAAAAAACAGTGTCAAGGACTGCAGAGGTCAAGGAAAATGAGTATTGAGAAAAGGCCATTGGGTTTGGCAACTAAGAGATCATTAGTAACTTTGGAGAGCAATTTTGGTGGAGAATGATGGGATCAGAAACTAGACTTTAAGAGAAAATGGAGGCACCTATTTTAGAAGGGTTTTTCAGAGTTGAGCTACAAAGAACAGATGAGAAATAGTAAAATAGTGGGGATGGAAGGATCAAGTGAAGGTTTTTTCAGGACAGATTCATATGGTCATGTTTTAGGCAGTAGAGAATAAACAAGTAAAGAAAGAAAGATTGAAAATAAATGAAAGAGTGAGGATGATGGAGGGTCATCTGTTGAAAGGATGGAATGGAATCACTTGAACAAGTTGAGCTCCTGCTGTGTGTAAGACAGTGTTCTAGGCACTGAAAGTGTCAATACAAAAATGAAACAGTCCATGACCCTAAGGAGTTCACATTGTAATTGGAAGAGACAGCCCATACTGGAAAGTGCTGGCTAGGAAAAAGAGTTTGGGTTTCTAAAATCACAGGAACTTAGGACAGTCAGTTGTTCGGTCCTTTTCAGAAGCAGTGTTAGTATGGATGTGATTACTCTTCCCAGAGAAAGAGGCAGAAGAAATGAAGGTAAGGAGAGAAAGCACATGTAAGACAGCAGGGCAAAAGGCAAGATGCCCAGGGTCAGTAGTGTGAAGCATGGTCTGGAGCTGTCTAGATATAATGGATTAGATGAGTTTGCACTCTGCCTGTCACCAATCAGAAAAGCTCAGCCCCATGCCAGAGAACTTTCAATTCTGAATTAATCCACTTGTCATCTTCATTTTATAGAAGACATTGAGGCTTGCCCAGGGTCACACAGCTAATAAGTGTCAGGGAAGGCAAATGAAGCTCGGTGTTCCTGACTGTTTAATCCAGCCCTCAAAGCCATATTGCATGTTGTAGACAGCACTCAGAGCCTCTGGTAATAGATTGAAGCCCGTGAGTGGCACCATTTTCAGAATTTGCTGTAGGGTTTGACAGTATTTTTTCCTTGCTCCACCTGGGATCTTTTTGGTTCACTACTTAAACTGCATTGCTTTCTTGTGATTGTTAGCAAGTACATTGGCCCTCTCCCAGATACAGGCTGCTGCATTACCCCTTAGTGTTCTTGGGTACTCTAATGGGTTTGGGGTTCTTTCTCCTCTACCACTATTGGATTAAGCCCCCATTGTCTGTGTTGCCAGGTAAAACATGGAAGTGGTGAATTTGTGGCCGATGATATAGTTAAGAATATGACGTGTGTGTGTGTGTGTGTGTGTGTGTGTGTGTGTGTGTGTGTGTGTGGTGAAGTGAGGTGGAGGATTGAGTAATGGGAAATAACTAAGTTGAAGAACTGGTAGATTAGGGTATTAGAGGAACTATCTATATGTATGTTAAAGTCCCCTAGTATGAAGGCAGGAATTGAGGAGGAAAGGATGATTATGAGGCAGGTACTGAACCCACTGAGAAAGGAAGATGAGTAAGATAAGTACTCTGGAGATCAATAAACAACAACTAACAGATTTGATTGCATGGTAGATAGGATTAAGTGAACCTCAAAGGAAAAGAGATTACTGTGAAGAAGGTAGAGAGTCTGAAAGTGGCAGTGAGGAGCAAGGAATATTCTAACTTTCCTCATCTCAACCAGTTAGTTGGGGAGAATGAGTAAAAGTACAACCCCTGCTGGAAAGAATGCCCAGGAAGGCTGTGTCAGAAGAATAGAGCCAGGTCTAATTGAGATCCAGAAGGTCAAAGGAGGGGGAAGGAAAAGACTTAAAATGAAACTTGCCATGCACAGTGGAATGGGTAGGTAGCTTTAGAATAAGACATTGGGGGTTTGGGTTGAAAGGTATTGGAACAGGGAAGTGGGCAGTGGGGGGTAAAGAATGGGGTTTGTATAATGACAACTAGTGGTTCAGGGTCTCTGAGACAGGCAGGGTATGACCAGATATGAGTTTAAGTGTTATTTATATCACTAGGGGTTCCCTACCTCAGGTTGGTGTCTGCTCAGCCTGTTAGTCAGTTCCTGCAAGGGCATCAGGAACAGGACCTGATAAAACATTTGTTTCCCATGCCTACTGGGAAGCCAAGAGATAGGTAGAGTGAACAAGAGGGAATGGTTTTTTCTCTGCCCTCTGCTGACAGGAAGGGGCCAAGTCAGAAGCCAGGGACCCAGTGGAATGGAGTCAGTGATCCCCTGCTAGTAGGAAGGGCCAATATCAAGAGACAGGTGCACAATGTAATCAAATCTCTCTCCTACCCCAGCATCCTATGGAAAGAACAGCAAGTAGGCCAGTGTTGCTAGATTGTAATATGTGCAGGGGAATAAAGTATAAGAAGACCAGAGAGCTAGGAAGGGCCCAGAGCATTTGCTGTTTTGTCCTCTATAGTTTGTTTTAGTTTTAGTTTTGTTTTTGCAGGGCAATGAGGGTTAAATGACTTGCCCAGGGTCACACAGCTAGTGTCATGTGCCTGAAGTCACATTTGAACTCAGGTCCTCCTGAATGCAGGGCCAGTGCTTTATTCACTGCGCCACCTAGCTGCCCCCCCTCTATGGTTTATTGGGCAGGTAGGTGAAACAGTAGATAGAGTACTGTGGGGACCAATTTTTAATTGGGGAGTGCTAGCTAAGCGGCTCACCGCAATATTGGGACAAGGAAGGAGACCGGCAGCCTCCCTCAAAACAGAACAAGATTTATTTTAACAAGAACGAGGGGGAAGCTAGATGGCGCAGTGGATAGGGCACCGGCCCTGGATTCAGGAGTACCTGAGTTCAAATTCGGCCTCAGACACTTGACACTTACTAGCTGTGTGACCCTGGGCAAGTTACTTAACCCCCATTGCCCCGCCAAAAAAAACCCAAAAAAACCCCCAAGAATGAACTTAAAAAAAACACACAAACAGGATCAGTAGGATCAAGGGAAAGGAAATAAAATGGGGAAAGGGAAATTATAATACCTGAAAAAATACCACCGCCCAGGAATCAGCTGAGAACAAGCAGTAGAAAGCTTGTCCCTTTCCAGCTTCCACCTAGAATGCCCAATTCTCCTCCCCCAAACCTAGAAACACCCTACACAGTCCCAGCCAATGGAATGGCCGCTCTGACAGTCACATGACTGCCCTCACTATGCTTCCAATCATTATAATTTTGCCAGGCCCAAGTAGGCGTCAGTGAGTGGTGATGATGTGAGGTGCCAGAGCCCTGGCAATGGCTACAACCAGTGGGTGGAGCACCGTGCGGTTTGCGGAGCCCCAGGCCAGTGCGCACTGAGGCATAAAAACCTCAAATAACAATTAATTCTTTACAGTACCCAGCCTGGAATCAGGATGACTCCTCTTCCTGAGTTCAAATCCAGCCTCAGTTTTCCTAGCTATGTGACCCTTGGTAAGTCACTTAACCCTCTTTGCCTCAGTTTCCTCATCTGTAAAATGAGCTGAAGGAGGAAATGGCAAACTACTCCAGTCCCTTTGGCAAGTAACCCCAAATGATGTCACAAAGAGTTGAACATGACTAAACAACTACAAAATAGTTTATTGTGTTGGGATAATATGATGTGGTCTGAATTTTGGGAAAAATCACTTGGTAGCTAAGTAGAGGATGGATTGGAATGAGGAGAGGCTTGAGGCAGGGAAACCACTTAGAAGGATAATTTGTATTATGTTTCAATAAACACTTGAATCCATGATTATTTAAATTGTCCTTTCCGCTCTTCTTTCTTTCCAGGAAACCTGGTCTTTATCATAAGGGAAACTGGTGCATTTTACCAATGAAACTAAAGAGAGCAGGCAGGACATTCATTTTCTCTTTACATTATTAAGACCCAGGAAAGAAATAGTTGGGCTCACAATTCTGTAGTGCTTTAAGATTTACACAGTACTTTCATCACAACAAGCCTGTAAGGCAACCTCATTTTACAGATGTAAAAACTGAGGTTCAGAAATGAAATATGAAATTGTCCATGGACATCCAGCTAGGGACTGTAACCAAGGTCTTCTGACTCAGGGTGGTTTTGAAAGAATACTGATATAAGAGCAATTAGAAGGAGTATATGTAGACAGAGGATGTGGTTATAATGTGACATTGATGGTATGACATCACAAAAAACAAAATAAAGGGGTAAGAAAAAATTTGCATGGAAGAAGGAGGAGGGAAATTGAATGGGGTACATTGTCCCACAAAAAAAAGAGGCATGAAAGAAGACAAAATGGGGGTGGTGGACAAAAATTAAACCTTACTCTCATCAAAGTTTGCTCAAAGAGGGAATAACATACACAGTCAGTTGGATATAGAAATCTATCTTACCCTATAAGGAAGTTAAAAAGGGATAGGGATAATAGAAGGGGGAGGGGGACTGATACAAGTGAGGGGATATTGGGGAAGGAGGTGATCATAAGTAAAACACTTGTGAGAAGGGAAAGTGTGGGGGGGTAAGAGTAGGGGGGGTAAACAGGTGAAAAATATTATGGAGAGAAAGTTAGTCATCATAACTATAAATGTGAATGGGATGAACTTACCCATTAAACAGAAGTGGATAGCAGAATGGATTAAAAACCAATATTCTTCAATGTTGTTTATAAGAAACACATTTAAAACAGAGAGATACCTCAAACAGGGTACACATAAGGGACTGGAACAGAATCTATTATGCTTCAGCTGAAGTAAAGCAAGCAGGGGTAGCAATCATTATTTCATACAAAGCAAAAGCAAAAATAGATCTAGTGAAAAGAGATAAAGAAGGAAACTATATCTTGCTGAAAGGTACCATAGACAATGAAGTCATATCAATACTTCACATATATGCACCAAAATGTATAGCATCTAAATTTTTGAAGGAGAAGTTGAATGAGTTACAGGAGGAAAGACATAATAAAACTATTCTAGTGGGGGACCTTAACCTTCCCCTCTCAAAACTGGTAAATCTAACCAAAAAATAAACAAGAAAGGAATTAAGGAAATGAATAAAATTCTTGAAAAGATCTCTGGAGAAAATTGAATGGGAATAGAAAGCAATATGCCTTCTTCTCAGTAGCACATGGCACCTGCACAAAAAGTGACCAAGTATTAGGGCCTAAAAACCTAACAACCAGAGGCATATCATAATGCAATAAAAATTACATTCAATAATGGATAATTAAAAGAGAGATTAAAAATCAATTGGAAATTAAATAATCTAATGCTAAAAAACGAGTGGATCAAAGAACAAATCTTAGAAACAATCAATGATTTCATTAAAGAAAATGACAATGATTAGACAACATATCAAAATTTATGGGATTCAGCCAAAGTGCTACATAGGGGAAAATTTATATCCCTAACTGCTTATAGGAATAAAATAGAGAAAAAAGCAGATTAATGAATTGAGTAGGCAACTAAAAAAAACCAGAAAATTAATAATAATCCCCAACTAAACACAAATTGGAAATCCAGAAAATCAAAGGTGAGATTAATAAAATTGAAAGAAAGAATATTGAATCAGATATCCTAAATTTGAATCAGTACTACTGTGTGGCCTTGGGCAACTAGTTTCCCCTTTCTAGGCTCAAGTTTCTTTGTCTCACTGTAAGGTAATCCTAGATAATCTGTAAGAGTATTTCCAGCTGTAAATTCCATGATCTTATGATTCAAAGTCTAACACTTTCTAGTATACCACATTGCCTTTCACTAATGGTGCCATCATCCTTATCCTTCAGTCAGAATTCAGTCAGAATCTACATGATTACAGCAACTTGCTCATTAAGATGAAAGGAAAGGATATGGAGAGGAGGTTTCCTCTATCCCTAGTCTAGCGCTTATCCCATTTTACACAAGAGGAAACAGGCCCTTTCAAGTGATCCTCATAGGACAGTATGTTTAACCTGTACACCATTCTGGTCTCCAACCATTTGACTCATGAAAGCTCATCAATGTCCCTTCTAAAAGGCAGTTCCCAGCAGGAGAAATTGTTTATTTACACTTTACATAACTTGCAGCAGCTCTGGAAAGAAAGTAATGCAAGTATTTTAAACCTCATTTTATAAATAAATCTCAGAGAGGTGGACTGACTTGCCCAAGATCACAAAGGTAATAAGTGTCAGAGACTGCATCAAAACAAAAGTCTCCTTAATTACAAATGAAGGGGTTTCAGTTTTGTTTTTTCTTTTTTTTTTTAATTGTAACACTTTAACTTCATATGTGACCTTATCCAACAAAGAACAGTGGTAACCTGGACAGTAGTGCTCAAATCATGTGCAGTCTAAAGTCATATTAGCTTTTTTCAGGCCATCATTACACTAACATTTATTGTTCTTGTGATCAATCAACACTCCCAGGTCCTTTTCAACTGAACTGCTGACTACCCAAGACTTCCATGTCTCCTATTTCTGTACTTGATTTTGAACTTGTTTAGAATATCTCTTTTACATTTCTCCCCCCACATAATGAAAAGTGAGAAGGAAGCATGCTGCCATAGGAAAGAATACTGGAGCTGGAGGCAAAAGAACTCAGCTTGAATCTCTGCTATTATACTAACAACCAGCATGACTGAGAGCAAAAAAAATTAAGATTTCTGGTACTCGGTTTTCACATGTATAATGAGAGACTTGGACTATATTATGATTTTTTTTGAATTTTTTTTTTGAGAGGCAATGGGGGTTAAGTGACTTGCCCAGGGTCACACAGCTAATAAGTGTTAAGTGTCTGAGGCTGGCTTTGAACTCGGGTCCTCCTGGTTCCAGGGCCGGTGCTCTATCCACTGCGCCACCTAGCTGCCCCAGACTATATTATTTTTAAGGGCAGTCTAGACCTTCTCTTGAATTTGGGGGGTAGTTAGGTTTCCAAAACACTCTAGCTTTCTTTCCTCCCCAGCCCTACCAATTCCACAATAACTACCATCTCTTGCAACAAACTTCTCCATTACTATAACCGATTTACAGTACTATTTCATTAAGTTTTTGACTTATACTCATTTTATTTCCTGGCTCACTAGTAAACATTAGCACATCAATTGAGGAGTAAACTAAAAAACTCATGGTAACAGATAGTGTTCTGAACTAGGCCTGACTGACCAGTCTTTTTGTTCAGGCTAAAGATTCGAATCAATTGAAACACTCATAGACTCTTTATTTTGTTTGTTTGTTTTGGTGAGGCAATTGGGGTTAAGTGATTTGCCCAGGGTCACACAGCCAGTAAGTATCAAGTGTCTGAGGCCGGATCTGAACTCAGGTCCTCCTGAATCCAGGTCCGGCACTCTATCGACTGTGCCACCTAGCTGCCCCCATAGATTCTTAACATTTAACAAAAAGGAAGTTTACTTAACTGTAGCATGGAAAGGATATTGATCAAGGAAGCATCAGTGGTTCAAATAGACATCACCCCCTTGTCTCCATGTAGAAAAACATCTTGTCAAAAAAGTGTTTTAACAAACTGTAGTAATGTGGCTTCCTTTAAGCCTAAGGGATAGGAACTCAAGGGACTTGACATTTTAAGCCTTAGGCAACCAATTCAAACTTAGTGATCTGGATCATAGAATTATCAAGTTTCCCTGCCTTTTTAAAGACAAATTAGCCTAGCCTTCCTCAGACTGAGTTTGTCCCCACTACAGATGAATGTATTATCATATTGAAAGAAGTAATAAATATAGAGAAGCACAGGAATCAGATATGAACTGATTCCAATTAAAGTTATTCATACTTTGTTTTCAAGCAGGACCACTAACATGTCCTGCACATGTCTTGCACATGAATTGGATTTAAGTGAGGCATAGTTGCATAAAGTTTTTGCCTTTCTCTCTTCCAGAGTTGGGTAGATGAGAGCAATTTGTTCCTACAAACCTTCATGAAGACAGCTGAAGCAGGTGCTGTGGAGCATAAAATAAAGTAAGCAGAGCCAGGAAACTTATAATTACAAAAATGTAAATGGAAAATAAAACAACAAAACAAACTCAAAAACGAGTTCAGTGAAAATAATACCAACATTGAACCATACTATTTTTTTTTGCTTTTCTTTTTTGAGGTTTTTCCCTTTTGCTCTGATTCTTCTTTCATAAGATGACTAATGCAGAAATATGTTTAATGTGATTGTACATATATAACCTATATCAGATTGCTTGCTGTCTTGGGGAGGGGGGAGAGGGGAGAGAGAGAGAAAAATTTGAAACTAGAAATCTTATAAAAGCAAATGTTGAAAACTATTTCTACATGTAACTAGAAAATAATAAAATACTTTTATGATTAAAAAAGGAAGAAAATAATACCAACAAAGCTTGGCCCCCCTGTGAGAAACAGGTGCAGACCACCTTCTCAAAATAACTTCTTTCAGAGGCAGCTTTGATATGACAAAAGCTTTTATTGCATTCTCACAAGAATGGAGCACCCATAGTAAAGCCAATTAGTGAGAGCCAATGCTAAAAGCAAGCATCTTGTATTTATCCTATATGCTGCCACAATTAGTCCCTCCCCTGAGCCACCATAGGTTGCTAGGCATAGGTTCACAAACTTCCTGGAAGAGTTCTAGCTAAATCCTCCTTGATATGTTACCCCTCCCACACACATCTTCATGAGACCCATGACTGAAAATGGGGTAGAGGGGCAGCTAGGTATATAGTAGTATATAGAGCACCGGCCCTGGAGTCAGGAGTCAGCATGACCTGAGTTCAAATCTGGCCTCAGACACTTGACACTTACTAGCTGTGTGACTTTGGGCAAGTCACTTAACCCCAATTGCCCTGCAAAAAGAAAAGAAAATGGGGTAGAGATTTTAGACAGGGGAGGAAAAGTTAATATTAATAAGTCTATTAAGTTGATATTAATAAGTCTATTAAGCCAGTGCAGTAGAGACTAGGGTTAACCTTTTATCTACTTTTTCTAAGACACTGGCTAGAGTCAGCTCAAACTGGTTTCTCTCTCTAGCCCTGAAAAACTTACTTTTTCCTTTTTTGAGCTGATGTAATTCACTAGATAATACTGTCCTGCTGTTCCTCCTAATGGGCAGGCTTCCCTTGAGAAGATCCCCTCATGTATCAAGCTATTCTGAGAAGATTCCACCATGTATCGAACTGTCACCATTTCTTACACTCCCCAAATCACAGGATCATACATTTAAAAAGGAAAAGAAATGTGGAGATTATCAAGTCCAAAGCCTTCATGTTTTAGACAAAGAAACTGGTACTAAGAGAGGTCAAGTGCCTAGTAAACATCTGCAGCAGTGTTTGAATCCAGGTTTTCCTGAGTCCAAATGTATTATAATATATTGTAGTTTCAGAAAATTCAGATTTTTAATTATTCTGTTTTTTCATTTACATTGTTATAATTATTTATTATGTGTTATTTTCCTGGCTCTGCTTACTTTATTCTCAATCAATTCATATAAATACTTTGTATTTGTTAGGAGCCTTATCAAACTCTACTTTGCTTTAGAGTTGGATGTATCCATGAATTCCCCCAAGCTACACTATGAATTCCCTCAGGACAGGAAGACTAGCTTATTGATTGGTTTGGTTTGCTTTTGGTTTGCTTTTATTTCAGGGCAATAAAGGTTAAGTGACCTGCCCAGGGTCACACAGCTAGTAAGTGGCAAGTGTCTGAGGCCTAATTTGAACTCAGGTAGTCAGGGCCTGTGCATTATCCACTGCGCCATGTAGTAAGATTTGTTCTGGTCTCAAGACCACCATGACAGTCTCCCTTTTAGGGGAGGCTGTAGCTTAAGAGAATCTATGCATGGAAATGATTGTTATAAGATTAGGCCTGATGGTCTTAAGGCCATTATTCTGGTTTGCCCTTAAAGTTCTAAGCTTATTAAACATACTTATGGAAAAATATTGACAGTATTTTTCTAAGGTTAATACAGCTATTGCCCAACATAATATTTTGCCTACCACCAGCTTGCTTTTCTCTCTGAAATCACACCCCCAATAATATTTTTCCCTGATCCTTAATTTACAAATTGGCCAGCTCTAAGGAGGCCACCCCAAATCAGAGTATAAGAACCCCAAACTCTGAAGGGCATTTTGGAACACAATCCTCCCCTTCAGGAGGAGCACACCTTCCCACTGGAGCACATCCTTCCTGCCGAATGGACCAGTATCAATGTGTTGCCCACTGAAGCACTATTATCTTAATGTATGTGTGCCCAAGTTGTACACTGGATCCCCTTTACATTCTGTGGTAAAAAGTTTTAACAGTCGGTTAGATAATGGAGAGATGCCAGGTTTTTTTTAGGACCACCCTTTTGGGGAGGAGACCAACAGCATGAGCTACGCACACCAGTCTGCCTGCGACGCACGCCAGATTGCCTGCTGAGCACTCGACTTCCGGGGTGCAAGCTTAAAAGGCAAGGAGAGAACGGAAGTGGGCCTTTTTTCCTGCTCCGCTGGTCTCCTGCTCAGCCCGGCTCTCGGTTAACAGCACGCGCTAGACTCGGTCTCTCTCCCCAAAGGTGGCCTTGGGTTTTGGTGAGTTTTATATGGAATATAGACTAAGCCTAGACTTAAGACGATTTGTATTGTATTTCTACTTTCCTATCCTTCTAATCAACATCACCTTGTGACTACCATACAATAAAAGCTCTATCTAGAAAACCAGAAGCTTCTTCCATTTACTAGTCTGGGAGATAAATTAAGGGAAAGGTTAAGTAGGGTAGATTTATGATCTAATATCCAATTTTAATCTCACAATTCTCCCCTTTTGTACCCCTTCCCCCATTACTTGCAATAAAACTTACATTGAATTAATTCCCATTATTTTACATGTTCTCAGCATCTGAACTCATTATGGGGTGGTTTTCCCCAATATCTCTGGCTGGCCTATGAACCTTCCCTTAGACATAAACTGGATGCCCAGACATAGACTTAACCGATTGACAGTCACACCTATACTGGAGGAGTATGGCACTATGAGCCCAATCACAGAAAGCAGGGGCCAATAGAGGAACCAGCCTTGGATTCAGGAGAACCTGAGTTCAAATCTGGTCTCAGACACTTGACACTTACTAGCTGTATAACCCTGAGCAAGTCATTTCATCCTCATTGCCCTGCAAAAAAACCAAAACAAACCAAAACAAACCAAGAAAACAATAGCAACAACAAAAAAGTAAGCTACTGAAGGTGAGAGGGAGATCAGAGGAACCTTATATCCTGCTAGGAGGGATTCTCTTATGCCAGGGGACTGTCACAAAATATTTATCAATATTTCATAATACCTCATTTCTAGTTTCTCACATGGTAGGCACCTGATAAACATAGAACAAAAAAAAATGTATAATCGTGGAGAAGTCAGTGCTCCTTTATAACTGAAACAGGTTTTCTTCTATTGACACCAATGATGATGATGATGCCTATTTTGCTGATTACCTGGGTTCAAGAAATAGCATAAGACATAGGACTTATCGCCTAAAAAGGGGCGGGTAAACCATGAATCAAGAAAGAAAAACAGATTGTTGTTAGCCCAAAGGCTACACTGGTGCTCTCAAGATACTAAGAGAACCAAAAAAAGAACATTTGTATGTTGGGTGAATCATCTCTGGAGGCTTTTCAAATAGAAGAATCTTCCAGGACGAAAAGTGGAGGAGTTGCAGTAAAGAGAGATTGACAAATGAGGTAATGAATGCATTGAAGTATTATAGCATTTTTTCTAAAAAGTTAATAGATCACAATTATATAGCAATTTTAAGATTTAAAAATCATTTTAATCATGAGAAACCCATGATGAGGCACTCTATTTTATAGAAAGGGAAATTTGGAATCAGATCAGAAGACTTGCCCAAGTAAATAACAATTATAGCAGGGGTTGTTGAAAACTACCATATTAGTTCACTTAACTATACATATCCTTTGACCCAGCAGAATTAGGCATGTGTCTCATGGAATTTAAAGACAGAGGAAAAGGATCCATAGGTATAAAAATAGTTGTAATAGGATGTTTTGCCATAGCAAAGAACTAAAAATGAAATAGTACATTGAGGAAAATGTCTGTGTGAACTGTAATATGTGATTATAAAATAATTTTATTGTATCATAAGAAATAAGGAATATGGTAAATTCCAAGAAATATGGGAAGATGTATATGATCTGATGCAAAGTGAAGTGCGTAGAACCAAGAGAACAATTTATACAATGACTGCAATCATTTGAAGGGAAACAATTCTGAAAAACCTCAGAACTCTGACCAACATAGTGATCAATTATTATTTCAAAAAAGTAATGATGATACAGACTTTCTACCTTCTGGTAGAGGAAGGGCAGACTAGAAATATATAACTAAATGTATATTCTCAGACAGGGTTAATTCATTACTGCACAGTTTTGCTTGACTAGACATATTTGTTGCAAAGGTGAGCTACTTGGGGCAGCTAGGTGGTACAGTGGATAAAGCACCAGCCTTGGATTCAGGAGAACCTGAGTTCAAATCTGGTCTCAGACACTTGACACTTACTAGCTGTGTAACCCTGAGCAAGTCATTTCATCCTCATTGCCCTGCAAAAAAACCAAAACAAACCAAAACAAACCAAGAAAACAATAGCAACAACAAAAAAGTGAGCTACTGAAGGTGAGAGGGAGATCAGAGGGGAGAGATAGACATGAAAAAAGAACATCAATAAAGATTTTAAAAGATGCACAAAAGTAAATGGAGGGAGATGCAGATACAGAAAGAAACATGAAATAAAGCAATTTGTTACAATCTGTTATGTATATTCATGCATGCAAAAAGACAAAATTATTTAAGAAAAATCTCAGGATATAATAAAAATCTTGAGATAATATTGACAATATGAAATTGAAAGTCTTCTTAGAAATTAATGCATATAGAACTCGGGGAGATTGACAAGAGCTGGCTAGGAGTGTCTGTGGGACAAAGGTAGCAACACTGGAGAGTATTTTAGCACCCAAGGATAGAAAGAATACCAGGGCAGAAAGAAGTACATCAGAAAGAGATCCCTGAATTAGCACTGGATGCGGGAACAAGTGTCATCTAAAAGTTCTGTCACTTTGCCCATTACCCAGTTCTGGGTCACAGATGTAGGGTGGACATGAGGGATTATGAGTGTGGAAATTTATTGTGATTTGGGGACCCTGCCTTTGGGCTGAGATTAAAAAGCCTTAGGTCCTCATGGGTGTTTTCTGTGTAAGAGGGGCTAGGGCCCCTCCCTCTCTGCTTCAGCTGCAGGGGGAGTGTGAGCTGGGCTAAGCTGTGTGGACTAAAAACCCCAGGCCACAGTGCTGCCCATGCACACTGCAGGGAGGCACACAAAAACCCTCAGAGACTCTGGGGTTTGCTTTGCCCACCCCCCAGCTCAGCCCAGGGAGCACGGGATCAGCTGGCCCTAGGGGTAGCCTGCCCCAGATTTCACCTGAGAGAGAGAGTTAATAAAAAGGGACACTAGAGATGCTAAGGGAGGCAGAGTATGGAGGTTGGGTGCTGGAAGATTAAGAGAACAGGGGGTGGACGATACAAGAGGTTGGAGAAGACAGGATGGTCAGCACAAAAGAGGTTGGAGAAAGCAAGAAAGGACTATAATACAGATATGCTAGAAACTCCAGGGGGTTGGCAATAGAGGTGAGGATCCTAAGGGGCTTTTCAGGGGGGTTGATAAAGTGAAAGGGGCTTGGAGTTAGAAGAAAGGAGTAGAGAAGTGAAAGCAGAGTTGGAGTGAAGGAGTGAAAGTTGGAGAAAGCTAGGGCATACCCTAAGGAAAGAGGTGGCAACGGCCTTTATTATATTAAAAGCAGACAGGTTGTATAATTTGCATTTCTTTACCCTTATAATTTACATTGATTTTTATAAATAAATTCTGCCTTGACTATTTAATTAAGAGGCTTCTTAATTGTTTGCGTATCAATTTGGGAGCAGTGTGGAGAAATTTTGTAAACGGCCCATATTAAATTAATAGCAGTCAGATAGCCAGCCAGTCAAACATCCACAGATTAGTCAAAAGTCCACAGATTAGACCCCCAGTGAGATTAGGCCCAGCTAGTTAGCAAAAATATTCTTACATTTGAATGGCAACCATGGCAGGACTTATGGCCCAATTATAATTTTTCTAAAGTTATAATTTTTCCTGTAAGTACAGTTATAAATTTTTTCAGATTAAGATTAGTTATAGATAATATTTTTTATATGAGTAAGGGGAACTATAGCTGAAGAGTAAACATGGAACATGTTCTGAAATGTGGGTGCGTGACTCTGAACCCACAAATTGAATGGGGACCTAGTTCCATAAGCCTGATAATAATAATAACTAGGAAATCCAGACCAAAGGGGAGCCAACAGTTCAGTCACCCTGAACCTGGGAACCTCCCAGCAAACAGTGACTAAATGCAGTAGCAGTCTATAGAAATTCAACCACACACAAGTAGATTCAAATAGGAACTTGCAGAACTCAGACTAGGAGGACACTTAATAGACTTCACTGTGGATTTTACCACTTTGAGAGGACTGAAAACTTGGTAGGTTCTAGCCTAAGTTATAACAACAGCAGAGGAATGTAAGAGGAAAGATCAGGCTAGGCATCTCTGCCCCCTACCCTGAAGTTTATAGAACCCAATGAAAATATAAAGTAATGCAAATATAAAGTCAAAAGTCAAGAAGTAAATTAGAAAAATGAAAAAAAAATCCAAAATCATAGCTATGATGGTACTATGAAAGCTCAAGATGGACACAGAAAAAGACAATAACCTGAGGACATTTACAAGAAAAGCCACAAAGAATATTGCTGATTGGATTTCCTCAATAAGAATTTCTAGAAAAATTAAAGCGTTTTTTAAAAGAGGGGGAGAAATGTAAAAACCAACTAGAAAAATAAAGCATAAATGGAAAAAGACATGAGAGCTATATGAGAAAAATATGAAAATAAAATTAATAGCTTAAGAGGTACAAAACCTTACTGAAGAAAATATTCCTTGAAAATTAGAATTGCCCAAACAGAAGCTAATAACCACATGTGACATCAAAAATAATTTTTAATAGTCAAAAGGCTAAAGAAATTGTAGAAAATATGAGATATTTCTATGGAACAAAAACTGTCTTGAAAAACAGATTGAAGAAAGAAAATTTAAGAATTATTGGACTTGATGCAGCTAGGTGGCGCAGTGGATAAAGCACTGGCTCTGGAGTCAGGAGTACCTGAGTTCAAATTCGGCCTCTGACACTTAACACTTACTAGCTGTGTGACCCTGGGCAAGTCACTTAACCCCAATTGCCTCACTAAAAAAAAAAAAAAAAAAGAATTATTGGACTTTCTGAAATCCATGAATAACTACAACAAAAACAAAGAGCCTAGACATCATATTTCAAGAAATTACAAAAGAAAACTGTTCACATATCTTAGAACCAGAGACAAAGTAGAAATTGAAAGAATCTGTAAGTCACTTCCTGAAAGAAATCCCCAAATGAAAACTATCAAGAATATTGTAGCCCAAAACTACAGCTCTCAAGTCAAGCAAAACAAACAGACAAAAAACCCTAAAAGCTGCCAGGAAGAAGGAATGCAAGTACTGTGGAGCCATAGTGGGGATTCCATAACACTTAACAGGCACCACTAGAAATGGAGAGATTAAAATATGATATTCCAGATGGCAATATCATAATCAAGAATAATTTATAGGGCAGCTAGATGGTGCAGTGGTTAAAGCACCGGCCCTGGATTCAGGAGTACCTGAGTTCAGATCCGGCCTCAGACACTTGACACTTGCTGGCTGTGTGACCCTGGGCAAGTCACTTGACCCCCATTGCCCCGCAAAAAAAAAAAAAAAGAATAATTTATAAAGAAAAATTGAGTATAATCCTACAGAGAAAAAAATGAACCTTTAATAAAATAAAGGGCTTGCAAGCATTCCTGTTGAAAAGACTAAAGCTAAAATGAAATTTTGGCATTTAAACATAGGACTCAAGAGAAACAAAAAAGTAAACACGAGTGAGAAATTGTAAAGGACTAAGCAAGTTCAAACTGCTTAGATTCTTATATGGGAAGATAATAAATGGAACTCATGAGAACTTTATCATCACTAGGTATCTTAGGGAAAGTATAATTAGATTAATAAAAATGATGGTAGATTAAGGAGAGCAGTTGTCAGAAGCAAATAGATTCTAAAAGAGGAGCAAGGAAAAGGAGAAGGGAAAGTATAATAGAATAGGATGGGAAGAAATGCAAAGCAATTACAACTATGAATATGAATGGGATGAACTCATCCATAAAACCCAAGAGGATAGTAGAATGGATCAGAAACCAAAATTCAACTATATACTGTTTACAAGAAACAATTTGAAACAAAAAGATACACCAGCACAGAACAGGCCTCAGCAAACTAGGAGCAGGCTTGGGAGTGATTGAATCAGTGGCAGTAATGATAATTTCTGGACCTGTCAACCCACAGATCGGGGCGGGGGGGGGGGGGTGTCAGAAGAAGATTACAGAGGTGTCTTTGCTGGCACCAGGGTAGGACTCTGTTACATTGCCCATACTTAGATCTATGTCACAGTCCTGGGTTTCAGCCCCAGAGTGAGGAGAAGAACTAGTCCACCAAAGTCTGTGGTCACAGGAGATGGGATACTGTGGTCACAATTCCAGGGTGGAAAAGAATGCTTAAAAATTAGAATCAATCAAGTGTAAGCTAATGACTTTATGAGAAATCAAGAAATAATCAAAAGAATGAAAAAAGAAAAGACAATGTGAAACATCTCATTAAAAAACTGAGCTGAAAAATAGATCCAGGAGAGATCATTTAAGAATTATTGGACTACCTAAAAGTCATGATAAAAAAGAGCCTACATATCATCTTTCAAGAAATTATCAAAGAAAACTATCCTTATATTCTAGAGGCAAAAGGGTAAAATAGAAATTAAAATAACTTACTGATCACCTCCTGAAAGAGATCCTAAAATGAAAACTCAAAGGAATGTTATAGCTAAATTTCCTCCCAGATCAAGGAGGAAAAACTTGCAAGCAATCAAAAAGAAGCAATTCAAATATTATGGAGCCACAGTCAGGATAGCACAAGTTTTAGTAGTTTCTACATTAATGGATCAGAGGGCTTGGGATACAATATTCCAGAGAGCAAAAGAGCTAGGATTACAATCAAGAATCAACTACTTAGCAAAACTGAGTATAATCCTTCAGAGCAAAAGTGGATATTCAATGAAATTTAGGATTTTCAAGCATTCCTGATGAAAAGACCAGAGCTGAATAGAACAGTTGACTTTCAAATACAAGAATCAAAAAGAATCATAAAAAGGTAAACAGGAAAGAGAAATCATAAGGGATTCAATATGGTTAAACTGTTTACATTCCTACATGAGAAAATGATACATGAGAAAGGAGTGAGTCAAAGAACAAATCATAAAAACAAGAATTTTCATTAAAAATAATGACAATAATGAGACAACATACAAAAATTTGGGGAATACAGCCAAATCATTACTTAGGAGTAAATTTATATCTCTAAATGTTTACATCAAGAAAAGAGAGAAAGAGCAGGTCAATGAGATGGGTATATAACAAAACAAAAAAATCCTAGAAAAGAAATATTAGAATCTTCAATCAGACAACAAAATAGAAATCTTGAAAATAAAGGAGAGATGAACAAAATTGTAAGTTAAAAAATGTATATATAAAACTGATGATAGATAGATGAATAAATAAATGAATGAATGAATATAAAACACACTAATAAAACTAGGAGCTGGTTTATTGAAAAAGCCATTAAAACAGATGTTGGCTAATTTGATTTTTTTTTTGTATTGAATAGAATTTTATTTTCCAAAATGTATGTAAAAAACAAATTTTAACATCAATTTTTAAAACTTTGTGTTCCAACTTCTCTTCCTCCCTCCATTCCCACCCCCCCCAAGAACTCAAGCAATTCAAAATAAGTTATACATGAGTAGTCATGGAAAACATTCCCACATTAGTTAGTTTGTGAGAGAAAACAGTCAAAAAAACCCCAAAACTTCAGATTAAGGAATTGTCAAAGAAAAAAAAAAATTTTAAAAGATGTATTTCTATCTGTTTTCAGATACTATCAATTCTTTCTCTGTATATGTATTGCAATTTTCATAAGTCCTTCAGAGTTATATTGGATCATAGCCTTGCTGAAAATAACCACATGCTTCCCAGCAGAACATCTCACACTACTGCTGTTACTCTGCATACAATACACTTCCCTCTGATTCAGTTCATGTAGGTCTTTCCAGGTTTCTCTGATAGCATACTGCTCATCATAACCAGTATATAGTACCTTAAACTTGACAGAGAATTTTCTTCATAATAGCCCAGCAAAGTAGGTACCATACATTTTGCCATTATAATCAATCATCATAACTATTTCCCTCCATCCTATTCCCTTCCCATGATATTTACTCTATTTTATATCTTCTTTTAACCTATTCCTCCTCAAAAATGTTTTACTTCTGACTGTCTCTCCCCCCCCCACCCCCGCCCTACTCTGCACTCCCTTTTTTCATCTTTCCTTCCTTATCCTCTTCCCCTCCTATTTTACTGTAGGGATAGATTATTCCTCCCAATTGGGTGTGAATGTTATTCCCTCCATGAACCCACTCTGATGAGATTAAGGTTTCTGAGCTAATTCTGTGTTCTAAATTTTTCTTTCTCCCTTCCTCCTCAACCCTCCCTATGAAATCAAGCAATTCAATATGTCATACTTGTGCACTAATGCAGAACATCTTCACCTTCCTTGAAAGTGTTTGTTTTTTATTGCTCCCTCCCCCAATCTGTCCTTCCCTCCTTCCCCTCTTCTTCCCCCATCCCACTTTCCCTCAGGGCAAAAATATATTACTATACCGACTTGAGTATGTATGTTAGTCCTTCTTTGAACCAATTCTGATGATATTAAGGTTTACTCACTCCCCAACTCCTTCCCCCTCTTCCCTTCCCATCCTTAAGCTTTTTTCTTGTGTCCTTCATGTGAACTACCTCTCCCCAGACAATCTCTCCCCTTCCCCCTCCCCTAGTCTATTCCTCCTACACCTCAACCCTATTTTAAAGATGTCATCATGGGTTAGGTGACACAGTGGACAAAGCACCAGCCCTGGACCCAGGAGGCCCCAAGCCCAAACCCGGTCCCAGACATAAGACACCCCACCCTGTCTGCCCAACAAAGAACAAAACATAAATGCTTTACAGATATCATCCCTTCATATTCAGTTCAGACCTGTGTCTTCTGTGAATTCCTTACTGAGATATATCTTATGAGTTCAAAGCATTATCTTCCCATGTAGGAATGTAAACAGTTTGATCTTTTAATATCCCTCATGAAGTCTTTTGCCTGTTTATCTTTTTATGCTACTCCAGGGTCTTGTATTTGAAAGTCAAATTTTCTATTTAGTTCAGGTCTTTTCATCACAAATGCCTGAAAGTCCTCTTTATCATTGAAAGCTCATTTTTTCCTCTAAATGATTATGCTTAGTTTTTCTGGGTATGTTATTTTTGACTCTAATCCCAGTTCCTTTGCCCTCTGGAATATCATATTCCATGCCCTCCATTTCTTTAATATAAAAGCTGCTAGATCTTGCTTTATCCTTATTAGAGCTCCAAAGTATTTGAATTCCTTTTTTCTAGCTGCTTGCAATATTTTCTCCTTGACCTGGGAGTTCTGGAATTTGGCTATAATATTCCTGGAGGTTTTCTTTTTGGGATCTCTTTCAGGAGGTGATTGGTGGATTCTTTCAATTTCTATTTTAGCTTCTGCTTCTAGAATATCAGGGCAATTTTCCCTCACAATCTCTTGGAGGATGGTGTCTAAGCTTTTGTTTTGGTCATGGTTTTCAGGTAGTCCAATGATTTTCAAATTATCTCTCCTGGATTTTTTTCCAGGTCAGCTGTTTTTCCAAGAAGATATTTCACATTGCCCTCTATTTTTTCATTCAATTGGATTTGCTTTACTGTGTCTTGGTTTCTCATAAGGTCACTAGCTTCCATTTGTTCAATCCTAATTCTTAGGCAGTTATTTTCATCAGACAGTTTTTTAATCTCCTTTTCCATTTGGCTTTCCAAACTGTTGACTTTTTTCTCATGACTCTCCTGCATTACTCTCATTTCTCTTTCCATTCTTTCCTCCCTCTCTCTACATCTTCCTTCTATCTCTCCTACTTTCTCTTCAAAGTCCCTTTTGAGAGCTTCTATGGCCTGAGACCAGTTCATATTTTTCTTGGAAGCTTTGGATGTTGGAGCTTTGACCCTGTTATTATCTTCTTTTTCTGAGGGTGTATTGTGGTCTATCTTTTCCCCAAAGAAGTTTTCAGTGGTCTGCTTTATCTGCCTACTCATCCCGGCTTACTATTTCTTGGCTTTTAACTCCTTCTTAAAGTGTAGCGCTGCTTCCAGGACACATTGGTCAAGCTACAGAGTGGCCCAGGGGGTGAATGGGCTTCTTTTCAGCCTGACTGGCCTGTAAGTAACCACAACTGCTTTCTCTTTGACCCAGAAACAGAAGTCTGATTGAACTCTGATTCTCTATAGTCAAAAGCTTGGCGTGCCTGTTCCCCAACCCCACTGGGCCACCAACACTCAATTCAGCCCACTGGTTCAAAACCAGGGAGCTTTGCCCCAGCTCCAGCAGAGACTGCCTCAACTTCACCCCAGCCTACCGCTGAACCCTCTCACCAGTATGTGATTGGAGTCTCAGAAGCTGCTGGTGCTGAAGACTCTAACAGGCACTGGAAGCACTGTCCCTGGCTGGGTCCAGACTGCATGCTGAGCTATTCAGCCTGATCAGTAGGTGATCAGAATTGCCCTCTTTTTCTGAGAAATAGTCTCACTCTGTTCTAATGGGTGCTAGGCTTCTCTGGGTGTTTTTTTTTTTTTTACCACATTATTTGGGCGTGAGTAGATGGGTTTATCTGGAACTTGTGGGAGTCACAGCCTCTGCTCCGCCATCTTGGTTCCACCTTCTGGTCCCAGGTAGTTTGATTTTTAAAGTAAAAGGAAATAAATCAAATTACCAGTATCAAAAAAAATTTTAAAAAGCTGAATTCACAATCAATGAAGAAAAATAAAAGCAATAATTAGGAGCTACTTTGCCCAACTATATGCCACTAAAAATCTAAGGGAAAGTATTGAATATTTACCAAAATATAAATTGCCCAGATTAACTGACGAAATTACTTTAAAAACCCTATTTTAGACAAAGAAGTTGAACAAGCCATAAATGAACTCCCTAAGAAAAAATTCCCAGTACCAGATGGATTTACAACCGAATTCTACTAGGCATTTTTACTTATTTATTTGTTTGTTTGCTCATTCATTCATTCATTTATTTATTTGTTCATTCATTCCTTCGTTCATTTATTTCTTTATCTATTTCTTTATTCATTCATTCATTCGTTTGTTTGTTTTAGTGGGGCAATGTGGGTTAACTGAATTTCCCAGGCTCACACAACTATTAAGTGTCAAGTATCTGAAGCCAGATTTGAACTCAGGTCCTCCTGAATCTAGGGTCAGTGCCTTATCCAGTGCATCAACTAGCTTCTCCTGAATGAGTAGGCATTTTAAAAAAACTAAATTCCAATACTACATAAAATCTTTGAAAAAAAAAATATAGGTAAAGAAGGATACCTACCAAACTCTATGATACAAATATGATATGATATCTAAACCAAGGTGAGGGTAAAAAAAAGAAAACTGTAGACCCATTTCCCTAATAAATATTGGTACAGAAATTTTAAATAAAATAATAGCAAGAAGATTACAGCACTATATCACAAAGATCACATACTATAACCAGCCTGTATTTATACCAGGATTATATTCAAAATCAGGAAAAACTAGAAATATAATTGATCATCTTAATAACAAAACAAAAATCATATTATTATTTCAAATGACACAGAAAAAAGCTTTTGACAAAACTCAATACACATCCTTGTTAAACATAGACACACACACATTGGAATGCACAGGAATAAATGGAGCTTTCTTAGAAGGATAAGTAGTGTCTATCTAAAACCAAAAGTAAGCAATATTAATAATGGGGATAAGCTAGAAGCCTTTGCAATAAAATCAAAGGTGAAGCAAGGATGTCCATTGTTACTCTTATTATTCAGTTTTGTACTAGAAAGCAAGCTATACTAATCAGACAAGAAAAAGACATTGAAGGAATAAGAATAAGGAAAAAGGAAACAAAACTATCGCTTACAGTTGAAATAGAAAATTCCTTAGAGAATCATTGAGATTCAGCTAAAAAACTAATCAAAATAATAAACAACTTTAACAAAGTTGCAGGATATAAAATATATCCACAAAAATCATCAGCATTTCTATATATTACTGGAAAATCCAGCAAGAAACAAAAAGAGAAATTTCATTTAAACTAACTACAAATAGAATAAAATACTTGAGAGCCTACCTACAAAGAGACATACAAAAACTATATGAACATTACTACAAAACATTGTTTACACAAATAATGAGAGGTAAATGATTGTTGAAATATTAATTATTCATGGTTTCAAGAGAACAACTTATAGAGTAACAGGAGCAGCTAGGTGGTACAGTGGATAGAGCATTGGCCCCAAAGTTGGGAGGATGTGATTTCAAATGTCACCTCAGACATTTACTAGTTATGTGACCCTGGGCAAGTCACTTAACCGCAATTGCTGCAAACATCCTGGACCATCTCCAGTTGTCCTGATATGTATCTTGCCACTGAACTCAGATGACTCTGGAGGAGAGTAAGGTTGGTGACCTTGCACAGCTCTCTCTCAAACAAATCCAATTCAGTGCAAGTCATGACATGTCACGGTCCTCTTCAAGAAAGGACGAATAACATTATAGAGAAACAGCAATCTTGTAAAAATAATCAATTTTGAAAGACTTAGTAACTCTTATCAGTAAAATGAGCAACCATAATTTCAAAGGACTCATGATAAAACAATATACAAAGAGCTGACAGACACAGAGTCCAAAATGAAGGGTATTTTCTTCTCTTTATTTTTCTTTCTATTTTTGACATGACTAATGTGGAAACTTATTTTACATGACTGTACATATTTGTAAGGAATTTTGGTTTTCTTGCCTTCTCAATGGGTGGAAGATAAAGGGAAGAGAAAATTTTAAACTGAAAATAAAATAAAATTGAATTATTGTAGAAAATTTTAAAGTGATATAAAAAAGTAAATAAATAAACGAATAGATTTAAATGACCATACTTTTGACTCAAAGATTCAACTATTATTCAAGGCGGTCACTAATTAAGAGAAAGTCCCCTTATACACCAAAATATTTGTAGAAGCACATTTTGTTGTAGCTAAGAACTAGAAACAAAGTACATGCCTATTTATTAGGGAATGGCTAAACAAAATGTGATAAATGAATGCAATGGAAAGTAATGTGCTGTAAAAAAAAATGACAAATTGGATGAATACAAAGTACGGACTTACATGAACATCTTGAGTGTGAAACATAAAATATCTAAGTTATAATAAAGTAAATATAGAAAGTACAACCATAAAGTAATGCAAAGTAAATATTTTAAAATGTTAAAGAAAAACACAATCCCATTAAAGAGTTAAGAAAAGAATCCACAGGTATGAAACAACTGTGATGTTTAAAATCTAATGTGTGCCCTTACCTGCCCCCCAGTGTTGGGGGAAACTAGCTAGGATTTACTTATAAATTCAGCAACAGCTTAGGTTTTAAGCATTTATTAAAGTACATTAGAAGTTAGTAAAGAGAGAGAGAGCACATGTCTCTGAAAGAATGGGAAAAAAAAAAAAAAGACTAGCTCAGATCTACATGCACGTGCATGAGAGAGAGAGAACGAGAGAAAGTTCCTTCACTTAGCCACTCAGGCTTCCAAAGAGAAAGAGTCCCAGTCCCTTCGACCTGAAGCTCCCTGTGGAACAGGAAGAGGGGTGGTCCCCACACACAGCTCCAAGCTAATTGGCTGGTAGCATTCAAGTCCATTGATTGATATGACTTAAAGGCGGTCCATGAATAGAGAGGCAACTTCCTGGATGCCAATTTGACTTAGAAATCTTAGAAAGGTTGAATTATTTCTCAGCAGGGGGCAGGGTCCCCTGGTTCTCATACATCACATATATTTTCAGATTTTTTTCCATCAACTGCATTTGTTCGAGTTTTTTCTCTTCATCCTTTAAGCAATATTATTATTATTTTTTTTGTGTGAGGCAATTGGGAAGGGTCACACAGCTAGTAAGTGTTAAGTGTCTGAGGCCAGATTTGAACTCAGGTACTCCTGACTCCAGGGCCGGTGCTCTATCCACTGCGCCACCTAGCCACCCCAAGCAATATTATTTTTAAAAGAAATGACTCTCTGGAAGTGGGAAGGGGGGAATATGGGAGAAATTTAGGTAATATAAAAACAAAATTTATTCATTTTCATTTTTTTTTAAGTCAGGCAATTGGGGTTAAGTGACTTGCCCAGGGTTACACAGCTAGTGTTAAGTGTCTGAGGCCAGATTTGAACTCAGGTCCTCCTGACTCCAGGGCCGGTGCTCTATCCACTGCGCCACCTAGCTGCCCCCAAAACAAAATGTATTCATTCAAATTTTTAGAAGAATGGTAAAATAACTATTTTTTTAAAGTTTCATATTCTGTGCCCAAAGGACTATAAAACTGTGCGTACTCTTTGACCCAGAAATACCACTACTAGGTCTGTATCCCAGACAGATCATAAAAATGGTAAAAGGACCCACATGTATTAAAAAAATATATAGCGGCTCTTTTTTGTGGTGGCAAAGAATTGGAAATTGAGGGGATGCCCATCAACTGGGGAATGGTTGAACAAATTGTGGCATATGAATATAAAGGAATACCATTGTCCTATAAGAAATGACGAGCAGGAAGATTTCAGAAAAACCTAGAAAGACTTACATGAACTCATGCTGAGTGAAGTGAAAAGAACCGGGAAAACATTGTACATAATAACAGCAACATTGTGTGATGACCAACTGTGATAGACTTAACTCTTCTCAGCAATACAATGATCCAAGACAATTCCAAAAAGAGTCATGATGGAAAATGCTCTCCACATCCTGAAAAAGATTTGTGGGATCTGAATGTAGATAGAAGCATACCATCTTTCTTTTTATTATTGTTATTTGTTTTTTTTTCTTGAGGTTTTTTCCTTTTGTTCTGATTTTTCTTTCACAGCATGTCTAATGTGCAAATAGGTTTAACATGATTGTACATATATAACCTATATAAGATTGGTTGTTGTCTTGGGAAGGAGGGGAGGGAAGGGAGAAAAAATTGGAACTAGAAATCTTTTAAATTTAAAAATTTTAAATTAAAATTTTAAATTTAATTTGAAATTTAAAAATGTTGAAAACTATCTTTACATGTAACTGGAAAAAATAAAATACTATTAAGATTGAAAAAAGTTTCATTTTGAATATTATACAAACATAGAGAAAACAAGTTCTGTAAAACAGAAAAACAATTTCATGTTTACTTCTGTGAGAAAATAATTATTAATAATGGATTTCTTGAGGGACTCAGAAATCACTTATTCAGTGCTCCCCCTACCCCCAGTCCAAAAACTCCAGTTCTCCTTGAGAAACTTCATCAAATCCCATCTGGGATAAACCCAAGTAAAAAAAAGGAAAGGAGATAGATTCTTTTGTCTAGATCAGTTAAGGACTGATGGGATTAAACCACACCTAGATGCCTTGAGTGACTTTAGGGAGGGTCTTTTGCATTCTTTTCCCTGATGTCATCCATAGAGTTCATTTTAATGTACACTACCTTCAAGTCATGTCAAACAATGGAATTGAATGATACTGAGCAATTAGCTTTGATGGATGTATAATGACCCATCTCTGTCAAAAGAGGATAAAAACCCTTGGAAGATGCCACAGGTAGTCTTCCAGGTTTTCTAGGACTTCTGGGTCTTCTAGGGCCTCTGGAGCATCTTCTGAGTTCTCTTGGCTCTCAGGGACCACACAGTCTCTGTCACTGTCTCTCTTGGGTCTCCTTGAGACCACATGTTGTCTGGAGAAAGCATGGGTCTTTGGGGGCTTTTCTCCTGCTTGAGCTAACTGGTATGCGGAAGCTCTCTCCCTACTTTCTCTACCACATGGCCTGAGACCATGAGAAGTTAAGGAGACATATGCCAACCCCTTACTGATATAATATTGATAAATTAACATATGCTTACCCAAAACAGATGTCTATATCAATAGCTATAGTAATTAATTTCAAAAAACACACTTCCTGGGGCAGCTAGGTGGCACAGATAGAGCATCAGCCCTAGATTCAGGAGGACCTGAGTTCAAATCTGACCTCAGACACTTAACCCTTACTAGCTGTGTGACTCTGGGCAAGTCACTTAACCCCAATTGCCTCATCAAAAACAACAACAACAACAACAAAAAACAAAAACAACCACACACTTCCTTCCTGTTCTATAATGTAAATGAAAATGCTCAGAGTTTTTCAGCATTTGTTAAGGTCAGAATTCTAAAAATAAACGAATGGATGAATGGATAAATAATGAAATAAAGGTTAAAATGGGGTATGAAAAAGTCAGAGAAACTTAGGAAAATCAATATAAATTTATTCAGAGAAAAATAAGCAAAACCAGAATAATTTACATAAAGACCAAAACCCAAAGAAAAAAAAATAAAACATGGAAGATTTAAGTATTTAAAGGACAGGTTCAAATCTCTCTCTCTCTCTCTCTCTCTCTCTCTCTCTCTCTCTCTCTCTCTCTCTCTCTCTCATGCACACACATATACACACACACACCAACACACTCCCTACCATTCTCCTTATTCCTTAACAGCTTAGTGTGTGATTGAATTTCTAATGACTTTTCTTTAGCATTCCATGTAACTGGTCATTCTAAAATTGACTTCATAATAAGGGGCGGGAATGTTCTACCCACCAGTTTCATCAACATGAGCTAAATCTCCATGGGTCAGCATGGAAATCAGTTACTAAGGACCCTTCAGGTGGATAAAATCACCTTCTGTCTCAGGAAAATGAAAATTATTTTAATATTCTTCATCCTGGCACATTATGATTTCTCAGGTAAGGTTATTAAACTTAAATTCTGACAACTTAACAATACTAGGGCAGAGTAACAAAGGGATAGTCATTTCCTAGATTGAATGGTGAGACATTGGGCCTTCCTAGGTTCACTCCCAGGATTAAAACCTTGTATTTACTTGGCATATATGTTCTACTGTTTCTTCACAATAAATGTAAGCTTCTTATGGGCAAGGACTTTTTCATTTTTATCTCTGTATCTCTAGCATCTAGCTTGACACAGAGTAGGTGCTTAATAAATGCTTCCTGAATGAAGGAATATCTCAGGAAGTGAGTAATTGAGCAGTTATGAAAAATTAAAGCATTATACTCCATGTCAATTCTGGAGTGGAAATAGGAAGGGAGGGAGGAAGGAAGGAAGCAAGGAAGCAAGGAAGGAAGGAAGGCAGGCTTGATTTTATCAAAAGTTTTTTTTCTGTATCTATGGAGATAATCAGGTCATTTTTGTTATTGATATGGTTGGTTATGATTATAGTTTTCCTAATATATAACTAGTCCTATGTGGTGGGTGAAAAATGAAATGACTGAGGAAATAAAGGTTCAAGACTCTGAGCATATCAATTTATTAAGTGATGCATGCCAACTGCATAACAAATTAGGACAGACCTACTCAGCTTAGGGCTGGACTCTAAATAAAGGGAAGACAGATTTTTATACATTGAAAACAATTAATTAAATAAGACTAATTAATTAAAAGAAAACAACTAAGCAGAATATACAATTATGTAATCTGATTTCTAATTGGAGGAAAGATTAGGGACTATCCAAGTTGGGAGGGAGAGAGCAAACAGGTACAATTCCCTGAAATGAGAAAAAGAGGTGTTCCATTTCCCCCAAATGTTTGTATTTAATCAAAGGAACATGGAAACAATAACTTATTGACTGGAATGGTGCCAAGTTTCAGATATGACATATGGGTTGCTTAGATGTGTAATTGTAAGAAAACTCCTAGAATCAGTTTTTGGATCTGACTGGATTTCTAGTCAACATAATCTAGGTCCTAAATTGAGTATCTAAGCAGCCTGTCCAGCTTCCCAGCCATGCAGGCATTGGCATTCTAGGTACTGGGTGTATACATACAAAGAGCCCTGTCTTCAGGCCTACACTCTCATTGGGAAGGACAAAACATGACGGAGTGATGGTCAGGAGGATGTAAAAGTCACCAGACTAGTGATTAGAGTCAAAATGTAAGTGGTTGGCATATGGCCTTTGCAGAATTTGATTATTATAGCCAGAACAAGAAGTGGAAAGTGGAGGAATGTGCATGTGGAATAATGGTGGCAAGATGGCAGAGGGCCCCTCAATGAGATGAAATGTCTTACATAGAAAATCATTGATCCTATTACATTTGTCATTTTATACTAATCATATTTAAAACCCAGTATGCAATTACATTCAAAGACTTAATAATATCCAACATTTACATTGCTCACCATAGTGGTAGTCACTGTGTTAAACACTTGACAATCATATTATTTTGATCCTCACAACAACCTTGAGAAATGAGTATCATTATTATTTTACTGTTTACAAACTGAGGCAAACAGATAAGATAACTTGCTTAAGATCACATAGATAATAAATGTCTAACATCAAAGATTTTCCTGCATTTTCCCAGCATTTTTCTTGTTTTTTCAGAAGCTTTATTTGACAACTGGATCTGAGATGAGAAGATTTAACAAGGTCAGAGGTAGAAGGTTTCTAAGATGGGGAGTCTCTGAGCTAGGTCATACAGTGAATAGAGAATAAGGCCTTAAGTCAGGAAGACCTGAGTTCAAATCTGGTCTCAACTGCTTATTAGCTGTGTGACCCTGTGCAAGTCACCTAACCCTGTTTGCTTCAGCTTTCTCATATGTAAAATGAACTAGAGAAGGAAATGTCAAACCACTCCAGTATCTTTGCCATGAAAATCAAAAACAGGGTCAAGGAGAACAACAATATGGCTGAACAACAACAAAAAGATATATCATATCCCCATGTAGGAATATAACCAATTTAACCTAAATAAGCCATTCATTATTTCTCCTTCATATTTAGCTTTTTATGTTCCTCTTTAATCTTTTGTATTTGAATGCCAAATTTTCTATTCAGCTCTGTTTTTTTTCATCTGGAATGAAAACAGTCCTTTATTTCATTAAATATCCATTTTTTCACCTGAAGGAGTATAATCAGTTATGTTTGGTAGTTTATTCTTGGTTGTAATCCCAGCTACTTGCCCTCCATAATATCATATTCAAACTTTTCCCTCCTTTATAACTTTAGTTGCTAAATCCTGAATGATCCTGACCATGGTTTTCTTGTATTTGTATGCTTGGTCTAGAAAAATATGACTACTTGAAGATTTTCTCCTTGATCTGGGAGTTCTGGAATTTGATTTTAATATTCTTTCGATTTTTCATTCTGGAATCTCTTTCAAAAGAGATTGATTGGTGGGTTCTTTACATTTCTATTTTTGGCCTCTGTATCTAAGATATCAGAGTAGTTTTCCCTGATAACTTATTGAAATATGATACATAGGATCCTTTTTTGATGACAGCTTTCAGGTCATCCAATAATTCTCCCTTCAAATATCTCTCTTTGATCTATTTTCCAGGTCAGTTTTTTTTTTTTCTGATGAAATACTCCACATGTTAGTGTCCTCTTCTTAGTTTATCTTGGTCTTCCCTACTAGTCATAATAGCTTTTTATGTTCAAGATCATTTTTATTATTGTTTGCTCATTTTCCTAGCCTCTTTCTTGACTTCGAACCTTAAATTAAAGTTGGGCTCTGCTTACCTGTGGGTTGGAACTGTCCCAAGCTTAAGCCTTTTTGTGCTGCTGTTTTCAGAGCTAGTTTTGGGGTTCTGTAAGTTTTCATTGCTTCCAGAGTGGTATGATGCAGGCAGAGGTGTGATCACTGGTCTCCTGGTCTATAGTCTGCTCTTTACCCAAGCAGAGTGCCTGTTCCCTGTAACTGCATCTGCTAACTCTTCTCTTGGCCCTGAAACTGTGACCAGGTTCCCTACGCTACTGCATCCACAAATGCTAGTGCTCCTTTATACCTTAGAACTGTAACCAGGGCACCTGCTCCCTTGTGACCAACTACATGTACTCCTCTTCACCCTGGAATTGAGATCCAGAACTGATTATGCACAATAGAGTTGCCATATGGGCAAGAGATTTGTCAATCAGCTCTAGCTACACCCAGTGCCAGGAAAGGGTTGTCTGTAATGTTTTTCTTTGAACAGTTGTTAGAACCTGTGAGAACTCCTGAAGCTGCTGCTGCTGCCACCACATGTGTGCACTTCAGATAGGCTTCTACCTGAGAGTCATAGTCCTCTCTTGCTGACACCCAAGTTGTTTTAGGCTGGAAAAATGTCACACTCTAACCTTATCTTTATTTTTTCATGCTGAAATTTGATTTGGGGTATTATTTTAAAGTTGTTTGGAAAGGAATATCGAGACATTTCAGTGAGTTACTGCCTATACTTCATTTCCCCCACCCACCCACCCAAATTTTCCCTCTGCTATTCTTATTTGATTTTCAAAATCCTTTTTAGTTCTTTTTGTAAGATCTCTTTCTTTAGCTCTTCCAGGAATTCTTGTGGGTCCTACGTCCAATCTGTGTTTTTCTCTAAGGATCTGCTTATAGATGTTTTCTTTTTGTTATCTTTTTCTGAGTTTCTCTTGAGCTTCCCTATTAACCACAGTAGCTTTTTAATGTCCAGGTTCTCTTTTTTGCTGTTTTTTGCTCCTTTTCCCAGCCTATTCATTCACTTTGAACTTTATGTTAGAGTTGTGACTCTGTTCACCTACGGTGGGGTAGGGCTCACCATCTCAAGATTTGGACTTTTATTCTCTGCTGCTTTTACAGCTAGCTTTTAGAATTTGTACTTTTACCGAGGTGGTGTGATGCAGGGAAATGTATGATTACTGCTTTCCTGATCTGCATTTTGGTCCTTACCCAGTAAGGGCCTCTACTCCCCTAGTGACTCTAAGCACCAGTGCTCCTCTCTCCATTCTTAAATTTTAACCAGGAATTTGGGTTTTTCACTTTCTCTCTGCCCTGGAAGTGTGACCAAAGCCTCTGAACTCTTGTTTCCTCTTTGCCTTGGAACTAGAACCCAGAACTATGTAATGGGCATTGGAGTTCCAAAGAAGCACCTGGTCCTGTACCCACTGCATCTTCAGGAGTCCACTTTAATGTTCTCTGACCAGGTGTCCAATTCCCTTGCCATCTCTGGACAGTAGGAGCTCCCAGAACTGTTGCTGCTTCTGTTTTTGCAGCTGCAGCTTCCAAGTCCCATAGCTGATGTTTCTGTCATACTGTGTTCCTCTACCTCAGTATCATAGACCTTTCCTTCTGACCTCCTAAGTTTTCTTGGACTGAAAATGTCCACCCTGACCCTTGGTGGCTATGCTGTTCTAGAATTCAATTGGAGACATTATTTTAAAGTTGTTTAGAAGGAATGTTGGGATAGTTCAGCTGTACTATGCCATCTTTATATCTAAGTCTTTTGACCAATATAAGGTTTTGATCTAAGTGTTGGGTCATATGGCCTGCCTAGGTCTGAATGCGGATCTAAAATAGGATCTGGGGCTAGTCTCATCATACACCCCACACACATACAGGTGTCCCTTCACTGACAGACTTTGCTAACAATCTCTCCTCCCCTAGTTCTTGCAGCAGAGTCCATGGAAAGTGGGACAGCCTTGATATTGTAGGAAGGACAGAAACCAAAACCTTTTAGCAACAGCTGTAATTCTGAACAAGAGCCAGATGGCTGTCATGTCATAGAGAGGAGACAGTGACAGGCTGGAGAATCTTTGGATGGCAGCTAAGTGATGTAACATTGTAGTTGGTCATTGAAGAACTACCTTCCATTTGATGGTTTTGTCAGCCACGTACAATTCTGTACAGCAACATGTGTGTAAATGCATAATGTATACAATAATGGGGGGTGGGTCTGTCCTCTCAATGAATTTTGAATTCACACCAATTAAAAGCAGATATGGTATAACCTTACCATATTGATATGCTGTTATATACCACATAGATAATAATTTTAATAATTTATATACCATTTAAAGTAACTGTAGACAATATAAAATACTTGGGAGTCTACTTGCCAAGACAAACCCAGGAACTCTATGAACACAATTACCAAACACTTTTCACACAAATCAAATCAGATCCAAATAATTAGAAAAATATCAATTGCTCGTGGATAGGCTGAGCTAAAATAATAAAAATGACAATTCTACCTAAATTAATTTACTTATTCAGTGCTATACCAATCAGACTACCTGAAAATTATTTTATAGAGCTAGAAAAAATAATAACAAAATTCATCCGAAAAACAAAAAGTCAAGAATATCAATGGAAATAATGAAAAAAAGATGCACAGTAAGGTGGGCTAGCTGTACCAAATCTGAAGCTTTACTATAACGTGGCAGTCATCAAAACTATCTGGCACTGCCTAAGAAATAGAGTAGAGGATGAATGGAATAGGTTAGGCACAGGAGATACAATAGTAAATGACTTTAATAATGTAATGTTTGGTAAACCCAAAGACTACAGCTTCTGGGATAGGAATTCAGTATCTGACAAAAACTGCTGGGAAAACTGGAGAAGAGTATGGCAGAAACTAGGCATAGATCAACATTTTATACCTTAAACTAAAATAAGATCAAAATGGGTACATGATTTAGACATAAAAGGTAATACCATAGGTAAATTAGGGGAGGAAGGAATAGTTTACCTCTCAAATCTTTGGAAAGGAGAACAGTTTATGACCAAACAAGAGATAGAGAATAGTATGAAATGCAAAATGGATGATTTTTGATTAAATTAAATTTAAAAAGTTTTGTACAAACAGAAGCAATGCATCCAAAATTAGAAGAGAGACAGAAAACTGGGAAACAATTTTTATAGCCAGCATTTCTGATAAAGGCTTAATTTCTGAGTCCAGACTTTTTTATTTTTTTATTATTTTTTTTTGCAGGGCAATGAGGGTTAAGTGACTTGCCCAAGGTCACACAGCTAGTAAGTATTAAGTGTCTGAGGCCGGATTTGAACTCAGGTACTCCTGACTCCAGGGCCAGTGCTCTATCCACGGTGCCACCTAGCTGCCTCAAGGCTTAATTTCAAAATATATCGAGAACTAAATCAAATTTATAAGAATCCAAGTCATTCCCCAATTGAGAAATGGTCAAAGGATATGAACAGGCAGTTTTCTGATGAAGAAATCAAAGCTATCTATTGCCATATGAAAAAATGCTCTAAATCACTATTGATTAGAGAGATGCAAATTAAAACAACTCTGAGGTACCACCTGACACCTATCAGATTGGCTAATATGACAAAAAAAGGAAAATAATAAATGTTGTAGAAACTGGAAAAATTGGAACACTAATGCATTGTTGGTGGAGCTGTGAATCGATCTAACCATTCTGGAGAGCAGTTTGGAACTAGGCCCAAAGGGCTATAAAGCTGTGTATACTCTTTGATCCAGCAATACCACTTTTGGGTCTTTTTCCCTAAGAGATCATAAAAAAGGGAAAAGGACCCACATGTACAAAAACATTTATAGCTGCTCTTTTTGTGGTGGCAAGGAATTGGAAATTGAGGGGATGCCCATCAACTGGGGAATGGCTGAACAAGTTGTGGTATATGAATGTAATGGAACACTATTGTGCTGTAAGAAATGATGAGCAGGCAGCTTTCAGAGAAACCTGGAAGGACTTGCATGAACTGATGATGAGTGAGATGAGCAGAACCAGGAGAACTTTGTACACAGTATCAACAACATTGTGTGTTGATCAACTCTGATAGACTTGATTCTTCTCAGCAATACAATGATCCAAGATAGTTCCAAAGCACTCATGATGGAAAATGCTCTCCAAATCCAGAAAAAAAAAAGAACTGTTGAATCTGGATGCAGATCGAAACATACCATTTCTATTGTTTTTATTGTTGTTGTTTTTCTTTTTTGAGGTTTTTCCTTTTTTCTCTGATTCTCCTCTCATTACATGACGAATGCAGAAATATGTTTAATGTGATTGTACATATATAAAATATATCAGATTACTTGCTGTCTTGGGGAGGGGGGAAGGGAGGGAGAAAATTTTGAAATAAGAAAAACAAATGTTGAAAACTATCTCTACATATGTGGGGACCAATTTTTAATTGGGGAGTGTTAGCTAAGCAGCTCGCCGCAATGTTGGGGCAAGGAGGGAGACTGGCAGCCTCCCTCAAAACAGAGAAGGATTTATTTTAACAAGAACAAACTTAAAAAAAAACACAACAAAACACAAACAGGATCAGTAGGATCAAGGGAAAGGAAATAAAATGGGGAAAGGGAAATTATACAACCTGAATAACACCACCGCCCAGGAATCAGCTGAGAATACACAGCAGCATCCTGTCGCCTACCAGTTTCCAGCTATAATGGCGAATCTTCTCCCTTCTCCCACCAGACCCCAGACAGCCCCCAGCCAATTGGCTGGTCACCCTGCTATCACAGGAAGCTACTGACCCAATCCTTGGAAATTTGAGGAGGGGTTTACGAATATATTTTATGACTTCTTTTAAAACTGGAATCATATGCCCTAGTTCTCTAATTTTTTTTTCATTTTCTGTCAAATTTGTGCTTATTAACCACTAGCAAGTATTATATGTAATGGGGATAAACTAGAAGGCTTCCCAATAAGATCAGGGGTGAAACAAGGATGCTCATTATCATCACTATTATTATACTAGAAATGTTAGCTTTAGCAATAAGTGAAGAAAAGGAAATTGAATGAATTAGAATAGGCGATGAAGAAACAAAACTATCACTCTCTGTAGACAATATGATGTTACACTTGGAAAATCCTAGAGAATCAATTAAAAACTACTTATAATTATTAACAATTTAGTAAAGTTGCAGCATACAAAATAAACACACATAAATCATCAGCACTTTCATATATTACCAACAAAGTCCAGCAGCAACAGATAGGAAGGAAAATTATATTTAAAATAAACAATATAAAATATTTAGGAGTCTACCTGCCAAGACAAACCCAGTAACTATATGAATACAACTATAAAACACTTCTCACACAAATAAAGTCAGATCCAAGCAACTGGAAAAAATATTAGTTGCTCATGGATAGGCAAAGCCAATATAATAAAAATGACAACCCTACCTAAATTAATCTATTTATTTAGTGCCATACCAATCAAACCATCAAAAATTATTTTATAGATCTAGAAAAAATAATAAAATTCATCTGGAAGAACAAAAGGTCAAGAATATCAAGGCAATTAATGGGAAAAATGCAAAGGAAGGTGGCCTAGCCATACCACATCTAAAAATATAAACAGTAATTATCAAAACTATTTGGTAGTGGCTAAGAAGCAGAGTGGTAGATCAGTGGAATAGGTTAGGTGCACAAGACACAGTAGTAAATGACTATAGTAATCTACTGTTTGATAAGCCCAAAGACTATAGTTCCTGGGATAAGAGCTCACTATTTGACAAAAACTTCTGGGAAAAATGGAGAATAGTATGGCAGAAACTAGGCATAAACCAAAATCTGACACCCTATACCAAGATAAGGTCAAAATGGATACATGATTTAAACATAAAGGGTGATACTATAAGCAAATTAGGAGAGCCAGGAATAGTTTGCTTGTCAGATCTATGGAGAAGGAAAGAATTTATGACCAAAGAAGATATAGAGAGTATTATGAAATGCAAATTGAATCATTTTGATTACATTAAATTAAGAAGTTTTTGCACAAACAAAACCAATGCAACCAAGATTAGAAGGAAAGCAGAAAGCTGGGAAATAATTTTTACAGCCAATATTTCTGATAAACATCTCATTTCTAAAATATATAGAGAACTGAGTTAAATTTCTAAGAATACAAGTTATTCCCTAAATAAGAAATGGTCAAAGGATATGAACAGGCAGTTTTTGGTGCTGAGATCATTTTTCAACCAAGGACAGCTTGGAAGGTCAGAAGGAGGGAGCTGCTGTGGTGAGACAGGAGTGGAATCTAACCCCACAGTTGCACTGACACAAATCTAGTCCCAGGAAGGCCTCACTAGAGAAAGAGACCCCCAGAGCCTCTGAATCAGCTGAAGCATCAGTGTTGTCTGAAACTAAGCTCACAGTATGGTTAGAGGGCTGAGACCTTGGCAGGGGGAAGACTACAGGGGTCTATGCTGGTGCTGAGGCAGAACGTGGGTTTTTCACCCCTGCTGGGAACCAGGAGGTATGCCGGAGTAGCAGTGGCCCAGGTAGGGGAGGGGCACAGGCTCATCAGAGCTGACAACCATGACACACAAAGCTGGTTGATTAGCAAGTTGGTCTGGGGTCATCTACCGACCAGAGAACAGGCCAAGCAAGTGAAGAACTTGCTCTTCCTTAAATCATACCACGTGTGACTTCCTGAAGCTTGGGATACTGCAGCCTGGAAACAGTGCCCCACTTTAAGGAGCTAAAAGTCAAGTAAAAGAAAGGCAAGATGAGCAGACAGAGAAAGGGGAGGACCATAGAAAGTTTCTTTAGTGACAAGGAAGATCGAGGTGCACCCTCAGAGGAAGATGTCAACATCAGGGCCCTTATATCTAAAGCTTCCAAGAAAAATATGAATTGGTCTCAGACCATAGAGGCACTCAAAAAGAATTTTGAAGATAAAGTTAGAGAGGTAGAGGAAAAAATTTAAAGAGAAATGAGGATGATGCCAGGAAAGACATGAGAAAAAAAGTCAACAGCTTGAAAAGCCAAATTGGCCAAATCAAAAAGGAGATGCAAAAAGCTCTCTGATGAAAATAATTGCCTAAGAATTAGGATTGAACAAATGGAAGCTAGTGACTTTATGAGAAACCAAGACGCAATAAAGCAGCATGACTAATGTGGAAATATGTTTAACATGATTGCACTGTATAACCTATATCAGATTGCTGCTGTCTTATGGAGGAGGAAAGTAAGGGTGATAGGCAGAAAAAATTGAAACTCATAATCTTACAAAAATAAATGTTGAAAACTATATTTAGGGGCAGCTAGGTGGCGCAGTGGATAAAGCACAGGTCTTGGATTCAGGAGGACCTGAGTTCAAATCCAGCCTCAGACACTTGACACTTAACTAGCTGTGTGACCCTGGGCAAGTCACTTAACCCCAATTGCCTCACCAAAAACCAAAAAACAAACAAAAAGAAAACTATATTTATATGTAATCGTAAAAAAAACCAAAATATTAATAAGACAGAAAAATTGTACTTATTTGAGCTTTGTTTATGTTACAGATATATTCTGTTATGGGGTGAATAAAACTCCAGCAGTAGCAGTGATTGCTGAAGACCATAAGCAAGCAAAAGAGAAAATGTCCTCTGATCCTTCTAATGAATGGAATATTGAGGTCAGTATTAAGAACCAATAGAGGGCATCACTGTGCAAGGATGCTGAAAAGGAATAAACCAAAATAATCAAATTGAGGTCCAAAAAACACAAGATTTCACTGATAGGTTGGAACAGAGTCTGCAGCAGAGTTTGCAATGGTCATGGATTATTTGTGTAGCTTCTTTTCACAGCCCATGTACTTTTTTTTTGACCTTTCCATGTAAGACCATGTTCTTTAATGAGACACAAAGTAGATGAGAATATGGACACAATACACCTGCATCCTCAGAGGATCTCTTACACCTGAAAGATATGATTTTAAAAGGTATGCCCTAGCTTTGGGGTATGGAAAATCTAGGAGGGATAGAAGGTCCAGTTGTCAAGTCCACAAGCCTCCCAGTCTACTAACTACTGCAGCTACACATACTGTGGGCAATATTTAAGAAAATCCCAGACACACACATTTTTTTCAGACAATCATCTCAACATTGTAGGTGGCTAAGGAGTATTTCAATACAAAGGAGAGTCCTCATAAGCCTTATTATATAACACAAGGTAGAATCATGTTAAAACAAGTCTTGGTTCAGAACTCACCCTGGTTAATGAGGCTAACTCAGGAAAAGAAAGTTCAAGGTTTTTATTTAGCATACTAAGGCAGCAAGACAGTGCTACTTTTATTTTTTTGTTTTGTTTGCTTGTTTGTTTTGCGGGGCAATGAAGGTTAAGTGACTTGCCCAGGGTCATACAGCTAGTAAGTGCCAAGTGTCTGAGGCTGGATTTGAACTCAGATCCTCCTGAATCCAGGGCCAGTGCTTTATCTACCGCACCACCTAGCTGCTCCCAGTGCTACTTTTATTAAACAATTTTCATATAAAGGCAAAAGTATTTTGAGAAAATGGGATTAGTGCCACCTTAGCTCCTCTCCCATTCTAGTATCATCAGGAGATGGGATCCCATTTCCTGTAAGCTAGTTGCTCATGTACTCAAAATCTAAATAAGGTTTAAAATAGATTCACTTAGACTGACTCAGCACAAATAGCTGACCTTGCACAATCACTCCCCACGGTGTTAACCACAGTCATGGTGTAGCACCACAATTGGACTTATATCACTCCTCTGACCTTAACTCCATCATCCTACTCTCTCCTCCTTGGATTTTGAAAGTTGACTTGGAAATCAGTTCTTTGCACCAATAGAGACAAGCAACATACAATCGTTTTGAGAGCACCCAAGAAAACTGACAGATACTTCAGTCATGAGAGATTGGGAAGCCAAGAGGTTAGCCATTTCCATGGGGTCCAGGGTTCTTTCCCATCTTCCTGGAACTTGTTCCAAGCTTTTCAAACCAAGTCTATATGAGTATGAATGTCATCAAAATTGCCAAGAATCCAGGTGGATCACTCTTGACCTATTAGAATGCATGTCTCTCCACCTTGTCAGAAGGAAATCTAGAACCAGTGTATTTTGTAATGCCACAATCCTGTGTATGGACTTCAGTATTAAGGTCTTCCACTGCATGTATGACTTTATTAACAAATACTTGCAAAAATGTGTTCATTTTATTCAATAGTGTTATACTCTGTCCCATACTATACATGGGTAATATGATGGAAAAAGCATGTTCAGGCTCTCCAACTAAAAGAGGAAGTGTAGCAGAAACCTGGATGGCTGCATCCTTTTGCTTTGTAAGTATGTTCTAGGAGGCAGGGCAGGTGTGGGATGGAGGCCAAAAAAATACCTGCCCCCTCCCACACCCAACTGTCCAATTTGAGGGGAGCCAGGGATGCATTTTTTATTACACAAGAAATAAAATACTTGTGGAGCTATCCTTTAAAAAAATCTGCTTGTGTGTGCTAGGCCTTCCAGTTTAAGAAAAATTCCCAGAAGACCATTTCCATTCGGAACAGTCACATTTCATTTCAGGAATAGGGTATAATTACATGCCATTTGCCATCCCATTTCCTGACCTTAGTGTCCTGTTTTGCTCATAACACAGAATTGGTGGCCTGACAATCTGTTGCAAGCTCAAAGGAGACGAATGTTGCGAAAGGTTAGTGGTCTTTTCCCAATCAAAAGTGAATGAGCAACAAAAAAAGTGAATGAGTTATGTGATAGGATTCATTCTTCCAGCCCATGGCAGTACAATTTGGTTTTATATCTAAGTTTGCATTGTTGCAAAATAATCACACAATTCCTGGATATCTGCCCCAATGCCCAACAGAGACATCCCTTCCCCTAAAAAGAAAGGGCATGTGCACATATACAACACTTAGTCCAGTGAAAAGCACAACTGGCATGTTGAATCAGATGCACATAAGTGTTGGGCTCTCCTATTCTCCCAACCCCAAGGGTACAAAGTAAGGGGTAAAGCACAAACAACAATGCATAGTAGATAGCAGGTGAGGGATTAGGTGAAACAGACAAGCGGCCAAGGATCACTGATTGGTGTTGGGGTCTCTTTTCTGCCTAACTGCGTCCAGGGAGTGATCAGAGGTTGCATCCTCTATAAGGTTGATGTCCATAATGGCAGGCTTCACATGGGAGTAATGCATCCAGGTCTTCCACTCAGCAATCTTGGTGGCAGTATGACTGGTCATCAGAATTGGAAAAAACCTCAACCCAATGGCTCAATTGGTTTCTGCAACCCAAAACATATCTGTAGCTAATAGACTTTGGCCTTTCAAAGAAATAAATATGTGGGTGTTTAAATAGTAAGGTTGCCCACTTTCTCTTTTGTGTCAGTTTTTTTCTCCAAGGGCTTAAAACTGTTGACAAAAATGCAGCTAGAGACTACACAGTGGGACTCTGCATAAACACTGTGGGCAAAGTATGACAGGCCTCAGTTCCCAAATCTATGTCAGCCTAAACAGAAAAGAAAAGCACTTACAGAAAAGGTAATAGGTCTATAACATACAGAATTAATGAAACAAGCAAAATTATAAACTCCTTGCATGAAATCATTTGATTATTTTTCCCTACTGCTTCATGATATTCCACTTGTGATCATTTCACTCAGTATTTATAAACACTCAATAAAATAAGTTGCTGACAATTTCCCTTCCTATGTGTGTGTTGAGGGGAAGGGAGAGAAAAGGTTACTGATTGATCAAGATACCCATCTATCAATAATTCCTAACACCAATTTAATCTTAGGGGGGAAAAACAACTTTAAACCTCAATTGATGAGACCAAGGACAAAGTAGGAACAACACAACAAAACAAAACAAACACATTCTTGTATCCCCTGCAAACAATTCTTCAAACAAACAAACAAAAAAAACAACATGCAAAGTGACAATACTAATACTCATACATTGATATATAATTAGAGATATTTCTCTGTACACAAAACTCATACAACTTGGCTACTGGGGAGACAGTATAAAAACTTTCAAGTGTACCAATGCTTGAAAAATATTTCCCTACCTATATTTGTCACAGCTCACTCAGTTCAGCTGCATTTACTTTGAGAAGGGGAGAGAGAATCCAAAACCATTCACATAAATTTCATAGTAAAGTAGTAAATAACTTTTTTAAAGGGTTAAGCCCTACGACCTGTTTAAAAACAAAACAAAACCTATCTGCAAAATAGAGGCTTTGATATCCCTGAAAAGAATTTTCAAAATTATCAGTGTTAAATTTTTACATATTGTAAAGAACTCCATTTATTTAATAGACTTCTCTAAGACAAGAAGGTATAATGACCATTAGTAATACAAAGCCATTAGGTCTCTTTCTTTCTTACTTTTTCTTTCTTTTCTTTCTTTTGTTGTTGTTGTTGTTTTTGTTTTTGTTTTGTTTTGTTTTCTTGCAGGGCAATGAGGGTTAAGTGACTTGCCCAGGGTCACACAGCTAATAAGTATCAAATGTCTGAGTCTGGATTTGAACTCAGGTCCTCCTGAATCCAGGGCTATGCTTTATCCACTGTGTCACCTAGCTGCCCCCAAAGCCATTAGATCTCAAGCAAAGCTCTTTCTTCTTCATGTGTCTTTTAATGCAGAGATGAGGAAAAAAAGACAATTTCTAACCAAAGTCCAAAAATCCAGACCTTCTCACTACCATCAGGGGACATCTAAGGAAATCCTTACAAATAATTTCAGTCTTTAACCAATTCTACTTCAGAACCCCAGATCCCACTCATCCTTCTCAGGAAGTCCTGGGAAGGGTCCAAATCTTGGTGCAGGGAAGGGAAATAGTATTAACTGATAGGCTGATACATCTGTGACCAGGAACATCTGAAGAAGGGGTCTTTACCCTTCTTTGTGTTATGGACCCCTGTGACAGCCTAGTGAAGTCTTGATACCTTGTCTCAATGCTTTCAAATGCATAAAATAAAATCCATAGAATGACAATAGAAAAGTTAGTGAAACTAAAAATGCAATTTTTTTTTCTTCCTCTAAATTTACTGAAATCTGTTTACAAACCACCAAGGGGTTTTTGAACTCCCAGTGAAATTAAATTCCCTCTGCCCTTAAGAATCAAGATCCTCATAATCTGACTACTGTGGAAATGGTTATGTTTTTTGGTTTTGTTTTTGTTTTTTGGGGGTGGCGTTGCTAGGGCAATGAGGGTTAAGTAACTTTCCCAGGGTCACACAGCTAGTTAAGTGTCAAGTGTCTGAGGCCGGATTTGAACTCAGATCCTCCTGAATCCAGAGCAGGTGCTTTATCTACTGTGCCACCTAGCTGCCCTGTGGAAATGTTTTGCATGACTGCACATGTATAACCTATATTGAATTGATTGAGTTCTTAAAGGAGGGGGCGGAGATGAGGGAGGGAGGAAGAGAACTTGGAACACAAAGTTTTAAAAATCGATGTTAAAATTTGTTTTTACATATAACTTTGGGGAAAATTCTAAATAAAGAACAATAATAATAAAAAGAATCAAAATCCCTCCAGAGGCTGCCTGGAATCAGGAACCTGCTGCCCTGAACTCTGCTTTCCTTGACTCTTGGCTCTCTAGAGTTGGTGCAGGCACTGTCACTGACACTCTTAACTTTCTCCATTATTAACTTCCCTGGCTTTCCTGCCTGCCTTTGTTTCCATGAGACTGGCAGTATTAGGAAGAGGAGGAATGTTTAGTGACCTGGTTGTCCAACACTGAGGCCCTTGACACCTCTCTTCCAGAGCCCACTATGGAGCTCTCTTGTGGTCCTGCTGCTTAAGGACACCCAGGGGCTACTGTAGTCAGGTTTCCCATTCTCAGGAGGATACAGGCCAGCTATGACCTTGTTGGGGGATGGGAGGGGGGAAGGTAACTATAGATTTGTTCCCCTTTGATTCTTCTGGCCACTTTGTCTTCCATGGCTCAGCACTGTGGCTTTGGTTGAAATAGCCAAGAAAGGTAAAAAGATCAAACTGTATTTTTTTCAAGAGTAATAAAACTTTATTTGCAAAAAACGAGGTAATGAACAAGGTGATGTCTAGTTTTCTTTTTATGGAGAAAAGATCAAATTTTAAAATGATTCATCTCTACTTATCAATCCATAAACTCCACCAGAAAACTATTTATAGCATCATATGAAATTAAGACAAGAGTCCAGTTAGAAAAAAATGTTTTTTGAAGAGTCAAGCTGAAAAAGTTATTCTTTATTTTAGAAGAAGGGGGAAGGATTTAACAGAAAGCAGCCCTTTGAAAAATTTGTTTTTAAGTTTCATTATTTGAAAAACAATTATCTATACTAAAATGTTGATTTCTTTGATAAATAAAAATGCCTTATAGCTGAATGTTCGAAAAATGCTCTACTTAGAAAAAAGTATATATTTTCCTGAGTACATATGCTCATAAAACTTGCTAGATATTCTGGTAAACTTATACATATAGGCATGGGAAAGATAAAACATTCCCCTTGGAGCTTTACCCAATAGGCAAAAGAGAATTATTGAAGGGTTTTTAGTAGAGAATGGTCAATTATTTTAGAAGATTAATTTTATAGTAATGTGAAAGCTACATTGGACTGGGAGAGTAGAGACACTACTCTCTTAGGATAATTGCAATAATCCAAGCACAACATGATAAAGGCATGGGAATGTATGTCTGAAATTGTAGTGAGAGATCTGCTATTACTTGACAATTGACTTTATGTAGTATGTGAGGAAAAAGGAGTTTGAGCAGTTTCCATACTTAAGAGGACCCCAAAACTGTGATTGTAAACTTGAAAGTGGTAGGGTTTAAACAGGTTACAACTGGGAAAAGCCATTGCCATAGAATTAAATTCACAAAGTCACAATCCAGTCTAAACCTGATCAGTAGTCCTTGCTACAACATCCCCAACAAATTGTCATCCAGTCTTAGCTTGGAGATCTTATTTGAGAGAGAATCTACTACCTCCTAAAGCATATTTAGGGTTAGTAAAATTGACAAGCACTTATCAAATGCTACTATGCGCTAGGCACCATGCTAAGCGTTAGGATACAAAGAAACGCAGAAACTGCCTTTCTCTGCCTTCAACAAGATCACAATCCAATGGGGGGCAGGAGGGAGATAACCTACAAGAAACCATGTACAAAGGAGATATAAACAGAATAACTTAGAGGTAATCTTGGAGCAAAGGCACTCACATGGAAGGAGAAGGGAAAAGACACATGCATTGGGTGGGGTGTTTGTCGTTGCTGTTGTTTAAATATTGGGATTTTAGCTGAGACTTGGAGTAAGCCAGGAAAAGATTTAGTTGTTTCCAAGTTTTTCTTTATGTCAAGAGAAATGCAGGGGGAAGCTAGGTGGCATAGTGGATGAAGCATGGGCCCTGGATTCTGGAGGAACTGAGTTCAAATCCAGCCTCAGACACTTGACACTTACTAGCTGTGTGACCCTGGGCAAGTCATTTAACCCTCATTGCCCCGCAAAAAAAGAAAAGAAAAGAAAAGAAAAAACAAAAATGCAGATGCAGCTGTAAAGTTACAATCTTCATTCTTAGTTCTTAATTTTGAATCCAAGAAGAAAAGAAAAAGTCTGATTACTTTTTCTTGTAGCTGCATTTCAAATAGAAGAAGAAAGCTAGCAGATACTTCACCAAGGCACCTATCTAGTTTCTTCAACTGATCCTCATAAATCATGTTCTCCAGACCTTTTGCCTTCTGGCACTTGTTTTCTGGACATGCTGCAGGCAAGGAGACAGTCTCTCCCTTCAGTGTCCTGTGACCTCTGACTGCCCAGGTTCCCTCTGACACAGGCCCGCCCAACAGAATAGGCAAGGGTTCAAAAGATGCTATCAAAGATGTTATTGCTTACCTTGTGATAAAGTCATCATTGTTGAGCCCTTTGCTGAGTTTATGATGTAATCTATGCCTAAGATCTCAGTTACCTTATAGCTTGTAGAACAGCCTGTATCACATATTTTTCCCACAACACAATAGAACACAAATGTGTACTCAAAGAGGAAGCTATGGAGTCAACCAAGCTGCACTGTTGTCATGAAGAGTTCTGACAGGGCTCTATCATGACAATAAAATGAGCCATTTTAAAAACCAACTTCTCCCTGCCTTTATCTGCAGTCAACCACAAAATGGAAGCATCTATTGCCTCATTAGGGTAAAGAGAAGTGGTATCTGCCTTCCTCTACCCATGGCTAAGCTATCCTACTTTCCTCTCTGTTAAACTTCCTAAAGCAAAGGATGAAAATGCCTAATAATTGAAATGAACAATTTTTTTAAAAAAGTAAAACAATCCTTTATGAGAATTGAAATTTGACTTTTTTTTTAAAGGATTTCTCATGTGATGTTTTTCAATCAAGACAAAGGAAAAAACATCTGTTTTGCTCCCTAAAGATCCAGCTACTATGCGCCACTAATAATGTCACCTATCCTAGCCTCTGTGTGTTCTGCTATGTAAATATGTAAGTAAAACAAAACAACAAACTAAACAATTCTCTGATTGGGTTCGGGATATTAATTTGGCTGATGGTGGTTTCTGTTTTATATGAGAATGTTTTCTCTTCAGGTGTTATCTGGATGGTTTATTTGTATGAAGGAAATAGATCAAGGCAGTCCTTGATCAAACTGGGAACTTTCCTTAAATAACCTGAAAACATAATAGTTTGGGGGCCATTGTTAATCACTGACCAAATAGAAGAAGATTCTCAGTCAACCTGAGGAATTACAGAGCACTGGACTTTAAAAAACAAACAAAAAAAACTGATTAGACATAAGGAATTTTTAATAATTGGTCAAGAGAACCAACCATAGATCTTTGTGGCCTAAGAAAAAGCAATCTGGCCCTATTATGTACTTTAGCACCCTCTTTTCCCTTGAGACTCTTCTAGATTTTGTGGGATAAAGAGGAGTATGAGAATTTCATCCCTTCTCCCTCCCCTCCTCCCCCAACAAGAAGCAGTAAAGGCAATTTGCAGCAAAAGCCTCAGCTTAGAGATCTTATGGTCATGAGAAATGTGTTTGTATATGGCCTAAGAGGAACCCAGGGATATTGCTTCCTGAACCTCAAAATTCTGTGTAGAGGAATTAGGATTCTGAATTCCCCAGACAGCAATGATCTCAGAATATGGTTTTCTAGAAGAGTGTGGAGATCTCTGGGGCAGCAGCAACTTTGACAAGTGCCTCATGGAAAGCTCCAAAGTTCAGGAGTTTCTGAGGGAGTTAGAGAATTCTAGACGATCTCCTAAAGGGAGATTTCCTCATGCTTTCTGCTCCTTGGAAAACTATGAGTAAAGTCCATATGCATTGTCAACCTGGAAATTAAGGAAACAATCAATATAGGAGAAATAAGGTCTTTAATGGGGCAGAGGAACTATAGCTCGTGGGCATCACAAAGCTCAGAAGCTAGGAATACCCAAAGATGGGAACAGAGGACAGGGTTTTTATGGGGCAACAGAACAAAAAGGGAACCAAAAGATTGCTCCTGAGTGAGGTACAACTACTTAATGTAAATGAACCTTTAACAAAAGAAACAATAGAACTGCTCCTAAGTTAAGTATAGATGCTACTAACTCTGAATGGAAACTTAATGTAGATGGACTCTTTTACATAATAATCATAAAGTCCAGGGATTGGGAGGGGATAAGTCACTTGGGGGAGGTCCATAAGTCCATCGAGAGTCTGGAAATGACAAAGATTGGTTAGCTCCAGGCAATTCATTTGTCTGGGAAAGAGGGGACTGGGTGGGGAATCAGTTCTCAGTAAATTTTGTAGTTCTCAGAATCTATGCAGAGTCCTAACTATTTTCCTATACCAACAAGAATATCCAAATAACTGAAATAAAACTCAAGAGATCATGAAAAGTCTCAAAATTAATTGTAATAAGCATGTTTCCAAAAATTGTTCACAAATGTATAGGCACAAAAATTTTTCCATTCTTTTCTAATCACAATGAGATGCAAAACTTTCTGAATCTTTCTATCCTTTGCTTCCTATGGACTCTGATTACAATCTATTCAACACAATTTACACTCAAAACTTTCTCAGTCCCTCACATCTTTATTTTTCCCAATCAAATCTCAAACCTTTCCTCAGAACTAGTTTCCTTGATTCCACTGAATCTCTTCCTTTGTAAATTAGAACCATACCAATTAAACTGAAACTTTCCATTCATTTTCCCATTTCAAAATGGAAGCTGAGGTGAATTTGGAGATCAAGAGTAGTTGTAAATTTGTGCAAATACAGACTTCCCTCAGTTTTCATTGTACTTGACATCAGGGAAAGTCCACTAATCCTATCTTGAAGGAGATCTTCACTATCTTAAACACATTTCTGCCCTAGTTGCTTATTCTAATGTGATTAACTGGAGGCCTCCAGCTCCAGGAACCAGATCTTTTCAGCTCCTTAGAAATTTTCCCACACAAATCAAGTCCATTCCAATTTCTTATTAGGTCACTGTTTCTAATTTACCATGACAATTTAGTTTGTCAAATCATTCACCTAAGAAACATAGTGATAAGGCAAAATTCTTCCTCTAGAATTAAAGTTTGTATTCTCTTTCTGATTTAAACAAGCCTCTTTCTTTCGAAGACAGAAAAAAAGAAATAAACTGAGATACTCTTAAGTACTGGATAACTTCCCCCCACACACACTTTTCTGTAAATAGTCCCATAGGAAGATGTCTCTTTAAGTTCTCTAGAGACCAGCTTCAGTTTTAAGAATTGAGAGTTTACGATTACACTCCAGAAAATAAAAAGGGTGAAGGAGGGGTAATTTGTGTAAAAAAAAAAAAAAAGTCCCCTCATCCCCCAAACCCACGAGGATATTTCAGCATTATCAAACCATACTTTTCATGAATATTTAATACATGTAAACAGATTTTCTTTCAGATAATTTTTGCAAATGGGAAGTGTTTTCCTCATCTCATTTTCTTTCTCTTTGTACTCCCAACTTGGCCATGATGAGGTGCATAAATACTAGAAAAAGTCCCCAGTCTTTTCCTGCTGGTTCTTGAAAGTTATCTCCAGCTAAAAGTTTAACAGAAGGTTCAGTGGAAGTCCCTCTTTTGCCAGAAGGTGAGATCAGCATTAGAAGTACTGTAGCCATAGACAGAGCTGATTTGGGTATGAAACTTGAGCTACTAACTTTACTTCAGCATATACAACATTTTAGTTTCAAAATATGCTCCCCAGGGTCAAGTATATTGTTTTTAGACAGTTTCTACAATACATTTTTTCCCCCTCCAAGCCAGAGTTTTCATATAAGGAGTAGATTTGACCAGGAATAATTTAACTTCTGAATTGACAGGTAATTTCCACAATCTAGAATTACCAGGCCAAAATTTTTTTTTTTTAATTTTTGCAGGGCAATGGGGGTTAAGTGACTTGCCCAGGGTCACACAGCTAGTAAGTGTCTGAGGCCTGATTTGAACTCAGGTACTCCTGAATCCAGGGCCGGTGCTTTATCCACTGCGCCACCTAGCTGCCCCCTACCAGGCCAAAATTTAACGAGTACCAGATATATTGGAACCTGAGAGATCTCCCCCTCCCCCCAAAATGAATTGATTACTCAAGAGATTTATGTTGAATATTTTACCCAGAAAAGATCAGGATTACCCATGGATTTAGCCAAGAAGGGTAGCCAAGATAGTACAGCAATGACATATCACAGACAGAAAGTTTCTAGCCTATTTGCCTATGGATGTAGATAGAATTTTTACATTAACCATTCATTAACACGTGAACTTTAGCTAGTTAGTGAAAATATTCATTTTAGGTAAATAGTGGTAATAAAGCTGAGTCAGAAATTCTTTTATCGCTAATCAGTTAATTACCAGAACTAATGTTTGATATGAGCTGAGTTCTATAAGCTTTAGACAATTATGTATCTGACCGGAGGCAACAGAACCAAACTAGATATATTCCACTAGGTTTCAATTATAGTACTAACAGTTCTCTCCCAGCACTGATAGTCCATATTCTAATATTCCTTCCAGCTCTGAAATTGTACTGCACAATTTTTTGCTATGGTGGTAAAGTTTGAAGACTGAAGGGTTGACTTTAGGTTGTAGTTTTGCTACTTACCCATGTAATAATGTAGATTTGTGGATGCTTCCATCCAATATGCAAATAGCACGCCCATATGTGGTATGGATAGAGAGATACCAAATCTGACATTTGGCTTACCCCACCTCCAAAAGAGATTATAATTTCCACCTTTGTAGAGAATAGGAATAAGGCAATACCATTAGCTTTGTGAGGTTGGGTGGGAGGGGCAGGCAAGTTCAGAGCTACCATATTTGAACAATCTTTTCTTCACTCTTTTATTGCTACAATTATCCCTATTTATCACACATTATATATCTATAATCTAGGGTTGCAATAAGGGGGTTCAGGATAAATGCTACTTTCCCTCATTGCTCTGATAGTTAATTTAGTTCCTTTCTACCAAATATTTGATACATAAAAGATCATAGTCAGTATATGTATTTATTAAAATAAGAAGTAAACAGAAACTGAAGGTATTACATAGATTAAAGTAAACAAATGAATACACAAGAGTACATGAATTCTTCAGGAAAGAAAATGATCTCACTGTGATTTGGTAGGAATCCACTTCTCGCATTCTCTAAGGATGCAGGCATTAGAAGTCAAAGGACATTTTGGGAAACAGGTAGCCCACATGTCTGTTGCTCCAGGGACCCTGATCTCCTGTCTATTCTTCAAAAGTCTGCACTCACCTGTCTCTAGTTCTCAAATTCCCCCACTGCCTCTCCCAAGTCTTATATGCAGTCACACATTATTATGGGGTCTGAAGTCTCTCAGCTGATCATAAGTCACATATCATTTCACATATGAAGCACACGGCTTCAAAGAGGCCGACCCTAAGGGAATATCACTGTAAACTTGAGTAAGAATAGGTTTACCTCAACATTAGAAGAGAATATTAATGGAGGATTCCAATAATGTATCCTTTGAAAAAATATGGACCTGTGATTTTCATCAATATAGAGAGCTCACAGTGAAGAAGTTCCTGTACCAATGCAGACTGGTATCTTCTCTGCCACTTATAGTCTTCAAAAGTTGCCTGGGCCACTGAGAGATTAAGTGACATGTTCAGAATTGTACAGCGAGTATATGTCCAAGGTAGGACTTGGACCATGGCCCTCTGGCCTCTGACACTGGTTCCCTGTCCACTACAGCATATTGCCTGTCAATTTTATTTAAATCTATGAAGAGATAAATAATAGTATGTATATTTTATATATATAAATGTAATATGTTATATATAATACATAATAATACATATTTATGTGTATATATAGGACTGTGGCCTCTATAAAGTGCTTCCTATTATCAAAGATGGAGTTAAATGACCATTGATCTAATTGCTCAAAGCATGTTGTAGGTGAACATCTGATACCATTTAGAATAGAGAAATTTTAACTTTGTGTATATGGATTTACTGCTCCTAATAACTATCTCAATCTCCTTTAGTTTATCCCAAGACCAAATTCAACTGAAAGACATTGGGAAATGCAACGTGCATGGCTGAAATGTTTTTACTTCAATTCCCCACTCTTCAACTGCTTTAAAAGAAGGAATCATATTTGTCAACTTTACTTGAGAACTACATCATCCCATTTTAACATTCTTGCTCAATAAATTTTTTGTGGAAATCATTACTTTTTATTCAGAAATTGACATTTTCAGATGCTAGTAAAGTACTTAGTTAATGGACAATAGTACAATAAAGAGCATAGTACAGCTGTTATTGTAAGTGAAAGGAGGGTAATTGGAAATTTTCTACCATTCTGTTACAAAATCCTTAAAAGATTACACATTTAGAGCAAGAGATTTAGAATTCAAGTTGAATCCCCTTATTTTATGACTGGTTAGAAAGGAAGGCTCATTGACTTACCCAGGGTCACACAGCAGTTCCTTTGGCTCACAATTTAGTTCAATTTAGTTAACATCAACTTAACAAGTATTGATTGAGTGTCTATTATAAGGCTCAAAATGGTTCTAGATGAAAAAGGAACAGATAGGAAATGTAAACTGTCAAGCTCCTACCTCTTAAGAGGCAGACCTTAAAGATTCAGAAGATACTATCACAGACTCAGTTTTCTCATTTGTTCTGAGTCACAAACTCCTTAAAGATAAGTTCTCCCAATGATTTTGCATGTATGTGGTGGTTTATAACTAGAAAATTGTTTCAGGTAAACCACCAAAAAAAAAAAAATGAAAGGCAGGGATAAAAGGTGAGACGCAAGGTGATAGAGAATTCAACACTTAAGTTTCCATCTTAAACAAATAGGGTAGAGAAATTAAGTTTCAGATATATTTAAACATTTAATAGCATAAAAATATGAATTATATTTAGTTTTATTTGGTTTAGTCACAGTTACTACTCTGAGCTTCAGTTTCCTTATTTGTAAAATTAAAATAATAATACTTATAATGGCTACCTCAAAGGTCAAGTGAGAAAAGTCCTCTGTAAACATTATATAAATATGCTATTGTTATTAAAAATAACACCATTAAAGTTGCATTTCCTTCTGATAAAATTAGAATAATCTAACACAGAATTATAAATAATAAGTTAAATCCAACAACTTTAATATTACATGTAAATGGAGTAAATATCACCAGAAAAGAAGAAAAGGGTTATAGAACTTGTTTATAATTTTATAGTAGTATTTGTTTTTAAATACTATAAAATATGTTTTATAGGAAACATCAAATATGTAAAGATAAATAAAGATTTGAATGAAAATACTGTATAAAAATTTATCATACTACATAAGCTCAAGGAAATCTGGAATTTCTTTGACGTTACCTAATAAAGAGTAACTTAAATAAGAATACATTAAAAAAAATTTAAAAAAAGAAAGAATACATTGAGACAAACAAGAAAATTATATTTAAAGACTTAATAGATAGTAAAATAACATCTGTTTCAAAACAAATGAACATCAAAAAATATGCTAGTACTTTAAGGATAGGACAGATAAGTGGCACAGTGGATAGAATGCCTGATCTGAAGTTAAGAAGACTCATTTTCCTGATTTCAAATCTGGCCTCAGATACTAGCTTTGTGACCCTGGGCAAGTCACTTAATCCTGTTTGCCTCAGTTTACTCATCTGTAAAATGAGCTGGAGAAGGAAATGGCAACCCCATTCCAGTACTGTTGCTAAGAAAAGCCCAAATGAGGTCACAAAGAGTCTGACATGACTGAAATGACTGAAAACACTTTAAGTATATATAATTTATCACTGTGGGTACTTCCTCAATGGGAATTCAAGTCAGTTCAGTAAACATTTATTAAGTACCTACTAATATAAACTACTATACTAGGCATTGAGCATGGAAAGACAAAAATCCTTTCCCGCAAACAGCTTACAGTCTCCTGGAGGATACAACATGTACACAAGTAAGTAAATACAAATTATCTACGAAGAAATTTTATGAGAGAATGCTAACAACAGAGGGTAGAAGTAAAATTTGGAAAGGCCTCATGTAAGGGTTCCTACCTGCAAAATACTTTGAAGGAAGCTAGATATTTTACGTGGCAAGAGTCAGCTAGACAATGGAGGTGCTAAAATATCAAGTGGAGTTTTATATTTTATCTTACAGGCACTAGGAAACCATTGCAGATTTTTGAATAGTGGGATAAAAGTCAAGTCTGTTTCACTAATATGAATTTGGTAGCTTTGGCAAAGGATGAATTGCAGAAGGGGGTACCTTCTCAGGGGTAATCTAAATTAATCTCTGTTGAGTAACATCAACCCAGAACAACTGGCCTTCTTGTAGTTCCTCACAGACAACATTCCATGTCCCATTCTCATGCCTTTGCACAGGCTTTCCACTATACCTGGAATAGACTTCTCTTTCCTATTTCCACTTCTTAGGATTGTCACCTTCCTTCAATGTTCATATGAAGCTCTATCTCATACATGAGACCCTTCCTGATCTCTCTAGTTGCTAGCACCTTCTCCTTGAAATGATTTTGTATCTACTTTGTACTTTGAAAAGGCAGGTGTCAAATTGTTACATTACATTACACAAGCTTTGGGGGTTTTAAACTTTGAGCTCCTTAAGTGTAAGGCCCTTGTTTCTGCCTTTCTTTATATCCCCAGTATTTAAAAACACAGTATGTGGTACATTGTTAGTGTTGTAGTTAAGTTCTTTCAGTTGTATCCTACTATTTGTGACCCCATTTGGGATTTTCTTGGCAAAGATATTGTAGTGGTTTGCCATTGCTTTTGCCAGATTACTTTTGTTTATTTTGTACAGATGAGGAACTGAGCCAAATGGGGTTAAGTGCCATGCCAGATTTGAACTCAAGAAGATGAGTCTTCTTGACTTCAGGCCCAGCATTCTATCTGCTATGCCACCTAGCTGTACACTTGGCACACAGTGCTTAATACGTGTAAACTGACTGATCCCTGGTACTCATAGACTTATTTTTCATTTATTTGTTAACAACTCACCACATTTATCTTATGAAATCAACAGACCTTATTTAATCATCCCTCAGTCTCCAGGCAGTTAAACAATTTTAATATTTTTTAAAATTTTATATTGTCTTAAACTAGTTATATGGAAATGAGCTGAGGGTCCATAATGCCCTCCAACTCTTTTCATTAATCAGTTCTCAAAACAATACATCATATTTAGTATCTTTAAAACTAAGCTTTGTCATGCTCCCATGTTATTGGATTTAATAAATAAAAGCTCACTTTCTGCTCTCTTTAAACCATTACTGTCCACATGTGAGACATCACCCTATATTCTTTACAAGGTAATTTAAACTTTCACATTTATTTATGCCACAGTTTTTCTCTTCCAAAATATTTGTCCCACCTGAGAATTCTTTAGTTATATACAATTTTTTAAAGTAATTTTATTAAACCAAGGCTATCTTCCTTTAATTTTTGGCATCAGTGTTTGTCTATGAAAGAAGTCATACATTCTTTACTAGGAGATTTGACTCTTTAGACAAAAATTCCTTTTTATGGTTCACTTGATAGTAAACTGATCCATATAAAAGTACCTGAAAGAGACAATGCCTTATATTTATTTGGATGCATGTTGTTTTCTCAGGTAGAAGTTAAGACTCTTGGAGGGCAGGACATTTTTGTCTTTGTATATAATGCCTATTATTCATAGTGAGTGCTTAATAAATGCTTATTTTGGTGTCTCCTATAAGGGTAGAGTTTCTGGAAGATGAAATCTGAACTCTCCCTTTCATCATAATATAATGCTATCACATTTGTAGATCTTAAAGACTTCTCTCCCTCATCCTTTTTTATTCCATGTCTCATGTTTAGAAATGTTAATTCATGGTCAGGGCAAAATGTTGGATGGAAGCAATATTATGTGATAATTACTCTTTCTTAAGACATAAGGCTTGGATCCATGATTTGCTCTCACTATGGACACTTAGTACACCTAGGGTCAAGTTGTCTAATATCTGATTCTTTCTCCCTACATCTTAAGTGCTGATAACCCTTGAAAATTAACATATCCCCTCTCCTGGGGGGAATGCAGTCTTGTGAAGTAAAATCTGTTCTAGGAGATAGTTGTAAATATGCAAATCTATTCTCCATAAGGCAGCTGTTTCTCACCACAGACATATACTTCGCCACCTCCATGGTAATATGCTTTAGTGGAATAGGACACTTTCTTTTCCAGTTCAGAGAAGAGGCCTAGCTCTACTTTCTCCACACTAGTCCCTTGTCTTCACTGCTTTTATCCTATTTCCCCACAGTCCACATTCTTGATCATTGCTTTTGTTTGTCCTTGTTCTTGAAGAGGGCCATGACATCGGGAGGTGATGGCTTGCACTAAATTGGATTTAAGTGAGGGAGGGCTGTGCAAAGTCACCAGCCTCACTCTCTCCTCCAGAGCCATCTGGGTCCCATGGCAAGATGTATATCAGGATAACTGGAGATGGCCCTGGATGTCTGAAGTAATTGAGGTTAAATGACTTACCTAGAGTTATAGCTAGTAAGTATTAAGTATCTGAGGCTAGATTTAAACTCAAATTCCTTGACTCCAGTGCCAGTGCTCTATCCACTGTACCACCTACCTGCCCCTCACATTCTTGATCAGAGATAGAAGAAATTACTAATCCTATCCTATTCTTCTCTTCACATACACATATAGCTGGTGCATGGCCTTGGACATACTCACATAGGCATTCAGGAAAACCAATCAAAAGGTGTTACATTTTAAAAATAGTATTAGTGACTCCATTTGTGAATCACCTAATTTTGGAGAAATCACAAGATTATTCCTCCTCCCAGTAATCTATTTAACCCTACAGGAAAGTGTGAGGGGAAGAGGATAAGGAAGGGAGGGGACAGTCAGAAGTAAAACACTTTTGAGGAGGAATAGTTTAAAAGAAGATAGAAAATAGAGTAAATATCATGGGAAGGGAATAGGATGGAGGGAAATAGTTATGATGATTGAATATAATGGCAAAACGAATGGTACCTACTTTGCTGGGCTAATGTGAAGAAAATTCTTTGTCAAGTTTAAGGTACTTTATTTAGGTTATGATGAACAGGATACTATCAGAAAAACCTGGAAAGACCTACATGAACTGAAGCAGAGTGAAATGTACTGTATACAAAATAACAGCAATAGTGTAAGATGATCTGCTGGGAAGCATGTGGTTATTTTCAGCAAGGCAATGATCTAATATAACCCTGAAGGACTTATGAAAATGGCAACCCATCTACAGAGAAAGAAGTGATAGTATCTGAAAATAAATGGAAACACATTTTTTTTTCTTTTTCTTTTTTTCTTTTTTCTTTTTTTTTTTTTTTTTTGGTGAGGCAATTGGGGTTGAGTGGCTTGCCCAGGGTCACACAGCTGGTGGATGTTGGGTATCTGGGACCGGATTTGAACTCAGGTACTCCTGGTTCCAGGGCCGGTGCTCTGTCCACTGCGCCACCTAGCACATTTAAAAAAAAATGTTTTTCCTCTTTGACAATTCCTCAATCTGAAGTTGGGGCGGGGGGGGGGGGAGGTTGACTGTTTTCTCTCACAATCTAGCTAATGTGGGAATGTTTTCCATGACTACTCATGTATAACTTATTTTGAAATGCTTGAGTTCTAGTGGGTGGGGAGTGGGAATGGAGGAGGAAGAGAAGTTGGAACACAAATATTTTTTAAAATTGATGTTAAAATTTGTTTTTACATATATTTTAGAAAATAAAATTCTATTCAATAAAAAAAAGACAAAAAAAATTATTCCTCCTCCCAAAGGTCACCCCACTTAAGGAAGGTCACAAAACTACCCCTCTCCCTCTCACAGTGTCTCCTGATCCCCTTCATCAATCAGAAACCTTATTGGGCATCTCAATCTCTATAATCCTGTTTTTTCTCTTTTTCACTCTCTTCAAATTGTATACTAACTGTGTAGAAACCAATGGTCAGTATCCTTGTCTAGGGAGAGCCTTGGATTCATTTTTTTTATGTTTATGAATTGATAAATAAATCAGTGCCTCCATGTAACTACTCAGTTTATTTCACCATAACAAAGGCTATTGTCACTCCAGGAATTAAGTGATAAGGAGAGAAGGTAGTATATATGAGATATGTTGTTAAAATAGAAAAGACAAGTCCTGGCAACAGATGAGAGAGATGAGGGCGAGAGAGAATGAGGTATGGAGAATCTCACCTACCTTGCAAGCCCAAGTGACAGGGGAGATGGTGGTCTCTAGGACAGTAATGGGGACTTTCAGAAAGGGTAGGGTTTGAGGAGAAAAGATAATGAGTTCAATTTTAGAAATAATGAGTTTTAGATGTCTTTAGGACAGCCAGTTCAAGATCTTGGACAGGCAGTTTGAAATGTGAGACTGGAGGTCAGGAGAGGTTAAGGTTGTATAAATACATCTGAGGGGAAGCTACGTGGTACAGCATATAGACCATCAACCATGGAATCAAGTCACTTAAACCCTATTTCCTCCAAAATAAATGAATGGATAAATAAATACATCTGAGAATCATCTTCATTGAGATGATAATAAAATTTGGGAAAGTGTTACCATTGTTCAGTAAGAAGCAGCTCCCTTAAAACCAAGAATTTCCAAGCTCCAGGAATCTGTTCTAGGGCTTTGAGTTTATCTCAAATTCTATATAGTGATAGACAACAGAGGATTTTGCTTTGTTTAATCAGCTCTAAGAAAAGCCAGTCTTCTTCTGACTGCAAAGTAATATGGAGACTGTCCTTCCTTTTCTCTTTCTCCTTCCAAAACTAGAGAGGACAGGAAAGAGCAACATAGCCATCCTAGAGAGATTTCCCTTCTCTCAAGCTTGTCAGGAGTGAATTCAATAAAGTTAAACTGAGGTACATACTATGAGCATAATCAGTTTATTAACAGTGATGCGTATAACTATTAACAAGGTGGGTCAGACTGGCCCCTTCACTAAGGCCAGCAGCCTCAATAAAGGGAGAATCTCTTTATTGACATGTAGGAAAGGAAGGGTGGGCTCTGGGTAGTTTTGGAATATTACAATTGGCTATACTAGGAAAAATGGGTTGGTATTCAGGTGAGGTTAATCATGCCCCTCTCTGACAATTAAGGAATGTCCATTGTTTTATGGGACTCATCTGCCTCTTATAATCCTGGCTAGGAGACCAGAACCACCATGTTTGTTGTCTCCTTGGGGGAGATCAAGTCTCCCCTGATTGCACAAGGACAGGAAAAAACAGACAACTTGTCTTTTAAATGTAAGGCACCAGGTTAAGCTGGTTAGGGCTTACAGACAACAAGTAGATGTCCCGGGGACTAACTGCATCAGTGATAACAACATTCTCTTTCAATCCCATCTTTAAATGACCTCAGAAGGAAACTGCATTTCTGAGCAAAGTGACTTCAGGCATATGTTAACTCAATTTTAAAAATCATTACAGCATAAAATTAATTACAGTGTAAAATGAATACAGTAGAAATCAGAGGTAATATTAATTTTTATCTTTTCTCAGGCTGAAGAAGGCAATAGAGAGGAATAAGAAATACTAGCTCTCCACAGCAGAATTCAACTCTCCTCCAATTTGCCAATCAGTTCTCAGCAAAGCACTGTCTGTATTCCAAGCATCACTGCTCCCATAAAAACACTTGCAAAACCTTCCTGTCAATTCGGCTCCTATAAGCTTCTGTATTCTATACTTGCTTTTTTGTAGCCTCCTCTAGGTTCTGTCCCCAAGTCCTCCAATACTGTGTCTTCTTTATCTTCCTCTGCTCTACTTCTTCTAGGTTCTTCCTGTAGCTCCTTATGCTTTAAATCTGTCCCTTCTAGTTGGCTGTGACATATCTCTAATTTATGATGCAAAACACAACAATTCTACCTTTCTGTTAGGTATGACCCCAAGAGTCCTTCTGTAATCTTTCCATAGTTCCCAAATTGTCATGATTTACAATGTCTCAGTTATAACCTTTAGAACTCTTAAAAGTTAAGTAACTTATGAACAGTTATACAGGTTTTCACACAGCTATTAAGTATCAAAGACATAATTTTAACTCTGGTCTTCTTGAAAGACTATCAACTGCTCTCCCTCAAATTGCTTTTGACTATGAAATAATTCCAGATTAATTGTATTGCAATTACTTCATAACTTTTGGTCACTTAAAATTTTGTAATCCATTAAAGTTTTTGTAAAAGTTTTTGTTTTTGTTTTTAATTTTATAATCTATTGAGTTTTTGTAAGCTATCAAATTCTTATTAAATTGTGAAGATTAATCACTATATGACTTGGAGTTTCAAATGCAGAGGTTGTTTGTCCCCCTCTGGTAGCAACCTGTAAACTCAATTGATCAGTACTTTGTTGTTCGTTAAAAGATCTGGATAGTCAGGGGTGAAACAAGGATGCCCCTTATCACTGCTATTATACAATATTGTATTAGAAATGTTAGTTTTGGGGGCAGCTAGGTGGCACAGTGGATAAAGCACTGGCCCTGGATTCAGGAGGACATGAATTCAAATCTGGATTTAGACACTTGACACTTACTAGCTGTGTGATGCTGGGCAAGTCACTTAACCCTCATTACCCCACCCCCACCCCTGCCCCCCAAAAAGGAATAGAAATGTTAGCTTTAGCAATTAGAGAAGAAAAGGAAATTGAAGGAATTAGAATAGGCAATGAGGCAAAACTATTACTCTCTGCAAATGATATGATGGTATACTTAAGAGAATCCTAGAGAACTAACTAAAAAACTACTTGAAATAATTAACAACTTTAGCAAAGTTGCAGGATATAAAATAAACCCATATAAATCATCAGAATTTCTATATATTAACAACAAAGCCCAGCAGCAAGAAATAGAGAAATTCCATTTAAAATAACTGTAGGGGGTGGAGCCAAGATGGCAGAGGAAAGGCAGTGACTTGCCTGAGTTCTCCCCAAGACGCCTCCAAAAACCTGAAAATAGTGCCATAAGACAATTCCTGGAGCAGCAGAACCCACAAAAGGACAAGGTGAAATACTTTTCCAGACAAAAACAACTTAGAAGGCCAGCAGGAAAGGTCTGTTGCAACCAAAATTAAAAGGAAAGCAGAAAACTTGGGGAAATTTTACAGCAAGTTTCTCTGATAAAGACCTCATTTCTCAAATATCTAGAGAACTAACTCAAATTTATAAGACACAAGTCATTTCCCAATTGATAAATCAACAAAGGATATGAGCAGGCAGTTTTCAGCCAAAGACATCAAAGCTATCTATAGTCATATGAAAAATGCTCTGTCACTATTGATTAGGGAAATGCAAATTAAAATAACTGAGGTACCACCTCACATCCATCAGATTAGCTATAATGATAGAAAAGGAAAAGAATCAATGTTGGAGGGGATGTAGGAAAACTGAACACTAATGCATTATTGATGGAGTTGTGAACTGGTTCAACCATTCTGGAGAGCAACTTGCAAATATATCCTAAGGACTATAAAACTGTGCATACACTTTGACCCAGAAATACCACTACTAGGTCTGTATCCCAAAGAGATTTTTAAAAGGGGTGGGGTGGGAGAAGAACATACTTGTACAAAAATATTTATAGGAGCTCTTTTTTTGGTGGTTAAGAATTAGAAACTATGGGGATGCCCATCAATTGGAGAATGATTGAATAAGTTGTGGCATATGATTTTAATAATATAGTATTATGCTATAAGAAAAATGATGAGCAGAATGATTTCAAAATAACCTGGAAAGACTTACGTGAACTGATACAGAGTGAAGTGAGCAGAACCAGGAGAACACTGCATACAGCAGCAGCAATGCTGTACCATGAGCAACTGTAAATAACTTAGCTATTCTCAGCAATACAGTGATCCAAAAAATTCCAAAAGGATTCATGATGAAAAATGCCATCTACCTCTAGAGAAAGAAATGATGGTGTCTGAATATAGACTGAAAGTACACTATTTCCCCCCCGCCTCTCTCTCTCTCTCTCTCTCTCTCTCTCTCTCTCTCTCTCTCTCTCATTCATTTTCTTCCATAAAATGACTAATATGGAAATGTTTTACATGATTGCACATGTATAACCTATATCATCAGATGGCCTACCATCACAGAAGAGGAGGGGAGGGAGGGAGGGATAGAATTTGGAACTCAAAACTTTTTTAAAATGAAGGTTATAGGGGCAGCTAGGTGGCACAGTAGATAAGCCACTGGCCTTGGATTCAGGAGGACCTGAGTTCAAATTTGGCTTCAGACACTTGACACTTACTAGCTGTGTGACCCTGGGCAAGTCACTTAACCCTCATTGCCCCACAAAAAAACAAATAAAATAAATATGAAGGTTATAAATTGTTCTTATATGTAATTAGGGGAAAATAAAATGTTATTTTTAAAAGAACAATGCACTGTGAGATTTAGAGTGCTACCAACCTGTTGAGAAAGATATTGCAGGGAAGCTCCATCATGAGGAGAAAGCATGTGACTTGGAAACCATGTGACTTTAGCGTTGGAATTTACTGCCTGTTAGTTGTGTCTGCTGTCTGTGGGTAGCTGTCAATCAGTGCTACCAACCAATTAGCTTGGAGCTGTGTGTGTGTGTGTGTGTGTGTGTGTGTGTGTGTGTGTGTGTGCGCGTGTGTGTGTATGGCCCTGTTTCCTGTTTCACAGGAGGCTTCTGGGAGAAGGAGGGAAGAGCGAGGTCTTTGGTTCCTGACTTTGGCTTTGGCAGAGGAGATGTGGGGCGCTCTTAGAGATAGTTAGATTTTTACCTCTCTCTCTCTCTCTCTCTCTCTCTCTCTTTCCTCACCAACTTCTGATGCACTTTAATAAATACTTAAAAGTCTAAACTCTTGCTAAAGCTTCTAATTTAAGGCGACCACTTATTAAATTTTAGACATCATAGCTAGAATTTTAAGCCCTTATAGCACTAAAGCAGAACAAGGAAGGGTAATGACTTTTTCATCAATCAACTTTTCAATGTCTATGCAATTCTCTTCCTGCTACTATTTAAAGATAATAAATGTATTTGATAATGTTTAGTGTTAGTTAAACCCAATTTTATAAAACTTTGAGGCAAACGGTCATTATTCAATAAAATGTGTTTAGAAAATTAGATAGCAGGGGACAAATGAATAGACATACACAAAATAAAGCTAAAAAATTCTAACATGATTAATGGTCTGAACATGAAAAAACAAATTTGGAAGAAATATTTATGCCACTTTAGAAGGATAAAAAACTATCAAGGAGTAAAATATTAAAAACAAAACCAATGAATTTCAGTAACCAAAAAGAAGCACTGAAGAAAAATATTTCCTGAAAATATGCCCAATAAATATTCAATATCCAGTATTTGTAAGCAACTGACACAAATGTATGAGATGGATACTCAATCTTCAGTGGATAAATAGTCAAAGGACAGGAACAGAAATTTTTCAAAGAGAAAATAAAAATTATAAACATTTCAAAATATATTTAGACATTGTAATATCTTCAAATACTCAAACAAATCTGAAATCTCATTGACATGAATATTCCTTCCAGTGATGCAGATTTCAATTAGACCATCCCTGTATCTTCTATACTATTCTTGTCTGTCTCAGAGGTTTATAGGTCTGGAGCTGAAAGGGACATTAATAGAGCTTCTAGTCCACCTTAATTTTTATGGAGTACCTTTAGGCCAATAGAGTTTAGTCCAAGTCACAGAACTCATTGTAGTGATCCACCCAACATGGTCATGAATTTTCTGGCTTTATTGTGATGTCATGAAGATATCAATGGAGTACATGTATTGTCCAATGAATATTCCTTACTGTTGCCCCATGACCAACATTGATGGTATCATTTATTCTGTTTCTCCTTCATAATTGTTTGTAATATATTGCATTCTGCTCCTGCTCACCATGTAATTCTCCATTGCTATTTAGTAATTTTCATTTTAAATTCAGTAACTATGGTGTACCAAAATTCACAGTCATACAACAGTATCACCAAAAGAAAAATAACATTAAAAATATGAGATTTTTGGTATCTAAGAGAAGTTTAAAGATAATAAGAAGAATTTTGGAATTTCCATGAGATCCATTCCATCCTCTTCCTTTTGTTTTATTTTGTGCTCAACTCATTGTCCACTTGCATTTTTTATAAAAATATACGTACCAAATATATGCAAATATATGTAGCACATGGCATGAGGTCACTGTACATGGTATGAGGTCACTCTAAGTTTTAGACTCACATGCACTAGATCCAGTCTTGGGTACCTGGCATAAAAAGGCCATAATCTCTTTGGTTTGTATATTTCACCTAGAATCTACTCTAGCTAATCTTTAAAAACATTTTTATACTGAATTTAATGAACACAGAGTAAACATTTCCTCATACAAGGTAGAAAAGAAAAAGAGGATTATCTGGGAATCCAAGAATCTCTGTTATATACTGATTGCTTTTTTAGAAAATTGTTTATAAAAAAAAAAAAGAAAATTGTTTATAAATACTTGTTACTTTCAAAGCTTTCTTGCTTGTTTGTGTTTCCCTCTGAAGTTCATTCTATTCCTTTCAGTGCATCTTTATACATATGTGTGTGTGTGTGTGTGTGTATATATGTGTATATATATATATACACATATATTTATATATTTATTTATTGATATCTTGTTATGTTAATCACCAAGATTTCTCCCAATATTGCCCTCCTAAGAGCCATCCCAAACAAGACAATTTTTTTTTCAACACAATATAGACTTTTAATTACTCTGGATTTACGTTATATTTTAGGAGTTGCATGCCCTGAGCAGGTCAGTAGGAAGTCTGTGACTGCTGTTGGTGACAGTCTCCCTTATGCATATAGCAACCCTCATTTTTTTGTATATCTATCTTTCTGGTCTCTAAAATAACCTCCATAGATACCCTGGTACAAGCTACTCAGATTTTCTTCTAGCTGCAGGTATAGGTTCTGCTGGGCTGTGGGCTCAGTGCAGTATGTTGGCAAGTCCTAAGAGGCCATAAGCTCTTTATTGATTATCATTTTGCTTAATATGGAGTGAAGAATGGACAGATCAAACTGGAATATATCAGACAATGTCTCCACGTTAATAAAATCATAGATACTGCTATAGATGAAAAGATAGGTACACAATAACTCTTCATGGATTTTTCTAACTAGCGTGGTACCAACTTTTTTTGGCTTCAGGGAACAAATCCCATACTTTTCCATTCATTTTCTCCTTAATAATAAAGCTGTAGCAAATCTCCCAGTTACCCATATTCATGGCTTTAGAAGTAGCTGCTAAATGTTCTCATTGATTCAGGGGGATCAAGCAAGGATTGCTGTTCATGCACTTGTAGTTGGCAGTGGATCTGTTTGCTAATCACGTGCCTCTGAGCATCACTTTCATATATATAGGATCTCTAGAAGCATGGCAGATACTAAATAGATACATTGATATGCAAGTGGAAGAGCACCTGGTGTCAAATCTCTGTCTTCTACTCCTGGTTTTGCTCCTCAGCAATAGACCCTGCCCTAGTAGTTCCTTAGAATGGCAACTGGACTGATTGTCAATGATGCACACATCCTTGGTTAGATCCTGGCAAAAAGCACAGATGTCCAACTGCACTAAGATATGGTTACAAAGAATTTGGAGGGTCTGCATGCTGAATGTTTTCCTGCAGGTGGCTCAGGAGCATAAGGTCTCAATCCTGGTATTGATGAGAGTAAAGGCATAATGGTAGATGTAGCATGGGATTGTACATGTCCAAATTTTATCTGCCTGATCCTTGGCTTATATGTACTTGCACAGCTTCTCCATCAGAACAGCTGAATCCTACCCCTCATTTTCAGCCTGATCAGGTGTGGAGCATATGACAGAGGTAGATACAGCAGATCTCCTCAGTTGTTCCTTTTTCCTACAAGTAATGCTGAATACACTCAGTAATGGCACAGACACTGGTCTCATCTTGAGATGCTCAACATAATATTGGTAATGAAGATCTGCATTCTGCATGATCTTAGTAAACAATTCATCCATCCTTTCCATGAGAGTTAGGATATAATCACAAACATGAAGTGGCTGCTCACAGTTGGATAGATTCTCACTCTTCCAGGATATTCTATCCAATAAAGATGTTAAGGTTTTCAAATAGGATGTTTATCAATTCATTGATGCAGTCTAAGCACTTCTACCATATCTCTAGCTTCATGTATATGGCCAGGTTGGGGTTGTAGTTATAGAGAGAAGCAATGATGCTGAATTTGATCTTAACAGTCACTTCTTACCCTAGATTATTTTCTGCTGCAATCTGAACTATCAGTTACCACAGCTCAATGTGAGCTGCATAATCAGTTCCTTTCTTGCCATGAGTTTGCAGGATCTCATTCAGCTTCTTTACTATAATTACATGGGTAATCTCTGTTCCCTTGGCAAACATCTCTAGGCTTGATGAATGGTGCCCTGCCTTAAACCCTCTCCCACCCCAACCCCACCCCACTTCTTTATCATCCTCCCCCTCTCCTCATCTAAGAATTTTGATTTTAAATAATACTTTTCTTGGCTTTGTCCTTTCACTTCTCTGCAGCCTTTTTGTCTATGGTGATCTCTTTTTTGTTTTGTTTTCTTTTTTAAAATAGTATTTTATTTTCCCAATTACATGTAAAGATAGTTTTCAACATTCATTTTTGTAAGATTCTGAGTTCCAAATTTTTCTCCCTCTTTCCATTCCCTCTGCCTTCCCCAAGGCAGCAAGCAATCTGATATAGGTCATATAAGTACAGTCATGTTAAATATATTTCCTCATTAGTCATGTTGTGAAAGAAGAATCAGAACAAAAGGGAAAAACTACAAGAAAGAAGAAAACAACAAAACAACAAAAAAGTAGACTGTATGCTTTGATCTATATTCAGATTTCATAGTTCTTCTGGATGTGGAGAGCATTTTCCATCATGAGTCTTTTGGAACTGTCTTGGATCATTGTATTGCTAGAAAGAGCTAAGTCTATCATGGTTGATCATTATACAATGTTGCTGTTTCTGTGTACAATGTTCTCCTGGCTCTACTCACTTCACTCAGCATCAGTTCCTGTAAGTCTTTCCAAGTTTTTCTGAAATCTGCCTGCTCATCATTTCTTATAGCACAATAGTATTCCATTACATACCAAAACTTATTCAGCCATTTCCCAATTGATGGTCAAGCCCTTAATTTCCTATTCCTTGCCAATGCTCTCTTCTTTAAGGAATTTAGAAAGCAGCAAAGTATATTTCCCATTATTCTCTTCTGAGTCAGAGTCTGAAGAAGTAGAATCTGAACCCCAATCTTCATCATTTACTGAATCCTCAGTCTGTAGATGAGGACACAGAATGTTCTTTCTCTTCAGATAAGGTTGAGGATGGTCTTAGTGTCATGTGTTTCCTGAAGAAGTTTGAGGCACCATCTGGAGAAAGTGCCTCAAGAAGATGGATGATGAAGATGAGCACTCTAAGGATTTAGTAGATGAGCAGCCACTTCATGTTTATGGTTGTATCCTAACTCTCATGGAAAGGATGGATAAATTGTTTACCAAGATCATGCAGAATGCAGATCTTCATTACCAATATTATGTGGAGCATTTCAAGATGAGACCAGTGTCTGTGCCATTACTGAGTGTATTCAGCACTACTTGTAGAAAAAAAGAACAACTGAGGAGATCTGCTGTATCTACCTCTGTCATATTCTCCACACTTACTACAGGTTTGACTATAAGGTCCAGCAGCAGCACCTTACTCCTCCAAAAGAGTCCTCAAGATCAAGCTGAAAATGAGGAGTAGGATTCAGCCGTTTTAATGGAGAAGCTGTGAAAGTACATATAAGTCAAGGATAGGACAGAATTTGGACATGTACAATCTCCTGCTACATCTACCATCATGTGAAAGAAGAGTCAGAATAAAAGGGAAAAACCACAAGAAAGAAGAAAACAACAAAACAACAAAGGGGTTTTTTTTCCATTTGACCACTTTCCTTTTTATCCTAGGTATACCAATTGTGTTTGTATAGAAACTTTTCAGTTTCACGTAATCAAAGTTATCAATTTCATCTTTTATAATTGCCTTCATCTTGTTTGGCTAAGAATATGTATTTTACTTACAGCTTTAACAAGTATATAATTTACTCATTTTCCATTTTTATAGTGTAATTTTAAATAATAAAGTCATATATCTATTTAGAATATATTATAGAATATAATATAAGGTTTTGGCCTAAGCCTAATTACTGCTAGACTACTTTCCAAATGAGTGGGCTAAATTGGGAAATTCTATAAGCAAAGAGAAGGATTTTGAGCATCAAGGGAGTGGAATGGTTAGGCCTCTATAAAGATTATTTTGCCAGAGCTGTGCATAATAGACCAGAGATGAGAGAGACAGAGCTTGGAAGCCGGGAGAATAGTTAGAAGACTATTATAGTAGTCCAAGTGATAGGTGATAAATAACATGTTATTTCAATTGTCTTCAGTGATGACAATTTAGCATTTTTGGTTCATGGGGAAATACTAACTCCACTTCTTTTAGAGAAGTTACATTAATGATCATTTAGACCTGGACACTCTGTGTGTGTGTGTGTGTGTGTGTGTGCATGATAAATAAATAAATGAATAAAATATATGTGTGTGTATACACACACAGGAAGAAGAAACATCTTAAGTGTTCTTCACTAGAAAGAACTCTAAAGGCAGAGCATGTGTGCTCAACTCCTAGCCCTGTCACTTAGCTTTGAGATCTTAGGCAAATTATTTTACTTCTATGAGATTCAGTTTCCTTTTTTGTAAAATGAGAATAACACATTTCCTAACTTTGATGTTGGTTTGAGAAGAGTATTTTTTAGTTATAAAAGTGATATAGAAATTGAAGCTACTATTCCTAATATCATTAGATATAAAAGATCTAGCAAAGAGAGTGGGGGCCTATGTTTAGAAGTTAGCCAAGAGAATTGGGATTTTGCATTGTATAGTCAGTAAGACAATTAACAAGTATTTATTAAGCACTGTGCAAAGTGCTTGAGATACAAATACAAGCAAAATGAAAAACAGTTCATATCCTTAAGGAGCTTACATTCTAATGGGAAAAGCAACACAATAAGAAGTTGAAAGGAAAGGAGGGAAGGTAGTCAGCATGGGGGCAAAATGGAGAGGTTCAGGAGAGTGCAGCATAGTGGGAAACAAAAGGATGACAGACTTGGGCACCATCCTTAAATGGAGGTTCTGGGAGGAGCTCTCCAATCTCTAATCACAGGGAGGTACACTAGAAAGTACACTGCATTTGGACTTAAAGGATGGAGATTCAAAACTTGGCTCTGCTATTTAGTAACTACGGGAACTTGGGCAAATCATATCACCTCTAGAGGCTTCAGTTTTACCTACAAAGTTAATGGGTTGGACTAAATGGTATCCCAGTCCCCATCCTCTTTACTGCTGGGCTATGATTGTCCCATTTGGCCTTTTTCTACTAGAAATATGGATAGAAATATTGGCTATCTTCCTCAAGAGACTAACTTTGACATATCTTTGACATATCTTGACATAATCCACCACCTGGTGTTGAGTTTGAATATTGCATGTCCTGAAATTGAATCACTGGATACTTAAAACATTTTATGGGGACAAATATACTTCACAATAAATTTACTCACTCATTCAACAAATATTTATTAAATATTTACTGTGTACATAACACTATGCTAAGTATTTTGGGGAAGATTAGCTTATATGAGACAAAATCCCTGCCCTAAGTCTAGTACAGGAATAAAACACAAACAGAAATAGTACATAACAAAATGAAAGGCTAAAAATACAGCTCTTTAGGTGGCTAACAACAGAGGGGTGGTATAGTAGATAAAACATTAGCCCCAGGAATGAAGAGACAGGTTTCAAAATCACTTTGCTACAAGAGTCAACAAGGGTCTGAACCAAGCTGTGTCAGAAGAAAGAATGGACACAATGAGAGAGATGGCATGGAGGCAGTAATTGCAGGATTTGGCAAATAATTAGATATGTTGGGTAAGAGAGAGTGAGGAGTTGAGGATAATGTTAAGATTACAAATTTGAAAGACAAGAAGAATAGTGGAAGTGAAATGGGTTTTGGAGGAAAGATAATTATTTCTATTTTGAACATATTGAGTTTAAGATGTCTATGGAGCATATAGGTTGAAATTTCCAACAGGCAGCTCATGATGTAGGACTGGTTCTCAGGAGAAAGACAGGCAGAATATATAAATCTGTGAGTTATCTGCATAGAGATATATTTAAGGTCATGGGAACTGATGTAATATATGAGAAAATATGAGAGAGAGAGAGAGAGAGAGAGAGGATGATATAAGACCCTTGCAGTACACTAAGAATTAGGAGGTAACATAGAGATGGTAAATTACAAAAAGAGACAGGAGGACCTATCAGACAGGTAAGGGAAGAATCAAGAGATAGTAGTGCCACAAAAACTGGGAGAAGGTATATAGGAGGGAAAGTTGGTCAGTAGTGTCAAATGCTACAGAGATGACAAGAAGGACAAGGACTGGGGGGAGGGGGGAAATAATATTAGACAATTAAGAGCTCATTTTTGGAGAGAGACTTTTCAGTTGAGTAATGAGCCTAAATGAATAGTCAAGGAATTAGTGAGAGTTGAATAAGTAGGCAACTTTTTTAGGACTTTGGCTGAGAAAGGCAGAGAGATCTAGGGTGATATTCAGAGTACACGGTTAAAGTCTAGTGAAAGTTTTTCAAGGATGGGGAGATTTTGGTATGTTTGAGGGCAGTGGGGAGAGAACCAGTAAAGAGGGAGAAACTGAAGTTAAGGTGGAAGTGGCAGTAGTGGAGAATGATGAGATCAAGGGCTCATGAAAAAGGGGTTAACTAGGGAAAGAAGAGTCATTTCATTACTCTCGTAAATGGAACAAAGGACAATTAGAATGTAAGATGATGAATGATGTTTTGAGATGAAGGAAAGGAGAAAGGATTTCACAGTAAATAGTCTTAATTTTGTCAGTAAAACAAGAGGTAATAGCCTCAAGTAGAGGGCTTCAAGAAGGGACACATCTGGGAGACTTTGGGAAAGAAGAGAATGTTTATAACAACTACTGTGCATGGGGAGTGGCACAGGCGATCAACTGGGGAGGAGTAAAAAGATTAACTTGGTGAGAGGTGGGCCTAGTTGATATTTGTGAGAATTGGAATGGCACCCCCTGCTGGAGAAATATTTCAGGGAGGCTCTGCCATGAGGAGAGCATGTGATTCGGAAGCCATGTCACTTTAGCGTCTGGAAGCTGCCCAGCATCAGGAACTTGCATCTGTAGAGCTGCCTGTTAGTTCTATCAATCAGGGCTGCCAACCAATTAGCTTGGAGCTCTGTGTGTGTGTGTGTGTGTGTGTGTGTGTGTGTGTGTGTGTGTGTGTGTGTGTGTGTGTGTGGCCTGTTTCCTGATGGAGAGGAGGCTTCTGGGAGGAGGAAGAAAGCGTTGGGGTCTTTTGGGTTCCTGACCTTGGTATGGCAGGTTGGATGCTGGGGTCTCTTAGAGATAATAGTTAGATCTTTACCTCTCTCTCTCACCAACTTCTGATTGCTCTTTAATAAATTCTTAAAAGTCTAAACTCTTGCTAAAGCTTCTAATTTGGGGCAACCACTCATTAGATTTTCTTCAGGTGCAGATAGAACTGGAAGGCTTTCCTATTCAACCATTTCCAGTGGTTTCCTGTTTCTTCTAGAATAAAATATAAACTATTTTGCTTAGTTTTTAAAGGCTTGCACAACCTCCTGCCTACTTTTCCTACTTCACTAGAGATTACTCTCCCTTCTGGAGTGGAGATCTGGCCTTCTCTCTGTTCCTCACTCGTGATACTCAATCTCCTATCTCTGTGCCATTGCATTGGTGCCTGTGCCTGGAATGCACTCCCTCCTCACATCTGAGTCCTTCACTTTCTTTAAGATGAAGTTCAGATACTTCTGCATGAAGTTCAGAAGTTCTGCATGAAGCCTTCCCTGATCTTCTGTCAGATCATATCTTTTATTTAACAATTTCTCTCTTCCTTCCTTCCTTCCTTCCTTCCTTCCTTCCTTCCTTCCTTCCTTCCTTCCTTCCTTCCTTCCTTCCTTCCTTCCTTCCTTCCATCCATCCTTCCTTCCTTCCTTCCTATTTATCTCATACATCTACATTTAGTATTTGTTGTCCTCATTAGAACGGAAGCTCATTGGGAGTAGGGATCATTCTTTTTTGAATCTGTGTCCCCAGTGCTTGGCACATAATAGATACTTAATACTTATTGATTTGAAATGAATGAATGGATTTAGTAAGAGTAAGCCACAGGGAACATGGGATGACAGATTATCAGTGAATTTTGGAGGTTTTGATCATAGAAACAGAGCACTTATGGGTAGTGTTGAGATCCAGGGTGAAGCCATTTCCTATACATCATAAAAGGCTGTGGGTTTTGAGAAGACTGAGGAATTTGAAAGGTTAGTGTGTATGAGTGACTATCAACACAAGTGCTGAGTGGTCCTAATATAGGACCATTGGGGAAGAGTTGCACAGATTTTTGGAGGCAGCTGAGTCTCATGATTAGCTCATGCTCTCTGCAGAAGGAGCTGAAAATTTGTCTACTTCCTCATTAACATGTCCACCCCCTCACTGTTAACCAATAAGAGTGGATTTCCTCCCTCAGGTATAGCCCCTTTTCCAAAGACTTTTTTTTTTTTGGCAGGGCAATGAGGATTATATGACTTGCCCAAGGTCACACAGCTAGTAAGTGTCAAGTGTCTGAAGCCAAATTTGAACTCAGGACCTCCTGAATCCAGGGCCAGTGCTTTATCCACTGTGCTACCTAGCTGCCCCTCCAAAGACTTTTTAAGCATTAAGAGGCCCCCAAGATTCTTCTTTGGTTTAGGACAGAAAGCCAACCATATTTTTTATTAATTATTCACTAGCCATAATTAATTATCCAGAAACTAAGTCTCTTAAGCTTTTCATTCATCAAAAAAATATATGTATAGGAATATATACTATTTACTTGGATAAATGGATTTCTTTGCTATTTGTTATGTGTTCATTATGAAATTGGTATTTGGTGGGAAGTGGGTTCACCCTTGGATATAAAGCTTGGGGCTTCCTGGAACCCTTAAGAAATAGCAATCAGATATTTAGCTTGAACATAAGACTTATATACCCTAAAAACAATATTTAAGGGATGAGATAAATATGTTTTTACCCCAATACCCTCTCTCTCTCTGAGGAGAGCAAATTGCTTCCTCTCCCAGCACCTTAAATTAAAGTCTCCCTTGGAGAAGGGAAGGGGGAGGAGATGCTAGAGATATTTATCCTTGCCTCTTTTTGAGGGGCACACACACATATACACACACAACTCGTATCTACATATATGTCTGTCTGTCTATCTTATCAATCAATCACAAGGCTGTTAAGAGAGCATTAGATGACATAATGGTACATGAAGTTCTTTGGAATCATTAAAGCACAATACAAATGTGAATTATTATTTGGTAGGTATCCTGGGTGAATGGAAAAGCATATTTTCTGTTGGGAAGCAATAGGTAAGTCTTGGTAGATATGAGCTATAGATGTTAATTCTCAATTGTCTCTACCTTCAGTGATATGTTACCTTGGAAGGCACTAGTTTATTTCTTAAAGTCTTTTTTTAAAATATATTTTTATTTTATTAAATAAAGTTTGCCAATTACATGTAAAAAAATTTTAACAATCATTTTTTTTTATTTTGAATTCCAAATTCTCTCTCCTGCCCTTCCCCCATCCATAAGAAGGCAAGCAATTTGATTTTGATTGTACATATGAGGTCATGCAAAAAATATTTCCATAATAGCCATATTGCAAAAGAAAATACAAACATATGAAAATTTTTATCAAGTCAAAAAAGAGTATGTTTCAATCTGTATTCAGAGTTCATCAGTTCTCTCTAAGGAGGTGGATAGCATTTTTTGTCATGGGTCCTTTGGAATTGTCTTGGATCAATGTAGTACTTGATCAGAGTAGCTAAGTCTTTCACATTTGATCATCCTCACAATATTGCTGTTATTTTGTACAATGTTCTGGTTCTGCTCACTTCACTTTGTTTCAGTTTATGTTTTCCCAGGTTCTTCTAGAACCATCCTGTTTGTCATTTCTTATAGCACAATCATATTCTATCACAGTCATATACCACAACTTGTTCAACCATTCCCCAATTGATGGGTACCCCCTTGATTTTTAATTCTTTTCCACCATAAAAAGAGCTGCTATAAATATTTTTACACAAATAAGTTCTTTTCCCTTTTCTTTGATCTCTTTGGGATACACCCCTAGTAGAGGTATTGCTGGGTCAGAAGGTATGCAGTTTTTAGCCCTTTGGACTTAGTTCCAAATTGTTCTCCAGAATGATTGAACTCCTTCACAACTCCATTAACAATGCATTAGTGTCCTGATTTTTCCACATCTCTGCCAGCACTTGTCATTTTCCTTTTCTCTCATGTGGGCCAATCAGATGGGTGTGAGGTAGTATCTCAGAATTGTTTTAATGTGCATTTCCCTAATCAATAATGATTTAGAGCCTTTTTAAAAAATATGACTACTGACAGCTTTGATTTATTCTTCTGAAAAGAGCCTGTTCATATACTTTGATGATTTATTGACTGGGGAATGACTCTTATTTTTCTAAATTTGGCTCAGTTACCTATATGATTGAGAAATGAAGCCTTCATCAGAGAAACATGCTGCAAAATGTCAACCACACTGTAAGGGGAAGGAGGATAGGGATCTTTTGCATAAGGGCCTTGGACATGCAAATTCAAATTCATTTATGGATTCAGAGAAGGAAGGAAGTTACCATTCTGTACTGGAGAAATTCCGAGAAATAAAAGCAGCGTGGCCAATAAATTAATGAGCAATTATACTGCAGAAAAAAGCAGTAGAATTGAAATCGGCAATGTGGGTTCAAATCCCAGGTCTACTATTAATTCGTGTGAACTTAGGCAAGACAAACCACCCTGTAATAAATCAACCAATAAGCATTTATTAATCATCTATTATATGCCAGACACATGGGATAGAAATACAAAGAATGGAAAAACACCTACTCACATGTTTACTCTTCAAGAATGGGGTGGCCTAGATGAAATCTAAGTAGAGATTCCATGAAAATTTAACAGAATTGGGGGGAGAAATTTTAGGTTGCCACATTTTAGAAAGTATACAGAAAGGCTTTAGCACGCAAGAAGGATGGTGAGGGACCATAGATTATAATTACATACAAAGGCTGGGAAAGGAAATGGGGAGCTAGACCCCAGAGCAGGGTTTCTTAAAACTTTTTCCTCTGGACCCTTTTCATTGGAGAAATTTTTACGATGCCAACGGGTATATAGGTACAAAAAATAGGTAGACATAACCTTTTACTGTTGCCAAATTGTTCCCAACCCCCACATTCAGTTACTGGACCTATGGGGTTGAGACTCTCAATTTAAGAAGCTTTGCTCTAGAGAAGGGCAGATTTAAGATTTAGAGGGAACATGAGACCTGTTATCAAATATTCGAAGGGCTGTCAAGTGGAAGAGAGAATGAGCTTGAATTTGCTCCATTTGGGCGCAAAGGTCAAAGGTAGAAGCAATGGTGGCAATTGCTGAGAGGCAACCTAAGAAAATCGTTTTAAACAAACTGAACGGTCCCCAAGTGCAATGAGTTGCCTCCAGAAGGAATGGGTTTATAAAAAAGGAAGGATTTAAAGGGAAAGGGGACCTTAATGCTCATCTAGTCCAAGCCTCTGATTTTACAGATGGGGAAACTGAGGCCCAAGGGAGGGAAGGGGACGTCTGAGCTAAGCACTAGGGACGTCTCAATTTGAGATTTCACGTGTAAAAGGCTGTCCTGAGGCTTCCAATAAAGGGCCTTGTTGCGTTGACAAACTCCAGAGCTTGCCTCAGGTGCCTGGCACATAGTAGGCGCTTAATAAATGTTGACGGATTTACTTAAGAAATCATAGGAAAGAGCTGGAAGGGACCTTAGAGTTCCTGAAGTCCAACCCTCTCATTTTAGAGAGAAGAATAAACGATGGGACAAGCACTCACATCTCCCAACTCCTTGGCGGGGTTCATTTCATCACCTCGGACTGACTACATCTAGGCCAAGTCCTTCTCCGTTTTACGGATGCGGAAAACTGAAGCCCAGAGAGGGAAGGTGACCCTCACAAGGTTTCACAGTGCTTCTGTAGCAGGGCCAGTAGAAGACCCCAGGGCTAACCAACTCTTTTCCCGGATAATTTAACGCCCACTTCCGCCACACTCAACATGTTGTCGTTGTCTCGTCAACGAGACGACACTCTTAACATGGCAGCCTTGTTTAACCCCGCCCCGGAAGTGACTGTAGGCAGAGACGGAAAAGGAAGCGGCGCGGTGGGGGAGCCGGAAGTGTTTGCCGGGTGTTTTTTTTTTTCTCTCTCTCTCTCTCTCTCTCTCTCTCTCTCTCTCTCTCCCTCCCTCCCTCCCTCCCCCTTCCTGAGCCACAATAACAGACAGGAGGCCGCCGGACAGGTGAGGTACCGGCAAAGCTGCCGGAGGCTCCACTTCCGGGCGTGGCAGGGCGACTCGCCCTCTGCTGAGCCCGTGTCTCCCCTTGTATCTCCCCCACAGACGCAGCTGCAGCCTCGGAGCCGGAACATGGTCCTCCCGCGGGCCCAGCTCCGCGCAGCCTCCGCCGCAGCCTCGGCCTTCGGGCTCCCGGTAATGGGGGAGGGGGAGCCCCGCTGTCATGGCCGGGAGACCCAAGGGAAGCGGGGAGGGGGCGCGCTGGGGTCTCCCTCGGACTGAGGGAGCCCAGGACACGCCGGGGGCGGGGGTAGGAGGGACAGGAGATCGAGGGCAGCCTTGGAGATCCGGGTGGGAGAAGGGCACAAACGGGGCGGAGGAACAGGCGGGGATGGGGACAGTGGACAGTGGGACCCGGACACCTGCATAGCGAAGAGGGGGGATGGGGAGTAGTGAGAAGCACAGATGGGAGAAGGACGCAGACTCGGGGCGAGGGGACACCTAGGCTGCAATAGATAAGGAAGACAGGAAGAGAGGGGAAGGACTGAGACCAAGCAGAGTAAAAGTGTGATCCTCATGATCAGTGAGTTGAGGAAATCTTTGAGCAAAATTATGGAAATGTGTTCTACATGAGATTTTTTAAAAAACAAAAAAAGTACGTCATTTCATCTTTATGAAAAATATCAGAAGCCTTGAAACTTTTGCCAAGAACTCTCCATTACCTTGCATGAAACAGTTTTGGAAATGGTGGATTAGATGGTCTCAAAGGGCTCTTCAGAGACTGATGTTTCATGGGCTTCTGTGTTAACGTTGACAATTCCACTAATTGGAATTTTAACCTTCAAGGTCCAGTTCAAATGCCATGAGTTTTCATTGTGAGTCAGAAGCCATCTTTCCCCCTTAAATCCTGATCGAAATTTGAATGTACCATTCTTCCAGTCACTATATTCCACGCTATTTTGTAGTTATTTCTGTCTTTATTTCTCTTACTAGACGATGAGCTCCAGAGGGCAGGGACTATATCTTATTTATCTTTATCTCTGCCTACTGATTTTGGACTGATTGACATTGTAATAAACTAGAAAAAGAGATAAAAATTAAGTAGCCAGTAGACAAGATGATTTAATTGGGACTTTTAAAAAAAATAGAATTTACTGAAGAGACCAGGAAATTAAATCGAGGATCGCAGAATCATAAGTCAAACCCTTTATTAATCCTAATAAAAGCCTCCCTGACAAATGGTTGCTCATCCACCCTGTGCTTGAAAACCTCCAGAGATGGTGAGCCGATGCCCCTCCAAGATAGTGACCTCCACTTTAGTATTATTCTAATTGTTAGGAGATTCTTATATTGGCCTCTAACCTGCCTTCATATAATTTCTACTCACTGGTTCCAGTTCTGTTCTTTGTATACAAATAATATTTTCCTAATCCCTTTTTCAGTTGAAGAACATTGGAAGGATATAGGAATAGGCTCGGACCGTTGGCATGGGAAAAGCAGAGTTTGGTATCCAATATCTGGAATTATCAAGTTCACTAATTTGAACTATATGTTTGGTTGCTTCTAAATTTTGAAAGATTTGTACTAATGAAAGGTAATCACACCTGGGGAATTGTTGTCATGTGAAAGAGGGAGTATTGAATTTAGGAATTGAGAATGGAAGATTTTTAAGGTAAGAGTGTGCCTATATCTGAAGTTCAGAAATTGTAAAGATCTCCAGATACAGACAACATTAATGAAGGAGGAGGTGTTCTCACCACAGAAAGTGAGGGTTAAATTGGTGTAATGGAAAAGGGAATATGTTTTAAATAAGAGGATCTTTGCTTGAATTTGTAGCTCTGATACTATAAGCATGGGTAAATTACTCTGGACCTCATATTCCTCATTTGTAAAATAAGGAGGTTATACTAGTTAATCTTTTGGCTCTAAATCCTATTACATTATGAGTTGTTTCCAGAATGAAAGAGAATTAGGAGAAATGCCAGGCAGAACAACCTGATATAATTGTGGGAAAAGTGCTTTGTAAGCTATAAGGAGCTATATGAATATGAACACTTCTTATCATCATTATTAGTTATACAAGGTAGGAGGATGTGAATCTGTGGTAGGGGAGACATAATCTGGATCGTTAATCATTAAACAATATGTTTAACATGGGCCTTGAAAGAATAGAATAAAAAAGCCTTGAAACAACAGGGTAGGAAAGACATCTTTTTTTTTTCAAGCTCAATAGAATAGGAGGATAACTCCAGTTTTCAAAGAAAATACTAAGAAAAGTTATGTTTTGGAAGAGTCTTGTTTTACAGAAAAGTAGAGAGCAAGACAGGTTCCCATTAGAAGAGACCTAAAATGAGGTCATTCCATTATCACAGAAGTAGTACTTGTATGCCCAGTTTTCTTGAATAGCAAATCTTCCCCTTTTTGAACATTGAGACACCACTTGTCTGTCTCCAGGCCTGTGGGGTACCTATCCATTCAGTCATGATTTCTTTCAGTATTTATGGCTAGAATTTGTCTAGGCCCAGTGACATGTTGAGGAAAGCTAGATGCTAACTTAGCATCTCATTTGGGATTTCACTCCCTTTCTTAAGGGCTTAATAAACTGGAAAAAAGCTGTAGAGGTCTTGCTGAGGGTGAAGAGAAAGAATCAGAAGTAGTGATGGTATGGGTAAATTGGAGGAATAGGAGATCCTTATTAGAGAGCAGACTGGAGAGTTCAGGGAGAAGTTGTATGGATGAGTAGCACTAGTCAAGACATTAGAAGCATTACTGTATGAGTGTTAGTATCTCTAGCAGCGAGGGAGGTCTCCTGGAAGAGGCTGTTATAGAGGAGGTTTGTGTTTAGTTATAGCTTCAACCATCTGACCTGCTTTTTCTTTCAGTTCTGATTTTGTAATGTCAGAGTTTGTGGTAGAAAATTGGATGATTTGAGTCTTTAAGGAAGTTTAAAGGCTATCTTTTGAGGGTTTGCAGTGACAAGTATTTGGACAAATTATAATTCTGGTTTTGTTTTCAGGACACTCTTTCTTTGAATATGGGTCATGTCCCTAAAATGATGGGTCTTTGCAAGGAAAAATACATACACCCCCCCCCCCCCAAAAAAAAACCCATACAATTAGGTTTGATAGGAGTCAGCTTTGGGGAGAAAAGTATAGGCTGGATTTAGACTGATAAGGTTTGTGCTTTTAATAGTAGTAGCTCAAGGAGAACAACATGTAGGCAATATGTGGGCAGACTGCTTTGTATTGATGATTTTCTTTTGGTGAAGCCCTCTCTCCATTTGGGTTTAGAGGAATCTAATCTTACCAGACAGGTAAGAAGGAATGGAAGCTGGAAGGAATATTAAATATCATCTAGTCCAGTTTTCTATTTTAACAAAGGAAGAAACTAAGGTCCAGATAAAGCAGTTGACTCTTCCCGTATCATGCTAGTAAAGTCACAGGACCAGAATTTGAATCTAGGTCTTCTGAATTCAAGTTATGCCCTTTCTACTGTGCCAGGCCTGTACTATGGTTACCTAGTGAGGAAAACCTTACTTATAAGAAGGCAATGGATAGTGTTTATGCTTAGATGGTACCTGGGGGGAAGATAACTACATTTATTGTCAAATGGGGGTAGGGTGAAAAGAATTTAGTGATCAAATCGAGAGAGGTGGGTGATAGATTGAGTGATCAGATTGAGAGAGGGGTGACCAAATGATTTGTGGCAGGACAGTACAATCCTTGTTTCAAAGAATAAAGTTATTTTAATAAACAAAACTAAACCTAGAAATCTCTTACTTGCCTAGAATCTGATTAAATACCAGAGACGAAGTAGAACAGGGTTCCAAACATGCAAAGCAAGCATTTAATCCCAGAACTTTCTTCTGAGAAAGGACCGCCTTGGGTCCTTACTCAAGGCTTATGTAATACTTTTGTAGGCACATTTCTCATAAACTCAGTTATCTGCTTTTATAAGGTATATCAGATTGGAAGCAGAAAATGCGATAAGGGATAAGATGAAGAATGTTGCTAGAAGTAGGCATGCTAACAGCATTGATTAATGTCTACAAAAAGCAAATGGAGGTTGCTGGCAAACTATAGCAAACAGGTGCACAAACTCAGAACCCAACAGTATGAGGTTATTTATTTCAGGGACAAAGATATCTAAAAAGTTCCTGAGGAAGATCTTTAATGTATTGTAACATAATAGAGCCTGTAGATTCTCTGTTAGAAGCGATCTCTAAGGTAATCTAGTTTCATCTGTGTCTGAACTTGAGTCCCTTTTATATTATCCCTGCTAAGTGGCTATTCATTTACTTCTAATCAACTTGAAGATATTTTGTCTTAGGGAAACCACTGCTTCCTGGGGTGGCGCATTCCACTTTTGGTCAGGTGTATTTAGTGAGGTTTTTTGTCATACCAAACTCACATCTTCATTCCTATAATTTGTACTTGTGGCCTCTTGAGGCCAAACAGAACAAATCCAATCTCCCTGCCACAGCACAGCTACTTATCTCCCTCTAAACCTCCCTAGTTCACCCAGTTGATTTTGTATAGCCTGGTTTCCAGTTCTTGTAGCATCCTTTTTTCCCTTCCTCTGGATTCATTTCCATTTTTCAACAGTACTCCTGAAACACAGTTCCTAGAATTTTGCAGATGACTACAAAGAGGGTCTAAGCAGTACAGGCTCTGTTGGGACAAGCACCTTCCTCCTTCTGAACCCTTCTTTAGTGGATCTGGGATCAGTCACATCAGTGTGCGTTTTCTCTGCACCACATCAGGGTGGATACTCCCTGCACCAGAGCAGATCCCATGCTCCTTAGCCTGGATTTTATTTTCTGTGTCTTTTCATGAATACTCCTATATTTTGGGGATCCCAGGGCAGCTTTCGGGCTCTCCATCTTTCTCTTAAGTGACTGGCCCTTCCTGTTTTCCTGTCATACCTGTCCTTGATGCCATTTATAGCACTTAGTATCTACAAGTCCTTGGTAATGTCACCTCCTTACACATACCTTTGGTCTTTGGGAGAAGCAGCAGGGTTAGGTGCTAGAAGGCTGCACTGGGGGTCTGGGCCAGGGCTAGAATCTCCTGTCACTTGGTAGTTGTATAATCCTGAACAAGTCACTTCACTGAGCTTGTTTCTTCATCTACAAAATGAGGATAATACCTGTGGTGTTCACCTTATGGTTGTTGTGAGGCTTAAGTATGATAGTATACTTTAAGCATCCTGTAAACATTTGTTGTTGTTTTCATTGCCCTTTGGGTCACCTATAATTTAGATTTTTCCCAGATCATAGGGAAATTTAAGATTATTAAAAGTACTGTACGGTTTTTCCTAATCCAGTCTAGCCTTCTCTCTTCCAATTCCATTCTGTTCATCTCATGTGCCTTTCAAGATATATGCACTGATGGACTAACTCAGGAAGATGCCCAGCCCTCTGAGTGTCATAATCTGGACAATATGCTTAATTTTTCCAGTGTGTATTAACTGATTTTTGTCTTGAGTGACTATTCCATTGAAGAAGTTCTTAACTGTTTCAATACTTTTGCAGTCTGAACAATATCTTCTACAGACAGAAACCTAGAGAATGTCACTTCAATTATGACTTTGTATAGGGTATCCTCTATAATACCGATGAACACTGTCCTTTTTATTTTTACTTTGTGTTAATAGTTAGAAATCATAGAAGTTATCTTTCTGGTTGATTTTATTGAGTAATCTTGCTAATTTTAATACAGTAAGTTCTGTTATAACAACATATGCATTCCTAAAATTCATTATACTATGCAAAATCATGCAATAAAAACACAGGGCTTATAGAAAAATGGGATTAAGGAAATAACATTCAAAAACTTCATTAGTGACACATTATGAAAAAGATAGGAACTCGATAAAAATGGTAGTACAGTTTTATGGATATGTAATGGATAAGAAATAATATAAATACTGTTGGTGTCTTTGATTACTGCTTGGCCAGTTCCACTGAGCTGAGAGAGGACTTCCTAAACTGTCCTTCATCCACAGCTCCTGTTGCACCAAAGAATGCACTAATAGGGGGCAGCTAGGTGGCGCAGTGGATAGAGCACCGGCCCTGGAGTCAGGAGGACGTGAGTTCAAATCTGGCCTCAGACACTTGACACTTACTAGCTGTGTGACCCTGGGCAAATCACTTAACCCCCATTGCCTCCCCCCCCTCCAAAAAAAAAGCACTATAAATATAGCACTTTATCATGAAAATACCTGAAGTTTGCTTTTGGAAGTAGGCTTTGGCAGTGTTGCAGTTTGTGAGTTATTGTGAACTGATACAATTTTTTGTGTTCTCACTCTTCTTCTAAGATTAAATCTCTCGTAAGTATACTAAAAATTCAAGTTCTCAAATTGTTTCTTAATCTATCAGTTGGATTGGAGCAAATCTGCATTTTCAAAACAGACATCGCAGAACTGACTGCAAGGCAGAAAGTTTGTTAGAAAAGAAACTTTAAGGCTTCATTTTGTTTATATATGTATGTGTGTGTGTATATGTACATATATATGGAATCAATATCAGTGAACTCTTTTCCATAGGCAATTGTGTAAGTTAAAATGTGTTCTTTTATAGAAAGTTATTTGTGAAGCCTGATTCTACCGGTTTCATGTTTTCATCAAGGATATCCTTGATATGGGTGTTGCTAAAGTAAGCAAATGGATTAGAGCTTTCATATATCTTCTGAGAAGTCTCAGAAAACCCACCAAATCGCATCTTATACATTCTTTTGGAAACTTCTTTTTTAGATATCATGAGAATTAATCCCTATCTACCTTTCAAATTGTATAACAGCATAGATTTTTTTTTCTTTTTTATGTCTGTGTGTAAGGCCCCATTGTTCCTAATTTCATCTCCTGCTGTAACATTTCTTCTTTGTCATATAAAACATTGAGCAGTTATATGAATGAGTAGTAACATGATGAGTCCATATTTGGTTGTTGCACAGTCATTCATGTTAAGACTAGACTACTCTAGAAATGCTGGCAGATTTTTTTTCCACATCATATCTATTTGTCCTTATAGTTTCATTTATAAATACTGTAAGCATGATCTAGTTGAACTAGGTATCCCTAAACTTTTGTATGTTTTTCTTCTACTATTTGTTGCTGGATTTTTTTTTCTTTGAGATAAACCTGTTTATAGTCTTCACCATTTTATAGTACGCCGGTGTCAACATTGCTTAAAGTGGTGTTGTGTTTTGGGCTTTCAGTGTGCTTTCAGATCTAAAACATAGATCTTTTTTACATGAACTGTTGCCTCACTATAACACCCATATAACCTCAGTATAATACTTTATTTTAACATTATAATACCCTCACTATAAAACACCTCAGTAAAACACCTTGTTTTACAGTCGAATTCATCTTTTTAACTCATGAAAAACTTTTAGATTTATACCCCTGTTAAATCTTAATAGAATTATCAATTAAATTAGATTTGTTCCACAAAATTAGTGAGAAAAGACATATTACTCTACTTGTTTATATTTGGAGAAATGTAAACTAGATAGCAGTACAGTTTTGGTGGATTTGAAACTGGTTGAATCTCTGGACCCTAAAAGCAATTCTTAATGGGTGCATGTCACCTTGGAAGAATGTTTCTAGTATAATGGATAAAAAGGCATAAATAAAAAACACCTTGAGTTTTCTAATGGTACCGTTACATTACATTGACTGGAAGAACTTAGATCCATACACAATCGTGACAGACTAGATAACTCAACCATATTTAATAAGATGAAATTCAGTAGAAATAAAAGTAATTTCTTCTACTAGGAATTTTAAAAAATCAATTTTACAAGTACTAGATGGAGGAGCTTCACAAATAGCAAGTTATTTGAATGAGACCCTTGGGAAGTGTTAATGGATTGTAGGCTCAGTGTTATGATACAGTAATCAAAAGAGTTAAATTCAATATTAGGTTGCATTTAGAAAGTATGTCTAGTACTACAGAGTTGATTAGCTGAATAGCTAATGTCCTCGTTAAACCACATTTATAGTATTCTGTTTAATTCTGATTTCCATGTTTTAAGGATGACATTGAAAGGTTGGAATACATCCAGAGGAAGACAATCAAGGTGGTATATGACCTTTCATATCATAGATTTAGAGCTGGTAAGGGCCTTAGAAGTTCAGCCTCCTCATTTTATAGATGAAGAAACCTGAGGTCCGGAGAGATTAAGTGATTAAGCTAGAGTCATACAAGTAGTAAGTGGAATGGCTTGGATTCAAGCCCAGGTCCCAGATTCCAGGGCCAATGATTCTTTATACTGTACCAATGTATACTGTGAGCATTAACTGCTTGACACAAGTTAAAATAGGTCAGAACAGTGGAAAGATACAAAACTATCTGTCATTGCTTATATATTTAAGCATTAGGATCACCTAATCTAAGTGACTCCATTTTGGAGTCCTGTCATCATAACTTTAATATCAAACTAAAAGTTACACTATCACAAATTGTCATACTCAGATATATATAATTTAAACATGTATCTGTTAGTTTTCTTTGTGGATTGTAAAGGGTACTGGAATTGGGGAAACCAATAGCCTCTTGTGATAGTTTAGGTGAGATGGTGGTTATAGGAATTGCAAGGTAGAATAAATGTAAGACTGAGGTCAAACTCAAATTTGGGGTTTTGGGTCAAACAGGCTACTGAACTATGCATAAGGATCCCCAAAGACACATATTGACTTAGAGAACCACATATTAACATTATTATTGTTTTGTTGTATTTTTATTTATTTGTTAAATCACATTTTAGTCAGGCATGGGACTTTCTTGGGAGTGTTGCAGGCTGCATGTTTGACATATCTGGTGTAAGAGATGTTAGATGAATATGAGAAGCTGGTGGTGGGAGGGATTATGAGTTTTGTTTTAGTTATGTTGAGATTGAAGTACTGATAGGACATCTATTTGGATTTATCATACAACATTCAGTTGGAAATGGGAATTTGATCCTCGGAAAGATGTTAGGGTTGGAGACATAGAGTTGAGGAGCCATAGTTATGGAGAGAATAGATGAAACTATGGGAGTGACCTCCAAAACAGAATCTTGGAGTCAGATGAGACTTGAGAGATCATTTAACTCTGCCAGCCTGAAGCATGAATTCTATTTCTATTTTTCACATGGCCTGACAAGTGGCAATCTAGCCAACACTTCCTTATATTGCTCACTTCTGTATTTTGTAATGCCTAAGCTTATTTTGGATTCCTTCCAAGGTTTGGTCACTAAAGGTATTAGAGAATAGAAAAGTATGCTTCACACATCGTAAACAGTTGATAAATATATGTCTAATTTAATTGCTCATTTGAGGGTAAAAGTATCAACTAGTTTTATGTTATCCCTTTTTTTCCAGTTTTAAGCTTATTTTAGGAAATCCTGGTTCATTGCTTAAATCTACCTATTTTGACAGAGCTTCTTTATGGAGTGTTTTTAGTTGTGTGAATTTGCTGTGACATGAATTCCCATCTTTTTCATAATATATAAACTGTCAGTGGCAGTATATATAAACTGATATATGTCATATATTTTATATATGTGATAATATATGTTATCTCTATATATCTATGTGATGATATATAAATTGCCTATGGCAGTAATTTTAGATGTATAGATTCAAGTTATGTTCCTTAAAATAAAACCGGAGGCATTTTGACAAGTGAAAGAGAGGACTGAAGTTAGTTTCAGGAAACCTACCTATTGGCCCTGTCTCAGAAGTGCCTCTAGCTGTAAAATTCTATGATTCTTGAGTTTTTCCATTCATTTGGTGATTTATAGGCAACTTCAAATTCTTTTAGCAAGTGGTGGGCTTTAGATAAATTGAATTGGCATATAATCCACTAATCCTCATTTTAGCAATTATTTTTGATCATCCATTTCCTCAAACCTTCTGTAGAAGGGTGCTAAGTAACATTTAAATCTAAAGTGATACTTAGATACTTAGTAGGTTGGTGTTTTTTTTCAAGTTTTTCATTATGGTTCTTACAGCTCAAGAATTCCAAGGCTAGAATATTTCATCTGTTTGTCTGTCTATCTAATCTGTCCTCATTTTCTAAAACATCCTCAATAAACATCCTCAATGATGTCTTTTTGTGCTGTTTCTTGATTAGATGATATCTTGATATTGTGCTTCAATAGCCTTATAGCCACCTTGACTTTTTAAAGTACCCATTGGGTCACTTGCAGTTTTGATTCCTCTGATGTATGATATTCCATAGTGATGGGACAATAAGTTATGGAGCTGGAAGAGACTTTAGAAGCATCTAGTTCAACCATTTCATTTTACAGATGAGGAACGTGAGGTCTAGTGCAGTTAGTTTGTATCACTGAGAGTATAATGCTTTTATAGAGATAGGCTTTTGTAGCAGCAGTTGTCTTGAAAGTAATGAAAGCACCAGATAATTGTCCAAATAATAACTTGTAGTACATACTTACAAATGTAATATACATGTATATGCATACTTCCATATAATTCTGTTTTTTGAACTTTGTATATCTTAGTCCTGTTCACATGTATCACATATGTCTTCATTGCCTTTTATGTGATAGTAATTTTCATTTCTTAGGAGAGTATTGTGTTTGATATCTCATATTGCTCACTAGTAGAATATTGGTATTAAGGATAAAGTAAACTTTTCTGAGAGAAGTTTAAAGTCATTAAATGATCTTTGTAATTTGCTGAAAGCAATTCTGCTTACTCACTTCTTGCTGTTGAGTTCTCAGTTCAACTCATCCATTTTACAATGTCTTAGATATATTATTGTTGTTTGTCCTTAGAATGACTTGCAATAAATTGGATTTAAATGAGGAAGGGTTGTGCAGTCACTGGACTCTCTCCTGAATCCATCTGGGTCCAGTATCCCACTGGACCATTGGAGATAGCCTTGGAATTCAGTGGGAGACTGGCCTTTTAAGCTAAAGCCTTTTCCAGGTCTCAGTTTGCCTGAGGCAAAGCCCATTCAGCTTTAAGGCTAATTTGGTTGGTTGTTGTCCTTGAAGTGGACCAAAATGACATTACAATGTTAGTCAAGTTACAGGTGTGCCCTACTGTGTCTGATCAGACCATTACAAACTCAGAATGCTCTACCACAAGTCTGGCACAAATAATTCATATGAACATTTGGGTTCGATTGTTTAAATTTGTGCATCTCACATTTCTTTTGAGCTATTTCAGTTCTACTTTGTTCATAAAGCAAAGCACCTTCTCTGATGAGGGGACGCCATGCTGGGAGATCCTGTGTCAGCATTTCCCATGTCATGCAATTAGTTCCAGAATTTTTATTTTGTTGTTGTTGTTGTTGCAGGGCAATAAGGGTTAAGTGACTTGCCCAGGGTCACACAGCTAGTAAGTATCAAGTGAGGCTGCATTTCAAGTCCTCCTGAATCCAAGGCCAGTGCTTTATCCACTGTGCTACCTAGCTGCCCCAGCTTCAGAATTCTTAAGGGAGACCTTGAGAGGCTAGGTAAGAAGGAAGGGAAAGAAAGGCCTCTTTTATCAAGTAAAAAAAAAAAATAGAGATGGGGGCTGTGTGTGAGTGGGAGAAAGACCCTCAGGGTTTCTGACCTATAGAGATACAATTGGTTGTTTGTCCTTCCTTCTCTAAGAGGACCATGATATCAGGCTGATGTTATGACTTGCCATGAATTCAATTTTAAGTGAGGGAGGGCTGTGCAAGGTCACCAACCTCACTCTCTTCCTCCAGAGCCATCTGGGTCCAGGGGCAAAATAGGTATCAGGACAACTGGATATGGCCCCAATGTTTAAGGCAATTGGAGTTAAGTGACTTGCCCAGGGTAACACAGCTAGTGAATATCTGAGGTGATATTTGAACTCAGGTCCTTCCAACTTCGCTGCCAGTGTTCTAATCACTGTGTCACCTAGCTCCCCCACAGTTGCTATTTAGGCCCACCCTGACCCATCAAGAGGTTAAACAGTGGCAAAATGAGGCTTGGGCTGGGACCTATTTTTGACCAGTCAATGAAGGCCAGAGTTATTGAAGAGAATAGGTTGCCCATCTAATTGCATGCCATAATGCAATCAATAGATGTGCTTTATCCACTTGACCGGAAGCAATACAAAGGCACTCAAGGTCTCACAGAAGAACTTTGGAATTGATTGTGAGATGTGGGAGACACTGGCACAGGACTGCCCAGCATGGTATGCCAGCATCAAAAAAGGTACTGTGCTTTGTGAGCAAAGCAGAACTGTAGTAGCTCAAAAGAAATGTGTGATGTGCAAATTTAGAGACATCTCCACTCCAAATGTTCATATAGACTATTTGTGCCTGACCCATTGGTAGAGCCTTCTGAGCTCATATTAGTCTGCTCAGCCATAGTCTATACCTTGACCCCAACATAGTGATGTCATTTTGGTCCTCTTTGAGCATGGACGACAGCAACCAACTATGAATTATATGGCCAACTTTTTTTTAGTGGTTACAGATCATTCCAGGAGATGGTAGTATTTCAAAGTTTGATGTAAAAATCACAGTATCAGTTGCAAAAAGTAGCATCAGTAGGGCCTAACTATTAACAGGGAATTCCTTTTCCACATGGACTTTGCTCCCATCACAGCAGTACACATCTTTGGCATTTGGTTTTATGCTTTGTTTGTGGACTGAGGCTTGTTGAAGCTGATTATCTCTGTTATATCTTTCAAGGAATCTTGAACAGCTTTGATGTAAGAAAGGGAAACATTGTTGGAAATGAGTCTTTAAAAAAGTGTTTTTCTCTATTGAATCAGATGCTTTTTCATAATCCACAAACAGTAAGCATAATAGGATTTTGAATTCTATACATCTTTCAGGAAATTGAATGATGGCAGTAATTTTGGTGCACTTTGCAGTCACTTGTGAAAGCCTTTCTGTTGCTAATACCTATGTGCAGATGATTCTCCTAAAAAGTAGGCATACAGGTCAGTGGTTGTTGATAATCTTTCAGTTGTGAAGGTTGGAGATTTTTCCCATGTCTGGTATTGTTTCTTCTTTCCAATACATTTTAAATCAGTTCCTCAAAACCCTCACAGTTATATTGCCTCCAGCATAGATCTCCTCTTGTTACACTTGATCTAGTATGAATACTGTTGGCACATTTGCTTTCTTTTGTGCTCTTTCTGTTTCCTTTATAAACACATCTGGGATTGTGATTTTTTAATCCATATACGGTGACTCGGCTGTCTTTAATAGTGAAGACTGTTATAAAAATCTTCGTCGGCCTCGTCCACTTTTTTTTTCATTTCATTGTCTTTTTGTTTTCATCTACATATACATTTGAGATCACCTTGCTTGGGACTCCCGCCAAGCTTGAGTTAAACTGCGTATGCCCTCTGTAGCTTCTCTGTTTCATGAGGCAATATCGTCCATACTCTTTTATTAGCCATTTCCATAAGATTGGATATGAGCTTATTTTTGAAACCAGTGTTGCTTTTGGATGCCATTGCTCCTTGGCAAGCAAAGTCAGGCATTTGCTGACTGATGTGCTTTTTAGATTTGTTTTGGCCTCCTTGTTAAGGAAAATAATTTACCTACTTAAAATTCTTTATAAGATGATTATAACTGGTATTGATAATATTTTTGCTGTAAATTACCAATTTTTTATTATGAATAACTTGCTTAAATTGAGCAGGTGAGTTGTTTCACTTGCATACTATATATCATCTCATCTTCCTTTCAACTAACTTTTTACCAGCTATGAAATTTGCTACAAGTCATTGTTCTGACTGTATTTAAATAGATCATTCAGGGATGACACATCATTAATGAGACTCTTCCTGTCAAAATATAATCAGTTTTGTTTTCTATGTAATTAATTGCTGCCCATCATATCTAGTAGTTACTGAATGTTTTTTTTGAAAAAAGTATTCATGACAAAGAAGCAAGAAGCTTCTGTTAGTCATCAAGTCTTTGGCCTCTCTAATTGTTTACTGTTGATGCATGCTTTCTGCTTTATTTTTCATACTCCTCGTCTAACTTCATACACTTCAAGTTTATGTTGATTTAACTTAGAGGATCTTATATAGTTCTTCATAGAATTTCCTTTGCATTGGATAGTGGTACATAGGCTCCAAGATCTTTTTGCAAATGTCTTATGAGCAATTTAGTAGGAGATGACCAGAAATCCCATGAAGTGATTCTTGTTGCTTTGAGGAGTGTGGGGACCAATTTTTAATTGGGGAGTGTTAGCTAAGCAGCTCACCGCAATATTGGGGCAAGGAAGGAGACCAGCAGCCTCCCTCAAAACAGAACAGGATTTATTTTAACAAGAATGAACTTTAAAAAAATCACAAACAGGATCAATAGAATCAAGGGAAAGGGAAATTATACAACCTGAAAAAATACCACCTCCCAGGAATCAGCTGAGAACACGCAGCAGAACTACTGTCCCCTTCCAGCGTCCAGCTAGAATGCCCAATTCTTCTCCCCCAATCCCAGAAAAACCCCACACAGCCCCAGCCAATGGGATGGCCGCTCTGACAGTCACATGACTGCCCTCACTAGGCTTCCAATCATTATAGTTTTGCCAGGCCCATGTAGGCATCGCAAGTGGTGATGACATGAGGTGCCAGCACTGTGGAAACGGTTACAACCAGTGGGTGGAGCACCTTGCAGTTTGTGGAACCCCAGGCCAGTGCGCACTGAAGCATAAAAACCTCAAATAACAATTTTTTTACATTAGCTTAAAATAAACCAACCGCTCCAGCTCTCTTAGCTTCTCCAAGCACATTCTGCAAGCCATCCTTCTGTTTAGCTGCATCTTTCTTTCTTCTGGTGTCATTTATAGTTTAGAATATCAAAACTAAAATGATTTGCCTCCTACTACTGCTGAGTATATTTACATTGGTCATTGGAGAAAGCTTTTGTATTTGTACCATTAAAAACCAGATGAAAATTTAGATAGTTGGGGGTAGGTAGGTGGCACAGTGAAGAGGACCTGAGTTCAAGGCTGGCTTCAGACATGACACTTACTAGCTGTGTGACCCTGGGCAAGTCATTTAACCTTCATTGTCCTGCCCCCCCCCCCAAAAAAAAATTAGTCTAAAAACAGGTTCTTAGTATATTCTGCCCTCTTTTCTATTCCTGTCAATGTCACTGCCAAAACAGAAGCAAGCCACACAGGACTGAGGGCTAGTTTTTTGTTGTTGTTTTTTAAATTTTTCATAGCTTCACATGTTAGCAAGTGGTCAGTTTACTGGCGATAAAGCTCTCCATACTTGGATAGGCTGCACCTCAGAAAGAGTCTCACTGTGGGACTATATACTTTCATTTATCCCCATTTTATAAATGAGGAAACTGAGACTCTAAGATGAACTAACTTGTTTAGGCTTGTCATTGTCAAAACTGTGTTTCTTGCCTCTCAAGGGCAGTGCTTTTTCTACTGTGTATCATCATTTGTGATTTCACTCTGGTGAAATGACCAATAGGTGAATGGTACATAGAAGGAGGAGGAGCAGGCAAGGATAAATCACCAATTCTATAATTTGCTGATTATTAAGTAGAGGGTAATAATTCCAGTTGTCTAGTTTAGATGTGGTTTCAGTTTTTTTGTTTTTTAATTGAGAAGACTTGTTTTGTTTTATTTGTATCTTAGACTTTACCAGTTTTATATTTACAGGACTCGGGATTGACCATAACTATGTCACAGCTCTGAAAATCATTACAAAATGGATCTTTTGGGTTTGTTTGTTTTTTAAGGCAATCGGGTTTAAGTGACTTGCTCTGGATCACACAACTAGTAAGTGTCTGAGACTAGATTTGAACTCAGGTCCTCCTGATTCTGGGGCCAGTGCTCTATCCATTGTGTACCATTTAGCTGCCCCCAAAGAGGATCTTAGAAACATATGAGAGCTGGAAGGATTTTATGTATCATTTGATTCAACTTCCTTTATTTTACAAATAACAAAACATGAGACCTAAAGAAAAGTAAATGGCTTTTCCACAATGAAGCACTTAATTAGTGGAATTATTGGACATATTGGAATTCCTTATTCCTGGCCCATTGTGCCCTGTCTTTCCTGCTTGTGCAAGGATTTGGTCATCAGAATGTTTTTACTTTTTTTTTTTAGTGAGGCAATTGGGGTTAAGTGACTTGCCCAGGGTCACACAGCTAGTAAGTGTTAAGTGTCTGAGGTCAGATTTGAACTCAGGTACTCCTGACTCCAGGGCCGGTGCTCTATCCACTGCGCCAAATAGCTGCCCCTGTTTTTTCTTTTAACACTGTTTTTTCCCTAATAATGCATTAGCCTCAGGGACAGCATTATGTCTTTGATGGATTTATGTTTGGAAATAACTCATGCTATAACATTTTTAGTTCATTGTTTTCCTGTTCATGACATAAGTTAAATTTGCAACTGACTGCAGAAAGTCTAAAAAGAAGAGCATCTTTTGTCTGTTCTTATCATTTATTTGTTTTTGAAGAACAGATCATGTGGATAATCTAGAAAACAGTGTAGCCACTGTTTATTGATTTGGAAATATATTTCTGTGCATGAGTCTGGTTATGGTTTTTGTGATATTGGGAAAATTCACAATACTTTGAGGAGTAGTGACACCATAATATTAAAAACCTGACCCAGAAGCTTGAAGGCTCTTATCTTTTTCATCCTTCACTCTACCTATCACTCTATAATATCTTAAGTTGGGAATAGATAGTATCACTTCAGTGACATATTCAGACTATCAACCAAAGTAAAAGACCTCTGGGGGCAGCTAGGTGGCGCAGTGGATAAAGCACTGGCCTTGGATTCAGGAGGATCTGAGTTCAAATTTAACCTCAGACACTTGACATTTACTAGGTGTGTCACCTTGGGCAAGTCACTTAACCCTCATTGCCCCACCAAAAAACCCAAACCAAAACAAAGTAAAAGATCTCATTCTCAAGCCTTTTTTTTTTTTTTTAAGCCAAGAGGAAGCTGTATCTTAGTTTCAAAGAGTGTTCCTGTTAGGAAAGCAGTAATGGAGTTGTATTAAACAAATATTTATTAACTCTAGTTTGTGCAGAACTCTGCTAAGACTAGAGGGAGAAACAAAGCTTAGATAAGACATGTTGCCTTTCATGGAGCTAATAGTCTTTGTTTTTTTGTTTTGTTTTGTTTTTTGTGAGGCAATGTTAAGTAACTTGCCCAGGGTCACACAGCTAGTAAGTGTCAAGTGTCTGAGACCGGATTTGAACTCATGTCTTCCTGAATCCAGGGCCAGTGCTTTATCAACTGAGTCACTTAGCTGCCCCTGCTAATAGTCTTTTAAGGAAATGATTTTCAGAGAAATGATTTGGATTCCTCAAACTTTTTTTAGTGCCTGTTTTGTGCCAGGGACCTAGCTAGAATCTGGGAACTCAGAAACAAAAATGAAAGTTTCTGCACTGAAGGAGCTTATATTCTATTTCAGTATACAACACATTCAGATAAAACAAAATATATACAAATTAATCTCATAAGTGTTATACAGTTATGGATTCTGAAGAGTAGACGTGATGAAGGAGTACATCTGTTCAGAGCCATGAAATGATGTGTACAGGGCATAGCTAGCAAGCTGATTTGGTGAATGGAAGTCTCATGAAGGAAAGTAAGCTTGGGAAGGTGGTATGGATCAGATTCTGGAAGCCTTTACATGCAAGACTTAGAATTTTACATTTTATCTTATAGGCAATATGAAACCATTGAAAAATTTTTGATAGGAAAATGTTGTGTCTGTATCTCTATTTTAGGAGTATCCACTTGACTGCTTTATGAGGGAAAGTTTGGAGAGGGGAGAGAGACTAAAAGCAGGCATACCTCTTTGGAAGCTTTAAAATAGTCCAGGTGAGAGATGATAATACAAAATAATGCTTGACCCTAACATTATTGACTGGGGGATCAGGGAAGACTTTGTGGGAAAGATGGCATTTGAACTGGTCTTTAAAGCAGTATTTTTCAATCCCAATTCCCAAGAGATATTGAATTGTTTACTGGTCAATAAAAATATATTAAGTGCCCTTTTTGGAAAACATTCTGCAACTGTTTATCTTCCTTTTGTTTCTGTTTATATGAGCTTTCAGGACTCTTGGCTAAGAACATTATAACTATCTGGTTTACAGTTGACTTTATGAACCATCTACTCAGAAGTAACTTTTTAAGATAATTTGGATGTCAGTCACCTGGTTCCCAAGCTACCACAGGAGGGAATTCACTCTGCTAGTCATTGCAATTAGAAGTAGACTAATGTTGTATTTAATAGGAAAAACTGGGACAAAATGCAGTATTTTATATTACCTAAATTTTTCATCATTAAGACTACTCAAAACATTTTTTTGAATCTGTAAGTGTATCTTGAAAGTAGAATTTCAGTATGTTAGACAAAAGTCAAATTGCTCCCTATGCTCAAAAGGATAATTGCTGTTTGGCCTTATACTTATTAGAGTGGTGCTTAAAAAAATGACAAGCACTGAGGATACAAAGAAAGGTAAAAGACAATTCCTGCTCAAGTTTAATTGTGGGGGGCGGGGCGGGGGGGGCAACATGCAAACAACTATATGCAGATAAGCTACATGCAGGAAAAAGTGGAAATAATAACAGAGCAAAGGTTCTGGAATTAAGGGGGATCAAAAAAGGCTTCCTGTAGAAAGTGGGATCTTAGGGGGGCAGCTAGGTGGCGCAGTGGATAAAGCACTGGCCTTGGATTCAGGAGGACCTGAGTTCAAATCCATTCTCAGACACTTGACACTTACTAGCTGTGTGACCCTGGGCAAGTCACTTAACCCTCATTGCCCCCCCCCCCAAAAAAAAACCAACAAAAAAAAAAAGAAAGAAAGTGGGATCTTAGCTGGGGCTTAAGGGAAATCAGGAGGAGATGAAGGATAATTCCATGCATGAGGAACAACCAGTGAAAATGCCCGGATTTGAGAGATGGGGTGTCTTATTTGAGGAGCAGCAAAGAGGTCAGTGGTACTGAATTGGAAAGTACTTGGATCAAGGGAGGAATATAAGGTATAAGAAGACTGTAAGGGGTGGGGCAGGTTGTGAAGGACTCTGAATGCCAAACTGACTAGACTCCTCACTGTAGTCTTAGCATAATGGCTTTCTGGGTCTGGGATAGGAGACTGGGACCTATGGTTTAGAATGAAAAGATGCAGGCAGAAGATGGTGCAGGGGAGGGGAGTATCATGCAGGTGGGAAACAGGCTTTAGTAGAGCTCCTTGGTTTGATTTTCAGACTTTCTTCTAACTACCCATACATACATACACACACACACACATATATATATATATATATATATATATATATATATATGTACACACACACACACACACACATACAGGCTTTGACCTTCCTTGGTGTTGGTTTTCTCATCTGTATAAACAAGGGAGTTTGATTAGATCATCTATCTCTAAGGCCTTTGATCCTATAACTATATTTTTTAAGTGTGTAGGGCTTAAGAAATAAGGACCTTTGGGGATTAAAAGATTTGCAGATGTTATAATTTGCCAAAGAATGACTTTAAACCTTGGTTTAAAGGATGGGTAGAATTTCAATGGGGAAAGGATGGACATTCTAGGCATGGGAAATAGAACAAGCAAAGGTATTGAGGCAGAAAAGGACAAGACAATTCATTTTGAAATATAAATAGAAGTAGTGTGCAATAGAGCTGGAAGGGTGTTGTGAGGACTTTGAATCCTAAGCTAAAATGTTTGTATTTTATGTGCAATGAAAAGAGCCCTGGACAGAGAGACAGAAGACTTAGGTTTTAAGGGATTTCATGTGACCTTGAGCATGTCACCACCTCACTGAACCTCAGTTTATTCAACTGTAAAATGGAGATAATACTACTCATATATTACACTTCACTGCTATAAAGAAAGTGTTTTGCAAACAGTAAAGCACTATAGAAATGTTAGCTATGGAGTAGGCAATTTGATAACATTCAATAAGAACTTGGAAACAAAATTTTACTTATTCAGGAAACATGCTTTTTATTGATTAAAAGTTATCACTTAAAATTGTTACAACTCTGATTCCCAAGTTACCTTGATGGAAAAGAAATGACTAAATAGTTTGTTTATGTTACCAACTTAGAAAATGACTATGGACATACATTGCGAAATTCCTTTGTGGTTATGAACTTTAATACCCTATATACTTGCTTGTGTTAATACTTGGCTTTATTACAACAACAAAATTAGCAAGATGGTTTGACGAGAAGAACAACATATTTTAGAAGTGAATCTCTTTATTTGTCAGGAAGCTGTAGCTTCTAGCTCAGACTTTATATTACTTGACGCTCTTTGTGTAAGTGTTGTTTGGTTTTTGGCCATTAGACAGTCAAAAGAGGACCATGGTGATGCATTTTTATTGGTAGACTAATTAATAGTAAGATTATAATTTCTAGGTGCTTTTGTTAATTTATACTGAATTCTTTTAAACTAATTGTTCCTTCCCCCAACCCCCAGATAAAATTAAAAACTCTTAGAAAACATTCGGAAACTACCATGTGCAATATACTTGCCATTAGAAGTGAACTTGGGATCTCAGAGGATATGCTAGTGAAGCCCAAGTTCTGACAGGAATAACTTTTGGTACAGGCCTAGCAATGAATGTTGTGCCCAACCTCCTAGCCAGATGCAGAGAGGCTCATTGCCAGGCTGGTAGATGTTAGGGGAGAGGGGGTGGGATCCTGGTATTTCATGAATGAGTTAATCTACCAAGTCGAAGTGAGGTTTGTCCCAGTATTAGAGGGTACACTCACACTGATGGAATATCTCATAGAATTATATACTTTTCCTCCAGAAGGTACATCAGAGATCATTCCATTATACCCTTTCACTTCATATGTCATGAAACAAAAGTCCCAGAAAGGGGTAGTCAGTACCCAAATCAGGATTTTGTGATCTTGTGACATATTTGAAATATATATGCTGTGAATCATTGAAGGAGATAAAAAGAGAAATGAACCTCTGTCCTTATTCATGATGGATTTAATTATTCAATTTAAAACTGCTCTCTCCAAAATTACTAGTGATCTCTTAGTTGGCTTTTTCTCAATCTTCATCCTTCTTGAACTTAGTCTTCAAATTTTAATACTTGATTATCCCCTTTTCTTTTATATTCTTTTTCTCTCTGTGTCTTTTATGACGCTGTTCTCTACTGGTTCTCATACCTATCTGACCTTCTTTGGGGTCTTCGTCCAACTCACACCAATAACTGTCATGCTGCCCAGAGGTTTGTCTTATGCTGTCTGAGATATATTTATCCAGTTCTCATCTTGTCTCCTTACCTCTGCTCTTATATCACTAATTGATAACTATTCAAAATCTCAAATTGAAAGTCCTCTAGGCAGCTTAAATTGATTGTGTTCAAAACAGAACTCATCATCTTTTTCCTAAATCCTCCCTTCTTCTGAATTTCCCTGTTTCATTGAGGGCCCCACCATCCTCCTAGTTATCCAGGGTCAAAACCTTGGTGTCATCCTTGACTCCTCACCTTCCCACTACACATCCAATTTCTTACCAAACCTGACATTTCTACTGTCACATTTCTGATATGGGTCCCTTTCTCTCCATTTAGCACAAGTGCCATACTGATGTAGGCTCTCATCACATCCCACTTGGACTATAATCTCGTTGGTCTTCCTGCTTCAAATTTCTCCCCACTCCAGTACATCTTCCACTTAGCTACTAAAATAATCTTTCTACAATGTGGGTCTGACAGTGTCAACTTCCCTGTTCAGTAAATTCCGTGGCTCCATAATACTGTTACCTCCAGAATACAATATAAAATAAGTCCTTCTCAACCTGGCTGCTTACTACCTTTCCAGTCTTTTTTTTTTTTTTTTTTGTGAGGCAACTGGGGTTAAGTGACTTGCTCAGGGTCACACAGTTAGTAAGTGTCACTTTCCAAGTCTTTTTGTACTTAATTGCTCCTCCTGGTACCCAGTGATCAAGCAACACTGGTCTTCTTGCTGTTTCTCACACAGCACACTCCATTTTCTGAATCTGTGACTTCTAATTGGCTGTCTCCAATGCCTGGAATGTTTTTTATTCCTCATCTGCCTTTGGGCTTCCCCAGCTTCCTTTAAGATTTGACTGCCTTCTGCCCAAAGTCTTTCCTGTCCCGCCCCAATGGTAGTGCCCTCCCTGTGAGATTCCCTCCCATTTACACTGTATATATTTTTTATGTACATAGTTGTTTGTATATTTTCTCCTCCATTAGAATATGGGGGCAGAAACTGTGTTCTTGTGTTTCTTTTTATCGCCATCACTTAGTATAATGTCTCATACATAGTAAGTGCTTAATAAGCACTAGTTGAAGAAGGGAATAAGCATTTATATATTATCTACTGTGTGCCAGACATTGTACTAAGCATTTATAAAAATGTCTTATTTGATGCTAACAGTAGCCCTGCGAGTTGGTGTTAATATCCCCATTTTACAGTTAAAGAAAGTGAAGTTGGAAGAGGTTAAATGATTTGCCTAAGGTCCCAGAGCTACTAAGTGTCAGAGGCTAGATTTGAATTCAGTTCTTCCTGACTCAGGGTCCAGTGATCTATCCACTGTGCCATCAGTTGTCTCATTATTGACTGACTGACCATATTATGTATTATAGTATAATACAGGTTAGACTATAAGTACATGTACTTATTATATAAACATACTGAAATATAAACAGTTATATAAAGTATAAACGAAGTAGTAAGAGTTAAAGTGAAGGAAAGATAGCTACTTCTTGGTGGATGAGATTCAAGAAAAGCCTCAGAAGAGATGTGGCATTTGAACTGACCTTTGAAGAATGAGGATTGTGTCAGTAGATAGAAATGGGTAGGGTTAAAAAGTATGAAATTTCATGAAGAAAATACTGTGATTTGATTAGAGGAAAAAGTCACATCATCCTCTGAGGGTAAAGGGGATGGTTCATAAGAAGGTAGAATTTGAACTAACCTTAAAGGATAGTTAAGATTTCAATTGAAAGAGACATGTGAAGAGGAATAAATATAAATGAATTTGTCAAAGGCGGGGAGGTGGATCCCAGTAATGGAGAGCCTGGGATTCTAGGGCAATGCATTTAGATGTTATGTAGTAGGTAATAGGGAGCTTGGGAAAATTTGTGGGGTAGAGAAACAATATGATCAGATCACTCACTGTTTTAGGGAGATCAAAATGACAGTGCTTTATAAATTAGATGTGAGATGGGAAACAATTAGACTATTGCGGTAGTTCAGGTGAAAGATGGTGAAGACTTAGTAACTCTTATCCACACATTGACCAACCATAGTTCCAGAGGATTGTGATGAAGCGTGCTGCCTACCTCCTGATCCAGAGGCAATGGGCTTTGGGTACAGAATGAGATATATATTTTTGAACTTGGCTAGTGAGGGAATTTGTTTTCCTTGACTATATAGATTTATTAAAATAATTTTGTTTTGGGGGGGTTTTCTTTTTTTATTGATGAACAGAAGAAAGAGAAAATAAATTTTTGTTAATTGAAAAAATGTTTTTAAAGAAAAAGAAGGTGGTAATGGCATTCTAAAGAGGAGATAGATAAAAAAAAAAATTTGAAGAGAGCTCTTCCCTCAATCTAAAGAGGTCTCTCCATTCTCTGAATTCCTAAAGTTCTTATTGTTCTTGTCTAGACAGTTCAACTAATGTTGATCAAAATCTCTGTTGTGGTTTTCTTGAATTGCTAGTTAACTTTTTAGCATGTTTTTGTCTTGTCTCTAATCTTAGATTTTAAGGTCCTTGGGCCAGAGACTGTATCTTGTGCTTCTTTCTATTTCTCTACCATCCCTGGCTAGGGACTTTGTAAATAATACTAATTGCACCTATTTCTATAATGCTTTCCTCACAAATCTGTGAGTTAAATGTAGTCCAGTATTATTATCCTTGTTTTACAGATAACTAGTGAGGTTCTGGTGAGCTTAAGGAGTTTGTCTCAAGTCATCAAACTATTAAATTGTAGAATCAGGATTCAGTTCTAGGTGTCTGTCCTCCAAGTCCATTCTGCCTCTTTAGTGGCATGCAATCTACATGAGAATAACTAAAATCAATGATTGTACAAATGTTTGCATTTCTTTTCTGATATCTATTCCACTTAATTTCCCATAGCATTAATGATACCTGCCTTGTGAACATTTGTAAACACACTGTACATGTGGAAAAGTATTTCCTTAGAAAGGTATTTCCATCTGACGATTTTCCCTCTTTGCATCAGGCAGAACAGCTGCTGATTTCAGTTTTGTGCCTTCACCTAGAAGGACCTAAGCCATCAAATGGCAGATCTAGAAGGAAACTCATCTACTCTTCTCCCCTCGTTTTATTGATGAGAAAACTGAGGCTGATGGAGGTCTTGTGACTTATCTGAGGCTGCATGGCTAATTGGTAGCCATATTCTTTGAACTAAATACTGTTCCTTTCCATTCTTTTTTTTTTTTTTTTAGTGAGGCAATTGGGGTTAAGTGACTTGCCCAGGGTCACACAGCTAGTAAGTGTTAAGTGTCTGAGGCCGGATTTGAACTCAGGTTCTCCTGACTCCAGGGCCAGTGCTCTATCCACTGCGCCACCTAGCTGCCCCAAAAGCAGCTCATGGTTTTTTTTTTTTTTGTTTGGTTTTTGGTTTTGGTTTTTGGTTTTTTTTAAGTGAGGCAATTGGGGTTAAGTGACTTGCCCAGGGTCACACAGCTAGTAAGTGTTAAGTGTCTGAGGTCGGATTTGAACTCAGGTACTCCTGATTCCAGGGCCGGTGCTCTATCCACTGCGCCACCTAGCTGCTCGCTCCTTTCCATTCTAAGCAAAACTGGTTTATAAAAGTCATTCATTGGGTTTTGCTCCCAAAAATGCCAAGATATTTTACTAGCTAACTTTGGTCATTTTATTTGAATGTCCTCATGAAAAGAATTCATTTACAACACTAGATCTTAGGCCCTAATTCTTTGTTTCTTTCACTTCTGCTTGTTTTTAGCAACTTTGAACTCAAGTAACCAAGTTGTAATTGGTCATTTTCTCTTGGAGTCATCATAAGGATGGGCCCACGAAGGAAAACTGTGAAACCATGTCTCACAAGTAAGGAAAGCCCTGAGGTGATGAAATCAGATGAAACAAAAGATTATATGAACCAGCTCTCACATGAAGTACTCTGCCATATCTTTAGGTAAGAGATTCTGCTTTTTTAATCTTTCTTTTCCTTGGGCTTATGTAAGTAAATAAGAGCAGATTCCAAAGAGGTTTTGAAAAGCTTCCAGGACCTATGTTATAAAAAGTCACATAATCGATATGTGGCTTAGCTATATCAGTGAAAATATTTTTTTAAAAATCTTACGTGCTCATCAGGGTAGTTGTTGATGCTCAGTTAGTATTTATTGACATCACTAAGTTAATAAACATTTATTAAGCCCTTACTGTGTGCTAGACGGTATACTAAGTACTGGAGATACAAGGAAAGATAAGATAGTCCCCATCTTCAAGGAATTCATAATATAGTGGGGGAGACATGTAAATCACTGTATCATGATCTATATACAGGGTAATTAAAAAATAAGCAACTGAGACAAGGCACTAGACATAAGAGGGATTGGGAAAGACTTCCTGCAGAAATGAGATTTTAGTTGGGACTTCAAGGAAGCTAGAGAAGCCAGGAGGTAGAGATGAAAACTGAAAGCATTTTAAACATGGGGGAAGCCAGAGAAAAGGACCAGAATTGTTTGAAGAAAAGCAAGGAAGCCAGTATCAATGAGCCAAAGAGTAGATTGTTAAGAGGAGGGATGTAAAGTTTAAGGAGAATGGAAAGGTTGGAGGTGGAGAGATTGGTAGGTCATGAAAGGCTTCGAAAACCAAGCAGAAGATTTTATATTTGATCCTGGAGATGATGGGGAGCCATTGGGGTTTAGTAGGTGGGTAGGAGGGTATTTCATGGTTGAACCTGCACTTTAGGAAAATCACTTTGATGACAGAGTAGGGGATGATGGATTGGAATGGGGGGAGACTTGGGGCACATAGGTTGACCAAATAGCAGTCTGTTGCACTTGTCAAGGCCTGAGGAGATGTGGGCTTTTACTAGGTTGGTGGCAGTATCAGAAAAGAGAAGGGGACAAATCTGAAAGATGGGACAAAGGTAAAGTCTACAGGCCTGAGAACGAGGGGAGGATGATGATGCACTCAGTAGTAATGGGGAAATGCAGAAGAGGAGAGAGTTTGGGGAGGTGATAATGAATTCAGCTTTGAACACAATGAGTTTAAGATTAGCCAGTCAGTAAGCATTTATTAAAGACTTTGTGCCAGGAAGTATGCTAAGCTCTAGGGATACCTAAAGAGGCAAAAGACAGTCCCTCCCCTCAAGAAGCTTATAATATAATGGAAGAGACAATAAGCAAACAAATATATACAAACAAACTATACACAGGATAAATAGAAAATATCAGAAGAAAGGCACTAGAATTAAGAAGGTGTAGAAGGAAAAGAGAAGGGCATCTTGATCAGAACCTTGTGGAACACCCATGATTAGTGGGTATGATCTGAATGAAGAGCCAACAAAGGATATAAGAAAAGGAACAGCCAGATAGGAAGGAGGTAGTGGCAGAAGTCATCCAGTTGATGTAAGATGAGGAGGGAAGAAAATGGAGCTCTCCCATCTGAGCGAGTGAAGAGAGAGGGGGGAAAGATGGAGGGTATGAAGGGCAATGAAAAGATCTAGAAGACCTGCCATGATGAATGGTATAGTGAGTTAATTTTGTAAGTGTAAAAGGATTTCCTAGCAGCAGTGAGAGCCCAGTTGAAGTTATGTAACAAATTTGTAGTGTACTCAGTCAGAAAAATTATGTGATTTTCTTTACCTTTTGTTCAGCACATTTGTAGCAGCAAAGGTAGTGGATAGTAGGAGTGATCCAAAGCTGAGGCATAGCAGGGCACTGTTGGCATTACAAAAAGAGGGCAAGGGACTCAGAAGAGGACAGTGTAGAACTGAACTAAATTAGTAAGGGATTAATATAGGCGGAAATGAGGACAGTACGGGGGAGATGGCTTGGAACACAATTAAGGGAGGTCAAAGGATAATAGGTCACAGTGTGAACAAAGCAGGCTTTGGTATGGGAAGGCACAGAGAGAGGTGGAGTGCTCATAAATTATGATCAGATAAGGGAAATTTCAGAGTTCATGTACGTGTAAAGTGGTACGTTTATAGGTGATGGCATGATCAGTGAGTGATATGACAGTTTGGGGATGTGCCTGAGGTGGGGTGAAGGAGTATGTTATGGGAAATAAGTAAGTTGAGGAACTGGGAGGTTAGAGTATTTGAGAGAGAGAGTGAGTGAGCGTGCCCTAGTATGAAGGCATGATTTAGGGGCAGGAGAGAAAGATTGTGAGCCACATCCTGAACTCACTGAGGAAGGAGAGGGGTGTTTTGGAAGTCTTCATATAACAGTCCCCAGGATTTTGCTTGGTTGGTAGATGTGATTGAATGAATCTCAAAGGAAGAGAGGTAACTGAGTGTTGGTGATAGAAGGAGAATCTGGAAGTGGAAATGGGAAGCAAAGAGTATCCCAACTCTCCAACCTTGACCAATGAGGCAGAGGGGAATGAAGGAAAGAAAAGCCAGAGTTGGAAAGGGTGGCCAGGGTGGCTTCATCATTAGAAGGGATTCAGGTCTCGGTGAGAGACAGAAGGTGGAAGGAGTGAGAAAGGAAAAGATTGAAAATTAAAGCAAGTTTGTTGCCTATGGAGCAGGCAATTCCAGAGGACAAGTGAAAGGGTTGGTTGGCTTTGGGGTGGGTATTGTTGGGGCAAGGATTGAGGAGAGTGAGAATAAGAAATCAGGTGAAGGGGAATAGGGTTTGAATGATGATTTAAAACTACTGGGATGGAGGGGGTATGACTAGTGGGGAGTTGAAGAAAATTTTTAGAAAAATTACCAATGTCGATAGTATTATGACCTCAGAGTAGTCTTTTCAGAGTCTTGGGCAGTTCAGACAAGAAAGCAAGAACTTGGAGAAGGAATGGTGATATTTTTCTTACCCCCAAGGCAGGAGATCAGGCTGGAAACTTGATGGAATGATGCCCTCTCCCCATATATATCAATTATGACAGTGCTTCGTTCATTAAGTATTTGATTGACTTCGTTTTTTTGAATTGTGACTGAAGCAGGGAAAGAGGAAAGGCCTCAGTAGCAACTTGAAACGTAGAATAAAACTGAGTCTGTGGCCATTCACCTTGTCATTGTTTGGCTCCCTCTAGTGTATTTGCTTGCCAACTGTGACCTGCTTGTTTTTTGCTGCCCTAGATAGACGAGGGGTTCAGCTGTGATTACTGATTGAGACAGTTACACATGGAAAACGTAACCTTTGGACATTCTGGTGAGCTAGTAACAAAAAATATACAAATGAAGGTAACTCAGAGCCACCACATACCAGTGTGCCTCTTCTAATTTCTCATTGCAGTATTTTTCACCCTGCTGAGCAGAATTACTTTCCATTTTGGATAGCAACAATAGGTTACTGTTTTTGAAGCCTCACAGTCTGTCCTTATATTCCATAGGGTTCTTTTGCATCATTGGATCAACACCTAACATTTCCTAGAACCTGCATTTGTGTACTTACCAGTACCTTGTCCCCAAAGTACCAGAGTCCCTACTGTTGGAAAAGGAATGATAGTTGGAAAGTGTTCACATTTGTATAAATTAGACATAAAGGACCCCTTAGGAGATGGGTAGTTCAATAGTCACATAAGGGAAGCCAATGTATATTTGAAGGCAGTAGGGAAGGTGTATGTAGAGAAATAATGAAAAAAAGCAAAGGGTAGAGTGAAAATGAGAAAGATAGGTGTCTTATAGGAACAAGAACCTTAAAGTGGTAGTATCTCTACTATGTGGTAGAAAAGAGAAACTTAAGATAGGTGTAAGAGTATAAGATTAAGATGCGGGTAGATGAAGCTTCAAGTTAGGAAATGTTTTTGAGTGCCTACTATGTGTAAGGTCCTGTGCTAGAGGATACAAAAAGCAATGTAGCATGAGTTCTGCTTTTGAGGGGAAGGGGTTAAAGGGTGCAGGAGGATACAAGGCATAATATGTTACTTTCAAAGGTCAGCTCTAGACAAAGTGGTAGGAGAAATTTGAAGGTAAGAGTAAGACTCTGTGTGTGTGTGTGTGTGTGTGTGTGTGTGTGTGTGTGTGTGTGTGTGTACACATTTGTACATTCATGTATGCTTGTGTGAATGCTTAGTATGTTCTTCGAGGGGGAGAGGACAGGACTACAAGGTCAACATGCACTAATTAGGCCTTGAAGAAACGGCAAGGGACCTCAACAAGTAGAATCTGAATCGGAAGGGGTCTTTTCCCTTGTCCTTTCCATTCATGGGGCATAGTCTAAACAAAAGCATAGAGACTGGAGAAAGTAGGATATAAATGGGAACCAGAGAGTAGTCTACTTTGAAACAGAATATATGAAGAGGAAAGTCATATGAAGCAGAAAATCAAGTTGGAGCCACATTGTGAAATGCTGAGAATGCCAAGAACAGGAATTTACATATGATGTGGGTATTAGGCAGCCATTGAATGTTTTTGAGTGGAGAACTCTCATTGTCAGAACAGTACATTAAGAAAATTGCTGAGGTGCTATTGTGAAAGATAAATAGGAGAGAGGAAGACTAGTTAGGAGACTGTTAGAATAGTCTGGACAAGAAGGGAAGGCCTTAGTGGATTTCCATTCACTGGAGGTTTTGAAACAAAGGCTGAATGAATGACCACTGGTTGAAATATGGTGGAAATTCTTTTTCAGATACAGGTGAGAGTAGATACCCCTAAGGTCCCTTCAATCCCTGAGAGGCTGTGTTGACTCCGAGTTTATACTTTTTCCAATCGGCCATTCCATGACTAGGTTTTTATAGCATTTGAAGAAGTCAGGAGTAAGACTATGGTTGATATTACAATATAAGATTTTCAATGTTGATTTACAATGCATTAAGAGATGTAAATAGTAGCCATTGCAATTCAGCAACAATGTAAAGAGTGGTTTGGACTTTGGATGTGTGGGGCAGCATACATTTGGGTTAGAAGAGGCTTCCAGTAAAATTGGATTAAATATTAGTTGGCTATTGAACATTCAAATTGGGGCATAGATGGCATGCTTATCAAATTTATGAATGAGACATATCTTGGAGGGATAGCTAACATGTGGGCTAGAAAAATGGCCTAAATTTAATAAACTTGAATGTTTCTCCACTTGGGTTAATAAAAAGCAGCTGTACAAGTACAAAGTGGAAAGTGTGGCTGGACAGCATCTCATATAAAAGGTTTAGGGGACTATAAGTTCAATGTGAATTGCTAGTATTACTTAATAACCTAAGAGAGCTAGAATCATTGATTGCCATTAATAGATGCAGTGGAGATTATAGGACTTGTCTTCTGTCTTGACTGTCTTGATCAGAACACATGTAGAGATCAGTCAAATCAACAAGCCTTCAGAAACAGCAACATACTATGTGTCTGGCACTGTGTTAAGTGCTGGAGATAAAAAGAAAAGCAGAAACACTTCCTACCCTCAAGGAACAGGAATTCAGATGGGGGCAACAACATGTAAATAACAAGGTAAATCTCAAGTTGAATACAGAGCTGGTGGAATGTTAACTCGGGGGAAGGCAGTCACAGGTGGGAGAGACTGAGAAAGGCTCCCTGCAGATAGTGAGATTTTTGCTGAGCCTTGAAGAAAGTCAAGGCAGCTTAGAGGCAGAACTGAGGTGGATGGAAGCATTCAATGCATGGAGACACCTAGTACAGAAGCACGGGGATGAGAGATGCAGTGTCATATGTAAGGAATGTCAGAAAATAAGCCAGTGTAGCTGGATCATAGAGCTTGTGGAGAGGAAGAAAGTGTAAGAAAACTGGAAAGGTAGGAAGGAGCCATGTTATGAAGAGCTTTAAGTGCCAAACAGAAACATTTTATTACCCTGAGGAGATAGGGAACCACTGGAGCTTAATAAGGGGTAGGAAAGGTGGGGGAGGAAGGTTTGAAATAGTTGGTTTTACAAAATCACTTTAGCAGCTGAGTGGAGAATGGATTGGAGTTGAGAGACTTGAGTCAGGGAAATCAGAGTGTAGGTGAGGATGAAGAGAACTTGTACAAGAGTTGTGGCTCTGTGAGTGGAGAGAAGGGGATGTATTTGAGAATTAAGGAGTGATTGTGAGTGATGAGTCAAGGATTACACTGAGGCTGCAGGCCTGGGTTACCAGGAATATGGTAGTCTATTTAACAGTAATATAGAAGTTCAAAAGATGGGAGAGAGGGCTGAACATAATAAGTTTTGAGATGCCTGCAGGACTTCTAGTTTGAGATGTCAAAATGTAATTAATGGTATAGGACTGTAACTCAGGAGAGAGACTAAGGATGGATATGTAGATCTGGGAGTCATCTCCAGATGATTTAATCCATGGGAGCTAATGAGGTCACCAAGTAAAATAGTATAGAGTGAAAAGAAAAGAGGGCTCATAGCAGAGCCTTGGTGAATACCCACAGTTGATATGGCATGTATGAAGAACTACCAAGTAAGACCAAGGAATAGCTTAAACAGGTAGAAGGAGAACCAACAGAGAACAGTGTCAGGATAATCCAGAGAGGGAAAAATTTCTAGGAAAGAGGAGATTGGCATTGTTAAATGCTGTAGAGAGGTCAAGGACAGGATATGGTGTGGTCATTTGACAATTAATTGATCATTGGTAACTTTAGAAAAAGCATTTTCAGTTTGTGTTCATATTGTGTTTAGGTCTGCACGCCACATTTTAGGAACCAGTGATTAAACTAGAGAATGTCCAGAGAAGGGCAGCCACAGTGGTGTGGAAACACCATACAAAGGTTATTTTAAAAGAAGTAGTGATTTAAACTGGAAAAGATATGATAGGGTGAACATTTTGGTCTTTCAGTATTCGAAAAGTATTGTGTTAGAGGAGTAAGAATTGTTCTCTTTGACCTCAGAGGACAGTTACAGAGAAGTAGTTTGTTTGTTTGTTTGTTTGTTTGTTTGTTCCTTTCTTTCTTTCTTTCTTTCTTTCTTTCTTTCTTTCTTTCTTTCTTTCTTTCTTTCTTTCTTTCTTTCCTTCCTTCCTTCCTTCCTTCCTTCCTTCCTTCCTTCCTTCCTTCCTTCCTTCCTTCCTTCCTTCCTTCCTTCCTTCCTTCATTTCTTTCTTTCGTTTTGTTTTTTGGTGATGCAAATGAGGGTTAAGTGACTTGTCCAGGGTCACACAGCTAGTAAGTGTGAGAAGTAATTTTCAACTGAATATGAGATAAGGCTTCCTTGCGATTAGAGATGCCTAAAAGTAGAATGGGCTTCCTCAGGAAGTAGTGATTTCCCTATCACTGGAAGTCTTCAGGAAGAGCTTTGGTGAATATTGAGATTGTAGAGGAGACTCTTACTCAGTTTAAGCTAGACTGATCTCTGAGATCCGATTAATTCTAGGATTCTGTAATTCCATGCACTTGCATAAATGAATTGCTGCCTGATCTTGAGTGAGTCTTATAGGATTTAAGAGTTGATTTGGACCCTGAGATCATTTAGTCTGGTCTGTTCAGTTATCAGAGGAAAGGACTGAGGACAGAGAAATGACATGATGCAAGTAAGGTCACTCTGTAAGTCATGAACCTATATCTTAACTTGGCTTGCCTCCAGATCCATCTTGGTGCCCATGTTGCTTTGTCATTTCACCTCTCTGTCTCTGTGAATTGAGGGGTTATGTACTAAATAATCCCTAAAATATGATTCTGATTCACTAGAAAGTGGTAATAAATAAGAGCTCCCTTCTTATTATAGAAGGTAAAACACATTGGTAGAAGTAAAGAAGACCCATGAACTAGACAGCATAGTGAACCCAATGTGCTCAACAACATTTTCATGTTCTCAAAATTTGGCATTCAAGTTTTATACTTTTACTGTAAGGGAGTTGTTGGCTTCCTTTTATTAAACTGTATCCAAACCCCTGCTTTGTCTTGAAGAAACCAAATCTATACTGGATCGCTTGTGCTAATTGCGTTTAATGTGTTTGATCTTCCTTTTAAGCTGATGGACTTGATTCATATTCCTTCACATTGTGTCTTTGAGGAGAAAAAGAAGAGATTGTTTTTTCTTGGGGAGTTTGGTTGTAAATATAAAGCTATTTTACTTTTTTTGGTACTGGGCTAGCATGCAATATCAGGGAATAGAATATTATTTATAGACACATGGTGGACAAAAATAAATTTGTAATCTCCCAGATTTGGGGGGGGTGGGCAATGAGGGTTAAATGACTTGTTCAGGGTCACACAGCTAGTAAGTGTCATATTTTATTTTAGAAAATTAAGCTCCCTTGCTTTAGCCCTATAACCTATCCTGTCTCTAAACCTTTTCTCTTGCTTTCATCTTCCCAAAGTGCTCCCTTCCTCCCTCTCCCATCCACCCATTCTTCATTCTGTGTCGTTTCAAATTATATGGGGGTGCCTGTCTTTGTCCTAAGTTTTACAGAACTTATCTGGGGTTTCTAATATATTGCTACTTATAAATTAGAGGCTATAGCACCAGTCTTTGGCATTAAGCATTTATTAAAGCATATTAAATGTTAGTAAAGAGAGAGAGCACATTGCTCAGAATTAGAATTCAGAAGCCCTACATACCTAGATAGAAAAGAGAGAGAGAGAGAACGTGAGCGCATGCATGCAAGGGCTACATGGCTGCCTCCTCCAGTGTTCCAGGCCCAAAGAGCACGTGAGAGAGTGTAAGCTCCCTGCTGTCTAGAGGAGAGGTGGCCCTTACACACTGCTCAGAGCTAATTGGCTAGTATCATCCAAATCTATTCGTTTACTGAACTTAAGATTGGTCCATATTAAAATGAGCAGTGCATGCTGAGGTCAGAGTCCAGAGGACAGACCCTCTGAGGGGAAAGGCTTTCAAGTAGGTGTGGTTTTAATCTCTATTGTGTCTCCAACTTTACTGACTCTGGGCTGACTCTGAAACAGATCAGGCAAGGCTCCTGATGGGGGGCCTCTGGGACCCCCCAAACCAATTATTTTCTAACAATTCCACTTCCATTTATTAAAGTCTTTCCATCCTCCCCCCCGGCCCCCCCATCCGACTAAACCCCCTTTCTTCATGGAATTTTCCTTGACATAACTTGTACCTAATCAAGTATGCTTATCTTCACACATTGCAAAGCACTTTGCTTGGACCTTTTATTTTTAATTATCTTAAAAACCTTTGCTTTATAGGTTTTTGTATATGGCTTTCCCACTAATTATTGTGAACTTTTTGAAAGCAGGGCCTATATGTCATATCTATCTTTGTCTCCCCAGCAACTAGCACAGCACCATTGGTATAGCAGATGCTTAATAAGTATTTGTTGGATTGAACTTAAAATTATACTTTCAATTTTTGTTATCAAAATGCTTTTTTTTTTCTTTTTGTAGAACTGCCACTGCCATCATCACAAAAATCCGATGTAAAGATAGTTAAAATTTCAATTGTGAAAGCTCCTTGTATCATTATGGAATAAGATTTAGAGAGAAGCAGTAACTGAGAATACAGGCAAGAACAAGATTATTAGATAGTTTCTTATCAGAAGTTATAAATCTATATCCATAGTTTAAATATAAATCTCAATCTAAATTCTTATGTAACCAAACCAAAGATTAGTTTATTGTTATTTTAATAGAGTCATGTTTTAGTAGGAAACATATAAAGTATGGGCTGTAATCTAAGACTACATTTATGAGAGAACTCACCTTATTGATTGGGAAGCCATCATTTAGGCATCACTGGGTGGCAGCCCCTCAAATTTATATACATAGTAGTAAGGAGGAAATAAGCCCATGTGTTAGGCATATAAATCCAAGCCTATAATCTAACAACAAACATGAGGCATCTATGTTTGATACAGGTCCTACATGGGTTTTTGGATTCGTTTAATTAAAGAAGGGAGAAAAGGATAAAAATGTAACCCATTAATGAATGGAAATACTTAATCACTTGATAAATATGAGTTTCTTTCTCTCACAAAGGTACCTCCCTCTGCAGGATATCATGTGTATGGAATGCCTCTCCCGGAAGCTGAAGGAGGCAGTGACCCTGTATTTGAGAGTAGTGAAGATTGTAGATCTCTGTGCAGGCCGCTGGTGGGAATATATGCCAACTGGTAAGTGATGAAGTTATTAGCTAAAATATAGTTGGCTCTCTTTCTATGATATTAGTATTGTGGGGAAGATAGTATTTGTTAGAAAAACATTGCTATTTTAGTAGGACATATACTAGAAGCATGATCTGACTTGCTGTGTAATTGATTCAGTAGTATGAGATGTTTGAAATAAATCAAGTTTGCAGTTTTAATGTAATGCTTTAATCTATTCTGAAGTAAGCAGCTCCATATAATTGTGCCAGAAGTAGACAACTTTATAGGCAAACAACTAAGAATTTTCACTAAGGAGTAGAAGTTGCAGGGTCAAAGTTAAACTTGATATTAGGAAAAATTTCTTAACAGTGAGCTTCCCTCAGAATGTAATGAACTTCATTGGAATATTGCAAGTTCACCCTCACTTGAGATCTTCGGACAAAAGCTGAATGACCCCTTGTCACAGGGATGTTGTACTTCAATTCTCTAAGCCTTAGTTTCTGCCCCTGTGATACAGCTATTTGAATAACATATATGGTGATTATAAAAATAAACTACTTAGCAATCTATAAAATACTACATAAAATGAATTATTATCATTCTACATATTGCATTTTTTCCTTATGTAGTATTTTTTCTCCAAATACAATTAAAAACAGTTTGCTTTTAAATTTCATATTGTCTTCTATTTTTTCATTCTTTTGATTTTGTTTTATTGTTTCTTGATTTCTCAAAAAGTCATTAGCTTCCACTTGCTCAGTTCTAATTTTTAAGGAGTTATTTTCTTCAGTGAGCTTTTGTATCTCTTTTTCCATTTGGCTAATTATGCTTTTCAAGGCATTCTTCTTCTCATTGCCTTTTTGAACCTCTTCTACCATTTGGAGTAGTCTGTTTTTTATGGTGTTATTTTCTTCAGCACTTTGAGTTTCAACTTCTCTTCTTTCCTCCCTCCCCACCCCCATTAAAAAGGCAAGCAATTTGATATAGATTATGCATGTATAGTCATGTAAGACATTTCCATATTAGTCACGTTGTGAAAGAAAACAGGCCAAAAGTATCCTTTAATCTGTATTCCAACAGTATCAATCCTTTCTCTGGGGATGGATAGCATTTTTTATTATAACTCCTTCAGAGTTGTACTGGATCATTGTATTGCTGAGAATAGCTAAGTCATTCACAGCTGATCACTTTACAACATCGCTGTTACTTTGCACATTTCATTTTGCATCAGCTCTTTTAAATCTTTCCAGTTTTTCCTGAGAGCATTTTCCTTATCTCATATCTCATAAGACAATAGTATTCCATCATAATCACATAGCACAGTTTGTTTAGTCATTCTCCAATTGATGGGCATTTCCTCAGTTTCCATTTCTTTGCTACCAGAAAAGAGCTGCTATAAGTATTTTTTTGTACAAATAGATCCTTTTTCCTTTTTGTTTTTTTTTTTTTAATTTCTTTTTGGATATAGACCTAGTAGTGGTATTGCTAGGTCAAATGGTATGCATGGTTTTATAGCCCTCTGGGCATACTTCCAAATTCTACAGAAAAGCTTCTTAAACTGTGGGGTCATGTAACTGAATGTGGGATCATAAAAATTTGGCAACAGTGAAAATCATGTGTACCTTTTTTATATATCTGTATACCTGGAGTGACATAAAAATTTCTCATTTGAAAAGGAGTTGCACATGGAAAAAGTTTAAGAAACCCTGCTCTATAGAAGGGTTGAATCAGTTTACTACTCCACCAACAGTGCATTAATGTCTCATTTTCCCCACATCCCCTCCAATATTTATCATTTTTCTCTTCTGTCCTATTAGCCAATCTAATAGGTATTAGGTAGTATCTCAGAATTGTTTTGATTTGCATCTCTCCAGTCAATAGTTAGAGCATTTTTCATATGGCTATAGATAGCTTTGATTGCTTCATCTGAAAATTGTTCATATATTTTGATTATTATTTATCAATTGGCAAATGGCTCTTATTTTTATCAGTTTGACTTAATTCTCTATATGTTTGAGAAATGAAGCCTTTATCAGAGAAACTTGCTTCAAAAATTTTTTTCACAGCTGTGACTCCTAATTATATTCCCCCCCCACCCCCCCCCCATCCCTATTTCCTCCCCCTCATCCTCCTGGTTTATTCTGTCCTCTCTCCCCTTTTACCCTGTCCCTCCTCAAAAGTGCTTTGCTTCTGAATATCCCTTCCTCAATCTGCCCTCCCTTTTCTTATCCCCTACCATGTCCTGTAGGGTAAGATAGATTTGTATACCCAGTTGAATGTGTATGCTATTCCCTCTGAGCCACTAATGATGAGAGTAAGGTTCACTAACTCCCCCCGCCCCAATCCCTCATCTTCACCTCCACTGTAAAAGCTTTTTCTTGCCTCTTTTTTGTGAGATAGCTCATTCTGCCTCTCCTTTTCCCTTTCTCCCAGTATATTCCTCCCTCATCCCTTCATTTTATTTTTTAGATATTATCCCTTCATATTCAGCTCATACCCATGCCCTCTGTCTATATATACTCCTTCTGAGCACCCTGATAATTAGCAAGTACTTATGAGTTACAAGTATCATTTTCCCATGTAGGAATATAAACAGTTTAACATTATTAAATCCCTCATGATTTCCTTTTTTTTGTTTACCTTTTTATGCTTCTCCTCATTCTTGTATTTGAAGGTAAAATTTTCTATTTAGCTCTGGTCTTTTCAAGAGTGCATGAAAGTCCTCTATTTCATTGAATATCCAGTTTTTCCCCTAAAGGATTATACCCAGTTTTGCTGGGTAAGTGATTCTTGGTTGTAATCCTAGCTCCATTGTCCTCTGGAATATCATATTCCAAGCACACTGATCCTTTAATGTAAAATCTGCTAAATCTTGTGTTATCCTGACTGTGTCTCCATTTTACTTGAATTGTTTCTTCCTGGCTGTTTGCAGTATTTTCTCTTTGATCTGGGAACCCTGGAATTTGGCCATAATATTCTTGGGAGTTTTCATTTTGGGATCTCTTTCAGGAGGTGATTGAAGGATTCTTTCAATTTCTATTTTACCATCTGGTTCTAGAATATCATGGAAGCTTTCCTTGATAATTTCTTGAAAGATGAAGTCTAGGCTTTTTTTTTTTTTTTTTGATCATGGCTTTGAGATAGTCCAATTTTTAAAGATCTCTCCTAGCTCTATTTTTCAGGTCAGTTATTTTTCCAGTGAGATATTTCACATTATCTTCTATTTTTTTTTTGTTCTTTTGGTTTTGTTTTATTGTTTCTTGCTTTCTCAAAAAGTCATTAGCTTCCACTTGCTCAATTCTAATTTTTAAGGAATTATTTTCTTCAGTAAGCTTTTGTATCTCTTTTACTGTTTGGCTTAGTCTGGTTTTTATGGTGTTATTTTCTTCAGTATTTTATTTGTGTCTCCTTTACTACTCTGTTGATTCTTTTTTCATGATTTTCTTGCATCACTCATTTCTCTTCCCAATTTTTCCTCTACCTCTCTTAATTGATTTTCAAAGATCTTTTTAAACCCTTTCATAGCCTGAGACTAATTCATATTTTTCTTGGAGGCTTTGGATGTAGTAGCTTTGACTTTGCCATCTTTTTCCTGAGACAGCTTTGATCTTCTTTGTCACCGTAGTAACTTTCTATGGTCAGAATTTTTTTGTTTGTTCATTTTCTTAGCCTCTTTCTTTTAGCTCTTCGTTAAAGGGGGGCTCTGTTTCCAGGATGGAGGGTGTACTGTCCCAAGCTTCAGGGGTTTTGTGCTGCTGTTTCCAGAGATACTGCTAAGGACCTGTAAGTTTTCAGTTCTTCTGAGGTGATATGATCTAAGGAGAGGTGTGTTTATTACTTTGCTGGCCTGTTCTCTGGTCTGTGAGCAACTACAAGCATGCTTTTCTGCCCTGGAACTGAGGAGGGTCCTGCTCCACTGTGGTGGCTGAAAGTTCTGCTGTGCTAGTGCTCCAACTGGCCCTGGGACTCCCACCCAGGACTGTGACCTAGATCTAAGTGTGGGCGAAGCAGCAGAGTCCTGCCTCCAGTGCCAGCAAAGAGACTTCTGTAATCTCCTGGCCAACTGTTTGACGCCCCCTTTAGCATCTGGGTGCTCTGACCTCTAGAAGCTGCCACTGCCAAGTCAGTGGCTCCAGAGGCCTGCTCCTGATTTACTGGGGCCCAGTCTGTACTGGCACTGCTTTTGCCAGACTACACTCCACTCTCACTTGGCTGTCACAGACCTTTGCTGCCAATCTTCTAGTTGTTCTTGTCTAGAAAATTATTTCACCTAGTCCTGCTGCTATAGGAATTATTTTATGCATTACTTAAAGGTATTTGGAGGAGTTTGGGGGAGAGCTCATGCAAATTGCTGCCTTATCTCTACCATCTTGGCTCTGCCTCTTTACATATTGTTAATGTCTAAAACTCCCTATTTTTGTCTGTCTTTGATCCTGTCCTTTCCCATTTTAGTGTTGCTCTCAATGTATTTTCTTTATCACTTTTTAAAATCTGATATCTATTTTCTCCCAGGTATTTGAAGTCCTTCCAAAATATTCCTTCCTCAATAAGTTCTTTTCTACTTTCAGTAGTATTTACCTCATCTTATTTCTTTATTTTTTTTAGCACTTCATACTTCATTTATGTTAGCTAAGGTGGCTCACTGGATAGAGTGCCAGGCCTAGAGTCAGGAAGATTCAGCTTCCTGAATTCAAATCTGACCTCAGACATTTATAGCTGTGTGATCCTGGGCAAATTGTGCGCCTTAGTTTTTTCATCTGTAAAATGAGCTGTAGAAGGAAATGGCAAACTTTTCCAGCATCTTTGCCAAGAAACCCCAAACAGTTGGACAAAACTGAACAACAAAAAAACAGTTCAGGGCAGTTAGATGGTATAATGGATAGAGTGCTGGTCCTGGAGTTAGGAAGACTCATCTTTCTAAGTTCAAATCTAGCCTCAGACACTTATTAGCTGTGTGACCCATGATAGTCCACTTATCCTTGTTTACCTTAGTTTCCTCATCTGTAAAATGAGCTGGAGAAGGAAATGACAAAACTACTCTAGTATCTTTGCCAAGAAAACCCTAGAGTTATCAGTTGAACATGACTGAAAAATGACTGAACAACAACTTCATTTATGTACTTATACAAATTTAATTATGGTTATGTTTGTTTTTACCTATATCCTCTTATTTTCTTACTCAGATTTTGAGATAGAACAGGGACCTTTAATTTACTTTTGTGTCCTCTAAGTGCCCAGGATAACACATGGTATAAAGAGGCACTCCGCAAATATTTTTGGGTAAATAAATTATTAAGTGAATTTATGACAGCCTGATTTTTTTTCTATCTTGAAACCATAACAACTAACTCCTCACATTGCTAGATCCTTTTAAAGGTCATTTACAAGCCCTTTCCTACTTTTTCTACTTTGAAGTTATAGTATAAGTATTGGTATCATTTTGCAGAAGAAGAAACTAAGGTCAAGAGAAGGGAAATGACTTAGCCAAGGTCACCCAAGAATTTGGATAAATTTTATTAGAAAGAAATGTATATGTAAACTTGTTGTGTGACTAATCAGTAATTTTTGAAAAATCTGAATGTTTTAATGGACTTTAAACTCAATATGAGTCAATAATGTTATAGCATGCAATGAAGCCAATATACGATTAAGCTACATGAAGAAAGGCATTGTATACTGGAATAGGGAGATGACAGTTCTGCTGTGCTCTATGCTGCTTAAATTGTATCTGGAATATTATATTCAGGCCTGGGTGCTAGAGTTTAGGAAGGATATAGATTATCTAGAGAACATCCAGAGAAGATTGACTATGATAATGAAGGAACTGACAACATTTACAGATAAGACCTGTGGAATGAACAGGAATGATATTGTCATGTGGAAGAGAATAAGATGTTTTCTTTTGGTCGTAGAAGCAGGCACTAGATTGGGAACCAAAATATTTGATTAAAAATCCTGGGTTTCAGCTCTTTTTGTAGTGGCAGCAAATTGGAAATTTGAGAGGATGCCCCTTAATTGGGGAATGGCTGAATAAGTTGTGGAATATGAATGTAATGGAATACTACTGTGCTATATGAAATGATGAGCAGGCAGATTTCAGAAAAACCTGGAAAGACTTACATGAATTGATGCTAAATAATGTGAGTAGAACCTGGAGGACATTATACACAGTAACTGTGATGATCAGCTATGATAGACTTAGCTCTTTTCAGTAGTACAATGATCCAAGACAATTCCAAAAGACTCATGATGGAATATGCTCTCCATATCCAGGGAAAGAACTATGGAATCTGAATGCAGTTAGATGCATGCTATTTTTACTTTTTATTTTTTTGTTTGTTTTTTCTTTCCTTTGGTTTTTATTTTTTCTTTTGGAATGACTAATGTGGAAATAGTTTTTCTTTTTTCAATCAGTAATTTTGCGGGTTTTTTTAATCATAAAAGTATTTTATTATTTTCCAGTTAAATGCAAAGATAAGATTTTGTTTTCATAAGATTTGTAGTTCCAAATTTTTCTCCTTCCCTCCCCCCTCACCAAGATAGAAAGCAATCTGATACAGGTTATATATGTACAATCACATCAAACAGATTTCTGCATTAGTTGTGTTGTGAAAGAAGATTCAGAACACAAGGGAAAAACCTCAAAAAAGAAAAAAAAAACAGCTAAAAAGCAGAAACAGTATGGTTCAATCTTCATTCAGAATCCATAGTTCTTTTTTCTGGATGTGGAGAACATTTTCCATCATGAGTTCTTTGGAATTGTCTTGTATCATTGCACTGCTGAGAAGAGCTAAGTCTGTCACAGTTGATCTTCACACAGTGTTGCTGTTACTGTGTACATTGTTCTGGTTCTGCTCACTACACTCAGCATCAGTCCACCTAAGTCTTTCCAGGTTTTTCTGAAATCTGCCTGCTCATCATTTCTTATAGCACAATAGTATTCTATTACATTCATACACCACTACTTGTTTAGCCATTCCGCAATTGATCGGCATCCCCTCAATTTCCAATTCACTGCCACCACAAAGAGAGCTGCTATAAATATTTTTGTACATGTGGGTCTTTTTTCCTTTTTTATGATCTCTTTGTGATGCTGACCTAGTAGTGGTATTACTGGGTCAAACAATGCATTAGTGTTACAATTTTTCCACAGCTTCTCCAACATTTATTATTTTCCTTTTTTTGTCATATTAGTCAATCTGATAGGTGTGAGGTGGTACTTCAGAGTTATTTTAATTTACATTTCTCTAATCAATAGTAATTTAGATCATTTTTTCATATGGCAATAGATAATTTTGATTTCTTCATCTGAAAACTGCCTTCATATCCTTTGATCATTTCTCAATTGGGGAATGACTTGCATTCTTATAAATTTGATTTAGTTCCCTATATATTTTATGTTTTGTTTTTTCGTTTTGTTTTGTGGAGCAATGAGGGTTAAGTGACTTGCCCAGGGAAACACAGGTAGTAAGTGTCAAACGTCTGAGGCTAGATTTGAACTCAGGTCCTCTTGAATCCAAGGCTGGTGCTTTATCCATTGCACCACCTAGCTGCTCCTTAGTTCCCTATATATTTTAGAAATGAAGCCTTTATCTGAAACAGTGGCTGCAAACAATGTTTCCCAGCTTTCTGCTTTCCTTCTAATTTTGACTGCATTGCTTCTGTTTGTACAAAACCTTTTTAATTTAATGTAATCAAAATCATTTTGTATTTCATAATATTCTCAGTCTCTTGTTTGGTCATAAATTGCTCTCTATAGATCTGAAAGGTAAAGTATTCCTTTCTCTCCTCATGGTATCACCCTTTATGTATAAATCATGTACCCACTTTGACCTTATTTTGGTATATGGTATAAGATGTTGGTCTATGCTTAGTTTCTGCCATAGTGCCTTCCAATTTGGAAATATTTTAAACATGATTGTACTGTATAACATTTAAAAACAACAACCTGGCTTTCCTTCTTAATATTTGTGTAACCGATTACCTAATCTCTCTGGATCTCAGATTCCTCATCTGTAAAGTGAGGGGTGTGGACAACGTGGTTGGTAAGGTCATAATCCTGTGTTCATGTCATCTTAAGAGTAGAACACCTTGAGATGAGTCTTTTAAGTCCTATGCCCAGGGTAAGATAACACACTGGTGTTAGCATCCTATTGAAGCTTGTGGTTGGACCAAAGGAAGAAAACCTAAAAACAATGTAGAAGTAGCAATTTTAAATAAAATAGCACATACTCAATGTGAGAGCATATTCACTAAAACCAGGCATGATAATAAATGAAATATATTGATGAGGTGGTAGACGCACCAATAGAAACATAACCAAGTGGTCTTACAATTGAGCAAACTGAGATTCAAAGAGAAAAGACCGATTCAAAGAGAAAAGACCGATTCAAAGCCATGTTGGTAATAATTCTGTCTGGGACCAGACTTGGTCCTAGAGCCTCTTGCTTCAAATCCAACACTTCAGTACTTTTCCCACCATGCCATAATGCCTGAATTAGTTTCAGAACTGGAATTGGAATCCAGGTCTTTGATTCCCAAATCTAGCCTTCCTTTGAGTATATTACCAGGCTTATTTAGACTACAAGATTATTTGATCTCAAAGTTTTATTTTCCTTGCACATAGGTCCTGGTAATATAAAATTTTGTCATCTATTGCCTCATTTTAAATTCATGGAAACTAATTTTTCACTTGGCATTTGGCTAGTCTTCATTTAAACTTCAATAACTGATAAAGTTTGGTCAGCCTTTGCTTTAGAACTATCCTAGGGGAACCTAGAAACATCAGGATAGTACTAACCTCATCCATATTTTGCTCTGCAAGTTAAGAAGCCTCTGCTTAGACCCTCAATAAGTTGGATTAAGTAGCATCTTCTTATCCTTTTAGTTTACCTTTTTTTTTTTTTTTGGTGGAAATCACTACTGGGCATAGAGTCAGTAAAAATTGGGTTTTAATTCACATCCCTGTCAGTAGCTGTGTGACCCTCCAAGTATCAGTTTCCTCATCTGCCAAAAACAGATGGTAATATTTAGGCTAATTATCTCACAGGGTTATTATGAGGAAAGCTCTGTGTAAACTTTCAAAGGCTGTATACATTTGACTTTTCTCTTATCATTGTAAATGAATGATTTGTCTGAAGTGCTAATATGCAGGACTAGGAAATTTGTTGAAGAGTAGAATGTGACATGAGGTAGGGAGTTAAGACAGATGGTAGAGAATGCCTGAGAAGAAATTGTTAAGGTTAAGAGAAGTTTCCCCCAGTTTGGTTTTTTTTATTGTCTGTGTCATATCCTTCACTTCTTTAAACTCTGACTTTAGAACTTAATACTTCAAAGGTAGCATAGTCTAAGAAGAAAGGAGAAGTGACTCAAGAGGCAGAAAGTCCCTCCCATGTCATTAATTAATCTGGTAACATTGGATAAATTACTTCCCTTCTCTACAGTTTACTTGGCTCATTGGTATAATGGAGATGATAATCCTTGCCCTGCCAACAAACTGGGTTGTTGTGAGGATCAAATAAGAAAATTGATATGGACTTGACTTGAAAACTATGAAGCCATATAATGTCACATTGATAGGTTCCAGTATACTTTTCTTACAAAAACTTGGTGGAGTAATAAGCATACAAATATGATGATAATGATAATAATAATCATGTCATAACACCGTACAGGATACTTCCATAAGAATAAAAGAAGCTTATTTCTCACACATCTTCCACTGTATACATGGTGGGGTGTGTGTGTGTGTGTGTCCATGTATTCCTTTATCCTCTAAGCTGTAACTTCCCTGATGTCATTAGGTACTTTCTTCCCCAGGGCATATCAAGATCTGCTGCCTTGTGCAGTCATGAGTTAGTGTAGTTTAAAAAAAAAAAATCACCTGGTAACCAACCATATGGTGACAGGGGTGGAAGAGAGAGACAGAGAGTGTGTGTGTGTGTGTGTGTGTAGTCCTTTGTAATGCTATTTATCACTTATTTACTTCTGTTCAGCAAACATTCAGTGCCTGCTATGTGAAAATTACTATGTTCTGTGAAGACAGTAGCTCTTCCTTCTGCTTCTAGTCACCTTGTACAGTTAATTCTTTTTATTATAACAAAAAAAAAAATTAGGGTGATGGGGTATGGAAAGAATACTGGATTTAGGGCCAGAGGACATGGGTTCAAATTTGACTACTTCTTGATATGTGACATTGAGTGAGTCTTTAATGTCACTTGGCCTTATGTGTAAAATTTGAACTTTGTGACTTTTTAAATAACCCTCCAGCCCTAAAACTATGCTCCTATGAAGATTCTCCATTTCATTACATTTCTTTAGAGACTAATATAATATTAGGTGTCCTCCATAAGCTTCAAGTGTTCACACTGGGTGAGACCTAAGAGATGATCTAAATGACTTATTCTACAGTCAGAAATGGAAGCCCCGGTTGGGAAAGGAACTTACCTGGAGTCAAAGAGTAGGCTGATACTGGTTACAGTTTCCAGAAATTTTAGAATATCTCCTAATGAAGAGAAGACAGAAAATGAATATGCAATGGGAATATTATATATCAGAAAGTGGAATCCATTTTAAGATGAAGAATGTAAGCATAAAATAGGCTGAATGCATTAGAGACCTATGTAGGAGGTAGATGGATATACCCATTTTTTCTGTATTATTTCATTTCCTCAGGGAAACTTACTTCTTGTCTTCTACAGGTAGTCAAGAAATAAATATTAGAAGATAACATTCATGACTTACATATTTCTAACTTCTCATAAACTTCTCTCAGGCTTCACTGATTCCAGTTTTCTAACACTGCTCAAGAAGATGCCAGACATTGAGCAGCTCTATGGCCTTCACCCTAGATACCTTGAAAGGCGACGGGTTCGTGGCCATGAGGCCTTTAGCATTCCTGGTGTGCTGGAAGCCTTGCAGGCTTGCCCAAACTTGCTGGTAAGTATATCATCCCTAATATATCTCTGGGTATCTTTGAATAAAAAAAAGTGCTAACAAACTTCAGTATTCCTATGGAAATAATATCTGTGTTGTTAAGAGCCTCATAAGATAGTGGATATAACTGCATTCTCCTCTATAAAAATATTAAATAGGTAATTAGTTTTAGTGACCCCATGTACCATAGCACACCAGGCAGGCCCTTCTATCCTCTACTATCTCCTGACATCTGTCTAAGCTCATGAAATTAGAAACAAAGGGTTTTTTTATCTGAGAAATACTAGCATCAGAAAAGGACCACTTTTAAAATAAATAAATCCACTTAAAATAGGGAACACTGTTTCATAGTAAATAATTGAATAGTGATTTATTGTCTTGAAATTATGAAGCTATTCCTTTTGTAAATTTTTTAATTCATTTTAAACTTAAATACAAAACGAGAAACAAAAACAAAGAACATTGCCATGTACACAGCAAAACATAAGAGTGGATTCAATATAAAACAATAAATTTCCATCTCAAGAAAATCTATATAATAAATACACATTGTTTTCAAAGCTGCCCAGCTTTTCTTTGCTGACTTGTAGGTTTTCTTTGTTTTATGCTGTGCACTTTTTACTTTATTTTTTTCCCCTCCTCATCCCCCCACGCCTGCCCCCAGCCCTAAAGATATGTGTGTGTGTGTCTGCATACTTATACACAGATATCTATAAATATACATACATATATGGAAAAGACATACTATGCATATTTTCACTTGTCATCTCTTTCTCTGAAGGTGGATAGCATCTTTCTTGATAAGTCCAGTTCTGTGGTTTTTTTATATCAACCTGCTCATCATTTCCTTCACTACAGCAACATTCTAACCCCACCATATCCTCTGTAAGAGATTGTCTATTAAAATCTTTTGCCAGTTTTTGGTATTCCTTTGATTCTTAGCTACATTGGTTTTATTTATACTAGAAAATTTTAATTTAAAATTTTAGATATTGTCCATTTTATACTTCAACAATGTGTTCACCTTATAATATAGTTTAAAGTCTAGTGTTGCTGATTCTGCTTCCTTTACATCTTTCCCCCTGATTTCTTTTAAATTCCTGACCTTTTGTTCTTCTAAATGAATTCCGTTATTATTTTTTCTAACTCAGTAATAGAATTTCTTAGTAATTTAATTGATATGGCATTGGATAAATAGGTTATATAATAAATTATAAATAAAAAGAAATGATAGGTTAGATAATAGATTGAATAGATAAAATTGTCATTTAAAATTATATTGGATTTACCTACCAATGAACACTAAATATTACTTCATTTATTTAGATCTGACTTTATTTATATAAAAAGTGTTTTATGTTTATATTATATGGTTCCTGTGACTGTTTTGGAAGGTATATTCTCAAGTATTTTATAATCTATTTTAAATGGCCTAAAACAATATTGAATAATATTGCTAACACATCATGTAGTTTCCCTATTTTTCTCTTTTAAGTCTATTTTAGCTTTAACTTTGTCTAAGATCATTAATACCCCTGCTTTTTTCCATAATAAATTCTACCCCTGCCCTTTATTTAATCTTAATTTATATCATTTATCATGTTTCCTAAAAACATATTGTTGAATTCAAAATTTTAATCTGTTATCCATTTCTGTTTTATGGGTAAATTCATCCCATTCACATTCTAAGTTATAATTACTTGTATATTTTCCGCCTTCCTATTTTTCCTCACTATCCTTCTCAACCCTATTTGCCCTATCCCTCATTACTCTTCTGCTTTACTTCTACCTGCTATCTTACCTTCTTATTCCTTAACCTATCAATCCCTCCAAGAATTCCCTCCCTTATCCTCTTCCCCCTACCCTTTACCCTCTTATTTCTTTCTGGATTTAGAATACTTATATATATATATATATATATATATATGTTTTTCCCTGTTTAACCCATTCCTGGTCAGTTAAATTTCCAGCACTACCTGCCCCACCCCCACATATTTTTTCTTTAGCATCAACCCTATCATATACAGTTCAGCCTAAGCCTTTCTTTCAAACTATCCAAATAATGATGACCATCATAAAAGTACTGCTAACATTTTTCACAAATAAGGAGTAAACAATTTGAATTTATTGAGTCCCTTATAATTGGTCCTTAATGTTTACTTTATATTTCTCCTGCATCTTGTATGTTGAATTGTCCATTAACTTCTGCCATTTTTGTCACAAATACCTGAAAGTCTTTCAGGATTATACAGGGTAGGCCAAAAGTCACAAAGGGGTCTGATGTTTTGTTTTGGGTTTTTTTTTGGGGGGGTGTGAGGCAATTGGGGTTAAGTGACTTGCCCAGGGTCACACAGCTAGTAAGTGTCAAGTGTCTGAGGCTGGATTTGAACTCAGGTCCTCCTGACTCCAAGGCTGGTGCTCTTTCCACTGCGCCACCTAGCTGCCCCATGGGTCTGATATTTTAATAACTGCAAATTTCTTATTCATTATTTCACATCTCTATCTCCTATATGTACTATATATGAGGCTATGGTATCATAAGTTAAAAACAAAAAATAAAGAAGTAATTAAATATTGAAACCCCTTTGTGACTTCATGATGTTTGGCTCACTCTGTACTTAACTTTCCTGGGTAAGTTACCCTTGGTTGTAATCCCAGCTCTTTTGCTCTACAAAATATAGTATTCCAAGACTGGAGGTACTTTAACATAGTAGCTGCTAGGTCTTGTATAATCCTTAACTTGGGAGCTTTTAAACTTGGCTATAACTCATGATGGAAAATGCTCTCCACATCCAGAAAAAGAACTATGGAGTCTGAATGCAGACCAAAGCATACTATTTTCACTTTATTTTTTTTGTTTTTTGTTTTTCGTTTTGTTCTGATTGTTCTTTCACAACATGACCAATGTGGCCATATGCTTAACATGATTGTACATATATAACCTATATCAGATTTCTTGCTTTCTTGGTGGAGAAAAATTTGGAACTCAAAATATTACAGAAATGACTGTTAAAAACTCTCTTTACATGTAAGTGGAAAAAAATAATATGGGGGAAAAGAAATTTGGCTATAATATTGCTCTTGGATTCTCTTTCAGGTGGTAATTGGTAGATTTTTTTTTTCTATTTCTGCTTTTCATTCTTGTTCCAGAACTTCAGGGCAATTTTCCTTTATAATTTCTTGTAATATTGTATCAAGATTCTTTTCTTGATCATATCTTTCAGGTAGTCTGACTATTCTAAATCATTTCTCCTCAATCTGTTCTCCAGATCAGTTGTTTTTCTGATGAGATGTTTTACATTTTCTTCTCCTTTTTCATTCTTTTGTTTTTATTATTTCTTGGTGTTTTAGAATATCATTAGCTTCCCCTTGCCCAGTTCTAATTTTCAAGGAATTATTTTCTTCCTTAAATTTTTGATTCTCTATTTCAAGTTACTTGACTTTATTTTCATAATTTTCTTAATTTTCTTGGTTTGCTTTTATTTTCTAATTTTTCCTCAGTCTCTCTTATTTGACTTGTAAAGTCCTTTTTATTTTCATCCAAGAACTCTGTGCTTGGGACCATTTGACATTTCTCATTGAAAAAGGAGTGTTTTGTAGTTCCATTATCTTCCTCTGAATATGAACCCAGGTCTTCTCTATTGCCATTGTAATTATCTGTGGTTGGAGTCTTTCTCCTTTGCTTACTCATTTTTATTTTTATTTTGTTTTTAGCAATTAGTATATAATCAAGTTCTAGGCCTGAGGTATGGGGAATGATATCCCAAGCCTCAGGTCCTTCTTACTGTTATTTTCTAAGGTCTGTCCCAGAGCCCAACTCTGGACTCTCTTCTCTACTCCTAAGCCATGGCTAGGGCCCTCTGCCAAGTTGTTCTGAAAATGATCTTGCCTCCCTGCCGTCCTTCCAGTGTTTGCAAACTACAGCTGTCCACTCAGCCTTGGAACTGAAACCAGGGATTCTTCTCTCCTTCAAGTGCCCACAGCCAGCAGGGTACCCGCTCCTCTCCTACTGTATTTATCGGGTGTGTGCTAGCTCCTTCTCTCCATACCCATAGCCTGGGACTTGTCTGGTCAATACAGCTGTGCTTGGTGTCCCTCAACAGTGAAAGGTTCTTTAATCTTCTCCTGCTCAGGTATCAGATCCCCACACCATCAATGAGATGAAAGTTTCTAAGGCTGAGACTGCCTCCCAATTCCCACTGCCCTCACTTAGTCAACCTGGAGGTATTGGCACTTCACTCAGGTTGAACCTCCTCGCTGGAGGTCAGGTCTTTCTTGGGGTATTCTCAGGAGGACAAGTGCTTTACCCCAGCTTTTGTTTATTTCTGCTGTTCTGCATTTCCTCCGAGTCAGTATTCTTTTTTCTGGAGGAAATTTGAAGTGCCAAAAGTTTTCTGACTTATTCTGCCATCTTCCCAGAATCGTCCCAATATTTTTTTCATATTAACAGAATTCAGGTTCATAATTTCAACTATACTTTAATTATTAGAGCCAACAAAGAATTAAGTGAGGGAATTGGATGTTTAATTTATATGATAAAAGTGTATGGCAGCGTAATATAACATCTTTCACTTCATATTTTGTTTTCATAGCATGATCATCAAGAGGGTTATTTTTATAAAAGTATTTGAGGGCTGTATCCCATATTCCCAAGAGCTTCTCTTAATCTTCTGATATTTTGCAACACTAAAAAGCAAAGATGTTAATGTAATGGTCAGGGATACACAGTTATATAAGTAGAGGTATAATCGAGTGGTAACTGGTTTTATAAGTGGTCAGTTCATTAATGAATATTTTTTTTTACAACTTTTGCTACTTTTCATAGTATCATAGAAATGCATCATGACCTAGTGAATAGAAAGCAAACCTCAGACTCATGAAGACCTGTGTTCAATTTCCCTTCTTGATACATATTGGCCAGCCATCTTACTTCTCAGTAGCCTGCTCAACCAAGAGTCTTCTGTTGCAAAATAGCTGCTTATCTTCTTTGGTAGAGGAAGTTTTGTCACCAGAAGTTCCCAAAGATAGGCCTAGACTAAACCAAAGTGCGGCCTCATAACTGCAGGGACCTGTGTAATGAATACTCAGATATGAAATAGCCCATATACTTGGTAGTCGATATCCATGATCCAATAATCAGTGATGGTGTACTTTCCTTTAGAAATATAGTTGCTATTACTTCAGATAACTGAGATCAAAGGAGTTGTTTCTCATTTCATTTATCTACCTAGTGGTACAATCTCAACTTGGAACTTAAAGCACTTAGTAATTTCAAAGTATAAAAGCCAGGGTTGTTATTTGTTGCATTTCAGCAGCAAATTTCAGGGATGGTGGGAGGAAAATGCTCTTGAGTTCATTTGCTTTAATATTATACTATGGAAAAAGAAAGTGTGCCTTCAGATGCTAACTACAGGTTCCTTTCCTGTTTATCCGTGTTACAATACAGGGTGTGGAGACTTCACATTTGGAGCTGGTAGAAGCCATCTGGACATATATGCCTCAAGTTCATATTTTGGGGAAGTTTCGTAATCGTAACGGAGCTTTTCCCATCCCTCCTGAAAACAAACTGAAAATTCCCATAGGAGCCAAAATCCAAATCTTGCATCTAGTGGGTGAGTGGATTCTTCTGTTGTCACTTGGAATCCTCCTTTGCCAGTGCCATAAAATTTGCATTCCATATGAAGAAAGCACCTACCAGTTCTATAGATTTCAGAAAGTTCTTGAGGAATTTGAGCAGAAATTAGTTTTCTTATTAAACAGCTTGCTATGTATACTCCTTCCTTGGGTACCTTTTCTTACATCATGCCATTATAGTAAGTATTTCATGTCTACTTGTGCTTCAGAAGCTATTCAGGCAGCTGAGTATTCTCTGCCCAGTCTCTGTTTTCTTGAGACCTGAAGGACAGCTGTAATTGAGATTAAGGAAATGGTCTCTGTGGGGCACATAATTCTGGGGGAAGCTTCCATAGGTTACTTTGAAACTGTTGCTATCCCTCCAGACTTTACTCCAAACTGATTTCACTCTCAGGTAATAATGAAACTAGAAACTGGCATTATCCTTGGAGCATTTAAACAACTGTCCAACACTCATTAAAAACTTGCTTTCTCCTCTTTCATGGTAGCCAGCATCCCTTTTCCTCTGGTTTCATCCATTGCCCAGTTAGAGACAATCATTTAACCTGTATCACTCTAGTATAAGGAAAGTGCTTTGTGAAATTTAAATAACACAGAAGCGTGAACTACTAGTTTTCTGTTCCTCTAAAGTCCTCCTCCATTGTCTCACAGTGAGGAGCTGACCCCAGTTTCTCAAAGGCCATGCCAGCAGAGGTCAAACTCTGGCAGTTTCTATCAAACTAGAAACACTTTATGTATAGTCTGGGTTGGTCATCTGAGGTAAGTATAGCTAAATGTAAAGAATGGGCATTACCAGAAAGTTGGACTTGAGGCGATGATTTTTTCCCCGCATAACAATTCCTGAAGACCATATAATAAAGTGTGTAAAAAGGTTGTAATCTGTGTTATATGGTTCCTTGAAGTTTAAGTAGAGTATATCAATAACTAGTAACTCCGTCCTGGAAATGGTTGAATTCAAGAAGTTAAGGCCTACAGAATTCAGAAGTTTTTAAGTCCTTATGTGTAAGAAAAGCCAACTGGCTTTCTGGATGGACCTTTCGTGTTGGTAAGTGCTTTGATGGGAGCAGCCACAGGTTTCTGAGCTCTGCAGGCTCAGAAATTTGCTTTTATTTAGTTTACCCTGAGGTTTTCAAGCTCTAAGGATTCATACTATAGAAACTTAAATGATATCCTTTTGTAAACCAGAATGCCAAGTTATTAATTGACAATGGGAATTTTATTTGGCAAGATAGATGGTGTAAGTGGTCTTCAGAGGATATTCTCCTAATGGGAGATTAAATTACTAAGTCAGAAAGTAGCATAGTGAGAATATAATTAATAATAGCTCACATCCTATGGTTTACAGAGAGCACTTTCCTCATGACCCTGTGAGTTGGTGTATTATATCCATTTTATAGATAACATCTGATTTGCATAGCACTTCATGGTTTCATAAATCTTTTTATTTGATTCTCATAGAAAGTCTCTGAGCCTTGCATAATACAAATAATATCATTTTTTACAAATAAGGAAAATGAACCTTAGAAATGAAATTACTTGGGACTGGGACCCAAATGCAGGTCTTCTTACTCTTATGACTATTGTTTTTTCTACTGTTTCACATGGAACAAAAGGAGTAAATTCTTCTGGGACATTTTCATCAAGTTCTAGGGTAGCTTCCATGAATTGCCCTTCTAAAATCTGGTGATATTTTTATATTATTTTGCCTTGTGCAAGACAGTGCTGGAAACACATGAACACATTCACAGAGTACCTTTATCATATCTGCAGCTGCCTAATGTAAAAAATATTAAAAACAAATAATTATTATTAGAGCCAGTTTCAAAGGGAGGCATTAATGGCATATTTTCCCAATTTACTGACTATAGACTTGCAAAAGAAACATTTAGACTTGATTCAGTTCTTGCTCAAATCTGTCCATTGCAAGTCTCGCCCCACCACACTGCCTCTAACCCTCCACCCTGACCAATTTAAATCCTTGACTGTCATAACAGCCCTTTCTCTTTTTCCCTTTCCTTCTCCTGACCCAAGCAGAATGATTTGCTTTTTTTTCTCTTTTGAATTCCATAAAGAAAGGGTTCAGATGGGGGTTCAGATGAAGCCTTCCTTAAACATTCCTATCTTCCAACTGATGAAATAATTTTTCCTCCTTAGATATCTATAATTCTTTGTCTCTGTCACATTCTACCCTGTCTCATACATACTTGTATGTGTATTATATGTCCCTTCTCCTATGCCACATAAGGCTGTGAGCCCTTTGAAGCAGGGGTTGGGCCATTTTTCAAATACATCTTCAGTGACTTCTGCATTGCTTAATCATTTTTTAAAAAATTGATATACAGATTAGTTTCAGAAAAGAACCAAGAAAAATGATCAGATTAACAGAGGTCTATTTTAAACTAAGTATGTCCATGTAGTTGAGGATTGTTCTAAATAGACTATACTTACTATGCATTGGTTAGATGAATTGCAGATGTTGAAGGCTCTCAGAATGGTAAATGAGGTTCACTTAGAAAATACATTGCTTCAACAGACTCATGGAATAAGAAATTTGTTTTAATGAATTCTTGACTGCTTTTTCTTCTAGGGGTGAATGTTCCTGAAATTCCTTGTATCCCAATGCTAAGGCACCTTTATTTGAAGTGGGTGAGACTCACCAAGCCTCAGCCTTTTAAAGATTTCCTTTGCATCAGCTTACGCACTTTCGTCATGAGGAACTGTGCAGGTAATTATATAGCCGACTGATAGAATTGTAATAAGTAGCACACATTAAAAGAATCCTAAAGTAAAATTTATTATATATTCATACATTGAACTTTTTTGTGCATAATTAAATGTTACCTACTGAAGGTAAATAAGTTCATGTCTTTAGAGGTGGTAGGAACGTTAGAGATCATCTAATACAACCCCTTCTTTTGTCTTTTTTAAGCAGGTGAGGGAAACTGAGTCCCAGAGACATAAAATTATTTGTCCAGAGTCACACATTAAAGTAGTGGAATTGAAGTTTGAACCAGGTGCTCTTACTTCATTCCAACAATGTTCTTTGTATTCCATCACTCTTCACTGTGTTGTTTTTTTTAACTTCAAAGAAGTTTTGAGGGAAATCATCAAAAGTATATTTAACCTTTTTTTCCACTGTAAATATTTTACATGTAAATTACATGTAAAAATAAAAAATTTTGAGTTCCAAATTATCTCCCTCCCTACTCCTCTGCTCCCTCTTTAAGAAGGGAAACAATTTGATACAAGTTATACATTTACAGTCATGCAAAACATTTCCATATAAGTCATATTGTGAAAGAAGCATGCTTCGATCTGCATTGAGATTTCATCAGTTCTTGCTCTAGAGGTGGATAGTATTTTTCATAAGTCCTTTGGAATTGTCTTGGATCATTATATTGCTGAGAATAACTAAATCATTCGCAGTTGATTGTCATATAATATTGCTGCTATTACATACGATAGTTTCCTGGTTCTGTTTACTTTACTTTACATCAGTTCATATAAGTCTTTCCAGGTTTTTCAGAAAGCATCCTGCCCATCATTTCTTATAGCATAACTGTATTTCATCACAATCATATACTACAACTTTTTCAGCCATTCCCCAGTTGATGGGCATCCCCTCAATTTCCAATTCTTTGCCACCACAGATAGAGTTTTGTGGTCCTTTTTCTTTTTTTTTAAACTATTTAGGATACATACCTAATATTGGTGTTGCTGGGTCAAAGGGTATTGCACAGTTTTATAACCTTTTGGACATAGTTCCAAATTATTCTCCAGAATGGTTGGGTCAATTCACAACTCCACCAGCGGTGCATTAGTGTCCCAATTTTCCCACTTCCCCTCCAACATTTGTCATTTTTCTTTTCTGTCATATTATCCAGTCTGATAGGTATAAGGGTGGTACTTCAGAGTTGTTCTAATTTACATTTCTCTAATCAATAATGATTTAGAGTATTTTTTTCATATGACCGTAGATAGCTTTGATTTCTTCATCTAAAAATTCCCTGCTCGTATCCTTTGGCCATTTGCCAATTCAGGAATGACTTGTATTATAAATTTGACTCAGTTCTCTATATATTTGGGAAATCAGGTCATCAGACAAACCTGAAAATTAGAGAAACTTGTAAAAAAAAAAATCCCAGTTTTCTGCTTCTAATCTTGGCTATATTGGTTTTGTTTGTGTAAAATTTTTTAAATATAACATAATCAACATTATCCATTTTATACCCTGTTATGTTCTATCTCTTGTTTGGTTATATATTCTTCTTTAATCCATACATCTGACAGCTAAACTATTCCATGCTCCCCTAATTTACTTATAATATCACCCTTTATGTCTAAATCATGTACCCATTTTGAACTTGTCTTGTTATATGTTATGAGGTGTTGGTTTGTACCTAGTTTCTGCCAAACTGCTTTCCAGGTTTCCTACCCATTCTTGTTCAGATAATTAGTCCTTGTCCCAAAAGCCGGGATCTTTGGGTATATCAAACATTAGATTGCTGTGGTCATTACTCACTGTTTATTGTGTACCCAGTATCTTCCACCACTATTTCTTAGCCAGTCCCAGATTGGTTTGATGATTACCACTTTTTAATGCATTTTAAGATTTGATATGGCTAGACCACCTTCTTTCACATTTTTTCCCAACAATTCCCTTGATATTCTTGACTATTTTTTGTTCTTCCAGATGAATTTTGTTACTGTTTTTTCTAGCTCCATAAAACAATTTTTTGGTAGTTTAATTGGTATGGCACTGAATAAGTAAATTAATTTGGATAGAATTATCATTTTTATTATATTGGCTCAGCCTACCCATTAGCAATTAATATTTTCCCAGTTGTTTAGATCTGACTTAATTTGTGTGAAAAGTATGTTGTAATTGTGTTCATATGGTTCTAGGGTTTTTCTCAGCAACTAGACTCCCAAGTATTTTATATTGTCTGCAGTTATTTTAAATGCAATTTCTCTTTCTGTTACTGCTTGATTTTGTTGTTGTAGAATTGCTGCTGATTTTTGTGGGTTTATTTTATATTCTGCAGCTTTGCTAAAGTTGTTACTTATTTCAAATAGTTTTTTAGTTTATTCTCTAGGATTCTCCAAGTATTCCATCATAACATCTGTAGAATGATAAGTTTTGTTTCTTCACAGCCTATTCTAATTTCTTCAATTTCTTTTTCTTGTTATTTCTATAGCTAGCATTTCTAGTATAATATTAAACATATTTTTAACCTTTTAAAAGGAAATCTGTCAAACCATCTCTTATGTCTCTCCTTTATATTCCATTCCAGTTTGTAACACTCTGAACTATACTTTTATTTCATCTTGAAACAGATTCTTACTTAGGCTCCATGACTCTGTTCTGCTTCTATCTAGTCCATCATTTCTACATTTTCCACACTAGTTTTCCATAATCAGTACTTTGTCATGTCACTTCTCTGTTCAGAAATCTTCATTTAGGTATAACATAAGGGTGAAACACCTTTGCTTACCTTTCTAGGTCCTACTCTTCATTACTTATTTACTTTTACTTAACATTCACCTTTTTTCCCATTTTGTTTATTGAATTTTTATTTTATTTGCATTTCCAAATTCTCTCCCTCTATCTGCTGAGAAGGCCAAAAATACAAACCCATTATAAATAGTGTGGTAAAAATGATTTGTGGTAAAGATTAATATTCCCATTTTTAGCTAACTCATTTGGGAGGGACCACACCTGGCCCACCCCGAGGTTACGAAAGCAGCTTTTGAAGGACCTCCCCTTTCGGGGGAGGGGAGATTGAAAGCTCCCTGAAGGGAGGCAGGCTGCTTCTGGATTCTGGAACGCTAGGCTTTTTCCAGAACTCGGTCTTTCGGCTTGGGCCCTTGTGGTGGTGGTGCGTGGCGTGTGTTCGTGCTCTGTCTTGGCAACTGCTGTCTCTGTGAGAGTAACTTTAGAGTGGTCAGGCGTGAGTGAGTTTAATTACGGAAAACCCTAAATTCCTTTGAACTAGCTAAATTGGAAAGGGTCTGGGTTAAGTTTAAAGTATTTATCTGTATTTCTATTTTCCTGTTTCTTTATCTTTGATTTTTATTAGTTTCACCTTTGTTGTTTAATTCCCAAGTAATAAAATCTGATCCTTTTGTGAACTAAAGCTTAGAGGCTCCTTTTCTTATTGGCCTGGGAGAAATGGAGGATAAACCTAAAAGGTCCCTCATATTTCCGGGACCCCAATATTAAGGCGAGTCACCCAAATAACGCTCCATATATCAAATTTTGGCGCTCACAATAGCAAGTGATGCAAAACAAATCTCCTGTGTCCATGTTCTGAAAAAAGAAAGCAAGAAAGAAATTTACTTTATTACATCCTCTCAGTTCCTCTGTGTCTTTGTTGTTTGATTCTTAAGATATATCTGATTCTTTGGACCATAGCATGTTAGTGCTGCTATCCATGGGGTTTTCTTGGCAAAGATATTGGAATGGTTTGCTATCTCCTCCATTGGATTATGGCAGACAAATTAAATGACTTGCCCAAAGTCACAAAGCTAGTGTTTGAAGCCAAATTTGAACTCTGGTCTTCCTGACTCCAGGCCTAGGACTTTATCCACTGAGCCACCTACCTGCCTCCATCTGCCTTTGGCTTTAGTCCTACCTCTTCCCTATCCCTTGAACGATCCTGTTGGTTCTTATCTGCCTTATGTTGTTATTATGTCGTGCTATCTTCACCTTGCCACTAACTCACAGTATATCCTTTGGACACACTTAATTACCTAATCACACCTGGCCTCAATTTTTTTACTGATATAGTACAAATGTTAGACATGATAACTTCTAAGCTTCCCTCTACCTTGAGCAATCATACCAAGGCAAAAAGAGGTTAAGTGACATGCCCAGGGTTACAGAGATAAGTAAGTATATGAAAACAGATTTAAACTCAGATTTTTTGAAGGCCAAGTTCAGCTTTCTATCTACTGAGCCACTTACCTACTTCTACATAATCTTAAAACGATCCCTGTAAATTTCCTTTATAGGATTTATTTTCAAATTTGTGCCTGCAAATAAAAATCACAGGAGTTTTAGAGAGCCTAAGTCCAAACTTCTCATTATGTGATTAAGGAACTAAAGACTCAAAAGATGTGTTTCTTTCTTTCTTCCTTCCTTCCTTCCTTCCTTCCTTCCTTCCTTCCTTCCTTCCTTCCTTCCTTCCTTCCTTCCTTCCTTCCTTCCTTCCTTCCTTCCTTCCTTCCTTCCTTCCTTCCTTCCTTCCTTCCTTCCTTCATAATAAACATTGGGGCAGCTAGGTGGCACAGTGGATAAAGCACCGGCCCTGGAGTCAGGAGTACCTGAGTTCAAATCCGGCCTCAGACACTTAACACTTACTAGCTGTGTGACTCTGGGCAAGTCACTTAACCCCAATTGCCTCACTTAAAAAAAAATTAATAATAATAATAATAATAAACATTTTGATTTTAAGTTTTGAGTTCCAAATTCTATCCTTCCTTCCCTCTTTCCCCTTGCCACTCCCTGAGGTGCTAAGCAATCAGGTATAGGTTATACATGTGCAATTATGTAAAAGATTACCACATTAATTATTTGGCATAAGAAAACCAGAAGAAAAGAAAATGAAAAATAGTTCAGTCTGTGTTCAATCAATTTCAGTTCTTTCTTTGGAGGTCGATAGTATGCTTCATCATTAGTCCTTTGGGATTGTCTTGGATCGTTGTATTGCTGAGAACAGTTAAGTCATTCACAGTTCTTCATCAATATTGGTGCCACTGTGCACAACATTCTCCTGGTTCTGCTCGCTTCACTATATATCAGTTCATATAATTTTTTACAGGCCTTTCTGAAATCATCCTGTTTTTCATTTTTTACAGCACAATAATATTCCCTCACACTCATATACCACAGCTTCTTTAGCCATTCCCCAGTTGGTGGCCATTTTCCTTTGATTTCCAATTCTTAGCCACCACAAAAAGAGCTGTTATAAATATTTGTGTACAAACAGGTCTTTTTCTCTTTTCTGGGATATAAACCTAGCAATAGTATTGCTGGATCAGAGGGTAGGCACAGTTTTATAACCTAGGCCTCTTTTCAAGTAACTTCCTCAAAATTCTATGTATACCTCAAAATGACAAAAAAGTGGCTGGATCTCTACATGAGAGTCCTTCTTGCAGTAAATAAAGAAAAGACACTGGATTAGAAGCCAGGCGGCTTTGGATGTTAATCCTGGTTCTGCCATTTACTCATAAGTGACCTTGGACCAGGCACTTCTCTTAGGGCCCCAACTTCCTCCCCTTCCCCCACCATAAAATCAGAAGTTGGACTAGATGGTCTCTACTATCCCTTCCTGCTCTAAAATCCTATACTTCTGGTTAGCCTGCTAATGACCCAGTTCTCAATATGGAAAAACACCTGAGTGAAATATGAAGACTGCCCGTGGTTATTTCCTCTCTGTTCAGCACAGTCACAACTGTGATTCTATACTCCTGAACACCAAGACAATGAACAATAACCAAATAAGTGTTTTTGAACAATTAGCTGCCAGACATTGTGTTAGCAGGATATAAACAATTTTAAAAGTATATAGCTTAATACCCCGAAACAATTAACAAGTGAAACAATCAAGAATATAAATAATCCACTGCCAAAACATAACATGCAGATACATTTTGGGCTACATGAAATGTGATATGCTATGATTCGATGACTCTAAAGTACTACCAGGTTCAGAGAAGAGGCAGAGGCATAGTCACAGGAAAATTCAGGAAAGAGGCAATACGATTGCTTCAGCTGTACAGTGGAGATAATAACAGTACCTACTTCACAGGGTTGTTGTGAGGATAAAATAAGAAAATATTTGTAAAATGATTTGCACTCTATAAATGCTAGCTGTCACTACCACTGTCATTCATTGTTTTGTTTTTTCTCAGGTCCTACAAACTCTTTGAAGTATGTCCCATTGGTAACAGGATTAGCTTCTGCCCGAAACTTGGAACAATTAGAATTGGTTCGAGTTCCTTTCCTTGGAGGTCTCATCCAACATGTAGTTGAAGACAGTTGGCGATCAGGTATGGTTGTTTCATTTGTCCTTTAGTATTAATCAGTCTTTGAAGGCCAGTGAAAAATTAATTTCCTTCTGTGACTTAATTTATTTTAAAAGGTCATTCATTTTAAAAGCAATAGAAATCAGTTGTTAGTAATTACACCTTTCTTATGTCATTTGAAAAGAAGTGGAACAAGATACCTTTTCTTCTTGTATGTTGCTTAGTTACTGATATATCAAATCATGTCTTGGGGCTATTTATTAGAAATTCTGTTTGAGATATTTTTATGTCATTTAGAGCTTGGTTGAATAAGACTTCAGAGTTCATGACCTGGTCTTTGCAAATCCCTTTCATGTAATACATCAAATGTGTTTAGGAAAATAGCTATAATAATAATAATAAAATAATAGGAAAACTAAAGTTTTAAAATTAGATTAGGATTATTATAACAAGTGTAATAATTATTAATAAAACATGCTAAAGGATTAAAAGTTGTTATAAATGGTTTAGGCATTAACATTCTGACCCAGTTAGCATGTATTTCTACTAAAATAATAAATTTTATGAAAATGAAAAATTATTATAAAGTCATATTCTATGTAATTATATCAATAAGCCAAGCACTTTTGATTTCATCAGTTTGGGGGAGAGAAAGAGGATATAAGAAGCTTTTTGCTCTCATTGACGTTGCTTTTCTCTCCAGTGATTGTTTCATACCTGCCCACCTTGTTTGACTTACATATTCTCCCATTATTTCTCCCTAAGTGGTCCCATAACTATCATTATTGATTGTGTTGCAACAGTAGTCAAGTTTTGACTCAGAAGTGAGCATTTTCAGTGCCTTATTCTCTTGATCTCCCATATCCAATCTGTTACCTAGTCCAGTCCATCTTACCTTCATAATATCTCTTGTATAAGCTCCCTTCTCTCCTAACATGGCTATGAGTGGTACAGCCTGGTTCAGAGACCTTCATCACCTCATGCCTGGGCTAGTCTTCTTGCTTCAGATCTCTCTTTATATGAGATTGATCTTCCTAAAGCAGAGTTCTGACCATATTACTCTCTGCCTCCATTTGGTAAATTCTAATGATCTTCTATAATCTCCAGGATCACAGGATAAAATCCTTTATTTAAATACCATTAAAAGCCCTTCATAACATAGTTCTATCTTTCTAGTCTTCTTACACCTTTCTGCCCTCTATGTACTCTGCAAGCCAGTGATACTGGCCCTTTTTCTTTTCATATATATATATATATATATATATATATATATATATATATATATATATATATTTATTTATATTTATATTTATATATATTTATATTTATATTTATATTTATATATGTGTGTGTGTGTGTGTGTGTGTGTGTGTGTGTGTGTGTGTTTTGTCTAAAATGTAAAGTTTGAAATAACAGCTGATTGGTCAGAAGAAAAATATATTTTTAAATCTCTCTTTCCTCCCCCTGCCTTATCCAGGTGGTTTTAGAAATTTGCACACTATTGTTTTGGGAGCTTGCAAGAATGCTCTTGAAGTAGATCTTGGCTACCTCATCATCACTGCTGCTCGAAGGTATGTCTTCTTTTCTCCTCTTGTGTTTCCCTTACAGAAATTACTCATCGTTTTCCTCATGGGCTGTTAATGGAACCATTTTTTAAGTAGGACTTGACCACACAAGTCTGAAAAGTACTGCTTAAGTTACTGAGGGAAAAAAAGTAGCTAATATTCCACAGTGACTTAGCTGCTTTGTAAAAATTATGAAGGGTGACTAGATTAGACTGTTTCAGGCTCCTTGCTAAAGTAGCAACCTCCTGTGTTAGAAGGAAGGGGAAATCCAGATACCACTGTTCTCTTCCTGGTTTCTCAGGGTAAATATGGACAACTTTCTTATTGGAGGCCCAGACCAACCAAAATTGTGATAACACACTTATCATGAGTTGTGAAAAGTGTAGTGGTCACTCTGGGGGTTTGTTTTTGGTATCCATGGAATCAAATTCATTATTTCGGTTGACTTCTGTGATTTAGTCATGATCCTTGGAAAGAATTATTTTTATAACTGACTTACAAAAGGAGTCTTTGATTTTAGTGAAACCTTACTTGACTTCTTTTGATCTCATCTTTGTATTCTATTGTTCTTAGGTTACATGAAGTTAGAATCCAGCCTTCTCTAACCAAAGATGGTGTCTTTTCTGCACTCAAGATGGCAGAATTGGAGTTCCCACAGTTTGAAACCCTCCACCTGGGATATGTAGATGAGTTTTTATTACAGTGTAAGACTATTCTACTTTTGTTTTATCCCTAAAACTGCTTCTCTTTAACCTTACTAGTTGAAACCCAAAGTTTTAATATACCGTATTGTCCCATATATAAGGTGATCTCAAAACTAATACAATTTTGCTTTTCAAAAAGAGGTTTCCTTATCTGTAAAATGAAGGAGTTGGACTGAATGATCTTTAAGATCTCTTCTAACTCTCAAAGTCTTATATTAGGAAAACATCGTAAAATTAGAACATTTGGTGGGTTTCTATATTAGCTGTGGACCTATCATATAAAACATCAAAATATTCATCAGTACAAAATCACCAACAAATAAGCAGAAGAGAGTTGTTTGCAAATGTCGCCTGCACAATTTTCTTATTTTCTCTCACTATGTACGCCCTTTTACCCTGAAGCTTCCTTTCCCCACAGTTTGTCTTTCATTTGCCTTTTATTATGCTGCATTTCTTGAAGCCTTTAATAGTACTCTCAAATAAGCATCCATTCCATGCCTGCAGTAGCCATTCACACAGTAAACCCACTGAGGGTTTCTTGACTTTTCCAGATGGTGTTAGAGTATGATCTTCAGTGAGCAACCAGTCCATACGCTCTTTCTGCAGGTTGTCTTTGAAAGGCTTGTTCACAGCAACAACCTAGAACCTGCAATTGGGAAGTCATCCCTTCAGGTATACTCATCAAAGTCATTATACATTTGCACGAACTTATTTTCTCACCACATTGGTTAAATGCTCAGGAAAAGCATATTTTTTATTTTGCAAGAATTCTGTACCTTCTCACCCCGTATTTGTAACCAGCCTAAAAAAAGATCCAGTTAATTCATTGTTTTTCTTGAAATTTATACACCTAGCATTCTTTTTGGATCTTGCCACTTTAAAGTGATACGATTCAATTCATATTTTAAGAAGGTCTTAAATGGGTCCTGAGGAGGTTGATCTGGTTGGTAAAAGGATTCACCTTGAATATAGCTACCTTATAAGGATTTCAGGAAGGAATCAGGGATGTTAGCCTTGAATTTAAACTCCTTGAGTTTTGCTTTTGTCCTTGTAATCCCTGTTTTGTGCACTTAATAGGTACTTAATAAATTTGTTAAATTGAATTGAGAAGAAACGCCTGGGAGAAAGAGGGGATAAAGATGGAAAGGAATTGCAGCCCAGTTAGCAGAACTAAAGCAGTAGTTAGTTGCAAAGGGGTAGATTTAGCTTTAATTTAAGGGAAAACTTTGTAAAGATTTGAGCTGGCAAAAATTGAAATGTTACTATGAGAGGCAAAGTCAGTGGGTTCCTTACTATTAGAGGTCTCTTAGGTGGAGGCTGTATGTGTACCTACCAGAGATGTTGTAGAATGGATTACTCTTTTTTTATAGGTTGGACAAGAGTGGCTTTTGAAGTACCTTCCAGCTCCCAAATTCTGTAATTTCATTGATTACAAGCCTACTATGTGCAAAGCACCATTTGGGTACTAGGGATAACAAAATTGAGATCAGATAACTTCCTTGCCATCATGATGTTCTCATTATAATTAAGGATCTGTGACACAAAACCAACTTGTATATGCCAGATTGTATAATGAGTGTAGAAAAGGGGTGCAAGCAAAATTCTGTGTACGTTCTGAAGATTAAAAAGGTCATTATTGATTTTTTGGGTGGGGCAATGAGGGTTAAATGACTTGCCAAAGGTCACACAGCTAGTAAGTATCAAGTGTCTGAGGCCTGATTTGAGCTAGGGTCCTCCTGAATGCAGGGCTGGTGCTTTATCCACTGTGCCACCTAGCTTTCCCAGTCATTATTGATTAAAAGAGATTGATGCATGGTTTTTAAAGGGTGGTGGTGAGAATTCAACAGATAGAGTGGAAGACATCCCAGTCTTAGGGAAAAGCATGAACAGAATCAGGAAAAGCAAAAATTTGTGCAGTTAAGGATAGCTGTGTATTATGGTTACAGTGTAGAGTACTTGGGTGCAGTAAGGCTGGAAAGATACAGTGATAGTACATTATCAAAGACTTCAAATGCCAAGCTAAGGAGGTTGAACTTTACCTGGTAGGAAGTTAGGAGAGATTTTAGGGTTCTGAGCAGATGAAGTAATGTGATGTTATGCTAGTGGTACAAAAGAGGGAGTTTAGTTCCCTAGGTTGAAAGATAACAACATAACTGTTGTGTGTCTCTCCTAATTTCCAGTAGATTTTACAATTATTCTTTGCCTTTCTTGTATTCACAATTATAAAATGGTGTTGGCAAAAAGTTTTAACATTTGGTCAGCATTCAGAATATAATTATGCCTTTTATATAAAATGAGAATATAGCAAATATTCTTATAGCAAATATAGCAAATATTCTTTCCAAATATTCTGGAAGACATTGCTCTAAACTAGTCTTCTACAGAACAAGTCCACTTTAACCCTTCATCTTTTTATGCCATCCTGGACTGGTTCTGCATTGGGAGTTGGGCTGTGCATCTGTAATCATCTCCTTAGCAGCTTTGTGCCTTTTTATAACACAAAAAATACTTTTAAAAGCATCTAGACAAGTGTTTGCTTCTTTGGCACTCGGTCTCAAAATTGGCACCGTAATTTCTTTGATATTTTGACTTTGTTATAATTTCATTCTTTTCTGCATAATCACTGCAGACAGATTTGTCCAGTTTTGGAAGCTGGACTTGCAAACTTAGAACTCTCATCTCTCAATTTTCTGCCTTTCTCCCCTTCTCCATCCCTAAAGTCATCCCAAGGGTCTCCCTCCTAAGATAGGTTCTAGGGCAGCTCTTGAAAGCATATGGCCTGAAAAAGGTATCTGAGCCCACTCCTTCAGCATATGCATTATATAGTGAACAGAGCACTATTTTAACTTTCAGCTCTGTCACTTAACTGGAAGAATAAGCCTCACAGGCAAGTCACTTAGCCTCCTGGGACCTTGTTTTCTGGCCCTAAGTCTTATAATAATTAATAGTGACAACTCTTTGGTGTTCTAAGGTTTATAAAATGCCTTTTTCATAACAACCTTATAAAATGATTATAATTTTAGATAAGAAAATTGAGGCCTCGTTACTTTACACAACTAATTAGAGTCAAAGCTGGGGTTTGAAATCATGTCTTCTGATTCCAAGTCCAGTGTTCTATTAGATCATTTTGCTGCTCTCCCTAACCTTTAAAAATTCTCCATCTAGTCTAAATACCTTCTAAATACCCCACTTTAACCTCCCTTTTCAAGAAGAAAAGACTCATTTATAAAGCCTGCAAAAGAAGGTAACAAATTATATTCCAACCCCACCCTTAATGGGGGAAAAGTTAGAGATTAAGGGTAACCTGGGGAGGCTGATTGTGATGCTTTACATATTGTAAGGGGTACAAATGAGTTAATGCCCAAGAATGTCATCTCTCTCACCTTTATGCTTTTGGCAAGGGTTATCTCTCATTCCTGAAATGTACTTCCTCATCTCCATCCTTTAGAATCTTTTTATTCCTTCAAGACTCCATTCAAGTACCACTTCCCACAGGAAGACTTTGCTGATTATCCTAGTTATTAGTGTTTCCTCCCTCCGAGAATGATCTTGTATTTACTTACCTGTATACCTGGTGTATCCTACAGTAGAATGTAAGCTCCTAAGGTCAGGGACTACTTTCTTTTCTTCTTTTTTTTTTTTTCCCCCATATTGTACACATTTGGTACATAATAAATGCTTTTTAAATTAAACTGAAAAAGGGAAGACACAGAGAGGAGGGCTAGGCATTATTCTTCCGTGAAGTGAAATGATTCTTGTAATTTTAGAGAACCTATGGATTGGATAAGGTAAAAGATCATAATTTCTAGATCTAGTCAAATCTCCTAATTTAACAGATTAAGGGAACTGAAGTTTGGAGAGTCAAGTGACTTATACAACATCACACCGAGAGGCAGTAGCAGAGCCGGGATTCTAATAGATCCTCTGATTTGACTCAGTATCCTTCCTTCTATATCACATGGCTTTTCACATCATTCGAATTGGAAAGAAGCATAGCATTCATTTTATCTAATCCACTCCTTTTGAATGTGAGGAAGCTGAATCCCAGAAAGATGACACTGCTGGCCCAAGATCCTATAAGGTAGTAAGTAGGATAATCAGCAGCCATATTCTTATCTTCTACCTTCACATTCATTACTCTCTCTATGCTATATCACACTCTCCTCCTGGAGAAGAATCATATGCTACAGGACCGGAACTGAGTACTCAAGGAAAACAGTTAGCATTGTAGCTCAGGGAGACACTTGGGTACAGGAGGGTCGAAGTTCACTGTGGAGAGAAGAAAGCAAGTTGTGTCCAGAAGCAGGGAAAGGCTTGCAGGTAGCAGGAGCAAGTGAGGATTGAAGGGGTTGAAAAACATGGTTTCTCCCTAAAAGTAAAGGGAGAGTCACTCACTCACTCTAAGCCTTAGTTTCCTCATCTTAAAAACAAAGGGATTAAACTAGGTGATCTCTAAGGAAAGTTTCTTCCAGTTTTCACGTTCTCTTATTTAGATGATAGAGTTGCACATTACTGTACTGTAATTCTCTACTTGTGGATAGATGGGGGACCCTCTCAGAAGCCTGCAGTGACCCAGGCTTCCACAGGGAAAGCTATTCTTCCTTTACTCTACTGGGTTCTGGTGGTAGAAAGCTCCCTGAAGCCAGTGAGGTATCAACCTTTTGTTTGGGAGCTGTCCTGGACACCTGTTTTTTTACAGGGTGAATAGTTGGAGCTGTATGTTCATCCCTAGTGGGGACTTCAAAAAGTATTCTAAACCTCCTGTTTTTATAATCTAAGTGTTGGATTCCCAAGAGAATAACTCTTAAATGTGAGTTCAATTATATTATTAGAATTTTATTTTACTTTTATTTTTTTAAGCTAGAGCTGAAAATCTCACCTTATATTTTGGCCAATACGGTATATTTTTTTGTTGATTTTTTTGAGAGCTGTCAGATGTAACATTCATGTTCTGCCTTCAATTTTATTGCTTATGTGATTGGAAATGAAATTTTTCTTATTCATATTTCTCTTTGTTAAGAATCTTTGTCCCATTTCTCATGGTGTGAAGGTGAGCCTCATATGTGAGGATTAGCTTAGCTAAGTATGGAGAGGCTAGTCACTGGGCATTAACTACTAAATGATAAATTTATTTGAACATAGCAACTCATAACAATTGGCATAAAGGGTTGGTCGAGGACTTTCTAATATAGATAAAATATTGGTACAAAGTTTAGCCACACAGTTGAAATTAGGAACCCTTTATGTATTGAGGTATAATGAGAAAATTAGGTTTTTATATTATAAAAGAAACCTTGTTCTTCATGTAGGGTGGGCTGAAGCTAGGAAATGAACTGAGTTATTTGTGTCCTATGAGTTTGACTTTCTGACATTGGTTTCTCATTCCAGGCAAAATGACTAATGCTGATCTGGTGAAGTATGGCTTAGCTGATGTTGTAGAAAATCCTGGCATCATCACAGATATTGGGATGAAGGCTGTCAATGAGGTTTTTTCCTGTATCAAATACCTGCTCATTTACAATTGTCCTCATCTGCATAACCCAAATAATTGGATCACAGGTACTGTAAACTTTTAAAGATATAATTGTTACTGTGCAGTCAAAATAAAATGACACTACCTTGTATCTAGAGCTTCTGGAAACCTTTTCCTACTGGTTCAGCAACATGGTCCGTATTTATCTTTTATCCTGGAGCCACAGGCTTCTTAATACCCCACATCAGGGACTAACAACAATGGTCATTTCTGTTGTACTTTCTTCACACTGGTCCTCTGAAGTGTTATAACTCCTCACATTTCCATCAAATGCACTTGATAAAGTACTTTCCTTACAGTAATCTTATAGTGTAGGTAGCAATAGCTGACATTTACACAGTTCTTTAAAGCCTACAAATCTTATAACCTATGATATCTGTGGCTAAATATCAACTCTACTACTTACCACATGTGTTACCCTAGGGCAGATTACTTAATAGGATTTGAAGCAGGAAGAGACCTGAGAGGTGATCTTTCCTAACCCTCTATTTTACAGATAAGGAAACTGAGTCACCCAGTATACAAATTCATGTCTTCTAACTTCAAATTCAGTGCTTTTTCTACCATACCATATGGGTTTTGGGGCCTCTATTTTTTATTTACCAAGAGACGAGGATTAGATCAAATGATATCTAAGGCCCCTTTCGGTTCCAAACATAATCCTATACCTAATACTATTTTTAGGTTAATTAATTTACCACATTCATGCTTATTTTAACTCAGTACAAGTTTGGAAAACTTTTTCCTTGTGTCTGAAATTCTCTTTATCAGAATAGGCCCCTAACCAACAACAAGTATATTCCCCCTCTATGCAGGTCAGGTTCCAAGTCTCTTTGGTATGGGGGACACTGTGACTAAAATTTGCAAAGACAAATCTTTTAGAAAAATGTTTGTCACCCAGACATTTATACACCAGAAATTGGAACTTTTAGGTCACGTTGACATTTGGTTGCTCTAGCAATGGAGCATGTTTAAATTGATGTTGCTAGGAAAGTGTTTTTAAGAGGACTAGCTTTCACTAATCTTTTTACAGTGGTGATTTAAAGAAGTGTCATAGGTGAGAGTTGCAGAGGCATTGTAGTAGAGTAGAATGTTGCATTTAGAGTTTTGAGACCTTAGATTTGAGCTCTTTTCCATAGGCTCAGGGGTGCTGTGGGGGAGGGCTAAGGAAGGAGGAACAGTAGGATTGAGAGGTCCTATTGTAGTGGAAAGAGCACCAACTTTAGAGTAAAAAAACCTAAGTATGAATCCAACCTCTGCCAATTACAATTGTATTCTGCCAAATACAATTCTACAATATGTAGGTTATAACCATCTGACTTTCAGGCAAATCACTTAACATCTCTTCCCCACAGTTTCTTCATCTGCTAAATGAAGACCTTGGAATAGGTGACCTCTGTGGTTCTTAGCAGTTCTAAAATTTGTCTGATTTATGACTTTTTGTGATTATGCTGTACTTTTATGATAGTGAAACAGTTTAGCAGCCTAAAATAGGAATTAGGACTAAAGAAATTTAAGACTTGAAATTATTCACTTTTCCTTCTGCAGACCATTCAAGATGGACACGGCTGGTTGACCTCACATTGGTGAGGTGTCATGCAGTTAAACTTGAATCTTTCAGTCAGTTCATTGAGTTGTTGCCAAGCCTGGAGTTTATCTCTCTGGACCAGATGTTTCGAGAGCCACCCAAGGTAGATCACACTGTGGGAGTATTTGCTTGGTTTATTTTGGAGTTCAGGAAAGAAACAAAACAGTATGATCTGAAATGAGTATTCTGAAAATGGGCCCATTTTTTGAAAGTTGTAATCGAGGAATAATTTTTGAATAAACTGGAAACTCTGTGAAAGTTATACAAATAATAGTTTAGGCAGCATAATGTAGTGGGGAAAATTATCAAGTGGAAATCAGGAAACCTGATTCTTACTGCTGGTTCTGCCAATAGCATGCTGTGTGACTGTAAACCACTTTCCCTTTCTTGTTCTCAGTTTCCTCATCTGTAAAATAAGGGGGTTGGACTAAATTATTTCTCAATTCTAAACAGTTGTATTTTATATACACAATTTCTAGTCATTTACAAAGAGAAGAGAGAAGGGCACCTAGAGAAGTTAGTAACAGGCTAAAACTCTCTGGACTCTTCCATTCATTTTGATGGAAGAAAATTTACCATTAAGGCTATTTCCCATTCAAGTTAAGGTCACAGCCCAGACTCTGATCTGCCTGTCTGCCATGCCTACTGACCCATTCTTAAAATCCTGTTCTCAGAGACTCAAGGTTTGGGGACTAATTACCCAGCTGTACTGGAACTTGCCAACTTAGGGGGAACAGTTCCCAGTATTAGTCCTTAGTCTCCTCCTCTGTAAACAAAGAGTTTAACATATAATCTTTAGTGTTCCTTCCAGCTCCAAAATTCTGTAACTTAGGAAATTAAACCTTTAAAGGTTTTATTTACAGAGAAAACTGATTCTGCAGTTTAGGTATGCAGACACCAGGTGGCGATGCTTCAGTCATGTACTCTGCTCACTACCACTCCCATGGGCATTCTGGCCAGACCAAGTTGCAGTATAATGTAGTTTAAAAGACATCATATTTGGAGTTAGATGGCCTGTGTTCATAGTGTAGCTCTGCGCCATTGGGAAATTCTGTTTTCCAGGCCTGAGATTCTTTATCTATAAAATAAGCAGGTTGAATTAGATTCAGGTTTCTTTACATGGGTGTGAGATTTCAGGAGGTTCATGAACCTGGATTGGGGGGAAAGGAGGGGAGGCACAGATTATTTTCACTAACTTCTGGTTGAAATTTAGCACTTCCTTCAAGTATGAATTTTCAAAAAAAAAAAAATTGTTCTGAGAAGGGATGCATAGGCTTCACCAGACTGTCGGAAAGGAGTCTGTGACAGAAAAAAGGTTAAGAACCCCTGGCCTAGATAATCTCAAAGGTCCTTCCATCGCTGGAATGCTATAATTCTATGTAGCCTGAATGATCCTGCTTTGGTGTATGACTTGCTGGATAAAGGGCAAATATTTGGAAGACAAGGACTGGTATAAAAATGGATGTGTCATTGGATTTGATATAAGCAGCCTGGGATAAGGATTAGGGTCTAAGAATGTGTTGTGGGGATTTTTTTTGTTGCTGTCATGATAACCATAATAATAGCGATAGACATTTCTGTTGTGTTTTTAGAGTTCACAGAGTTCTGTCTTCATGACAGCCGCATGACGCAATCTATACAGATATCTCCATTTTGCATAGGAGGAAACCAAGGCTCAGAAAAGCTGACTGCCTTGCCCATGCTCACACAGCTAAGTCCTTTTTGGACCCAGTACTTGAATACAGATCTCCTGCTCAAAGTCCAGGATTTTTCCACTGTACCACACGGCCATATCCTCTGTCCTAGAAAATCAGAGGATATCCAGTCATATAAGATATGTAAAAGGATTCTAAATAAACAAAATTGTATATGAGTCCAACATAAGGAAAATTGCAGCTCATAAATCACCTTCTTTCATCTTCAGATCATTAAACCCCTTTTCTTGGAAACATGGGGCAGCCAAGTGGCACAGTGGATAGAGCAGTGGCCCTAGAGTCAGGAGGACATGAGTTCAAATCAGCCTCAGGCACTTGACACTTATTAGCTGTGTGACCCTGGCCAAGTTACTTAACCCTGATTACCTCAAACATCGGGTTCCATCTCCAGTCATCCAGATGGCTCTGGAGGAGAGAATGAGGCTAGTGACTTTACACAGCCCTTCCTCCCTTAAATGCAATTCATTGCAAGTCATAACATCCGTCATGGTCCTCTTTGAGAACGAAAGACAAACAACAACAAAAACCCCTTTTCCTGGGGACATGTAACATTTAGAGTGACTCAGTCTCAGGCAAAAATTAGGAGGTAAAAATGTTTTGAATTTTCACTTCACTAGGAATTTGGAGTAATCATCCCCTTGTCATTGACATCTGGCTATCTATTTCCTTAGGGTTGTGCACGTGTTGGTCTGAGTGCAGGTACAGGGATTGGTGTTTCATCAGCCCTTGTGAGCAACCAGAATTCCAACAATGAAAATGACAATCATCAAAATAACAACCCCAATGTACCCAACAATAATCCCCAGCAGGCCAATGACCAGAATGAGGAGAATGAGATGCGCCAGGATGGACAGGCTGAAGAGCAGCAGATTGCAGCTGAGGGTAACCCTGACCTTTTGTGAGCTCCAGACAGAAATGGTTTTTACTTTGCATTCTCTCTTTTTCTCCCCATCACATCCCCATATCTCTTTCTTATTCCTGAAATCATCACCCTTTACTTCTAGGCTGGCTGGTTGAGCAGACAGAGGGGGAATGAGCATTTCTTGTTTTGTTTGCCTTTACAAAACAAGACTTGACAGCAGTTCATTTGAAAAAGGACCTCAGTGTCCTAGTTGACTATAGGCTCTCTAGTAATAAACATTAGGACACAGCACCTAGAGAAAAACCTAATGTGATTGTGGGAGTTTGGCCCTGAGAAGTCTTGTAATCTTACTCCTGGACCTCAGTTTCCTCATCTGTAAAGTGAAAGGATTGGATTTGATAACCTCTGAAGTGCCTTCTAGGCTAGATATGTGATCTTGTAATGCTAAATTGAGTATCTAGACCAAAAGAGGAAATAATCCCACCATGCTTTACCTTGGTCACACCGTATCTGGAGTATTGTGACCAGTTGTGCATCACGTGTTCATGACTGTGTAGACTGCATCCACAGAATATGAGGTTCTATGAGAATCAATGGAAGAAACCAGAGATGGTCAGTTTGGACTAAAGAGATAAGGGAAGAAGAGGGATCATGTTTTTGTTACCTTTGCATGTGTGAAGGGTTGTGAAAGAGGGGTAGGATTGTTCTACTTGGTCCAGTAGGCCAGAATTAAGACATTGCAGGGAAATTATAGAGGCACATTTTGCCTTAATATAATGCGAAACTTTCTGAGAGCTGTCCTGAAATGGAATGGATGACCTTAGGAGTTAAAGTTCCCTCTCACTTTTGGTCTTTAAGCAGAGACTGGGTAATCTTACATGTTGTTGGAGAGGTTGTGGAGACAATTGATGCTTCAGTTGTGGGGGTGGGAATTACCTATAACCTGTATGTTCTCTTCCAAATCTTAGATTCAGTGACTCTCTAGCTATTCTCACAATGTTTGGTAAATCTCTATGGATGCAGTCATATAAGAAGGGAATGAAGTGTAGGGAGTCACAAATGAAATTTTTGAGAAGGGAATTAGAAATTGAAAGTCATTAGTAGGAGTTGAAGTGTAAAGGCAAATGTGATAATATAGAAGGTGAACAAGAGTTTGGTACAGTTTAGCTTAGCCCTACATCATCATAAAAATTAGACATGATGGTATCTTTTACTTCCCCCTCACAGAAGTGAAGAATAGCACTGTTTTCTGTGGACACTGAACAGGCAGGTAGTTCTTGTCATAGATATGGAGGTAACAGTGATCAGAGAGAGGCCTTCATGTGCTCCTGCCCTTCTTTCTTTTGCCTTTCTGTCTTCCCATAAATAATGTGCAGTAAGTTTATTCTCTTAGCCTTTTTTTCCCCCCAACTTTATCTTCAGGGCTGTGAAGAGAGACACATTTTTCCTGGGTTATGTGCTATGCACCTACAGGAGCTTACTTCATCTTAGAGTCTTTAATGGGGGCAGAATATTTTTATTGTCTAGTTTTATTGTCTAGTGCCTGATTCAGTCTAGCTCTTGTCTCAGTCAAAAGATAAATTTGCTTAGTCTTTGTAATGAAACATCTGCACAGATTATTTGTGACCATTTAACTAAGACAGTGAAATATGGACTAGTTTGCCTGCTTTTAGAATAGACTAGTCTGGTACCTAATACTGTAAGTCATAAAAGAAATTTGAGTTTTTGCCCTCACCAGTTGTCATGGACTTAAATAATGCCTATATGCTGTTCTAAAGTATGCCTCATTTTTTGTTTCAGAAACACCTTTTTTTAAAATAATAATAATAATTTTATTAATTTTATTTTTTTGGATTAACAGTCCCCATATCTCTCCTTCCCACTCCCTGCTTGTCCAGAAAAACACATACACACACACACATGCATACACACAAAAACCCTTTAACAAATTGTTAAGCAAAACACATTCCTACATTGGCCATTTGCAAAAATGTATGTTTCATTCAGCATATCTAGTTCATCACCTCTCTCAGGAAGTGGGCATTGTTCTAAAACGTTGGTCACCTGGAATCAAAACACTCCCAAGTATTTCATCTTATTTGACTTCTATGACCCCTGTTGAAATAGTTCTTAAGGGATGCTTATATCAGTACCTTCTTTACCCCCAATTCAAATATAGTTTTTAAAAACCTATTTAGCTTTTTATGTTTCTTTCTATTCTTATGATTGTAGTTTAAAGCTTCAATCCAGCTCTGTTCTTTTCATCAGTAATGTTTGAAAGTCTTCTGTTTCATTTCCCCCCTGCTATAATTACACTTACTTTTGCAGGGTAAGATATCCTCTGGTTGTAAGCCCATATCTTTTGCCTTTTGGAATATAGTATGCCATGCTTTTTTGCTTTTTTATGGTGGTAACCTGAATCTAACGTGATCCTGACTATGTTTCCTCACCACTTAAACCTTTTCCAGCAGCTGGCAATAATTGACTTGAAAACTCTTGATTTTAACTGTGACATTCCTTAGGAGCTTTCATTTTGGGAACTCTTTGAGGAGATGACCATTGAATTCTTTTTATTTTTTTTATTTTGCTTTCTGGTTCTGAGAGATCTATGCATTTTTTTTCATACTTTCTTTGAAATCAAAGCTTTTCCTTTTTTTTTTAAATACTTGGAATGTAAAGAACTTTAAATTTTTTCCATTTATTTAGAATTTTATTTTTCCCAAATTCCATGTAAAAACAAATTTTAATAATGATTTTTAAAACTTTGTGTTTCAAATCCTCTTCCTCCCTCTCCCCCCCCCCCACAACCCCAATTAAGAACTCAAGCAATTCAGTATAAGTTATATATGTGTAATCATATAAAACATTTCTACATTAGTCAGGTTGTAAAAGAAAACAGACAAAATTATTTAGAAAAAGGAATTTTTTAAAATTATGCTTCAATCTGTATTCAGACACCATCAGTTCTTTCTCTGTAGATGGATTGCATTTTTCATAAATCCTTCAGAGTTGTCTTGGATCATTGTATTGCTGAAAATAACTAAGTCATTCACAGCAGATCATTTTATCTATTGCTGTTATTTTGTATACAGTACATTTCACTTTTCATCAGCTCATGTAAATCTTTCCAGGCTTTTCTGATCGCATCTTGCTCATCATTTCTTATAACACAATAGTGTTCCATATAATCTGATCCCACAATTTGTTCAGCTGTTCCCAAGTTGAAGGGCATCTGCTTAATTTCGAATTCAACTTTTTTTTAATCTCTTTTTGAATACCAACCTAGTAGTGGTATTACTAGGTCAAAGAGCATGCATGGTTTTATAGCCCTTTGGCCATAGTTCCGAATTGCTCTACAGAATGTTTGATGCAGTTTACAACTTTTATCAAGAGAGTATTAATGTCTTATTTTCCCCATATCTCCTACAACATTTGTCATTTTCCTCTGCTGTCCTATTATCCAATCCAGTAGATATGAGGTAGTACCCTAGAATTGTTTTGACCTTTTTTTGTTATATGGCTATAGGTAGCTTTGATTATTTCATCTGATCATTTATCAATTGGAGAATGACTCTTATTTTAACAAATTTGACTCAGTTCTCTATGTATTTGAGAACTGAGGCCTGTCAGACAAACTTACTTCAATTTTTTTTACAATTACTATTGCTATTTCCCTCTATCCTATTCCCTCCCCATGACAGTTACTCTATTTTCTATCTTCTTTCACCCTATCCCTCCTCAAAAGTTTTACTTCTGAATGCCCTTCCTTCTTTCACCCCGCCCTCCCCTGTCCCCTTCTCCTCCTACTTTCCTGCAGGGTAAGATAGATTGCTATACCCAATTGAGTGTGTATGATTTTCCCTCTTTGAACCAGTTCTGATGAGAGTAAGGCTCACTTATTCCCCTGCACCTCCCCCATCTTCCCCTCTACTCCATAAGCTTTTTCTTGTTTCTTTTATGTGAGATACTTTACCCCCATTCTACCTCGCCCTTTCCCTTTCTCCCAGTGAATTCCTCTCACCCCTTTATTTTATTTTATTTTATTTTATTAGTTTTTTTGTGGGGCAATGAGGGTTAAGTTGCCCAGGGTCACACAGCTAGTAAATGTCAAGTGTCTGTGGCCAGATTTAAATTCAGGTCCTCCTGAATCCAGGGCTGGTGCTTTATCCACTGTGCCACCTAGCTGCCCCCCTTAATTTTATTTTTTTAAAGATATTATCCCTTCATATTCAATTCACACCTGTGCCCTCTGTCTAAATATACTCTACCCAGCTGCCCTAGTAATGAGAAAGTTCTTATGAGTTACAAGTATCATCTCCCCATGTAGTAATGTAAACAATTTAACCTTTTAATATCTCTCCTGATTTCTTTTTCCTGTTTACCTTTTTATGCTTCTCAACAGTCTTATATTTGAAAGTCAAATTTTCTATTCAGCTCAGGTCTTTTCATCAAGAATGCCTAAAAGTCCTGTCTTTCATTGAATTCCCATTTTTGCCCAGTTTTGCTGGGTAGGTGATTTTTAGTTGTAATCCCAGTTCCTTTGCCCTCTGGAATATTATATTCCAAGCCTTCCAGTCCTTTAATGTAGAAGCAGCTAGATTTGTGTTATCCTGACTGTGGCTCCACAATACTTGAATTGTTTCTTTCTGGCTGCTTGCAGTATTTTCTTCTTGACCTGGGAGCTCTGGAATTTGACTATAATATTCCTAGAAGTTTCCATTTTGGGATCTCTTTCAGGGGGTGTTAGGTGAATTATTTCAATTTGTATTTTACCTTCTGGTTCTAGAATATCAGGGCAATTTTCCCTGACAGTTTCTTAAAAGATGATGTCTAGGCCCTTTTTTTGATCATGGCTTTCAGGTGGTCCAATTGTTTTTTGTTTTGGTTTGGTTTTTTTTTTTTTTGGTCCAATAGTTTTCAAATTCTCTCTCCTGGATCTTTTTTCTAGGTCAATTGTTTTTCCAGTGAGATATTTCACATTGCCTTCTATTTTTTTCATTCTTTTGGTTTTGTTTTATTGTGTCTTGATTTCTTATAAAGTCATTAGCTTCCATTTGCTCAATCCTAATTTTTAAGGAATTATTTTCTTCAGGGAGGTTTTTTTTTGGTTTTTTTTTATTTAAATGAAAGTATTTTATTATTTTCCAGTTATATATAGAAATGGTTTTCAAGATTTGCTTATATGAGATTTCAAATTTCAAATTTTTCTCCCTCCCCCCCTCCCTTAGACAGCAGGCAATCTGATATAGGTTAAATATACACAATAACATCAAACATATTTCTGCATTAGTCATGCTATATGAGAAGGATCAGAACACAAAGGAAAAACCTGAAATAAGAAAACCAACAGCATCAAAAACAAAAGAAATAGTATGGTCCAATCATCAGCGAGCTTTTTTACCTCCTTTTCTTTGGCCAACAGCTTTTTAAGCTATTGACTTTTTAAAAATGATTTTCTTGCATCACTCTCATTACTCTTCCCATTTTTTCCCCTTCTTCTCTTACTTTATTTTCAAAGTCCTTTTTCAGCTCTTCTGTGGCCTGAGACCAATTCATATTTTTCTTGGAAACTTTGGGTGTGGGCGCTTTGACTTTGTTATCTTCTTCTGAGGGTGTATTTTTGTTTTCCTTGTCACCAAATAAACTTTCTAGGGTCAGCATTTTTTTTTCTGTTTACTTATTTTTACAGCCTGTTTCTTGAGTTTTAACTCTTTGTTAAAGTGGGGCACTGCTTCCAGGGTGGAGGGTGCACTGTCCCAAGCTTCAGGGACAGTTCTCCTGCATACTTCTAGGAATTTGTAAGTCCGTTGTTCTTCCGAGGTGGTATGATTTAAGGAGAGATATGGTCACCATTCTCCTGGCCTCTGCTCTGGTCTGCAAGCAACCACAGGTCTGCTTCTCGGCCTTGGAACCTAGAACGGAGCCCTGCTTTTCATTATATTTTTGTTTTTGTTTTTGGGGGGTTTTTTTGCTGGGCAGTGAGGGTTAAGTGACTTGTCCAGGGTCACACAGCTAGTGTCAAGTGTCTGAGACTGGATTTGAACTCAGGTCCTCTTGAATCCGAGGCCAGTGCTTTATCCACTACACCACCTAGCTGCCCCTTTGCTTTTCATTATGGCTTCAAGCTCTGCTGTGCCTCCTCCCCAACCTGGGACTGACACCCAAGACTGAGACCTGGATCTGAGCATGGGCAAAACAACAGTCTTACCTCAGTGTCAGCAAAGAAACCCCTGTAACCTCCTCCTGACCAACTGCTCCGTAGGCTGAGTTCCAGAAGCAGCTTGCTGCTGCAGCTGATTCCAAGGCTCCCGAGGCCTGGTTCCCTGGTTCCCTGTGTTGGCATGGCCTGCACTGGGCTGCGCACCACTCTCACCCTGGTACAACAGACCTTTCCTGCCAACTTTCTAAATTGTCTTTCACCCTGTCTTTTTGTGGGTTCTGCTGCTCCAGGAATTAGCTTATGGCATTATTTAAAGGTATTTGGAGGGGTCTTGGAGAGAGCTCAGGGCAGTCACTGCCTTTCCTCTGCCATCTTGGTTCCATCTCCAGCTTTTTCTTTTTTTGGTCATGGCTTTCAGGTAGCACAGTGGTTCTTAAATTATGTCTCCTTAATCAGTTTTTCAGGTCACACCTTACATTTTCTTTTATTCTTTTAGTCTCATTTTAATATTTCTTGTTTTCTCATTGAGTTTGTTCCATACTAAATTTTCCTTCCAAATCTCTGCTCCATATTTCTCATTTCTTTTGCAATTCTTTATTCTTGTTTAATTTATAATACAATTTAAAAACACTTTTAAACTCTTGCAGCATTTCTTCAAGGAATTCTAATTGATCTTGTGGCCAAACTGCTTTTATTTGAGGCTTTGCTTGTAGGTGTTTTATTAGAATTATTCTTTTTGGAGGAGAGATTGTGCTTTGATCTTCCCATACTTCACAGTTCTTTATTGGGGTTTTTTGTTTGTTTATTAATCTTTATTTATCTTCTAGCAATCTACTTTGGGTAGTTGCTGGTCTAGCTAGGAAGGGGTGGGGTTGGAGTTTTCTCCTTTCTTAGCAGATCACATGCTACTGTTCTAGAAAAGGGACTTCATCTACAATCTGCCCTGGGTGACCTCATGCTAGTGATTCTAAGCATTGAATCCATGCTCCCAGACACTTGAGGTAACCTCTTGCTGCTAGCTTCAACCCTGTGGCTGAATCCTTGATAAACTCTGAAGTTGTCCGCATTGCTTCCCTATGGGTGCTGAGTCTCAATTTCTTCATCTTCAGAAGAAGAGGGTTAGACTAAATCTTTTAAAATTTCTCCCATCTCAAGCAATCTATAAATCTAAAAGGAAAGGACATGAAATAATATGAGCCAAGGAAGTACTGATCATGTATGTTCTTACACTCTACTAATATGAAGTCTTCTCCAGCCACTACAATTCTTCAGGGAACTCTCCCTCTTCTCAGTATTCATCTACTGCCCTCATTTTGTTAATAAAACATATAAGATTCTTTTTTTTCTATATAAGTATCTCATTTTCCCAAGTAAGGATAATAATTGTTTCTTCTACTTATTTGCATCTTTCACACAGGTACTTATTTGCAAGTATTCAGATATGGTTAATGAATTATATTTAGATATTTTAGGGGATACATTATCAGATCTTTGCTCCTCTGGTGTATATCTAAACTGTCTTCTTATCCTATTCCATTCTTATCTCTATCTTTCTATAAGACTTCTATAGAGGTTCTACCCAAAGTACTGTGAGCCTTTTTCTGGTCATCTTGAAAACTCAAGAAAATAAAAAGTCGGTTGCTTAAATGAGAGTCATTTCTACCAGCTCCCATATACCTACTCTATCAAAACCCTGAAGTTTGCACCAAGCCAAAGAGTAATTTAAAAAAAACCAAACCAAAAAATCCTCTAATACTCATTAAGTGATTCCTTCTTAACTGGGTAACATCTTCCAGGAGCCTGAGGATAAGCAATGCCAATGCCAGTTCAGGATACCCTTCTAGTTTGAACTGAGACAATGATATATAATTTATGTGACTTTGAATTCAGAAGCAGTAAAAGCAAAGAGCTCCTCTGAGAAAGCCCTAGAGTAGTTTCTTTGGGAGTACAGAAAATAGCAGTACTGTAGTCTTCTCACCAGTATGGCTTAGGTACAAAGGCTGAGGTCCCTAACAATCTGTTCTGGGATGTCAGAGAGTGTCTGTAAAATTCAGAGCTCGGAATCCTCAATGAACCAATTGATTTTGACCACTCAGAAACGTAGCAAAGAGCAAAAGCCTGGCCCTGGTACAAGGCCCTAATTCTGTAATGCTAGTAAGATGAGTAGATCAAAGAAAAACTAACCAGTATAAAAATTTTGCAAATCCAGAGATAGCCCAAAAGGAGAGAGTAATTCCATAAATACTGCAAGCAAAGACTAAAAAAAAAAATTATTTTCCCCAAGAACAAATGAATATTTAGAAGAAATGAAATAAGTGTGACAATTGGAGTGACACTCCTGCTGGAGAGATACTGTAGGAAAGCTCCGCTGTGAGGAGAAGGCATCTGAGGGAAAGCCATGTGGCTTGGAAGGTCAGTTCCTTGGTGTCAGGAAGTAATGTTTGATGCTTCTGGTTTAGACAGGAGGTTTCTGGGAGGAGGAAGGAAGCATTGGGTCCTTTTTGTTCCTGACCTCACCATGGGCGGGTCCCATGATGGGGTCTCTTAGAAATAGTTAGATTTTTACCTTTCTCTCTGATCATTAGATCCTAATGCTCTTTAATAAATACTTAAACGTCTGAACTCTTGCTAAAGCTTCTAATTTATTGGCAACCACTCATTAGATTTTTAGACAGTATAGCTAGATAGCAACTTTACATAAGAGACAAAGGAAATGAAGGCACTAGACAAAAGAATTGGAAGGAAAATAAATAACTTAGAAAAGAAAACTAGTAGGATAAAATTATTGACAAGGATATGACATAGGTCTACAATAAAACACATCCCCACACAGTTGACCCCTTCCCACTTTCCACTACCATAAAGACCCCTCCTCCAAGGCTACAGAAATTTACCATGGCTATGAAAGACAGTTCAGCCAAAGCCCTTCAGGAACAAAAAATGCCACAACCTTGTAGCACTAGTGCTGCAAAGCTCTGAACTAGTAGTATTGAGGTGGACAACCCATAATACCAGCAGAATTGGTGCCAGAATAGACAGCTCCATAACATCAGAGCTGCAAAGCTCCGAACTGCCAGTGTCAGGCCAAAGAACTAAGGAACAAAGGGAGCAAAACAGGACAGTACATGTATGGGGGACTGTGGAGCACTCAGTTAAGCTTGAAGAGCATAATAGCCAGCTGGTACCATTGCTGACCACTCAAAAGGCACTTGGGGCAGAGAACTAGACTGGTCAACTCTGAATCTCACACCATGGGAGGTGGCTGAGATGCTTTGAGAGATCCAGCCTTCAAGTAAACTGAGAAGAGGAAGTCAGAAAGTGAGTAATAGGGGACAACAAACCAGCGGGGGAGGGGGAGGGAGGTAGAGACAGAAATTATGAAAGATTTCATGAAGAAAAGTCAAAGATCTTGAACTTAACCAGATAGATCAACAGGGGAAACAGTAACAGCAGAAGTATAACCTCTAGATATAGTAAACTATTTCAGGCATCTGTGGATAAATATTTCAAAACAAAGGAAAATAGTCCATCCCTTTATGAGACAGAAGACCTTGTGGAATCTGAGAACAAGAAACTACAACACATTGTTCCTGAGTGGTGGTTCAAAAGAGAAATGAGGGTCATGAGAGAATTTAATGGCCTACAGAGAAAAAACAATGAGCAGAATAGAAAAACTAGAATCAGCAGAGAAAAGGAGAGAGAAAACAATAAATTGGGAATGCAGGTGCATAGAAGTGTAGGATAATCTAGAATGAAGAGAAGCAAAACAAAAATCTAAGCAAAATACTGATTTTGATGACTGGATGCATAGAGATAATATAAGCATCCTAGGTCTTATAGAAGAATACAACAGGACCAAAAAATCATAGTAACATAATAAAAGAAATAGAAGGGAACTGCTCAGAATTTCTGAACATAAAATGAAATTCTTAGGAGAAGAATTCACAGATCTCCAGAAAAAATACCTAAATCTATTATCTCCAGGACACATAGTGATTGAATTTAACAGTTCATTTGAAAAATAACAAGTTCTACAAGTGATCAGGAGAAAGAACTTCAAATACAAAGGAAAGGAAATCTGAATAACAAGATATTCTGCAACTGCCATAAAACATAAGAGAGAGTGGTGTAATGTGACCCAGAAAGTAGTGGAACTCAGGATTCAGTCCATGGTAGCTTACCCTGCAAATTTGAATTTAACCGTACAAGGAAAAAAAGTGAAGCCTCAATAATAAAGAAGCATTTGAAATGCCATGAGAAAGAAAATGAGAATTGCAGAGATTATTGCTTCTCAAACATCCCAGACAAGAGAATTACAGGAGGCACGAATAAATGAAGCAGGCAAAGACAGGAACAGTAACAGAGGGACAGCAGAGAGACCTTTTCTAAATGTACATAAAGAGACAGGTAATAGTGGTAATTGGAAGAATAGTGAAGAAGCAGATAGCAGGGTTCTATGGACAGAACCTATTGAAACCCTGCCTGCAGGTGAATTAGGAGAGAGAGAGAGAGAGAGAGAGAGAGAGAGAGAGAGTGTGCGTGCGTGCGTGTGTGTATGAGTGTGTGTATGAGTGATGTATTAGAACATGGGAGAGTACATGAAATAGAGGCAGGAAGTACAGGAGTAGAGAGGAAAATGTGATATGCTGGGGTCAAATCAAAGGCTAGCAATAAGGGGAAGGTAACAGCTGTAGCTTCAAAGAAGAAACTATAGGAAGTCGGTGAGTATGGGGAAAACTGGAAAGTAGTGTGTCAGCAATTAGGCTTAGACTAACACCTTACACTGTATTCTACCATAAAGTATAAATGAATAGTGGGGGAGGGGGGGGCAGCTAAGTGGCACAGTAGATAAAGCACCAGCCCTGGATTCAGGAGAACCTGAGTTCAAATCCGGCCTCAGACACTTGACACTTACTAGATGTGTGACACTGGGCAAGTTACTCAACCCTGTCTACCTCAGTTTCTACATCTGTAAAATTAGCTGGAGAAGGAAATGGCAGACCACTCCCATATCTTTGCCAAGAAATCCCCCAAAGGGGGTCCCAAAGAGCTGGACACAACAGAAACAACTGAACAACACTTATAATTTCATCACTGGATGATCATTAGATGCCCTGAAAACTAAAATTTAAAAAAAAAAATCTGTATACTATGTTTCAAGAGATCATAAATGAAAATCATCCAGTAGAACCAGAGGGCAAAGTACAGATGGTTTTCACCTATTACTTCCTGAAATGAACTCTAAAAGGAAAAGTACTAGGAAATATTATAGCTAAAATCTTAACTTTCATATCAAGGGGGGGGGGGGAAACCGCATTCACCCTGATAGAGGCAATTCAAGTTCTAAGAAACTACATTCAGACTCCCACAATAAAATATAGCAGCTTCTAAAAATGAGTTCTTAGCATACAATATTCCAGAATGTAAAAGAGATGGGCTTACAGACTAGATTAATTTGTTCTGCAAAACTGAGTGTCCTGTAGGAGGAAAATAAATCGATCTTAAATGAAAAGACCAGAGCTGAGTAAGAACTTTGAAACATAAATGTGAGAGTCCAGAAAAACTTATAAAGGTAAATTTATTTTAGCAATTGGCATGGGATGTATAATTATATAATGTTAAATATAGTATTATGGTAGAAAAAATATGTGCCTTTTAGAACTTTAATAGGGTCTTCATAGAGTATTGATTGATTGAAATAAAAAAATGATTCAGGGTAGGGGGGTTGATTGTTTCTCCTCTGAGGGTTTGAAGAGTAGAAAAATAAGAGAAAGTGAGAGGAATCCATTATTGTGGAGAGGAAGGGAATTTGCTCTTTCTTATAAATAGGGGTAGGGATTACATAAAAGTATGCAGACATGGAAAAGACATGAGAGGCAGTTAGCATCAGATGAAACTCATTTATCTTAAACAAAGGAGAGGGTAGAATGTACACATGCTTACTTGGTATAGAATACAGTAAACTCAAGAGGGAAATAAGCAGAGATGTTGGGGCAAGGACATTAAAAGGTGAGGACAATTCCAGGGAGGGAATAGTCATAATTTGTAAAACAAGCTTTTTGATCCTGAAGGGAAGATTAAAGTGGAGGGGATGAGGGAGAGAGAAAAGCAAAGATCTAGAATCTAATGGGGTTATTTTGTTTCCTAGACAAATAGGGAATGGCTAGACAAATTATGGTATGTGAATTAACAGAATATTATTGCACTATAAGAAATTTTAAAGATGATATCACAGAATACTAGATAATATGATCTGGTATAGAATAAAGTGAGCAGAACCAGAACAATCGATATAAAAACAGCAAAAACAACTTTGAAAGACTTAAGAACTCCTGTTGCTGCGATGAGTAACTGTTTCCAGAAGACCTTTGAAGAAAAAGCTTATTATTCACTTCCTGAGAGAGATCATGGACCCAGATTGAAGAAAGAAAAGGCTCCTGTGAAGATTCTTTTTGCTTGCTTATGCATGCTTATTTGTTTGAAAGGACTTTTTTTAAAAAAATCTTATGTTTTAATATGAGTTATAGCAGTTTTGATGCTGCTTCCAGCCTTTTCTTCTCCCGCTCCCCACTCCCATAAAGAGGATCATTGTCACATTTTTTTGAAAGAGAAAAGAAGTTCAGATGAAAGCACAGATAACCAGGACTGTTTTGATAGTAACATCTAGAATTTATTATATACTTTTTTTTTTAAGTATGCCACATGAAATGGAGATTTGTGCTTTTATGTAGACTTCTCTATTTGTGTTCTGCATATTTGGAAAGGCTCTTTTTTGCTATTTAAATTCAGAAGTTTTACAAAGTTAATTTTTTTTAAATTTCAAGTAAGTTAGCCTTCTGGCTTCCCATTTGCCACAACCTGATTGACCTAACTCTTCTAGTCATACAACACATCCTTAATGTCGTTTATGCCACTCCTCATGCACATGGTACCCTTTCTAACTTGCTATATAATAGCTTACTTAACCCTACCATGTTTGTTTCAATTTCCCTTTGTCTTACCTCTAATTTTGCTTATTCTGGGACCATGGTATTTCATGACAAAAAGCCATATAGCATCAACAGAAGACCATCTGTATTAAAGAAATGAATGAATAATTGATTGGAGTAATTTTAAAGGACTGGCCTAAATGACCTAAGAATCTGTTTGAGAATAGAGAAAAAGTTGAATGAAGGTGTTTGAATACCAGTTTGAGGAATTTGGATTGAGTCTAATTAGAGACTAGGAAACTCAAGTCTCATTTTATTTATCATTACTTTGGGAAAGATTATATAGCTTAAAGAAGACCTTCCACTGATTACATGTTAATGATATATGAAATTCCTGACAGCTTATCTTTCCCAGAAATGTAAGATTGAAATTACATGTTACCATTCCTTGACAGGCACTAATTACTTATAATGAAGATTTAAATTCAGATAGATGATTTGAATTCACATTAGAAATGTAAATGTGATTCACATTAATTTGTTACTTTCATTGGCCACGTACAAGATGCCCCTAAAACTGCTCTAAGACTTTTCAAATATCCTGCATTATGCTATTTTTGATTCCCAACTGTAGATGGCAGTAAAGTATGGCTTCATTTAGTATATATATATATATACTCTCTTCTGGTTGAGTTTATATGCACACCTTTATCCCTTTCCTCACTCCCCAAATACCTCCAACCACCACTGGGTCCATGGTTATTAAGAGACATTCTTGAATAATGGCTTGATTCCTGGATTTACAGTCATAAGTTCTCTGTTCAAAGCCAGGCTTAGTTACTTACTACCCACATGGCCTTAGGCATGTTACTTCTTTGGGACTCTTTTTGGTCTTTAAAATGAAGATATTGGGTTAGAGTATTTCTAAGTCCCCCTTGAATTCTCAGTCATATATTATGATCATTCCACAGTGCTATTCATTGATGATTTGGTGAGTGGTAAAGGGAGAAGATGGAATTTAAGGGTCAAGTTTGGAAGGGAATATGATTTATGCAGATGGTGCCTAAAAATGTTTCTTCCTATTCCCTAGCCAGCCAACTTTCTTTATACACCTGTTCCTGACTTTGCTACCAAGTGCTCTTTCATCCTTCTACCTTTGCTGAGGTCGGTCTCTGGATATCAGTGACGTCATCCTTGTCCCAACCTCCCACCTACAGGAAACATTCTGGTACTTGTGTCAGTTGTCTGCATCACATATGGTACAAAGTATATTCCTGACCAGAATCACAGAATCTGAATTGGAAGGGACCTTAGAAGTCACTCAGTCAAGCCCCTGAATAGGAGTCCATTCCTCCCATTTCAACCCCTTATGTTCCCAACAAGTGGTCAGCTAGCCTCTGCTTGAAGACCTAGAAGGATAGGATATCTCACCATAACCTAAAGTCAGTCCATTCCGCTTTGAGACAGCTCTAATTATTAGGAAGTTTTTGCCATATAACAAGACAGAAGTCTGTCCCTCTGCAACTTTTCCTCCTTTGTTCTTCATTTTACTCTCTGTGAGATAAGCCAAACAAGTTTAATAATCCCTCTTCCTATAATGAACAATGTTGCAGAGCTTTTCAGGATTGGCATTGTGATTGGATTTAATACTTAAATATTTGCCCCATATCTTTTTGATCACACTTTAACTCTGTCCCTCCTTTTTAGCATTGAATGAGATGGAAGAAGTGCCTCAGGAGGATCGAGAGAGTAGAAATGAAGGCCCAACTCACAGCCAGGCTGTTTTTCCAATGGAGGTTGATGAAGAACAAGCAGGTAATCTCAAGTGTCTCCCCCTCCCACCACCACCACCATTGCCCATTGTTAGTCCCTGACAAATAGATTTTAGTTACCATTGATAACAGCAAAATGTTGCTCTGAGTGACTCCTCTTCTTTTGGCCTATAGCCACTGAATGTATAATTATTGTGGTCTCTTCAAACTGAAACCTGTTGCTGCCTTCATTTTTGGAGTTTTGCCCAGTTTATGTCTGCTTTAGAATAAATGGCCTCCCATTCCTCTTCCCTTTCCGTGTTGATTATTGTCATAATATTATGGCTATTCAAATATATTGATAAATTTAAGTAAATACTTAGAATAGTTTTGTTGAAATGTTTTTGGTGAATGTGGCGTAGTGGAAAGAGTATTGCTTTGTAATTGGGAGACCTAGGTTTAAATGTTTTGCCACCTACTAGATGTGGTACCTTGAGCAAGTATCTTAACCTTTCTGAGCTTCAGTCTTCTTATTTGTGAAATGGGAACATAATATTGCCCTACCTACCTTGCAGGATTGTTGTAAGTAAAGATAATATTTGTAGACCATGAAACTCTATATAAATGTACTATTGTTAATAAAAACTAATAATAAATTTTAATAATAATACCTTTATGTTCTATTCCCCAACATGCCTACCAAATATTGGGGCCTGTACAAGTCTTTCTGTTATACTGTGCTATCCATTAAACTTTATGGCTAAAAGACTGGTACACAAATGCCAAGCAGTTCCCTAATTCATGATGCTATACCCATAACTAGAAAACAGTCTTTCATAGATTATCTTCCTTGGACCATGGTTAACTATTTGTTCTTTGCTTTTTTTGTTCAGGACCCAGTGGTCTTCAGCCTACTGCAAAAGCAACACCAATTACTGTTCATGATTCAGACAGCGAAGATGAGGAAGAGAGTATGGAAGCCCCTGGAAACTGCATTGCTAAGAACAGTTCTCAGAACTACTCTGACAAAGAGGACAAAATCAGAGATCCAGTAGAATCCAGGCATCTCCCAGGTGAGTGGCCAGATGACATATTTATATCATTGTCCTTATTAGAAAATTTGGCCTGAATTAATCTCTAGCCAATGTTTGTACCCTTCCACTAAAATCTCCTTTGACATTTTATGGTTAAAGTACCAGCAGACCATACTGAGCCAAAACTGATTTATAAAAGTTAGGTAACTAGAACACATTCCTCCAGCCAACTAATAAAACTGAGATTAAAAACCAGATTGCCTGACACCCATCCACCTCCACACACATTAACCCTCACATCGACATTAAACCCAGATGCTTCTGGTTCCTTATTCATTCAGCAAATATTTATTAAGTGCCTCATATGTGCAAGGCACTAGGAGAGATAAGTTTAAATAAAGCAAAATTCCTGCCTTCGTGGATCTTACAGTTAAATAAGAACAGACATAGTTGTAGATAAAAAAGTGCTTTGTCAGGTTGGAGGACTAAGCTCATTTCAAAATGAGAAATCAAAAGGCTCCCTGGAGGAGTTTTTGTTTTTGTTTTGAGTTGGCCCTTTAAAGATAGACTAGGCCTTCAGCAGATGGTAGTGATGAGGGGCTATATTCCAGGAATACGAATATGTGAGGAAAGGTATGGAGGCAGAAAGGTGCAGGAACATGGTGTCAGAGAGTCTAGTATGATCAGCTTGGGTGCAGCCTGGAGAGAACTAAATCTGACCTCGGATAGAGCTGGAAAGATAGACCAGCCCCAAATTGTAGAGGGCCATGCCAATGGCCAAGCTTAGGAATCTGTACCTTAGGTGGTAAGGAACCATTGAAGATTTTTGAGTGGAGAAATATCATGAATAGATGTCTGAGTCAAAAAGACAATTCTGATATGAAGGATGGAGAGGGGTGGATTTGGTGGGGGTGAGGGAGGCAAAAAGACCTATTAGGTAGCAACTGCAATACTAAAGAAGGGAAGGGGAAGGAGAAGGGAATAAGCATTTATCTAGGGCCTACTATTTGCCAGGCAGTGAGCTAAATGTTTTATAAATATTATCTCATTTAAGCCTCATAACAATGCTACATAATAAGTACTCTTATTATGCCAGTTTTGCAGTCGAGGAAACTGAGGCAAACTGAAGTCATGTTTGAACTCGGGTCTTCCCAACAACAGACGCAGAGCTCCGTGCACTATGGCGCTTTCTAGCTTTCTCCTAATGAGAGACTGAACTAGGATTTTGTCAGTGCGATTGAAGAGGAGGGAACCAAAGAAGACAGCATATATATTAGAGGAGTTCCTTTTTGTTATGAGAGGTGTTCAAAATCCTAACTGCACATTCTTCTTTTTCTGTAATCAGTGAGTGGAAAAGGCAAGACACCACTTCGAAAGAGATGCAGCTCCTCCCATCAGATGGGCCAGTTGAAGTCATCCTCCATTGAGGAAAATAGCTGTGAAAAAGGCTGCCAGGTCACAAGTGAACAGATCAAAGCAGATATGAAAGCAGCCAGCGACATGCCTGAGAAGAAGAAAAGCAAAGATGTTTATCCCAGTTGTGGCAATAGCCCAGGCTCTGTGGGCAACTCCCCCTCTTGCAATGCTGCTCCTCAAAGCCCTGACTTTGTAAGGACCGTGACTGGCAACTCTGGTGAGCCCAGCACCCCAGCCCCAGACCCATCCCAGCCATGTGTCTGCTCTCCTTGTAAGACTGAGGGTTCAGGGGCCGTTGATAGAGAAAACTCAGTTTCCTCCAGGTGCTCCTGCAGTAGGTCTCAGGAACCACAAAACAGAACTAGCAGATGTTCTGATGAGGAACGACCTTCCACCAGCAGAGCCTGTGTTGTAAATGGTCCCAATGGCATAGGATCAGAATTCTCCTTTAGGACTCTCCCACATGGTGGGTCTCGAAGCCCAGCCAATGATGAGAGGACTAATGGGAATGTCTATGGGGCCACAGGGGATGACAGGAGAGGAAGCTCCCAGTCTGAGAATTTTGAAATGGAGTATAATGAAGACTACCCTCGAAGACCTCTAACAAGAGCCAGGAGCAAACTTTCCCATGTGCCACTGGTATCTGAGTCAGGTATGGTTCTATTCCCAGCAGCTGCTGCAGACTTGGTAAAGGTTATCATTTCATTCTTTAGTTTCATAAGTTAGTTTCATAAGTTTTCTGGCATCTGACACAAGCCATTTTGGCAAATTAAACTTGATTTTCTCATATATTGAAGTATAAGGATCTGGGATTGTATGAGGATTGTGGTGTAGGCAGAGAGCCCTGGTGCAAATCTCAGCCCTGTTATTATCTCTGGGACCTTTGACAAGTTACTTTTCTTCTCTGATTCCCAGTTTTCTCTTTAAAATGGGTGAATTGGGGAAGATTGTTTCTCATCATCCCTTCTAATTGAAGATGCCTTGAATCTCATGATAAAGTAGATAATGGTTCTCTGAAAGTATTTGCATCTTGTTGACCTAAAATACTTAAATAATTAAAAGTTAAACTTTGAAGAAAGATCTCACTCAAGTTCATCATATTGGCACAAGTGACTGGGCATTAACCTAGAAAAAACCCATCTTAAAAGATATTTATCAAGTGCATACTGGGTATAGAGCCCTGAGGCAGAGCTCAGAGCTACATCTTATTCTAAAAAAAAAAATTTATGTATGTGCTGCCCCGAATGCCTGGGAAGGTACAAAGTAGAATTATGGCATAGTCCCTGACTTCATAGGGCTCATTTTCTATTAAGGAGACTGTAACAAATATATAAATAACTATAATGCTACACCAATAATAAATGTATTAGAGAAATCCAAGATGCTTCGTGGAATCCAAGAATGGTGAGGGATTGGGGGATAAGAAGAGGTAGGAATGGGGGGAGGGGAGTGGAGGGACGGAAAGAGGCTGTAAAAGAGAAGAAGTCAGTACCAACATGGAAGGCTTCCTGAAGGTCAGATGCCTTTAAAGACTTGATAGGAATTTTGGTGAAGAGAAGAAAGGAAAGGTATTCAGGACATTAATAAATGGCATAAACAAGGACATGGTCAGAGGAAAGAAGTGTAGTCCTGCTTAAGCAGGAGCATAGAGTACATGGAGTGAGATGATGTAATATGAAGGAGTAGGGTCAGGTCACAAAAGTCTGACTATCAAGCTAATGAGATGAACCATTACCATAGTTCAAACTAGGGAGGCAGTGAAGGATTGTGAGTAGAGGTTGGACAAGATCAGATCTATTTTTGCAGTGATATTCAGCATCTGTTGAAAAACAGTAATTGCCTGTGACCCTTCATTCACCTCTGTGAGTACATGTGTTCTTCTTTCTCTATTCCCTGTAGCCCATATTCCCTTTTGGGGCGCCTAAAAAAATTAGGGCATCAGTACTTTTTTCTCAATACATGCTGTATGTTTGCTGATGTTAAAACTTCTGATTTGCTAAGTTAGGGGTGACATAGCTAGCAGTTGGTGAACTAGCTGGGCTAGTGATTAAATTTTTATTTTTCTACAATAACGATGGCTCATATACCATAACCCTTTACAACTACAAAGTATTTTATATTATCTCATTTAGTTCTCATTGAAAATAATCTGAGGGCAAGAGTTTTTATCCCTATCTTGCAGGGGAGGAAACATGGACTTAGAGTAGTTTAAATGACTAAATGGCAAAAACTAGTACTAGAATCTAGGTCTAAAGTCTAGAGCTTTTTCCACTGTACTCTTTTCCTGATGGAAACAATACAGTGTGATGCCAGCCATAAAAGAGACTTACTAACCTATAGATAAGTCGAGGCCTTGTTTATATTTCTGTTGTAACACTGACTTAAAATGAGTCATAACATTTAAATCACTAATGCCTATCACTACATGAAAGCACATTTGAATTTCCACAAGTGTGCCGAAATGTTGGTTTTAAGTTAAACATCAATATCTACCTTGTCACTATTTTTTGGTATATGGTTCTAATCAAGTCATCCCATATATCATGATCCTTTATAGTAGGATTACAAACCAATCCCTAATTGAATAATAAGCATGCTAATTATTCTTGACTGTAATATATACTTTTTTATATGCATGTTAAAATATATTGCTTTTCATCTAGGGACCTTGAAATTCCTAACAAACATAAATTCGCCATATCCCCTTGCTTTGATAATAAATTATTTCTTATATATTATTAATATTATCAATAATTTTTACATTTGTACTTTAAGGTTTACAAAGTACTTTTATTGTAGAAGACCTATAATATAGATGTTTAAGTATTATACATATTTTACAAGTGAGGAAACTGAGGTTTAGAGACATTAAATGGTTTGCCCACAGTCACACAGCTAGCAAATTATGACAGATCTCAAGCCCCAGATTTTCTGGCTGTAAATCTCTACATCTGCCTCATTGACAGATTGTGTATTCAAGTTTGTTTCTGATGTGTATTAATGTTAAGAAAACTTCATCTTCCTTTCTTCCCTATGATTGCCTGCATTTTCAAGTAAATAATTAATGGAAAAAGACAATCCTGCTTATGTGGTTTGACCTGTCCCATGTCTCCTCTTTCACTAGTAACAGTAAAGGTTAAACTATTTTCTGGGGTCAAATATCACAGTAGCTTATTTGCAGAGCATTTTGTTTGTTTGTTTGGGTTTTTTTTGTTTGTTTTTGTTTAGTGAGGCAATTGGGGTTAAGTGACTTGCCCAGGGTCACACAGCCAGTAAGTGTCAAGTGTCTGAGGCCGGATTTGAACTCAGGTACTCCTGACTCCAGGGCCGGTGATCTATCCACTGCACCATCTAGCTGCCCCTGCAGAGCACTTTAAAAGTTTTCAGAGCAGTTTATAGGTATTATCTCCTGTTTTCAAGGAGAAAGAGCTCCTAAAACATTCTTAGTGCTTTGAAATGCTATAGAAATAGCCATTTGTACCCATGACTGTGTAGGCAGCAGAGCTCTAAATTTATGAATAATTAACTCATAAGGGAAAGAGCATTGGATTTGGTCAGAATATATGGATTAGAGCCCCGTGGTAAACATTTGGAAGCTTAATAATCTTGGTTAAGTCATTTAAACTTATGAACCTGTTTCTAAATTTTTGAATTGGGGGAAACATTTTTATTTTGGGGGGAGAAGTCTGGTATAGTGGAAAGAGGTCTCTGGATTGGAATCAGAAGACTTGAGTTGGAATCCCACGATACTGTTTAATGACCTTGGTCAAATTCTTTTTGTTCTTCTGCCAAGCAAGAGGGTTCACTAGATGATTTATAAGCTGTCTTTAAGCTTTTAACACGTGATTCTATAGTATTAGCTATGTAACCTTTAAAACAAATTAGAACCTTATTTGCTGATTAGTTTTGCAAGGCTTTTAAGAAAAGAAATCTAAATTAATCAAGGAATGAACTTTTGTTGCAGAAATCTTTGTAGTTGCTTTAGGCTTTCTAAAATGTTAAATCTATTTGTTCTAATCTTGTGGTTGTTTTGCTTTTTTGAAAAATTAAAGTGCTCTTACCCAGACAGGGTCATTGATTCCTCTGCATTGTTTTTTTTAAAAAGCCAGTTCTCTTTGAAACAGGAAGATTGGTAAAGACATGCCATTATTAGTTGAGAAGCTCCTTATTAAAGAAAGGGTTTCACAATCTACAGGAAATCCCATGAGGTATAGAGACAGCTAGGTGGCACATTATATAGAGTGTTGGACTTGGAGCCAGGAATACTTGAGTTTAAATCCAGCCTCAGATACTTATAAGCTGTGTGCTCCTGGGCAAGTCACCTAACCTCTCAGCCCCTGTTTACTTTCCAGTTTGTAAAATGAGGATAATATTATCTAGCTCACTAGGTGGTTGTGAAATTCACAAAATCATCTGGCAGTGCTCTTCAGTGACTTAGCTCCCTTATAAAAGCCACAAACAGCTCAGAACCCTGTTCTGTTATATAATAAAAACATGTTTTCTGTTATTGGGAGGTGGGGAGAACGCTACCAAAGTATACTACAAGCCCTACTCCACCTTTACGTACCTTACCATTTATTTATGATTCCTCAGGGCAAATACAAACTGAGGTCTCTCTTGTGAGAGACCTCAGTTCCAGCAGAAGTCCTAAAGCTGGTACAATATGGCTACCATAAGCACTGAGGAGTCACTTCATCATCTAAAGGATTTTGTCTTTAGCCTCCAAAGACCTAAACTCAGTCATTTAGTTTGTCTCTTTGTTATAGTGCTGACACTTGGGAAATTAGTATTTGAAAACTTTTGTGCCAATCCTGACTAGTCCTGAAGTGGTTGCCATAGTAGTAGTTGGAGTAGGGACCTCTAAGGTCCCTTCCAATAATAAGATTCTAACATGCCATGTTTTTTGTTTAAAGCAGGAATGGGAAATAGTGTTTCAATTGAAAGTTATACATACATGCACGCGCGCACACACACACATACACACATATGGCAGCCATGTTTGTACTATTTCAGAAGTGAAACATAAAATGTCAACATGAAACTTTTAAAATTAAGTGCAGAAGGGCAGCTAGGTGGCACAGTAGATAAAGCACTGAACCTGGAGTCAGGAGGACCTGAGTTCAAATTCAGCCTCAGACACTTAACACTTACTAGCTGTGTGACCCTGGGCAAGTCACTTAATCCCAATTGCCTCACCCCCCCCAAAAAAAAAATTAAGTGCAGAGCATATATATATATAGATATATACATATATCTATATATATATACATGTATGTATTATAAAAGTATTTCAGTTCTATATTAGACCTTAATTGGCTATAGTATAGAATTGAATTTTTTTTTAAATTAAGGAAAGAGAAGAAGACAGAAGGATAATGAAGATGAGACATCTAGAAACCAAGTTGTAGGAAGAACAGCTGGAAAAGCTGAGGATCTTTGGACTACAGACATGAATTCTAAAAGGACATATAAGCCCTGGCTTCAGATACAAGAAAAAAGTGTCTTAATATCTAAAACAGTGCAGCAGTGGAATGATAGGCCTCGAGAGGGGTTGTGTTTCCTTGTCAGCTAAAAATTGAGTAACAGCTTATAAAATAACTCCCCTGCTTATAGCACTTGGCAACATGATTTTCCCTCATGGACTTTGAGGCGAGGTATTGCAGTTTTTATTATCTCCATGAGGATTCTGAGACCCAGAAGTGAACAACTTGCACCGAGGTCATACAACCAGGATGTGGCAGAGCAATGACTTGGACTAATCTCTTCTGATGTACAGTTCCGGACTTTCCCCCCTGGGCCAAGAGTTCTTAACCTAGAATGCATGAACTTGTTTTTGATTTCTAGCTAGTTTGATATCTATACTTCTATTTAATTGGCTTCCTTTTTAGCCTATTTTATGCATTTAAAAATGTTATTCCAAGAAGGGGCCCATAAATTTCACCAGACTCCAGAGGAGTTTATGATACACAAAAGAGCCCTGCTGTATGCCTCTTGAAGAGACATTGTAGACACAGTTCCTGTGCTAGGTGTGAAGCTGGAGCTCTTGACCTTTTAAGGCCCCTTATAACTCATAGAGTCTAAGATGAACTGTTCTTTGCTTCTTTTTAATTATTCTTGAACCTAAAATACATTTATGCCAGTGATCTTGGGGGAACCTGGCCAAGGACTCAGGATTTCCTGGTCTTCAGGAGCAATATACTAAACAGCCACAAGACGGGGCTCTAACTCCACCAAAATAGGCCCATTGGGTTTGAAATATGTTAATGTCCAATTTCTAGAATGGAAAATGAAAGTTTTTTAAACAAGAAAAAATTGAATATTTCAAAAATACTTGTACATTTTTTAAAACATTTTTCATTTATATTATAAACATTAGAGTTTTAGATGAGATTAATGAACCTTAATTTATATTATAGAATTTCTTACAGTATGTACTCATTTATATAGACCACCCCCCCACCCTTTTTTTTTTTCACCAGACCTGTGATTTCATCTGCTTTTAGTGAGAAAGTTTTTCTGTTACTGCAGTTTGGCACCTTCTCTGCAACTTAGAATCTTTTAAAAAGGTTGCTGCCTAGGCCACTGGGAACTTCACTGACTCGCCCAAGGTCACCAAACCTCAAGATATTTCAGGGCAGGACTGAGCTTAGGTCTTCCTGACTCAAAGACCAGCTCTCCACTTCTCCACCCCACTTCTGCTTATATTGGGCACTATACACAGTTTTTCTTCCCATTGCACACTTCCCCTCTAAAAAAAAAAAAAAAGAAAAAAGAAAAAGTTTATCTAGACTTTAGGTTTGGATGATGGCTTACACACATCATTAGTCCAAGCTGATCACTTCCACCTCATTCTGGAATCCCTTTTAATGTTCCCTAAGAAGGCTTTCAACCATAGATTTCTAAGCGTCATTACAGAAATCAGCCAAATCATTGTTTGTTTCCCTGAATGTCAAAGCAAAACCACAAACCACCCCTCCCTTCCCAAAATGATGGGGGGAAAAAAAGATTCCTTATTGTTCATGAATTAGGGAATGTTGTTATCTAGATGGGGCCCGGTGGGGGGGGGGGGTTTGCTCTTCACCTTAGGCTTTCAAAAGAAAGTCATCCATAAGTCCCCAACTAGAACATTCCATTTATTTAAACATTTATTAAGTATCTGTAATGCAAGACATTTGGGAAGGCAACATTGTGTAGTAGAAAAGTAGCTGGGTTTGCAGTCTGAAAGATGAGTTCAAATCCTGCCTCTTGACACTTAGGAGCTGTATGGCTGTGGGCCAATCACTTAACCTCTTTAAACCTGTTTCATCACATACTCAATGGCTGTAATATGTATAGATTTTACTTAACGGGTTTGTTGTGTCATAGGATCAAAGAAGGAGCTCTGAAAGGGCTCTTAAGTCATTTGGTCAAAGCTTTTCATTTTAAAGATGAGGAAATTGAGGCTCACAGAGCTTGTGACCCTCAGGTGTTGGTGTTAGGCAGGATTTTGAACCAGGTGTTCTACAGCTCCAGCACACTATTATCTACTACATGAGGATGCCTCAGTGAAATGTTTGAAAAAGGTCTTGGAATCTTTAAAGCACTTTATAAATGAGATCTCTAGTTGTTATTGTTGCTGTTGAGGATACAAAGAGAGATATGAAATAGGCCTTGCTCTAAAAGAGTTTATAATTTAATAGGGGAGGAAAAATGTCAACACATAACTGATGCAAAGGGAAAGAATGATACAAACCAGAGGACTAGGCATCATACGAGAAGAACTTGGAGGAAAGAAAAGTAACTTTAACCTGGGGGGCATTAGGAAAGAGGACACTTCTGATTTCAGTCCTGAAGAAAGGGAGAAACTTCAAATGAAGGTGGGGTTGGGAAGTCCATTTCAAAATTCATGGATGGTACCTTGGGCAAGTTACTTATCCCTCATTGCCCCTCCCCCAAAAAATTAATGGATGGGGTGAGCTAAGAGGAGACTGCAGCAGGCAAGACAAGAATGGGAGAATGGGAAGTCTACTAAATAACTGAAAGAGATTAGCATAAGATAAAACTAGACTGGGTGGATATGAAAAACTATTTGGAGGTACTGCAGGGCTTGTAAAAGATAGGATTCTCCCTCCCACTATAGGAAATTACCACCTTTATAAGAAAAAAACTGGATTTTGGGATCTTCTCATTTAGTAAGACTTCCCTTTTTATATTGCATCTTAGTCACTAGTGAAAATGGATAATTATCTATTTTTTTCCTCAGTCTCTTAAGTAATCTTATGGTCATGTGCTACTTGAAGGTTGCTACATTTAGACCAATTTGAAAAACACTGCATAATTATAACAACATAGAAAATTGTATTATTCCTCATGATCATTCTTATGGGTCTGTGAGCTCAAGGATCAAGGAATGATATTTTATTCATCTCTGAGATAGCATCCAATCCTGGACCATGTACAGAATTCCAATCTTGTATGTAAAAGAAGCAGGAGTAGATGACCTCAAAGAACTCTAATTCCAGTTCTTAGAGTCTGTGAACTCTAGTTATATTTCATCTCATTTGCATCAAAGTAAATGGAACTTTAAAACTTAATGTTCTGGGGGTGGCTAGGTGGCACAGTGGATAAAGCACTGACCCTGGAGCCAGGAGTACCTGAGTTCAAATCTGGCCTCAGACCCTTAACACTTACTAGCTGTGTGACCCTGGGCAAGTCACTTAACCCCAATTGCCTCACTAAAAAAACAACAACAACAACAACAAAAACCCTTAATGTTCTGTATCTTTCTTGGGTTCATTATGTATTGTGGTAAATTCCTTTTCACCAATATAACCAGGCCAATAAGGTATGTGAAGGGAAGCAGTCTATATTAATCCTGGAAATGTAGGTTGGAGCCACATTGAGAAGAACTTGAAATGTCAAAACAGAGGAGATGGAAATTGATTCTAAGGGTAATAGGGAGCCAATAAAGTGACAGTAGTCAGATCTGTGCTTTAGGAACATCACTTTGATAGGTGTGTATGGGATGGATTGGAGAGGGGAGAGAGAGAATTGTGACAAGGTGAATAATGAATGCAGTGGTCTAGGTGAGAGTTGATGAAGGCCTGAATTAGAGTGGTAGTTGTGGGTAGAGAGAAGGAAATGGATATGAGATGTTAAGGAGGTAGAAATGGAAAGATTTGGTGACTGATTGGAAATGTGACTACTAACTTGGCTGTTTCCAACTTAGATAACTAGAAGAATGTTGGTATCTTTGACAGGAAAAAAAAATGTTTAGAAGAGGGGTGAGTTTTGGGGGAAAGATGGTGAATTCTGTTTTAGACATGCTAAGTTTGAGATACCTGTGGAGCATCCAGTTGGAAATGTCTAAAAGTGGATGATGTACTGGAACTTGAGAGAAACTAGAGCCAAATATAAATCTGAGACTCATTTGTATAATAGAGATCCTTCAGCCTGTAGGAATTGATGAAGTCACTAATCAAAAGCAGTTACTGATCACTATCTGCACTGTGCTAAATACTAGGGATTTGAGAAAAGTAAAGGTAATTATTGTCCTCAGGGCACTCACATTCTTATGTGAGAACTATCTTACACAGAGCTTAGCCCTGCTATTAGGGAGCAAGACAGGAATGGTAATTCAGCAAAATAAACTGAGAAAAGGCAGTTGGACACGTAGGAAGAGAATCAAAAGAGAGCTATATTAGAAAAAAACCATAAAGGAGACAGAAGTGTTAAATGCCGGAGAAAGGTCAAGAAGGATGAAAATTGAGAAAAGACCATTGGATTTGGCAGTTAATAGATCATTGGTAACTTGGGAAAGAGAAATTTCAGGTGAGTGATAAAGTTGGAAACAATAAATTTGAGTTAAATTATTTTGAATTGTATTCCATCAGTAGACATTTATTAAATACCTACTATGCTCAGCACTGAGGTCAATACAAAATCCTCCAATAGAACTTACATTTTACTAGGGGATATGACACACATTAAAATATAAAGTCCTATGTGTTATAAGTATATAAGTGCAATGCACCTATATTATTCTAATGGGTTCTGATAAGGAAAACGGTCATAACTAACTGGGAGAGTCAGAGAAAGTTCTGTGGAGGAAATGTCAATCACATTAGATTTTTAAAAATAGGTAGAAGGGATGGGGAATCAAGGCAGTAGTCAAGTCAACAAGCATTTCTAAGTACCTACTGTGTGCCAGGTACTCTGCTATGCACTGAGGATACAAAAAAGGGCAAAAAACAGGCTCATGATATCACATGCAAACTAGGGTGTGGTTCCAGAGACCAATGAGTCAAGATCGTAGAATGCAAGGAAGAGTGGCACCGATTTGGGCAAAACCTTGACTGTCAGGTTAAGGAGTTTACATTTTGTGGCTGGCAACAAGGAGTCACTGGAAAACTTCTGATCCTTTTAGTCAATACAATGGGAAGTTAACAACATGCAAGAAGTTTTATGAAATAACTTTTGATGGAAAAATGGCTTAGAAGAAAGAACCATGAATAAAAGACCCCTGGTATTGACTGATTCTCATGATTTCAGGGAAATCACTGCTTGCTGATGCTAGATTTCTGAAATTCCAGCTTTATTTGATAAAGAGTATTGATACTCATAATTGACCTTAACTTTTAATTGAGTAAAACTCTTCTCAAGATTGAGTTGGGACATCTTTTGGGTTGACAACCTCTTCATAGGTGTATATGATTTAGAAGTAGAATGAACTTTAGGAGTCAATCAATCCATCCTTTTTTACTTTACAGGTAAGAATACAGGCCAAAAAATGTCATGAGACTTGCCAAAGTCATACAGGTACTAAGAAGTAGAGGGAAAATTAAAACCCAGGTTCTGTGGTTCCAAATCCAATTTTCTTTTCACTGTATCATCACTACCTCTGTAATTACACAAAATTGAGATCCACTTGTAGTTTGTTTCCCTGTAGACACAGGAAAATTAAGCTCAGAGATAAGCTCCCTAGAGTATTAGCTATCCCCCCCCCCAATCTTAATAGTATTTTGTTTTTCTCCAGTTACATGTAAAGATAGTTTTCAACATTTATTTTTATAAGATTTTGAGTTCAAAATTTTCTCCCTCCCCAAGATAGAAAGCAATCATATACATATATATGTACAATCACGTTAAACATATTTCTGCATTAGTTGTAAAATGTGAAAGAAGAATCAGAACAAAAGGGAAAAACCTCAAAAAATACAAAAAAAGAACCCCATAGAAATAGTATGGCTCAATCTTCATTCAGATGCCACAGTTCTTTTTTTCTGGATTTGGAGAGCATTTTCCATCATGGGTCCTTTGGAAGTGTCTTGGATCATTGTATTGCTGAGAAGAGCTAAGTCTATCACAGTTGATCATCTCACAATGTTGGTATTAGCTACTTTTTAAAAAATATCTGACTCTTACCACAGTGCTATTCAGAATGAAAGGAATAGCCTCTAAAATGAGAAATGACCTTTTTCTCATCGTCTCTTTTTAAAGGTAATGCTTTGGCAGTGTCATCTTCTACACTGGAGAATTAGGGCTTAACATGAGAGTATAATGGAATATTGAGAGTCTAAAGACTTGTCAGAGTACACAGAATACGTACTCTGTCATGCAATGAACAAGGTGACCTGGGCAAGTTGCTTCACCTCTATTCTCAGGGGATAACACTTGGTCCACCTACTTTCACTGGGTGTATTGTAAAGAGAGAAGTTAATAATCCTCTAAACCCTATAGCAATTGAGACTGCTGTTATGCAGTGCTCACTTCTTTCCCTGATAAGGAGTCATAAATATGCGTAGTTTCTAAGACTCAGATCTGGGAGAAATTAAAATCACTTAGTCCAGCCTCTTTATTTTGCAAATAAGGAAATTGGGGTATAAAGGGATAAGGAATAGCATGAGCAGTAGGAAAGTACAAAATGTATTCAAATGACAAATATCACCATAGGATCCTGGATTTAGAGGTGAAAGGAGGTCATCTATCCCCTCATTTTCCAGATGAGGAAACAGACTCAGGCTAAGTGATTTGACGGAGGTCACACAGATTGTGACAGAGGCAAGACTTGAACCCAGATGCTCTAACTCCACATCCAGTCTGGCTATTGCATAACATATAGAGAAATAGTATGGAAATTGTGAGCAATATAAAGGAGTTAGAATTGAAGAGATAGAAGCCATATTGTAGAAGGTGTTGAATCTAATCTGTCAGCAGTTTGTGGCTTAAATGTGGAAAGGAAAGAAACTAGAGGCAAAAGACTAGTTATACAAATATTACAGTAAGTTTGGATGCTATGATTATGATTGGTATAATAGAGGCAAATGAATGAAAAAAAACATTTATTGAGCATTTAACTATTTGCGAAGAACTATGATTTAGACATGGGGACACATGTGCTATGGTACAAGAGATGACAAGATCCAGGAATCCTGCAGGTTCAGCATTGGGGTGGATAACAAAGACCTGGGTTCTTAATGTACATCAGCAGGTGAGTTGGCAAGGTCCATGTTGGGGTAAGTAGCCAGGCACCAGGTTCTTAAGGTACATCAGCAGGTCAGATGGTAGTAACTAGGGGTTGGTCTAATAGGTGTAGAGGTAGGGCAGAAAGAAAAACTTGGAGGTCCTTAGAATTCAATAGCAGGGCAGACATTTAGGCCTGACAGTCACTGGAAGGATTATACTTGGTGACTTGGAGCTAACCCAAGCAGAATGAAAGTTTCCAAAATAAGAATCCATAGAAGTTGATGACTGTTTGAATGTCACTTTATTATCCAAGGTGGAAGGTGGCAGAGTGAAGGAAGGGGGAAGGGAAGCTAAAGTCCAAAAACAAAAAGTTAAAATTGTATAGTTACTTGGAGTAAGAAAATAGAGACCATCTGCCATGCCATCTTCTTCCCTGTTTCACAGTGTCTGGTTAAGAGGTAGCTAACTCATCTTGCCCAGATTTGCCCTTCTATTCATATTCTTGATTCTGTCTCCTTCAGTCTCCTCTGGGAACTTCTCCTCTGTCTCCTCCCCAACTCTCCATTATTTACTAGTTCCTTCTCTGCTGTATTTATTACATATTTGTCCAGGCCTCCCCCATCTTTTTTTTTTTTTTTTAGTGAGGCAACTGGGGTTAAGTGACTTGCCCAGGGTCACACAGCTAGTAAGTGTCTGAGGCCGGATTTGAACCCAGGTACTCCTGACTCTAGGGCTGGTGCTCTACCCACTGCGCCACCTAGCTGCCCCACCTCCCCCATCTTTAAAAGAACCTTCACTTGTCTGTCATCCTATAGCTCTTCTCCTTTTCACAGGTAAACTCCTTAAAAGAATCACTTATCACTGTTGCTTCACCTCATCTTCCATTCCTTAGCCCTTTGCGATTTGGTTTCCAATCCTACTCCACTGAAACTACTCTCTCAAAGATTATAAACAAGCTTTTAATTCTTAAATTTAAAAAAAAGTAATAAATTAAAAAGAAGTCAAATGACTTCTTTATCAATTCTTATTCTTAAATTCTCCAGCAGCTTTTAGTATTGTTGACCACTCCTCCTTAAAATTCTTCACTTTTAGCTTCCATAGACAGTACTTTTTCCTGGTTCTTTCCTCTACTTGAATGTTATTTCTTTGTAGTACATTATCTAACAGCTCACACCTTCTCTCTCATTCTATTTCTCTCATCTCTAAGGTCTTACAGAAGATATTCCTTGCATCAGATGAGTGTCTGGATTATGTGATCTTTAAAGTAACTTTCAGCCCTAAGGCTCTTTGAAAGTATGGAGGATTGCAGTGATCCCAAAGTTTTTAACATAAATAACTAGAATAATGGTGGTATTTTTAATCATGAGGAGAAAATAGATTGGTGGAGAGGAAGACAATGAGTTCAGTTTTGGAAAGGTTGAATTTAAGGCATCAGCAGCTTTGGTAGGTCTAGGAGCCTGGTCAGGTATGGATCTGTGTAGTGGAGAATTATCTTCTTGGATGTGATCATTGAAGATGTAGGAGTAGATGAGATCAGCAAGGGAGAGAATGTAAAAGAAAGAAGATACACTAAAATATATTATTTTTTTCTTCCCCTTTCAGAGGTTGCCAAACCAAAGCCACGTCATGCAATGAAGCGAAAAAGGACAGCTGATAAGTCCACAAGCACCAGCGATCCTGTTATCGAGGATGACCACGTGCAGGTGACATCCCTTTCTTTTTCGGATCAAAGCAGTCAAATTTTTTTCCTGTACAGTGGAGGTTTAGTTACATTACACACTAATGAGAAAGTATATAATTTCTTTGTCTTTCAGAGAAAACATAAGCATAATGTAGTAGAAAGAAAACTAAATTTGTAATCAATGGATCAGAGATTGTAGAGGACTTTGAATGCTCTATGAATATAATTTATCATAAAAGTAATTATTCCTCCAGTACCTCCTTCTGGCTTGCAGGTGACTGTATTCTCAAAGGTTTCTATTAACATAAAACAAAATCTGTCAGCTCCTACAAAGCTGGAAGGTACTAGAAATACAAACACAGTGATAGAATGTGTATCTGTTGCCTTAGCACTAGCCCACCTCAGTTCAGAGAGCCTCATTACTAGAAGGATGATTTTTTTTAAGTCACAGTAACTCACAGACACCATATTCCAAGGCATGGGGGGAGTTATATGTGTCAGTAAAGGTTATAAACACTAATGAAGTCAGAAGACTTTGAAGTATTTTTTAAATTCATATATAGCACAGCTTCCACTGAAGAGTTAATGAGTACCAGGTACAAAAATACAGTTAATAAGAGGAAGTTTAGTAAGGATTTATAGTGGAGGGAGCAACTGAAGAAGTGAAGAAAGAACTTCAGCAGCTGAAGATGGGTGTTAAGAACTCTGTATCATGAACACAAGATATATCTATATCATGATCAGAAGAGAGAAGGCAAGTTAAGAATAGGGGATGGAGAACAGTCTCTCTGGTTTGAAACTTTAAATACAGAAAAGGTAAATAATATGAGAAAACACTAAAAAGAAGTAGTTTGAAGCCAGGTAGTAGAGAGTTAATTGTAAACCAGCCAGCATCAGTTCATTCTTTAGCCATTAGGCAGTGACAAGGCATTGTAGGTCTTCAGATAGAGGAGTGACAGTGATCAGGGAGTGCTTGAGAAATAATTACTGTGAAAGCTTTCTGGAAAAAAAAAATGCATAGATGGGAGAGTCTAGTTATAGGAAGACCGTTCAGGAGTCTTTTAGAACAGTCCAGTCGATAAGAGATAAGGGTTTGGACTAGAGTTGTGGCAATGATATTGGAAAGGAGAAAGCAGGGTAGCTATTGGGCCACTCTTTGAATGTGGTCGGAAAGGGAAGAAAGAAAAGTGATTCTGGGGTTATAAGGAAACAGCATTTAAAAAAATAATACTTCTAATAAATTGAAATTTGCTTTGTATCCAGAAACAATGCATCCAAAATTGGAAGGGAGGCAGAAAGCTAGGAAACAATTTTTATGGCCAGTACTTCTGATAAAGGCCTCATTTCTAAAATATATAGGGAACTAAATCAAATTTATAAGAATCCAAGTCATTCCCCAATTGAGAAATGGCCAAAGGATATGAATAGGCAGTTTTCTGATGAAGAAACCAAAGCTATCTATTACCATATGAAAAAATGCTCTAAATCTCTAATGATTAGAGAGATGCAAATTAAAACAACTCTGAGGTACCACCCGACACCTATCAGATTGGCTAAAATGACAAAAAAGGAAAAATAATAAATGTTGGAGAAGCTGTGGAAAAATTAGAACACTAATGCATTATTGGTGGAGCTGTGAACTGATCCAACCATTCTGGAGAGCAATTTGGAATTATGCCCAAAGGGCGATAAAGCTGTGCATACCCTTTGACCCAGCAATACCACTTTTGGGTCTTTTGCCCAAAGAAATCATGAAAAGGGGAAAGGGACCGACATGTACAAAAATATTTATAGCTGCTCTTTATGTGGTGGCAAGGAATTGGAAGTTGAGGGGGATGCCCATCAATTGGGGAATGGCTGGACAAGTTGTGGTATATGAATACAATGGAATACTATTGTGCTGTAAGAAATGATGAGCAGGAGTTCAGAGAAACCTGGAGGGTCTTGCGTGGGCTGATGATGAGTGAGATGAGCAGAACCAGAAGAACATTGTACACAGTATCATCAACATTGAGTGTTGATCTACTGTGATGGACTATATTCTTCTCACCAATGCAATGGTACAGAAGAGTTCCAGGGAACTCATGATAGAAGAGGATCTCCAAATCCAGGAAAAAAAAAAAGAACTGTGGAGTATAGATGCCGAATGAACCATACTATTTCTTTTGGTTTTGGTGCTGTTGTTTTTCTATTTTGAGGTTTTTAGTCATTACTCTGATTTTTCTCTTATAACATGACTAATGCAGAAATAGGATTAATGTTATTATGTGTGTGTGTGTGTGTATATATATATATATATGTGTGTGTGTATATATATATATACATATATATATACACATAACCTATATCAGATTACCTGCTGTCTAGGGGAGGGGGGACTGAGGGGAGGGAGAAAAATCTGAAATTGGAAAGCTTGTAGAAACTAAAGTTGAGAACTATCTTTACATGTAACAGGAAAAAAAATACTTTATTAATTTAAAAAAAAATTTGCTTTGTATCAATTTTGTTTTTCCTTATCAACAGGTTCTTGTCTTGAAGTCCAAAAATCTTGTTGGAATCACATTGACCAACTGTGGAATCACAGATCTAGTACTAAAAGATTGTCCTAAGATGATGTTCATTCATGGTAGGTGTTTATATCCAAGGTCTAGGATACTTGCTCTGTTAGTGCCAAGAGCTTATATATCATTGTGTTATAAACATGAGCATTATTAAAAAGTAAATTCTCATGTGCACAATTGATTATTAAGTAGTCAACATAGTATTTCAGTATAGGGACAGAAAGTGTGTACAAGTTAAAGTCCTTGCTAAGTGATTAGATTCTGGATTTTATCATAAGGAAAAAAACTATTTCTAGCATTTCCTTTTGGATGTAGGTGGTTCCATACCTGAGAAATGTCTTTCCACACTACCAAAAACTAATTATGGCTTCCCATCATTCCTAATCATATCTTTTTGCCTAAAATGGTTCCTTAGTGATTATGTGGGGGCTCATGTTTAGAAATTTTCCTGTCATGCTTAGGGAGAATCATAAGGACTTACTTATAAACTACCTCAAACAGCAGTACCATATGAATGAAATTACTGTTCCCAAATTAAGTTAATTATGCTTGTGATTAGCATCATAAATAAAATAGCACATCTCATTGCAAGATAATCATGATGATAAAGTCCTACTTTGAAATCTTCCATCATTTCTTGATCGTGTGGTTAAAAAAAATGATCCCAGGTTCTCAAAGCTGAGCACATGTTGATCAGGACCTACCAAATGGTCAGTTTTTAAGTATTTTAGGAAGAAGCTGGAGATAATAAGCAGGAGGAAGGCCACCAATATGGAGAGAAGACCATATTATACATGGATAATTTTAGGGAACTACAAATTTGTAACCTAGGAAAGAGCAAACTTCATAAAGAAGTGAAGCACGTAATTGCTATCTTTAAGTATTTAAAGAACCATCTTGAGGAAGGATTGGACTTGTTCTGCTTGCTCCAAGAGGGAACAAAGAACAAAGTGGAGAGGAGTAAGAGAAGTTGAGGATTGCTTTTAGGCAGCTTTCAGGCAGGTTACCCAATATGGGTAAACTTCTAACCATTTATACTATACTAAAGTAAAATGGGGTAACTTGACAGACAGAAGATTCGGGGTATTGTAGAGACAACTCCTCTTCAGGTAGGAATAGGGAACCACTGAGTTTGCTTTCAACTTGGAGATTCTGTTTCTCATCCCAAATACTTGTTAAACTAATCTGTCTCAACAGAGTGACAAAGGGTTATATAAAGTACCTAGGGGAATTGTAGTAAGTATCCCTACCTTGATATACTGGATTCCTTTTAACACAATGAGATATTATCAGAGTCCCATTCAAAGACTGACTGGAGTGGTAACAGCTCTTCCTTTCTCAAAGGGCCCTTATGTAGGATTGCAGTTTTTAGTGGTTCCCTTAGCATTTTGCCCTTTTTCAGAAAAGGGCTGCTTTGCACCAAGAGTATGCTTCCAATCTGCACCAGGATTTTTTTTTTTTAATATTCTCTCTTGATCTCTTGGTCCATTTCCTTTTGGAATGAAGAAAACTAGGTTCCAAGCAGAGCAAAAAAACAGATATGACTAGTACTTCGAAATATTGTCTTAGACAAATAAGTTATATGAGATGAATGTCATCTCATTGATGCCTACCACTGCCCTTTGTAGGATGTGCTTCCTGACTCTGCTGGTTTCCCCAGCTATTCTCTTAAAATTTCTTTGTCTCATCCACTTAGTCCCTTGGATTCACTTACTACAAGAACTCAGACTCTATTCAATATAACATTTTGTTTATGCTCTTGAATCACAATCTGGTGCATAGCTTGTCTTCCCCAAAAGAGTTCTTTCCCTTGGGCCCCGAATATTGGCTCCTGATCAGTAATGTGAATCATAATATCCCTTCTGTAATAAGGGAACGGTCAGAAATGCAATACTATTATTATTTCATGCCCAGGAGGAAGATGGAGTTTGTAGAACAAATGACAAGACGCCATTTAATCTCACACAACCTTTCCAACAACACAGCATTCTCTTTGGGTGGTGGTAACATACTAGCTTTGCCCTTCTTGTTCTTTTACCATGTTAGTGTTGCTAGCGTCCTGGACAAGAACTTTTTTATAGGAACTGGCCTTTGTTAATCTAGTTCTTGCCCATGGAATTATAGATTAGGACTTTCAGTACCAATACTTTCATAGATTCATTCATTCAACAAACACTTACTGAACTGTGAAGGACCCTGTGTTAAGTGCTGAATTTACATAGGTGACCTGAGCTTGTGGGTAGAAAGTGGACAATGAAACTGAATTCTGCCATGACTTTCTCCTTTCAAAACTAAACTAAACAGTGATTTTTCCTGTTGCTAGAGGACTTCTAACAGAGGCTGATTATCTGTTGAGGATGTTATTGAAGAGCCTCCTGCTCAGGCACTGAGGTCCCTTTCAGCTCTGAGACTCAGTGACTAAGGGGATTCTCATGGCTTTGCTCAGTGCCCCTGTGGCTGTGGTTGACCCCCACACCTAAAGCTCTGACATCCCTCTTGAGCTCTAGACTGTCTTGATTCCTATATCATTGTTTTTGAACTACTTCTGGTATCTGTCAGTTGTGAAGTTTTTGTCCAAGTTTTTTGGATATGTGAGTTCTAAAGAGTTAATTTAGTATGATGGGAAAACCATTGAACCCTGGAGTAAAAAACAAAACAACAAAACAAAAAACTGTGCTCTGGCCCTAACTCTGTCATATGCTACTTTGGTGAGTTTTGGTAAGTCATCACCTCACCTAGTCTTAGTTTTATCATCTGTGGAAAAAAAAAATGTATAATATGCCCCCCCCCCCATTTCACAGTGCTGTGAGATTAAATTGAGATGACAAACCATTTTACATCCTTAAACAAAAGATAATCATAGGTCATAGAAGCAGAGCCAGAAGGAACCTTAGAGGCCATCTCATCCAACCAGTCATTTTAGAGATGAGCAACTGAGGTTCAGAGGTTAAGTGATTTGCCCCAGGTCACATAGGACACATAAGGTCAAAAGGTCCTGTAAGTAGCAAAGCCAGAATTTGAGCTCAGGTTCTCTAAGCTTCGAATCCTGGCATACTTTCTACTGCATACTGTACTGCCTCTGAGTTCAGCTCCAATCTTAGTCTTGAAAGATTGTGGCTAGTCTTTGGAATGAGTCAAGACAAGCTATTTCTGCGTTAGTGGGGTTATATTGCTGGGACTTCAGAGCTTTGTGTTTTCTTTTGTAGCTACAAGATGTCGAGTCCTGAAGCACTTGAAAGTTGAGAATGCACCAATTGTGAACCGATTTGACTATGCTCAGTGCAAGAAGCTGAACATGGATCAGGTACTAGATCAAATCCTAAGGATGCCTGCAGAAAGAAATCGGATCATATACCTTCGCCCAATGCAGCAGGTAAAGCTAACTTTACTTTTGATTAATGGGGTTGCTTTTTGATTACCCCACTCCTATACATTTACTTTTTAGACCTTTGCATTTACACATGTTTTTCTTAAGAATGAAACCTGTAGACCTTCATTAAAGTGGCCATAGTAGAGTTTTTAAGCACTTAAGAGTTCAGCCAGGCAGATAAAGATTGGCATTGTTGCTCTCCCTCTACCTGTCACCTAGACTGTTGCAGTGGTCTATCTTGTTTCTGTTTCTTCATTCTCTTCCCTCTATTTATCTTTTACTTGTTGCCACATGGGTCTTGGTGGTGTACAGTAGAGAGAGAGAGAAAGAAAATGAGAATGAGAATATGTGTGTGTGTGTGTGTGTATGTACATCACTTGACTACTCAAAGACTTTCGAAGGATCCTTTTTGATTTCTAAACAAAGATGAGATCACAAATTTAGAACTGGAATGGGTCTTAGAGGCCACCTAGTCCAACCCCTTCATTTTTCAGATGAGGACACTGGGCCCCAGAAAGATTAAGTGTCTTTCCCAAGGCCACACAAATTAGTAAGTGGCAGAGGTCAGATTTGAACACAGGGGCTGATATCCAGGGTCCTTCAGTATCTGGTTTTAATCTACCTTTCCAACCTTGTCTCCCACTTTTTCTCCTCATCTATAGCCTAGCCAAACTGAACTACTGGCCATCCTTGCACCCATTCCATAATTTCCCACCTCCGTACCTTTACTCATACTCTGCCCTATACCTCAATGCCTTCTTCATCTGTTACCCAATGAAGTGGGTAGTTAGCTTTGCTTTTGATTAATGGTGTTGTGTTTTGGTCATTCCACCCTCATACATTTGCTTTTTAGATCTTAGCCTGTAGATTTTCTACCCATTCTTCAAGGCCCAGCTCAGATGCTACCTCTTTAAGAAAGCCTTTCCTTTTCCCCCTCATCAGAAAATGATTTCTCCATCTCATAGCACTTTTTACTTCTCTTGTACTTTTTTCATACTTCAGTGGATCTGTGATTTCATTGATGCAGGTATTAACCTCCCATGGTGCAAATTACAGTCCATCCATACCTTCTCATCCTCTCCAACTCTTACCCATGTCATCCCACCATAAATCGCCAACCTGAAACATGTTGGGGATCTTCCCCTAAATTTCTTGACATTTCATGGATACTCAAAGTGCATGTGGGCTGTCTGTCATTCCTCACTCTCGCCATATGTCTAGCCCACTTCCTTTTCCAGTCCTTCATCTCTCAGATGATGATGCCCTTTATGCTACCTCTGCACAATTCTTTTGGTAATAAGATACAGCCTATTTGTACTTCTCATATATCTTAGCATATTTGAAAATGAGTTCCATATTCCCCCTACTATATTTTGTAGCTTCTTCAAGATGGAAACTGTCTTTCTTTCTCTTTTTATATCCCCTAGTCCTTCACCCAGTGCATTTGCACATAGTTAGGTCCATAATAAAGAGCTATTTATTTGAATGAATGAGTAATAGATATTTACTATTTATAAACATTATGTGCCAAATACTGTGCTTGATTTTAAAAAGGGGAAAATAAATTAAAGACATGATCTATGCCTTTAACAAGTTTACAATCTAAAGGTAAGAGTATAGATGGCATAGAATTTAGGACTCATAGAGAACTTAGAGGTAGTCTATTCTAATCCTGTAATTTTACAGATTAGCATACTGAGGCTCAGAGAGATACCCTTTGCATCAGGTCACAAGGGTAGCTGACTAGGTGGTAGAGCTGAGATTCTAACCAACCTCTTCTAGTTCAGGGCTCTTTCCACTATACCATGTTGCCTCCAAATAAGAGCCTGAATTTCTCTAGCTGAATAAAATGCCTTCCTCACAGCAACCCTAGGAAGTACAGATGGTAAGTAGTATTATTCCCAATTTATAGCTTAGTAAACTGTAAGGCTTAGAGAAAGCAGGTGATATTTCCACACTCATACAGCTAGTTAAGTAAAAGTGCCCAGGCTAGAACCCAAGGGCTGTCCTATATTGACAACCCATCTCTGAGGGGTAGTTCTGTTCCTTTGGCTCTCCTTTTCTGACCCATCTTGGCTCTGAGCCCTCCATCTGTATCCTTCCCCTTAGGTCGACACACTGACTTTGGAACAGAAGATATTCAGCGGCCCTTATCCCTATCACATCTGTATCATTCACGAATTCAGTAACCCTCCCAATGTGCGGAACAAAGTTCGCATTCGCAGTTGGATGGACACAATAGCAAACATCAATCAGTAAGTATCCATCTGCAGAGAGGCCTAGCCAGGCCTGAAGATCTTTCTATTTTTGAGCAGTGCCCACAGGTGACTCTCAGGTGCTGAGACAATCCTAGTCCAAGTGGAGGGGATGGGACCCTCAGTGGTCACTTGATCCAACTCCCTCATTTCATAACCGAGGAAACCGAGGCCCAGAGAGGTTGCCCAAAGCCATATAAGTAATTAGTGTCAGAGCCCAAATTCAAACCTCGGCCTTATGACTCCAAAGCCAGCCTTCATTTTCCTGTACCACTCTACCTCTGTGTTTCTGTGGAAGGACACTCACCTAAAGCCTCTTAAGACAAGTGACAGGGAATGATTTTTTTCAGCTTGGAATGAAAAGTGATGAAACCTGTAAGCAGCCATCTTATGTTCATAGCTGTCCCTGAGCCAGTTGTGAACAGGACTCAATCTGTACCTAAGGAATTCTATCCTACTTTCCTTCTTTCTTGAATTAATAACTCAAATTTCTATAGTGCTTTTAAGATTCACAAAACACTTTCCTTACAACTCTGTGGGGTAGCTTTTTCAGGTGTTATCCCCATCACACATAGCTAATAAGTGTCAGGGACAGGACTTGGACCAGCTCTTTTGACTAGAAAAACACTCTCTCTCCAAGATACCACATTGCCTCTTGAATTCTGCCTGTATCTCACCACTGCTTGATAGCCAAAGCCACATTCTTAGGATCATAGGACGTTGGAATTGAAAGTAACCTTATAGATCATCTAGTCCATGAAACTAAGGCCTAGAGAGGTTGAGTGACTGGCCTGAAACGTCAGCCTTTGTCATGTGACCACAGATCTTCACTGCCACTCTGTTTCACCCTGTACCTTAGCTACCTAGTCATCTTTCACATTCCACCAAGCCACACTGAGGTTTTGGTAGAGGTGTTTACTTATAGGGAAAGAATAATTTATAGTATGTGTGAGAGGTATATGAAGATCAGATCATTCAACAGTTGACCAGTAGCAACTAAATAATGCTAAGCTTCTTAATTTAAACTTGTTTCCCATCCCTAACCCCATCAGAGATTCGGATGTGACTCTTATGGGCCCATGCCTTTCACCATATTTAAATCAGGAACCACCATAAATAGGGGTGTGCCGAAGCCAGCTTTAACAAACTGATTGTTAAATTTTCAGTGTGAACATTTACACCGTGGAAATCAGTAAGCACTGTACTACAAATGAGGGCTTTATCTATTGTTTTGCTAATTATCTAGATTTGAGAAAGAATTAGTAATGCAGATTAAACTTAGAAATGCTTCCATACAGATTTTTTTTCCTGATTGTTCAAAACATTTACCAGCATTAACATTGCTTGTGCTCAGTAGGCTAAGGGAATGAAGTCAACCAGACTAAAAGCCTGATGACTCTAAGCTTTGGTGATGATGATGATGACTGGTATTTATATAATGCTTTAAGGTTTGCAGAATGCTTTACATCTGTTATCTTTTTTTAGCCTCATAATACCCCTGACCATAAACCAAATGCTCCCTCAGTCTGATCCTAAACTTGAAATTGGGAGTCTTTTTTCTCAGCACTCTTGCCCCCCACCTAACTTCTGATTTGTTTGACACTTCCTTGGCTTCAGTAAATACCATGTTCCTCAGTTATTCCGCAGGAAACACTGGTACATATTTGACCCTGATGCTCCCATACCCTCCTATCCTAAGTAACTTCCTGGCTAAGGGAGAGCCTCATACCATGACCACCACATAGAATTCCTTTCAAAATAGCTCTCACTCTTCACCCTTGTCTTCAAAAATATAAGTTGGCTTCTCTGAATACTTGTCTTTTATGGATCTTTTACAATAAATGCATAGAGAAGAGAGCTCATTTAGTTTAAAAACCCCTAACATAAGGGGGCGGCTAGGTGGCGCAGTGGATAAAGCACCGGCCCTGGATTCAGGAGTACCTGAGTTCAAATCCGGCCTCAGACACTTGACACTTACCAGCTGTGTGACCCTGGGCAAGTCACTTAACCCCCATTGCCCCGAAAAAAAAAAAAAAAAAAAAACCCTAACATTATAAGGTTTCTTACAAAGACCCAGGATGTGGAGAGAGCCATTTTCTTTCTAATTGCTCTTATTAACCCTTAATAAAAACATCAAAAAAGCTTCCATTTCTAATGTGCTTTAAGGCCTCTAAAACACTTTACTTATAATATAGCAGTGCCTTCCTGGGGTTATTATATCCCCCGTCCCCTTTTTTTATTTTGTATTTTATTTTGTATTTTTTTTTTTTGCAGGGCAATGAGGGTTAAGTGACTTGCCCAGGGTCACACAGCTAGTAAGTGTCAAGTGTCTGAGGCCGGATTTGAACTCCGGAACTCCTGAATCCAGGGCTGGCCAGTGCTTTATCTTTTGTGTCACCTAGCTGCCCCTCCCCTTCCCTTTTTTTAAAGGAAGAAACTGAGTTTCAGAGAAGTGAAACGACTCGGCCAAGATCATATTAGTGTGTGAGAGATCCAGGATTTAAATCCAAGTCATCTGATTTAAAATCTAGCAGTCTTTCTTTCCAGTTTTGCCAGAATGTGCTTGCTGTATGTGCGTATAAATAGGTACAATAGAATCAACCCTTCAATCATAGGCAGTATTTTGACAGTTGTCCCCTAAAATATTCTCATTTCTGTAATTTATATTGTGTTTTCCCCTTTATCTGCAGAGAACTCATTAAGTATGAGTTTTTTCCTGAAGCCACACGAAGTGAAGGAGACCTGAAGAAGTATACCAAGTATCCTTGGGGAAGAGAGATTTATACTTTAGAAGGTAAGCTTGAAGTGTTAGAAGCCTGAAGAGTTGTTTACACACATACAAAAGAAAGACATCTGTTTCCTTAAAAGACTGAGCAAGCATATATGCTTGTATAGATACATAGACATTAGGCCAGCAATTAAGGGAAGCTTGGCAAAAACCAGGAATTGAGATTGATTCCATATCCCTGCCAATAGCAAGACATGAAGACTAATGACTTTCGGTCTGCTCACATACTTTTCCATGAAGGGCCTTCACAATAGTAGTACTTTCGCGTAGTTTAAAAATTGAACAACACTGAGAATGCTGGAATAAGAAAGAGATTGTGAAACATAGAAAAGACCTTAGAGGACAGTTAAATGCACTCGATTTATAAAAGAAACAGATCCAGAGGAAAAAGTAAAGGATTCCCCAAATCATACCTTTAGCCTATACCAGTAGCAGGAGTAGAATCCATATCCCCTGGTTATCAACCTCAGTGATCCCTCCTTTCAACCACATTGCTTCTTAGACGGTGAGTTCCTATGGAGGACACACCTCAAATTTTTCTTAACTGATATTCTTGTTATTGGATCTAGAAAAATTGACCTCCTGTATGTATCCTTGTTTTAGGTGTTGTGGACGGAGCCCCATATTCCATGATTACAGATTTCCCATGGCTGAGGTCACTACGGACAGCAGAGCCTAATAGCTATGCAAGATATGACTTTGAAGATGATGAAAGAAGTAATTACTGCTTGCTGTACTCTGGTTTTGTTGTACTTGATTGCTTAGAGACCTCTGATATTTTAGCTGAATTTTCTTCAGGATAACCTTTTGAAATTTTCTCAGATATTGAAGGGTTTTTTCCTCCGCTTTGAAAAATGGCCCTAATTTATACACAAAAAAGGAAATAGTCGAGGTAAAGAATTAATAGTTGCTGAGATTCATCTGCAAGAGGGAACAGGTTTATTGTGCTTGGGCCAGAGGGCAGAACTGAGAGCTGTAGGCCAAAGCTCCAGGAAGACAGATTTTGGTTCACTCCGGGAGGAAGTTTCTCACACAAAAGGCATCCAGAAATGGAATGGCTGGCCTCAGGAGACAGTGGCTTCTGCACCTCTAAGAGCTCCTTGTGGAGGCTGTTGTAGAACGGATTTGTGTTCAAGTGGAGCTCAAATTTTGAGCCCTCTGTCACTTTTACTTAGCTCTCAAGTGCTGTGATTCTGACTTCAACTAAGCTTTCTGCTTAGAACTTCATATTAACTGTGGTACAAAAGCTAAAACAGATCTGATTTATAGATGACATTTGATTATACCAGTATTTGAAAATGTCCTTGATACTTGTAAGTTTATGCAAAGTACTGATGGACTTGAGTTGAATCAAATATCTCTTGATTGGATAGACCGTTGAGCTGGATATCTTCCTTGAGATGAATTTACCTATCGAGCCAAATCAGAATAAATATTCCTCAGAGGTCATCTAGTCAAAGGATCAGAATTCTAGACTCAAATCAAGAAGGGACTGCAGTGGTCAGTCATCTAATCCAATCCCCTCATTTCTTAGTTTACAAAGCACAAGTGCAAATAGAAGTAATATTTGAATCTTCTAATTCTAGATATATTTTTCTTTGCACTATATAATGAACATATAACAAAATACTACTATATAATAATACCATTATTGTGTTTAACATTACATTTTCATAGATCTGGTCTTGAGAGATAAGATTTTTTGTTTTTGCTTAACCCTTTGCTGTAATTTTCAACAGGGTGGTCTGTGTGATAAGGCTGCCTCGTGAAGCCATATGCAGAAACCAAAAACTGGGTATTGAAATCATCCCAATAATCATGTCATTCTCCCTCCCCTTCTCTTTCTTCCTAGCCACCATTTACGCTCCCCGGAGGAAAGGGCAGCTGAGTGCTGACATCTGTATGGAAACAATAGGGGAGGAAATCTCAGAGTTGCGTCAGATGAAGAAGGGAGTTTTTCAGCGAGTGGTTGCCATTTTCATCCACTATTGTGATGTCAATGGAGAGCCAGTGGAGGACGACTACATATGATTGGGTTGAGTGTGCCCCACCAGCCACACTGGTCACTCCCACTTTCCCGCTTTTCCTCTGGCAGAAAACAAGAGGATATGTTGGGCTGCCTTAGTGCACTGCAATGTCTCAGGGCCAGGACCTCAAAGGGGGTGGGGGATCCTGGCTTGATTTGTTGTAGAGTATGTAGTAAATGTATAAGGAACATTAACAGTGTGTACAAAGATTTGTACATAGCAGAAATATGGGGGGAGAAAAGCTTCTTGGAGCTCAGACTTTATATCATATGTTTATACAATTTAATTTAAAAAACCATTTAAATGAAGGCAGGTAATACAGAAGAGTTGACACAGTTTGTTTTTTTCTTGGCTCTTTCAGTTCCTAAGTGTCTCTTCATTTGCCAAGCCAAGACCTCAGTTGCTACATTCAGAAAAATCATTGGCGTCTCCTTAAATCTGTGCCTTTTTCTTCCTGAGCGAGTCTGTTTGAGTAAATCTGTTGAGCAGTTTGTGTGTCTCGAGTGCATTAAAAAAAAAAAATCTGAGTGCTGTAGCATAGGAGAACATGATTGGAGAGGGTGGAATAAAATTTTCTGTACGAGACTGTACTTTCTATTTTTTTTAAAAACATTACAGTTTCCACGTTTCTTAAAATCAAGTAAATAAAAAAGGCTTATGGACTGAAATTCCCTGAGTTTGAAAACCTGAATTCCAAAGCATTTTCTAGTTATTTATTTCCACATTCGATTGTGTATTTGTTTTATCTTGGAATACAAAAATAAAACTTTATTACAAACTGGGTTTTTTTTTTTTAATTTTATTTGGGGGTTTTTGTTTTTTTGCTTTTTTGCCTTGAACCCAGAGCTATGTTTCCAGAGGGCAGCAGTTGACATTATTTGGAGACAGAATGATTGCAGAAAGCCTGAGGTGATTTCTGGACTTTTGTTTAGTTGGATATTTAACTCCCTGAAAACTAGGGGAAGGGGCAGGGAGTTTAGCTGTCAGGGCTGTGGCATGCCACAGCAAATTAACTGAAGGAAATGGGTATGTGTAGCCTGAAGAAGAGAAGGCTTAGGCTGGGACATCCTCGCCATCTTCACATACCTGAATGACCTTCCAGTGAAATAGGGATTTGGACTTGCAGAATTAGCAATGGGTAGAAGGTGCAGAGACATAGATTTTTTTTGTCCCTTCTAATGAAAAACTTCCTGACAATTAAAACTGTTTCAAAGTGGAAGTGGCTGCCTCAGGAGACAGGGGTTTCTGGTCACTGCGGGTCTTTGAATAGAAGCAAGAGGGTCCCTTGTTGGGGCAGCTGTACAAAAGTCCAGAAACCACCTCAGACCTTAAAGACTATTTAGTCCAACAGCATTATTTTACATATGAGGAAACTGAGAGTCCTAAAAATTAAGTAATGTTTCCAGGAACACAGAGTAAATTAAATTTCCAACATGAGATTTGAATCCAGGTCTTTCTAACCCCAGGGTCAGAACTTGATCTATGCTATGCTGCCTCTTAATTCTCTAATCCCTTCATTTTACTGATGAGGAAATGACTTTTTTCAAATTCACTCAGGTAATATATCTTCAAATATCTTAAGGGCTTTTCTAAGAGGAAGGGATCCGTTTAAGAGGTAGGACAAAGTGGGAGAAGTGACAAGGAGACTGATTTTGGCTCATTTGAATAATGTTCCAACAAGAGCAGCATTGTGCTATGGAAGGAATAGTGCAGAGCCTGGAGTTAAAGAGACCTAGGCTTGCGTCTTGGTTCAGATGTTAGTGCCATGAGCCATTCACTTCTCTAAGCATCACTTTCCCCACCTGTAAAATGAGTTTGCTAATACTCGCACCACCCAGTTCGTAGGGTTGTTTGGAAAGTATTCTTTAGACGTTTAGAGCTCTGTAGAAATGGGAATTATTAACAGAGCTACTTCACAGTAACATTGGGAAGAACAAAAAATAAGAACATGACAAAATTCCAACTCCCAAGGATTCATAGTCTTGTAGGGGGAAATAAGACAAAGTTAATATGATGCAGATCTTAAGGGGTGCTTTAAGAAAAGTAAAAGTGTTGCTGTGGGCCTTCAGGAAGGAGAAAGCCTCTTGAAACATGTGGCTTTGAAGTGAGGCTTTCAGAAAGAGTAAGATTTCAGTAGGTGGAGGTACAGAGGAGGTTCTTCCAGGCATAGGGAAGGGTGGGAGCAAAAGCGAGGACAGTGGAAGCATTGAAGGGATAGGGGACAACTTGTATTTAATTTGGCAGGAGCACAGAGCACACGAGTGAAACTGAAATAACTCATTTCTATAGTTCCTGAAGGTTTGCCAAGTTCTCTCCTAATAACCCCTATGGGGTAAAATTGTACAGGAATGACCAACTCCTCTGGAGGTGGAATGAGTTGCCTGTAGTCACAAAACTCTAAGTGTTGGAAGTGGAATTTAAAATTCAAGGGATGGAACCTCCCAGTGACTTTTGTGTTAACATTACACGGCATCTTCGGGGGTAAATATGATGTGCTGTGTCTGTATCATGTTGATTCATTGAGGCACCAGACCAGTGTGCCTAGTAAAGGAACAGAAATAAATTCTGAGCAGTGTTCAGCTCAGCCACTGGAGGTCACTGTTTTCTGATTTTTAGTGACATTTAAAACCCTGAGCTTCTTGCATATTCTACTCTTCCATATTCGACTCTTCCAGCAGCCTATCAGTCCAAAAATCACATAATGGCTGAACCAAAACCTTAGAACATACAGCACAATGTCAGGGCAGGAAGGGACCTCAGTGACAGCCTTGGAGTACCAGGTCTAGTGTCATGTTTGAAATCAAGAGGAACTGGGTTCAAATCCTGCTTGCATCTTGGTATGACAATGGGAAATCTCAACCTTGTTTTTCTACTAACGTTAATTAATTAATTAATGGAACCATCTACCCTACAGGATTGTGACAATCAAGTGAGAGTGCATCAAGTGCTTTTCAAACTCTAAGCCCTAAATAAATATGAGCTGCTATGCTATTATTAACCTTGGCTATCCCCAATTCCCACCGCCATGCTCAATTTAATGAGAAAAAAAGCCCAGAGATGAGAAGTAACTTGCCAAAAATCACACAGCAAATCAGTAGGAAAACTTGGAGCTAGAACACAAGTATTCAGGCTCCTAGTTCAGGTATCTTTACCCCAGACAATTTTATGCATCACAAATGCAGAGAAATTATAGCTGCCCTGCTAAGCTCCTTGCTCTTCTCATTTAGAGTGGGGTTGGGGAGAAGGCAGAAGGGGAGGGGTATAAATCGGGGCATCAAAACTCAGTTTGGACAGAATTTCCATGGGACCTTATTTTAACTTCAAATTACAAACTAAGTGTTGGTGACTTACAGTTCTGCTTCAGCCTCTGCTAACTGTATGATCTTAGGCAGGTAAATCCCTTTACCTCTGAAGTTCAGTATACTCACCTGCAAAATAGAGGTGATAATAATATTCTAAGCATCTCACAGGCTTGTGAAGAATGAACATCTTATAAACTATAAAGTACTTGAGAAATGTGAGTGATAATACAGGCTCATCTCTTTTGGGAGGGGGAGGGGGCAAGAGGCAATTGGGGTTGTGACTTGCCCAGGGTCACACATCTAGTAAGTGTCTGAGGCCAGATTTGAACTCAAGTCCTCTTGATTAAAGGGCCATCTTCTGCACCCCCTTACTGCCCCAGGCTCATCTCTCTGGGCACATCATAAGGGTTTTATCCAGTGTCACAAGTGAAGATGGAATGAGAAATAAACAGGAAACTCAACATTCCAATCTTTAGAGCCATGTCTGGAAAAGAGAGCCACAGATCCTGTCCCAGACACAATTCTTTATTTTATACTGTCCAGTGTCCAACAGCAGTGACCTTTTTCTTATCTGAAGACAATATGAACTCTGGTTTTATCACATCAACAGAAAGAATACAATTTCCTCTTCCCCCTCCCTTCCTCTCCTTCCCTAATTCCCATAGTTTTAAAGCAATCTGATGGAGTAGAGTGCATGCGTGAACACCACAGCACAAGGAAGACAAGATGGGAGAGGAAGTGGAATCAATTCAAATTGAGAAGTTTTGATTTGAACTAGTGCATGATTTAAGTGTGGAGACACATAGGGCTAGTTTGTCAAGTGTCCTCAATACATGCTGCGTGCCCCTTCCCTAGGGCTCCAGGCCAGTTCTGACCATGGTTTTTGTCACTGTCCTCCAACTTTGGTGCCTGCTGTGAGGGGACTTTTACACATCATGACAACACAAGGTGAGACCAAATAGTGGTAAGGCACAGAGACCTCAATTGAGGTACTGCACTGTTCCTTCCAAACTCAACTTCTCTTTTCCCTCCACTCTTTCACCAATAAGTGCAGACCAGTTTGATCCTAGATATAGGTTCCCTGCTCCTGTTAATCTGCTCTTAAATATTCTAGTGGCATTGTTGGGGCCATTAGCTTCTACTTGATTCAGCTATTTCTTGCAGTTCCAGCATAATTTTCTATGAACAACTACCCTCTTCAGCTTTCACCTTCCCAACACTTCACTTTTTTTGATGCTAATATGGTATCAGTCACAATGGGTCAGAGCTGGGAGGGATTTTATGTATCGTCTGGACCAAAAATCTCATAGTACAGATAAAAGGAAAATGGAGATGGAAAGCCATTTGCCCAAGATCATACAGCTAGTTAGTGTCCCAGCTAGGACAAAACCAAGTAGTGTCATAGGACAAGACCAGGTCCAAAACCAGTTTTCTGGTCAGCCTATAGACACTACATCTCTTCCAATCACCCTCTCTGACAGGTTTGTTACTGAGGAAGAGCATATGTGTTGAGGGGAGGGGAAGGCAGGGCTGGATATGATGTGTCAAGAAGAGGCGGGGAGGAGAGACCGCTGATTACTAGTCCAGATCTGGAGCATTGAGTTTAATCTGGAAATCTGTGCTCCTCAGAACCTTCCCTCATCCGGCCTGCTGGTCCTCCCCCCCCCCAGCCTCCTGTTTTCCTTGTCTGTGGCAAAAGCAGCTAGCTGTTCAGAGGGAAGCAACCTCTCCACGAAGCCCCCAGCTCTTTTCCTCTGCCATTTCATCTAATTATTGGCATTACGACTGGCCTGGATCGCCATGACCTTTCAAAATAACAAGGACTTGGGTTGGCAGCCATAAACATTTGTCATGAGCAATGGTGGGGGGTTGGCTCTTTCCCACCCACGTTGGAATCTTTGCATCACTGTACAATCCAAGATTTAAAAAAAAAAAAAGGAGACCTGTCACATAGCAACACAAAACGGACTCATTTTGTAGAAGTACATGTCTACTAAGTGCAATCCTTCCCCCCTTAGTGAAAAGGGGAAAAAAAGGCAAACCTTAACCTAACTGGTTGTCTTTTTAAAAACAATAGATAATGTCCTTCTGAAAGTACATAGAAGATGCTACACTAAGCCCATGTCTCTGGACCCAATCATTATCTCAGGGCAAGGTCTTTTTTAAGCAGCTCTACTCCTTGGAGGGGAACCCAAGGTAGTGTGGTGAAAGCCTAGCTGTAAAACCCATTGATAATGTTATTTTAGTGAGATACCACCCCTGTATATATTTACCATATTAGAAATCAAAACAATACTATGAAAATAGTTTTGACCACTTGGATCCCCTGAAAGGGTCTCAGAGACCCAGGTTACCCAAACCACACTTGGAGAGCTGCTGTGTTAGAGCATATGACAGATGAGGAAATTGAGGTACAGAGAAATCAGGTAACTTACCCAATTACTAAACATTCCTTGAGGTCTGGGACTGTTTTTTGGCCTTTCTTTGTGTTCCTAGTGCCCAGTACAGTACCAGGCATATAGTATGTATTAATAAAACAACTGATAAAGGATTGATAAATACTTGCCTTTTAATTGACTGACTAGGTATAGCCATTCCTCCTATTCTGGGTCTCCTGTTTCCCATTTGAGAAACCATTACACCATTGCATATTTTCTCTCCTTATGATATCAACCTTCAGAGTTCACCCACATCACATCTTGCTGGCCAAAGCAGGGGCTCTTTATTCAGAAGCACAGCCCTGGCTATGACAGATTTCAGGCCCCAGAATGTTGGCTTTTCTTTTGACACTCCCCCAATATTTTTCTTACCTCCTAATGGTTTTCCTTGTATCTATTCTTTAATATTTCCTATCTGTCTTTCACACAGCTGCCCAAATAATCTTCCTAAGGGACAGTCTGACCTTGCCACTACCTACTGCATATAAGACAAACTACAAACCTCTTAGTCTGGCATTCAAGACTGACTTTCCTTTCCAATCTGATCTCACGCTAGACCCTTTTACTCCTTTTATATTCCAGAAAAATGGAACTAATAACTGTCTGCTAATCTTGTCCTACCCTCTCTAGCCTCCATGTATTCACGCAAACCACCCACTGTGCCTGGATCGCACTCCCTCCTCATCTCAATCTATCAAAATCCTCTCCCTTCAAGACTAAACTCAAGCGCCACTTTCTCTATGAACTTTCCCCAGATTCCTCCCCTCCCCATCTAAATTTGTTTACTTTCTCCTCAAATTTCCCTAGGTTTGGAGTCCCTAGTTCATTCTCATCACATTCTGCCTTGTATCATGACTTAATTTTTATATTACACACATGTTAGACTTATTATATACTAGACCCCCATAGAATCAGAGCTAAAAGGAACTTAGAGACCATTATTTTACAAAGGAGGAAACCAGGACCCAGAGAGGGAGTGACCAGAACAAAAATTGTAAATTCCCTGTTATTTTAAGGATTCTTATTATACATCTTAATAACACCAGTACCCAGCATGAGACTTTGCACAGAGACAGCACTTAATAAATGTATTCAGTTGAGCAGGGTATGCTACATGGCCCCTGGCACAGAGCAGAAACTGCCCCCTCCAATGCTACTCCATCCTGCTGGAGTGAGAGAGATCACTGAAGAATGGCCTAGGATGATCCCCTCCAGGAAAAATCCACCTGGCTTCCTGTTACTATGGAAAGAGCAAATGTCTGGGTAAGGATTATCCAAACTCTTCTTACCTAAAGAGTAAACTTAAGCTTCAAAAACATATCAATACATCAGCTCAAAACCAAGCCAAACAACCTCTCTGTCCATGGCCCAGGACCTCCACTCCAAAATCTAATATGCATTCTAGCAGCCCAGTCCCAAATTCATCTTGAGATTCAATATTTCCAGTTTTGGATGGGAAAAACAAAGGTATGGCTAAAAACTAAAGCTTCATTGGTAGAGGGATCAAGATGGCAGGTGGATAAAAACTTTCTAGGAATCAGAGTTGTCTCAAAGCAAAATGGGCTGCCCTGGGAGGTAGTGAGTTCCCCATCTCTCTGGGTCTTCATGCAGAGGCTGAATAACCACTCATCAGAGATACTGTAGTGGGAATTCCTGCTACCAGCTCAAAGGTCCTGTCCAACTCTGAGATTTTAGGATTCTGTACACTTTTTACCTCCCTTGTCTATAGTTAAGGAAATTAGCCTCAGCCCTGACATATTATCAACCTTCATTTATAGAATTTCTGTGAGTTGACAAGCTGTAGAATAGAGGATTATTAGGATGCTAAGTGGACTCAAAACTGTATCCCATGAATATGGACTGAGAATCATAGTAATCCAACTGGAATTGCTCATCAATTGGCCGGTTAAACAATTTCTTTTTCTCATTCTCTATGGAAGAGAAATCCTAGGGGATTAAACATGGACAGGAGATAGTTGGCATCTTCTGTGATCTATAGGACTGTGACAGGGAAGACGCATTAGACTTGTCAGTCTTCTCCGAAGGGTATAATTAAGATCGATAAGAGGAAGTCAAAGGGAAGCAGATTGGAATCAATATTAGAATTTCTAAACAAGCAGAAGTAGCCAACAACAGAAATGTGCTGTTCTGTGAGGTAGTGAGCTCTCTTCACTTCAGCTGTCCGAGCAGGGGCTGAATGGCCCTCTATTGAGAATGGCACAGAAGGCAGGGATGTACTTGATGGAAAGTTGGACTATATGCCCTTTGAAGTCCCTTCCATTGTTGAGGTACTGTGATTCTATGGCTAGCCTTCCATGGGTAACAGCTTTCTTGTGGCGACGTTTCCCAACTGCCTCAGCTTCTTGTAGCCTCTGTCCCCTGTAAGCCTCTGTGTGGATGGAGAGCCAGAGCAACATGGGAGGTGTCCCTTCCATGGAAATGACAGCAAGATTGGAAATCTTGCAGCCAGAATGCTTCCCATTGTCTGTCATCCATGTCTTTGATCAGAAACAGGATTCCTGGGATTTGGGATCATTGTGTATTGGGAGTTTCTCAAGTTCCTGATGATGCCTACTGTGTAAAACTCTGTACGTGGGGAAGGAGAAAAGTGGGGGAAAGAATCAAGCAGTAGTTCTACAATTACCAAATCTCAACACCAGAAAAGCACTGCGGCTGGAAGACCAGAATTCAAACCTCAGTACTGCCCCTCACTAGCTATGTGATCTTCACTTTTCCAAGCCACTGTTCTCTCATCTGTAAAATGAAGATAGTATTTAACATTCCATATTCTACCTCAGAAAGTTGTGAGGAAAGTTCTCTCTAAACCTTAATGTGATTTCACAGATAGCTATAGGAAACTACCAGATGAGGAAATGCTTCCAACCAATGCAAGTTTACATCTCCACTGCTGCTTGTGAGAGTTGCCTAGAGCACACAGAAGTTATGTCTTGCCCATGGTCATATGGCCAATACATATTAGAGATGGGACTTAAACCTAGTTCTTCCTGGCTCTGAGTTTGGCTCTTGACCCAGTGGCCATGGGGGGAGGGGTACTTGTGATGCTGATAGTGATGGTGGTGGAGAAGGAGAAGGAGGAAGAGAAGAAAAAACAGAATGAGGAAAGAAGAAAGAGGAAGAAGAGGAAGATGATAGAAGAAGCAGGAAGAGGAGAAAGAAGAAGAGGAGGAAGCATAAAAGAAAAAGTAGAAGAAAGAAAAGAAATAGAAAGGAAGGAAAAAAGAGAGAGGGAGGAAGAAAGGAAGGAAAGGATATCAAGAAACCAGTGCAATGAGAGGCAGTGTAGCATAGTGGTGAGAGTGTTGGTCTGCTACCTGGGAGTCAGAAAGACCTCAGTTCAAATCTTCCCTTGAATTTTCTGAGTCTTGGGCAACATTCTAAGATTTAGCTACTTATAGATAGCTGTGTCAGCGGAGGGAATATTCAAATATTGAAATCTCAGATTCTCAGAATATTGACTAGTAGAATATTACTACTGCCTACCTCATGGGACTTGTGAAGATAAAATGAGATTACTTACACAAAGCATTTTTCAAATCTCCTATTAACTATGTAAACATCTACTATCCAGTTTAACCTCTACCTAAGCAAGAAGACCTCCTGCTGTGGGGAACTCGCTACTTCCTGAGGTGGTCAATTCCCCTTTAGGATATCTCTAATTATTAGAAAGTTTTTTCCTTTTATCAAGTCAAAATCTGTCTTGCAACTTGTTATTGCTCTTAGGAATGCCCTGAAGTGCCAAAAGAACAAATGTTAGTCATTCTTATATTTGAAGAACTCAACCAGATGCACATAAAATCTTCTCTTTTTCAGTCTACAGAACTTCAATTCCAACAGTCAGTCTTACTGTGGCCAAGGGTCCATTCTGTCAGTGTCCTGGGCACCTTCCTCTGGGCGCAATTCAGGCTGTTAATTGTCCCTAATATGCAGCACCCACGTCAATTGTAAATAGCTATTGTATCAAATCTCTTCTCCAGGCTAAACATACTCAGATCCTTGAACTAATCCTTCATTCTTCACATCTAAAAAATTGTTATTTCCTGTTGTCTACTTCTGCCACAGAGCTCTAAACCATTCCTTGCCTTCTATTTCTATTGAGAAGTAACATAGGGGCAGCTAGGTGGCACAGTGGATAGGGCACCGGCCCTGGAGTCAGGAGTACCTGAGTTCAAATCCAACCTCAGATACTTAACACTTACTAGCTGTGTGACCCTGGGCAAGCCACTTAACCCCAATTGCCTCACTAAAAAAAAAAAAAAAGAGAGAGAGAAGTAACATAGCATAGTGCATAAAATTCTAGAGGAAGGAAGACTCAGGTTCAAAATATGCCTTTAATACTTATTAGTTTAATAATAAGTTACCCTAGGCAAATAACAATTACTCTGAACCTCAATTTCCTTATTTAGAAAATGAGGACAATATGTGTAGCAATTATTACATGGAGTTTTTTGAGGATGAAGTTAGGGAATATTTACTAATACAAATCTTAAAACATCATATAGATGCCAGTTAAAATCATCACTATTATTTCTTTTGCCACAACTCATCTGGACAGTCAGCTCACGGCTGGACTATGGCAAGAACAATCCAGCTAGTTTAACTGCCTTCAGTCTTTCCTCATTTTTAATTCTATAGAAGTTAGTAGATTAATCTTTATGGAAAGATCTGATCATGTCAGCCTTCTGCTTAAAAACATTTTATAACTCCCTATTGGCTACTAACAAATGTGCCAACTTCCTCGATGTGTATGCAACGTCCTTCAACCTTTCACTCATGCTATACTCCAGCCAAATTTCACTATTCATAGACTCATAGACTCTTGAAGCCAGATGGGACTGAAGATGGCTCTAAGCCAACCTATTTCTGAACTACAATCCATTCTACCTTATTCTTGACAAACTATCCTGTCTTTTCTTGAAGACTTCTAATGAGAAGGAATTTACTATCTCCCAGTTCAGTCCACTCTACTCTTGTATAGCTCTGGGTTGGAAAATGTTCCTTATTTCAAGATTAATTCAGCCTCTCTATAACTTTCTACTCTTTGCTCCTGATTATGCCTTCTAGGATCAGATAGAGCAAGTTTCATCCCCTTCCACACACAAGCCCCCCAGATTCTTGAAGACAGCTATTATATCTCCCATAAATATCATTTCTTAGAATAAATATCCCCAAGCCACTCAAGCAATCCTCATATGGCATGGTCAACACTTCTCTGGATGCTCTGCTAATGCAGCCTAAGAATGAATTAGCATTTTTGGCTGCCCTGTTACATTGCTGACTCATTGACTTTGCTATCCAGCTAAGCCTCCAAATCTTTTGCACATGAACAATTTATTGTCTATCCATGGCCTTTCCCATCCTGCACTTGTGGAATTAGTTTTTGAACACCAGTATAAGATTTTATACTTGACCCTATGACACTCCAGCTTATTAGATTTAGCTCATCATTCTAGACCATCAAGACCTTTTAAAGATTCTGCCCCATCATTCATCATGTTAGCTATCCTTCCCAGCGATGTCATATATAAATATGATAACAGCCTGGTCGGCTGGGATTCAGATAAAGTTGATAAGTAGGGTCCTGGGTCATGTTAAGTCTCAATGGCTTAGCTTTGAGCTGATATATGGATGTGTTTTTTAAACCATGAATTCACTCCCCTAGATAAGAACTGAATTTGGAGGATACTAAGCTGAGTTCTGGGATTGTAAGAATGGAAAACAACAGGTTCTTATCCTCAGGAATCTTCTGATATGAGTCCTGACTTTATTCCTTTATCTAAATGATTGATAAACACATTGAATAGCATAAGGTCAAGGACCTTTGTGTTCTCCACCAGATAAATTATTCTAGTTGGCATCAATCCATTGACTGTTTTGGGTTCTGGCCATTTAAACATTTCTGAGTCTGTATAATTATACTAATGTTTAATCCATATATTTTCATGCCCATAAAGACAACATGAGAGACTTTGTAAAATATTTTGCTAAATTCTTGCTCAACCACTATCTTCATTTCTCTTTCTCCCCTTCCCCAATAATCTTAGTCTAGTAAACCTGTCAAAAAAGGAAATAAGTTTATCCTGAACCTGCTCTTGCTGAAACCACACTGGCTCTTTATGATCCCTACTTCCTTTTCTAGTTATTTTTTTTTATTTAGAATTTTATTTTCCAAATTACATGTAAAAGCAAATTTTGACATCAATTTTTTTAAAACTTTGTGTTCCAACTTCTCTTCCTCTCTCCCTTCCCACACCCCACCCCAAGAACTCAAGCAATTCAATGTGAGTTATATATGAGTAGTCATGGAAAACATCTCTGCATTAGCTAGGTTGTGAGAGAAAACAGATAAAAACAAGACTTCAGATTAAGGAGTTGCCCAAAAAAGAAATGTGTTTCAGTCTGTTTTCAGATACCATCAGTTCTTTCTCTGTAGATGTATTGCAATTTTCATAAGTCCTTCAGAGTTATATTATATCATTGCCTTGCTGAAAATAACCACTTGCTTCCCAGTAGATCATCTTACACTATTGCTGTTATTTTGTATACAGTACATTTCTCTCTGCCTCAGTTCATGTGGGTATTTCCAGGTTTTTCTGATAGCATCCTGTTCATCATAACTTTATATATATATATAAAAGCCATTTGTGATGAAATATATATAAAAGTTATGATGAACAGGATTATAGTACCTTAAACTTGATAAAGAATTTCTTCACAATAGCCCAGTAGAGTAGGTACTACAC